>NW_028263383.1:8877500-10140000 GCF_051168715.1 Poecilia mexicana | reverse complement strand
TTTCACTCATTTTTATTAAATATGGTTTCCGCAAGTTAAATGATCATTTTCATAACTTTTATATAACTAGAATGATAGCATTAGAGAACAAAATATAACAGCCAGTTTAGGTTTCAACTAAATAAGCAAAGTTTTGATAAATATGCATTTTCCCATGATTAGGGAGCTGGTAGTGTATCATGTCTCAAGAATGTTTTGAATAGCCTTGAAATACAATAATCAGAATACACTTTGTGCATACAAACAAGGACTTTGACTTCAACCCCACATTGCTCTGAATGAAGGCATCATAAATGCAAAAATATAATAAAACAGATCAGGAAGTAAGGTTTTCTCCCTGTAAATGTTTATATAGACATTGCGATGTTGAATGTCTGGAAACGTATCCCTTTGAAGGGGATTAACAAAATTCTCTGGATTTTTTAACTTGAAAACTTTCCATGGAATTTAAAAGGAATTTAAAAAGAATTTATGGGCATAAACCTGGAAACTTGAATGCTGAAAGTTGGCCCTTAACTACTGTCTTTCATTTATCTGAAATTGTGTCACGGGGTAGCAGGTCCAGGAGGGAATCCCAGACATATTTTCCCCATCGACACCCTGCAGCAAATTCTAGGGAATTCCAAGGAGTTTAGAGGCCAAACAGGATTTATACTCCCTCCAGTGAGTTCTGGATTTTTTTTTTTTTTTTTTTTTTTGCATTGTGAGGCTTCCACCTTGCACATCATTGACATGCATGCATCAAAGGGGCACAGTATAAAGTAACAAAGCATGCTGTTACACCTGTGATCAGGAAGTTAGACACACCATATTAGTCTGAAAGTGAAGCATCAGCAGAAGCCGAGTCCTTTGTTCATCTACCACTTATTTGCAAACGAGGCTGCAGTGATTCACCCAGCATTGATCAAACAACATCTAGTTATCTACCCTCTTCAACTCGGATACACAAGAGGCTCATGAAGCCTGAAAAATTCATTTCTATTTTTTTTTTTTAATGTTCCGCTTTGAAGCTCATCAAGTTATCAGATGGTACTTTCAGGGCTGAAAGTGAGGTGTGCCTACCAGACACCTCTCACTGAGCCGCACGCTCTCAACTTTCTCACATTTCTCATTTCCTCTGTGTTTAAGCTCCACCATGATGCATTTTCACAAATGTTCTGAAAACACACCTTGATAGCAAGTCCCTTCCACTTGGACAGTTTCATGGAATTATGAAATCTTTAGAATACAAAAATACTCAACAAAACCTCTTTAAAGAGTAATGTCTCTTTGACTGAACATTCAACATTTTTTCTCCAGCCACCTTCTAATCTGGCAACACTTCAACTAGTTTTCCAACCATGTCTGACCTCTAAAGGAAAAAAAGGTCTTAAAGTTCAACTTTGGCATTCCTAAAATGTGACACAATGGGGATAAATCAGAAGAATGTGTTTCTAGCTAGGTCTGCCCATTGGGAGGTGATAAGCGCCAGATGCCATGCACCCCAGGAGTGATAGGACTTCTCTTGCTAAAGAATGTCACAGACTGAAGTGAAAGCTGGAAAACGCACTAAACTGAGCGCATTTTGAAAAATCTAAACTTCTTGATGCTCATAAATGCAAATTCAAACCACTCTGTGGAACACAGATAAAGCAAAGGTAGGGAAATGAAGTCGGGTGGAGTAAAAATTTGATTCATACCTTGTAAAGCCGACAGGAAAATTCCCCAAAACTGCAGCAGACTGAAGGCCATCACTGGTGCTCTGAATCCCAGAAGCTTCTCCATACCTCTTCCCGCTTATCCAGCTCTCCCCGACTCCTGACAAGTTTGAATATGTGCCAAAAGGCTTCTGGTCTTGCAAGCCCGCTGTCCCAGGATTGCCTCTGTAGTGGTACCCACTTCCCGTGGCAACATTCATGGCAGACGGTATGGTTCCCACCCCATGCAGAGGGCTCATGCCACTCTGCAGACACTGGGACTGGCAGTAACTAGCACCGTCCTGCTTCTCCTGTTTGACCACACCAGGGGTACGGATGTGGATGAAGTCGGGATCCTTCTCCTCCTTGATGACAACACTGGAAAGCATTCCCGGTGGCTGCTGCTGTTGAAGCTGATGTTGCTGTACCAGCTGCTGCTGCTCTGTGCCGTTCAAACCAATACAGTTGGCCCCATTACCCAACAGGGACTTTTCACCACCGCTGCCGCTTTCCTGGAGGATGGTATCCAAATGTGCCACCTCTGAATCCAACTCAAAAGCACTGATTTCTGGCAGAGAGTTCGGAAGGTCCAGGTCTTGCCAGATATCTGCATCATCAATTAGCTGAGCAGTGCTCCCATCCAGACTGCAAGAACCAACACCTGCTTGTCCACCATAATTTCCTAATTCCTTATCCAGAGAGAAAATCCCTTCCTGCTTAATTTGCTGAGGGAACAGGTCAGGCAAAGGGAGGTTCCCCAGGACTGAGGTTTCTGACGTGTTAATGACAGAGGTGGACGTCTGGTCGAGATCAGAAGTACTCTGGTTCAACAAAGGCAAACTGTCCCCATAGCTGAATATATCCTGCTCTTGTTTGTGCATTCTGCTCATTTTACCCTCCTTATCTGATTCAAAAAGGCCTCCAAGTTCCCCCTGGTCTTTGGTTCCCCCTTGTCCATTCGGTGCCACTGTGCTCTGGTTCACAGACCCAGGACTGGGCAGATGCATTGCGGGTTGAAGCAGTAAACCAGATGTGCTGACTGAATCTCTGCCTACTTCAGGTCTGATCCCTGCAAATGTAAGGTTGTCGTTCCGATTACCGTTGTGCTTTGGTCCACCCTGATCCATCTCGTCATTCTGCAAACAAAATTAACAATAAACAGATGAGTCACATAAAATAAATGTGATATTAATGAATGCAATGACATCTGCGGTAGAAAAACTCACTAGAATATTAATAATTTGTCACATTACAGTTCAATAGTGCAAACTACTCTACTGTATGGGTGTTCTTTTATCCATTTTATTTTTGAAAACCAAACAAATACTACAGCACTGCTACTGCTTCAACAATAGAACATGACAGTTAAGAGTAGGAAATGGGTCCACAACCTTTTACGGAGCAGAAATGACTAAAATGTGCATGTCATATATTTGAACGGTGTCCTCTTCTCTGGTTTAAGAGTAAAGACATGCCCAGGCACAAACTTGCTTTTCAAGTAAAACTGCTGACGGTCCCGCTTACAGAGAGCGTGTGTGCAACAGCACGCATCTGTTGGAAGAGATTAACCCACTCAGGGGCCGCTGGGCATTTGCTGAAGGCCTTAGCGAGTGTCTAGCTCTGTTGGCAAACACAGGCAGTCGAGTACAAACTGTTTAAGGTGGCGAATCAAGAAGCAGAAATAGCACAAAGATAAAGGCAAACATTTCTCATTCAATACCATTATAAATTTGCCTGGACGTTTTATGTCCTGAAAATCAGTCTTTCTACGAACGGCGGGAAAGGTAGTGACCATCCATAAATTTACTTGTACCTGTTTAATGTCTATGCCACTTTTTCTTCTTCATATTGTGCACATTTTGAATGTCATTCTGTCTCTCCTTGCCTCTCTGATTCATGACAACTGCATACTAAAGTGTCTGATACTCAGACATTCAGTTTCAATACGTTTGTTGAATATGTAATGTCACTATCAGTTGTAACTAGGGCACAATTTTATCACTCTTTTCTCATTTTCCTCATCATCATGACATCCTCACAACTCTTTGTTAACTTAAGCATTTAGGAGCATTAATGGGAGTGAAAGTCCACCAAAGTGGCCAAATATATTATTATTTGCATGTCAGGTTTTTCCTCAAAAAACATCCAGATAGACATTTGCTATTACTATATTACAAAGATTAATTTTGCAAATTGATATATTGTGCAGTTCTAATAACGACAGACTACCAACTAGCTTAAAACAGATCAGTATGTCTGAAATGATTGGAGTTTGATTGGTTTTGTTTACCCCAATGCAGACAGTTCAGTTCACAGTATGAAGCTACGCTGAGCTGAAACTGTACCACCACTGAGCTAAAAACAGAAATAAATTGTCCGTGACCCAACTTAAATTAAAAAATAACTTTTTCCATATGGAGATTAATCCTTTTTCTCTCGTAAGGTAGACAATGAGAGTAGCCCTTCAGTATATTTTTGTTTGTTTGTTTGTTTTTGTTATTTTAAGAAACAAAATAGAAAGGTTGGCATTTTAGGAAAATAAAAGCTCACAGATAACTATACTTTATACATGCTAAATATATAAATTTAAAAAACAAAGCATTTTCAGAAAAATAAGTAAGTACATTTGGAAAATCAGGTTTAACAAATAAGTA
Organism: Poecilia mexicana; assembly: GCF_051168715.1. Lineage (NCBI taxonomy): Eukaryota > Metazoa > Chordata > Actinopteri > Cyprinodontiformes > Poeciliidae > Poecilia > Poecilia mexicana. The sequence continues at coordinate 10,135,670 of NW_028263383.1, read as the reverse complement.
AATAAAAAAAACTGGTTTTAAAGAACTAACGAAAGGGAAAATAGGGAGAATAAATTTTAAAAATAGATTTTTACATTTTAAATTTTTAAATAGCAATACACATAAGTAAACATGGAGATGGCGCTTTTGGAAAATAAAAGTTAGTAAATTTAAAGTTAATAAATATTTAAATCAAAAATAAATTAATAATAATAATAAAAACAGTTTTAAAAACAGTATTTGACGGGGTGGCACAGAAAACCTCTGCTTTAAAAAGTTCGAGGTTTCCTGACTTCCCATACTGTACTTTTCCACCGAGCAGGACAAGCTTTTTATGATTAGTGCAACCTGTTGGCTGTGAAGGAAACTGCACTCGATCATACGCCTGAAGAAGGAGCAAAACAAACATTCAAAGCTGCTGTTATCATTTTTAGTGGGAACTCCATAATAAGACTGATTTAGTTCGCTTTAGTAGCGTGAGGCTCCCCCCACCCCCGCCTCTCTGTTTCTAGCTGTGCCACTCGGTGCTCGGCTGTCAGCGCGCTTGTCACGCACCACCGTGGACGCTCCTCGTCGGCCTACTCGACGGGAACCACAAGGTTTTTACCCGCCCCCCCACTACTGCTGCAAAAGAAAAAACAAGAAAAAAAGTAGTTGCACCTGAAAGTAGTCCTTACCTGTAGTGAGAGAAAACTCCCTCGATTAGGTCATCTCCCGTCAGAGCAAGTTGTTTCAGAAATAAACATGTGGGAAATAACGCAGTGTCCACCGGATCAAGCTGTAGAATAAGCCCCACTTCTTATTGCGCTGATGTTTCGCGCTGAAATAGCAGAAGAGTGAGTAGCGATGTCTCTGTCCGTGTGACAGGAAAACATTCTCTGCGATATTTCTTACTCAAGACCCAACACCGTCGCTGTGCGCCGCTTCTTGGATCCGTCGGCAACTTTTAATGCGCCTCGTCAGCAGCAGGGGGACGTAGAGGGGAGAAAGAGAAATAAAAGTCAGTCGCTCCCGATCTTCAGGATTAATCCATAAAGAATCGACAAAATCTGCGGTGCAATGATCGCCCCTATGCGCCGTGAAAAAGCTGTGAGTACATTAAAGTTATATAATAGAGCCGCGGTGCTGTGGCCCACTCAGCTGCAAACTCAGACAGGGCGATCTGTTAGACAAGCGGCGACAAAGCCACCTAAAACGTTAGCTGCGTTTCCGTTTTGGTGTTTCAAAATAAAGGGCGAGCAAGAACGTCAGCTTCAGACTGTCTCTTAAGCAGTCTGAGGCTGACTGCTTTAGACTGCAGTCAGCTTTAGACAATCGATTGTTTAAAACGATTGAAAAACAATCGTTGTATAATTAACGATTGCAAAATGTATCGTTAATCCCAACTGTCACACATTTAAACCAGAGATCACAGCTGTCTTCACGTGTTTATGTTTGTTGACTCCAGTCATGTCGTGGTTCTTTTACTTTGAAGAAAAAGCGCGCTATCTTGACTCCTATGGAATGCCTGTTGGGGACAGCTTAACCTCTCTGTGAGTTTGGCACTTGGCGGTTAACGCCCCTTTTACCCACTGAAACTCCGTCTGCTGCGGAATCTGTCAGTGTCACCTCTAACCTGCCAGCATTTAGTCTGGGAAGCCGAACCCATGTTCGGTGCTCCTCTACTCGAACCGAGCGTCGTATCTGGGGGTCTAATTAGGGTCACGGTGTCAACTGAGACTGGGGGATTCAGTTGCCTTTGGATGAGGTCATGCAGATACTGTATTTCCTGTTTCTCAATGTTGCCTTTCTCAAGCATATGAAGAAAGCTCAAGTCAGGGAGAAAGTCTAAAATATCAAACTGTTTGTGATTTCGCTGCTGATGCAGGCGTGAAATATTTTTAGTAATTGTGTTTACAGTGATTTTTGGAGATTTCCTGCAGCAACTCAAAATTATAAGCTATAATTGAAGGACAAATCAGTTTATATGGAGCTGATAAAGAAAAAAAGAGACACACAACCAGCAGCCATATTTTGCAAATCTAAAGGCATAGTTACGATTTTTTGAAGAGACTATGTTAAAAAGCTCTAAGCAATTAATATTTTATGTACGGTGTATAGCTTTGTCACAGTCTTCATTTAGATTAAATCCTGTTTAAATGGAAAAGTGAGGCTAGACCAAGAGAGGCCACAGTTCTTTAAAACGATGTCATAGTAATTCATGAAAATGCTATCTAAGTATATTTAAACCGTTACCATGTCTGCACTTGGCGGTTATTTACACAGAAAACAATCAGTGTTTACCCAGGTAATGCTGGAGGCTGTGCAACAGCCTTTATATTCCTGTGTGGAACAGCAGCATAAAGCAGAACTTGTTAGATATTTCCAATCAAAGTAATTGTCTGATTTAAAAGTAAAATGATGTAAAACAAAATATACACATAATTTAAGTGAACACTAGGCAGCTACTCTGACTCTGATACATATCCTGATCTCAGTACGTTTCAAATAGGAAGATCAAGTCTTCATTTCCCATATAACCAACAACTGTTTTCTGTGTAAGTAACTACACAATGCAAACATGACAATGCTGTAGTCTCAAACTGCTTTCCTCAGAAAGTGCTCCTGGCCTGTGCCCCTGAGGGCCAGTGCTGCAAATTCAATCAGCATTTCTGGTGAATTTCAGACCCAACATATGAATGACCTCAATATGCAGCCAAAATTCAACAGAATCCTGCTAATCACCAAATGACTTGTTTGAGGTGTGTGGAGGCAGGTGGACATCTGAAGGTTTCAGCAACTGAACTGAAGTTAGAGTCCCCAACGTTCAAAGGTTATATTTAAAGTCGCTTCTTCATAATTGACAGTGGAGTTGGTTTATTTGAAAATGGTAGAAGTGCACTTTGGTCTTTGCCTGTTCCAGACAAGCTCCTGCCTTATGGCATAGCTAATCTGGATTTATGCAAAATTATGATACCAATAAAGCAATCAACTACAGTAAGATATCAACTGCTTATCCACCTATCGCTTTGTGACAAACATTTTCGAAGCTTAATCATCTCTTCTGCATTTCTAAACACAGGTAGTGTTTGTAAAGAACTTTGAAACCTCTGGACTGAAATCCTTTCTTAATGCACCAGATGACCTTTCAGTTTGTGCTCAAAGTTGTGAATTAGTTATTAAACTTACTTTCCTGTAACCTATTAGTGAATCTTAAGTTTGTTTTTTTTTTGTTTTGTTTTTTGCTGGAGTCTATAGTGCAGGGTCAAAGGGGATACCAGCAAGCTCCATTCTGGAAACCTGAAGCCCCTTCTCTACAGCTACTCAGGGAAACTCCCTACACAGATAACCAGCTGACAGATATTGTTTCTTACTGAAGGCATCTTCTTTGAAAACATATAAATTACTTGGCTAAGACAGGTAAGGGAGCCACTCCACAATATTGGTAATATATACCAATCCACAGTATATATTACTGTTGCTTATTTTCCAATCAGAGATATTGTATTGCTGGCATTGTTATGAAAACAGTTTTTAGAAAGTTATCAGTGAGTTTTGATTTGTCTTATATACAATGGCTTGCAAAATTATTCATACCTTTAAACGTTTTGACATTCTGTTAAATTACAACCACAAATTGTAATAGTTTAACACAAAGTAAAACACAGCTGTCAAGTGGGATGAAAATATATACGGTTCCTTGAATATTTATGAAAGAAAAAAAGTGAAACATGTGACATGCCTGTGTATTTATGCTCCTCTATCCCTAAATAAAATCCAATGCCATAGTAACTGGCCTTTAATTCATTTATTTATATTGCACTAATTCACAACAAAAGTCATCTCAAGGTACTTTACAAAAACATCTAATTTGTATACAGAAACACATTCAATTCAATTCAGTCACACAGATTCAAAGTCAATGACATGCATCACTCTTAGATTGAAGTTTTTAAACAATGTAGTCAAGTTCAATTTATTGTTCAAATTGATAAAACTGTCCATCTAAGGGAACTCAGTTCTGAACATGCATGTAGGGAGTGGGCAGCCTTTGAGACGTTAACTTTGCTGTAATACTTCATATTGAGATGCATGTAGTGAGAGTGGAGAGGAAATCTCCCCTTTAATAGAGAGAAGCAAACCTGGATCAGTGTCTGACCAGACAGTACAAACACAAACAGAAGCCTTCAGAAGTCACCTGGCCAGTAATCACAGTCTGCAAGTATGGAAAAACTTGTTTGGTTAAAAAAACTAACATTCTTCTCACCCTGCACACACTGTTACAATGAAACATGGCAGTGGCAGAATCATGCTGTGGGATTTTTTTCTTCAGCAAAAACTGAGAATCAGGTTGAAGTTGAGATGTTGAATGGAACCATGTAGAGATTGATACTATAGCAAAAGTTGGAGTGTGATAAGAGTTAAGACCAATGAAATAGTTTAGATGAGGGGTGTCAAACTCATTTTCATTTTAGGACATATCAAGGTTAAGAATGTCCTCAAAAAGCTGGTTGTGACAGAATGTATTGATAAAACCTATTAACAAACCATTAAAATAAGAATAGCTGTCTCTCCATTTGATAAGTACTTGTTAAAGTTAATTATTACTGAAGATCCTTTCATATCTTGGCAGTATTCAGATTAAAACTGCTTTGCTTTGATTTGATTGATATGCTAAAATATTCTTTAAGCATATTGAAGGTCCTAATTATGTGTCCCATTAGAGTCTAAATGGCCACATATAAAGCTGCGGCGGGCCGGATATGGCCGCTGGGCCTTGAGTTTCACACATGGTTTAGATCAAAACATATTTATTGGCTAGTTAAAAACCAAACTTAAATCCATTGAAGAATTTGTGGAACTAGGTATTGTTTACTCTTCAACTTGGAATTTTGCACTACTATGGTTTGGGGTTATTAAATGTGATTCCACCAAAATACATTAGAGTTAATGATTCTACGGTGACAAAAGTTTAGAAAAAGTTGAGAAAATGTAATACTATTGCTAAGGACTGTTAGTGAAAAATAATTTTACCATCTTCTTTCCTTTTAACTCGATGAAAGTTTCAAGTTTTAATGAGTCATCCGCAGCTTCCTGTATCCCTGACAAAGATGCCTCTTCTCTTAGCCATTCTGTAGAAGGTCCTTTATTCCTGAAGACAATCCATGGATGTAAGAAATTAAATATGTAAATTATATCTGTTCAGTTTGAAGGAGTGATTGGAGGGAAAGTGAATAGTCCAGTCTGTGCAGACAACCAAAATAAACGGATGAGTTGACTGGCACCAACAGCCAGGAGCAGAAAGGTAAAGAAGCAGGCGGGAGGAGGGGGTGGCAGGGGTCTGCAGGTATGGTCCTCCATCCAAGTCATCTGATTAGAAGGAACAAAATGTGTCCTGGGCATGCAGATGTCTCATTAAATGCCAATGGAGCTGGAGAGAGAGAGGAGCTCCCAAGGGCTTGAGAAAACCATGCTGTTCTCAAAACATCACAGAGAACACTGTGAGTTTTTAATGCCCGGTAACAATGGGCGATCCTATTTACCAATAAAATACTGAAAACACTGGACATGCCGTGCTCCATGTGCATGTGTGTGCAACTGTAAATTCATGGGGAATTATGCTGATTTGGTTTTATAACACAGCTTGCTTCTGAATGCTCAGCAGAACTCAATAGGTTGAACGTGATCCTATGAAGACGGATCGTTGTGAATATTTACATACAACCGTTGGGTGTGCTGGCACCAAATCAATGTTGAAACTTTGAACATTTGGTCTAAAATGTTCTTCTTTTAGGAAAAGTACATAAAAGTCTCAACACATAACAAAAGTTTATGGTTATGGGGCTGTAGGTCAGTGGCATTGTATGCTTAGGTTTGACAATATTAATCACAAAAGAATTATAAAAGAGAAGAAGCACTGAGTTGTTGAAAAAGGTGCAAGACTTTGAAACAGCCCAAACTGCAACGCAAAAGCAGTTTGGGCTATACAAGGTTATTCTCTAACCTTGTATTTTTCCCAAGGTTAGAGAATATTGCAGGTGAATGAGGCAGAGACTCCACATAAAGTTAAGAAAGTAAATATAACAACATGCAAAACAACATTACTTGCATGTGCCCAGAGCAGCTGGTTGTGTTTGTGGAAGTGGCTCTAGGACCTGTTGATGCTTCAATGCAGTAACCAGATATTTATGGAGGAGGTGGATAGGAGCGGCAGCTGTGACTCGAGCCTCACACACCTGACACGCAGTTGTCTGTAACCAGGCACAAACAGGAAGGAGAAGAAAAAGCAAGACTTGCTACAAAGCAGTGTCCTTCCCAGCACTACCCCATCCACCACTGGTTCCACCTGAGGCAAGAAAGTGAGCATCAGGTTGTAGGAAATAGAAATCTTGAATCTGCTTGAAGCCTGTGATGTATTTTCTGTTGACTCAAAGGCCTAAATGCTAGACAGGAGATCATATTTGGGTGGAAAAGAGAACTGGCATAGATGATTAGAGTGGGAATGCATCTATTGAATGATATTCAATGAATGATTAGGAACTGTGGTTAAACTTTGACTGAGTTTCAAAATGTCATATCAAAGAAGTGACATTAGGTGTTGGAGACAAGAATGAAACTACTTGGATATCTCAAGGTAACCCATAGGCTTGCTTCCATACAGCTTACAAACATGTTTTTATAAAAGAAGTAACCAAATATTTTTATAGAAATTTTGAGAATTTGGCTCATACCACAAGAAAGAAAGAAATGGAAAAAAAAAAACAAACAAACCTGGAGACATTCTTAAATATATCCATACTCAATCTTTGAGTCCAAGAAGCTGGGTTTAGGTATGCAACTGTTTTCAGAGCTGATATTTGAGCCTGACCAAAGTGACCTGGACATTTATCTGTAGGTGAAAAATTAGAATATAAGCTTCTAATGGCCCATTAGAAGCTCTAGTCTTTAGAGGTGAGTGATGACTAAATGGAGAAACTATAGAACACTAGGGAACCTTTCAGGAGTAGCTGGCCCAGCAGAATTACTCCAAGAGCAAAATAAAGACTCTTCCTGGAATTCACAAAAGAACCCAATACGACATCTAAAGCACTGCAGGCCATCTAGTGTCCATGATTCAACAGTCAATAGCAAGTTGAGGATCCATGAAAGAGTTCCAAGGTGACAGCTCTTTTGAAGGAATGCCAGGGGAAAATATTCTGTTAAATACTGGTTAAAAAAAGTGGACATATTAGGAAAGCGAGTGTCCATTACATACATAAATCTAACAAAACATTATAGAAAAAAGAACAGAAAAAACGATGAACACTTGCTGTGCAGCATGGTGGTGTTAGAGCTGTAACATGGTGTGGTGTGACCTTAAACTAGCTGCACATGCTTGGATACCTGTAATATGGCCAAATAAGACAATTCTAAAAAGTGTCTGCCAAAATTCCTCAACTATGATGTAAATGACTATTTACCAGGTATCTCAAACACTTGATGGCAGGTGTTTCTGCCAGCCATGGTTGGATTTGTCCAACTAGGTTTTTAAGATTCCCATGTAAAAATAGAAAATATTGGGATGTACTTTAGTGTCTATTTTGTCTTAAATGGATTTAAGCCAGTAGATTGTTTGGACCACTCGAGACCACAAAGATTGTTTTTCTACGTCCCACTGATACCAGAGTTCCTCCTTTTCATTTAGTTTTGTTTGCAAGTTGTCAAGCTCATAAACCACAAAGATGCAGCTGAGAGTTTGTAACTGGACACAGTGACAGAACTTCATTTTACAAGAGATAGAACCAAAATGAACCATGCTGCTTGGTAAGGCTGGATAAGGATGGGTAAAGAACAAAATGTGAATACTGTTTGGATGATTCCTTTCAGGACATGGAGTAAAGAACAAGCAAGGACCTGGTACTGATTTATTTGGTCTTAGGGATTCTGCTGCAGGAAACCTGAGGATAGACATTGCTTCCCAGATACCTTGAGGCTAAATCAGACTGGCATTTTAAAGGGACCCTCAGGATCTGTGTTGTTTTCTTGGAACTTTTGTCATTTTTACAGAGCAGTCTGCTGCTCTGCTAGCAGGACTGTTTCCACTGAAAACATTGATATGATATCAAAATAAATTCTATCTGAAGTTACAAATGATTAGCAAAGGTTTAGTAAGGATCTTCATCAACAATATCAACAGTAAATCCTTCATACTTTTCCCCAAAAGCCCTTCACCGACATTCATTCAGGTCTTATTTAACACAGTAATGTTGGACAGGAAGGGCAGCGAGGAAGGAAGAATTTCTTTTAAGACGGAAGAACCAAAAGGAAACAATGAGTGCTTAAAGTTGACCAGGTAGTTCAAACTTAAAGAGTTATCGTGACTGTGAGAGGGGAAACTCTTCTCAACATGGGTTTGGAAACTATGGAGAGAGATTTTTTCTTTAAAATTAAATAAATAAATATTGTTATTGATAAGTATTTCATAAGTACTCCATCAAATAAGTAAATGTGCCCATGAAATAAAACAAAATAAAAACTTAAAAGAATATTTCTAATGGAGAACTTATTTTGTCATTCATCGTTTTATGTATTTATTTATATTCAATTTTTTTAATTTATTTTATTTTTGATTTATTCCATAATGGTGTTTTATTTTGTGACACTTTTATTTTTGCCAGACAGACCACAAACCAGTGATTTTTTTTTTTTTTTTGTGTGAGGTTTTTGTTTGCATCAAAAAGCGCAAAGGCAGCAGCAGTCAGAGATTCTTTTGAAAACATTTCCTCTTTTACATGGCATTGTGTAACGTAAAGTGATTACAAAAGTCTTAAGCGTGCTAGCATGCAGTCACGCTACAACTGCAAACTTTAATAAACTTAATGCAGTTTTATTTGATTGTCCAACTGAAGGAAAAGGAAAATGATTACTGGTTGGCAAAGGTTTCACAAATAAAAATCTAAAAAAAATGCTGGGTGCATTTATGTTCAGTACCCCTGATTGAATATTTTGTAGAACACCTGCAACTAAAGCTGCAAGTCATTTGAGGTACATCTCTACTAGCTTTGCACATTTACAAACTAAAATGTTTGTACATTTTAATTTTAAGAAAGGAGGCTCAGTAAGCTGGAGTGAAGTGTGTCTGTGAATGGAAGTCTTACAGACCTACTCTTGCATTTAGGTCTGGGCTTTGACTAGGCAACTAATTTCACAACAAATTTCATATCAAAACATTTTATAAGACAAACAGATTAAACTTGTATTCTAAAATATGTAATCAGTCACATCTATCCATGTTTCCACAGAATGGAAACATTCTCAAAAAAGTCTAAAGTTAGACTTTTTTGACGTTTGATTTTTCTTGCGTGTTTAATATAGATAATGTAAACAATGGAAGGAAGTCTATTTAAAATATAGGAAATCTATTTTCAGCAATGTAATGCTGCTGAAAGTGGTTCAGCAAATCTGCTGGAGTTGAGTTTTGATGTCAGGAACATGTTCTTTGTCTTAGGGATTTTTTTAATCAGGCGTAATTGTTGCATTGTGTATATGTATGCTATATTTAGTTAGCTAGACATAATCACCAAAGCTTAAAGCTACAGTAAATAACTTTTATAAAAATACTTCTTGACATATTTGTTGAAACTGTCACTATGTAATGACATTTTAGTATGAGACAGATGATACATGGAAAAAAAATTGAGCTCCTCTGGCTTCTCCCAGTTCTACCGGTACCAGCTAGAAACAACCAATCAGAGCCATGAGGAGGATCTTTGCACTGTTAATTAGGCCCGTGTGTTAATTTGACCCCTCCTGCCATCGCTCTCTGCTGTCATACAGATTCTTCCAGTCAACCAGGCCTGAAGTGAATACTAAGGCTGGTTAGCGCGGCCATAGATCATGGTGGATAAATGGTTATCTTGTAACGGTGAGTTGCTTCTCCGCCATGACTTTGATTGTCATCGCTAAGATGCTCTTCCTGGTTCTGACTGGTTGTTTCTGACCAGGGGAGGTGTGTTTCTTCTTCAGATACCAATAGCAGCATAGGGAGGAGGTGGTGGAGCTTGAGCTTTTCACAGATTATCTATCTCATATTATACTGTCACGACATCAAAAATATGAAAAAGACCATATTTTTTAATAAAAGACACGTACCACAGCTTTAATGTAAGATTTGAATTACCAAGAGATTTGATAGATGGCAAACATATTCAGTTTATGTTTAATTTTTACAAACCTGTAACTGGAACAGATTTTATGGAGTCTGTGTGTGGCTTTGGTGTATATGTGATTTATTCATGAACAGCAGGGATGGTGGTTCATGGCAAAGGCCTCCAGTGAGATTGTAATCACATGTTACAAATCTCACAGGAGTGAATGTTTTTAACGTTGCTACATGAGCTGCAAAGCTTAACTTAACATTAATCACAATAATGGTGTCAATAGGTTTATTGAGACATCAAAGCAAGGCTTCACTTTGCAAATGCAAAATTTAGTAGGTTTTTCACTATTATGTTTTACACAGTGCAACTGTGAGAAAGTGGGAGGAAATTTGTGTGGAAAATTCATTGACTGGAGCCATCCAAAAGCATTAATTCACTTGAACTTTTTCATATTTTGAATGTAAAAACCACAAATTTAATTTAATTTACTGGCAAGCACAAAGTAACAGATAACTGTAAAGAGGTCAGATAGAGTTAAGCATGTTTCAAAATGTTTAGTAAGGTGAAAAGCGAAAAGAGTAGCATCTATTCAACACATGTTACAATTTTATTCCAATTTTATATATATATATATATATATATATATATATATATATATATATATATATATATATATATATATATATATATATATATATATATATATATATTAGGATAATTCATGTTTTTACTTTATTGCCATTATAAGGCCTACTGTTCAGTGAAGTCCTCAGAAGTTTGTAAGAGAACATTAGTCAACAAACAGAATCATGAAGAAACACAGCAGATAGATCAGGGAGATCAAGAAATTTATAGCAGGATTAAGTTACAAAGCAATATCCTAACCATTGAAAATCACAGAGCAATTTCCTTTTCACTTAACACTGGAACAGAGTTTTACTTCCCAGAAGGACAAAATTCAAACAGAGCTACAATGGAAAGGTTTGAATTTCTTAAAATCCATGTGTTAAAATGGCCAAAGTCAAAGTCCAGACAGAGACCCAATTAATAATCTGAGGAAAACTAAATTTGTTTTCACATTCAATCTGACTGATGTCGAGATATTTCTCAATTATAAATGGGCATATATTTAAGAACCTGGATGTGTAACTGTAGTGGACATACACCAAAAGACTTGGCAGCTGTTCATGCAATTAAAGGTTGTTCTAATAAATATTTACATAGACATAATTATTTTTCAACAATATGTGGTGTTGATGTGGATCCCAAAAGAAACATCAAAGTTTTATAGTTAAATGTAGCAAAATATAAAAAGCTTAAGGAGCTTTGGTAATTTGGTAATTTCAGTCATATCTACTTTGTGAATGAAATACAACTTCCCTCTTCTCTCTGTCCCTTTTCTGTCTGGTTATTGTCAATTAAATCCACTAGTTCAAAAAGAATATTTAAAAAAAGGAAAAATATTTGTGCACAAATTTGCATACTTATTTGAGTGAATGCAAAAGTGCTGTCAAAATAATCCAAAATGAATATTTACAACTTTTACTTGTAAACATATTTATGGTTGCCATTCGAAACCTGTTCAGTTTATTGTCTGAAGGGGAAGATAAAGAAAGAAGCTTCCTGATGGAGGATATGACTAAATATTAAAAATGATGCAACATTGCATAATTACCCACAACGTCTTGTGTAAGGCTGTTTGATTAGTTCTATTTTAATCTGCTTGTTTTGTTTTCAGCAATGTTAATCCTTTGTTTTTTTGTTTTTTTTTCATTGGGTTTATAAATATGCAAAATTATTTCATCTGACCTGAAGTCATGCATGTTTGTTGAACTCTTTAAATCCTCAAGTGTTTAAAAAGATTCAGTTTAGCACAGTGCAATCATTTATTTTCCGCCCCCTCACACGAAAATGATTTTTAAGATGAGTTGCACATAGAGAAGGTTTTGATGTCTTACTTGACTATAACAAAATAAACTAAACTGTAACAAATGTTTCTGTCTTGTGTGCTCTCTTTATTTTATACACTCCCATTTCCTTTGTAGCAAAAATGTCAAAGTGCAAATCTCCACACTGAGCACAAATTTTCTTAATGAGTTAAAAAAAAATCTAAGCAAAACAGATTTTGTTCTCTAATTTAGATCAGTTTTGCGTACAGAAAGGAATGAGCCAAGCAGTTAAGTGAACTGAACAGACTGACCTTTGGATTGAACAGCTGACAAGGCAATATGATCTATTAGCTGCAAGACAAGGCTTTAGAATAAATCAGCCTTTCAAAAAGCAATTAGCTGACTACAAAGTAGCTGCATAACATACAGGCTTACTACCCAGGGGTTTTCGTTTTCACTTTTCCAAATTTAGAGAAGAAATTATGACATTATTTCCTCTCATTTTGACTCTTTCATGCAAGAGAACTAATACATTTTCCAAATAATTCTTTTTATGTATGTATAGCATGTAGTCAGTACACAGTGAATTCAAATGACTTTGGCTAAAGGGTATTCAGACTAAGTCAGGCAACTGAAGGATGGACAGATAAGCAGAGCCTGACAATGAAAAGTCAATAGAAAAGATGCAGATCCGGGACTGGTCTTCGTTCATCACGAAGACAAACAGGACAAACCAACCATGCACATACACACACACACGCACGCACGCACGCACGCACGCACGCACACACACACACACACACACACACACACACAGTCACATCTGAGCGTAATTTAGAAAGTACAATTCACCTAAACTCCATGAAAATGGAATTACAAAGTACATAGAAATAATTTTCTTGTGCATTGTTTTCAATCAATAACACAAACACTCTGAAAAATACTTTATGTTCTAATCCAATGTAAAAGAGGAGTTAAACGCCTGAAGAAAAAAATTGTAGTCATTTGAGTGCTGACGCACGGTCCTGGAGTGACAGTTAAATACATTAGGCATGTAGAAATTTCTGAGATGATATTCAACCTCATGACAGTTTTAGATTTCTGTGTTCATCAGATCTTTTTGTAAACAAACAACTTAAACTGAACCTCTACTTTTCGCTGTCTGCCCAGCTGTTGTATCCGGTGCAACCTGAGAATAGGTCTGTTTACATTGTCTTTGAGCAAGTGACAAATTTCACTGGTGCTGAAACCTTTTATCAGACGCATTGCACTGCCAGAGCAGCCGACAGTTCAAAGGAGCAGAGACACAGCATCTTTGACAGGAAGAGGAATAGGTTTCACTTTCGGCGTGCCCTGCACCTCATGGCTGAGTGAGACCAGGCACAGTTTATTGTGGTAGTTATAAATCTATCACTGTTGGCAGAAATGTTGAAGACAAAAACCAGCTTTTTGAATATTACATTTTTTCCCAGATCTGACACAAGACTTTATGTACTTCACTCACAGGTGGAAGAAATTAGGGCATACCACCAAGCAATTATGTATGCAAAACTGCTACATATCTGATTGAGTCTTGTATAATTACGGTTCCATAATAAACATCCGCAGAGGGAAAACAGTCAGCTGCCTCCAATGCAGAGACAGTTGAGACAGTTAGACAGGGACTGTTACGGGTGTTTCCCCAAAGGATGTGCTTGTGGTAAAGTCAGTGCGACAAGTCAGCTCTTTGGGAAGCCTTCTCTGCTAATTTAATCAAATATAAGTCCCAAGATAAAATACATTTAAAGAAAAACAACAACTAAATCTGGAAAAAAGAGATACCTGATGGTAGTTTTTTCAAAAGCTAAAAAAAGAAAAAGGAACCACAGCTCTGTACCAAACCGTGCAAAGAGCTGACACGTGTTAGATCTGCAGTCACGAGAGGTTTACTGCAAGTCCTGACTTCAATGCTTTGGTATCAAGAAAATAAAACAGACTTGTCTATACTCAGCTACATCAGGCAAGACAGTTCTTAGCATCTTGAACAATGCAAGGGCAATAATTGAATGTAAAAATTCAGTTAATTTATACAGAACCAATTCACACATTACAAAAAAAGTAATTTCTATTCAATTATGTATGCAATCCAATTGATCCTAGTCATCATTAAAATAAAAGTTTTCTATGTGAGGAATCCCAGCAGATTGCATTGAGTCACTGACCTGTAGCATTCACTCCTGTTGTAGCAATAGCAGACATTTAGTCAGGGACCAAAACTATGAGATGGTTCCACAGGAGTGGAGCCTGATTAAGATCTGCTTCTCCTTCTACTTTTAGAAATTCTGGGAACCAGCAGTAAAACTGCCGACTGAGAGCAAAGTACTCTGAACTTATGGAACAATTAGATCTCTGATGGATGAGGGAGTTTTAAAGGCTTTATAAGTGAGAAGGAGATTCTTAAATTCAATGTTGAATTTAACAGGGCGCCTTATGCTCCATGCATTATCTAACACTGCCCCCCACAGGTCACATCATTTATATAACTAGTGGTAATTAATACAATTATTCAGATAACTCTATTGCCCTTTGAGGATTTTCAGTCTTGAACTGTTCAGACAGAGTGTCTGCATAGCGTAGCATGAGATTAAGTAACATTATTATCACATCATTAACATTTGCATAGAGCATAATAACAATTTCTTAATAATGGTGGATATCTGTTTTAAAAATGCCAACAATTTTTCAACAAGTCCCAAAAATTGGTGGGACCCCGACTTAGTCTGAGATCATGTTACACATACAGTATCAGATACACAGAAAGGGAATCGTCAATAATGCATATTTGTTTTCTATGAAAAATTTATGTCAGACCCATTTGCTGCAAAGGAAAATCTAGAGGAAAGCAACTTTAACTCTGCAAACTGCAAAGATATTAATTTGCTTTGTCCAGGTGAACGTTCTGAGGTTTGTGCTCATGCTTCTTCCTGCACATAAATCACATCTCAATGTTATTTGCAACATAATGTCAATACAATGCATTTTTGATGAGTCAGATAAAACCCATTCGGCAAACATCATAGTGATGGATGCACAATTACTTGTGTTGCATGTTGAATTACTACCTTTTTAGGGTTTGCAAGTTTTCTTTTTCTTTCTGTACAGAGGTTAATGGAACGGAGATGAATGTAAACTTTGTCATAACATAGTAAGATTTAAACTTGTGAGGGAGAAAAGTAGGCAAGTCTCTTAGATAATGGCTTGTTTTGTGGCGTCACCTCTCATCCAAAATGCTTCTTCAATTCCAAACATGGTAGGAAGTAATAGTCTTATAGTTACTAGAAAAATTACACCAGTAAGGCAATAGAAGACACTGAAGGTATAAATTAGGAGAGGTGAGTCACTGCTGCCATAGCCTTTATTCAGCTAAATGTTTGCATTACTGTTGCTGTATGATCCAGACATGTGTCTAATAGTGCCATGTGAGTTACTTTGGTCACATGTCCCAAGGTGTAAATTGACAGATGAAGTCAGAGGCCAATAGAGGGTGAAGTGCCACTGATTCACCTACGACCTGTCATCCTATTACTGTAATGATTCTAATTAAAACTCAACGCCTGTTAAAGCCATGCTCAGAATTCAACACGTGTTTGGTGATGAATTGAAACGTCTTCAAGATACAAAAGAAAAAGTCCAGTTGGCTTCTATCTAGGCACTTATACATTGTCATGGATGATTGGAAATATACACCAGCATGCAGCAGATATATTAAATCATTTAAGTTGTGATTGGTAGCAAACCACTAGCTTTTTCTACTTGAAATTTCCAAACAAAGCAGATTTAGAAGGTTCAAGTTTTGTTGTTTCACAGTTTTCCAATGTTAGTCGAAATGATGGTCCTTGGGTTTCTATGTTTTTTACCAAGAAGCTTGAGTCCATTTGTAAATGAACTGAGAAAACAGAATCAGCAGCATTCATGTACTGTGGCTGAACTGAAGGCAAAATTAGCAATATCACCTAAAACTCTGTACTCTCCCTGGTTGGGTGACAACTTGGACTCAATAAAACAAATGTCAGTGATTTTGTATTGAATAATTTGTCATTACAAAATTATTCTTATTGTTGTTTAGCAACAATGTGAAAAGGTTACATGCACATACAAAAACACAACTCAGTGTTTTTAAATCACTCCTTTTCAGTTTAATGGTCCTCTGCAGCCCTCAGTAGCTATTAGTCTATTTTGTTTTTCCAGTGTTTAGCCAGCTGTTGTTTTCACAGGTGATATGTGGCAAACAGATGTTCTGTTTAACAGCCTGACTCACTAACATGGCAATAAGGGAGGCAGAAGGAGAGAGGGAGAACTCGCTCTCTGGCTCTTTTATGGAAGAGTAAAAGAGAGTGAAAGGGGATCGGATAGCAAATCCTCAGATTTATGTAAATGGATTATAGAGGTTTCACAGCCACTGCATCCAAAAAAGGCAATCACTCACAACAGGCAGATCATGAAAAAGGACAGATTTGTCAGAAGGTACAGTGTTTGGAAAGAACATTTCGAAATAACTTAGTCAAAATATTATTACAAAAAAAAAAAAAACAGAATCCTCTGCGTTTCATGTTTTCTGAAACAGGAATTACAACACTTTTCTTAGCTGGAGGATTTCAGTATTTTTTAACACAAAGAGTAAATGCACAGTTTTATGGAGCCAAGGGCAAGAGCCTTTGTTCAGGTGAACTAAATAGGAATGTCATTAATTTAGAAGAAAGTGAAGTAAGTTAAATCATACAATGTATTAAAGCATAATGATAATTTTAAGGGAATGTTGCCTTTCAAAGACTTTTTTGCTTCTACTGTAGTTGTACTTGCTTTAAAACATCTTCAAATTAACTGTGAGACTTTAAAAACCAAAAAGTACGTTGCAGCCATGACAACATAATAATTGTTCACAACAAGGAAATATGAGAGTAATTTCTCTCTGGTGTTTCAGCTGCAATCAGTCTAACATCAAAAACAAACAGACATGAAATCCTTTCAAAACTACACGATTGAAACTCACTTTAATATTCAATTATCAAGGATTACAAACACAGCATCTGACAAAAATATTTTTCTTCTGTACAAATTACAAACATAAAATGTATTGCAAATGTTTTAATTTATCAAATGACAAAAGCTATTTATAATAACTCGGCCCTATGTGAAAACTAGTTTCCCTTAAATGTAATTACTGGTTGTGCCACTTTTGCCTTAAAATCCCATTTGTGACAACTGACATTTAGTCTTTTATTTGTCAACTTTTCTTTGCAGAATTAGAAACAATTGTGCAAATTCAGTGGGTTTTTAATCACCAAAGGCAGAATTAAGGCAATAGCATCTTTGATGGATTTGGACTAGGCTGCTCAAAATTACTCATGTAGTTTTTTGGTAGAGAGCAGAATTAACAAATTACGACAAGTTCTTGAAGCAATTACACAGCCCTAGATACACTACCATTGCCATGCTATCTGTTGAGGCATTGTTTTCTGAAATTATTTTGTCAGATTATATTTGTCTGATTTTAAAATGTACTTGATGACCTGAGGCATTTAAGTATGTCAAAAAATGAGAAGGCTAAAAAAAATCAGTTTGAGTCAAATACCTTTTCACAGCACTGAAGACATAAAAAAGAACATTGAGCTGGTCATTGTACCCTCTGCAGATTGAAAATGGGAAATAATCAATAGGGGATATCAGCAGCTTCTTAATTTACACTAAATGTCAACCATTCTCTCATTCGAGACATCCTTCCCTTTGGTTCATTCTATTTGTTCATTCAGCCCCAAGCATAGTTTTTTTGTGCTCATTTAGATGAGTTTGCAGCTTTCATCCCAGCTCATTTTTCTACCAGTAAAGCTGTCACCATAGTTACATACTGTGTTGTGACCTTTCGAGGTCAACCTGTGATGTGCTAAGTGCTCGGTGTACACGGAACGCTGAGGATACGGCTTAGTGCATGACTGTGCTAGCACAAAAGGAGCAGATCCACAAGCATATATGCCTGCTCACACAGTCTATGCAAAACACCAACATTTAAAAACGGGCCGGACTTCAACCTCATCAAGCTGCTGCCATCCTGTACATTTAAATTCTTTAAGTCATATCATCTGCAACAAACAAATAAGGATGAAAGGCAAGAAAATGTTGCATTAAAAACACAAATCTGAGACTGTTGAGATGGCACGAAAAATTAGTTTTTTGTTGTAATTGTTCAAGCTAACTAAAACATATTCTGCTAGGGGTGCTTTCTGTGATGCTCTGAATATTGGGCTCCTCTCCAGGCTGTTTTTCATTTGCAAAGAACGTTAAAAAAAAGAAAAAAGAAAGAAAGCAGAAACTGTGTTAGAGGGAAATAAAAGTGTCTGCATGCACGAAGGATTTGATGCTAGGAAAAGCAGAAAAAGACAGAAGTCAATACTTTTACCTGGAGGGGTTTTGACTCAATTGCTCTGTTGATGCAGAGAAAAAACATAGATGGAGTGCGAAGCTAGCCCTTTTGTTCTTTATAATGCAATTTGGTACCATATGAAGAAGACCAGCAGACACAAATTTCCACTGAAGAAGTCATTAGTGAATGAATATGCATCTGTATAATATTTTTGCAATATGTACTTTCAAAGTGGCACAAACAATAGCTTAATTAATTTAATAATGACCAGAGCACTTTGTGCTTTTTGAAAAGGCAATTACAGGAGCATTTTTAAAGCAGTGTGTCAAATACTGCTCCAGACTGGTGGAGTCTGGCTGTTTTTTGAAATTACCAACATGGGCAGTTGCTCAAGGCAACCCTAGAAGGGATGGCACACACAACAATGTTTTATAAAGGGCACTGCGTTACCTTTCAGAGGGAGCTGCCTACATTAGTGGACTGCAGAGCCCTGTTTACCACCCCCTAATCTGAGATGATTTCTTGGATTTTAAGTCCAATTTAAAGTCAGACTCTTTACAAAATGTCAAACCTTTTTCCATTTTGAAGGAAGAGGACAAGAGAATACTTTCCAGCAAGGGCTGGGGATCACACTTCCCAGTCTTCCAGTAAAACCCAGTTTCTCTATGTTGTTGGAAAGCAGATCCTGATGAATTGGTGAATCTTAGATTCAAGATGACCTGTGGGGTTTTTTTGTCCATGGAGCTGTGGGCCAGATGTCTACCCTCCTAGAGATGCTAAGGGGATTGGTTGGAGTCTGGTTGTTCAGCACACATGTGTTTTGTGAATCTGGAGAATCCTATGTCCCTGAAGCAGATTCCAGGCTGTATCCAGGGAGTCTGGAGTGCCAGAGATTCCCTTTGATAGTTTTCATGCCCTCGTAAACTCAAAGCAAGATCTGTGTTCACACTCTCAATACAAAGTCAGTCTTTCCCCCAGTGGGGGTTGGACTCTGCCAGTGCTACTTCTAGTTCCTGATCTTGCTTGTGGTTTTTTCGGACTGCCAGGATCTCAAAGTACAGCTGTCACGAAGATTGGTGGCCTGAAGGTCACAATTTAACTTTTTGACAGTTATGTGGTTGTACCGGCATCTTCAAGCCGTAACACTCATAGTTTGCAGCTGAGTCTGAAGCAGCCTGGATAACAGCCAGGTCCTCCAAGTCTGGGTTTCTCCTTTCTGCTCAGGGTCAGATGGCTCAGCGGAAAGACAAATGAATCGGAGGCTAATCTGTCATGGTAAAGAAGAGCTAAGCAAAAAGAAGCAAAGCTCTCAGTTTACCCTATTGTCCAAACTCCAACTCTAACCCATGCTCATGAAATATGGATCATGAATGAAATAATACACTACTGTCATCATTCAGATACAAGAAACTGAAATAAGTGTTCTCTATAAGGTAGACAGGCTTTGTCTTTGTGTTTGGTGAGAAACTCTGGACCCTTGGAGGGAGCTTGGAGAGGAGCTGAACTTCCTGCGTATCGATAGGAGTCTGTCAGTATGGCTGAGGTCTGAGGATTCCTCCTGTTCACCTTCTCTGGATGTTTTCCAACCACCTCTCATTAGGAGGGTCCCACAGAGCAAGCTGAAGAATGTCACTTGAGAAAGAAAATACCAGGCTTTTCCTTGCAGACCTCTTACCTGATTCACTCAATCTTGAGTTAGTAGTACACTATCAAAGCACAAATTAATGAATAATTAAACCATTTCGAAGTAGTAGCATGGTATAAAACCAACAGGATAGGTTAGGTTGAGCTTGTAGCCTCCACTAATGTGCTGTATCTTTGTCAAATTTAGCAAATTTAATACATTTTGTCGACGTTTCTGGGTATTTTAAAACGTCAGTAATTTCGGCTGCCTCTGTACTTACTAAATAATGGCCTGTTTGAATTTGTGGTACATTGTGTTTTTCACTTGTGATTAAATTATAGTAATTTTAAATTCTGATTAAATTAAATCATTTACAAACAACATAGTAATGGGAAATTAACAGCACACAAATCCAGTGAAGGAGCTTGAGTGGGCATGACTTTCCAATGTAGAACAAAACCCTTTGTTTTTGTTCTTACACTGCTGCATTTCCACTTAAAATAGTTGCTATTGTATTTGTAAAGACTGAAATAAACATGTGGAAATAAGTTTGTTATTATTTTGAGCGTGTAATTTTATGTTTAGTGTAGCTGTGAGATAATTCATTGTGTATTTTGTTCTTGAAATGCACATCTTTAGTTTCTTGCACTACTACATACACTGCAGTCAGTATGGAAGCCTATTCTTGATGAGTTATCATGGCTAAAAGTCAAGGAGCTCTTTGGCAGCGATTCTATAATAGACGTTCTGAAGTGAATCTGAAACGAACGACTGCACTCAGATAAATATAGATGAGAGTTCACATGCTCCTTGTACAGTTGAAAACAAGTTTTACATGCAGTGCATAAGAGAGCAGTTACCCCTTTTTATTACTGACATTAAAATTCAACTAATATTTCTCAAGAGGTCAGTAAAGATTAGCAAGCTTTTTTAATTTCTTAAATACCAGAATAACTTGAAATGTTGTAGAATATTTTATTCCATTCTTCAAATTCAGAAATTTACATACATACTTTTTCTTAGTGTCTGTTAGAAATGCCTCTTATTCTCTGGTTAATCACTATGTTTATCTGTTGGGACTTTTATCCATTCTTCCTGACAGAAGTGGAGCAGCTATGTTAGGTTTCAAGACCATGTTGTCTGCACACATTTTCAGCTTTACCTACAAATTGCCTATGGTACTGGAAGCAGAGCTTTGTGATGGCCACTCAAAAACATTTATCTAATTTGGCACTCTGCTTAGGGTCATTGATCATTCTGAAGACCAAGCTGTGATCAATTTGACTTCTTGACTGATGTCTTTTTCTAATTTTAAAGTCCCTCTCTTTATAAAATTCACTTCATTTTACAATCATGCATCACACTGGTTGATCTGTACTTTATAGTGACTTTCCAACACTTGCAAATAGCAAACCTTTTTTTTCTCTAAATATAACACTTTTTTATGTTGCTTGTTTTTTTAGAAACAACTGTTTCATCTTTGTGTGGCCTTTCAGTCCATGGTAGCGCAGAAATATATTCCACTGTGGATAAAAACACTAACCTGTCAACTTCAGCCCACATGCATGATGTTATGATGGCTGGAGATTCAATTGATTTTTATATTCTATGTAAGTATTTAAACAGATGTCTTTTGCACCTTGAGGCATTTGGAAATCAGAACTGTGGAGGTCAACAATTCTCTTCCTAAAATCTTTCTTGACTTATTTAGATTTTTCTGTGATGTCACACAAGTAAACAGTGGTTGCCTTGAGATACATCCACATATGTGTCTTCATTTAATTAAAATGTTGGGAAGTAATAACATAAACCTACAAAGACATTATATTATCACCTTTTTAAAGGCATAGTAATCTTAACAATCCTTCTCAATAATATGATATTTGATAAAAAAATAATTTTGATAATTCCAAATATCCTCAAATATGAAAAGTTTAGTCTAATTTAATACGAGACCATAACAGAGAATTGTTGTGTGGCTTTTTATTCAGTTCTTGAACTTGAGTAAATAGAAAACATTTTGGCTTACAACATAGAATCACATTTTCCTCGTTTATTTATTTTTTGATCAGAATTAAATGCCAAGATTTCCCCTTTCAGTTTCTGTGTGACTAGAATTACTATAATGACTTTTCAGATGTAAAGGTCGCCCAGGACATGTCCACCCTGACACCATCACTGCTGCTGACGTTTACGCTTTGTGCTGGAAACATGTTGGAAGCTATTTTTCTGATTTAACCAAGAGGACACATTGTTCATATGTTACCAGTAACCATTTAAATGATATTTTCAGACCGTCGCACAGCGTTCTAGTTCAGCTCAGTCCATTCCAAATAAACCTGGAGCCAGAAGTAATGTGTTTTATCTGTGTTTTTGTCATTACAGATCAGAAACTGCTTTATTTATAGTGACAAAATGCTTTCTGTGACCTGCAAGCGCAACCAGCCTAAAGATTATGGCATTTTTTGTATGCTGATATTTTTCTTGATGCAGTCCTGATGAGGAAATTCCCAGAGTTTACATTTTTATCTGTAGGGACATAAGAGTTTTACTGCTTTGCCATACAGTCACGTTATAGACAGCTTAACCCCCTCCAATCCATTTATCTTAAATACACTGTATTTATGGTAATATTTTCATTATATCATTTCTTACCATCTAGTTTTTTAAAAAAACCTGTGCACAAATGCATCATGAACAAATATCTGTTGCACAGTGAGGAATGGTTTCTTAATTACTGATCAATAATTAGTAATGAGTACAGAAACAATCTGGCTGTACAGATAAATTAAGCACTCAGGACATTGGTAATTCAATTTGAAGAAATGCCTGAAAGTAGAGGAATGTTGAGGGCTGTCTTAGCTGGAACAACGGCATAAATCTAAAGCAGCACATAAAGTAGATAATATGCATAAAAAGCTTTAGAATGAATTGAGAAGCTATTGCAATACCATAGTTTTTCTATGGCAATACCTCAATCTCTTGCTAATAAATGTTGCAAAATCCAACTTATAATTTAAATACCTCATTTCAGAGGGGAAAGGTGCATGTAAAGATTCCTGTCAGTTAAATTAGTCCCGCTCCTGACAATACCTTTTAAATAAATGTGACATTTTTTAACTAACTTTATTTTGCTTTTTAGACTTGATCACAATGTTTAGGGACACTAGATCAGGAATCATGAACTTCTCGTCTCCCCGGAGAATCATGTAGTGTGACACAGGCCCATTTTTAACTTTTCAAAATGGGAAAAATGGGAGAACATTTTCTTAAAGTAAAGCAGATGTGTCTAGCCATGAAAAATAGCTGCTCACCTATTCACACACATATCTACAGTCAGAGCAATAATGACAACTCAGTCTGCTACAAACAAGGCCAGACCAGGACTTTTAGTTATTTTGCCACCATGAAAGCAGAGTACACTGGCAAGCATGGTAAAAACATATATCCAAACCTCACTGTTAGAGAGGTGCAGCAAATTTATTTGGGATTATGCAAATACAGTAAAGCACTGACTCTGATGGAAGATCCAATTACAGGTGGCAGGTGGCAATGTAATCTAAAGGTCAAAAATGACTCCTAAAAAAATAAAGAAAAGAGTTCTCAAGGGTTCCGTCCTACCATCTATTGTCTATGTCTAACAGAGTTTTTGGACTGTGGAAGGATGCACAGGGAGAACATGCAAACTCCATGACAAAAGACCCCAGGCTGGGATTCAAACCCAACAGTGTTATGAACAGAACACAACTACAACTACATTTAACTAAATAATGACAAAAATAACAATCAGCAAATAATCTAAGCATGAGCAAATGTTTAGATACTTTTTTAAAAATTGCAAACATGTATATTAGGTATACATTAGGTGTATTTTATACAGGGAAATTATTGATCAATTTCTTGATGCAAATTTTATGTTACATACCAAAATAAAACCAATTAGAACTTAATTATGAATAGAAAATAGATTTTGAATTTGACATTTAGGTCTATTAAAAAATATTTCTGGAATGTATCAATGTGATATTATTGAAATTTTGTTAAATATTCACCTTCAAAAGCATCCAATAAACACAGTATTAAAGTGCAGATTTTTTGATTATAGTGGCCTAAATCAGGGTTTGGAGGTTTTTAAAATCTTGTTTACAAAGATCTTCACATGCACACACAACACCTCTTAAAAATATAAATTATTTTTGTTTGCTTATATGTCCTTTCTTTTCTAAATATTTTATCTTTGTCTGTTCTTTCTATTCAGTCGTTTATGTAACTGAAAAGTCATCCCAAACCAGAGGTTTCATTTACTTGCTAATTGTTGCACTAATAAGAGGCTTGTTTATCTAGCAGGAGTAATTAGATGTGTCATGTAGCATCAATTAGGCCCATGGTGTTTAATGTGATATTAGGATGCAGACAGAGATAATGTTCCCATGCCTACTCCAGCTTGGACACATCGATTATGAAGGACTTATTACACAATTTCCCCAAACAGGATAGACTGGTGAGTGCTTCTATTCTTAAGGATAAGAGGAGAGGTAATATACATTGGGATTCCTAAGAGTGTGATAGGGAATACTCGCCATACACATCGTCATCCTCCACAGAATCTCTACTGGGTAGTTTTTAAAAACAAAATAAACTAGAGATAGGCCAATATATTTTGATGGGTCCTGTTTGAAACTCAAAATTCAGATTGTTTGTTGACCAGTCGATGCACCATATGTAAACAAAACCAAGTTGTACAGAAAACAGCTCTTTTCCATGTAAAAGTTGTGACTATATGAAGAAGACTCAAAGTCTTAGATATTTCCAAAATCAGTGAGGTGCTTAAACATAAGGACAGAAGAACCACAAAAGCTGCAAGAAAGTGTTTAAAAACACAACTAAAAGAAGATGTCAAGCTATAAAAAAAGGTACATGTCATAGAATCGGCCTGAAGAACATATTATTAGTCCAATATGTCTGAATTGAGCATAAACTGAGATGTGGAACTGTTACTGCCTTTTGGAAATCCCAGAGTTTACAGTAAGAATCTACATTGTCTGAGAGATAATGAAATTGCTTCTCTCTGAAGAAAGGCTAGAAAAAATATAACAACTGTTGTTCTTGCCTTCTACTATTATACCTCTTGAAAAAAAAATTGGCACCAGACAAAAGTGTCATCTGAAGGTCAAAATTTTTACAAAAGTGGTAACAAAAGATTGAAGGTTTTCTACAGAAACAATCTGATAAACAGCTTGTTCAATTTGTACACATTACATTTGTGTGCAAAATTCACATGGAGAAAAAAAACAGGGAACCTTGTGAAAGCTAAAGAAGAGATTGCAAAACACTTCATCACATTGCACGTAGTTGGAGTAGAAACAGAACTTTCACACAACACTACAAAGGAAACTATTTTTATACACTATGACATTCATTATGTTAAAGCCAGTCTTACCCAATGAATTCATCACGTGTAGAGCAGGAGTTTTTCTGCTGAGTTGTGTGTATCATGTATTTAAATTTGGCGTCACACTGTCAGTAGTCCATTCAGCCAACTGTCCAGTCGCTGGTGTCCTGACATGTGCTATAGCTTCCTGTAGCTTTACGAGACTCATTAGTGGTCTAACAATCAGAGCACAATGATCTAATTTGTTGTCAAGCTGTGCGTCATGCATGGATGAACATAGGAGGGCCCTAGATGTACAGTACAAAAGAAGGTAAGGAGTGAGGCAGCAGTGGTGCATATTAAGACATAAGACTATTATAATTATCTTGTACTCATTTTACATTGATTCTCCATATATTGGTACATTCTTCAAACCAATGTTTCCTTCTTCATACTTTGCAATTTTTTACCATTTTACAAATATAAAAAAATTTACTTGTTCATGTTTTTCTGCTTATCTGATACAGACCAAAGGGGTGACCAATCTGAGAGAGACAACTGTACAATTTACTCCCTATCCACACTCTCCATCATAAGGTTTTCCCAGGTTAGAAATCTGAAGCCCCTCAGTTTAATCCTTGCCAACAAGCAGGAAATAAGGTACTGATTTCAAATCTTACCCAGGTCTTTCTGTGTAAAGTCTACATTTTAAGCTCCTCCATGAACCTGGATCGTACAGATAAGGCACATTTGCATAGCTACTATTAATCTGCTCAGTATGCACTCTTTTGATCTACATAGAGAATAGTGGGATGACTGATAACTCAAACATATTTGCCATAACCTGGATTTGCTAGGGTTACACCCCTTTTGATTACTTTCTTTGGTTAAGGATAGAGACATTAAACTTAAACAAGGCATGAATAACAAGTCAATAAAGATTTAGGCAACAATTGTGACTGTGCTGTATTGAGATGTGAATTGACAAATATGTATCTGTTTTGCAACCAAACTGCATTTGACATGGACATTTGCTGCCAGCTGTAACAGTAGATAACGTCGGTGAGATATGACACCTGCGGGGAGCTTAATGCCATGTTGCTCGTTATTCCATGTAGAAATGGCAGCTCCTGAAAAACTGAACATGAAAGCTTTGAGATAAGATTTAATTGGCGATTACTTCATGGGTTTTTTCTCTATCTTCTTCCTGTTTGTCTAAAATAACTATCGGATGTGTGCAAGGTGACAGACAGGAAATGTTTGCAAGAGTTGGTTTCAGGCGTTAGAGCTATGGTAGTTTATCCAAACTGCTGGGTTACTTGATTCCTCATGATTGTTTATATGGTTGAATTACCATCTGTCATCCTAAGTCTTTCAGTGTTGTTTCCCTCCCAGATGTCCATGTTCTGTCTGTGTTTCGGTCCAGAATATCAAACTCCAAACCCTGTCTGCTGGGCCATTTAATGAATAATTTAAGCTTTGAGGTTATGCAAGGTTCTATCAAGACCGTTTTTTCTGCTTGCGCTCTTCTGTTTGAGTTATACATAGCAGACTTTTCTTTGCATCTCATTAAATTGCTGCCCGGTTCTGGAGGGAGCTTTAAGAGGTCTAGACCGCAGATATTTCTATGACCTGTCTATGATGTCCCTCCCCACCCAAGCCATTTTATTTATGTTGTTCTAAAGCAGAGAAGAAATAATTTCAGATTAAACTTGCAGTATATTTGTAATCTACTGCACGTGTGGCAATTGTTAGTCTACATGCTCTGAGTCTTTATTATGGACGTTGTTGAGAACAGGGTCCTAATAAGTCAATTGTTGACTGAGTATTATGTATCATATCTCTGTGATCCATGTTGGAAGCTTTAGTAACTTCAGAGCTGTGGGACTAGTGATCAGTAATTTGCTCAGTGTTTTCATTAAGGATATGTCAAAGGCTTTGATGACTGTAACTGTATGAAGGGATTGTATAACGATCAGGGCAGAAGAAATTATGTTTACAAATGGAGAAATAAGTTATCATTAATAAATAAAAAGGCAGGGTAATGAGGCAAATTTATATTTTATTAGACTAACTACTGCAAGAAAAAGAAACAACAGGGTTCTGAACACCTGCAGTTTGGTGGTTTAAACTGAACAAACGCAGGCTGGTTTACAAAGAGGATCTTATATTGGAACAGAAAGCCAGGGCATTTCTTTTTTTACTGCAGTCCTACTATATAATATTAGCAAAAAAAAGAAAAACAAACTATGAGATTATTTTCACAGAAAGGAATTGTAAACATGGAGTAAGAAAGTTTTTGGGTTTGAAGCTTTTGTGCATGTAGCACAGTGAGGTTCTCTCCAAATACTCTGGTTGTCCTTGAGTATTAGCTGCTTAGCACTTCTCCATTTTGTAAACTAACATCCTTCATTATGTCTCTGGGTGACTTCCACCAAACACAAAGTAAATCCAAGTTTACAACAAAGAGTAGTCAAAATCTAATTTTAAAAATGCTGTTTTATAATATTGACAGTATGATTTTAAACGTATATCCTGTGCAGAAAGTGACTCCATTTTATCCGACCTGGAGTGCATTTCTGCGTGGAGCTATCAGAACCGTTGCAAATAAACATCTGAGGAAAGAAGTTTAAGGAAAAGACAAATACAAGCGATGAGTCACAGCTCTGCTAATAAAAGCCCCAGTGATGTCAGCAATATTGAAGCTTGTGTCTGAGCTGTAACTGAATGCTCCTGCTTTGAATTATCACACTTATGTTATGCATTCTGAATAAGAATTGCCCAGCAGGACCAGATGGATCCCAGTCCTGTCCAGATGCTCCATGCCGAAGCTGAATCCACGTGAAGCAAACAGTACAAACAAAACCTTCATAATTCATTCACTTTCGGTTTCATTTTGTAGGACTGTAAAATAACACACTCTCAAATCAAGAAAATGAAGAAATGATTTGATGTATGTTTTCTGACTAACTGTAACTTACTTCTCACTCAACAATGATGAAGTGTTTTGTGATCAGCCAAGGTACAATCTTTGCAATGTCTAACCAGGTTTGAATGTTTTGAGCAAATGTGCTTGATCAAATTAAAAAGCAACATTTTTTATCCTGTCAGGAAGTTGACAGAATAACTATTAGTGATGCACAACACAAATCTTCTTTTATGAAGCCATTAGAGTTCCTGCTTCCAGTTTGCGATGGCTTTACACAGTAAATGTAGGCTAAAAGCACTCTACAGTAGAAAAAAATAAGTTTTGGCCTGGATGCAAAATGATTTGTGTGGTGAAACTACACATTCACACCTACAAATTATCCTTATGTTTTCCTTTTTTTTAAAAACTACGTGCTAATTTGTGTCAGTCTATAAAATACCATTAAAATAACCCACTTTGCTTTCGCATGATGGTGTGTGTTTTCTTTGTGCTTTATTCAACTTAAACTTAAGTTAGTTTTTAAAAATAAAATTTCTTATCTTTTATCTTTGGAGATGGATTTCTATGATGAAATCCCTAACACAAACAAATATGTACACAGAAGTCCTTGAAGCACACATTACCTTCACATCCATCCATGAATGCAAATTCACTGATGCACACGCTCATGAACATATCCCTCATCTTCCCTCTGCCAGATTCTGCAATGTTTGCATTAGTTCATTGAGTTCTGAATCCACTGTTAGATGAGTCCACAGTGCAATGAGGGCTGACAATTAGCCTAATGAAGTGCAGGAGAAAATCACACTCAGTGCTGTGTTAACAGTTGCTCAGTGAATATTCATGCATTGTCGGTTTTGCAGATGTACTAAAAGGCGGCGCAGTGTTGCTGAATACCAATCATCATATTTCAGCCTGTCGCTTGTCTCAGCAAAGGTAACATCCTGATCAGCCTCACTGCTGTGAGGATTTATTTTTCTTTTTGGGTGTATCCAGAATGCAGTTGAAAGTGTCTTGTGCAGGACATTTTGAGCAAATGTAGAATAAACTGCTTTTATGGCAGGTAATATTTCCAGAGCAGATAATCATTTTTTCTTAGAATTTTCTTCAATCTTCTCGGAAGATAAATAATGTTTTTCTGAAATGAAACATTTTTATAAATCAAATTTTCTGTAACAGTACCCCTTAACAAGAAAACTACAACTATAAAAGACTTATTAATAATTTAAAAAGTTATTTCCTAAGCTGTTAATTTATTTAAAAGACATAAGCAGCAGGGTTTTATACACTATTTGGCAAGTTTTACCTCACTCTTTGAACAATGTGCTATAACTTTCTGTAAATAGTTTATGAAGTTGTTTTTTGTGAAGGGATTGAAACTTTATTCTGTAATTTTTAACAGATGACAGATTTGGATGCTCAGAAGCATCCAAATCTTCTCCAAAACAATGGGAGAATTGTTGTGCACAATTCTCCAAAATAATTTCAAAGAGTTTTCTTTTTGATTAATTCAAACATTAATCATGCTCTCTATGATCCTTTATGGAGAATTATTCTTTCTATGTGGATTCAAGAACAAACTGACTGCCTTCAGAAGTCACATAATTTGTAAAGTCCAGACTAAAAATGGGACCAAAAGGGTTTGCTAGTCTCTAAAGAAAATATCATTCAGTCCCAAATACCCTTTCAATTCTTTTTTTTTTTGAGAAAAAGGATACATTTACCTGTCACTTTAATAGAGCTGTCTTTTAGACTAGATAAATATTACATGAACTGTTGCCCATGCAATATTGTAATTAATCTGGTTTTAAGCTTTTAAGTCTGCAGCCCATTTTCCTAATTCCTACATTATTGTCCACAAATTATATTGCAAATGCGGATAATCTGTTTTAATGAAGTGTTTCCTTCCTTTTCAGTATTTTTATCTAACTGTTTTAGAACTGTTCCCCATCTATCCTGAGCTGCTGGCCACTGGTCAGCCAGGCTGAAGGCGGGACAGACTGTGAGTCACACCGGCCAGATGGAAGTCAGATTATCCTCCATTAGATGACATAATGCTATGGTGGTCTTCTTTTCCCAGACCCAAACAAAGCAGCCTGTTGGTTCTAAATCAGGATGCAGGTCCTGTAAATACAATGTAATAAAAATAAAAAAGGAAACAGTAACAATATGTCTATTAATATTACGCTTTTATGCCACAAAACACTGCTATTAGGGTAACACTTTATTTGAAGGGGGTTGAATAAGACTGACATGACACTGTCATAAAAACCTGTCATGAACATGAATAAGCCTTCATGAATATTTATGACTGTTGTCATAAAGTGTCATTCGGTAAATTATGACACTTTTAATACAAAGTTGACATTATTCAAAATGTCTTTATGACAACTTGACATTAACCAAGAAATCATTACTGATATAAATTGGTTATAAAAGTATTATTGATTGCACTTTAAAAATTAGGTAACTTTATGTTATTAAAGGTAAAGTTTAAACAGTAATGATTTCTTGGTTAATGTCAAGTTGTCATAACAAAGACATTTTGAATAATGTCAACTTTGTATTAAAAGTGTCATGATTTACCGAATGACACCGAATGACACTTTATGACACTTTATGACACTTTATGACAACAGTCATAAATATTCATGAAGACTTATTGATGTTCATGACAGGTGTTATGTCATGTATATGAAAGTACAGTCTTATTCAGCCCCCTTCAAATAAAGTGTTACCGCTTTTAGAGTCAGGTTCTGTTTGTCCCAAAAGCATTATTTCTATTGAAAACAACAAATTGTCTCTATAATTGTCTCATTTAAATAAATAAAGTTTCTAAATACAAACAAATTTTTTCATAATCACTTTAAAAAGCTGAAAACAGTAAGACACAGAAAAGCAAATAACATAAATACGAGAAATAACACAGTCTAGTATGAGTACCAAGGTGGGTCGGTTTGGTTTAACTTTCTCATGCATGCTAAACTTGTCTACAGTGGGTTGTAAATTTCTTCTGGTGACTTAATGTAAAAATAAGTCACGATTCAGCCATTGCCCTGGGGAAAATATCAGTCTGAAGTAGGTGATACAGTAGAACACAAAGCAATAATCTAAGAAGCAACCAAACACTGACACCCAGTGGCAGATTTGTGTAAATGAAATTTCCGATGAAAACTGTTCTAATCTGTTCTTCAGTTTCGCTTAATACCTAAACGTTAATTTTGCATTGTTTAAAACGTGTGGCTTCAGCTGACCTCTAAAGTGTTTACCACTTCTCCAAGATTTAAACAATGTCATCTAATTAAATTTGCATCAGTCAGTAATTAAAACCCAGAAGTATTTGGATGAAAGTTATGGTTTGGCAATTGCAATTACATTTATTAAAATATAAATAAATGTCAAAAATTGAATATGTTTCATCTGAAAAAAGACATTAGAAATAATCAAAACTCTCAAATTTTCCACATGTATCATTTAATAGTAAAAACGCATACCAAACTTTTCCAGACAGTGTAAGCGCCCCACAAAATCTGTGGCAAGCAGATTCACAAAGTAAATAAGCCTTAACTGTTGGGGCGGGACACTTAATACATAAACAAACAGGGAATGTTAGTTAAAGTTAAATCAGATGCCAGTAATAAGACTTCATTAAAGACTTCATGTAGCATCCAATCTCCTGAGTGAATCCAGATGTATGATTCTGGAACTGAAACATGATGCAAATTTGCAGAGACCAAACAATGTGCAAACATGGTGACATCACTGCCAACATCCTGTTACCTCTACCCATACAAGAATGACTCTGGGTAAACAGAGGTTGCAGTGTTTGTGTGTTCAAGACAACGAGCAGCATCACACTTCAAACAGCATGAAAACTGCAAATGTGACTTCTTTTATCTCAATAGTGTATTAATGTAACCACCTTACATTCAAGTTACAGTTGTTAACTCGTATGTCTTTACCATCTGTGTGGCTCTGGATACAAATATTTCCCAATTTTTGATTGCAAAACAGCTCAAACTTAATGAGAGTATGGAAGGAATTTGTAAATGTCAATTTTTAAGAGCAAGCTTAGTTTTCCACCAAACAATGCATCTTGCATGGTGGTCATAAAAGATAACTGTTAGGTCTTCTTAATGACTCTCTTCTTTCCACTCTCCCTTAAAGGTCAGATTTGTTTACCATTGAAACTGTTCCTGTCAACAGAATGTCTACCTGTGCTTCCCTGCAGATCCTCCAGCATTACTGCCGACTTACTGGCTGCTTCTGATTAATGCTCAGCCCGTAACCTGTGTATCATATTGCTTGTAATACATCCAATAAATATGTATTGCACTACTACAAACAAAACAATAAATAAGATTAAATTTTGTAGTTTCAAAGTTAGAATTATGATAAAGTTTGACAAGTACTTTTGCAAAACCTTTCATTAAGTGCCACTTTAAATTTATAAGACAACAAAACAAAGGCATGGACAAAGCTTGTAAATGATTTATTTTGTTCGAGTAAGTTGCTTTTTACAAAAGGTGGTTGAGAATGTCTTCTGTCATGAAACAAAAGGGTCCACATCTTCAGTCCATTTATCCCCTCATTATTCTGTAATATGTGCAACTTCCACAAGAATGATGATCAAAGCATTATGTAATCACAAAAACTTTCAAAACCAACTTTAATGTGGATGAGCAGACATGTACAGAATACACAAAGCATACAAAGAGAAGAGTCTCTAAAATTAGAAAAGAACTGTAGACAGAAACAAGTATGTCAGGACAAAAGGGAGTTTCATCCAGACTACTTATTCTCAATAGTTAATCCTGTGCAAACTGTTGTTGTGTTTTTCTGAATGGCAATGACGCTCAAACGAATATCTTACGATCAAATAAAATAGGTCAGAAGATGCAGCATAGCTGATGTCTTTCTGATGAAGAAGACCCATGGCTCCATGGATTAAAAAGATTTGAGCAATAAAACATCCACTGAGGAAAAGCAGCATAAACAGCTGTGGACCAATGCAGACAGGAAGTGGACTGCTTCCCTTACAGTTGCTGTTTTAGATCCTGTGGGTGTTTGCCTGAAATAAACTTTTCTTTTCATACAAATCATAATTTATGGCATTTCTTACTGGGTTTTTATAAAAACTGAGAATCTGTACCCATGTGTGTAAATTGAATATACTTCCTGACTTCATTCACGTCCTCACTGGGTTGTATGATACCATATAAGGGTAGAAAATGGTCCACAGCAGGTTGTTTTTCCATCAGATTTATTTAACAGTCCTATTCTTTAAGATGCATGAAGGGAACAAGTTGCAGAGGATTCCTAGATGATACGAATCACTTGAGCCCTCATGGCTTCAGGTCGGAATGTGGCGAGAGGAGGCGGCTTTTACAAAGAAGAAAATCCTAGATGCCATTTAGACGAGGAGGCTCCAATTTTTCTGTAGCAACTGTGTAATTAGCCAATAATTACACTAATTACATTGACGCTAATTGGACTGAAAATACAGAAAGTGGGGAGCAGTTATTTTAAACTGTTGTGCAAAGATTTTTTTTAGAAGACAGAGATGAGTGCAAAGACCCCGTATAGCAAAGCACATGGATAAGCAACCAACGACTGCTGCCCATCCATAGCCAACGCTGATATGAAGATCTTTGAGGCAGAGAAACTGCACCAGCCGATAATTGTTGCTGTTAGTATAATCCCCATCATGCCCCTAGAGAGAGCAAGACAGCAGTAAGTTAGTCACCAATGCTTGAATAAACATTCACAAACCTGAACAACATGCAGTAGTTTTATTTTGAGCTAAAATCCATGACTGCTAATAATTCTGGTATTTTGGATAAATAAACCTGACCAGGTCGCCCATATTAGACAGTTTGACTGTGTACTTACTGTAATGAGAACACAACTCCAAAGCTGGAGAGGATGATCATAGGAAGGAGGCAGTATCCCAACACACTGGCCACGCAGCCGAAGGACACGCCCGTCATACTCATGAGGTTGAGGAGGCAGTACATGGCGAGGCAACCAATCGCACTGATGCCATACACGTAACCAAACTGAATCTTACCCGACTGTAATAGGGAAGTGGGGGGGAAAAAGTGCCAAACAGACAGAGAATATGGATTTATTGACTGAAGGCTACTCTGACTGTGAAGACTGAAGAATATAATTAAGTCCATTATTTACCAGGAGAAGAGTTGCCCCAAAGGCCAAACAAAAGACCATCGGACCAGCCAGGTCTGTCTCATTCATGATGCTCCCATCTGCTACTTTCAGTGGATGGAGAACTGTGAGAGTCTTCTGCCAGATATGGTCAAAATTGATCCCTAATTCTGTAAACAAAAAGGAACAAAAACTCCTACATTAAGGATGTCTTGGTCAAGTATGATCAAACATATCTAATGCCAAAAATTACTGCATATGAATTCTCCATGGAATAACACCATGAAAGGATTAATATAACCAGTATTTGTGGAACATTATTTAGTTTCTGCACATTTTTTTCTGACTTTTTACTTAGAATATTATTAAAAAGCACTTATATACTTGTTTTCTAGAGGATTTGTAAGGTGCATTTCCTCTCGACATCTCAGTTTAAAGATGTCATTGATCAATATTTGCCTGAACTTGATTTACAGCAGCCCAGTAATCTATTTAAGTTGTGACTGTAAAACTAAAACCTTAGTTTTAGTGATACAGTCACTAAAAAAAGTAGTAGAGTCAGATCTTTTAGGATGCTAAAACCTTAGTTTTAATCAATTCTAATAAAAAAATAAAGCTAATATCCACTCAAAATAATTAAGAAAACTAATTAAGAAATGTCAGTGATCATGGTGAAGGTGTATGTAAACCGTCATAATTTTAAAGTTTCAGAATAAAACTAATCAATATGTTTGAGAAACTCAATTTAGTTTAATTTTTTGGAGAACAAATGTGTGATCAAGATAAAATGTGAAATTTAGTCACATAGTCACAAAAGATAATCTAAGGTTAGATTATTATTATATTAAAAATAATCTCAGCATTTTTATGATGAGAATGTCCTTCCCACTTTGATACTTGGGTACTCTAGAAAGAGTACCAAGAAACAACACATCGGTGTGAGAACATCTTTACGTATCAGCAAAAGGTCACATTAAGCACATAAGAAACAGGAAAACAAAACTTTAGGAAATACTTGTTGGTTCAACTTTGGTAGAATTTTAATTGTATAAAATGGTTATTCTGACTTTTTAATGCAACGTATTTGGAAACAGCTCCTCAGTTGTAGCTTTTAGTCCTGAATAACAAAGCACACCAATCTTAGCAATACCATTTTGGGCTTAGAATTCAATTGGTGCTTCTGTTCCAAATTTTTAAAAATGAATCAAAAGGGAATTCCAAAAAAATATATTTTATTTTTTACTTTCTGTTAAGGTCAGGTTGTGGCTCACTTACCTTCTAACAGTGGCGGCTCGTCATCAAAGCTGTTACTGTACATGGACTGTGATGCATTTGGGGTGTAGGTCTGTGTGGGCTGGAAGATCTGTCCTGTATACGGCTGCTGGGGTTGCATCATTCCTGGGGATGGGTAGCCCATCGGCTGCGAGTAATCATACTGACCGTACGGCCTGCGGACAATTTATTAACAATAAACAGAAGTTTGTGACGGAAATGATCAAAAAGGAGGTAGTTTGTGATCTTTAATTGGAGCTTGAAAACAAATAAAGGACTAAATGAAAGCTGTAGACATGAGCTAGGCTGTTCAGGGAAGTTTCAACTTTCATGAGTCTTCAGAAGCCAGAAAAATCACAACTGAAGAAAAAAGAAAGAAATTTGATTCTCTTACTTGTTGTAAGGGTTTTCAGAGTTACCGTAGCCATATCCACCCTGGTTTTGGTCGTCTACGCTGTAGCTTGACTGGTAGAAGTCAGTGTTGAAGTTATCAAACCCCGACATTCTTACTCTGCTAAAACCAAAGAGATAAAAATGGTTTTATTTACATTTAATATTGTGACACTATAATACCTACAATAACATTACAACATCAAGCTCACACACCTGTAATTGTTTGTTTCATAGAATTATGTCAACAATATATTATCCTGGGATTATTT
This sequence comes from Poecilia mexicana, assembly GCF_051168715.1. Classification (NCBI taxonomy): domain Eukaryota; kingdom Metazoa; phylum Chordata; class Actinopteri; order Cyprinodontiformes; family Poeciliidae; genus Poecilia; species Poecilia mexicana. Next base: position 10,099,264 of record NW_028263383.1, on the reverse strand, counting down.
GAGAGTGAGGTTGACACAAGGCAAAACACACACATAAATCTAGAAAGGATTTGATTTCAAGGTAAAGAAATAATGACGGCTTCCTTTTACAAAGAATGGACAAATGCATGTTACGTGTATTTTGGCAACAACTACGTTGATTAGCTTAATTTAACAAACCGTTAGCATTCCCAAAATGCTAACCACGCTTCTTTAAACAGAATGTAAAACGCATCTAAAACACGTTCTTTCACAACACAGTACACAACAATATTCAATTAAGTACACAGAACATCAGACGACTTCAAAATGAAAGGAAAACATTAGAAAAACTGCAAACATAGCCTTTCATCTTTAGTAGGCTAATCTTCCCGTTTACTCTGTGGCTAGTTTGTTAGCTTCTGCTAACTCTAACAGATGCTGAAACATTTGTTAGAATCCGTACACGTAAAGCCAAAATCAACTTACGTTCCCAATTTAATTAAACAGACATAATTATGATATTAACAGCAATAAAGATGATTCTTACTTGTGATGTCAACTGGACAACACTTAGTTGAGCCCTGCCAACTCCACTGTGGTTGCTACGTGTCAGGAGAAAGACGGAAAGCCGTTAGGGACACAGCAAATTATTCGCTGAAGAAAAAGAGTTGCCTCCTGCTGGCATATTTTGGTATTTCAACTGTGTTAAAAGTCAGGATGAGACTAAAGAGTATGAGTATGTGATGAATGCATACTAACAGACACAATAAGGATTGCGGAAGACGGCGAATGGATACAAAGACTAATATTAAGCTTTCCAGCAACAAACTATCCAACTGGGTTTATCATGAAACTATAGATTTGTGATACAGCACCCCATGCCCACTATTAAAGATGATGGAAGATCTATGATGGTGTTACATTGTTTATTCTTCTTCTAAGGCAGTGAGAGAATAGTTAGAGTAAATTGTGTAATTTTTGAAATAGCAGAAGTTTTTGTATGGAATTGATGTGAATTATATAAAAAAAATCAAATGGATTACCTTTTGCAGCATAATGACCCAACACACATATATATATATAAATTATTCCAGACGTAATATTTTTTAAAACAACAGTGGTCACCCTGGAACCTTGTGAAATGTCAAAGAAGTCATATCCTATTGTTAAAATTAGATTTTACACAAAGCATTGAAAACAACGCTGGTGATATAAGGGAAAAAGTATTTTTTAAATGTGATGTTCCCTCATGCATATTAAAAGTTAGACTTTAAGTCTTTTTTTACAGCTGGATTATGCTGCTTTGAAAAAACATAATTTTTTTAGGTGTCCTTTAATGCATCTTTACCAGGGTCCAATAAATGTGGCCATCATTCTGCAAGCTCTTGACTGAAGATGAAAGTTTGCTGCAACTGACCAAAAATATATTGCATTAAATTTTAAATTCAAGCACCAACAATCACTAAAAGATCAGAGAAAAACCTTTCCTTTGAAAAAGGGTAATATTTTTTTATAGTATAATGAAACGCACTAAAAAGAGACTATAGAAATACATCCCATACAATATCTGTGCTTTAATAAATAGTAATAAAAATAAATAAAACAGTTTCTGATTTGTCCCCTATGACACCACATCAGCTGATTGATATATAGCTAGAGAAACCACAGGTCTAACAACTGTAAATAGATACACAGGGTAGATGATAACAACGATAATGCAAGAGGACATGTACTGGTCTCCTGGAAAGAACAAAGGTACTCTCTTTCAACAGGAAGCAGGGGAGGAGATCAATCACCCGGCATGAGCAGGAGAACTGCACCACTTCCATAATGCAGGCGGATACTGGCTCTTTGATGATGTGCATTATGCAAAATAATGGGGCTCATGACCTATGCTGAGAGGAAGGTGGGACTGCAGGAAATGAGAATAACAGATGTCATTTTGAACTGTGAGATAGGAAATAGGGAAACGTGAGTGAAAGACACAAATATAAGGACTCATTTCATTGCTTTTGAAGGGCAAGAGAATAAAGAGAGAAAAGTAAACAAGAAAAAATAGATTAATTTTGGTGACAGTTCACATTAGCAGCAGACCTTCAAAATATCTGTAACACCCACTGACTGGATCTCTTACCCAGAACTTATTAAATTTAAATATTTCCTGTCTCAGAGGTGAAACAGCCACACTCTCAGCCATCATGACAGAAAAATACATTAGACATAAATTAATTTCAACGGTGTGGAAGGGAAATAAATTATACAGCGATTGCTCTGTCCTGGCCTCAAGACACAGAGAATTTCTTTCAAAATGACGGGTGGGAAAATAACACATTCAGAAAGAGTACCCACTTTTCACCTGAGACATATTGAGTTTGTTCAAAATGTGTATTCATTTTCTGTTGAGGGGAAATGATACACAGTACTCAGCTTTTTAAAAGTTAGATGATCAAAAACTAATTGGCTGGTTTCTGAATCGTCTTGGAAAAAACAAATATGTTTATGCAATGATTAACTACCGTATTGCTTTAAAGATAAAAGTATTTTTTGCACATTGCAACTGTTATAAAAAGAGCTATAAGCTGCTCTGGAAAAACAATCAAATTAAAAGACCCATCATTCACTGTCTTATGCCAAGATGAGGTTAACATCTCAACATGTGCAAGTAAAACTGTAAAACCGGCACTTTTTGAATGGTTTAATAATGGTTTCCATTTCAGACTGTGTGGTGTTAACCTTGATGAATCTATTTTAGAGATTCTTCTACATAAGAACTGATTTAATTATATTAATTAGTTTTTTGACAACGCTTCTGAAAATTCAATTTCTAAATTTATTTGAACTAATTCAACATTTTATCTACAGCAACATTAATTATGACTTCAGTTACTGATTCTTCTCATTTCTACAGAGCAACCAGTCTATCTATGCACCTTCTGCTCCATTTCGCCATCACTCATAAAAATACCTGAACTATCCAATTCAACTAGCGAAAAACTCCAGTAACTCCTGAAAAATAAAGATGTGGTCCATTTTTCCACAACCAGGAAGAAAGCCACACTCTTCTTGACTCCACTGTTTGATCATTGATCAGAACCATCATTTAAATACCCTGCAGAAGGTACATCAGTACCAAAAAACCAAAGACATCTGTAAGACTCTCAACTGGATCAACAAATGGATCCTTTAACAAAATTGCTTTGACACATGAAACAAAAATACTTAACTGAAAGAGTCTGTGACTAATCAGGAATTGAAATGGGTCATTTTCCATTCATTGCTTTCCATCATATTTAGACTCTTAATCACTCTGGTTTATGAAGAACATGTCTTTCTACCTAATCCACTTAATTAAAGAAAATTAAAACGTGCCTGAAAGGGTAATTGAATTTAGGGCAGTGTATTGCCACATACTGTCATAATTGCCTTCTTTAATATAGCCTCTGCTGTAATCCTGCTGTCGCTGTCTGGGTGAATGAGAGGATTAAAAGCAGTGAATTTGGTCTGCTAAAGTAAACCCTCGTTGACAGCCACCTACCGTCTCCTCCATCAGGATTTCTCTCACTGCCCCCACTTAAGGAGACAGGAACATCAAGATTCCTGCTTTGTTGCAAAAATACAGAAAGTAACAGGCAGCTTAATAAAATAAATATGAGTGAACTTTATGTAAGTGATACTTGTAGGTTTGGCTGAATTAATTGGGCATATATTTTTAAAACCTTTATCAGATTAACCTCTCTGATAAATCGTCATCAAATTCAATTTCCACCCTCCATAATGAGCACATCACAAATTAGAAGATGTCTGGTATGGATAAGAGGACAGACTTTTTAAATGATTTACGAATACATTTTTTGTACCCTTTCCTACATTGCAAGTATGGGAAGAATCTCTTTTTTATTTTCTGGTATCTCTTTGTTACTTTGTGTTTGTGTCTTTTTTATAATGTCTGAATGGTGACTTGGTAGGAATACTTTGGCTGTGCCTCCTGGTATGAGTCTATTCCATTCTGTGGAAGTCTCCTTTATCAAAAGCAGATATGAATGGCTTACACAAAGCTCTGAAAATAACGCTAATTTTTTATGGCAACATGAGATACCGATCCATGGAAGCAGTCAACAAGGCAATATGACTCCGGTATCTATAAACTGATAGCATACAGTTTATATCTGACCAATCCTCTTCTTTCCACACACAGTGATCAATATGATGAGCAGCTTTTTAAAAGCCTTTTTCTTTTGTGTAAATGTTCCACATAAGCTATTCCAGTGAACCACAATTGCAAATATATTGCAATGTTGCCTACTATGTATTGCTTCTGTAGTGACTTTTATTTGTTGCTACTCAGCTGTGTGAACTCAGAGAAGTGTTTTCTTCTATTAATTATCCTACTGTCTTCTCATTTGGATGAGAACCCCTTTTATTTTATCTTAAAATTATCTTAAGTTCAACTGATTGCCTTTGCACAAATGCTGATACACTCTAAAAAGTGTTTTTGGGCTGTAGTTCATCTTATGGACTTATTTACATTAATTTAACTTAATTCTTTTGCTTTTGCTATGACAACTTACTTTTTTGTGTTCATTTAACTCAAAACTTACAAATCTTTAACCTGAAGGAACTTTTCACTTTGACTTTACTTAAAACAATTGAGTTCAACGCCAGTTTTGTATCCTAAGTCTGACCAACTCAATTTATTATGATCATCCAACTCAATTCACTAAGTTCTTCCAAGTCAATTTGCTAAGTTTTTATAACTTAATTCATAAGGGGGTTTAACATGACAAATTTAAGTCATTCTTACTCAAATCATTTATTTTGTTCTAATAAACATTTAAAATCTCTTTGATTTAATTCTACAGAAAGTCAACTCAAACTCTTAAGAAGTTCCAAACTAAATTTAAATAATCTTTTTACAGTGTCATCTAAATACACAAATCTTTTCCTTAAATAACCTTTTTCACTTTGACTTTACTTGAAATAATTCAGTGTCCCACGTCTGACACCATGACTCTTACGCTTACAGGGACACATTCCCAGTAAGCGACTGTGGCTCTGTGGATAGTCGCCTTGTAATCGGAAGGTTGTCAGTTTGATTCCAGCTTCCTCCTGCCATATGTTAATGTGTCCCCTGGGTACTTAATCCCAAGTTGCCAACCAATCTGAGCATTAAATAAATGTGTTAATATGTGCTTTCAGTGGTCAAAAGTGCTATTTAAGTTTATTTACCATTTTTGAAGTAAACTAAATGATTTGAGTAAGACTGACTTAACAAATTGAGTTGGGTGATTATAATATATTGAATTGGTTAAACTTAATAAATTTAGTTGGATAAACTTAATTGAATTGCTTGTTACCTACAGAAGCAATTCAATTAAGTTGGTTCAACTTTTTTCTTTTTAGAGTGTATTGTGTGAGACATCTAAAAGATAATCAAAGGTAAATTTTTTCTGTCATGGTGAGGCAAATGATAAAAACCGTCCAGTCATCCACTTGCCAAAAATGAAATACAATCTATGAAAAAGAATCATAACACAAAGAAATGGCTACTATAGTTCTGAAGCCATATTTAGTAGGTTTTTATTTTTCAAGGATCATGCACTTAGTCACTGACATTAGTCATCATTTCAGAGCTGATGGACAGTTGTGATAGAAATGAAGGAGAATAGGGAGTGAGAATTTCTATAAGTGAAAAACTAAAAAGTATATCACTAACAAAACATAGCAAACTAATACATGAGACTAAATATTTTCTGGTGAGATGTTGATACACAATTTCTCAGTTTGTGACTCAGCCACACAAACAACACAGTTCAACTGCAATATTTGTCAGTTGATCCTTAACTGTCACTAAAAAACAAACAAACTTACTCAACTTTTTGCAGATGGACTGTTCTGGATTTTGTAATGCTTTGGTTCTGACTTGTTTCTGTTTGGCATCAGGGACAGCTGTAGCCAACCCACCAGTGTCCCACATGTCAAAACAGATTCAGAAACTTCTAAAATAAGTCTCTTATCACAAAATGTTACACCACTCTCCCGCTTCCCATTCTTCCTGGGCTGCTGGAAGGTTTTATTGTTTCCTTAATTTTTCTCACCAAGTGAAGAAAGAGATCCCATTTTTTGTGACATGTGTCACACGGATTAAAATTTCAGCAAAGGTTTGTCAAGCTTTGTCAAGTCCAACATTATTCAATTTAGGTAAAAATAGGCCTCAGTGATGAGACTCACATCAATGTGTTTGACTGCTAGCAGGGCACAGTGCCTTGGAAAGATATTTGTCTTTTTGGGATTTGTTCATTACTTCTATTTGAATGTTTCAGATCGTCAATCAAACTTTACAATCAGAAAAAGACAAGGGAAGTAAATAAAAAATAAATTTTCTAATTATTATTTCAGTTATTAAAGATAAAAAGCACTCCAAGCAAACTTGAACAATGACAAAAAGTAATTGCCCCTTTGAATTATCTTTGAGTTCAGTGGTGAACCTTTCCCGGAGTAGCCAGGAGTAGGAGGTTGATGTGATGTGATGAAGGCAGACTAAAGAGTAAAAGCTTCTTAAAGAGACAGAGGCCAGTTTCAAGGCCTGTAATTGTGAAGTCAAACTTCATTTAAGTTATGTTTGATAATATATACTGTATACAGCATCTTTGTAGCAACTCAAGTAGCTCCTTGATTGTGCTACAAAATGACACTTTGTGTCTAGAAAATGCATAGCACCACCAAATATTTTTACAGTGCATACTAATAAATGTGAAGGGTGATGCATATTTTTAGAACATCTATGGAGGGTTCTACCTCTGAGTTTACACACAGACACGCATCCACACGCACACACACCTACACACGCACACACACACACACACACCCCCCCCCCCCACACACACACACACACACGCACCCCCCCACACACACACACACGCACACGCACACACACACACACCTGAAATCTAAACATTGTCATGTTTGTGTTTTCATTCAGTTGCATCTGCCAACATCTGCAAAATGTGTACTTCCTGTCAACTGAGGTTCTTGGTGTGCAGTAATTTCCCAATGGATGCTCAGCTTTCCTGAGGAAATCAGTGATGGCAGGAGTGAACAGAGACCTGCTGCATGTTCAGTTTTACATCGTCTACTCACCAACTGTCACATTCTCTTTCTCACTCTGCTAGATGCTGCATACTCAGAGGGAGGCAACTACAGTGAAAATGAAAAGTCACACCCTTTTTGAAAGGTCAGGCTTCTGGGTTGTAAAACATCAAGCCAAGAAAAATACTTTCAAGACTGTTTCCACAATTAAGATGCAATTTGTTCTATTCAAATCAATTGTCTTTGTGGGATTTTCTTAACATTTGTATCTTTTAGCTATGGGATACAAATATAGGCTCTCATTGTATAAAACTATCAGCTGCTATTAGCTACAGAAAAAGCTATGGTATAATAAATAACTCATGTGTTGAGGTGGAGTTGGACCTAAAAACAGATTGGTAGATGGCACTCTGATAAGAACAGAGATTAGTTGAAGAACAACTCTAGAAAAAAGATGGAACAACATGAGTGATGCAGCAAAGGGACGACTTGGGAGCAGGTGGATCTGACAAGGCGTAACTAAAATTGGCAAGCTCAGAAATGCAGGGGAGGTGATTAGTGAAACCAGTGCTTAGGTCACTCTAATCGGCAGAATGCAATGAAGCTACAAGGGGAGCAAACTGAATGAAACTGACTGATGACAGAAGTTTGGAGGCAATACAAGGAAACATGAGGGTAAAAGTGATAAATGTGGAATAACAACTCCAACTTAACACCAATGAACAGACCTAAAACAGAGGTAAATATCAAAAGCACATGCATAACTCAAAATAAATACCTGGCATATGGAACAGACAAAACCAAACTCAAAGTCAATTGATTCACAGTATACATACACAATAACATATCATTACTGTCATAAGAGTAATGCTTTAGGTGCTGCAGGTTTTGTTCTGAATGTGAAAACAATACTTTGAATTCTGTCATAATTGATGGGCAAATGGCAAAGACAGAAGCCCTCTATTTGAAAGAATGGATTCAGGCCTGGCTAAACTCTCCCATGACCTTGTGGAAAAATGTGTTACGGTCTAAGGCAGCCAAACAGATCTTTTGGCTTCAATTCCAAAGGGTGAATTTGGCACAAAAAAGTACACTTCACATTACCAAAAGAACGCCATACCCACAGGGAAACATGGCTTCAATTCATCACAATCCAATGGATCTGGAGAGCTTTGGCAAGAGAGAGCAGGCAAATATTACCAAGTCAGAATGTTGTGATAGACTCCTATGAATGTTGAGACTGAATCAAAAGGTAGTTTGACAACATATTCGTTTGAGGTTGTGCAAACTCATGCAACCAGCTTCATTTTGTTTTTATTTTTCACATATTTCTCTCAAATAAATTTGTGTGTGTTGAGTTGAGGCAGAACAAAGATTGGAAACTATAATGGTTTCATTTCTTACATCACAAAAACTTAACATTTTAACAGGAATGTGTAAACCTTTAAGACACTCTGGTTTTTCACCACTTATTTTTTCCTACTCTGCATTGTAAATATGTCTGAAAGTCTTAAAGCAGGTGGATTAATGCAATATGTTTAGTTACACACAACACTCAAAAATATAGCATACTGAACATCTTTTCAGAATTTGCCAAATAGATTTTACTGGTATTAGATGAAAAGTAAAACTGGATGTTATGCCTTTAAAATGGCTTTACAGTTTAAAATACTTCTAGAGATTTGGTTCCATCAAGTGATTTGTCACACTGAGGACCTGCGGAAACTATTCTTTAATCCCAAGAGTCTGTGAGAACTCCACAGGAAAACCTGGCAAGAAAGAGATATGTTGTACTGTGACAAGGACACACTCCTACACACGGACAGAATCTGCACACTGCAGGAAAGCTGACTGTGAAAGTAAACGAGCACGGCTATCTGCTCCTTTGCAGAGTTCCCTTGTGAACCGTAAGCCGAGGCCGAGGGGCCGAGGGAGAGTGGCTGCTTAGCAACATCTAGCCTACATGGTTCTCCATGTCAACAGGGGGAGCATCCCTTTAGGCTCCATGATCTCTGCTTGGGTCTGCACCACAGACGCAAATACTTTGAGAAATAGAAGTCCACCGACAACAAAGAAAGTTTATTTGTCAAGCTTGTGGAACAATAATGGTTGGACATGGGGGATGAGGAGGAATTTAAAAAACTTTAATAAATCAAATATATCTCTATTTAAATGAACAACATTTTAAAATGTAATTTTATCATCATAGCTAAACATTGGTTTAACATATGTTTCTACCAGTTTTGCACCTGGTAGAAAAATTTTTGGTTTTACATGATATCTCAAATTAGGTCCAATTAGATGTTTTGAATCTGAATATCAATCACCAAGTCTTGCCACATTGCTGTCTAGATGAGTTCTGGTCTTTGACTGGACCAGAACTCACGTTCAGAGTTACAACTGACCTCTAGTCTGCTTCTCTGATAAGTCCTCTCTTTGCTAATGACCAGTTACTGGCCAAATTTAGGTTAAATTACCTAAAGTTGGACTATATATGCTCATCTGGCATGCTTTTCTTGTTGTAAATTTTTTTTATTATCTTTCCACTTCATTTTTACTTAGTAGATTTTCTTGATTTGTCACATTAAATACCAGTAGGTTACATGGAACTGTTGCTGTCGTGACAAAAAGGCACTGGATATATCATTTGCAAGAGTTCAACATTCAGAATCTGAGTATGTTGAACTTGGCTTGGATCCGGTTCCATCCTGGGTGTTATGTACATCTCATCGCAGCTCATCTGCGTCTCTGCATAAAACAATGAATCAGGACTGGCACACAGTCTGAATCACTGGATGCTTCCTTTTTTTTACACGAAGAAATGAATAATAATTTCTTCCTTCTCTCCGGAGCTATCACATCCTGCCATCCTTTCACAACACCCACAACTTCATTGTGGCCAACTGCTCTCCAAGTGCCACATGGTGCAAACTGAATCAATCTCCCACTATTGTAAGGCTGAAGCAAGATGTTGCCTTTAAGTTTGACATCCACAATCATGATTTTGCTCTTGTTTGTATATAGCAGACATAGATAATGCCTTCCATTAGAAACATTAGTAATTGGTCAAAACCTGTTGTGCAAAAAATTCTAAAAACCAACACATTACTTCTCAGAACATTTTTAGGCAACAGGTATCTTGTCTATTGGTTAAATAGACTAATATTATTCAGTCAATAATCAATTGGTTAAATTATCCTTAAGATCAATGTAAAGTATAATTTTGTGCATTTGTGGATCAGGCACATTTGGCATTTTCTGTGTAAGTGAAAGTCAGTTTATAAATCAATTTGCTGGAAAAAAAATGCATCCAGTACATGGACCATCAGTCAGTATAAAGCCTTCACAATGAAACAGTACTTAAAGTTGGAATTGTCTAGCTGTAAATGTAATTAGAATTTCTTGGGAACTCATGCAAATCCATGTCTTCATTCTTCATCCAGTCTGACTGAACCTGACCTATTAAAGCCAGGTGTAACAGCAACAAGACATGTCTTTTCAAGGTATTAAGTAATAAAGCTATACGTACTTGCTAGACTTTTAAGATTGTGTCAATCTTTCATTTAAAAAAGGCCTGATAAAATATGTTGACTGCATTGGTTGTCTGACCACATTTTATTGGCTGGAATAACAAATTATGTCCAATCTCCATAATCATGCAAACATCCTTGCATTGCATCCGTATGAACTACAACTAAGGTAGTTTAATCCAAAGTAGATTTGAAATCACTGTTTACTCCCACCTTTAACTGCAGTGGGTCAGTTAGTGAGGTAACAACTGCTGCAGCCAAGAAAAGAGTTCAGATTTTTAACTTTTCTGCCCCAAGTGCTGTGTTTGAGCAGAAAAGCTTTCCACTTATTGTGCCTTTGGTCAACCTGCTCTGCTCCAGCTGCCAAAACTCCTGCAATGTTCGGACCTGCAGTTAAATAAACTTGTCTCGTGGGAGAACAGTGTAGAGAAAACTGCAGAGGCTTGTGCACGAACTGGATAAAGAGAGGTAAAGAGTGTCACAAGAAAACAAACTGAAATTTCTTCCTGAACAAATAAAAATACTGAGACAAGTTCACTTAATTGCTCTGTTGTAAACATTACACAGCTAAGAAAACGGAGGAATGTGTCTTAATTTCACAGCATCTTGGGCCAGTTTAGGCTCTGCTCTCTGGAAGAACATGTTTGTCCTTTTAACTGTTAAATCTCCATGTGCATATTTGTTGATTATTTTATGCATCTAAAACTATCTGTTCTCTTAGATGTGATCAGCTAAAAATAGTTTATTTGATGAAGAAAAAGAAATCTGGGGCACTTGGGTTTGTTACTGATTCCCACGACGACTTCGTGGAGTTTACGTTTGAAGATCAATGCTGCATGGAGCAAACATGCCATAATGAAGTTTGTTCACGTATCGCTACCAAAAAGCTGAAAAGCCTGGTGAATTTGAACAGCAGTCACCTCCCCTCACTGCTGCTTTATGATTCAAAGAGAATTTTTTTGGCAGTAATAAATAAGTAAATATAGAATTGTGGTTGAAAATAGTTTTCCTTTTTTAAAAGGAATGGCAGTGTTTCATTTTTAGCAGCACTCTGATCATGGTTGCAGGTTCAGCAGGGAGTGAAGACATTTTTCCTCAGAGGTGGGTTCCTCCTTTTCTTTTAGACAGTTCAAATTATTTATCCAGCTGCATTTTTACATAGTGTGTTTGTATCAGTATTCAAGCCTTTGTCCCAAGTTACACACATATAGAATCAGTCAGAGGAAAGCATGGGCTACCTCTCAATGGACAATTTAAAAAAAATATTTATTTAATTTGAGTGTATTTATTCAGTCACAACATATGTAAAAAAAAAAAATAGAATAATGTTTTTTCAATCCTTTTCTTTTTTAAGGATTTTCAGCTCTAGTGGTCTTTATTTGACAGTGAATTGCCTGGAAGGTGGGTCTTTGGAATGAGGGAAGACATTTGGCAAAGGTTAACGGGCTGGGAAGTGACATTAAGTCAAGAAAGAGCATCAAGAAAACAGCTACTCACCCAAACATCTTTGATGAGAGCAAAACACCTGAGATGAAAATAGACAAGGGCCCAAGTTTATCTGGCCTTCTTTCACATTCAGATGGCTAAGAGAGAGAAAAATGATTTTTTATAGCAATAGATATCTATTGCTATCTATTTGCTATTGTTCATAGATAGATAAGTCTGGGGCTGGGACATTAAACAAATTATTATTTTTTTAACAAAAATTTGTTTAATGTATTCCTACACACCTTTAGCAGAAGAGCTTATAACTGTGAATTATGAGAGTGATATATCTTTCTACTTTCTTTTAGAAATTAAGTTCAAAATGACTTTTTCACAAATATTGACATTTATTTTGTACAACTAAATAAAAATGGAGCGATAACCCAGTTGCATAAGTGTGTACACCCTTTAGCTATACGTTTGTGGAAATATGTTTCAACTCGGTTTCACATTCAGAATTTTTTGCTAGTCAAAGCACCACATATCTTGACTTTGCTCACTGCAGTTTGCAGAGGCTTTTTGGATCTTTGAACTTATGAAGACACTTCCTGACCTCCGCTCTCTTCAGGTGACCCCTCAGATTTGGACTTTAGCAAGGCTGTTCCAAAACTTTTGTATTATGCATATAACAGCTTTTATGTTTGTAAAAGTTTGCAGAATTGAACAACTCCAACTATGAATAGTTATTTCTATAATCAACATGTACTGCTCCTGGTTTCTTTAATAATGGCGTTCTTAGTGTTCCCCAATTACACAACCTAAAAAATTTGCATAATGTCTTTCTAATGGTTAATGCAGTGCCTCTTAGGTGAAAAAGGAGAGCTGCTTTTGTTTGTTTTGCACGTCCAGCTTTTTCTGAATGAGAGCAGACTTTCAGGAGCGGTATGGACAAACAACTTATCTACCATCAAGCTTTTAACTCATAGACTGTTTACAACTAACATCATTTCCATTCTCAGGCAATGCAAATGTTCATTATCTGGACCTGAGAAATGAATGAATAAATACATAATCATCCCTTTCTGAGAGCACAGGGAGTCACTTTAGTAAATACCGCCCCTCTCCCATAGAAGGGGATTTATGCATTGAATGTCCGCTTGCTGTACTTGTAGATTTCTCATCGCCTGGCATCATTCAGTGAGCGCCGGTAATGAGAGATGGAAGTGGGAGAAGTATGCTGTTTATTTCAACCATCTGTGACTGGACTGAAAATTCCCTTTAATAGATTTTTTTGTGCAACGCACAGGAAGAAAGTGACTGTGCTTGCAAGCAGATCTGTGTCAAGGAAGAGAAGCACCCATGAATTAGTTGTAAGAGCAATAAGTCGATTTCTTTTTCAAGTGAAAAATTAAAAATATCTCTGATATGGTGGTGGGCCTCATGGAAAAATAATAAATTATGAATGTCACTGCTGTGCTTGGGGACTGAATATTTTATCATACATTTTGTAGGAGCGAATGCAAAACTGATTAAACAAATTTTGAGATGTAAAAAAAAAATGTCAGAGGGAAACTGTAGTGGGTGTGATCGCCTGTGAATGAGGTTTTACCAAGAAGTTTGGAGATACAGTGCATTGAAAGAGGTTTTCATGTCCTTTGAACTTTTTCACATTTCTTCACATCACAATCACAAACGTCCATTATTTGTTTGGGACCTCATGAGATAGACCAACTCAAAGTAGAATATAACTGTAAAGTAGAAGAAAACCCATATGTGGTTCTGAAAATGTCTTTTTACAGAATCTGGCTCAGGAAAAGTCAGATCTGGAAACTGCTGTTCACTCCTGCTGCCTGTTTAATCTGACTTCATTTGAGCTAGGTGGGTGCACAAAGTAATCACTCAAGGAGGCTAGCTTCAAATATCCAATACTATATTATTATAAAAAAGATAATATATTATTTCCTTTCATTTCTCAATGATGTGCTGCTTTCTGTTGGTCTATCACATAAAATGAATTTTTTGTCATTGAAAAATGAAAAAAAGTTAAAGGGGTAGAAATTCTTTTGCAAGGCAGTATTTTCATTATTTCACTGTATGTTTGTATAATTTATCATGGATCAAACAATAATGCTCTGTTGTCTTTGTGGTTGTCATTTTATATTATCAAATATTTTGGAAGAGAGAGGAAGAAGGTTTAACTCCTTACAGATGGTCAATCATCTGATTTTTAAATAGTAGCGCAGCAGGGAGCCTGTAATGTGCATATGTATTTAAGATGAAGCTGCCAACGTGGCCTAATTCTGGGTGACCGCTCAGGTCCCAGCGTGGCACACCTCTCCAGCATCTCTCTCTCTGCCTCTGTGTGTCATTTTCATTTTAATGTGTTTGATCTTGCTGACTTGTTGTATTGTCTTCTCTCTTTTCCATTTTTCCCCCCATCTTATTAATTGATTTAGGGAGATAAAATGTAAATTATGCAATATTTAATGATGAATGAGTATACATTCTTCTGGGTTTTAGTTACCTGACAGCTATGCTGAAAATAGATTTAAAATATAATTAATTTACCATGCTGTCTTGATGGATGTAAGCTGACATTTTGTTTTTCTTGCCATATAATTGTACTTCCTGAACAAATGATTACAGATTGAACTTATGTTAATGCTACTTTAAAAATGCAGCAAAATAAATCACTTTCATGTTGAATATCGCAACATTAAAGTTACAATATGCAAGAATATTAATAGGACTCCAATGAAATCTAATCTGATAATTCTATTGCACATCATTTAAATTCAGCATTTATTACCATAGCATTTAATCTATTTTTGTCGAATCTACATGAACTTGTTTTCATTAAATGACGAGTTAATATTGTTCAGAATAGTCAGTTAAAAGCCATTTTGAAAACCACTGTATGCTTTTCATTCCAATTCATAATTATGCACCACTGGTCATTGATCTATCTAATGTCTCACAAGCTACCTGTAAAATATTTTGAAGTTTGTGGTTGTTACCTGAGAAAATATGAAAATATTTAAGGATTGTTTTTATTTTTTTCTGCACATTGATAAATTCAAAAGATATTTGGATTTTTTTTTTATCTCTACAGTACTTATATTTACATCTTGCTTTGCAGAGTGACTGTAATTTCTGCAATAAAGTGCTTTGTTTTCACTTCAATGCCTTGTTTGCCTATAGGTCTTTTGGTGTGAGGGTTATATGTGCAGATAAAGAAAAAATACTTATGTAGAAATATTTCGAAAAGTAATAGTTTGAATGTCTGAACAGTTTAAGTGTTTATTTTATTTGAATTTTATCCAACCAGAAAAGGAACCTAGAATCTCATTTACAAGGGCACTCTGTCGATTAGCACTAAAATAGAGCAAACCATTAGATTTACACATAAACATTGAAGGTCACCAAAAACATATTCACAAATACAAACAAAACTGAAATTAGTCCAATTACATATGACAACAGTTTAATCAAGCAAAATTATCAAAGTATTGTTTAAAATGTTGATGAGGTTTATCTTTCACGTCAACTTAACAGCTGTAACTGTGTGGGGTCCCTCCACAGTCTGGGAAGGAGTGAAACAGAAGAGGGCGCTGTTGGGCGTATTTTGAACCGAGGAGAGAAACCCCACACGTTGTTCCCACTCAGTTACACAGAGAATCGCTCATCTGGGCTGTAAATATTTTATCTCTAGGAAAGTAAATATCCAAATACATTTCTGGAAAAGGCAAATCTGGTAATATTTAAATTGGAAAATCCATATTTGATTTATTGAAAGAAGCTTATAGCAAATCGAATCAAGCTGCAGACCATATTTATGTAGAAATAATGGCACAAAGATGGATGCAGTACTAGCAGTGAAATCCCGAAAACTTTACATTTGACACATAAACAAGTTTGCTCGTTTTATTGCAACGGCACGGCCTTCATGCATTATACATATAGGAATACAAGTGTGATAAATATCGGAGAAAATGTAAAATTGTTGTTTTTTTAACAGATTCTGCATGTGTGTTAGTATGAGTGTGTGAACTAGAGGAAGAGGAGGGGGGACAGCACAGCAGAGGAGAGAAAAGAAGACACCACCCAACTCTGTCGGGAAAGGGAGGAGGTGCGCGCAGAAGAGGCTGAGGAGGAGAGCAGCACCACGGACAGCTCCCTGTAGCAGCAGCAGCGGCGGCGCGGACTTTTCTGCTTTGAAAGAAAAAAAAAGAACACATGGATTTCGATTTTTATACAATTTAGGAAAAGCAAAGAATAACTATTTTTATGACTGTAAAGACAGAACACAGAATCAGCAGTGAAGTTAATCACTCCAAGGCGTTTTCTCTCCCCCCTGTTTGGACTATATCCTAAAAATAAGTTGATCCACTTTCTTCTGGGAAGCTTTTTTTTTTTCTTTGTTGGGAAATACTACCAGGAACAAAAACATACGCATGCAAGGCAAGTTTTCTTCACTCAATGCATGAAGGTTTCTTTCAGCCTACATATAATGCTGTTTTCCCCAGAGGCAGTAGAGTCCTACAGCCACTAATGTGAGCCTCTAATTCAGTTTTCCACTCTCGCGCAGCACTGATTCTTTTCTTCCTCCACCAAAGTCACCCAAGAGGCGCGCTGCATGCCCAGCAACGGATGAATAAGCCTACAGCAGTGGGTTTTAATGTCACTGAATTAACGTCGATGGAAGGAAAACGCAAAAGGGGATGGTTTTGAGATGAAGTTGGAGACTCTGTCACCAAATACAGGAGGACGCACCTTTTGACAGCCTTTATTTCCATTTTTCATTATTTTGAGAGCTCCTGCAGGGAGAGGAAAAGAATGGCGCTGAGTGGAAACTGCAGAACTATTCCCAAAGACCTGCAGGCTTCAGTTCAGAACAGTTTCCCAGATGTTGTTGAGTTAAACGTAGGGGGGCAGGTTTATTACACCCGCCACTCAACTTTGGTGGGGACCCCGAATTCGTTGCTCGGTAAGCTGTTCTCCAAAAAAGACGCATCTAACGATTTGGCGAGAGACCCCAAGGGCAGGTACTTCATCGACAGGGACGGGTTTTTATTCCGATATGTTCTGGACTACCTCCGGGACAAGCAAGTCGTCCTCCCGGACCACTTCCCCGAGAAAGGGAGGCTCCGGAAAGAGGCAGAGTACTTCCAGCTGCCCGACCTGGTGAAGCTTTTGACCCCAGAGGACATCAAGCACAGTCCGGACGACTTCTTTCACAGCGACCATGAAGATGGCTCTCAGGGTAGCGACCACCGACAGTGCCCACCGCCCTCTCTGGTCCCCGCGGACAGGAAGAGCGGTTTCATCACGGTGGGATACCGGGGGTCGTGCACCATGGGGCGGGAGAGCCAGAGCGACGCCAAGTTCAGGAGAGTACCTCGGATACTGATCTGCGGCAGGGTGGCTCTGGCTAAAGAGGTGTTCGGGGAGACTCTAAACGAGAGCCGGGATCCGGACAGGACCCCGGAGCGATACACCTCCCGGTTTTATCTCAAGTTCAAGCATCTGGAGAGAGCGTTTGATATGCTGTCGGAGTGCGGCTTCCAGATGGTGGCCTGCAACTCCTCAGTCACAGCCTCGTTTGTCAACCAGCACACAGAGGACAAGATCTGGTCCAGCTACACTGAATACGTCTTCTACCGTAAGTGTGAAAGTCTTTGTCATTGTGTTCTGCAGAGGGCAGTGGCGGTGCACGATTGGATGGTGTCCTGGGACTTTGATCGTGGGGTTGGTACTCCCAGTTAAGTCCAGAACTAGACCGCTCAAGTCTTAACTATACTGCTCTTTAATCAACCGGTCACACAGAAACTTGTGAAATTCACTTTTTAATGAATGGCAAATACACAGATAGTTATTTTATAGTTAACAGTGTACCTTTATAGCATTTTATGAAACTTTTTTTACGGTTTAAAATGAACAATGGATTCATCATTCAGGAAACATTAACAGTTTGACAGTTATGTTAAATGTATCTGATTAATCATGTCTTCTCCATGTACTGGGATCCCACTTCATGTACAGCGTGATTGAGAATTATTCACTCCCTAAAAGACAAAGTTCTATGTGTGTTCATTTCTTAAACTAATTAAACTGGATGCCTCTTCCCTCCATACTTACCATACTGCCTTTACGACACGACTGCTATAACCAAAAGAGTCAGAAAAATAAACATCAATTTGTTTTCTATACCCAGTTAATCCTTACAGTTTCACTACAGTTTGGTGCTGATACACACACACAGCCATGGTGAAGTAACATTTGAACTGACCAGTTAACCAACATGCACGTCTTTGTGCTGTGGGAGGATGCCAAAGAACTCAAAGAGAAACCATGACTCGACAGGAAGACCATGAAAACCCACACAGGAAGGTCTTGAGAAGGGTATGAACCAAGACCCTCTTGCTACAAAGCAAGAGTGCAAACTCTACCACAGTTTTACTGTAATAAAACACATTTAATGTTAGCTGGTGGGACTCAATTGGAAGTATGGACTTCATGCATCCTTTGGCCAGCTCTACAAATGACCACTAGGAGGCGCATCTGATTTGCCTGGTGACTATGTAAAAACATCTAAAAAATCTGATTGGTAGAGAGCAACTTTTTTGTATCAGAGTGCTAAAACTCATACAGTCAGTCTAATTTCCTTTGACACAATGCAAAACATTTTAATCAAGAGCTTGCTGATTTTATGAGAGACTTAGGTAAATTAATGCCTCACGTTTATCTCTCTGGAACCTCAGGGTACGTCTTCAAAGCTGCAGGCATGCACAAAATATTTCCACGCTTGGTTGGAGTCTGAAGGTTTTTTCTGAACCGTGTGGAACAAAACCAATTAGAGATCACCTCTCATAATTGGGGTTAAGTCAAGGCGTTGTTATCATTCAGTGGAAGCAACAAACACTTAACTGACAAGCTAATTTGTGTTTTAATCTCACTGTGCTCAAACCTATTACAGCATGTTGCAGCATTCGACTGGATCTCCTGCAAGAGCTTATATTTCAGAAGATTTAACCAGATTTTAATCATTTCCCCTCAGCGCTGTGGAAGCTGTCAGAGCAACGATCTGTCAGGGGGTCTGCCATTTCTCATCACGGTGCAATTTGCTTCTCCACCTCCTCTCTCTTTCATCCAGCCAGCACTTTCTTTCAACTTCTTGCACTTCCTTCTGGCTTTGCTATTGCTATCCTTCCAGTTCTCCATCTGTGCGGCTCGCTAGCTGCTATTTAGGATTCCTGAGGGGGAGGGTGTAGGAAAGAGCTCATCATGTGTTTTATTGTGGCTGTTGTAAGATTTTATGAAGCCACAAAATTATCCATATTCTTTCATACAACAGTGCATGATTTATCTCAAACCTGTGCCTGAATTCTTTGCACAATTACCAAAAACAAAGATAAAGTTTTCTCTTTAATCCAAAGAGCTTTTAGCTCTAAGCAGGCTTGAGAGGACACAAAAGAGAAAGAGAAAAATTAAATAAATAAAATAATGCTGAAGTGCTGAAAACGACATCAAAAAGAATTGGATGGTGTCATAAAATGGGCAAGTGGGTGATTATTTTATCCTGAAGATAATTAAAAGCTGAAAATATTATTTTTTTCAAATCACTTAAAAAACACCTTGCACTGAACACACATACACACACAAGTGCAGCTTTCATGATGCTATTTGTGCCGTCATATTCTCAAATAAAGCTTTGAGGCCTCCACAGGAGCATTGTATTTAAACAGAGTTTACATTACATGCCATGTGTCATTTTCACTCTGTTTCTCAATTATGCACAACTTTGTGTTGGTTGGTGGCATAAAATCCTAATAAAATATGTTAAAGTTTATTTTCTTAATGTGACAAATGCAATCTTTCACATCTCAGTCCTCAGCGTGTGGTGAATTTGTCCGCTGTCAAAATTAATAAGTATATTTTTCACATGTGTTATGTAGAATTTATTGCAGACAGTATTAATCCTTGAATTTGTTCTGAATTGAAGGAAGAAAAAAAGCTTTTCTTCATATTTACACTATAGCATTAGGAATAGCAAGTAACACATCTCCTCAAGCATATTGTTACCCCACATCTTCTTGTAACAGATTTCGGTCGTTTTCTTCTATAAAATTGATCCATGCATTCTGTATCAAGGACAAGTTGGAACAACAGTCCTATACTAAGCGAGTGCTGAGAAGCCTTTCTGTTGTGCTGTGTGTTTCTACTGTAAGGTGGTATATCAGTGATTCTCCTGAGCTTAAAGTCCCTCCTTCCTGTGGGAGAAACCTCACTTGATGATTTTATCTCAGTCACTAATATGTAAATGTTGGTTACAATCTGGTAATAAATTAGTTCCTGCAATGGTTAAATAATTCAAAGAAAATTCATGAATCTCAGACTTAACTGAACTTAGGATCTCAGTGTCTCAATTATATTAAGGGAGACAATTTTGCTGTTTCTGTCTCAGTCCATTTGTTTCCTTTGGGAATGAGTCAGAGCAAACAGTTTTCTCCTGATTTGAGTGTGTACTCAAGGAAGAAAATGTTTCCTTTTTCGAGTCACAGGAGGTCACTCGCAGTTTCAGTTAAACAGTAGTAGACAGCTTGCTAAGCTGCCATCATCAATACACAGAGTGAGAATCTGTTGGAAGTGGGAGACATAAATCCTGGAGTTTTTCAAGATCAATATTAAAAGTGCACAGAAGCTATTTTAGTTGTGGTTATCTAAAGGCTTACACTGAAAATATGAAAATATTTTAAAATATTTTTTGGGTTGACTTTAGCCTGGTAAAAACCAACAACTTGTTCCAAGTTTTGCTTCATGCAGAGGATCTGGACACTCAACTAATGAGAAATGATTACTTCCTGAAATGGCAGACTCTGTTGAAGTTTTAAATTTTACCCAATCACTCATGTTTGGTTGCAACATATGTAATGCGCCAGCTTAATGAAGCTTCCCGGAAATTGCGTGGACTGTTAACGACTCCAGAGGGAGTAGCGCCATCTTTGCCAGCAGTAAAATGTCTCTTTGTCCTCCGACTTTAATTGCTCAATACTTGGAAGTGTGGCCAACACATACTGAATGGCTTTGTTTACTTCCTCAGCTGCCATTGCTAAGCTTCATTTTAAAAATGGGTGAATGCCTGAATGTAGTGTAAAGTGCTTTATGGTTGTTTGGACTTGATAAAGTGCTAAACAAGTAAAGGCCCTTTAACTGGTTACTAAAGGGTTGGACCACTTTCTTGTCTTCAAAACTGACATAATGAACATAAACAGTGATGTGATATTTACACAGTGCTCAAATCGTATTGACAGACTCAAAATGTCCCTCACACCACTGCACCTTCACCATCACCTGCCCAAACAGCTGATACAAGACAGTATTAATTTATGCTTTTATAGTAGTCACACCAAATTCTGACCCTTCCATCTAGATTTCAAAGCTGAATTGACCCTCCAATGCTTATCCAGTATGTATTTAGCAGGTTTTGGTAGCCTGTGAGAATAGTATACTCAATTTGCAGTTTTTAGTTAACAGAACTTCACCATCTTCTACTGCTATAACCCATCTGTTAAAGGTTTGACGTGTGATGTCATGGCTGCACAGTGGAGCAGTTACTAGTACTGTTGTCTTGCAGCATGAGGCTCCTGGTTATAAATGCCGGCCTGGTGTCTCTCTGCATGTAGTTTGAATGTTCTTCCAGTGCATGCATAGGTTCTCACTGGGTACTCCAGCTTCCTCCCAAACTCAAACTAATCTGCCCATTTTCCTCTGATCTCTAATAGCAACAAGGCATTTTCATCCACACAGCTGCTGCTCTGTGGGTATTCGCTCTTTTTGGAAACATTCTATGAAATCCTGAAAGACGGTTGATGTTGAAAATCCCAAAAGATCAGCAGTTTCTATAATACATGTCTATGAGTTAACAAGCAATTTAATTAGTGTGCCAAACACATTAGCCAGTAAGTTTATTTAGTAGTTACCACTGGTTTGTAAATTCTCCTCATGCATCCGTAGGTTCTCTGTGGGTACTCAGGCTTTCTCCCACAGTAAAAAAAGACATGCATTATTCTGGCACGGTAAATTGCCTTTAGGTGCCCTTAGGTGTTAGGTGTATAGCAGCCTTCTCTCACAACCCTGCAAGTATTCAGAAAGTATGGACAATGATTGGATGGATGATTTGTAAAAACTTTAGATTTACAATATTCTAAAAAAAAAAGAAAAAAAAAAAGAAAAAACATACAAACCCTTCAGGTGGCTGACAATAAAAACAAGTGAGTAGGCAATTTTCTCGCATGTCATGTGACAAAACTAAGAAAAAGTGGTAGTTTATAAACATGTTGCAAAGTACCTCATAAAAATACAATTTGCTCATTTTTCGTAGGTTTAATGTCTGCCTATTTTTGATTTGATTTTCTTTCAGTTAATTGATTGTAATGTGTATTTATTTATTTATGTAATTATTTATTTATCTAGTAAAGAGAATGCTGACTTCCATTCTTCTAAGTCACAGTTTTGATATCATCACATGTCCACACAGCTACCAGCTGCTAAGGAAGCACATCAGAATAATCTAGTGGGGTGGATTCAGGATAACTGAGCTCTGCATTGAATCACAATGACAATGACTCTTGGCTCTCATAACTCCCAAAAGTAGCTCTAACAAGGTAAATCAAGTAGTGGTGAGAGTTGCTAAAAGAAGAAGCAAACACAGCTTGTTAATGTAATACCTGGCAGCATATCTGTGGGCTGCTGCTGCATCTTCTTGCTTACTGACAAAAGTAACAGCTTCTGGATTTTGCCAACAGTTGCTCATTAGGAGCAACTCACTTGGAGGTGAGGGTCTATACTTCAATGCAAACTGTACACACAATAAGAGGCACACTCATCAAGAATGCAGGACACACAAAAGCAACCAAGTAGTTATGTGAAAGCATACATGCTCCCTGAGAAGCATGCAGGGAGCTTGTTTAATGCTGTAGTCACACAGTGAATTAAATGCATCATCCGACAGTCTCGTTTATTTGACTAGCTCTTCTCTACCCCACCCCATCCTCTGTTTTCATTCTCTTCCTTCTCTTTTCCCCTTGTCTTCTCCTTTCATGTATTGTCATTTTGCTCCAGTCAATCACAGCTGTCTTTTCTCTCCTGTCTTGGTTCCCACCTTCCCCTCTCCCCACTCTTCATTTTGCTGCGCTGCAGGGGCAGGGAGCACAGTGGCGGCACCAGTTGCCTTTACATGCCTGACTGCACCGTCACACCTCCTGTCTCACTTCTTATTCATATCTCTGTCTGTCTGCCCACCGCCACCAATTTTGCATCAAGCATCAACTTCATTTCAGATTTGTGTGATATCTGGTCTGATTTTTACATTTTGACCAGGCTTTACTCAACTGTGTGCTTTTAAAATTAAAATACAATTGTTGAGAGGTCTTCCATTCGACTTCTACACAATGAAGCACATTTCTCAGCTCAGAGTAGAAGAATCTGACTACCCGGTACAGTTCTGCCCTTAACCTTATCGATCAGCTACGGGATAAATTGCGGCATCAGCTCTGATCTAGATCTTCCTAATTTCACCTCAGACATGCTGATGCTGCTGAATGGCTGCAAACCCTCACAGCTGGACTCTTGTCAGAACAGAGGAATCTAGTTTATATTATAATTTATTGTATCTGTAACAAAAACATGGTTTGTATGATCCATGTTCACAAACAGTAGATGAGCTTATATTGTTATCTATGATGTCTTAACACTGGAAGTGATAGTTGAATGCCATCTACTGTTATTTTAAACTGTAACTGATTAGTTACCCACTTGACAGTTGAGTAGCTTCTAGCAATTAAGATTAGACAATTAAATCAGAAGTTTACATACATTTATAATGTTAATTTTCATTTAATTCTGGGCTTTTAGTTATATTTCTTAACTGTATTGTGGACTCATTGGATGAAACACAATTTTGATTTGACTAATAATTGGTGAAATGTGCCTCATTGTTTTGGACATGAACCACAGCTATCAACCAGCTTCCTGGATCATTCTGACCGGACCACTCTTCTGATCAGAAATAGAAATAGAAGAGCTCATTTTAATTAGATGGCTTCCTGGCACTGACTCGGCTTTTAAGCCACGTCCATACATTTTCATTAGGGCTGAGGTCAGAGTCATTCCCAAAGCCTAATGTCAGCCTCCAATATCCGTTCTAGTTTTGAATAGACTAGTTTTGATGTGGGTTTCACTGGAACACACAGTTGTGTCCAGGTTTCCCTCATCTTACTCAAAATACCAGATGAAAATAAATTGGTCGCAGTGATCAAAAGAACACTTCAACACCACTGGAATTACACACGCCCACTTCACTGCAAGCTTCCCCAGTTCTGAAATCATTGGACAAATACTCATACAGCACAGTGTTGATGACTATGAAAAATGTTTGACTACTTTCCAGCTTAGCAAGGGACAATCATCCGAATGTTATTGTTTAACCAGTATGAGTAATTCTGATCCCATGTGAAGTAGACAGATAACCCACAATTCATTCAAAATTTTGCAGTTTTGTGTTTGAAATGTGTTTAAATTGTTTGTTGCAATGTCAGTTCACTGCTAAAAGCAGATGGTTGGAATACAACAATAAAAGCTCCAAATTTGTATTTGTATTTCTAGAATGGATGAAACAGCTCTTAGAGAGAAGCAGGACCTGTGTTTGAAATAGCTTTGTTTGAGGACAATGTGATCTGAAGATAAACAATACATTCTTTAGCACGAAACACAAACTCATTTGTCTTTTGCTGACTAAATAGTGGAGATGCTAATTCATCAAAGCAATAACACTTTATGTTTTGATGCTGAAATTATTGTTGAATGAAGAGGGGCAAGCTGCCCAAGTAAAAACTGTTAGCAGACATGGACGCTGATCTGTGTCAGTATGGTCATCAGCAGTTTATGATATAGTTCTGCCCTTATAATAATTATGCAATGCAAATACAAAACTGTTTTTGTCATTTCTACAGCATGGATATCAAAACAAACTTTTCTTCTCTAAACGTTTTTATAAAAACTTTTTTAATTATATCAGATCAGATCCTAAACTTGATTTCCTGAAGCACCCTGGACTAATTACTTAAAAACTATGCAGCTTATCATTTCTTGCTAATGGTGATTAATTTGAAATATAGGAGATATTTTTGAATTACTCTCTAAAAGCATCCACAACACTTTGATGAGATTACTTACTTAATATGACAGATCTGTAAGGAAGATAAATGCAGAGTACGCTCTCTTTACGCTGTGAAAATGGGGTGTTTTTTTCTAATTTTGTCTGCAAAAAACTATCAAATGAAATCTGTGTCCTTGAATTTAGTGTTCAGTCTACTGCTGCTCAAAGCTAATCGAGCTGTAGTAAAAAGACATTTTTAGAGTTTTATTTGTAAAAATATGTTTAAAACTGTTTATCATCTGCCTTCCATATCACAATTATGTTTATAAAATCTCAATAAAAGACCTAAAAGTTTGTGGACATTCAGACAGATTCAACAGGTACAAACACCTTTATATGACTCTGTATCTCGTATTTTTTATCCTGGTTGTTTGTGTTCAGTAGCTGACATTTAATTTCCAGGTTCACCGAAAGAACTCTGAAATTGCCCACTTGAAAGATTCAATTTTTTCATGCCAAAAGCCTCAGCCTCTTAGGTCAGTTTCAACTTGTTATTCAATACCCAGATTCACTCCGCTGACTGCAGATATCAGCCTCTTTCTTTCTTTCTATGTATTTTTTGTTTGTTTTGTTTTTGCTTATGACTACTCAAATTCTGGATCATGTCTGGGGGCGTAAAAGGCTAAATGTATTTACCAATTTGCTGCATGTCTGCAGTGAATGATAATTAATCATCTCTGCAGACAGCACTTTATTGAATCCACTTGAGGGTATAACAGCGAAGCTCTCAGCAGAATCATTTAAAGATAAACATGAAATAGTGGATATGGCATCATGGAAACATTCTTAAAATTTGGTATGTAGATAGGAAAATCCATTTTTCTGGCTTAGGATGTATTTTCCCCAGCTTTAGCTTTAACACAACAGAATGCCATCAGGTGAAATGAGTGTCATCACAAAGGGGGCTTTCATGTACGCCACTGTGTGCCACTCTGCACCATTAGCTTGTTACACACAGATGAGTAACTCCTCGTGGGGCAAATGCGTTTTGGCAGGTGGAAGTGGTTATGGGCGAGTGCTTGCTTTAATGCATGACCCACGCTGCGCTACTTGAGGCATTCGCACACCCGTTGAGCCATCAGCAAAACACACCTGGACTCCACCAGCTGCAGACATGCGTTTATACTCACATACAGCCGACAAACCTCACTCATCAGCAACTTAAGCTGCATGGTGTTCATCCCTGCGAGATTCTCCCAGACCTGTCAGTGATGACATTAGGTGCAAGAGCTCCATTCTGCAAGCGTGTGGAAAGCGATTAGTCGAGGCCAAGACAGGCCTTCACCGCGCAATGGAGAGTCTTGATGGGAACAGCTGCTGAAACAGCCTCAGCAAGAGAGAGCATCAGAGAGAGAGCATCAGCCTATACCTCAAATCTGCAATGGTTGGACTGGGAAAGAATGAAGATGGGAGGAAAACACGGTTTGGTCTTTAGCAAAGACAGCTGTTATGTGGTTTGACTGTCCTGGAGCTTTGTCTAATGCACTGAGCTGGCTCAAGATCATGTCAGGCCCAAAGCAGAATTTAATTTGAGGGCCCACTTCCAGTTAAGCTCATCCCCCTCCTGGCACCCACACCCCAAAGTCAGCAATTAAACTAACCATGTTCCACAGTCTTTCTTGGCTTCAAGATAAGCAATATTATGTCCATCATGAAATTGATAGCCGTAAATAAAATGTGGAAATATGCTTATTTCTCTAACTCGCTCATTTGGTGTGGCAGTCATGTAGCTTTTCAGTCCAAACTCAGCAGAGATTGGAAGGAGAAAAAACGTTTATTTGCATTTGCGTATAAAGGGATTGCATACAAGTTGGACAAGATGCGAGTCAAGCAGCAAAAATGAGTAACGTAGCAGAATTAAATGACATGGCTCATCTAAATTTTCAATTGAACACAATTTTTTTTTATTGCATATTTAGAAATCTTCAGAATAGGTTGTCATATTTGTTATAAATCAAATCTGTATCTGTTGTAGTCTGTGTTGACATTAAGGACCCTCAGCAGTGATTAGTTTGGTTTATGACTTGGGCTGGCTCTTCCAACACCATTATTGTTACACCTGTGTGATGACTTATGTTGTCTAATGTAGTAAGACTGCATGGTGAAGCAGTTGGTAGCAGCCTGGTTGTTAATGTCAGACTGTTAAATTTTACTTTATAAAACAGCTTGAGATTCTTTCAAGTTTCCCATTAGACTCTTATTGTTTTGTTGGCTTGAGGCATCCCAAATAGGCTTAGAAATGTAAGGGTTGAAAAACAGCCTTTCATACTCCACACAGTCAAATCTGATATTATACGCTTGTCATTAGTTTACAGAAACATAAAATGTCAGCATTTTATTATAATAACTGTGCTGCAGCAATAATGGGTAAGAGAAGAAGGTGAAAAGACAAATGATCTGTAAAGAAATAGCAGAGGAAGCAAAGAAATATTGAGGATGAAAAGAAAAGTGAATTCAATATTTACTTTCCAAATCGAGTTTACTTGAACCTTAATGTTATAAAGACTACCCAAGAGTTTAGAATGACAAATGTCACCTGATTGGAACAATGTTTTATACATATTTTTTTGTGAGACACCACAGAGAGACGTGGGACCCGGGTTGCAATAAAGAGACAACAACTGAGACAAAAGAACAGAAAAAGTGGGTCAGACATGGAGAAATTACAGACTTTCTTGTTTGTCTCGCCTCCCCTTGACCTTCTCCTATGCAGGCTTAGCGTAGCTGTGTAACGTAGACTCCTATAATCCCAACCCCTGGAGACTCTGCAGGACTACAGCGCTCTGACAGAAAGAGACCGAGCCAGGAAGAAATGAAAAGGAAAACAAAGTGAGCAAAACACAAAAAAAAAACAAGTTTCCCACAGTCCTGTAGGACAGCCGCCCCTCGCTCCCATCTATCAGTCCATTTTCTCCTCCTCTGTGACTCTTGACTTTCTGTTCTCTCCCAGTTGGTGCTCACAGCTGACACAATGCTGATGCTCTTCCCCTGTTGTGTTGGAATAAGTGTTCCATGGTGCGATGAGGTGTGGAGCGTTGCTATAATGACAGAAGCTGCAGCTGGAGAGACTCTTCACAGGCCCAGCTCAGCGGCTGGCTGCTGCAATGCATCAATGCTTTAATGGCCCTGTATTTTCACACGTCCTGATTGGCTGGAAATGCCATAGACACAATTTGAATGGCTCACAGAAGTTCCGCTGGATTTGAGGTTGCCTTGCTTAATTACAGCAGCATCTGTTTTCTGTCTGGGATTGCTTGTTGCAGTTCTCCTGCCGTTTGGATCTGCATCCACGGTGAGCAGATATAGATAACAAACAAAGTTCAATAAATTCTCTTTAATTTGTTGTTATGTAACATGGCTCTGTGAGAGTGGGTTTAAGTTTAAAATGCGAGTCACTGAGAAGGTCACTTGAAGTCTGTTATTGTTTAAAACTGGGAAATGTAAGACAAATTGAAAGTTTTCTTACAATGAATAGAAATGCTCTCCTCAGATCCTGGTTGGAGTTGATCAACTGTAGACCAAAAACTGTGGAAATTATTAGATTTGATGCATTCATTGAGTAAAAAAACAACAACATATATTTGAAATGGTAATCAGTATAACTTGTCTGGCTCTAGTCTCTGGCTGATTGACCGTTGCATCTCTAGCAACAGTGTTACTTAAAGGATTTCTGGGCTTCCAGCTTGTAAATGGTCATATATATTATTGCATATTTGAGCTCTTTTCTTTTTCTTCTAAACTGTCTCTGTAAACCTAATTCATAGCAACCATGGCTCCTCATAATTACATGGCTCTCCTCATGCATATCTAACTCCCAAGCCTAATTCCCCAGTGTGCCTTAGACAGTGGAGGTTCACTGTCCTGCATGGAAAATTTCATCCAGGCTTTTTCCCCAAGCATGCTGAGTTCACTGGTTTATAACAGCAAAGAGATACAGGATAAGAAGAAGAGGAGAATGAGTGTGGGACTTCTGACTCAGTGGGTAACTGACCTGGCCAATTTAATCTCCAGATTTAGGAAAAATAAAGCAGGATTGAAGACAGTGGGGTGAAAAAAAATAAGAATAAATGATAAGGCCTGGAAGGAACATATCACATCAGTGAATAATGTTAAGCACTTTCTGAATGAAATGTAAAGGGACAGGAGGAGACTGTTGAGCGTTACTAGGAAGAACCATAGAAAAACAAATTCACAGTGACCAGGTTACAGTTCATGCAAAATACACATTTTCAAACAAAACAGTTAAGGTGCATTTGTCTCTTTTACAGAAACAAAACCTGTTATACTTCAAGTTTAATCTATTCTGTCATGAAACCAACTTCACTAAAAGTGTGTGTCCTGGCAAAGACATTTAAGGACATTTTCTTATAAATTATCTATTGACTAAACTTGATTATGTACTCACTACAACTTAAGAAGAGTCTCACCAAGTGTGGTGTAAAAAAGTCCATGTTTTCAAAATAATTTGTACACAAAAATTAGAAAATAAATATTGAGGAAAAAGAGTAAGAAGGAATTTATTCTACCTTTTTTCACCTTTATTCAAGCCTGGGTAAAAAATAAATACAAATGTAGAAAAAATACTGCAGTTTGAGATTTTTTTTAAAATCAAATCTTTTGTTTCACAAAAGCCTTTTCAAACTAAAAAAGTTATAGTTCAATCAGAAAAAAAGAAAGTTGATTGTTGGTTTTAGTTTCCATGATAAATTGCCACTTAATGAATAAAATGTGATGTCAAATGAACATTTGAAGCTCAAGTTAAGTGTGGCAGTCAGTGGCAAGCTGATTTTTTAGTTACTGACCTTTTGTAAATTAAATGTAATAATACGTAGTAAAGGGGAGTAACAAAGATCATAACTGGACCCAAGAGATCTTTTAAATTAACACCCAAACCTGCTGATCTGATCACCTGCTGGATGGAAAATCTGGGGCAGCTCAGCCTTTTTTTATTATTATTTCTGATGCACTCTGCCCCTGGCATATTAATATATAGAGCTATTCCCTGTACAGTGGTACCTTTTTATTGGCTGGATATACTGAATCTTGAGATATTTCTACCATGATTCTGCTTATCTTTGCTTTTTGATGTTGGGGAAATGCCAACAGTAAGACAAAACTTCTCTGCATCAAACTTTGTCTACAAAATTAACATTTAATTATGCAATTTTAATGTGGACTACAGTGATTTTTGTTAACATTATATTAATTGACTTGTCTGAAGGAGCCATCATCCACTTCTTGTTTTACCCATTTCATGCAGGTCCCATGCTGTTTCACAATCTGCTGACAAACTTCTCTCCCATCGAGCAAATTATTGATCAGATCAATGTGAGGGGGACCAGTTTTTGATCTGGTCCCCCTCACATTGGGATCAAAGACTAATTTCACATGATGCCCTGTTTTTATCAGTGTGAAAGCTTTTAACGAACATTTTCCTCACCATGACTTTGTGGGTGCTGTTGTGAAACTATCTCATCAATGACCTCTTATTTAAAGTCACTTTTCAGGTTGAGCCAATTGAATTTGAAAATGAATGCTAATGGCAGACTTTGGATTTTTTTTTTTTTTTGCAAAACCCTTTGAAACCATATCCTTTTCCTTCCACCTGAGCATCTGCTCTGCATTCTAATGTGACAAAGGTTCAACAGGTTTTTCTGATGCTTGCAAAGCCCTGCAGGTTCACCTTATCTCCTCATGTACTTGCATGTTTGATCTTATTTTCCAGAGATAAGTGTCTGATTAAACAGATACTAATTCCTCAGAGACATGTCCTTAAAACTTCAGAGCAAAACTTCACAGTTTGATTGTTTTCGGATCATTTCTTGCTTCTTTGTGCCTCATTAGAGTCACACGTTGTCACTTTCCCAGCAGAGGTCCACAGCTTGATGGAGCATATGGTCATACTGCTTTAATTCCATTCCACAGTGTCTTGTAGCTTCCTAGGGCAGAATGTCAGTGGCATTTCATTTGGAAGCGGCAGTGAAGTCTTAATGTCCATTAAGAAAGCCAGTGGCACTAATGCAGAAACTCCAGGGAAATTAACTCAGACAGAAATTACAATACTAGCTTGTGATACATGCCCACTGTGTCCTTTCTGGTTCTGAAAGCAGAATATTGAGTCTGATGACATAAATAACATTTGTTTCAAATCTGTTTTTATCATTACTGTGAGAAAACGTGATATGTTCATACAAAGAGAGGAACATGCTAAGGCATCTGCTTCTTAAATAGATTTTTAAAAACTAATAAACAGTGGCAGTTTCCGACATGAGTTCTGTAGCTCTTTGTCCAGGTGCCATTGTCTGAGCTGTGCTAACAAAAAGCTAAAATGTAATTTGAAGAAACTTTCTACTGCTTGTTAGCATGTCTAAGCTAAAAAACAAAAGAGGCATGAAAGGTGGGGGTATGGGTACTCTCTGGTGTTGCACATAGCAGAACTGATTATGGGCTCAAAACATGAGGAGTGACAAAAAACAGAAGCTGAACGTCTCTGTCACCCGTTCTGAAACCCAACACACAGGATGCAAGAGCGATGGCTGCAATGGTGGCAAATTTGAAACATTTTTCAACTTTATTGTGTAATATCACAGGCCCACATGTGCAGGTGTGGGTGTATGAGCTCAAAAATTTCCCATGCACAAAGTCTGGAGGTTGCTTGACTGAAGGAAGGCAAACGATTGACACCTTAATGCACATGAGAAATTAATTGAGAGAGAGCGATGGGACCTCCAGTGTGTCTATTGCTTACATCCAAACTGGAAGTGAAAGTTGGTATCTGAGTCAAGTTTCTACATCAGTGCTTAATTGTTTTTTAAAAGCCTCTCGACTGAATTTGAAAATGAATGTACAATTAGAACCGTATCACTGCAAAGTAACTATTCATAACACCATTTTAGATTTATTTATATCTCCATTTTTCTTTTTGCTAAAAACAAAAGGAGAAATATTTTTGCTGCTGTTTAGGGTTCAGGATAACTTTAGACTTAGAGAAGCAGGAAATCCACGTTATAAACATTCACTGAATTATTCTGCATTGATCACAGATTGTTCAAAAACATTGGTTGGTTTATGAAAAGTACAACAACAAAAAAAGTGCAGTTTTCACAAAAAAAGTTAAACTGTCAATTATTACCACTTACAAATTTACTGCCTGTAAATTGCATAAATTAAGGATTAATATTTAGAGCTCTGCCGTATTAAAACAGCAATTCACTTATAAGGTGACAATACTTTAAAGTTATGAGACAGCAGAAGTCATAACTCTAAATTTTAATTCTGTGTCTCATTAGTAATCCCTCCGAGTCATCTTAGTCTACTCAGCTGCTTGCAAGAGCATTCTATTATTGCTTCTTCAACCCTAAGTAACTGTGAAGCACACTGTTCATTAAAAATACTCTCATATATGATGGGCTTATGTTCACACCATGCATGCATAACCCTTCTCTTACCCAAATGTACACATAGAGGTTGCCTTACACAAACTGCTCACAGATGAAAAATGGTTCTCATTAGAGGGATGATTATAATTCACACTGCTCACTTGAACACACTTCACTGTTCGGTTGTGTCCCCTCTGTTGATTTATGTGAAGCAGGGTTGATTTTGATTAATGCCCCAGGATTCATTACAAAAGACACAAAATGTTACCCACACAATGACCCATATTGAGCTGGGCCAGAAGCGTCCCTGATGGCCTAAAATTTCGGCTTCAGTATGTTTCCTTGGCTTTCATCTCAAGCGGCTTAAAAGACAAAGCTGGATTTACAAATCAAAGCTCCCACCTGAACCAGTGAGTTCAGTTCTCTGGTCTCTAGAAAGCTTTGAATGCACCTGGCTGAAGAATATATGTTCCATAGTCTAATGCCCATCTCGAGTGCAGAGTGGAGTTTTAGTGGAATTTGATTATTAAGTGAGTCAAGAACAACCACACCCTATATAATTGCAAAAATTTCACAAAAATCCAAAGATAAATGAAACAGAACACTTTCAAATAGATTTGAACACTTTCCATGCAGTTTGACATATTAACTCACTTTAGACATGACATTAAACAAAATGTTGTGACAAAGATTGTTATCTACACCCCAAGTGCAGTAACATATAGATCAGTCACTCAGATAATCAGTCAGTCAGTCAACCAATCAATTAATCACAGGCAAAGTTAAACAAAATGCTTTTGTGTGAAGAAACAGCCAATCTTTGTAAAATATGCAGCCATACATGACAGGGTCAATCATTTCCAGGTACAGAGAATTGATTGACCCCAAATGGCAGAAACTAAAGCCACTTCCTTGGAAACTTGGAAAACATGAAGTAGATCTCTGTCAGATAGCCTGCATATAGAGAAGGATGAGATGAAATCATTTTGGAAGAATCATTGCAATGTTGCCATGAATAGAGCTACATTACACCACCGGTCCGACCAAAGAAAGCTACTATTAAACGTTTTTTATTAAACACAGTTTGGTTTCTTTTAACAAATGGCCACTTCAAAGATAACTCATAAAGGACTCATTTACTTTATTTGTGGCTTTGCTTGGTTAACATTCGGTAGATTTTAAGAGTTTAAGATTTTTTATATTTTCTGTCTCAACAGCAAAAACGAACAATACAAAAACAATCAAACAAAAGATTTCAGTATCACACCAAGCCTGCGCCGCTGTTTATTATTCACGCTGAAATAAATTATTGAGCAATGCAGAGGACTGCATCATCTGTGGCAGCCCAAAAGATGCCATGGCTGTTGGCGAAAATAATGGGTTGCAAAGTTTGACCCTATGCATCCATACCACTTCTACAATGATCCCCAAAGCATCCACAATATTATTTGCAGAGTGTGGATAATGATTCGCCAGCTGTGACCATGTGTGATTAAGGTCTCCTGTTTGTAAATTTGTTTTGCAGGACAACAGCGAGTTTATCAGGGTGTAAACATCTGATAACACAAATGCACACAGGTACACACTTGCACACAATATACAGATAAGATCAGACTGCAGTCCAGCTTAGAGACACATTGTTTACTGCAAGATTAACCTGGCTGAAGCTTTAGAGGGATTAGTAAGCAGCACATGTCCTCCTAAATCAACACACCAGCGCAGACCAACAGTCGATTCTGTAAACACCAGCCATACCATAGATTGAAAGTCTAGATCTGATCTCTGGAGCGTGGTAATGCTCATTTGGCCGTGAACATACTCGGGTGTGCTGGGGTGGGAAACAGGCAAATGGAGCAAAGCAATTACGCACATCCATCGGATCAGAAACTTGTTTAGCGAATTAAAATCATTACTGGCTGACATTTAGATACAGTGATCCCCTGTAATCACTAAAAATCTCCCATCACTGGTAAAATGGTGGGATTAGAGCCGTAACGTAACTGTGACAGAGAATAATGACACCTACTCATTGAAGAGCAAACCTCATTCAACCCGGTTCACTCTTTGTGCTTTCTGTGTGCTCCTGTGAGCGCTGGATCGGTGGCCTTTTCAGATTTAATTCTGATGTTTTCATGCAACACCTAAGAAAAAAACAGCCCTCTCAGAGATCGCTCTTCCCCCAGTTCCTCCTTGTAACTTCGCCCAGGATCGCCTCTCAGTCACGCTTGGTTACACTAATGGCCCAGCTTTGTTTTTTTTTTTATTCAGCAGACAATTTTACAATTGGAGAGATGTGCCAGATTGCACAAACAAACAATATGAAAAAATAGGTTTAAAATAGACAAAGCAAAAGCAAATGAGGGTTAGTCAACCAAAGACTCAATAAATATTCAAGATGTTTCTCAGATGCAGATTACTTCATAAATAAAATCAATTTAGAATACAAATCCATTGGTCCTCTAGATGACTAAAGGTTATTTTATTTTTATTTTGTATTTGTACTACTATTATATTGTTATTATTGGTTGCTACCTTAAAGAATCTTAATAATGTAGAGTGCAATATTAAGTATGTTTAACATTATCTTACATATTTATGTAGCAGAAGAGGTCAAAGAACATTAGAGCAGAAATAAAGGAATAATATTAAGAGTGAACAAGATGAACAATTTGTTTCCCTAAAATGTAATGCGTGAATATTCCTGTACAATTTTTTTTGCAGTCAAATATTCAGACATTACTGTAAATTAAGTTGTTATTTGTACCTTTGTTGCTTTTTAAAACATTTTCCATTTGATACCTGACCATATTCAGAGAATAGTTTCTGAGTCTGAACACTGAATGAA
The DNA here is from genome assembly GCF_051168715.1 of Poecilia mexicana. NCBI lineage: Eukaryota > Metazoa > Chordata > Actinopteri > Cyprinodontiformes > Poeciliidae > Poecilia > Poecilia mexicana. The sequence goes on along the minus strand of NW_028263383.1, from coordinate 10,063,822 downwards.
CCCTGTGCAGTTTCCTTTTACCATCCTTAAAGCCGACAAACGGCTCTACAAAAATATCACCATACACCCAGATTGAGTCATAGCACACTGATAGTTTTTTTGGGCTGAAATGTATAAGTGGGCGTTGAATAAAAAAAATGCCAAAAGCAGTTTTTTGTTTCCATTTGTTTGTTTTTTTTTTCTTTCAGGGTCACGCCTTTCTGTTCTGTATCTGCTGCCTTAAGCATTTGATTCTCAGCCAGATGAGCAGATCAGATAGTTTCCTTTGGAGCGTTTGAAGCACAAAAGCATTATAATAAGAGCCCAAGCCTTTGTTTTCCATGAAAAATACCTGGCTGGTGGTTTACTGAGTCAGACTACATTTCAAGGAGTAAAGCTTATAGCGTGCTACATTTTTTATTGCCGTTTCTCTTACTGGGCTTACAGTGCTGAGATTTTCTGGTAATATAGTTAGGTCTCTTAATAATCCTTTTCTACCTTCCTGTTTCCTGTTACTGTGTCCTTGACTGTCAGCTGAAATTAGTTTGTGTCTTTACTGCTCACTCTTTTATCTCTTCCTGACTTTCCTTCTCCCTCAGTTTTTGCCTCACTTGACCATTCTTTGTCCTGCAAGAGTCTGGTTTAGCTGTTATTTGGCTATAGTTTTTTGTGAGGGCGTTTGATTTCGAAGCTTTGTATTCATCTAAGTTTCTCTTTTCTTTTCTTTCCAAAGGCCCCAGGACTAAATCAGTCACAGCCAAAGTATTTTCATACTTTTCTTTTGTTTTCCAATCACCTCCTCGCTCACTGTCAAGGTACACTCTGGCACAAAAGAGGCATTTTTTGGCCATCTGCCGCTCCTAAATTAAAGCTATTGGATCTAATAAACAAAATATGGTAATCTAAGAACATTCTGGACAAAACATGTCAAATAATACAAACTAATAAATTTAAAGTCTAAAAATACTGCATTACAGCATAAATAATTCATACCTATAAGTCATTTTGGTTGTCAGCATTTTAAACTTATAATTAGGGATAAAAAAGTAATTTCAGATTTTATAATGCTAAGTAAGTCTCCTTATAACAAGGTAAAAAATAAAAAAGAGAAAAGATCCAAATTAATATCGCTCCCTTAATGGTAATTTCTTTAGAGCCTGCCTGACCTTCAGTTAATTCTTCCTGCTGCTTCTCGTGCAGAACCTCCAACAAGTTCCTGATCAGTACCAAGTTTCAAATAGTTTAGATTTCCTTGCAGGATTGAACAAGATAATCCAAGAAATAAAATTTTTAAAAGTCTGATTTATCCATGTTGTCCAGCTAAAACAAACCTCTAGGCTTCATGCCCTTTTGTCAAACTCAAATCCTCTAGCGATCTTCTGGCAGATTCTGGGGTATTTCCAGGCCAGATGAAATATTTAATCCTTCCATCATGTTTTGAGTCCGCCTCAGGGTCTTCTATTAGGTTTACGTGCTCAGAATACCTTGATAGCTACAGCATCCTTGTAATGCAAAAGACCAGTAAATCATCTTATCTTGGTCAGAAATCTACTCAGTCTGTCTTAGAAAGGTAAAACTAGACACCCCGTAAAATATACAAGCTTGTTATTGCAACCATGTAGCGAGTTCCCTTCATGACTGAGTCCCTTCACAAAATCATGCAACACAGAAGGATGAATTACATCAATAACTTTGAGTTGTATAAGCAGGTTATTTTCAATATTTTACAGATAAATTGAAGAGCTTGAAGTTCATAATGTTCAAACCTGCCTAATATAAAACCTACAATTATATACAAACTATCAAATTAAAGTACAACACTCTCACAAGATGTAATTTAGAATTAATTTTATATAGTCTTCATCAAAACCATGTTAGTGCTAACAAGAAAGTTTGATGAATTTACAGACCGATGTCTATTAAGGTGATATTTTCACTTGAGTTTCTGTTGTGAATCTAATATAAAAATAAAGTGAAATCGACAGTAGATGGGTTTTTGGCTCCAGGGTGAAGCTTGGATATGGTGTCCAACTTTGTTGCACTGGCATATAGTCTAGTAACTGACTGTATGGTTTTTGACAATGGGGTTGAATTTGTTTCATAGATGAGAAGTTTGTCTGAAAGAACAAACTTTTAGACAAAGTCAGTACCAAGTTTCAAATAGTTCAGAAACTTATGTTTAAAATTACATTTCTCTTCTTATGTTTATTATTGTCTGAATTGACCTTTTAACTTACTATTGTGTATTGTAATAATGACTGTCTGATTTCAGAAATATGTGAACAAAACACGCATATAAAAAGGTAGAGCATAACTTTGCTTCGTCCTCCTCTGGGTATGCTTGTATTGGCATAACAAAAGCAAGGACATGAGTTATAAAAGAATATCTTATTCTCTACATTTCATTTTTATTCTTCTTTTAGTTTAAAATGCCAGTTGTTTTCAAGTATTCATATTTCTATGCTTCCTTGTACGTAAATCAATAAAATAATAAATATGTGACGTACTGAAATACTTTAAAAGCGGAAACGGAAAACAGTCTTGGTAAAATTTATTATAAACCAAAGATACATTTTGTTCATAAGAAGCAATGTAGACACAACTTATCAATTCTCTCCTTTTCAATTTGCATTTCCAGTTCACTCTACCCATCTTCATACTCTGATAAGCTTCCCACTAGTTGCCTAAAAAAAAAAAAAAAAAAAAAAAAAATTCTGCAGCAGGATTCAACCAAACCCATGTTGCACAGCAGAGACAGCATGTTCACAGTGATGTGCAAGGTTATCTTTCCACAACACGAATTTGCACTCCCTTTAGGCAACAAAGGTTCAGTTTTGCTCTCATCTGACAAGAACAGCTTCTTTCCTGGTTTAAGATTCTCCACAACTTTATTCTTAATCGGTCAGGTGTATCTGGTGTGTTTCTTGACTTTCATGATGCCATTTGTTCATTAATATTCTCCAACAAACTTATGAGGCTTTCACACATAGATGGTCTCTGTATGATAATCAGGTGGCCTTTAAAGGGAGCTCAGATTTATTTAGAATCAGTAGAATAACTTGGGCTGAATACAAATGCATGCCAAATGTTTCATACTTATATTTGTAAAGATATTAAAACCATATATCTATCTGTGTATCTTTTCCTTCTATTTCACAGTTACGCAAAACCTGGTGTTGGTCTATCCATTAAAATTCTTATATAATACATCCCTGTTTGTTTTATTTTTTTTTTATTTTTTGCAAGTTATTATGAAATGCATTTTTTGTTCATTTGGATTTTGAGGATCTGAATTGCCCCTCTTGCATGTCTGTCCCATTCGCATTTTTCCAAATGCTATTTAAATGCCTTTATTGCATCTCTTCATTTTATGTCACATGAAGTGAAAGCAGACTGCTTTGGGTATGTTTCACTTTATTTACATTTGTTCCTTATGTAGTATTCTGATCGCATCTGTTGATCATTGCAATCATGTGGGAGTTCATTTGTATTTGATGAAAATGTCATAAGTATCAATTAAAGGATGACTAATTCTAAATTTTAAAGCAATAACTTTAAATACACTTCCCTACTATTCATGCAGGCACAGATGCACTCTGAGGAAAGTCAGGAATCCATTGGTGTAGTAGAAAAAGTGAGGGATGTCATATCAGTGGGTGGGATGCTAATATGAATGGATGCCTCTCATATATTTCATGCAGCTACCAGTCAGCTGAAGTGATGACTTTGTGCATTCACATTGAACGGAGGACTTCTTGTGATCAACTTTGTTAGGGTGTGATGAATGTGAGCCACAACGACTTCATTTTGGGGAGACTAGGTGCGCCTAGACGTGATGAGTTGGTTTCTGAATTTAGTTGAGAGCAGCTCTCTGACTGATGGAGAGGCTGCAGGTTCTCATGTAGGTAAAGGATTGGTTTCAGCTCTCTGTATTTCAGACAGTTTCTTAATGTTGGTGAACATTCCTCCTCAGATGTCTTGGAGATTTTATGACCTTGATGATCCAAATATCAAAGTAAATCTGAGTGAAATCAAGAAAACCTATCATGTCGGAATTGAATTTAGTCGCTGTACCTGTCTGTAAATATAATTCACACTAAACAAAATTTTAGGAAAGGAAAGGTTTTTCTTTTAGGTTTATGACTAGACTGACTTTGCACATGGGAAATAGTGGAAGAATCACCTCAATATAAACATTTAAATATATAATAGCCATTGGTACTAAAATTGTAGAAATGTACAACTATTCAATGCTAGTCTCTCTAAGGTGCTAGGGTTATCTTTGCTCTTCAACTCATGTTGTCTCATGTAACAAACTTTCATCACAATTTATTTTTCTCCAGTTTATGTTGTTTCACTTATCTTCTGCTTTCATAGACCTGCAGGTTTTAGCTTGGATTAGTTAGAAAACCATCTCCTGGATGCTGCTTGTACGGATGTGTGACACCTGACTTCTCTCACATTTTTCTTCCTCACACAGGAAAGTCCAAACATCCTCCACAATAAGAGTGCAATCCAGGCAGCACACAGTTTTCTGTGCTGGTAAAGCAGAATAACTATCTACTGCTGGTCTGACTGAAAGATCAGGCTGAGACGAGGCGACCTTCGTTTCCAAATCAGACTGTGGCACAGGAAGTGAGGTGGAGGGAGAGTGGAATCAAAATTTGGCAATTATTTCTCTATTTTTAATTTGTTAATTTAAAAAGTACAGCACATGATTCCTTAATTAAGACTTCATATTTGTCTGCAAGTAGTTCACTTTATTTTTGGACAATAACATGTTTACTCACATATGCTGTGACCCCTGCATTTAATCAGAGCTTTTCCCACATTTTAGTTTCAGTCATCTAATGTATTATTTTATGAATGTTAGTATCATTTAGTTACCCCTTTGCATTGTCCCCCAGGCTGTTGAAACTATATGATAGAATAGACGATGTGACTAACATTTTTACCTAGAGTTGCTCAGAATGGCATTTGTTTAGATAATATAAATTCATGTGTTGGCTCCATGGTATCTTATCCTGTTTCTGCTGAGATAATATTTTTTTCTGGATTGCTTCTCACATGGCCTCTTGGGAGTAAACAATCTTCTGCCGTTTGCATCTAAACAACTCCATTAGGACAATTACTATTTAGTTTCAGTATTTCTCAAAGGCACCTCAACTGTGGCAGGAAGAATTACACATTCACTCCTACCCCTTCATTTGCTTTTATAGCTGGCAGCAAAGCAAGGCTATAATCTTTGTCTGACTAGGACGTTTCTCAGGTGCATCCCATGCATTTTCTGCACCATAAATTGTAAGGTCATGTCTGATAGAATAGGGGGTCTGATCCGTTATTATCAAGTGATATTTCTACTCAGTGGGCTGACTTTCAGCGCTGCTTCACTTGCTCCTGGATCATCAGATAAAGCAGCAGTCTGACAGGGAAGTTATTGGTTGGCAGAGCCTTCAGAGGCTCCCCTCAGTTCGTGATGGCAGCAGCAATGGTGTGCATGTTTTTAAAAATCCATCAAACAGTGCAACGCCACACTTAAAGATGCTAAAACACAAATTCACATGAAATAGACACAACATGCACAGTTTTTGACACATAGCACAACCTTTAAATCAATGTAGTACATCATTGGGAAGGTTCTTCATACGCTCCACTTTGTATTTTTATCCAAAACTGGTCACCTACTTCTCCAGTCTGAGACATATAAGCTGCTCTGTTTCAACCATCCTCACAACATCTGTTGTCAGGATGTTTATCTGACAACAGATGTAATTGGATTTGCTCAGGTAAATCTAAAAGGGGAACTAAGGATTATTTCCCTGTAAGCATAAAATATGTAGATAGTTATTGTTTAATGAGATTTCAGACGAGTTAAACATTGATAATGTAGATGTTTGAATCTTTTTGATAAGACGAATTCAAAGAGCAAGTTTGTTCCTGATTGACTTTAACTTCAGTAAGTATAAAGTAGTTAAATTATTAATTAATTTGTTTGATTTTATTTTAAAATGCATTCACAACTTAATGATTTTGATATTTAATTTCGAAATATGTAGATAATAAACCGACACATTGGATGAATTGTGAATTATTGTGAAAAATTGTCTAGTTTGCAGCAGTGAAGGGAAACATGGGCAATTTTTGGTAGATGGTAAGAAGACTGGCATAACCTTTCTGAACTTTTTCTCCAATCTTTTTTGAAAGCATCAGGTTTATATATAAGGAAAGGAAGCTCTTTAATGTTTAAACCGACTGCTTTATCTAACACACCATCCGCTGCCCATGAAGGCATCTTTGAAATCTAAAGTTTATTTTGTGACTCTTAAGATGATGCACCACATGATTCAAAATCTGGCGGGACATCATGGAAAGACAAGATGAAAGAGAAATCATTTAATCTTACTACAACAAGTCTTCAATTTATGGCTGTGGAAGAAAAATACAAAGAAAAGGGTTTGGTGGTGAACCTTTCAGAGAGACGCTGCTTTGAGGTCTGCCTGAAAACGATTTTTCACAGTAATTTCCAGCGTTGAGGTCTTTGAGGTTTCGATTGTTTGGGCTGAAACGTACTTGGTGCCTTTTTGTATATTACAATTCTGGTGCTGATGGCTTCAGGAAATGTCTGATCCCAAATTGAATTCACTATTGAATTCCATTTCTATGTGTCTGAGTGTGCTCTGGGGACTTCTAGCTTCATAGCATGCAGTGAAAAATAAAATATTCACTGAGGTGCCATCCTTATTTCACAAATGTTCATCGTGGAGCTCAGGAAATGAGGTACATGGTGGTAGCTAGTTATCACACTGTAAGAAAAGGAGTTGAGAGATTAGTTTTTCTAAATACCAGATATTTATCTTTGATGATGAACAGTGGCAGTTTCAGCATCTGCTTAGTGTTTTGTCTTTGCGCCACGACAGCTTAATGCAATACTTATGTCTTTGCTCAGAGGGTGTTTTATTCACATCATCAGAAATACTGCCTTGTTTAAAATAAATCAACTTAAAACCAACTACTTTACTTTAAACCCTCAAACTTACAAATTGTCCAATAAAAAACTGTGAAACTGTATTAAAATGTTTTAGACATACACTGGAAATAAACTCCAGGTGTATACACCTTAAACTTTTGGTCATTTTGTCTCATTTCAGCCACAAACCTAATGCATTTAAACTTAATTTTATGTGTCATCCCACTTTATTCTGTTGCACCTAATTTACAAAATGTCCAGTTCATAAATAATATTACTAAATCATAAAATTCATGCACACATGAAACTTCAACTTTAACTTGCTGGTTGGTCTGGTGAACACAGTACAGCTGCTTGCCTGTGTTCCACCACTTCCCCAGCTGTTCTGCAAATCTTTTTTGTCGGTACATTTCACAGAAGAGACTTTTGAAGCCGACCATCACCAATAAAAACGGCTTCTTGACAGATGAGATAAGAATAGGCAACATCTGCTACAGACATCAAAGTGTTGCAAAATCAAAGTGGGTGCAGGCTCGTAGCTGTCCAATTCCTAGGCTTAGAATGATGTTTATGTGTTAAAAAAAATCTGCTGCAGGAGTTTAACAGCTGGGTTTCCAGCTGGGAGTTGATAAATCATGTGTGTCTGTTTTTTTAGACAATGACTTTAAACCATTTAAACAAACAGCAGAGATAATGAGTGGTTCTCTCACAAACTGCACTTATTGTTGGCTAAATAATAATTATTTTTTTAAAGAAACCAAAAATATCAGTGTTAAGATTTGCATAAGTGTTGGTATTTTTCAGTTCCGCAAAACATTTCAGCAACCAGTCTAAAAGCACCGTTTATGTCATTCCAGGATGCTCATCATTTATTAGTTCAGGAAAGACTGCACTGTTTCCATTAATACATTAAAGTGTTTTGACCTGCAGTTTTGTTTGATCAAATCTCTGCAGGGAAGGTTGCTCTGTAAGGGAAGTTAGAAGAAAAGGAAGATATTGAACAAGGAGAGGATATTGAATTGAAGCTTCCAATAGAAGAAGTGCAACTTTATCCAGGAAGCCTAAAGCAGTAAGTCTAAATAGATACATTTTATGACTCAGTATTTTCTATATTTCTTTAAAACAGAATAAGTAGACAATCATTGTAGATTTTCACAAATGTAAAAACTGTTCTTAACTGTATTAAAAACTAAATTAAACAATGTATACCACCATCTGCTGTAAGCAATAATAAAAATAAAAAACAATCAAATAATAAAACCATGTAGCATAAAAGATTTTGTTTCACTTTGGGACATCTATGCAAATGGGTTTGTATACATAGATCCAAAGACTACTGCCATTCAAATGCAAATTAACTTACACATTAGACAACTGCAGAAAAATGCAGCTCCACATTTTTTATATTTATTATTAATAAAACCTTGACAATTCATGATCACTTTACAGTTGGTTCATCACCAAAAAATCCATGATGCCAACAAACACCTGCAGGGAAGGTTGCAGGAGCAGGTTTTTCCCATGCAGGTTTTTCAACAATGTATACCAGAATTATAAAGAATGACCAAAGTTTTCAGTGAAACTATAAAGCCATCTTTGTTGAGGTGAATCAAGATGTTTTAGCAACATCCAGAGAAGGAGGATTTAAGCTGAGGGCATCTCTCAAATTGCTGCCTGTCTAAGTGTCACTGTGATTCTGGAAAAAGAGTGACAGCAGCCTCTCAAACTCTGACAAACATACACTCTGTCAGTTGGATTTTGAGTTTGTGTTTTATGTTGTTTTGTCCACTTTTCTCTTCCTTTCCTTTCATTTATTTTCATTTTCTTAACAATTAACATAAATCAGTTATTTTAACTGTCTTTAAGAAAAAAAACTAAAACACTACCACTACCCAAGGAACCTTTTCAGGCACAAACCTTCCTCTCTAAAGTACTAAATATTTGTTTCCTAAAAATCTGCAGCAGGATAGGTGAATGAGCTGATTTCAAAGCTGAGCTCCTCTGGGAACAGATGCCCCACTAATAGAAAGAGGACAGAGATGGGAAAAAAACAACACCTGAGTGCAGTCAGTATTTGAACAACTACACATTCTTTTTATGTCATATCCCTGTGAAATTACATATATATTTTTTCCATCCTTCCCATGAAAAAGAATAATCAAGACCTAATAAATAAAAAAGCCTACCCTGTCATAGTTAATTTTTTTATGCTACTTGTGGTAAAATGATAGTCGACCCCATTATGACTTTAGGATTTAATTTCTTTTGTACTTGTGCCATGAAGAGTCTGCAACAAACTTGAAGAAACAAATAGTTATATAATGTGATCCGCTTTGTGTGTTTTTCTCACATAAAGGCAGAATAAATTAATTCTACAGTTTAGTAATATATTTGTGGAGTAAAGACAAGACGGCACAAAATGGCATTAATAAAAATAATAACTTCTGGTATAGATCTTAGATTGATATGGACACTTTTTGTTTACCCTCAATGTTGACAGATGTGCAAAATCCTTCGATTAAGCAATCTGTTTTGGAAATATCTGGTGGCTGAGAGCCAAAGGTCACATAAGATTACAACCATCAGTCATAATTTATGGGAAATTCCTTGTAACAATGTCCTGAAATCATCTATAAGACGCTTAATCAATAGGTGTCTCCTTATTTAGAGACCAACCATCCATCCATCATTGTCTATTCCAGCTTATCCTTGCAGAGGGGCTGGTGTCTCTCTTCAGCGGCCATGGGGACAGAGGCAGGTTACACAGTGGGCAGGTCGCCAGTACATCCAAGGGCAACAGAGGCACACAGGACAAACAGTCTTGCACACACACACTCATACCTAGGAGCTTATTTAGATACCTAATACACAAAAGTACTGCGTAAGAGAAGAGAGGATCCATCCATCTATTATCTATATCTGCTTATCTGTGCAGGGTCATGGGGGCGGGGCGGATGGAGTTTTGCCACATTGATCAAACGAACGTTTTGATACAGAGAGCAGATCTTCATTTTCCAGACCGTCTTGCATTTTGGACGATAAAGAGATTTCACTTCAAATATAGTTTCTGTACAGTGACATAAACCAGTGTTTCCCAACCCTGGTCCTCAAGGCTCACTGACCTGCATGTTTTAGATGTTGCCCTGCTTCAGCACACATGATTTCAATTAATGGTTGATTAACAGGGTTTTGCTGAATTGCAATCAGCTGAATGGGGTGTGTTGAAACAGGGGATCATCATGCAGGTCAGTGTGCCTTGAGGACCAGGGTTTTGAAACACTGACATAAACAAAGACATATTAAAACAGCCACTGTGCTTAGAATAAATGTGCTAACATGCAAGCCTGCCAATCAGAGAAGCCTGGCTCTTGTGCTCCACAACAGCAAACTCATACTGTACGAAGCTTTGCAGGAAAAAGCTTGCGATTTTTTTGTTGCCCAACAGCAAACTGAACAATCTGCTATTTTAGTTGATTAAGAATTTTTATTGAAGGCTTCATTACTACTTTATACTTCAGCTCCACACAGGTATGAGATGTTCAGAGCACAATGTTAATAAAAACAAAAAAAGGGTGTTTGAGTAAGACCTTTTCCCAAGAATAAAGTCAATAGTGCATTCATTTACCTTCAAAAGATTTTAAATTAACATTTTAATCAGCAGTGTCATCAGTTTGTAATCCACCAACCTGTGAACAGACTGGCAACTATTCTGTCTTTGTTCGTTTAAAATAATATGGTGTAACATGCTTTATGTTGTTGTTTTTTTTTTTTACCTAAAGTTTATCTTTACTAAAATTTAAGTCCTGCTAAGAACTAAGTGATTTATTATCTCTGATTGGTAAAACAGAATAATCGAAAGAGGATGTACTCCTTTGTCCTGTGACTATATCTTTCAGCTTGACATAATGCTTTTCTGCTCACAGACAAACTGTTTTGGTGCAGCTTTCTGCATCAATAAGTGATCTTAGCAGTCCCATACATTTCTAAAACCTGAGCATGTGGCAAGGTGGCACTGCAAGAGAGATGTTTTAGTTTATTTCTTAACAATAGTTGATCAATCAATTTAGGCATTTTTTAATCAAGATAAAATCTTGATATGAAGCTTAAATACAGGCAGATTGATTTCAGACACCAACAACAGTCTCCATATTGTAAACACTTTTTAAAAAACAGTTGGAATTTGTATTATAGAAAGTGATAACTAAAAGAACTTTCTATAGTGCTTGAAACAAATAACTTGTTCCAAGTTGATATTTCAAAACAAGATTTCTTGACGTACTATTATTATTATTCCCTGTATAAACCAAGTGACTTTTTCTATCTTAAGAGCTGCAGTTGCTGGTGGGACATTCCAATACTTAATTTTTGCTGACCATTGTGTTATAAACTGATGCCTAAGGCCGTCAATCTTTTGCTCAACTTCTCTCATCTATTTTACATATTTTCTAACTTCGGACCTTGAAATAAATATAACCTTTGAGAGTCACTTGCCTCAACATAACTGCAAAGGAAAAGATGGATAAATCATGATATGTGCACTTTAAGAGAAACTGGTTATGTAAACAGTGAAAATATTTGGCCTGTTAACTTTATCAAGCCCCACAGCTTTGGAAAACACAGATATTTAAATAAATAGTAAATCTTGTACAACAAAGCATTTAAAAAGAGACATTTTTAAAAAACTTGCTTACTGTAAAAAGAATACAGACATCTGAAAGAGACTTACTTATGTCTTTGAAAACACTAGAATATTCCCTTAACTTTGTAGGTATTATGGTTCTCTAAATTCAGGCAATTTTACAGCTGCATACTGTTAATTAATTAGACAGAGCAGAAGACAAACACATAGTGACAAAGAGTCTGTGAATCTTGTTTTTTAAAGGAAAATTTTACTAATAGATTTGGTGCCTGAGGATAAATTCTCTCTCCAGAAGTGAGGTTGGCACCCTTCTATAATCAGTAACCGGCATTTGTCCAGTAAATTTATCTTAATTTTCCTCCTCATGCATGCTCTTTAAAGAAACACGATTTATATTCATGTCACCACCTGGGGGAGGTTTTCCACACAACAAATCACTCCTGAGCAGCTTCAGCCGGAACAATCACAAGCTCTGGGTTGCACTCAAGAGCACAGCACTTATAGCCATCCATCTAACCTTTGGGATAAACCTACAGGTCAAGGAAATTGTTTTATAAATGCCACTTGGATGAGTGTCAGTGTGGTCATGGAGAAGATTAAACAAAATTACAATATGTTAAGAAGCTAAGGACGAATTTCACGGAATAGATGTTTTAATCACCGAGTTTGCATCCTGCAGACTATGAGCAGGAACTTATATTTCACAAGGAAGATATAAAAATATTTTTAGTTCAACTTTACAACATCACAAACTCTGAGTTATGAATCTTCAGAGATACAGATATAAAAGACAGTCTGATGCTTTGAACTTTAATTTGATACTAAAATTTTAAAATGTTTGCTCTGGACTTACAGTCTGATTTTTATATTAGACTCTGAATGAATGAAGTTGTACATTTCTTTGCTGTCTTTTCTGAGAATTTCTTGTGTCAACAGACAGAGAATGATGCTTTGAGAAGCTTCACCTACAAAATGTGCTTCAATAAGTGGCGAGAGACGTACTTGTGAAAATATCATTTCCATATCTTTCCAGTGTACTACACAACAGTTCATCATAAAAGGGTTCCTTCTCGTTCCTTGACAAAAACTTGAACTGACAGATAGCTTGTACTACAGTGGTGTTTGTTATATTAATTACCCCATGTTTTCCAGGTTAATTAACAGTACAGTCACTCCTTTTTCACATCGACAAAAGGAGTCAGATGAGGTGTTTTGGGCATTTGGTCAGGTTGCCAACTATTCGCCTCTATTTGGAGGACAAGCATGTCCTGCCAATAGGACAAGGAGACCCAACGGAAGATCCAGAACTCGCTGGAGGAAATATATATCTCATCTGACCTTGGAATGCCTTGAGATTCCCAAAATTGAGCTGGAGGATTGTCTGGGATTCCCTTCTGGACCTGTTTCCCCTTTGACTCAAGCTCATATAAGCAGAATAAAAGCAAATAATGGATGGGTGGTCTTTGGTTGAGGCTCTCTACATATTCACATGACAGAGACGAATGTGCCTGGATCACCTCACCATGAGGACGTCCAGTAGACATTCTAATAATTAGCACTTCTAATTTTAAGTTGGAAACAAAGTTTAAGTCTTCCTGAATATGAAAACCAGGAAAACTGAGATGCTTCATTTGAAAAAGCAAAATATTCCTTAAGCATTTTCTGAAAATGTGCATTTTTGTATTTTAAGCTTAGAAAGTTAAGCACAGTAATTAATCATAAGCTCTAGAGTGTAATTAATCTGATTTAACATTTTAATCAATTGACAGCACTAATAACAACCCACTTTATGTAATTTGATGTTTTAATTTGCTCCACAACATCTTTGCTGTCCCTTTTTGACTGGTTTTCTTCACTGAACAACTAAACATTCCTTTGAAGGTTCTCTGTAATGCTCAGTGTGTTACGCCTATGGATCTTATGTCACTCTGATGTTGATAGATTTCAGTCTGTCTTAGGGGCAATTTAGTTTCCAGAGTAAGTTGCCATGGAGAGTTGCTGGGAGGGATTTCAGTGGCTATGAGTTTCAGAGGTTTAGAGCCTCATGTTGATCGACACGGATGCAAATTATGCAAAGCATTCTACTGTGATAGTTCAGTGCATTCTTGGATGCTGCCTCTAAGCATAAGTCTGTAAATGAATAGAGGACTAGACGATGACACATAAAGTACAGAGCTGACCCAAACATGAAGACAGTACATCCATTCCCCAAAGGGACAAAATAAACACATGCACAGAGTGAAGGATAATTAAAGACATGTATCATCCTAAGTAAATAAAGAAGACTGTTCAGCACTGATAAATTGGAAAGCGGATGTGGAGTCACTCCTTTGAAAGGAATGCACTCAGAGTGAGTGGCTTTACCATGACACATTCTGTATATTTATTTCTGTTTTTAGTCCCAAATAAGCACAGCAGTGCAAAAACTACATAGAGCTTCAGTAACTCATTGAATGACTAATAATGTTATGATTCATTTTGCTGAAGTAGAACAAAAGTCTGTGTTTTAACAGTTCTAAGAACATCAATTATACGCCCATGTTTTGTTGACATTCAGTTTACTTGGCTCATAGTAATCAGTCATTGTTTGTTGAAGTTATGACTATAATTATCTACAAAAGCTCATGTCATCGTCTGTTTTAGTGGAGTATACATTGATGTGTATGTAAAATATCTGCAAGTTTCATAAAATTTCTTTTTTTTTTTATTTGGTGGCATCACCATTTACCAGATTAAAGAGTCAAAATTGGCATGACAAAGACAAACTATACTAAAATGGTTGCAAACATAAGGATTCCACTCACAGATGTGCCTTTTCTATAACATAGAAATATGTTGGTTCCATTCCTCCATCCCTCGATATCTCTACCCATCCATTATTTTGATGATCTGAATCAATGGTCTTTAAATCTGGTCATTGGGGCCCACTGAACATCTTAGTAATTCCCTGTTGCCACATAACTCACTAAAATGATTAGGTGATTAATACGTTTTTGCAGCACTTCATGGAATGCTGCAGAGGTGCTGCAATCTTTTTAACCTGGTGTACTTGGAGCAGGGACACAACCAAAACATCTAGGACATTTAGCCCTGAGGACTAGCATTGGGGAACACTGATCCAAATCGTATGAGTGTGATTTTCCGATAAACTAAAGTGAGCTTTTTATCTTCTAACAGAAACTTAAGGGTTTGTTTCTTATTACTGTGACTTAAAGATTAATACATTTCACCTTTCATCTCACTGTTCTGATCGTATCCTCACATGGTGTGGATGTTGTTGCTTGAAAGCTCATTGAATACATGAAGGGATAGATTTTCCTTGATGTTTTGGTGTTAGCCCTCATTATCCATTACTAGATAAGAAGGTAGGTCTCAGCCATATTATCACTCTAACCGGAGCTATATTTGTAAAACTTCAATGAATTGATTTTGAAAATCCATTCTCTATTTTCCCTTGTTCAGTTTCTGTGATTCTAAAATTGTCTCGCTGTGACTCTGCTAGAAAGTGGGTTACGATCCGATGACGTAACATCCATGACTACATTGTTTTCCTGAGTGAACACAGATCCTAAAATTTCCTTTGAAATTACTCTGGAATTGGGACACAGCTCCTTCATCTCTGCTTATGCGTTTCTCTGCGGTGCTGAAATATTTAAGCACCTCGTCTCAGAGCCACTGAAACATTTAAATGCTGCCTCTTTTTCACACATGGAGATTTCAAACTGGGGAGTTATTTTCTATGTTTTGGAGATTCAAAATATGCATGTGATTTGAACATACACAGATGCACTATATGTTATCGTGAAAACTTTTGTTTTCACGATAACATATAAAAACATTTTGAAATGAGCTGTATGATTTAATCACAGATTTTGTTGTATTTATTTTATAGAATAAAACTGTGCTTTCTGCCCACCCACACACAATTAGACTGGATTTCATTATATCTTCAAACATTTCCTCCTCTTTTTGAGGCCTTGGGAGGAAACATAAGTCTTTCTTCCTCAAAGTCTTATCCACATCAAAGTAGTCTGGTTACACAGAGATAGAACCAGACTAAGAGAAAGGGACTGCAGTGATGGAAAGAAAGTGAGGGCTCGCAAGTTAGCAGGCACATCGATTTCTGCTTTGACTTTCTCTCATATTGTGAGGCACGACACACCGCCTCGTCATTCCACACCATTCACTCCTCCGTGCACATGTCCATGCAGAATAGTACAATTGCATAGAAGAAAGCCAGTTAAACAGCAGGACTATGTACAGATTGCAGAGTCTGAGTGGAGATGACTTCAATAGCTTAAAGGAAATTGGGCTAACAAGTTGATCCTGCAGACAAGACTCAGTGCAGCTATATGATCACTTGTGGATATGTTTATTTTCACTGTTTTCTTTCTCTCTCTTTTTGCTCTGTATCCTCCTATATCTGATCCAACCCAGTTTTCTTATCTTTTGTCTACCTTCCTATGTGTTTCATCCATCCATCTACTTCTGTCCGCCCCTCTGCATCCCCTTTCTCATTAAACTTTTCCATGCTCCATCACCTATGATACTTGAGTTCTTCCCACTGCACCAATTTGCCCGGACAGAAAATTGTGTTGAAAAGTTTTCCCTTTGCCAAGCAACCTGTTCTGGACGTTCAGGCTGATAGGACATGATGAGAAGGGTTTTAAGCCCAGAAACTGTGCAGTCATTTGAAATCGTAGAGGAGGTAGAAGAAGGTCCAGCAAAACAATTACAAATAGGAAGCTGATAGTGTTGTGTTGGAAGGCAAAAACACTTTGATTATTTTAGCTAAGAATAAAGTAAAGTAACAGAGAGGGAAAATGTTTTATCTGTTGATTTTTTAAAAGAAAACTCCAAGTCCTGACCTAATTTATTTGATTATTCTTCAAAACTTTAAGAATAGCGTCTGACTGTAGGGTAACTCCAGTCTGACATGCTCCAATTGTCTTGTAGTTTACATGAATGTACATTATAATGAGTGGACTTTCCCCTAAATACATGCATAATATTGTAAAACGTATTTTGTGATGCTATATTAGGATTTCTTCCTTTTGGTCTCAGTCACAAAATTTGAAGAACAGACAACCTCAGGTGTGCACACATTTAGCACCTGGAAACAGTTTAATGAATTTTCTTGAAACTGGGATTTGCATTTTGAAGGTAAGAACACTCAACAGGTGGGTAATTAAGTTTAGTTGCAAGCCAAATGCTTTTTTTTGTTTGTTTTGCAAAACAAAAATGCTCCACAGCTCTCAGTGTTTGTTAATGACGTGAATCAGCGGGAGGAATTGTGAGGCTCACATTCAGACAAAAACAGCAGAGCTAATTAGAATACAGTAAAATGGACAATGACTCAGAACACATAACAAAAGGAGCTCAAGATTTTGCTCAGGCAACAGGAATGAGATTAGTCTGTAACAAGTTAATCAGCTTATTTCGAACCGATCAAGGAGCCTTTGAAAAAGAAAGAAGATGGACCAGCAAAGAGAGATAAAAGACAGCTTCAAAGGCTGACACTCATCATTTGATGTTTGTCATGTCTTTCAGGTATCAGTCATTTTTAATAAAAATCTGGAAAATGTAAGTAAAAGAGAAGTTTTTTTATGTCTAACAAATTTACCCTAAAATAAATGTCATCAAATATGCAAAACAAAATTTGACACTTTTTGCAAAGGTTTTAATTTGTTAAACCTTCAAGGAGTTTCCAGTGAGCCAGACTTTCTTGTAAATATTTTGCATAGTTTTCATCTCTAGTACTCTGGACTTTTTAATTGTCTTTTCTTCAGGCTTTTTCTGGCTGCCTTTTCACTTTTGGTTGTGTCCCTGTACCTAACCATGGCAACACATGGGATGTTGTGTGCTTCAGAAAATAAGATGAAGAAAATTAAAGTGAAAAGGAAGACGTGTCAACGTGAAATTAATTCTATCTGGAAATGAGTCTTTAAAAAGTGATGAAAAGATCTAAGAAAGACCTACAGAACCTAGAGTTGTATCATAATCTTTTTAAAATCTGCACCAAGTGCTAAAAGCTAAATGGTGTTTTATTTTTATTTTTAAATAACACAGTTATTCTTGGCAGACTTACTGAATTCACTTATTAAAGAGAATAAAAAAATTATCTTTGTGAAAAAGCTAGATGCAACAGAGTCAAAGCATCCATTGTTAAACTGTTACTTTATGATGCCTTACATAAGTATTTATCATCCTTGAATTTTCCACCTTTTGTAACAGTGCGACCACAAACTTCAACATATTTTATTCTCTTATGATAAACTTAGAACATACTGCTTAACTGTGAGCTGAACAGAAAAAAAACATTGTTTCTTTTAAAAGAAAATTTAAATTAAACAATTTGCAAAGTGAAACTCTACAGATCTACCTTTTGCAGCAATTCAGCTCTTTCCCTGAACGCTTTTTTCAAAAGGAATGCAATATTTATAACATGAATTAAAACTGTAATAAATTTGGTCCCATGATATTATAGTTTTTCACTGTATATTCATGAATGTTATAACCAACATACAGCATCTTGTATTTTTCCCAAACTCAGCTGTATATTCTAATTCACTAGTCTCCATAACAACTCAGTAATCTCATAACACAGAGCACAAAACATTAAGGGGACGCACAGAAAAAAAAGATTAAAAATACTCTTCTGTTCTTTGTCAGTGGCTTGTATAACTGACAAAGGCCCAACTGCCCTGGATGCTGAGTGTCTTGTTGTTGCCCAGCCTGCTTTAGGGCCATAGTATAATTCCTTCACATTCAATAGCAATCTGATTAGAGCACTAAATTGCCTTTCCGCTGAACCTCTTAGTGCTTTAGCAGTTTCTCTCTCCCAGCACCATATTTTTGTTCCTTTCACCATCTTTCTTTTTCCCCTGTCTGCCTCATTCGTTTTCTATCTTTATAATTACTGCATGCCATTCTATCTTCTTCACTTCCTCCGCTTATCCATCTTACTCCTAACTACAGCCGTAATTTCCTTAAAACTGCTCTACGTCTCTCTTTATTTTGTGCTTTCAATTTAGTGTCACTTCATCTGATTCTCACTCTCTTTCTTTCACATTTTCCCCATCCATTTCCTTTACTTTTTGTCATCGCCACTTGTGTCTAGTTATTTTCTTTATCCACAACAGCCAGAGTGAAAGCTGTTCTCCTGTTCTTTTCCACGCTCACCCCATTAGCCCATTAGAAGCTGCAGCTAGATGTACATTATTCTGCTCCCAGGGGACATCCTATCACTTTCACACAGTCAGAGAGCCACAGAAGAAGGCGCGTACTGAAGGCGAGTGCTCCAGCACGCTTTGTTAGGTGTGTCTCAGGCTTGAACGATTAGCAATTACCCTGTCTGGCTAAACTTTAGGAGGACTTGATGGAGTCAGCACTCTCTTCCAATCAGACAGGAGAATGAAGATGTTTTTCTCTCAGAATAAATAAATATTTGATGTCATTGTGCTATACAATTTAAATGGTATGCACACGATTAGATTTTGCAGTTTGCCGTTTATGAACATTTTGAGTTTCTGAATAAGGATTAAAAGTAGGGAAGAGCAATCTGCTCGTAACAAGAAGTACAATGAAAATCATATTTAGACACTAGCCTATTAAACTTTTTTAGTAATTAGGTCCAGCCAGGGGTACAAGAATATGCATTGTATATAGTAATATCTTGGAAAAATTCAAATATGAAACATGACGCACTATCATTATTCATTAAGGTAAAGTTGTCTGACTGTGGCCTATGGAAGACGATGCATTTTTACAAAAAGATCAGTGTAAGATGTGATTTTGAGGTGTTTGGCAGATTGGGGATCAGATGGAATTATGATCATATGGACTTGAGACTGAATCTCCCTCTTTTTTGACCCCCACCTTTAATCATCATGAGCCCACTCCCATCTGTGACCAGCTAAGCATTGCTAAGAATAATCCCTCCACAAGAGAAGCATAACTCCTGATGAGTCCCATCCATCTTTCCATCTACCTCAATGGCTCTGCTGTTACCCTGTCTCCTCCTCAGCTCTCTGGTCTGTTACCTGAGCAGCAAAATGATGGATTTGTTTTCATCAGACCTTGTGACCTCCCCTCTAGCCGTGAACTGCGTTGGCCAGACTGAAAATGACATTTAGCCCACAGCTCCCCACCCTGTCTCTGTGAGGTCCATGCCGGACCTTTAAACTCTGAGTCCAACTGGCATATTTACTCTGCTGATACAACATATAGAGAGACACAGACAGAGGAGAGAGCAGAAATGAACAGAACATGAACTGGCAATGGTTTGTAACTGAGTGGAATAAAACACTGTGTGAACCTATTACTGATACTAGATTGCAATATGACGGAGAAATTGTCTTCTATGCATGAAGAAGAATAAACCCAACCTCCATAAAAATATTTCTAGATAACTTTATTCATTGATGTTATAGTAAGATGTGTGCATGTAATCTGAATCTCATTTCTTATGGTTATCCATACTCCCAACTCTCCACCCTATGATAGTGGTTAAAATATTCGTCTTTGAAGTGAAGCGCTCCTTTAGGAAGCAGATGCACCTCCCACTGACTCATTCTACATAAATATAGATGACTTAATATGCTTGTATGCTTCATGTAAATAGTCATCAGTCATGCAGCAGACATCAGTATACATTACTGTTATGTGTTTCAAACAGGAATATGACATACTACCAAAATAAAGTCATTTATATACCTGAACTACGCTTTTTTATATTTATGTTCTGGTAACAATATATCTACAACAAATGATTATATTTAAGTTATACATTAAAAAGCTTATTTGTTATATTAAAATGTTTTTTTAGAAATGATTTCCATTTATGAGTGTATTTGGAAGCTCAGCCTCTATTCTCTTTTTAACTGAAAAGTAGAAGCTCTTATGGGCTAGCCGCCATTGTTCAACAGTCCACCCACTAAACTACTGAAGCAGCTGGAAAAGTCATGTTGCTTAGAAATGAAAGCTTACGTGGAGAGAATACACAGCAAGGAGCAAAACGGGATTCAGAACAGTATTGATGGCATTTCAATTAGGCATTTGCAGCTGTGTCATATTTCAACAAATCCTACACCGCATACTTACAAATCAATAACTCACCCAGAAGAAAACATTTCAATTTACAATTTGATTTAGATTTTATCATTTACAAGCAATGTGTCTAAATCTGTGAACAATTTAATAAAACAGCTGTTACCTTCCTAAGTGAATTTACAGGATTTTATTATTTTTGTAACTTTACAGTATATCTTTAATGTTATTATTAGTTGGAAAAAAAACACTGAATAAAAATACTGTGATATAAACTTGATTGATAAATTCTTAATATCTCAACAATTTAATTAAGAGGTTCAAAACATCTTTCAATGAAAATGTCCACAAATCAACATAAAAAATGCACAAGCCACTTCATAGTTCATTTTGATGTAGGGATCCAGTGACATTACTTTGAGCTTTTACAAAGAGGTATATTAAAAAAATCCAAGTGCTTCACCCCTCCCTCTCACAGATAAAGCTCATCTCAGCTACTTGCATTCAAAATCTGATTCTTTCATCATTTCCTATAGCTTTCTGACCAGAGGCAAGAGCTGGAGTTTGAATTAACTGGCAAAATTTTACCTTCATCCTGGCTAATCTGCATGATCACCACAGCAGCATCTGCAGCACTGCAGGAGTTCCAGTACCACAAAAACTTGTTTGCTAGTAATTATGATTCACACTGCAAATAATACAAAATAAAGTGCAAATCAAGAATTTTAAGAGATGTTCCATTCACTTGTCAAAAATCATGAACTTTTTAAATAATATTTTTATGTATTAAGTGGGTTATTAAAGAGGGATTGATGCTTTTGCAAAGCACTATTTAACCCAGTGCCAAACCACAAGTCAACAAAAAGCAAGTGTACCATCACATTAAGCATGCTGTTTGTTTTCCAGTTGCAGCATGATCACATATTTGGTGTGTTTGGGTGTAAAACTTGCAGTAAAACTACAATGTTCGCGAACAAACAGGCAATCTGCATTCTAAAAGCATAGAGGCACATCTCTGGCTCTTGTGTAAAAGCTCTAAGGGCTTGTAGTCGCATAATGTACTGTGATACTGTCTACGATGTTAGATGCATATCTTTTAGCAGCTTCACAATGACACAAAAATGTCATTTTTTCTATCAAGTCCTTGGACCTTTGAACTTATTCTCCAATCACTTGTTCTGTGTTTTGTATTCCCTGTGGTTTTCCAAGTAACTTTATGACAAGTTTTCAACCCCTACAAGCTATATTGGTGCAGACAGTCAGTGCAAACATAACCCAAACAAATGTTAAAGAGCGATGGTAGGCTTCTTCAATTCCACTCCCTCTAGGTCTCACGCAGCAAAATACCAGCACTGGAAATGTCAGACACACTCGCAGCTCTCCCCTTCTATGTTTATCACGTTCTCTGAAGAGGCAAATATCCAATTCTCCTTTTTTATGCATCTCCCACTGGCTGTGAATTTGATGTTTGCCCAGCTTGTTTATGCCTTTGATAGGAAAGATTGTCACTCACGTGTGATCTCAACATGTACAAAATGGAGACATACGTGACTGAGCTTTTTCTTATCGTTTTATTCTAGGTGGACTTTTAAAGACTGGAAGAAAATAAGTTAGGGGATTTTGTGCTGATGGCATTTTTTGCAGCTTGGGTCAATAGTGTAACAACTACAGGTTCACAGTTTATCAAACTATACATGCCACCACAGTGTCAGTTTGTGCCATATTACAGTTACACTAACTGCTTTTATGCAATATTTTAAATTGCTTGTCAATAATATATTTTGCCACTTGGAATGCACTTCCTGATGATGGCAAAGGAATATGAAGATTATCATCGCCTTGATTCTTGGCTGATAAGGCAAAAATGCATCACCAAATGTGTCAGGTAAGGCTTTGGGTTTCAGTGTTGGTGTTTGTCAGAGGTTAGCTTTTCTAACTTTTTCAGTTGTTTGAACCTTTGTTTAAATCTGAATCATTTTGACTTTGTTTGCATTGTTTTGTTTTGTGTTATATGAAAAATCTCCCCTAACAACAGTTCTTTGATTGTGAATTCGTAGGCATAGTTGCATAGTGAAAAATACAGTGAAAACACTCCAGAATGTGGGGGGCATTTTACTCCTTAAAGGTCAAAAAGTCAGCTGCTGATGAAGTGGACTGGCAGCAGGAAGAGGATGTCAATAGAGCCTCAGAGAAACGTTGTCACTCAAGAGTGTCACTTCATATGGAAATGCAACCTTAGGCTGTGTTACACGACAAGGACCAATATCTGAGCCAAGTTTTCATAATCTCATCCTAACCAGACAAGAAAACAGTTGGATTTGTTTGATGGATGAATGAGTATGTATTTTTGTAAGACTTTAAGAAAAGCAGGAATACAATTCTACCTAGAAAAGACAACGATAAAGCTCTGTTTAATATTTTATGAAGGCTGTAAAAGTACAGCATTCGTAGTAAGGGGGTGCATCAGTATTCATGAAATGGGTAACTTCAATGTGCTTGAAGGTGCCATCTATGAAGAAGTGCATATTGCTTCCAGAATTTTTTTTTTTTTTTTTACTTCCCATAGGGCAAAGTCTTTTTCTGTGAGATGTGAGGGAATGACCATAGCAGGACACATTGTGGAGAACTTGCCTATATATATATAAGTATATATATAAGAATCACAACTGACTGCATGAAGTCACAGACTTTGCATCAATCCCTCCTCCTGAACAAGCATGTTGCCAGAGCGACCATTCAGTTGCATTGAGTCATTAAATTTGTAACAGTCTTGTAAACTCAGATTTTCTCTCCAGTAGGCATGGAAAACCTCATATCCAAGATATACTATTAACACTCACACCTATACAGGAAAACAGTTTTTCACTGCAGTGACCACTAATGTGTGAAAGTGGTACATAGAACTACAGTCATGAAGACAATAAACTAGCTGAATATGTTCAGATACCAAACCAAGACGGAAAAATTGGTAGATCTCTCTTTTCAATCCCTAAACTGCAATTTATCCATATTTTCCATTAATATGACACATAGAAAAAAATCAATTTGTTCCTTAGACCATAAAAATTGAAAAAAAAAATATAAATAATCTGATCACTTTCTAATTATTTTATGTCACATTTTTCCTATTACACATGAAAATTTTAGAAAAAAGTAAGCCAATTACAAAGAAGTGCAGCTCCAATTACATAAACCCTGGTATCTAGCTTGGCAGTGTCAACTAGCTGAATAGGACCCTTGCTGTGCTTAGACATGGCCTAATTTGTTTTCCCACTAATTGCATCTAAAGAAAGCTTAAAATTAAGGGGGTCAAGTGCCTCCTAAAATGAATCTTACGGTTCAGTCTTCCACACTGGTAATTTATTCGCAGGGAACTATGTTCATTCAAGACTAAGAGGAAAATAAAAATAAAAAAGTCACTACCAATTAAAGAAATAACTGAGGTAAACATAAAGAATGAAGAAAACAACAGTAAAGCCATGGAATGGAAAAATTGAGAATAAAGAGAAAACAGAGGGAATCACAATGAGGCTATTCAATGAGGCTGACTGCCTCATTGAATAGCCAGAAGAACACCTGCAGGTGAGACATCTAAAGACTCGCTATTATCACTGCAACTTGCTTCCCTAAGCCCTGCTGATATCTTCTTGCGGCTAGCATATTGAGGTCAAGGCGAGTGTTGTGCTGGCAGTGGAGGCTGCATTTCTGGCCACACTCCAGATCCTCCGAATTACAGATGAGCTCAGGGCCCAACGCCTGGCATAGAGAGAGGAGTGGTAAGGAAGAAAGACAAACTCACAGTGGCAGTCTTAAACAGTGGCCTTGCTCTATCTCACACACACATACACCTAAATGCAAACAAACAAAGAGAGAGATGCTGAGTTTCTTTGGGTAAAGCACTTTAAACAGCAGAGCTGCCTCAAGAGAAAGCATTTCTATAACGAGGAGTTAGAATAAATATCAGTGTTCTAAACATTTAAATCATGTAATCTTTACTTTTTGATAAATGGTCCATGTTTGAATTATTTTGCAGGACAATTTATTAAGAAGAAATATAATCATAAAATAGCAATGCTGTGTACAATGCCATAAAATCTTAAGTCGTATTTTTGTCCTGAATCCTAACGAGCAAATTTCATCCTCAACCAACTCTCAGCAAATTGGATCTGAACTATCCTGCTGAAACTAGAAGCTAAATAGAAAAGATTTGATGACTTGCTAAGTTCACCAACCAAACACTCAAACATCATCATAGGTAAACTTAAGACCTGAGGTGTCTGTACCCAGACACAGACACTTCAGGTGTCTGAGCATAAAGAGGACTGAATGAGAGCTTAATGACTATCTAGACACTGTGTCTAGATACAGTTAAGGTCAGTACTCCACGGAATACCGCTTGGAGTTTCCAGGAAGAGAACGCATGAAACACTGGAACACTGTACACTGCATTCAATGTCCAGGCAGTGTCTCCCAACTAAGCAGAGCGGTGTGATTACAGAGACACTGGTCAGGCCTGGCACAAAGCTATAAAAGGCCTGAAGCAAATCCATGGCAGTTGCACTGCATTTTTTTAAATAAATGTGGAGCTTTGATCTGAGAATGATGTCACATTCAAGTTATTCTACTTCTAAACTGAAAAAAACTAGCTATAGATATACTAGATACAGTTTATGGACAACTTGCTTGTTACTAAATATTTAATTTGTAGTTTGGCCCCAAAAGCTAATGAACACAACATAATCATAAAACAACATGAGATTATTTCTTTTAACAGCAGTATTTTTGGCATATTCTGATTTATTAAGTGACTCTTAAGATCCCTTTAGCAACTCGGTGTAAAAAAACAAAACAAAACAAAAAAAACTAATTAGAGACAATTCCAGCAGCTTTTTCTGGTGTTACTGGAGATACTTGGAAGCAGGTATTGTTCTTACTCATGTTCTGTGAATAGCAGCTGTTGCCATGGGCCCTTTGCCCATCCTGGCTGGAACCAGATCAATTCCCCCTCATCCCTTCTCCAAATAAATGGCACAAGCACAAAGCTACCACTTACTGATCCTCCCATGGTCAGGGAGGATCAGTGGATCACATGGTCCACTCGTGCATTTCTAAAAACATCTCAAGTTGTTCATGGAAACTTTTTCCAAATTTCTCTGAACAGATTATTCAAACTGTAACCTACGACTGGTCTGAAAGGGATTTCTAATAACTGTAGAGCACCACTCAAAATAATAATAAAAAAAAACTAAAAAGATGAATGCTATTTATGCAAGAGACAAAAATGCCTCACGTACACTAAATCAGAGTTCCTTAAAGACAGCTGCTCTTTCATGCACTTAAATATAAAAGAAGTATGACATTTTTAAAACGTAAACACAAGGCAAATCCATGGACCTTTTAAGAATCCTATACTTTCCTCTCTACTTGCCATGTGTCATCAAAGATCTTTAATATTTCCCCTGTCACGTCAGTCGGCCCCTGAGCATAAAGAGGACTGAATGAGAGCTTAATGACTATCGCCCAGCACTACATCTCTCTATGTTGTCATAAAGTGCTTTCAGCATAAAATCTTGGCCTACAATGCATCTCCATTAACCACCACACTATTCCATTATAGCGAGGCTGCAGACCAGTCTCACTCATTCTACTTTGGAAATAAATTACAAGGACTGAGAAATGTGAAGTATACAACCATATAATAAAATTCTGTAGGGCACCAAGAGCACAGCAGTGTGTTCAGCGTTGAATTGAAACTTAAAGCAGTTGAAATTATTAATTTGAACTTAGATCTTTACCTTCACCCGCAACAAAGATTAAAATACAATTCCCTCATTGGTCAATTTTGAATTAAAATCTTACTTAAAATATTTAAAATGTGTATGCCACTTTGTTGAATGAAACTACCATGTACAGTTAAACATCACGAGCAGCCAATTCAGATGATTTACTAAACAGCAGATGAACTGCAAGGTCAGCAAAAATGCCATACCTACTTATCCAAGAATCTGTTTGAAAAATAGCTTTCATCTTTTCTTTCCACTCTTGAGTCAGCAGTTCAAATATATCTACATGTAAATCCATCAAACGCATCTCAGAGATTGATAGACCTTATTTAAAGCAAAGAAAGCAACAATATAACTGTGAAGTTGAATGCAGCACTCAGAAGTCGAGACAAGACAAAAAAGAAAGCAATAATAATTCCTTATTGTCACTAAATGACAATGTCTTTTAGAATGCATGTGGTAAATCTGGTAATAATGCTCTCAGACTCATGAGTACACACTATGAATTAAAGCAGGTGCAACAGTTTATACTGTCAACATGACTTCATTTGATGATGCCCAGATAATTACTCTTAAATCATTTGAACTACTCTTTAATCATCTGTTTGTCGGCATTTAGGTTCCTAGTAGTGATAAATGAGTGAAAGATGAAACATAACATGTGAGAATGGAAGAGGTAGAAAGCTTTGCAGATGGCTGCATATTTAGAGATGTGTTGAACTACATCATAGTCGCAGCACACTCTTTCAATAGAAACAGGTAAATGCTGTACTTTGAACAATAAATAGTTGAAGTGAAGAGATAAAAAGAAATAACAAAAAGAAAGATATTAGCTTGCTGAAAAGCTAATAAAAATGCAGAACGAGGGCATTTTGTAGCACAAACTTGGAATCTGAAGTTTTCTTGAAACTAATTAAAATGTTTCAAGCATGAGGTGAGCAGCATCATGCTCAGAGTGTGTTTCACTGCCTTTGGAAATGGTGGATTCAACACATATTTGATTCTTTTTTAGCAAATACCACCCTAAAAAATCCCATTGAAATTCATCCTAAAACCCCAAAATGAATATATCAATGAGTGCATGTGTTCTTCTAACTGACCCTGCATGAACTACTGAAATTATTCTGCTCTTTGTGAATTGCTGTGCTTTTGAGCTATGCAACTGTTTATTCATCGCATTATAAGACAGAATGACTAGCAATAGGTAATCCATTTGAAGAGAATAAATTAGCGATATAACTACAGAAATGAATCTTACATAAACATTTCAGAGTGGACAACTGCATTACAAAGTAATGAAAATACAATCTATATACAGTCAGTCTATAAATTCAAATATTGAAAAGTTAACTTATTTTAGTAACTAGGCAAAGTATTGTGTAGATTAACTACAGTAGTTTATGTTTTCAAGACTTTATTTTCTTATTATGAATTTCCACACAAAAACATTGCATCTAAGATAACAAGATGAGAGAAGACCATTAAAAAACATTTCCATGCAGAAATATGGGCTAAACATATATTTAATACCTGCTTACGGATTGACACTAAAAAGTACTTTAATCTGAACAACAAGCATCAGCAGAACCAGTATTCTAAATTATTCAAAATTACTGTAGAAAATATGACAGCAGTGCAATAAAACAACTGAACTTTTACCTTCAGGCTAATTGTCTTTTAAGTAAACAGTAAAGTCTATTTGCAATATCCAACTCTGAAGATTTTCACTTCAACTCTGTGGTTCAGTCTCTTGAAGCACCATATGTTCTGTTTGACGTCAATAACAGAACTTCTTCCTCACTCTGGTTTTAGGACTTGAATCCTGCTAAAATGAATCTTACAGCATTTGCATTCCTTATAAGTCCTCCTTAAAAGGCACTCTGTAGCTAGTGCAGTTTCAGTTCATAGAAATATAATGTAAACAAAATCATTCTTGGTCTGTTCTTTTTAAAGAATAAATATGGAATAGCTTACTGAGTTGTTGGATAGAAGAG
Source organism: Poecilia mexicana (assembly GCF_051168715.1). Taxonomy (NCBI): domain Eukaryota; kingdom Metazoa; phylum Chordata; class Actinopteri; order Cyprinodontiformes; family Poeciliidae; genus Poecilia; species Poecilia mexicana. The sequence goes on along the minus strand of NW_028263383.1, from coordinate 10,035,412 downwards.
CGCCTTTAAGATGTTTATTTTCAATTAATAATTCAAATACTTTTTGAAAATTTGCATTTAATTTAAGATTTTTTTTTTTCTTTTTGCATAACCTGTCAGAATTGCAGCAAATGTCTCACATAAAAACAAAATCTTTCTTTTGGAGCTATTAAAAAAGAAGTTATAAGATACAATTTCAAAAATATTCACTGTCCTGAGGAAAACCCCCCGCAAAGACAACTGTATGAGTCATACGCAACCACTGAGTGGTAAACAACACTCTGAAATGTCAGTTTAGCTCATCTTAAAAATATAAATGAATATGAATAAAGTCTTTAATGTACATTTTTATGTTCATCATATATATAGAAATATTAGAAAACAAAATGGTCATAACATCATTATATTAATTTAATGCTCAACTGTAATGGATCTGCTGAGGCTAAAGGATCCGAAATAAACAAACACCCCTTGGCATCTCCTTTAAGTCCAGGTCAATGTATTTAGTGCCAGTTTTTAATGCATCAGCATGTGTAGATATAGTTTATGGATGTATTATCATGTCATTATCTGATCACTTCAGTAGTTGCACGTAAAATGGAAGCTTAGCAGCTGCACTTGTGATGTGATTTATATTAAAATAGACCATTGATCCAGTCTGTTATAGCTCTCCAATTTGCTGAAGCCAACTAGACATATGGAATGAAATAATACTTTATGTACAGCAGCAAAATGCACGAGCAAAAACACTTCCCAGGTCATTTCATGCAAATTCAATCTGATATAAATGAAAATTTGAGTATCTACTTGTACTATCGGAAAAAGGCAGCTTAAATAGTCACCTATGCTTGAACTTGCCAACAGCAAGGTTGATGAACAGAGCCTATATGAGATCTTAATATGAATAATAGAGGTTTCGTGCAGGCTAATGTTCCGAATGGACATTTTTGATTAGAAAAAACTATAAAGGCTTTTGAGGTCCAGTTTTTTGGCACTGACCATATGCCTCACAGCCCAGGGCAGCACACACAGAAGTCACACATCAGAGGCAGTTTTACAGTTGGAAGGACAAGATCCAACTGAGTATATTTGTTTGCATTTCCAGTCAATGATGACTGGGTGCCCCACTGTGTTTAGGAATTTATAAGCAAATGTGGGAAGAAAATGTTAGTGTAATAAATGAAAGTGGTATTTGATTAGCTACTTCTAATTAAAGCTGCATCCCGTTTTTCACCCCATTCTGGCCCTTTGAGGTGCAAAAGGAGGGGATCACCCAAGGCCTCTCTGGTGTCTGAGAATCCACTGCTTAAACCATAGTAATAACTCAAAAAGCTGCCTTGTTTGCTGAACTTAAGCAACTATTAAGAAGGAGCGCCTGTGATGTTGTCTTATTATCTCCACCTCAACTCCCTTTTTCCATTTTCTTTTCTTTTTCTATATTCCTCTGATAAGTCTGCTTGGCCTTTAGCACATCTGTCATTACAGGTTCTTTGTTATATCATCTCTGCTAAATGATGTATATCCACTTTGGACTCTGTCATCTCAGTTATGATCATCTCGTGACAGCTGGAGTTACTTTGACGCAGCTCACCTCCTCACTGACTGATAGATTTTATCTACCAGTCCCAAACATAAAAGATGCATCGTGCAAATGCTCCAGATGTTCATGTTTTGAAATAAGAACACTAGAAAAGTCTAGAAAAGTCTGATTATTTTAAAGACTACAGTACACAATATATTAAAAATAGACTGTAAAAACAATCTAAGTTGAAATCTTGTGTGTTCACTGAATAAATTGATTAGATTTTTTTTATTTAGATATGAATGTTAGAGAACATTTTATCCAGTGAACTGTTGTTGCTCTGCTTTTACTCGAAATCTTTTTATTATAAGATGCTTGCATCAGTGAACTCCAATTCATACCAAAACATTTCTCCCTAACTCAACCGGAGTAAAAATGTAAATTTTTCTCATCTTCTCGTTCTCCCTTTTCAATTGTTCTATTTATTACAGCAGAGATATCACATCTTTACACATATATTAACCATCTACACTCATTACTGTTCATAAGAGTATTAATGTGCCACATTTCAGACTAATTTCATTTGCAGGTACTCTGCAGACAATAGATCTTTAATGTTGGTCTTCTCGTTTTATTCAGCATTTCAACACCGTAAAACTAAGTTAATATCTGATGTGTCAGAGTGTTGTAGGGAGGTGGATTTTCACATGGCTTGTACCACTATATTATGTATGTCATTTGGAGGCACAGAGGTGCTTGACTTGAAGTTATTTACAAAATTTCAACTGAGTAACTAATAATTTGATTAATAGGACAATGGGCAAGATAGAAATAATTTAGAAACAGAAAACGGTCATGAAAAGACAACTTTTTTTTTTTTAACAATTATCAGGTTTCACGATCTTTCACGGTCTTAATCTTCTGGTGTTTATCAAGTTCTTCAACCAATGAAACAAAAACAGAAACGGTTGTAAAAAACTAAAGAACGGCCCAAGAAAAAAAGCTATGTACCAAAAACATCATAATGCAATTTAAAATGTATTTTTGAAACTTTGTCATTAATGTCCAGGTTCTAGAGAAAAGCATTGGTATTTAGACTGGCAGCAGCAAGCAGCAATCTTAAAAAAAAGGTACTATCGTGCTTCTCTATGGATTTATTTTTTTTCATCCTGTCCTACACAGTTAAAATTAGTAGAACTAATGCTCTTAATCCTTAAGCTCAGATGGTTTAGGGTTATGCCTGAAACGTCTTCAGGATGCCTCCAGAGTGATCCATTTTTAACTCAGAGGAGAGATCAAGAGGAAAGAAGGGAAGATTCAGCATTTCAAGCAGAGATCAGTGAACAAAATCATTAGATGGACAGAGTAATGAATTAAAGAATTGTGAAAGAGCTTTAAAGTGTCTCTTTAAATATGCACAAAATTAGTTCATGTTTATACGCTCAAATTAAATTCTGAGCAATGAGGGCATATTTAGGGCACTAATCATAGCTAAAATGGAAAGTCTGAACAACTGCAGAGCATGCAGAAAAAAAATCCAAGTTTCAGATGATTAAGCTTTAACTTTGTGTTTATAATTGCTGAACAGATGAGGCACTATTAATTAGAAGCACAGAAACTTATCTGAATCATAACATTTTGATTTGCTATTTTTTTTCTCATTTTTCAGCTAATGACTGACCAAACACAGGGACAAATAAATATAGTGGTTTAATAATAGTGGTACAAATCATTATGTGCCTGATCTGGGCCAAAAATTGGAAAAAAAAAATAATCACAATACAATAAAACATGTATTAAAATAATCTTCCACATGAATGGGAGAATGTTGATTATTTTTACTGTGCTGTGCTGGTTAGTGCTTGGATTATCATCAAAAGCTGATGTAAAACCTAACCCAGATAGCCTTCCATATTTTTTGGCCAGACTAAAACAAAGGTAATAATATGTGATGGAACAATAGGGAATATAAGCTACAAGAAAATAAGGATGTTTGTTATTCCTGATGCTGTTTAGTTAATAGATATTACAGAGTGGCGTACTGCTCATTCATCTCGCTCTTCCCTTTGATGTCAGATTTAGCTCTTGAACTTTGAAGTAATCTGCATTGCAAATAAATGCAACATTATGAAAAAAAAGAAGAAAGCATTTTATATTGTAATGAGTCCAAGATTGAACAGAATATTGCAGTGTGGTGTTAAATGGTTGTGCAAATTAAACAACAATAATAACTTTGTTCAAAATGCAATATATAAAAAAAATAACAATTCTAACAAAAAAGGGTTAAAATAAGGCTAAAAACAATGTTTTGAAATACAACATAATTATGAAACACTACAAATAAATACTGACATGCCCATCTCCCATCTTTAATTTTGACTTAGCTTATTATCTGACCATTTTCTTGTCTTGTATAGATTTAATTCCAAAAGTATTCAGACCCCTTATCATGTTAATGTAAAATTATTCAATAAGAAGCTTATTTCAGATCGGAAGTAAGAGTCCTTCAAAAGATAATTCAGCATTGAAAAGGAGTATTAATTTTTAAAAATGAAAAACTTATCTGTGTATCAACATTTTACTTAAAACAAATGTCTTGGTTCTCTTTACAAGTTTTTTCTTAAATTCAAGTCAGGACTCAATAGTTGGGACACTTCAAATTGTTAATATTAGCTCCAGTTGGGAAAAAAAAAAAAAAAACATGTTAGAAATATGTTCGAAATATTTAAATACTACTTTAGATTTAAACATCTGACGAGGTTATTAAACAATTTCGGCTGAACTGTTCTGTATAGTGGTAGATTGAGGGTCAATGGAAAAGAAAGAAAGAATGAAACCTATGGGAACTCAGTGCACATGTATGGGGCATCACCAGCTTGGAAAAATACAGTGGCGGGTTTAATATTTTTTACAGTTAATGATCACTTTAAAAAAATGGTTGTTCACCTCCAGTCCTTGAAGGTCACTTTGTCATGCTGATTAGGCAATTCATCCATTTGGTTCAGGTGTCCCTCCCCATTTAAAGAACAAAAAGCCTTAAACCTGACCTGAGTAGCTAAACTATTCAGAGGTCTATCCAGTCTGGTCTTCAGTGTCAAAAACTTTGCTCAGAATCAGCAGCAATAAAACAGTAGCTAACGCAGAGTCTACTACCAAGAATAAATAATTCAACATCTTTCTGAACACTGCTTCTGTAGAATGATTTACTCAAAAAACGACTGTAATATGACTGCTGAGTTATAAACTTCTGGCCTTGGTGCTTGAAACTTCTTTATGGTAGAAAATGTTTTGTTACAAGCCAACTTTTGACTCTATTACAATTTTCTTAAAAGCACTAGATATCAGCGAGGAAACTGACAGCTTCTTTTTTAAATTATCTGCTCCTTATCATATTAGTATTTGCATTAAGTCTGAACTTATAGTATTAGGAGTTGTTGAGTTGTCTTTTAAAGGTCACCTTAGTGATTTATTACAGACTGAATATGTTGTTGTCAGTCCAAGTGTTTGACTTCAAAACCTAATCTCTTCCCTTGCCAGCAACTGTATCACTCTCAGAAGACGCACAGAATTCATGCCAGCGCTTGACTGTCAAGTCACAACACGCACCAGAGCTTCAAAACTCTGAATGTTTCTGTTTTGCCTCCCAGTGCTTTAGGGAGACCAGTCAAAAAATTGAGTCTGTCTGATAAACTCAAGCTACAGTAATGAAAGTGAAGAGGCATCTGTCTGTCTCTGGGTCTTTGGGTTTCTATGGCTTTTTTCAAATTGACTTGCAACGCATCTCTCTTTAAAAACTCGGATTGCATCATTGCACTCCCCAAAGTCATTCGGTTGAATGAGAGCATTTAAAACGGGATCAGTAGACTTACTTCCATATGATTCAACAGACATCAGAGGATGAGTTTCTAAATAGTTTTGTGTAATATTCAAGATGAAATGTGACCCGTTAGCTGGACTTTGCAACTCCTAGTGTTATATAATGTTATAATGTTGTCTGATATTTTATTCTGAGACCATACAAAGTATGACTGTTAAAAAAAAACAACAACTAACATTTCATTGCTCCATCCATCAAATAATGTGCTATACTGGTCTATAGCCCTGACCCGTGCGCCACACATCTTAGTGTAGTAGAACAGTAATGCATTACAGGTAATCACAGGTATGTCAACAGAGAGCAGAGACCTATGGATGTCAAATCAAATCTTCCTATTGACTGACCTGTGAAAAGCATACACTACAAAAAGTCTGGGGAACAGATTGGGGCTTTTGCTGGAATCTGATGCAATGTTGTTTTCTTTACTTCACAAGTACAAGAGAAAGGTGGAGAGTGTTGAAGAGTCTTCTGAGGTTGTCTATTTTGCTTAGTCACAATAGCCTCCTGTCAACACGTGGATGCACGCACTCCCTCCTCCTCTCTTTATCTCTCGATTGATTGCTCTAATCAGTGGGATGCAGTCAAGCTCTGTGAGAGTGCCACGTTATTTTCCACTTTACTAACCCATGAAGGGGAGGAATACTCCCAATTTCAGCTCAACCAGGTCAGATGGAAAACAAGTCACAGGTAAAAAAAAAAAAAAAAGAAAGAGAAAATAGGAAGCATCTTCATGGAAAAAAAGACTTTTCTTTAAAGAAACAGTGAGATGCATAATTTGAGTTTATGTGGGAGGCAGACAAAATTGACAATTATTTCATCTCAGTAGATTCAATTGAGTGTTACATATTTTCAGAAAGGATGTAAATCTTCTTATTTTCTTGCATAAGAGGAGTTCTGCTAAAGAGCAAACAGGTTAATCTGCTGGCAGAGAGAAAAGCTGGCAGGTAAGAAGTCAGGGTGAACAAGCTGCTTTACAGCCGGCATAGACAAATGCTCCAAGTACACCAGAAACCAGTTCAAATTTAGGCTTACGCCTGATGAAGTTGGAACATAATCAAGACTCAAAATGTGACCTTACTGGTGTGCCAGCAAAGGAATAAAAAAAACTACGAAATGTGCATACAATGCAAAAATTGTGTCCAACAGTTCCTTGCAGAGGTCTACTATCACTAAGTATGAAAGTCATGGGGCAGACAATTTTACTAATATATATTATTTTCCTGTCGAAAACATTTCACCCTAACTGTTTTTGTAGCTGTCACCAAACATATCTGATCATTCTGTTTAGCAAAAATGACAGAGCTTATTTAACATTGTTTTGTGTGCTGGCATGAACCCTGCTTCTAAGCAATATTCATACATTTTTAATGGAGTTCAGATAGCTTAATATTAAGCTTCCCAATTCTTCCCAAAAGCAGCTACAATGTGAGTTTGGGATGCTTTATCACTGGGACACGCAACTGTAAATAAATATCAAATCTAAGTGTTGATGTAAAGACAAAAATTTGGAAGTACTCATTCTTAGTCATTCAGTTCATATTGTGCAATCGACACATACAAATCTTACCGCATGATGGTCAAGTTCTCCTTTACTTTGTGCAGTTTCTCCACTTGAAAAGGCACGGATTCAATGCAGATTTTTTTATCAACTGGATTCCACTCAAAGGACCAAGTATTTGTCTTTGTTTATCCTCCATCTATTTATCAGTGTCAGGACACTGCTCTTACAAATGGTCCAGAAGCAGATAAAAGCCTTTAAGCAATTCCAAAAAAAAAGAAAAAAGAAACATTATTAACTTGTATTTTTTGGGTGTACATAAATTAATTTTAAACAGTCTGCAAAGAAAATACTAAGCAAACTACAAAAATAAACCACTGTGCATCAACCCACAAAGTGCTAAGTGAAGTGAACAAATTAACTAACTTAAGTTCTTTAACTTTGGACATTTCAAATTAATATTTACACTTCAAATGTTTACTATTTGATATTAATTATGAATGTTTATGTATAAATATTGTCAAGTTATTTTACCTACTTAAATTACCCATATGTTTAATAAATTAGTAGTCAAATCAAAATCCAGTGTAACAGAGAAAGGCTTGTGTGTCTGTGTGAGTTTTGATCAGAATGATTGTAGGGTTGTATGTGTTTATGAGATTTTTGATCAATGCGTTTGTTTGGAGCCACCTAGTGGTGTGAAGAGTGACTGCATGAAACGGGTCCGTCGGGCACTCTCGCGGCTTCCCCCACCAGAATCCTGAGTGCTGGTGGAGGCAGGTGCGAGAGAGGCAGCGCTTCACTTCTTTTTTTTACTTAGGGTCATATTTTTCTAGTTCAACAATTAACGAAGTACTGTAAGAATATTTAACATCTACAAATATAATTTGTAAAGTTTTTCTCGTGGTTGGGCTGAAAATATGTGACCCTATGAGTGGGAGCTGCGCCGGTTGGTGTTCGTGGCTGACCACTCAGTCACGACGCTAACCGTGTCTTTTATTTTTCAGCCTGTCGGACCACTTGCCTGCAGTCAAAGCCACATTGTGAAGAGTTTTTATTTTGTTTTTGGAAATTTGTTAACTGTTATATTTATTGTTTAAACTATACGATCAAATCTAAAATAAAAAATAATAAAATAATAATAATAATAATAATAATAATAATAATAATAATAATAATAATAAAGAATTCTGAGGAGCGCTGGTCTGCAGTCAAAGCCACATTGTAAAGACTTTTTATTCTGTATTGTACTAGGTGACCGACAACTAAATAAGAAGAGTTAAAAAACAAAACCCAACAATCTTTCCAACCATCTACATCAACCATTAATAATACGCTAGATTTCACAACTACAATATAATCAAGATCTGATTTGACAACACAGGTGTTAACGAGCCGGTGGCTAGGCTAATGCTAATCCAGAATGTAAACAGACAAGCTTGGTGATCTGACAATAATTATAATACAGTTTCTGCCTTACCGACTGTCTCTCTGCTTGTTTGTAGATGTATCACACGAGCAAATAAATCTTCAAAGGTGACACCAAACTCCCGTTTTTTGTTTTTTTTTCTGCTTTGCATTGCTTTGTCTGCCGCTTCTAATGTTTCCATTATTGTCCGTCCCTCTTTATGGTCCGTGTACTACAACCACTGGTCCGCCATGTTTCCTTCTGACTGTCAATTCTTCAGGTAGGGCAAGTCTTTTCTTTACTTTTTGTTCCTTTTTTCTTTTCACTTTATTTCGTTTCTCTTTCCTTCTCTTTTTCCTTCTCGTCCTCTTCTGATTTGACTTCACAATGATGCTGTTTGATACTTGGTTGTTTTTAAAGTGTTTTCAGGTTTTGTATTTTGATGCCTTCAAACATTTTTTTTTGCTCAGTCTTTGGTATATTTAGCAAATATGTATCCAAATTGCATCCGGCTTATCTATGAGGGTAGCTCCAGATTACAGGTTTGTCTTTCTAGGTTGGCACAGTCACAGTTCAATTTGATGTTGACCTTGTTTGACAGAAATGGTGGTGTTTCAACAGTTCCCAGATTATAATCAACTTGATCACTTGATGTGGTGGCTTCCAGGACAATGATCCCCAAATCACACCTATTTTTTATTTATTTACTTATTAAATGGATAAAGCAGGCTAACACTGAAATTATCCAGACATGGAAAATATGAGGACTACGCTTAAAACCAAACAGTTTAAATTAACTCTACTAATTATGCCAAGAAGACAGGTGAAACGTTCTGCCAGAATTATTAAGCAGAATATGATGGGCTGTCATCATAGCTTTAGGGAAGCTCTTAAATTTCCTTAGATGTTCAGTGGCAAAATGTACTTGACAAAGGAAAGGCTTAAATGAAATACAGTGAAATGAGACATAAGATTCTGCAGAAAATGAAAGCACCTGTCTTCAGATTGTGTGTTCCTGGAGTCACTGAAGGAGATTGAGACAACTATGTTTTATTCATGTTCATCTGACTGTTGCTGAATGCCTGTTTTTACCTTGTGCTCTCCACACAAAGTAGTAGTGGTTGCAGTTTTTGTGCATTCGTGTCGACAGAAAGGACAGGGAGTGGAACAACAGTGTGACAGGGACAGACAGAGCAGGAGAGGGTGATGGAGATGCAGTCAGAAAAAAACTCCAGTGAGATGACAGAAAAGGCCAAAGGGACAGGAGAAAATAAGAGATAAACAATTGAGAGAAAGAGTACCAAGGGAAGAAAAGAGAAATGAAAAAAAAGAAGCTCAGACAAAAAGTGTGTCACATAGTGAGAGTAAAAAACTGTAAGGAAAGAGTGAAGAATGGAAGTGAAAGAGAAATCAGTGTGTGTGTGAGAGAAAGAGAGAGAGAGGCTGAGTGGGGGCAAGATTAGGGAGGCGATATCAGACTGTCCATCAGTGTCACAGAGCTTGTGTCCTCTGTAAGTCATTTCATTCATCAGCCTGGAAGCTCAGATTGTGTCTGGATGGCCTGTTTACTTATTCTACATCATAGCAGCAAAAAGTGTGTGTGCTATATCTGCTTTCAGAATAGACCTCTGTTGAATCAAACCTGAATATTGATGTAAAAATGCATGTACACAATTTTACAACCTGGACCACGTGGTAAAACATCAGCAACAAATGGATGTAATATCATTTCAAAACACACTGGCTTACAGAAAACTATAGTACATTTACTGTGTAATATTCACATTTGAGTTATTTACTATCATTTCATCATTAGCTTACTTCCTACTGTTTTAAAGTTTAGTTTCTGTAAAAGTCATTTCTTTGTAAAAACAATTGTATTCCTAATGTATTACATGATCCTAAAGAGCTTTGGGCACTAAAGTTATCATTTTTGTATGCAGCGAAGGAAAACGCTTCACTGACTTATGTTTAATCAGCGCATTCTTTTCTCCTTCACTGCTGAGCATAGACTTGAGACCAAAAAGAACCACTTAGCAAAAACCCATCCGTGTTCAAATGAGGGTTGTCATCAATCAAGCAACCCTCTGCTCTTATGGTGTCAGTGTGGACAATGTGCGGTGGCTGAGTGACGGGAAACAGTGCATTATGTTTAAAAGTGACACTAATGTACTGGTGTTGGTTAACTGGCTGACTAATACTATAAATAAATAATAAATCTACAGCAAATCAAGAAAATAATAGTATAAGCATTAACTGGCAATGTGCAGAAAATAAATTAAATATACAAATGTTTAAACATTTAGTAAAAATGCTTTATTTTTACACATGATCACAAATAGACTACTTCATTGAGCTTTATTGATTTCTGTTATATGTACTCAGAGGTTTGTCCACCATTATTTTAATGCTACTCCTGACATGTTATTGGCTTGTTTTCCAGACTAAATGTGAAGCATCACCCATCAAACAGCAAATCAAAGGATTTTATGTATTACGCATCAGAAGCTTTAGATCCCACAGTGTTTTCTTGGCATCGACTGATATAGTTCATGTGATAAAAGTTTCTCGAGAACTCAAATTCTCATTCTGTATTTTTTTTTCTTTTCTTGAACTTCTTTTACTGTTTACTGTTTGTGTCATGGGAAAGAACATCCATCACCTCCTCTCCCCACTCTCCTGTTTCCTGTTTTTTTTTGGGGGGTGGGTTTACTGGCATTTGGTCAGTTGTGACAGAGCGTTACAAAACTCTGCTCTGTGCTAGAAATCAGTGATTGCTACAATTTTCTAGCCCTGTTTTGGGGGATAATCTGGTGCAACCACTAGCTGCAAGCTTCACATTAGGTTTTCAACTCTGCATAATTCTCCCAGGGGAATGTACTCATTTGCTGTTTTGCATGAGTGTATGCATATATTCTTGGAGCTCAGAAGTAAAAGGTGCATTTCATTTAAACACTTCGAATGAACATGCATTTATCAAAGTGCTGTGTGGGTTGTCAGAGAACTGCTCACCAACAGTGAAGGTCTACTGTGAGAGGGTTTTTCATATGCTTCCAAATGCATGCCACTAAAGCATGTGATTATGACAACTGGTGCTCATGACAATGCTCATTTGTTTATACTAAAACAAGAGCAAAGGGGAGGAAGAAGAAATAAGCACTACTGGAGACATTTAGATTATCTTTCATTTCTTTATTTCAAGTGAGGAAAACAATTAATCCAACTGGCCTCATTTTGCCAAATAGGCAAGATGTGTCTGATGCGCCTCTCATACATTTTCTCATCTATTCCATTCTCAAGCATAATGTTCCCCCCATTTCCATCAGTCATCAAGGTCCATTAAAGAGCCGTTCATCTGAGAGGCCACTCTATGACATTAGGCGAATAATGCATCATTTCGGCTTGATGGGAGCTGGTGGGGGTAAATTAGTGGCACTGATTGAGAACCCCGGTTTACATTGATTACCTCTAAGCCGTTGGAGCGTGGAAAGACATTTTGTAAACCTTGACTGCTATTTCATATTGAGCTTGTGCAAAATATTGTGAAAGAGAGGGAGAAAAAAAAGACCAACGAAGCAGTAATAAAGACAAATTAAAGCGGCGTTCATTTCACTACTGCTTGAGATTGAATAACTGTTGCCTAGGATACTGTGAATTTAAACACAGAGGAGGGAGGGGGAGAAGCAAAATAGGCTGAGAATGAGAAGGAGTCAAAGAGAGATAGACAGAAACAGCAGGACGTAACGTTTAGCTTTGTGCCTCTTATCGATTCCACCCTGTCATCATTGAGGAGACCACTTAGCCATTAGAAGATTAGGCTTGTAGTAGGCCTATATCTCACAAGGACAGCCAAGTTGATGATGATGAAGTAGTTCATGGAGAGCCTTCAAAATGTAGCGATATATTACAAATTCATACAACAAAAAGAGCAGCAAAACAGAGATATGTTTTCTTGCTGCAGGGATGTAAATCTCACACAACATAATTCTTTAAGGACATGCAAATAAGTTCACTAATAACTTCAACATTCATACTATATTTTCTTTTTCTCACAAAATGTTTGTAAAAACTGAAAAAACTGTGGAAGAGATGTTTTTTTTTATTGCAGTGGGAATCCTGTTTCCTTATTTACGATCCTTCTGTCCATACACTTGCCGAGCCTTGCAAAAGTCTTCATACACTATTATTTGTTTCATCCATTGTCACATTACAGCCTCAAACCTTTTGCTATGTGATACACCAGAATGAATGGTACACACTGTGAAAGAGGAAACAACTGAAGAAGAAACTGACATTTATCTAACAGTCATTTTTAATGTTTAAAAGTTCACTTTTTTTTTCTTTGTTCCTTGAGCTAACACACAATTTTCTTCTAAAAAATCAGTAGTATGTTAGTCTTTTTTTATCGTTTAAAACCTGAAGTCCTGTTTAGTCTATAAATAGATCATAAAAATAGATACTAAGTTTTAATGTACTGTATGCTATCTATTTTATATATTGTTCTCTCCTCTTCCTCCTTCAATTATACCTTCACAATTTAATGTCCCATAAGGGCCCATAAAACTACCAACATCACAATGAATAAGAGTAAGTTTTATTTTTGCCATATTTTTATAGCAAATATTTATGGTATTTATTATGGAAATTGAATAATTTGCCAGCAGGAGCCTCAGTCATAAGCTTAACAATGCAAAGAACCTAAAAGAGAACAACTCCTGTTTTAAGATAGACCTGATGAGTCAGTCTGCTAAAGAAAACCAGGAAATCATGGGATGAGTAGGCGGCTCAAGGACACATAAAACCTATTTGAGTTGAACAAAGTCTTACATTTTTGTTGAACAGGCTTAATATGATGCCTGAAGTCATAAGGAAAAGGGACAATGAGTAGATGACTGGAGGAGCAGCAACACTGAGATAAAGTGGTAGATTTACTAGAAATGCTACAGAAACATAATCAAGAAAAAATTAGAGGATGAATATTTGTGCATTTCCAATCTAAATTTAGATCTGTATATTTTAGTTTTAAGTATATTTAATTTTTGGTTATTTTTTAACTTTAACATACACTCTCATTTGACCAGGGCACCTTCCCCTACATGACTGTCCCTACATTACATTCATTGGATTGCTTTATCAGAACGTATGACAACTTGCAGTGAGTCATTTCTAAATCTTTTTAAAATGGTTTCAAATTGTTCCCAGGAAGACATTTCTTTTAATTTTACAGCAGGATGCAGGTTTCCTGTCTGTGGGTTCATGTGTCTGCAAGTCCAAAAGCATAAACCGCACATTGTCATGGTTATTTATGTGGAAAATAAACAAGCATTTGGATATGAATATGCACTTGAGGCTGCGTCAGAAGGCTGTGGAAGAGTTAAATGTAGGGTGTCAGAAGACAGCCTGCCTCCAGTATATTCAAGTAGATACATAAGTGCGTTCATGCATGAAAAACTAAAAGCACGCTCAAATAGAGACCTACATGCACTCTAGAACTTTGAAAAAAAAAGACAAGTGTCTTAATGACACTTAGCCTTACACTGACTCTTCAGACCAAGTGAAAGTCTGACTATGCCAAAAGCTGTTAAAAGTTAATGACCCAGCAAACCTTGAAATTCATTCACATGATGCAAGCCCATGAATCAACTAACTTCAAAAACAGCAGCAAAACTCTTTGAACACTTTGGCTGAGGTTCACTCCTCTAGTTTTTACTGCACAGAAATTTAAAGTGACATTCTCTTATTTTTTTTTTACTTACAATCTGCCCAAGGTTTCTTTTGCCAAATGGATGGTCCTTAGTGGACACATTAGCAATGACACATCACTTTACTGCCACTTAGACATTTGTACTCTGTGAATGGGTTCTCTTGCTACTCCTGTCTTTATGTATGAATGTGCATGGAGAGAGATAAACATGCGATATTGCTGTCTCTCTGTGTTTGGTTGCTGTGTCCTACTTCCTCCACCTACCCGTCATACAGAGTCCCTAATGAGGCCCCTGGGAAGCTGTCAAGAGCTTGTGCTTCTCCCAAACAGCTCTGCTTCCAAGTCGATTTCAAAGCTTTTGCCTTTAAGGCTGCACAGCCTATGAACTGCCAGGTTTGGTAACCAGCCGTCCGATTTTGTCACCATTCTTACAAATGCTAACAACAGCAGATTTGGCATGGATGCCAGGATATTTGAAATAACGCTCTACATCCATTTGTTCACACGTGTTTGCACAAACTGACAAACTTCCCTGACAAACAAGCTGACACACACCCATCTGGTTACAAGCCATTGCTTTATGTGAGCTGATTTAATTTAGTCTCTCCTCTCACCAGTTTCTCTGTCTCATCACAAGTGCTCTCAGGGAGATTTAGTGATTACTTAAAACAAAGAGGTCCCATAAAGAGTGAAGATATTGCTTCACATTCAACAAATACATGCAATTCAGCAATACAATGATCGCCTTGATGGAGAAAGCACAAACATGCAGAGATTTACAGCAATGAAGAATGCCTCCTTCCCTGAAGGAAAAGTCGGATTCCTTCCAGTTCACTGACCTTGCTTGTCTTCCATATCCCACTTTGAGCTGTTTTCCTGAAATCCTCCCTACTGAGAATACTTCAGGAGAAATGGGACAACAGCAATGAAACATTCTTCACCGGTAATATTCAGACTCTTGCTCTTAACATAGAGGAGATACTTCGAGTGAACTGTAAGAGGAAAAACAACTCTCAGCTTCTTTTGTTTCCAGAAAAAGCTCATGGAAATGAGATGGTAAATTGTGATTTTATTTGCAGAATAACGGCAAAGAAATTTACTACCTTTGTCATTCTGTTTTTTTTTGTTTTTTTTTTTCCCCATCTTTATAGTATCATGACAATGCTTCTTGTTGTAAATTATAGCCTTACAGCCCATTTTCATTCTCCAGTCTTACTCTAAGCAATGATGTCTGGTTTGGTACCATCCAAGTTGGGAACATCAACTTGCAGTCTGTTCTTTACCGTTATGGGGGTGAACATGGGCAGAAATATGGGCAGCCATGAGCTGTGGTCAACAATCTGATGATGCTGTTTGCAGCAACACTCAGTAATGGAGAACCTCGACTGTGGTTTTGATGGACTCATATAAACTCAGAAATGTGTTTCTGCCTTAATGACAAACTGCTAGAAATGTCACATAGTTCAGTTTAAAGGCTAAAATGATGTTACATCTCATCCTCCATTTGGGTGTTAAGGCAAATAAACCCAATTATTTAATTTTGTCATATGAAAAGTTGTTGCTGGCCCAAATATAATGAAAACAATTTAGATTAGCTGATTTGTTTGTAAAATTTATACGTAAAAATCAATTTATATTGTGACGCTTTATTTTTTAAACATGTTCAACCTTTGGATTTGGGTAAATCAGTGAAATGATGTAAACCATTAGCCACACATGAATTTATTGAAAAGAAAAATCAAAACAGAATAAAATGCACATCATGTCAAACTGATGTTATGTAACTCTGGTGTTTCCTTCTGGCTGGACAAAAATCTGAAACTCCAACAGAACATTGACCAAAACATCTTTTCTCACTTCTCCATTCTTTGGAGAGACGTGTTGCTTGTCACAATTACAATCATTCCAAAACTTGAAGCATGTGCTCCTGCTCACAATTATTCTTCATGACACTGAGCACTTCTCTCATACCTATCCAACCTTTAAGTCCTCTAATAATCTGTAATGCAGAAGAGTTCATATTTGTTACACGTGCTTCATCATTGAACTTTGGTCATTTATGGATGTGTGCAACTCATCAAAATCTGCCAACTGAATCAATTATGTATTGTATCTGGAATGTGCCAGTAGTGATTGTTTTTGATAGTTCAGCTCTCCAGTCACTTCATCCACATACATACCAGCCACAAGATGAACACAACTGCTGCACAAGCATTTGAGAACTTTGCTTGCACACTCGTCAGGAAATCACTGCACAGACTGATTTAAATTGTTCTTGCATGAAAGATTGACCATTTTCTTACTCCAAAAAATATATTTCAGATGAAAGGACAAGTTTAAATTTATTTTAAATATTTCCACAAGGTTCATTAAGATTTTCTGTAGCACCTTGGCATGCAAGTTGTGCAATTTAATTGACTCAACACTGGTGTCATTGCTGATAACAGCCAGTGTTCTGGGATGTTCCTCTAGCAGAGTGCCTAACCTCCTGGGATTCATAGTAAACAGAGACAGCTGCAGTCAGTGGCACGCTTGCACAGTCTGGTACCATCAGCATGTTTCATTATGTTTGCAAGCGTGCCGAGTCCTGAGCAGCCAAATTTTTAAACTTGTTTCTCTTTTTTGGGGGGGTGAGGCCCCAGTGAAATATTTCAAAAACTTAAAATCCATTCAACTTTTGCAATGTTGGTTTTCAATGTGAGGTTTAGATTGTAATGTACAAATTTCCACATATCTTTGGAATAGGCCTTTAAAAACTAATGAAACCTTGTTTACAATTGACCATTTTATTTGACATCACTTCTGTCCAGATTCAATTACTGACCACATTTTGACACGTTGTTGTGGTGGGAGGCGTCGCTTGACACGTTGTTGTGGTGGGAGGCGTCGCTTGACACGTTGTTGTGGTGGGAGGCGTCGCTTGACACGTTGTTGTGGTGGGAGGCGTCGCTTGACACGTTGTTGTGGTGGGAGGCGTCGCTTGACACGTTGTTGTGGTGGGAGGCGTCGCTTGACACGTTGTTGTGGTGGGAGGCGTCGCTTGACACGTTGTTGTGGTGGGAGGCGTCGCTTGACACGTTGTTGTGGTGGGAGGCGTCGCTTGACACGTTGTTGTGGTGGGAGGCGTCGCTTGACACGTTGTTGTGGTGGGAGGCGTCGCTTGACACGTTGTTGTGGTGGGAGGCGTCGCTTGACACGTTGTTGTGGTGGGAGGCGTCGCTTGACACGTTGTTGTGGTGGGAGGCGTCGCTTGACACGTTGTTGTGGTGGGAGGCGTCGCTTGACACGTTGTTGTGGTGGGAGGCGTCGCTTGACACGTTGTTGTGGTGGGAGGCGTCGCTTGACACGTTGTTGTGGTGGGAGGCGTCGCTTGACACGTTGTTGTGGTGGGAGGCGTCGCTTGACACGTTGTTGTGGTGGGAGGCGTCGCTTGACACGTTGTTGTGGTGGGAGGCGTCGCTTGACACGTTGTTGTGGTGGGAGGCGTCGCTTGACACGTTGTTGTGGTGGGAGGCGTCGCTTGACACGTTGTTGTGGTGGGAGGCGTCGCTTGACACGTTGTTGTGGTGGGAGGCGTCGCTTGACACGTTGTTGTGGTGGGAGGCGTCGCTTGACACGTTGTTGTGGTGGGAGGCGTCGCTTGACACGTTGTTGTGGTGGGAGGCGTCGCTTGACACGTTGTTGTGGTGGGAGGCGTCGCTTGACACGTTGTTGTGGTGGGAGGCGTCGCTTGACACGTTGTTGTGGTGGGAGGCGTCGCTTGACACGTTGTTGTGGTGGGAGGCGTCGCTTGACACGTTGTTGTGGTGGGAGGCGTCGCTTGACACGTTGTTGTGGTGGGAGGCGTCGCTTGACACGTTGTTGTGGTGGGAGGCGTCGCTTGACACGTTGTTGTGGTGGGAGGCGTCGCTTGACACGTTGTTGTGGTGGGAGGCGTCGCTTGACACGTTGTTGTGGTGGGAGGCGTCGCTTGACACGTTGTTGTGGTGGGAGGCGTCGCTTGACACGTTGTTGTGGTGGGAGGCGTCGCTTGACACGTTGTTGTGGTGGGAGGCGTCGCTTGACACGTTGTTGTGGTGGGAGGCGTCGCTTGACACGTTGTTGTGGTGGGAGGCGTCGCTTGACACGTTGTTGTGGTGGGAGGCGTCGCTTGACACGTTGTTGTGGTGGGAGGCGTCGCTTGACACGTTGTTGTGGTGGGAGGCGTCGCTTGACACGTTGTTGTGGTGGGAGGCGTCGCTTGACACGTTGTTGTGGTGGGAGGCGTCGCTTGACACGTTGTTGTGGTGGGAGGCGTCGCTTGACACGTTGTTGTGGTGGGAGGCGTCGCTTGACACGTTGTTGTGGTGGGAGGCGTCGCTTGACACGTTGTTGTGGTGGGAGGCGTCGCTTGACACGTTGTTGTGGTGGGAGGCGTCGCTTGACACGTTGTTGTGGTGGGAGGCGTCGCTTGACACGTTGTTGTGGTGGGAGGCGTCGCTTGACACGTTGTTGTGGTGGGAGGCGTCGCTTGACACGTTGTTGTGGTGGGAGGCGTCGCTTGACACGTTGTTGTGGTGGGAGGCGTCGCTTGACACGTTGTTGTGGTGGGAGGCGTCGCTTGACACGTTGTTGTGGTGGGAGGCGTCGCTTGACACGTTGTTGTGGTGGGAGGCGTCGCTTGACACGTTGTTGTGGTGGGAGGCGTCGCTTGACACGTTGTTGTGGTGGGAGGCGTCGCTTGACACGTTGTTGTGGTGGGAGGCGTCGCTTGACACGTTGTTGTGGTGGGAGGCGTCGCTTGACACGTTGTTGTGGTGGGAGGCGTCGCTTGACACGTTGTTGTGGTGGGAGGCGTCGCTTGACACGTTGTTGTGGTGGGAGGCGTCGCTTGACACGTTGTTGTGGTGGGAGGCGTCGCTTGACACGTTGTTGTGGTGGGAGGCGTCGCTTGACACGTTGTTGTGGTGGGAGGCGTCGCTTGACACGTTGTTGTGGTGGGAGGCGTCGCTTGACACGTTGTTGTGGTGGGAGGCGTCGCTTGACACGTTGTTGTGGTGGGAGGCGTCGCTTGACACGTTGTTGTGGTGGGAGGCGTCGCTTGACACGTTGTTGTGGTGGGAGGCGTCGCTTGACACGTTGTTGTGGTGGGAGGCGTCGCTTGACACGTTGTTGTGGTGGGAGGCGTCGCTTGACACGTTGTTGTGGTGGGAGGCGTCGCTTGACACGTTGTTGTGGTGGGAGGCGTCGCTTGACACGTTGTTGTGGTGGGAGGCGTCGCTTGACACGTTGTTGTGGTGGGAGGCGTCGCTTGACACGTTGTTGTGGTGGGAGGCGTCGCTTGACACGTTGTTGTGGTGGGAGGCGTCGCTTGACACGTTGTTGTGGTGGGAGGCGTCGCTTGACACGTTGTTGTGGTGGGAGGCGTCGCTTGACACGTTGTTGTGGTGGGAGGCGTCGCTTGACACGTTGTTGTGGTGGGAGGCGTCGCTTGACACGTTGTTGTGGTGGGAGGCGTCGCTTGACACGTTGTTGTGGTGGGAGGCGTCGCTTGACACGTTGTTGTGGTGGGAGGCGTCGCTTGACACGTTGTTGTGGTGGGAGGCGTCGCTTGACACGTTGTTGTGGTGGGAGGCGTCGCTTGACACGTTGTTGTGGTGGGAGGCGTCGCTTGACACGTTGTTGTGGTGGGAGGCGTCGCTTGACACGTTGTTGTGGTGGGAGGCGTCGCTTGACACGTTGTTGTGGTGGGAGGCGTCGCTTGACACGTTGTTGTGGTGGGAGGCGTCGCTTGACACGTTGTTGTGGTGGGAGGCGTCGCTTGACACGTTGTTGTGGTGGGAGGCGTCGCTTGACACGTTGTTGTGGTGGGAGGCGTCGCTTGACACGTTGTTGTGGTGGGAGGCGTCGCTTGACACGTTGTTGTGGTGGGAGGCGTCGCTTGACACGTTGTTGTGGTGGGAGGCGTCGCTTGACACGTTGTTGTGGTGGGAGGCGTCGCTTGACACGTTGTTGTGGTGGGAGGCGTCGCTTGACACGTTGTTGTGGTGGGAGGCGTCGCTTGACACGTTGTTGTGGTGGGAGGCGTCGCTTGACACGTTGTTGTGGTGGGAGGCGTCGCTTGACACGTTGTTGTGGTGGGAGGCGTCGCTTGACACGTTGTTGTGGTGGGAGGCGTCGCTTGACACGTTGTTGTGGTGGGAGGCGTCGCTTGACACGTTGTTGTGGTGGGAGGCGTCGCTTGACACGTTGTTGTGGTGGGAGGCGTCGCTTGACACGTTGTTGTGGTGGGAGGCGTCGCTTGACACGTTGTTGTGGTGGGAGGCGTCGCTTGACACGTTGTTGTGGTGGGAGGCGTCGCTTGACACGTTGTTGTGGTGGGAGGCGTCGCTTGACACGTTGTTGTGGTGGGAGGCGTCGCTTGACACGTTGTTGTGGTGGGAGGCGTCGCTTGACACGTTGTTGTGGTGGGAGGCGTCGCTTGACACGTTGTTGTGGTGGGAGGCGTCGCTTGACACGTTGTTGTGGTGGGAGGCGTCGCTCATCAAATCCACTTTATTGATTTCCATTTGCACTGATTGAGTAAATTTACATAAAATTGTCAAAAATGTGCATGTAGTACACACCAGCTTACTTGTATAGCATAGGTTGCCACTCCCTGCCATATTCTTTGACAGTTTAAGAGTTAGCAGCCCTTACCTTCTTTAACTTGTTGCTTCAACATAAAATCCATCGTTTGTAGAATGGCAATGCTCCTCCTCAGAGAAATATCATTTTCTGACAATTCTGCAATCAGACCACATTGTCATTTTCTTGATTGACAGTTCAAAGATGGCTTCACTTGCCAACTTACCATCTTGAATCTTTTGCACACCATTTTGAGCAAGCGGCCAACTGGATCCTATGGACAAGACTTAGTTATGTTGTTCACATCTTCTTAAGTTGGACATATCATGCTTTCAATTCTTTATACACAAATCACTTTACTGTAAAATGTAGAACCGAGATACTTTGGTCTCACTTCCTCAACTCTTCATTTACCCGTTCTGAGCAAAAACCAAAGGCCATGGTTGACATCATTCATGTCTCACAGCTTTGCCGTCAGTTTAGCTTCATTTATAGCCAACTGCTTTGCTGGTCCCCCCCGTCTCAGTCGCAAAGAGGAACCGACCTCATAGAAAGCATTTTTGAAAATCCCTCGATACAGAAAGTGAAGCAGTGGCTAGCAAGTGTTCCAAAACAAACTCAACCCATGTGGCCTCACTCTCCTAAAGTAGAATGTGGAGGGGACACCAAATGGTTCAGTAAATCTGAACCATTTACTGTTCAACTTTTTAGCAGTTGCACAGCAAATGTAGTGGCAGGAGACACGTCAGAGATATACCGACTGAAAAATCCAAGCCAATATAAGAGCTACACGATGCCAGGAAAAAAACTTTAAAAATGAACTAGAACTAAAACTAAAAAGTGGATTTAGCATGATGCATTTCTAAAAAATGGTTTGAGTTTTTTTAAAGCACCAGTAAGCCACATTGCACTAACAATTGCATACAAAATTTGAAAAGAAACAG
The DNA here is from genome assembly GCF_051168715.1 of Poecilia mexicana. Lineage (NCBI taxonomy): Eukaryota > Metazoa > Chordata > Actinopteri > Cyprinodontiformes > Poeciliidae > Poecilia > Poecilia mexicana. The sequence goes on along the minus strand of NW_028263383.1, from coordinate 10,013,874 downwards.
AGGGCAGACAAACCTTTGTAAAGGCACACAGCCATCACACAAGTGAACAGGATTCCAACACACCCCATGGCTCCTGCTGCTACCTGAGAATGCAATCACCATTTGATGCTTAAAAACCTTTTCATGTGTAGGTGGCACAGCTGAAGTTGATCAACTGTAATTGGGTTTCTCTCCTGAAAAGTCTTTGCGTTGTGTGACAGTCATGTTATGTAACTTGAGTTCACATGAGAACACTTGCATAAACAAGCACAAATTCAGCTACATTTTAAAAAAATGGGTTTAGGGTCTGAAGCTAGTCATTGTCTACATATAATAAACTAAGATGAAGATTAATGATAAACTAAATCTAGAACAATCTTTATTTATGATTTCTTTTTTTAAAAATTCCTATTTTTCTTTCAAGGGCCTTATTGAAAGCCTTGAAATTAGATCTCTCTGAATGTTTTTTACACCATGGACAGAAACTTTGTCTTAAAATCATTTTTGTAAGTTTCTTATTTCATCCTGTATTTTTGACATTTTCACTTCAATGAGACAAACTGAGAGTCGTCATTTTGAATAATTTGTCAAACAGCAAATTTATAATATTGTTTTCCAAACCTTAAGTGTAAGTAATCACCTTTTCTGTTGTGATTCATATCACCAGATTTTGCTAACTTTTCACATTATCAAGCTTGAGGCACCAAAGTGAAAAAGGTTGCAGTGTTTGTGAAAACCTTGCTGACCAATAAGATATTTTCTCCTGAGGTGCTGTGGTGGCGCACAAGGAACCTAATTGCAGGTTCGATTACCAGCCTGGTGACCTTTGCTGCATGTCTTCCCCCTCTTTCATTACCCACTTTACTGTCTAACTATTCTCAAATAATAATAAAAAAAAAAAAGTTATTTTCTCTTCTGAAATCTTAACTGTGTTTTCAGGGTTTAAATTTTAGTAATTTTAGTAATTCTGTTTACTTTATATTCTTAATATTCTTTTGTTAAAAGATCCTCATCACTGGATGAGCTTATGTTGATAAATTCTGGAATATGTTTTGTCTGTTATTGCACAATAGCCAGCCCCACCTAAACCCTCTCAGCTCTCATAGACTGACTATTGACCAGCTCTCCAGTTAATGGGTCAGGAAAGTCTCTAGATCCTTGGGCTTTTACTCCATAGTCTAGGAGACGTTCTGTTTAAGCTGGTGGCAGGAGGACTCGTCGAGCCTCTGACTACCTACGGTCCAAAAGTTATCCCCCTTTTCAACTATTAAGGCAACTAACTGAGTAGCTCTCGCAGTTATATAACCTCAATAATGACTTTTGTTAACGGCAGCTCTCTCCCTTTTAATAACGAGGACTTGTTGCAGACTAGATAAATTTTAGTGGCTCAGCTTGAACCCCAGGGTGATTATTTACTCATCGCCAAAGAAACCTATGGAGCCATTGTTTTTCTAGAACCATTCACATAGACTTTACCATAATCAGAAGCAACATTAGTAATTCCGGACTCAGAATTAATTTCCATGTCCACAATCATCAACAAAATTTATTAGTAGTTTTAGCAGGGTTAAGTGACTGCAGCTTACTTCAAAAGATTTATCAATTATAAAATTAACAATTTTTAGATATCAAATTACCACCACATTATTTGTCCCTTCCTTATCCTATCACTGGATTTTCTAAGAGGCTTTGGGGAGCAGTCAGACTCATACCCAGTAGATTTCTGTTGTCCCTTGGTAACAGAAATTTTGACGTTCTTGGTCAGAATCTTGTCTTAATGAGACGAAAATCCCCTTGAAATGGAACAAAGCAGATCTAGTCTTTTTTTTATCTTTCAGACTTTGTCCATTCACCAAGTCCGTTGCAGCAGAGTTGGGGTCTTTGGGGCAGAGCAGGGCAGTAGTCGAATCAGGAATCCTGGAAACTGTGGGTACACGGGTCTTGTCCCTTCCAGGTGGTGCTGAGCCTTTAGCCTGTCCGTGGATTCCAGGGTGTCGTCCTCTGCTGTTGGTCCTTCTGCATCATGTTAGCTCTACTCCAACACCAGGAACAAAGAACGCTTTGCTTCCCCTTCTTAGAGTTTATATATCTTTTATTTACATGTGTGTGTGGATGGTTTACGTGACAACTCAAACGTCCACATGGGTGGTTCCTACGTGACCTCTTCGCCTTTGGAGACCACCTGATACTTTACCCACTTTCTCTTCTCTTGTCTTTGTTCGCTCATCCGCAAACTTCTGTTTACAGTTCTTTTTTTTTATATATAAATTTTATTTTACGTTTTCAAAGTTTGGAACATACAGTTAAACAAACAACAAGGCCCAGATGCACAGGTCAAAAGCATAAAACATTGCGGTTGACATATGGTGTACACACACAGCACATATACATAGTCACATACAAGGGTATACATACACACACTAGAGCAGAGGTTCCCAAACTGTGGGGCGTGCACCCTATGGAGGGGCGCCGTGCCAATGCGGAGGGGGGGAGCGCGGGAAGCCGTCTGGATGGATGAAAAAAAAACAAAAAAAACATGAACGCTGTATGCGCTGTGTTTTACTTAGAATGGCCAACTCTCTATTATTCCTATGTCAATTTGATACAGTAGAGACTTCCACACTTCCCATATCTGTGTCCTCTGTCACTTTTATCAGCAGTTAAAACTGTTTAATCCGTTGTTAACATGTGGTAACCTGTTTTTCCGAGCCGCCTTTGAGCGCAACCTGAGCGCTATGACGCTCGCGCTGGGTTTACACCTGTGCAGGAGACCTGCTGCTGCTGTGCAGAGCTACAGGTGTGTTAGAATCACGGCAGCAAACCAGCAAAACGCAAAGAACTTTTCACAGTTTCCCCCCCAAACTAACCGACTGAGTTGAGTAAAGCTGTTGGATGCAGCTAATGTTAGCTAAAAGATGACTAGCTAATATCAATACAGAACCTTAAGCTCAACAAGTACCTTGTAGGCTACCGATGTTGGTGTCTATGTCATTCATTTTGCCCCCAAAAGAAGTTGATTTCCCCCCACCCCGCTCATTCTTAGAGACAGGGAATCTCTAAGAACCCCCCCGAACCTTCCCCCCGCCCCCCACACACACACAAACGTCATTCAACCAGACAGCTATTTGTAATCCATAGGAGGGGGGCAGAAATAGTTTGGAAACCACTGGGGGGCCCAGGAGAAAAAGTTTGAGAACCACTGCACTAGAGGGTGATCGAGGGGAGAGACCAGTCTTTGAAAAGTGTTCCGAAAAGGGATTCCAGTCAAGTCACATGAGAAAGTGTCTTTAGAGCCTTTCCAAAGTCTCTCCATCTGTATCATGGACATCATGTCCGTCATCATCAGGTGGAAGGAAGGAGGAACAGAGGACCTCCAGTCTCTTAAGATTAGTCTCTTGGCACACTTCTTCTTTTTAATGTTTTTACTCTGCTTCTCAACGGTCAGCATGTCTCACCCAAAAAGCCTCTTTTATTTTAACCTAACACTCTAATCTGATTTATATTTCCAATACCCAAAAATTAACATTTTATTACAAAAAATCATTCCACTGAAATATAGACACTGCACGATTACTTAGACCAGTGGTTCCCAAACTATTTCTGCCACGCCCCCCCTCCCCCAAATAGCTGTCTGGTTGAACGATGTGTGTGAGCAGTGGCGCAACTACACATTATTCAGGTGGATGCGAAAACATAAGTCGGTGCCCCCCCCTTCCTCCTCTCCCCAGAAGGAAGGTTGAAGGAGTGAGGAAATCATACGCTCGTTACGTGAAGGGTAAAACTCTCTACATTTACCTCGTAACGTGCTCGAGGTGAAGGAGCGTAAGGCACCCTGAAGTGTATGGGAAAACGTAATCGGCGCGCCGCCCCCTCCAGACGGGGTTTTAACGCCCCCTCCGGTGCTGCGCCCCTATGTGTTGCATGCGCTGCATACCCCCTTTTTGCGCCACTGATTGTGCATATGCAGAAACATAAAGCTTTAATTGATGAAGGAGTTTGCTGATGTTCTAAAGCACGAATTGACAGGAGGAAGTGATATTCAGAGGGAAGGATAGAAATGAAAGAAGGAAAAAATATCTATGTAAGGTACTTTTCTATAATGTAGCGTTGCTCTGAAACAATGTGCAACACCTGTATTTGAGGATGAAAAAAATGTCATTCAACCAGATAACAATACAACACAATGTGATACAGCCATGAAAAACACTACAAAAACATGCAGAAGAGAGAAAATGCTGGCAGATAAGAACAGATTGTTTTATGAAGCTCAACACACAAATGCATCATTTTACACTGCTGTGCAAGAGACTAATAATTTAGCAATGCAAGAAAGACAGGCGAGAAGAAAAATGAGTGTGAAGGAGGCGGAGTAATTCTTCATTCTTGTTATCTATTATGCCAAGCTTGCAAATATTGTTCCAACCAAAAAGATGCCGATAGGAGGAAACACCCCGTTGCATTCTGAAAAAGGAGCATTTCTATTTGGAAACTGACATCTTTGCCCAGAACTCCATTTCAGGAACACAGACAGTTTAATCAATAGCTGACCAACCAAGCTAATCTTCTCAAAGCTAAATAGTAGACAGGAGAGATGTAAAGCAGACACATGATTTGACCAGTATCTGTCATGGTGAAGTGTCCTTGGACAAGATACTGAATCACTGCCAGATTTAATTAATGCTCTCTTGACCTCTTCTGGAAGCAAATAAATCTAGACAGAAATCACTTCATTGATGTGATTCAACTAGTTTTCAAGCATAGGCACGTCATTTGAGAGTAAAATTTTGTCAAAAACTTTGTACAAATTATGTGACTTAGTAGCAGGGAAATGTGAGAGGAAATCAAACATAGATGAGATTCCTCTTTTTGTTTCTCTGTGAAAAACTAGAGCTGACACATACCTTAGATCTTCCCTGTGCCCTCGGTCTGTTTTTGAGTTTCTGAGCTAAAATAGAATCCATTTTGTTATGCTCATACAGATCCTGACCCAGAAAGTAGATTTTTTCCTATTAGGAAATCAGAGTACAGGAAAAGTGTCATTTTCCTATTTTACCAATGATTTTGCGACAGAACAATGTGACACTGGGAGGACCATACTGTCACTGTCATCTTAAAGATTACCACATATCCATTTCAAATTTAAAAAATAGTTAATTTAACACTGTACAGCTGTCCAAAGTAACTAAAGATTGAGCATGCTGATCAAACCCAAAATGTTTAGCTGCTCTCACATTTTAGCTACCATAAACCATAAACCAAGTTTTATGGATCCAATTTTTTCTTAAATATCATAGATTTTAATTCAGAAAGCTCACAGGCATAGGTGTGCTTTCAAAATGTGCAGCCGTTATTGCAAAAGCAAAGATGCCTGGCATACAGTGGAGCTGAATTGACACGAGCACGTTCATAAAATCTGTGTTGAAAAATTCCCCAATATTATTTTGATGAAACTTATTCAGCACAAGTAAATTTGTTGTGAATCGTTAGACACTGATACATAATACAGAAAGCTGTTTATAAATTATCAATATGTGGCTATTCTGTTCAGGCAGCACCAGTTCATATCTAAATTAATTTCTGGTGTTTATATAAAATTGGAAAAATTGTTTTATTTATTTATAGTTATGTGCAGTCGTAGTCCAATTAGATTTATTTTTAATTCATTCCACTTTGTCACATAATTGTTAAATAGATTTATCGTCAAATTAAAAATCCACACAGTCTGATTAAGTATTGTAGAATACATATGGGGTCAAACATATTTGCATAAGAACAGAACAGATTGAAAAGACTGATTAGCAGTTAACTGAATCCTTCATCTGATGTCAAAAGTGTAGATGAATTTGAATTGTGGAGCGCTTTGTAAATGCTTGGTGCTTTGGTGGAATAACTCCAGGTGATTTAGATAATTAACATTCAAAAATAATTCAACAGCAGTGGCTTAGGGCTGTCTTAGAATTTGAAATACACATTTAATGTTGTCTTTCTTTGAATTGTTTATATGAAATAATTAAAAAAACATCAAGTTCCAGCTTTTGCTGTTCTCACAAACTAAAGGTTTTCAAAAATTACTCATTGAAACTTGTATGTGCATCTTTATGGGATTCTTATGCATTTATACATTTTATGAACAATAGTCTGTATGGGGTGTTGGTGTGGGAGGGATTCTTAGACATCTGACAGTCATGATATTTACCCATTCATAGTGATTGCTGGTAATTTGCCTGAGGTTTTATTTTTTATAACCAACCTGCTTTTAAAATCCTCAGTAGACATTACATTGTGACTTTGGATAGCCATTGAAAGCAGAAAAGGTTCTCTGAGGCTACAGAAACATTTAAAATAGAAATATCTTGGAAGAAAAAAAATACAGAAAAAAAAGATGTAGGAAACTGAGAAGGGACACAGACCCAGACGGCAGAGTTGAGATTTTGTTGTGCCAAGATCATTTATCTCCACTGAACAGCCTCCGAGTGCAGAAAGGCTGTATGACAGAAACTAGAAAATTCCGCAGAAATTTTAAGGGGCATGCCAAAGTGTGCCCGTCGGTTTTTAATCAAGCGTTCTAATGCAAAAAATTAGCATTAATGCTAAAGAAAGCTTCAATGTAGTCAATAACCTGTGGTGAGTCAGAAACATGTTGACTAAACTGCACCTGTACCATTCAGTATGTTGAAATTAATGCATAAGCCAAAATGCTAATATTAGCGTGAAGACTAATATTCATGTAGGATGTTAGGATGTGCACTGCCTTGCGCAGCAAGGCAGTGCACTAGTGGGGGCAGTAAAATGCTAAACTTGTGCTAATGTTAATGAACTGCCTTGCTGCGCAAGGCAGTTCACTATCCTGAGGAAAAAAAATGCGAAAAAAGCTTAATATTATTGCAACGCCTACGGCGTTGCACTAGCATGAGAGGAATATGCAGACTTTTATTTTGAAACTTTCAGTAGGCTTCATTTTAACCACCACACCAATTCAATGTGTAAAAGTAGTTTGTTTAAACATTTCACATAAAGCCCAAAGCTGATGTGAAAAATATCAAGGCTTTTATTTTGAAATTTTCATTAAGCTTCATTTTAATTGACCACAGCAATAAAATGTGTAACAGTGGTTGGGTTAATCCAACTATATAATGCCCAAAACAGCAAGTAGTTCTAAATGCCAGTTCAGCCCTAATCTGTGGTATCTGAAAGTTCCGCCATGTTGTAGTTCTGACCTTCAGTCATTGTAGTTCTAAAGAGCAGCTCAACTATCATGTTAGTGAGACACACAGGGAGAGAGAATTCTAACTGTTTGAAGCAGTTAGTTTTTCTGATCAAAGCGGCTTACTGTTCAGCATCCATAAGAGCAATCCGAAAACTTTTTGAAGCATATAAGAGGGCAATTTCTTGTCTCCGATGGAAACACGATTTAAATCTGTAGTTGTCTCTGCACTAACCTGAGAGAAAAACATAATAAAGGCCCAAGAGGAATATTCAGGCTTTTATTTTGAAATTTTCAGTAAGCTTCATTTTAAATGGCCACACTAATCCAATATCTAACAGTGGTTGGGTTAAACCAGTTTATATATAATGCCCAGAACATTCTGCCCTGTCTGTAGTTATAACATTCTGCTCACCTTCTTTCTGTAATAAGTCAGAGTTCCACCATTATTTACTTCTTAACTGCCAGCTCAGCCCTCCTTTGTAATGATTGAGGGTTCCACCATGTTGACCTTCCGACCTTCTGCTCAGGCCTCTGTAGTAAAGTGTTCCATCGTGTTTAGAACTACAAAGATGGTGTTTTTGTAGTCCTAAGGAGCAGTTTGGCTTTTGTCTGTGTTCTGTTGCTATAGTGACCAAGCCTCCCCCTGTGTTTCTCCAGACAGGGGGAGAAACAATTCTATCTGTTTGAGCCAGCCAGTTTCACTCCAAAAAGCTGTTCGAACAACTCCTTTCCATTCGGGAACCGTGATACGTATTCGAAAACCGTTTGAAGCGTATGAGAGGGCTATTTGTCGTCTCATTTAGTACCGCGATTCATATCTGTAGCTCATTCACAGTAATTGCAGTGATGAGAGAAAAATGGTGTGCGCTGAGCTCAGAACTTTTTGCAGAAATGTATGTAAAAAGAGCAATTACATGATGTAAAAATTGTCAAGGCTTTTATTTTGAAAAATTTCAATAAGCTTCATTTGAAATTGCCACACTAATTTCATGTGTAATAGTGATCAGGTTAAATCAGTTATATAATGCTCAAAGCACAAGTTGTTTATAATACCAGCCAACTCCTCCTCTGTAATAATTGAGTGTTCCGCCATGTTGTAGTTCTGACATGCTGGTCAGGCCTCTATTTTAACTGAGTCTTGGCCATAGATAGAACTACAGTTATGGCAGTTATGGCTGCTGGTTTGTAGTCCAAACCAGCAGCCTTTCTCTGGATTCTGTTGCAATCTTTAAGACAACCATGAAATGCTAATGTTAATGAACTGCCTTGCTGCGCAAGGCAGTTCACTATCCTGAGAAAAAAAACATAAAAAAAAGATTTTCATTTTTGCATCGCCTACGGCGATGCACTTTTGTCAGTGCAATTTTCAGAGTTTTATTTTGAAACTTTCAGTAAACTTAATTTTCATAACCACACTAATCCAATGTGTAACAGTGGTTTGGTTAATCCACCTGTATAATGCCCAAAACAGGAAGTAGTTCTAACTGCCAGCTCAGGCCTCCTCTGTAATAATTGAGTGTTCCGCCATGTTGTAGTTCTGACCTTCTGCTCTGCCCTCTGCATTAAAGTGTTCCGCCATATTTAGAACTACAGAGTCTTTGTAGTCCAAACCCCAGCAGTTCTCCCTCTCTGCATTCTGTTGCTATAGTGATGAAAGTGCCCTGTGTGTGTCAGACTTATCTATCTTTATGAGACACCCAGTCAGTTTTAATGGAAAAAGCAGTCCGAACGACTGCTTCCCGTTCGGGTTCCGTAAGTCCGATCCAAAAACCGTTTGAAGCATATGAGAGGGCTATTTCTCATCTCATCTATTACCGCGATTCATATCTGTAGCTCAATCACAGTAATTGCAGTGATGAGAGAAAAATGGTGTGCGCTGAGCTCAGAGATTTTTCAGAAATGTATGTAAAACACTGGAGAGGAGCGTCAGTTATCCTGTCCCAAAACTTTGCTCTGAAGCACCTGGACCGAAAACCATAAGCCCTAGGGAAATTTTGAAAACATTTTACCGGAGCAGGCATTCGTATCAATGTCATGACCGACTTTCATACCAATAGAGCAATTTTTGCACCCATGAGAGCGATTTCAAAATTATTTTGGGGTCAAAATTCCACTCTTTTTCTCACTCTAAAAAGCGGCAGTTGGTTTCAGTTACACTCTAAGGTTTTGGCAGTTGGAAATTTCGCTCGTTTTTCGCTTTTTACGTCGCCGTCGTAACTCCGATCCCCAATAAAAGTAATAGCTCCAATGCCGGGATCGAGACACACGTTTTGATACCACTTTTGTGGGTGGGCACGCAGCGGTACGAGCCGCATTAACGGTAATGGAAGAAGTTGTTATAATAATAATAATATCCAGGCGTTCTATTGGGTGTAGAACAATAGGTGCCTGCCATGCAATGCATGGAGGCAGTGACTGACCTGCTTCGCAGGTCAGTCACTGCTCTCCTTATGCATTGCTAATGGCATGCCCCAATCAATCAGAGGGCAATCGTCCATACAGAGGCACTAATGTTCCAACCTATCAATACAGGCAGAGCAGAGAGGAGAAGCACTGCAGGAGGAAGAGAAAGGTTGAAAAAAGCAGACGAGGTTTTCTGAGCTTTTCCTTAAGTAAGAAAACATTTCCAGTGGAACCCTTATTTCCCCTGCAACTCAATGTAAAAAGGAAAAAACAAATTCCTAGAACAAACCAACATGATAGAGTTGGTTTGATTTACCGTTCAGTATTCTGGGTCAAGCAAAGTTGAATGATTCCACTTGAGTTAGTGAAGGCATTTTAAAGTAGCCTTTATCCTCAATTATGTGCTCCATCAGCTCATACATTGTTGATATCTGACATTTAAATGTTCATGTTTCCCACAGCTTCAATGAGTAACTTCATAGTTCCCAGTCTGGTCAACTCTCCATTCAACTGCGCTTGAGGGTCCTTCAGAACCGTTTGTAGAATGTAAGCAGCCAAGATTTATTATTTGATTTTGCCTTGGTGTCTATAGGCCGATCAATGCAGGGCTGATAATAAAAGCAGTGGCAAGCACAAATCAGATAAACAGGTTTGTGAGTCAAGCCACAAATTGTGTAAGAAAAGTGGCTGACTCAAAAATAGGATAAATTCTTGTAGTTCTTGTTGCTGACATCTAAACAGAGGCTGCGCTCAGACAGGGGGAAGCTTGTCAAATCCTTTAGTTCCTGTCAGCGTCTGGATCTGTTGCATTAATTTGTCAAACTGTCTGCCCTTTACGAATGGAAATGAGAAAATCTAATCCAGATGTTTACTGTGTCTTACAAAATGATGAAACAATGTGGAATGATGTTGCTCAATACTTTTAAAATATTTATCATGGTTTTATTTTTACAGCTAACAATTTAACAGGTTTAGGAAATCCAGCTAAAGCACAATGGAGTGTAGAATAAATAAACAAATATTCAGACAAACCATTCTGTCAAACACAAAGTAAGAAGAGAAAAGGACAAAGACGGGATTGTTTTTGGTAAATTATGTATCAGAGGTTTTGCTGTGAACTTTATTGAAGAAACAGCCTGACAGACCAAAGGATACATTAGTCAGGTCAGAGACAAAGTGGTACAACCTGTTTGTCCCAAGTCATACAGGAGGAGAAAGTGACAAAATGCAAGAAAGATGTGGATTCTTTTTTTATTGTACTGCAAACTTTAGTTTTGATTATGCAGTGTTTGTATAATTGCTCCACTGCTTTCATTCAGCTTGATCCCCAAAATAAATAAGCTGTTCAAAGGATATGTTTTATGCTGTGCAGCTGCTCCTTTTAGAAAACAAGCAGACCAACTAATTCCTAATGAGAGAGCATGATAAATTCATTACAGTACATACGATTAGCTTTGACTTTGTGTGTTGTTGAGTTTATTTATTTCATTATCTTGAGAGTGTGGTGTGAATTAGCTTTGCTGTCCAGAGCTGACAAGAGTTGTAGAGGTTCCTGCTGAGATCAATACATCAGTGCCTGTAGCTGCTGTCGGGAGCTGTGGTGGGTTTATGTGTGTGTCTAATAGCATGTGACACTCATTAGACTTCAATCAGACCTTCTGCCCACCTGCCTGAAAAAGACAAGTCAGAGACCACACAACTCCACTTCTGCACATGTCACGCGTCTCGGATAGACACGCTCAGAGGAAGAAAGTGCACGCTGAATGATGCATACCAGAGGCATGGCCGACAGTCTGGCACCTCTGATGACACGAATGGAGACGCCACCTGACACCAGAATTCCTCTTTCTGCACAACATAACAGATAATAGTTCCAAACCTCGTTGTCACTTGCTCTGGGATGCAGAACAAAAGGGGTGCAGAATCTGCTTTCAAACACATCTGCACACAGACACACTGGTAATGCACAAAATATGTGGAAAAAGGCAGACTTACAGAAAAGCACAAACCGACCCATAACACTCTACCATTTGGCATGTGTCTGCGTGCACATACAAATATTATCATCCATGATTAAACAAACACTCACACATGCATGTATTCAACCCTGAAGTCAAGCTTGATCATGTTCTCACATTAGAGCATGCCAACAACACATTGACATGACCTGTGGCAGATCTATAAGTAGAAATCCACAAACCCAAAGGCTCTAATGATGTAAGCTGCATAATTCACCTTCTTGTTTTAGAAAAATATTCTGTTACCAAATGTGTAGCAGCAGTTGTTTAGAAATGACCCATTTTTATCCAAGCCACCATTCAGTTTGAGGGACAAAAGGGACATTTTCTCCACTTTCAGTATTGTTCAAACAATCCCAAAGCAAGCCCCTTTTGTACAATAAAAGGTTTACTTTCCTATTATTTTTATGGGTTCCTTCTGCACATTGGATGATTAAGCACTCTGTTAAAGACTCATAACAAATGTCTTTGATTCACTTCCATTCTAACTTTTATCCAGAGGGTTCTACTTTAAACTGAATAACAACTAAAGATTCTCCTTTTAGGTCCTGTTTTTGCCCTTATTGACAGAAAAAAGTAGAAACATCTAGTTTAACGCTGCACATAGGTGCAGTTGTTAGAACAGTTGCTTTACAATAAAAGGTCCACAGCCCAGGGCCTTTTTATATATGGTTTGCATGTTCCCCCAGAGCATTTGTGGGTTATTTACAGGGACTCTGGGTTCCTTCCACAGTCCAGAAACATCACTGTTAGATTGATCTCTCTGAATTGCCCATATCGGAGTAATTTTGTTCAGATGCCTCTGTGTTTGATAATTTAACTAAAACACAATGTAAAGAATTCTATACACCTATTGGCATTACACGGTTACTAATAATTCATTTTTACGTGGTTTACTTGTAAAATTACTATGAACATACATTTTGTCTTTTAGCACAGTTTAATGCTGAGAACAGATGAATGTAAAATCTCATCACAAATTACTGCTCCGGTTTTCAAGGAGCAGTTGAAACCTGAGCCAGTAAAGCCACTAAAACTTGGACTGTGGAAATGTAAAGCACTTTGTTCTGATGCAGCAGGACAAAGTAGGTTTCCCACTCCGGAACCAGATGCTCACTATTCAAAACAGGAGCACATCAAAAGCCATATGCACACTTCAAAGACTTCATGTTCTATAAAGTACATTATATTTCCTCAGGTTTCTGACCTGCATAACCCTTTTTTTTTTTTTTTTTTTTTTTTTCCAGTTCTTCAGTATGACCAAATAAACAACAGGGAGGCACTGCATATGGTCATTGCAAACTGTATAAATAGCGTGAATAACGAGGTATGGACTTGCTACAATTTAAATGACTAAGTTTAGCAAAACAAGTGACAATTTATACAAATACCTCCAACTTGGATGTGAAATGCACTAGTTTTCTCTGGGATAATTAAATTTGAACAGTTTATGTTGCGCTATAAAATATGAAACGTTGACCTTTGCAGAAGGAACATCTAACAAGGTAAATGTTGACACTTTCTAAAGGTGTCTGTATTTCACAATTCTAGACTGGGGATGTGTGAGCTTTCAAATCTTAAGGTGATGGTGAAAATAATACCTTCTGAAAATGTTTACTTTAAAGTCATATTAGTGCTATCTATGTTATATTTTTACTTCATATATGATTCCAGTATCATTTCACATGTGAGTAAGTTTCCTTTGTACCTAATTTACAAAGACAGCCATTTAACTTAGTTCTGCAAGATAATGATAATGTCTTTGAAGTAATATGAGCATTAAAGAAAGCAACAGGAACAAACTTTATAGTTTCTCATCCTCCCTTTCCATTAGCATGACCACAAAACCATTCGGTGTTAATCCCATTGAGAAAATGCTCATCTGCACATTTACAGTTTCATTCTTCACTTCATTTAGCAAAGAAAAAAAAATCACCACTGCCATTACTCGGTGTGCTTTGACTGACTCATCAACACCGCATACTTAACTCTCCTTTTTTGTGAACGTAATTAGGGTATTACTGTGAAATTACGGAGACACCACTCACTTATTTCACACATCTTATTTATCAGTGCTTAGCTTCTCCATTTGCTGTAAAATGTTTTTTTCCCTCCTTTTTTTTTACATATAAGTTAGTTATGGACTTTAGGATTTTATGGGAATAAAAAGTGGTCAAAATTACAAATCTAACTCCTTCCTAGCAGTCTTTAACACTGGAAACCTGTGAATTAAAATGGAATTGCAAATGAAGAACTAGAAGGAGGTAGATATAATTACCAAGTGCCAGAGTGTAATCACAAAATCATATATCAACTGTACAGACACAGACTCATGCTCAGAACAAGGCTCTTTGAGACATTTGTTATAACAGTGTTTGCCACAAGGTTCATTTTATGTGGACAAGCTGATTGTCTTGAAGCTGACTCTCCAGAGACTGGGCCCATTTTTCAAACCACTGGTTATGTGCCTGCATCTCATCGATCAGCGGACTCACTGTCCCCTCGGAGCAACATGAATTAACTCGTGTTCCTAAACACGGCCTTGAAGGAGATTCTCATTGCCATAATTCTGTTTCTTGGGCCTGGATGATTGCGTTGTTTCATACAGGTCATGCATTTTTAGAAGAGCGCGGGCTGCAAATTTTACACTAACCGATTGCATTATTGATCTCAGTGGCTTCCAGCACTCTAAATCCCCTTGTATCCACTTGTTGGTCTCATGATAGAGGGTGAGTGTTTGCTGGGGAGGCAGTTTTTGTTCCCACCATGCTATTTAGCTGTTCTATATTGTGCTACTTTGATTAGTTATGCTAGTTGTTTACTTCCAATTCCATGAAATACATGTGATAGTTTTTCTTTGACCAATATTAAGGTATTGAAATTGTTGTGCTCTATATGTTGTTGAGAAATGTTTGGTCTTGATAAATGAACTATTGCCAAAGTGAGATTGTATCTTTAATAGTGGTAAAAGTAATACATAATTAAACATACGTTAAAATAATATTTAACATACAAACATATGGAAAAGTAATCCCAGGAAAGTGAGAGTGGGACCATTGCAAAACTAGTTTGTGCAAAGATTTCTACAGGTTAAAGTATTGTCAATTTGACAACTGCTGTACATATAATTTTATGTAACTGTGTAATTGCTGTTTGTCAAAAATCCCTCATGTCATTACAAAGGTTTAAGTTGTTTTTAGAGTTTCTAACAGTCATTATAACTCTCCTTACATGCTGTAGTTCTAACACATAGTTGCAGGCAACTATTCACACTGTTGTATTTTACCAGCAGAACCTCAGGTTTTTATTTGCTTTATAGTTTGCTGTTTGAAGAACAGAAGACAGAAAATGCTCATTCAAGCAGTTTTTTCACAGTTCATTAGTTCTGTATTGACTAATTTAGAAAGACTCAAACAATGGCAGTTGTGTAAAAAATAACCAAACTGGTTACTGGTGAAGCCACACAAAAGACAAGATACCAAATGATAAGAGATTCACATTGATCAAAAATATGCACAAAATCAATATTTGATTAAGTAGCTGCTCAAAACTGACAAGTAGTTCATGAGCAGCTCACCGTCTTTATTTGTTATGTTTTGCACAGTTTACTAGTGAAGTTGGTTTTATATATCAGCTTCTGTTCAGACTGTTTAAAGAGTGTAATCAGACGGTGATGGCTGGTTCTGTCGTCTTTAAAGTTTTTAGGCATTTTATGAATAATTACAGGAATACTTGAATTGGATAACTTCTGCTTTTGCTTATATTAAAATTGAAATGGGTCAAACATAAGCTAAATATCTCTGGAAAAATTTTTTATTTGGAGCAACATTTATCTTAGCTAATTGAGGTGGTGAGAAAAAAGTTTGTAAATCACACAAGAAGGGTGAAAGTTGTTAACCATGACTTGAACTTAGCAGTTACACAGATTTCTAAAGTCTTTCCAAACTACATTTAACACTGTGTGGTTTTTTGCTAACTTCATTTTCTCTCAATCCCACTTGTATTTGCTGGTAAGAGTCTGTGACAAAGTGTTTGAAACTTGTGTTTTTATTGGTGTGGTTTCAAAATATGTTTAGAATTTTAGCTTTAAAATTGTAATACTTGTACGTTTATTTGGGAGTCATTATCAGTCTCTACTTTGCTAAAATTAGCTTTTTAATGCTTTTTATCCTTATAAAAACTAATATTTAATCACCAAATATTTTATAAGAGGTTTTAATTATAATATTGAAATTTCACTGTGACGTTTTAACCTCGGAACTATCAAAGCTTCATGCGCCCCCTGTGATCATCGACGCCCCCTAAGGGGAGGGCACGGACCCCAGACTGGGAAGCACCACTCTCTCTGTGTGAATGGGTGCACACTAATGTGTGTTTGTGTCTGCAGGAGCTGAGATGTGTAAATGCCAATGGTAATTAAGGAGATCCAGAGCTGGTATGGTTGAAAAAGGGGGTTGTGTTCTATTTCTGTCAGTAGCTTTGATGGGTGAGGTTTACTTTGAACACAGAAGGCACAGTGTGTAAGAATGTGTGTGTGCATATGGGATCTGGACCCAGTGTCAAGCTGTCCACAAAATCCACCTATTTATACTCATAAATGTAGATATAGTGGCTGAGTAAGACTCTGAGGAGCAAATATTTGTCTTTTATGCAGGCGCCACAGCTATTAACAATCCAAATATGCTTCAGAGAATAAAGAAAATTAAAAGCAGGCAGAGTTTTATTTTGCATAGTTATTTAAATGCTTAGCATAAAGGGAAAACAAAAATGAGCCAATATTGTACCCAATGAGTAGAAGATGCATGGCAACCAGAATCTGTCAGACCATAAATGTGTGGAAATAAAGATGAAGTGAAGCAGCTCCTACAATCATCGGTTAGGGTGGGGCATGGAGGGTGTTTGCCTCCAGGGTTTTGATCTACCCTCACTAAACAGCAAAGAGTCCATCAGCAACAGATACATTCTCAATTATTCAGGAGGTTAGCATGAAAAATGAATGGCTGCTTCCTGTAGTGAGAGGTGTGGTGCTGCACTGGTGCCTGAATGTTTCAGGCAGACCAGAGCTTTTACAGCAGATCTTAGTGAAGGCGACGGTTTCCTCTTGGTGATATGTGGATGGGTGCTTTTGTTTCATTACTGACTGAGACCAGAGCTGCTGGACAGATGCCTCAATCTCATCAAAACAGAGGAACTCAAATGTTTTCTTGCTTGGCACTCTGACTTGCTGTTAGGATGTTTTCTGGGGTCACTGGGTGCTTTAGGTCTCTAAAAAGATCAGAAATGTTTGGATGACCCAGCCAGGGCTGTGGAGACCCCAGCTTATTTCTGATTAACACTGTGGGCTTCGCTGTTGCCTCCCTCATATGATCTTATACATTTACTAGAGACCTGTGCTGGTCACAAGATCCTAATCTGTGTACAAATCCCGTGAAATGAGATGTGTAAATGAACATCAGTGAATTCCTTACACCACAAGTGAAATCAGGCTGCATTTGTTCAAAACGTAAAACATTTGCTAGGAAAGCAACGAGGACAAATAAACTGCTCCCATGTTGAAGACTGTGACTGAAATCACAAAAGTATCAAATGAAATGCTTTACCAGCCACAAAGATCAACACAAGGACTATTTACAGTAGCTTCTAGTCTGTCTGTCTCTGAACTGCTGAGTTATGTTTTTGGAAGATGTAATGGGATGCACAACATTAATCCACAAAATATCTTTTAAAAAGTCTTGAGACTGATAAAGGTGTTTTTGTTTTTTCTTGCTGATAATTCATGAAGCGGTCTTTAACCGAGGCAGGTGAGGCCTGGTTTGTTTCACAGGAGTCCTGGACTCTTTTGGGACCTCACAGATGGAAGGCAGTAATCTAAACCGCTTCTGAAACGGTTCACCACTATTCCATGTTTCCGTGTTTGTGGAAATGACTTTGTAACCCTTTTTAGGCATATTGATACAAATTAAATATTCACTTTGTGGGGGAAAGTGTCAGTTTGTTCCTGACTTCTTTGGGTTTAATTTGAGTTTGCTAATTGAGTGTTTAGCTTTGCTGGTGTGTCTCCTCAGCAGGGAGGAGCAGCAAAGGGAGACAAATGCTTCAGGTGCTACTGAAAAGCTCCCAGAGCATGGCCATGTCAATTAAGAGGAGTAATGCTCTGAGGAGTTATACTAAGTTACATTTATTCTTTGGTTGACCGTAGATTAGTTTAGTTCGAATGATTTGCATGCGTGTAAATATTTACGGTACCGTTTATTGTTTTGTGTTAGGTTTGTCTAAATAATGTTTTCTTGTTTTGTTTTTGAAAACCCTTTTACTTGGTATGAGTGGTGAAATGTCCAAGCTATAAAAGCCAGCTTCTCTGTCTCACTGTGTAATGGGTGCCGGTGCATGAATGAATGAATCCACCTTGACTGCATTTTGCTGAGCCACTGCCGGTCAAACTAACATTTTCTATTTGAAAACAAATTTTTGCATTTATTCTGGTTATATGTGCCTCATATTAAATTGATGAGATTATCTTAAACATCTAGGTAAAACAAGCAAGCAAAAACAGAAGACATATTTAAGGGACCATATTCTTTTCCACAAGTACATGTATCAGTTTTGAACTTCTGTTTTCAATTTTAAAAAGGTTTTTAGCTCTTTGTGGGTGTAGATGGGTCGTGCAATGCAGGATTAACAATGCAGGAATGTCACATGTTTGCCCTCTTCACTTTTAGGATTAGAGCGGTGGAAAGCCGGTGGTTCCTGATGCCATGTCACTTTGTTCTAGGTGATAACTATTTGGCACCGGCTGACTGCTCATCTTTGTCTCCCCTATGGCTTCTTACTTTGTCTTTCTATTCCTTTCTGAATAATTTGTGTCTTCCTTTGTCCTATTGTTAAGTTTTTTTCTTCATGCAGATTGATCTACAAAGAAAGGAAAAAGTGGGGGGGAAAGAAGCTCTCCATGGAATCTAATATTAGCTCCTGTTCTGCTTGTCTTGTCTCCACAGGTGGTCCATCACGCTGGTCTTCTCCTCCATGTGACTGCTGCTGCAAGAACCACAAGGGTGATGGCGAAGGGGAGAGTGGCACTTCTTTCAACGAGCTTTCAACCTCCAGCTCGGAGAGCCAGTCGGAGACCAGCTCTCCCCAGGGAACAGTCATTCGAGGTCCAGTCAGCCGTCAGTCGCATCCTCATGCCAAGGTCCAGACCCTCGACAGGCCACCTAAGAAAGGCCCAGTTAGCATGATTCAGCAGTCTGACCAGCGACGAAAGAGTGACTTGCTGCGCACTCTGACAGCCAGCTCGCGAGACACCAGTGGCTGCAAGAAACGGCCCGTAAAAGAAAAGCCAACGGTTCAGGAGGAGCTGCAAAAATGCATTCAAGACTTCCACAAGATCAAGATCCCAGAGAGGTTTCCTGGAAGGCAGTACGTGTGGCAGACCGACCTGCTGAGAAAGTACCGCCTTTGAGCCTGAATTTTGGAGGGAAGCACGGAGGGAGCAAGCAAGCACACGGCCACGGATCAGTTTACGTGTTTTTCCATCATGGATTTTTTCAAACAAAATCAACATTGAGGAGGACACTTCCTGACAGGATGTTGAAAGTCAAGAGAAAGAAAAAATCATCTAAAAAGGCAGTTGCAAAGGCTCTTGGTAAATGTAGTATGTACAGTATGTGTTTATATGTAGTTTAGACCAAGTATATACTGTATGTATGTGCAGTAACTTGCAGACTGCATCAGCGTTGGACCAAAACAGCAGAGCTAACTGATCAAACAGCTGAAATCATTACTGGTTGCACCTGGTGTTACTGATGGCTAATGGATTGCACGGACTGTAATCAGCCGTCCTTTTGACTGAAAAAATTACAAAGCAACATTTCTGATCCAACAAAGACAAACACTGATTTACTGCGTGATTGTATGAGTGCGGTGGTGTGTACGTGTGTGTTTGTACCCAGGTGGCCTGGAGGTCAAAGATAAATCTGCATCGGGACTCATCAATAATTCATGCAGTTCCAACAGAGCTCTCACCATAAATACTCCCTGAGATCTCTGCTGCCACAGTGGCACAAACAGCTGGGCTGATTACTTTACTTTTAGGTAACATTTGGAGACTCTTGAGCCAGAAGGACGCACAATTTCATCAGCATATAAATTAATTCCCCTTCTTAGAGGCAGGTTATGTTGCAAATGTGCCCCAAGAGCACCAAGCAGCAGCACATTGCTCTAATTTTTACAAAGCTGCCTGGATGTAGATCAACAGTAAGTTGTGAGGGAAAGAGAAAAAGCAAAGGTTTGTTGGAACTGAGTAAAACTCCAACACTTTGATCACAGTCATCACAGTATATTCACATAAACAAAAAAAAAATCTAATTTTTTTCCGCCTTACTCATACTGAACAATAAATCATGGTATAATTAAAGCCTCACTTGGTTTGACAGTACTGTACAGACAGAAAAGGCTGTACTAGTGGTGTTTTCTAACTCTGCCAACATGGTTCAAGGCTTTCCACACTTACTGTTGACAAGCTAATCAATAGTTATTGATGATCGGTCTGATGAAAGAGCTGATATATGTAGTTCTTGTTTACAGTTACTAATGAAGTCTTTGGGTTTCTAACAAAAAGATACAACTCGTGATTCATTAAAGGTTAGCCATTACTCTTGTATTTAAGTTAGTAGAAGCAAGGGAATGTATTGCAAAGCAGCTACAGAAATTAGGACAGCAGTGATCTTTAAAAAAAACTGCTACCATACTAGATAAATAAAGTTACTTCACCTTTTTATTGGAATTATAATGGAAAACACTAAAGTCCAATTTGAATTTTAGAATGGATGACAATCAGTTGGTAAAAGTTTTTGCATTTATTTAAAAAACAAAAAAGTCTTTGTCAAACTAATTATTTTCTTTTTGCCAGAGTACATTTCACTTGGTGGGTCATCTGAAGAGACGTTTCATCTAAAGAACATAGAGGGTATGCCTCAATATTCAGATTTTTGAATGATTGCATTAAAGTAATTGGCTGCAGTTAACTCTTGATATGTTATTTTCTCAGAAGTATTTTGTCGTTCCCTTTCACACACATGAACTTAATGATATTTAGAAACATCTTGCACAGGATAACATAGTAACAGAAGCTACTGAGAGGAGGATAGTTTGTCCTTTAAAAGACGTCAGACAGCTGTAGGACTCCAGAGGAATTGGTCAATCAGATGACATGATCATTAAGCATTATTACACTGAGAGAAAGTGTGGAAATTTGTGCTTTATAGAAAATGCAGACATCCGCAAATGCTTAATGTTAAATAAATAGAATCGAAATCTGTGACCGAAAAATGTCAATCAAGAAATCCCTAGACAAAAGCAATACACTTCATATTAAACAGTGAGAACAACAATGAAACGAAATACTGTTGGTCCCCAGCTAACTGTGCATGAAAAAAGAATGAAGCACTCAGAGAAAGGCTCCTATAATGACATAAAAATGGACTAAATGTTGTGTCTGTTGGAGGATATCCAGGGTGTCCTTAAGGTATCTGCCTTGTGTGTAAGTAAAAAGAAAAAATCTTCAAAGAACAGCAATATATTTGGAAAAGAACTAATAGAAATCTGACATAAAGGATTTTATTTGAACTTGAATATTCTTAAAGTTGAAATGATTTGGGTTTTGAAATGATTAAAAATTTTAGTTATTCTTTTATTATTTCAAAGCACACATTATTAAAACAAATATAACAAACTTACTAAATACTTCTATATCAGTTTATATATAAGTTTATTTAAAAAATGTCCCTACAAATGCTTTATTACTATAGTTATTTTTATATCCGAAGAACTTTTATTTCAATATAATTACTGACATGTTCTCATACTGGCCACAAAATGAATTTAATGTGAGAGTTTACAGAGAGCTATTATTCACAGATGCCCATTTATCAGCTCAGATTTATAGTAATTTATAGTAGGGCTCAGGAAACGTGTTGCAGTAGGTTCCAAATGAGAAACAGCCATTCTCCTCATGTTAAATGCGAGGTATAATAGGGCTTATTTTTCTATGTTTCCAGAATATTTCAGTTTTACTTTCATGTATTTTATCTTTTTTGTTCTAAGACCAATTCTTTTCATCTGGGCTACATATCATATGTAAATAAGCACAATAAATCATATTCAAGTAGAACAATGTAATATACTCTGTATATAAAACATGTAGATCTGTGACGCGCTGCTGCTCTGTTATCTCAGTGATCCGCTTAAAATGTGTATGCCGCTCTTTGTTTTGGCATGTAATGCTTGGCCATCACAGGTGAAAGAAAATAAATTACATATATGTAAATTTCAACAAATTTTTTTGTAATTTCATTTAGGACAACAGTATTAAAGGGAGCAGTCAGCATTTTTGCCTTCGAATGCTGCAGAAAAAGTCAAATATCACTAAAATATTTCAACAATCAAATTTTCTGTAAGTTGAGTTGTTCAAAAAGGATAATTGGCTAAAAGGTTGTTTAAAATTGAAACTTGTAAATGCAAGCTGAACAGGAATAGATCAAGAAAGTGTATGGTGCTGAACGCGTTTTACAATGATTTATCAGTAGGTCTTCTATATTTTAGTCCAAAGCATCAGCCATGGATTATGCAGCCATAACTGCATGAAAAAACCTTTTCAGTAAAGTTGGAATGCAATAAAAGTGCATTTTCAGGGAAAAATAATAATGAAAAACCGACTGCACAAAAGAATAACAACAACCAAGTCTGCTCAAAACCAACAAGGATAAAAGGAGTAATTTTGTTGAGTTCTTGTGACTACTCAATACACTCAATAATCATGTTTCTACTTTCTGCATGAAATGAAACAGTAATGTAAAGCTAAAATTCAATACGTTGACCCTATTTCATGTTGTTAGCATCCACATGTTTTTTCCACAGCAGAGTACATATTATGTAGGGCCTTTTGAAAAAACAGCTTAATTTTTTTGATCAGTATGTACTTGTACAAGACAGAAGGGAAGGAAAAAGGATCAAATTTCTTCTCCTAAGGCCCAGAGTTGTCATTGTCAGTGTCAAGGAACACTTTTTTTGACATTGTTCCTCTGAATACCTTTGGAACTCTCTGTAAGCTCATAGAACTATAAAATAAAACATGTGCTCAATATGACTCATTTTATGTCACATGCCAGCTGACATTAAACATGTGGTTTCAATAATTCAAAGGGTGAACATATATTTTAGTTAGTTTGTTCTGAAGCACAACTGAAAAATTATTCAGGATCAATTATTTGATAATGGGATTAAAAACAACTTAATTTTAGTTCAATCTTCTGTTACCTGAGCTTCAATCAATATTGTTTAATGCTTGAATTCACATTTCTGATAAGCATAAAGGTTCAAACACACATTACATTATAGGGAGAGACTCCTGACTGTCTGGTTGCACAGCTTTTAGCTCATATGGAGTTTTGGAAAATATTAATACCCCTTATACATTTTTTTCAGATTTTTTGCAAATAAGTACTTACATGTACTTATTTATTTATGTTTACTTGCACAGAATAGTGTATCGTTGTAAAATAATACACTATGACAAATAAAAATCTGAAAAGTGTTGTGTGAATATGTATTCGGTACCCTACTCCAATATCCCTGGATAAAACTCCTTCACAAATTATTTAATTAGTGATTAGAGTCTGATATGTTATTTCGTCTCAGTATAAATGGAGCTTTTTTTTTTTTTTTTTGAAAGCCTCAAAGGTTTTTTGTAGGTCGTTAGTGCACAAACAACATTATGACGACCAATTGACACATCAGATAGGTCAGGGATAAGCTATAGAGAATTTTAAAGCACGGTTAGGTTATAAAATTATAACCCAACCTTTCAACATGAAGCCAAGTTGAAATTAACATCAAAAAATGGAGAGCATGACAAATCTGCAAACCTATCAAGGCATCCATTTCAACTCAGACGCCTTGCAAAGAGAGTATGGATCACAGAAGCAGCAAAGAGGCTCGTAGTAACTCTGGAGGAGGAGCAGGCACCCACAACCCAGGTCTTTGGGAAACACTATGTGTGGTGGAAGAAAAATTCTCTGAACACACCATGTTTAACATATAATTGGTGGCGTAATTTTGGGATAAATCTAAATGTAAATGAGAATTGTTTGGTAAAACTTTAAAAGTAATGCTCACAAACACTTTCCATTCAGTGTGACTAAGCTTCAGCTGTCAAGAAAATGGATAATTATTTCAGTTTCTAAATGTTTAAAGCTGATTGTAACAAATGTTTAATAAGGAAGGCGTTAGCAGAATTCAGGTGCATGCCACACTGTTCAGAGTTAAAAAATGTTTAAGTTTTGAAAGTCATGTACTATGTTCCTTCTCAGTCAAAGTTAAACACTACTTTTCTACATACAAATGTATTAATTTTTGCAGTTGTCTCCTGATGGAATGTGGAAAAACATCAAGGTGTTTTGATAGTTTTGCAAGGCTCCATAAAACTGTAAAGTAGCATTTGGTTTTCTTGCACAGTTCATTTTCAGTCCATGTTTAACAGAAAATATAAGCTGCTACCAGAATCTGTTTGCTTGACTCTGTCTGCTGCTTCTTCTTTTCTTTTGTTTTGCTTTGATACATTCTAGAAACAAGGTCATCCATGCAGCTGAAAGTAAAAGTCATTTGTAAACATACGAATGATTAAAAATTTAGACAAACGTTTGACACCTGGTGGCCTTCTAGAGTTGTCTACGGCTGTTTTTGCACAATGTATAGAATAATCTACAACACACAAACAGGGAAGTATTTGAAAGCAAAGAGTTGCATCCATGTCCAGCACATCAGCACAGACCCAACTCATATTTATCTTCTAACATTTTGAGCGCATGAGTTGATATGATATGAGGTTCTTTCTGCTTCAAATTATGCTGATTAATGTAATTAGTAAATCATGTGTGCAATTTATGTCTTAGGACAAATGTGATGTTTGAAAATGAGGAGAACCTGGACCAATGTAAAGTTTGCCAGTTTGTGTTATTTTGCAGTACTTTTTTATGTCTCAAACTGATTTCCTCCCCTAAAGTTATGGCCATGGCCTTTAAATGAAACCCAAGCACATGACTGAACCTCTTGCTTTTTTTATGCTGCCTTTGACGACCCTGCCAGCCACAAAAACAAGTCATAATATTCCAACATCACAATGGCAGACCTGGAGTCGTGTGTTTGAAGCAAAAGGGCGTGTTTTGATGTATGTTGATGTGACACACATTACAAAAAGAAAAAAAAAAGCAACAAAACATTGTGAGCATGTTGGTATAAACTTATGACAGATTTAAATTAGTCTGTTCTTGTGAAATGAGTATGTGACAAACGAATATTTGACAGAAAAGAGAACATTTTAAAAAAAGATAAGCACAAATGTGTCGATTGTTGCTGTTCCTCCACTGGTGTATAAAGTTCTTAATAAAACAACTCTGCAACATGATTGAACTCCTGCAAAACAAAGCAACTCTCATGGCAAGCTTGATGTTAATAGAAACTTGATACACTGCAAATCATCATAGAACTTCTAAACATTATTTGCTAACTGTAGCATTTCATAACCCTGTCTTTAAAAATCTTTATTTTTTCCGTTGAACTGTGGATAAAAGTAATTCACCACAGTACAACTGAATTTCAAAGAGTCTGACATCTGTGCTGAGAGTTGCTCTGTATTTAAGGTGTTATGTTCTGTTTCTATGTCTGCCTTTATAGACAGTACAATTCATTTGAAAGTCTTTAGAAAAAAAGCTGTCATTTTGAAAATGTATGAGTACAACGAATAAACAAGATGAACTATACAGCTACTAATAAGTAATGCTTGTCTTTTTATTATGAATATATATGTACTAATTAAAATCCTGTTTATTGTAGTGGAGCAATCATGCAAAAAACAATTTAGAAAAATTAATTAGAGTTTATTTGGAAAGAGTTTTGTTTTGTTTTTGTTTTTTTAGCAAAGTTACTATCAACACTAACATTTCAGGTTAAAATATTCAATTCAAGGAATGTTTTATATTTAAATATTTTTAGGTAACAATTAGTAAACCAAGACATCCTGTCTTCTTAGAATATTAATATAAAGTAACAGTTTCTCATTTCTCTTGGCCAGTCTTAAAAATGAGGAGTAGAGGGAGGAATGCTTCATTCAAAAGTGGCACATGTATTTTGGTCCTCAGGAAACGGCAACAAGGAAACAAACACTTTTCCAACCTCCTTATATCTGTAATCAGAACAATAAAAATCCTACTATAACTGGGCTGGATGAAAACCATCTTGCTGGGGCGTCAGGTGGTGCAGTGATTAGAGCGGGGGCCCAGCATTCAGAGCCTACAGACCTCAACGCCGCCATCCCCAGTTCAGCTCCCATGCTCGATTCCTTTGTTGCTTGTCTTTCTCCCTTTCTCTTTCTGCCCACTTCCTGTCAGATTAAAGTTAAATAAAGGCCACAAAAAATATTTTAAAAAAAACAACAAAAAAAAAACATCTTACCAACATGCAGACGATACAGGAAGCTATAAGATGTAAGAAATCCCACAAATAAGCCTGAAACATACTCCACCATGTAAAAACATGTACAGGGCTTGAACAAATCACACTGTGCAAGTTCAATATGACAATAACTCCTGTCAGAATGCATGATTAACTGCTGCTCCACTGTCATGTCAGAAAGGTACGACAGACTCATTAGTCCAACGACAAATAGATAGCAATTTACGGGAGCTAACGTGTTTATTTTTAGGATCACATGTTGAAAAAATGGAGAGGAGGAAAAAAAACAGTGATAGATGTCCTCATTGTTGAGCGAAATCAGTCAAAAATAACATTACTGTTACACTGCACAATTTTCTGAGAAAGTTTTGGACAAGATGTGATATTTGTCACATCATCCTTGGTTGAGATCAATTTTGCTATCAAACTGAATGACCATGCACCAATTAAATTTTATGACCAGAAATGTTCTTTCATGACAAAATTTGTGTTTTGATGGTTGATGTTTGCACAGTGTGACGCCATCTACAGAAAAGTGCAGAGGGGTAACCTGCAGGTCACGAAGTCTTCATAACAACCAGATGTTTCTGATCAAGCTGCGGAGATTCGTATGATCAGATGTCATGGACAAACTACAACTGCTGCTAACAGAAGTTGCTCCTTATGCGCCTCTCAATTCACAGATATGACGTCACTAATGAAGCACCATGAATTTGCCACAGAAGATTAGGCATGCTCACAACAGTCAGGTGAGGAAATATTATGATTTATCATGCACATAATAATCAATATACTTTTTTAGTATTTTCAATAACTGCAGAATTTTCTCAATGGTATTTACTGTATTTTTCTTTCCAACCAATAAAGCTGTGTCTCATGTTTTGTTGTACTGGTCTGTCACTTAGGGTTCAGTAAATTTAGCAACTACTCAACAGAAGGCCCAGTTTCACTTTGTAGGCTAAATTTCAGGGCTGTGAAAAGAGGAAATGTGTCATTTTTTACAGGGAATGAATATTTCATAATTTTCAACCTGACAAGAGATAAACTGCTTTGTCAAGATCAGAGGTCAAATTCTGCCTGAAGCAGAGGAATTTAGGTAGGTTGGTGTCTTCTTTGTGAGTGATGGTTGGATGAAGGGGCAAATGGTTGTAGATAAGGTCCCAGACAGACTGGGACCTTATCTACAACTGGACTCAGTCCTAGAGATAGAGTGAGCTGCTTCAACAAACGGTGGAAACCTGGAATAGATATGTTGCCCCTCCTTATTAAAAGGAATAAGCTGAAGAAGTTGCACCACCTGATGAAGACGCTTCGTTGGCATCTCTCTGGAGGGGTTTCCTGGGTTTGTGACAAGGGAAAGATCTCAGGACACACTCAGAACTCGCTTATGATTATATGCACCTTCTGTATTAAGAATGCCTTGGCAATCTCCAGAATTAGTCTGGTCTCCCCCTGGAATAGCTAAGCCTTGACCCAAACTCAGATAATTGGAAGACCACAGATACATTTTCTAACTTGTTGATCTTATCATCAATAATCAGTTTTTCTCCAAACTATCTTAAAAATTGGCCTTGAACAACTTCAGGTATTTCAAAATGTCCCTCTGCCCAAATTGTCATTAAAAAAAAAAAAAAAGCAAATTACCTATTGTCCATGCAGATGATGCCTTACATCTGTACTTATTTTTATTTATTTATTTTTTTTTTCAAACATTGCCCACTGGGATTTGAAACAATAATCTGGAAATCAGAATAAATCAGGAATTAGGTTGACCTTTTCTAAACGATGAATGACATGAGATACAATGTTAATAAATGCATGCCTTTTACCTTTTCCAAGCCCTCAGACCAAATCTTCAAGGCCATTAAATCATCTATTTAGTATCAGCATATGGAGAGCAATCTGCTGCCAGGCTAGCTTATCCCTGGACAATATGGTTAATTATACAGATTTCAAAGTCTCAATCGGGAGGAGAAGAGCTGGTTGTGAGGGAAGAATGTGCGTTTCATGTCTCTCTTTGTGGCTGCCAGTTTTCCATGGTAGGGAAGAGGAGGACGCGTATGCATGACAGGCTTAAAATAGCATCAGTGGGATCAGCTATCTTCTCAAGATCAGGGAAAGAGGGAGTGCATGTGGCTCTCAAAGCTGGCTGGATGAAGAAACTGATAATGTAAGAAAAAGATGGACGAGGGGATAAAAGTGTAAGAAAGATGGCGATAAAGGGTGTAAAAAGAGTGAAAGGTATTGAATTAGGATGAAAGGTGAGAAAGAAGAGAAAATGAAGCCAAAGCGAAGCGAGGAAGGAGTGGGAGATAAGTGGTTGGAAAGGATGACAAGAAAGCTGGTGGAAGGATTTACAGAAAAGAGAAGGAAAATATAAAACAACAAAAGACTGCAGGAATGAAGTGTGGGGTATCAAGACAGTTGGAGGAAGAAAAAGGGAAAACAAAGAGCCAAAGAAACAACAACAGCAGCGAGAGCAAGGTGTGTTCGACAGCATGCAGAGCCTATGTTGGCTGTCAGGATCCATCTCCAGGATAACAACTCCAGCTACATGATTTTTTTCCCCACATTACAGATGAAAGTGTGCGCTCCTGAACTACAATCAGATCAGCTGTGAGTATTGCCGTTGTTACCACAAGTCAGGCAGATTTTTCTCAGCAACACTGCTGAAAGATACATGCACTGCCAAGCATTGTGGAGCAAACAATGGTACAAAGCTTTGTGCATAAATGGCTGATCCAGCTTCAGCTGCGTCCTGGAGCCATAATCACAGTGACAAGATTAGTAAAAGCACATTAAATCCCTTATCTCCTTTTCTCAGTGAATTGAAATGAGCCAAAGATTACTTGAGGTCTTGCTATGCAATAAATCTCACAACTGCTTGTGAACTTAGTCGAACAGGGATATTAATATCGGGCTAAAATCTATCGAGAGCTAAACATGCTAAGGATATTACGTAAATATTCTTATCTAAAATTTGAAATGCATAGACACATGACTTGTAAAATACATTATTTATCCATTCAATTAGTTCATATTCCCATGCAGAGGTACATTATTAATTATTCTATTGACCTTATTAATCTAGGTTTGTAGGTGGGACAAATATTATTCAAGCTAACATGAATGATCTGAACTAAACTGGTGATGCAGGTTAACTATTCAGATATTAGGGTCTCTTTAAAAAGGACAAAGGGACATTTCATTTACGTCGCACTCGTAAAGAGTACCATTAAATTAAATGTTTTTAATACATATTAATAATCATATAACATTTCATTTATTTATAGAATTTAGCCATTTTGGCATTCAGTAACAGCAGTAATTTATATATTCACAAATTTTATCTATCCATTGCAGTAATGTCTAGTCAGTTAAACAGATTTTCCTGAAAAAAAAAAAAAAAAACCTCATGTTGACCTACATCTTTATGTTCGGCTGTAAAAATTGCTTTGGAGAACTGCATGGAGATGTTGCTAATAACAAATCTTGGCAGTGACCTTTAGTGAGGAGAAGCATGACCTCCCCATGCATGGCCAGATTTCTGTGGATGCTAATGTTTCATCTGTTTTGGAATTTGCAAAATTGTTTTGGTTTGGGACTATTGTGTGCATTTTATTTATTGTTGTGAAGGACGAAAAAAATATATAGATATGGTATTGGGCAATGTTTCATATATTTCTTACAGAATTTTGATAATTTTCTTTATTGTAAGAAGTTAATTCAAATTTGCTTACAAGTCCAAAGGGAGGTAATATTATGCCCTCTTTCAGCTTTGGAATTTATGCAGATTTTACAAAAACCCACACAGAATGAATTTCTGTCTTCAGATCGACTTTGAATCGACTTCCATTCATTGTCATTTATTTCTAGAGCCTACCTGACCCTTAACCTACACCTACCTATCATCTGTAACACACCCAACCCCAAACTCCTTTTACACTTATACCATGACCCAAAAACAGCACTTCTTCTTAAAGGGCCTGGGCTTTGAGCCCCATAAAGAGAAGTTAGTCCCCACAGTTAGTATGTGTTACACACACACACATCTCCAGTGATACATGCTCCAAACAATTTAAATTTGTACAATTTTAATGCAGATAGACCACGGAGATGAGAAATGAGTCTCTTAAGGCCAGAATCCTTTGATGGAGCATATAAGCAACACAGTATATGACAGGCTGCCAAATCGAGCCCTACAGAGCTCCCCTGCTGATCGGTGATTGCGTCACTATCTAGACATTTTCCAGCTGGAAAGTTACCCCTTCTTCAAAAAGCATAAAAATTAGGGAACTGAATGACTTTAAAAACAGTAAAAAAGGCCATAAAAATAGAGTTCCATGTTAATCAAATATCCGTTTTAATTAAAGTGTTGCAGTATTATAACAGTACAGTTATAATCAGATGTTTTTAAATTGATGAGTTTTGTACAAAAAATAAAGGAGGATTTAAGTATTTATGAACCAAACAGCATATGTCACATCCCCTGTTCTTATGCTAAGGCAGCTCCCCTCTGCTTCCAGTGTTAATTATGGCTTTAGGTCAGAGATGCACCACAAATCTATATTACAAAGATAAATATGACGTGAGCAGACCTGCAGGCATAAACAACGTTATCATTGTTATCTACCTCTTATCCTTTGAACAAACATGACATTGGAAGGACATTTTTCTGGAAGTTTTTTTTTATGTTATGTTATTCCATTTTATTATTCATCTAATAAGTAGATATGGACAATAATCAAGCAAGATTCACGTTTTGTTGATTTGTAAGCCTAAATCACAAAGCTTCAGAGCATTCTCTAAATACCACCACAGTGGCAGATTCTCCAGGCAGTTGGTTTGCACAACTATGTGTCTGCAGCTGTAAATGATCAATTAAAATTATAATGAAGTCATAAAACATAAAGCAAGCACAGAGAACATATATATGCTCAATGCTTTGAAAATGATCGTCCTTTCTTAAATATTCCTCACATTGCGTAGAATGACTTACAACATGAGGGCTGCACAGTGGTGCAGCTGGTAGCACTGTTGCCTTCCAGCAAGAAGGTCCTGGGTTTGATTCCTGGCCTGGGGTCAAGGGTGTTAGAAAATGGATTGATGGACTTACAACATACAAATTTAGGTTTTGTGACTGTTCATTTTGTGACCTGACAATATTAATTTCTCTTTATAGTTCTCTGTCTCTCATCCTGATGGTATTATAAATTACTGGGAGCATAATTCTTCTCCTTGCCATCTTTTTTGTAGGCAGACATTATGCTACATGCTGCTTCGGTGAGTGTTATTTCTTGGTTATTTGGTACATATTTTCTTTTTACAACACAGCTTATGTTTGGAAAACTGCGGCTATGTGCAGTGACAGATTTATAACCAAAAATTACTTTCATCATAATATCACACAAATTGTAAAGTTTTGAGTCCATAATGCTTAATTCTCTTTGAAAGCTATTTTTTAGTTAAACTGTTATTTAGGAGAGTTTTTGAATTGTGACAAATCAGAATTGTTTGTTTAAAAGATCAGTGTCGCTCATCAATGAGGATACTTGCCTTATATCAAAATGTCTTTTGTTATTAACTCAGAAAAAGAAAGAAACAAGAAGAAAAGCACAAGAGGGCTTTAAAGTGAATTTCTAAATTTCCTGATTTGATTCCCAATACAAGCTAAACACAAATTGCTATGTTTTTTCCAAAACACTGCAGGCCTCTAATTCTTTGATTTAAAAATAAGTTTTATAGTTGTTTTTTTTAAATCAAGTAAAAACGCAGTTCATTTTTATTTCATCAAATAATGCTTTTTTTTGGAAGCACAAGAATCAATCAGTGCATCAGTTCTTACATAAAAATGAAAAAAGAAATGCTTGCTGGGTATTATATATATATATGTATACTCCAAATTCCCTCAATCTGAACTGGCTCCTATTTTCATCTCCCTGTTGCCCTGATAATATTTTTAGATATGTTGACTCACATTATGCGGACGCCTGTGCTGTCGACAGCTTGTGTATCTTTGCAGCTGATCCCAGAACAAGGAAGCCAATCAGCTCATGGCAGCTCAATCAGGAAAACGTGTCATTAGTGATGTTTGAAGGTGTTGGATAGTGGACTGAAATTATATTCCACAAAATTTCTTCCAGAAAGCTCTGTTGTTCAATCATAAGACAAAATGCCAAATTTCATAGGTGCCAAAGCTGAATTAAAAAAAGGCATGTAAAAAAAGAAGCTGCCACCACTTATGTAGCACTTTTAGCAATTTCCTGCAAGTATAATTCAAGCTTCTAATATGTTTCTAACATAAAAAAAAAAAGGATATAAACCTAAACACATGCTATGCATACCGAAAATGAGTCCTTGGTGTTAATTAGTAAGTCTCTTAGTCTGTGTATGAAACATCATTATTATTGCAGCATCTTGTAATATATAATGTGTTAATTATAAACCCCCACGGGAGAACAATCAAACATATTTCATAAGCTTGGAGTGAAATCTCTGTCACTTTTCTCACCAATGTTATGTATTCTTAAGTTCCTACAGATCAATAATCAGAATGTTTGTGAAATATTGTATGTATCAAATTTGTGAAAAGATTAATTTAAGGCTTTATGAGTTGGGATCACATTGTGCAAGCTCCACTGGGAGGGCAGCACTATTTACCCATGTTGCTGTACAAATAAAGTACTGCATCATCCTGGCTAATAAGCTGTCAGATAAGTTGAGTATGTTTTTTTTGTTGTTTATTTATTTTTTTACATTGGTAAATGGACTGAACTTATATAGCACTTTTCCAATCCTTTTTGACCACTCAAGCACTTCACACATTGATACACAGATCGGTAAGCAATTTGGGGTTAAGTGTGGTACGTCAACATGGGTCAGGAAGAAGCTGGAATTGAATCTGCAACCTTCTGATCACAAGACGACTACTCTACCCACAGAGCCACAGTCACCCTTTTGACCACTGTATGTCCTCTTTATAATATAATATAATATAATATAATATAATATAATATAATATAATATAATATAATATAATATAATATAATATAATATAATATAATATAATATAATATAATATTATATAATATAATATAAGAAAGTCCAAAACAGGTTCAGGTATAACAATTTTATCCAAAACTTTGATCATCTTATGTTCAACTCATCTGGAAATGAAAAGTGTATCACGCCAAAAATACAGAGTCACATCAGCTCTTAAGAAGACTTTCTAGATCCTTGAAGCCTGCAGTTATGATTAATATATTGTAGGTCCATTGACAAATGTCTAAAGTGTGTCTATATCTTTTCAGTTTTGATTTTAAGATGTCAATTGTTTAAAAATAGATACCATGCACCATCATAAAATGTGTTTTGTCACCTGAAGTAATTTTGCATTCACACTGTGTAGCTCCCATAGGAGGATGCAAAATGTGGCAAAAGCCTCAAAAATAGCCCATTTTTCTCTCTTCTGGGCAGAATGACAACAACATTATATTTAGGTTTAGGCTACGAAGTGTGAAACGTAAAAGCCAGCAGGCAACCAAAAAAGCAGTGAAGAGAGTCTGGAAAGGGGCTAGTCTTTATGTGGATGCCTGATAACCGCTGCCAAAGAGGCCACCAGTGATTTTAATTGTGGAGAACAATGGTGCTAGCCAGTATGGCAGCCGAGTTATTATAGTTTATGGAACATGAAGGCTGAGTTTGGCTCTGTGGACAGTCTGAAGGGGCCTGTGTTAGGCTGGCAAGGTGAATGCTGTGGAGAATAAGAGGCACTCGACTCCATATGCATCAAACCAGAGTCAGCAGCTGAGGGCAGACAGGTGCAAGGAGACAAATTAGATACTTTTTCATGCATGGAGCTCATTAGTCAAGTCAGTTCCCTTCCCTGTACTACAGTGATATAAAATCTAAAATAATGTCAGCTCAGATCTTTACAAATGATTTTCACAGCACGTTATTGTTCATATTGATTTAAACAAAAGTATTTCAAGGCAGTAAAGAAAATGATGTTGGAAATTTTACAATGCATCACAAGAGTATTCACACCCTTTAAAGTTTTCTACATTTTCTCTCTTCCAGCTTGGGCTTCATTAGCAATTTGCGGTGCCTTTATAAACTACTCACCCCTTTAGATATTTTACTGTTTTATTAATCAATCATGATCAACAAAGCTGAGCTTTTCTAACAATAAAAATCAACAAATCCTTTAATGTCAAAGATAAAATAGATTTTTACTAAATAATGACAATTAAATAAAAAATATATATGTTTTGCAAAACATAAACATGTTATCTAAATTATGTATTTTCTAAAGAAGGTGTCCTTTACTTTTTGGTTTTGCTCTAATTAGGGACAATAACATTTTCTTTTGCATCTACATTAGAGATATATACTGCTTTGTGTTGGTCTGCGGCATAAAATCTTGGTCTATTACAGTTTGAGGTTGTAGCATGTCATAATGTAAAAAGCAAAGAACAGAAGACACATGAACAATTTTTGAAGGCACTCTACCTTTAAAATGTTTCACTGAATTTTTAGTAGTGAGGTATCATCTTTTTAGTATTTATCACAAGAAGGCATATCATATTTCTTATTTTTAGTTCCTGCACTGCTAAACGAAGTGGATAGAGCTCCCTTTCGGCTCAAATAAACACAAGTTTGTTTCCTCATATTCTGAATGTCTATTTGCTGCCTTGTAGCCAGTTAACTACTATGTCTTATTCCAATAACTTTCACAAGATATTTCAGCCAGGTATCTATGTTTTTCTTCTGTTCAGAAAACATTGAGTAGCAAACACTGAATGTGGAAATCTGGGCCAACTTCCACCTCTCATTTTATGGCCAAGCTTTTATGTGCTTAGAAAGATAAAAGAAAAAGACAATTTTTTTTTATTGTTATTATTCAGTCGTCTAATTTTTATGATTTTGCAACAAAAACAAGGAAACTTCTCTATATCTAGAAAATGTTACTCCTTTTGTTCAGCATGTGGAAAATAAGCAACGAATGGAAAGAGGTCATAGAAAAATAGAGATTTTCTACAATATTCTCCTTATGTAAAATTTCAGTGGCTCCTCAGGAAACAGAACAGAAAAAGACATTATTTAAATTAATTCTTATTATTGTTCCAAACTGTGATTTTGGTAAGAGTTTTATTCTTTGGAAATGTGCTTTTTCTTTGGGAATGTGTTCAGATTTGAATGTTGATAGGAACAGACTGCTACAGCTCCCTTAAGTAAACCTTCAGACGCACCAATCAGACTTATTCTAGTTGGTCATCATGCTGCCCTCAGTGTGATGGTAGAAGAAAAATATTTTTTTTACAGTAAAACCTCAGGCGTGTTCAACATGTGATGCTTTATTGCATCCAGTGGGTGACAAATCGGACAAAATGCCCTCAACTGTTAGGATGCTGCAGCAGAGCTTTCACTTTCATCCCTCCAATTAAATTGGCTCAGTCTGGAGCGAGAGGTTGGACTCACCCACAAATAAAAAAAGAGAAAATTAGGCAATCACGTCTAATATATTCAGTGATTAGGTCTGTACCCTAAGCACTGATTAGGTCTGTAACAAACAGGAAAGGCATTTTGTTAACCTGACCTCATTTTTAAAGAGTACAAAATCTAATAAGGCTGGACCCCATGGTCTCTGAATGCATGGGTCACTTTTCCTTTGACACTGTAGTTGCAGTTCCCATTTGGAGTCATCATAGAAAAACCTCACAATCTTTATTCCCCAACAAATAATTTTCTTCTACTGTGAAAGAGCACAGCACCATGTCGAACAGAATAGCTCCCACTAATGCAACATTCTATACTCCTGCCCTAATCTATAAAAAACTCCACTTAAAAAAGTTCATTTCATCACATCAGTTGTGGGAACAGCTATGAACAGATGCAGAGTTAGAGTTATAGTGTGGAACGTTTTGACCACAGCTGCTTGATAATTCAGAAAAATAGCAAATGGAAGGATTAGAAGACCTAAATTCAAATCAAAACCATATGTGATGAATTAATATAAGAAATACTGTATTATTCATAAGTTTGAGGATGTTAGTAGTTGTAGCACCACTATGGAGTGTAAAAGCAGTATTTATTTTTCAAAATTATGTAAATGGTCCCTGGCCAAATCATACAATAGAATGTTTTTGGGACAAAATTAAAAGCATTTTGATGTATTACCAAAGAACAATAGCTTTGTAAATTCTAAGTTAAAATCTATTCATATATTGCCTGTACTAGTTCTATAACCACTTTTACTAGAAGGGTTCTAGAGGGAGTTGGTGCATGTCTCCGATGTTCATGTTCCGAGGTAAGGGTGGAGAATCATACATAGGGACAATTTAGAGAGACCAGTTAATCTCGCAGTCATGTTTTTGGACTGTACCTGGAGAGAACCCAAGCATGCGAGGAGAGAACATGCAAACTCCACGCAGAAACACATTTGGCAGGATTCAAATCCGGCAACCTTTTGCAGTAAGGCAGCAACCAACTGTGACCAACAGCCACCAACTGTGCCACTGTGCAGGTGTAAGTTGAAGTACTGTTTTAAATTTTTGTTTCATATTTGAATGATCAAACTAATACAGGTCAGCTGTACATGAACTTATTAGAGTCAGTTAATTTTTAATATTGAACTAAATGGATCCATTTCAAAGGATGATGTTAAAGAGCCATACCTTTTACATTAAAACAGCTGCATAATGGAATGTTCAACATTTAATGACAACATTCTAATTATTACTTAAAAATACAAATTAATTATCTGCCTGTTTGTGGATGCTTAGATCAGTTACTTTTACTTGTCTAACTCTATTGAGTAGTAATATCAAAATGTCAAGGTTAGCTTGAGAAAGAAGCACAAAATATTTGGTTCCAGTATTATATTTCATTTTTTATTATAGTGCTACAGCTAGGAACACTTATGTTACCATCTCCAGTTATGAAACAGACACAGTGTTGTTTGCTGCTCCTTTATTTCTGAGTGTAACATATGTATATATGTTACACTCATCCGGAAACCTTTGCCGGCTGAGTGTAACATCTGACAAAGTTCTCGTGACTCTGTTGTGAGAACTAAGCAACAAACACAGGAGAAAAAACACTGTTCAGGATCTTATTGTCATGTTACCCAGTGGCACTGCTCCACCAGTGCTTTTTATTTAAATAAAAATGTGTGACACGTGATAATAGGTAGCAATACAAAAGTAACTAATTTGGTCTAGAAAAGGATGAATCTCCACAAGTCTCCCCCGTGTTTCGTTCTATTGTGTTTCAATCTCAATCTCAAGTTTGTAATTTTCCACTGGATAAGGAGACATGCACTGAAAATAGTGAATTATTGGTATTTTTGTTTTTTTTGGGGGGGGAGGGTCCCATTTGTGCTTAGAGAACTCAAAACGCTAGAAATGGCCCTGTTTATAGCAATGAATGGGCCATGAAGTCATTGAAAAAATAATTTGATGGGCAACTGCATTACGGATCTCACCTTCATAATTTAGCAGTCCATTTGTATTTGAATATTATTTCTAACAGCTGCACACTTTCTGGCATTTTTCTGTCCTCAGTGGTTATTTTTCATTTTTATGCTGCTTTATTTCTTGAAACAAATCTGCAAGAATTTCTATTTGAATATTTCTGGGTCACTATGAAGCATTGCTGTCTCAACTGACCTGCCTGCTAGAAAACAGTGCATGTTTTCTAGCAGGCAGTTTCTCTGAACTGAGTCTTGCTCAGGGTCGGGAACCCTTGGCTGTTCATTTTGCTATAGTAAGTAGGCCAAGCAAGCCTGTGAATATAAAACACATTAAAGTGATTGACTTTGTAGCCTTTGTATTAAATGACTCTTTGAGTCATGGGACACTTTGAATGGGTTAATTGGTTAGGTCATGTTCATTTTGAGTGGAAGATAGTTGCAGGTAAACACATTCCCTGTTCTTTGTGCTGCGTCTATGGATGCTTCTTTATCGCTGCAAAAACACAAACTCTTACAAAATAATTTTGGTCTAGTTTCTAATGTAACTATCTTAGTTCACTTGAAATAAGACAAAACGTACGTGCAAGAACTTCAGCAAGAAATTGGTGCTTGTTTTAAGTTATTAATTTTTGATATGATTGAAAAAGTACTTGTTCCATTAGCATATTATTTCAAATATAACATGGGTCTTGATATAAGGAAATTAATCTGCCATTGAAACAAGTATTTGATTATGGCATTTGACAAAATGTAATGTTTATTGCTTATTTCATAAGTGGCTACTGTATTGTGCTTTTATGGTGTAAAACACTTTGAACTACCTTGTTGCCAAAATGTGCTACACAAATAAACTTGACTTAATCATCTTCCTCCTTCATACCTCTCTGAATTGCTTCAGCCTTATGTTCAACCACAGACCCACAGATAAGCTGACTAGTTGGCTGAAGCTCAGAGGAGATCTGGCCTTTTCTATTATCACTTCCAAAATAGTTGAACATGTTGCTTATTCTGTTACTGTTAAAACCACACCTATTTTCAATGGTTTTTGACAAAAAGTGAGTTGGTCTGCTGTTTTCCTTTTTAGATTTCTATTTTGTTTATAAAATGTCTTACTCTGCTTTCAATGATTTTATTTTTAGAAATAAACATGATCTTATCTAACCCTTGTTACTGTTCAACACTGTGGGTGAATATGTATATATATATATATATATATATATATATATATATATATATATATATATATATATATATATATATATATATATATAAAAAAGGAAAATTATTATATATAGAACCTGCGATGAACTGGCGACCAGCAGGTGAACCCCGCCTCTCGCCTGTTGAACACTGGAGATATGCACCAGCACCCCTCACGACCCCATCATACCACTATTATACATGCTTATACCCCAAGGGATAAGCGTGTATAACCTTCGCAAATATATTTTTCTACTGTTCTCCTTTCGTTTGCTTTTGTTTTAAATGCATTTTCTTTGTTCATAAGTTTGTTTTTATGGCACTACATTGTAAAAAGTCAAACTCAACTCAAAATTAATTAGTGCAATTACTGCTTTTTAATTTAACAATTTATTGAGATGCACTTGTGGGCACATACTCAAAAAGTATTCTTGAAACCCACATAAAATGGGGATGCCTCTTTAAGAAACAGAGGTTAGGGAAGCTAGTCTACCTAGCCAATAGGAAGTTTAGTTTCCACTGTGTTTAGACCAATCAGAATTCAGACTGCCGCCGTAGGTTCCTCCCTTCTTCCCGGTTTCTGCAGCGAATTTGTGTGTGCGGGAGGAGACCGCTAAGCTGTGCAGCGTGAGAGTGTGTGTTATTTAAGACGGAAAAAATACTGGATACGAACTTGAAGCGAACTCTTTTGGAATTAGAATTGTTGTTTATCACCCGACTTCTAAGCTGGAAATGGTGAAGTGAATAGACAGACTGAACTTCCGTTTTTCTACTGAGCACCAGCAGCTAGAGCAGGGGTGTCAAACTCAATTTCAGAGGGCCACTTCAGCATATTGGCCCCCCTCAACGGGCCACATTGACGGTACAAATCAGGAGTGCATCCCTGCTAAAACACACCCCAGACAAAAGATTGACTTCCCTCATTCAGTTCTGTAGAGGCTTATAATGAGTCAATGGTCCAGGTGTGTTAGAGAAGGAATCTAAAGTTGCAGATGGTAGCTCTGGAAAACTGGACTTGGGCACCCCAAGCATAAATGTATAAAAATACAATGCTAAAAATAAATTAAACACCACCTCATATTGTTAAATAACTGATTTTATGTATTGAAGTTTTAAATATTGCATTTGAGTTTCCACGGCCTATAAAATGCTGGGGGGCCACATGTGGCCTGCGGGCCTTGAGTTTGACATGTGCATTACGCCATAGAACTGCCAATTGGTAATTGAAGTAAAGTAGCTTTGATTTCAAAGAAGCCTACATTGAAGTCGATTGGCAAATGAACCATCACCAAAGAGCAAGGCTTTTGTCTCACTGCACCCCAAGAGATGCATAACCTACAAAAACCATTTCTGTCTAGTTTCAAACCAGAGACCTTTTGCATGTAAAGCAAACGTGATAACCACTACACTACAGGAACTGAACTTCTCTGCTTTGTTTCAGTTTGAGGTTCCAAAGTTGGTGATGTGAGATGCAACATGAAAAATTCAACTGAGGCTTGCACTCAGATGCCTGGATTCAGAGTACAGACCATGACACCACAGAACCCTAGTTAGTCTTTAGTAAACACTTGTGATGAATAGAACATGCAAAATCTGTTTCTGTCTGGTTTTGAACCAGAAACCTTTTGTGTGTAAAGCAAACATGATAACCACTACACTACAGAACCTCAGGCTCTTTGCAGTGTTCCTGGTAGATGAGCCACATTTTGTTAGAGACTAACGTCAACGATGGGCATGGAACAATGTCAAATACTTCTACCACAGATCCTCTCAGAGAGCACAGTAACTTGGTGAACAAACTGTCAGACTTATACTTGTGCTTAACACATTACAGTCCATAAACTAAGCCTAGGATCAAAAAATTGTATTGAAAATGTCATTAGCAGAGACAAATGGTTCTACAGAGACTTGGCTAAATGGCTAAAAAATAAAATCAATACTTAGAAATAAAAAATGGTTCAAAAATAAAAATTAACACATTAAAATAAAAAATATCTCTGAAATACATTCAACACTTGAAAATTAAAAATGGTTCAAAAATAATATCAACACTTCAAAATACAAAATCTCTGGAAAATAAAATATTATGTATGTTGTTTTGAAAAACATTAGAATATAAGCACTTTTATCAAATCTTCATTGTGGTAAGATCATGTCAGTTGTTCTTAAATCTATAGAAACTCAACCATTTGTAAGGTAGGTGAGTTAGCTCAGCAGGTTAGAACACCGTGCTGGTAATGCTGAGGTTGTCGGTTCAAACCCCATATGGAGCAATTCATGTGTAAGGTCTTTCAGATAATCAACACTTCAAAATAAAATCCACACTTCAAAATAAATAAGGGTTCAAAAATAAAATCAATACTTACAAATAAATGGTTCAAAAATAAAATTAACACTTTACAAATGTTTCAAAAATAAAATCCACAATACAAAATAAATAAGGGTTCAAAAATAAAATCAATACTTACAAATAAATGGTTAAAAAATAAAATTAATACTTTACAAAGGTTTCAAAAATAAAATCAACACTTCAAAATAAATAAGGGTTCAAAAATAAAATTAACACTTTACAAATGTTTCAAAAATAAAATCAACACTTCAAAATAAATAAGGGTTCAAAAATAAAATCAATACTTACAAATAAATGGTTAAAAAATAAAATTAATACTTTACAAAGGTTTCAAAAATAAAATCAATACTTACAAATAAAAAATGGTTACAAACCTTTGGTTGAAATAGCGCGTTAAATTCAAGTCTCCATTACAGACCAGAGAAAACTAAAGAGAACGCAACGTTGTTAATCCATTTGAGGAGCCGGTAGTTTATCTTGAGGAAATAAATGACGATGCAAAAGTTAATTAGACTGTAACATGCGCAGTCCGCACTGCGGAATTAGAAAGAAACCGCTGGAAGTAACTCATCCAGCGGATGACAAATGGAGCCTTCTTGGTGCACGTTACTCAGGAGAGAGCGGCGTTCTGGAGGAGCTGCAGACGTAACATCTGTCCGTTTCGGAGAAAGAAACCACGCAATAAATAAATAAATAATAAAAAAAATCCTGGTAAAAGCTCACACCGGACCGCGCAGAGTAAAACACTCACAGAGTTCAGTTGATCTGTTTGGATCAGACAGATCCAACTGACTGATGAATTAGCGCAGATTTTTCTGCAGATGGGGACCAGGAAGAAGTGCGTTCAGACCCCAGCGGGTGAAATGCTGCTAATTTAAGTGAAGTCGCTTAGTTTAATTTATTAAAAGTTATTTGGGCAACAGTCAGTGGTTTTTGTCACTACGAGAAAAATGTAGATACATTTATCTGCTTAATCTGTGATGGTATCTGGATTCACAGTGAATATTAGCTAAACTACATAAAATGCGGCTAAATAGCCGATGTTAATATGATTGTAATTTCACGGATAAAAATAGTACATGACCGATTTTTTTTTTTTTTTATGTTGTCAGTCAAGATAACGGATGACAAAAAGTCTAGCGCCACCTGCCGCCCTGACACCAACTCACACACATCTTCATTCACAGTCTTACTTATAAATCGATCGATTTATAAGTAAGACTTATAAATCTTACATAAAACTGTCGATGTCTCAGTTTTATTCGCTGGGGAAATCCATAAGCAGCTTGAGGTGATTCTGCTGCTCTCTAATGGCGAGAAGCCGTAATTGTTGGCTGGTAACAATCGGAATGCATTGTGGGAGATGTAGTTTGTAGTCAATTCGTGCTCAAAACCTAATTTAAGTCAATCATCGGCCTATAAAATGCTGGGGCGGGCCACATAAAATGACAAGGCGGGCCACATGTGGCCTTGAGTTTGACACATGTGACCTAGAGCTTCCTCGTTAGCCTCGCTAGCTCTTATTGGCTATTGGTTTCCTGGAAGTTCACCTCATTCTCCGTTCAGCTGGAAGTAAAGACTAAAATACAGTATATTCTTATTTTATTCACGATGAAAGTTCATATTATTGAGGTTAAAGCATGAAAATGTGCCTTGTTACATAATTATCTAGTGCCCCACGTGTCCGGACTGAGAGCCACCATATTGTTGTCCCAAACGTGTCGCATTGAGATCGGTGAGCATATTCTGTGCCTTTCAATTGGGTTTTTGTTCTGTTTATCACATTGTTGTTGAATAATACTGTCTATTTGAATTATTTAAATATTCAAATGTAAACGCTTACTGCTTTTGAGTAAAATGTAAGGTTTAATATTGTGTTTGAAAAATGATTTTGCAATTTACAAAAGAAGCGATAATGATGTAAAATACTGCATTGAGGTAAAAGAGAATTGTTGCATTGCAAATTTTAGCAATTAATGGCAAATTGATGTCAAATGTCTACAGAAACATGATTTAAGGATTAAAGGTGGGACAGCTTAATAAAAATTATATAATTCTGCTGGTCCTGTCTATTGACAGGTCAATTTTTTTCCTATTCTGGATTGTTCCTGAGGTGGATTCCTCCTGTGATTTTGATGGCGAGCCTTCCCACCTGGACTTGGAGAAAAAACTGGATTCCTTCTTTTCCATTTGGAGTCCTGCTGCACCCTGAGGTGTGGTAGGCCTGTATCACTCACATCTTCACACACAGTTGGTTATTCGTGAGATCACTGACTAACATTTTTCACTTCTATTGTTTCATCATGGGATTTTGGACATTACCTTTTGTTCAAGTTTTTATTTGGGACATTATAACAAACTGCTGTGTAGGAAATTCTCATGTAAATGGTGTTGAGTCAAACCTGAATTGGAACTGAATTTGATTAATCTGTTGTCTATTACCATTTAGAATTCAGATTACCAGGGTGCACCCAAAAGATCTAAAACTGAGAATTAGCACTTGGCCAAGTATTACTATTGCCTATTGGCCCACTAATCTAAAATATATAATACTCTTCTCTACTGTGTTGCATTCTTTTGCTGTGGTATACTTGGAGGCACATGATAGAAAACAACAATCCAGCTTGCCCTGAGCTAATGAGCTGCACTTTTTACACACATTTATGATTTTACTTTTAGTACCTGCTGTTGGAAAGCAGGGCATATTTTGGTTTTATTGT
Source organism: Poecilia mexicana (assembly GCF_051168715.1). Taxonomy (NCBI): domain Eukaryota; kingdom Metazoa; phylum Chordata; class Actinopteri; order Cyprinodontiformes; family Poeciliidae; genus Poecilia; species Poecilia mexicana. Next base: position 9,970,019 of record NW_028263383.1, on the reverse strand, counting down.
TCAAAAATGCAACAAAAAAATGAACGGTGGAGTGCATAGCTGTTGGCAGAAGGTGACAAATACATTATTGCTTTCCATGCAGCAGCAAACAATTCGAGTGCTGCTTTAGAGAGAAAGCTGTCACAGCCCTCATACCCAGACAACACCACACAATAAATATCAATAAAAGAGAGAAAGAGAGATGTCCACGGGGACAACTGCAGCGGAGTACATGAATTAGAAATGTCAACGATAAGTTTTGGGAAAGAGAAGCAGGTTGCAGCATTCCTCTCACTTCATTTTGGTAAAAAATATTTTCTGTCATGAGGGAGTCAATATTGACTCTAGGTGCCTGTCAGCTGTAATGGGAGCAATTGGATAACGATCAATCAGCAGCAAAAAATAAAATGATTAATACATTATTCAGGGTTTCCCCCAGAAAAGAGGCTAAGCCCGGTGGTAGGTGGCGCGAGGCTCGTTGCCCGGCCAGCCGCCAGCGATTCATCAAAAAAATGATTAAAGTGATTGAAGTTTACAGGAAAGTTGAAATATATTTATTATGGGATATTGCACAAATATTTGCACAACTTCAGTCTTACAAAAAGGCACATTTCTGAAACTGTTAACTAAAAATACAATCAAAATAAAACAAATTGCACTTAGTTGAATCCTGCTTTAAAAGCCATACTTATAACAAATTAAATTAACATAAATTATTAAATGTAAAGAAAGCACCAACCCACGTCTCACATCAAAGCCACTAAATAAAAGAGAACTCAAAAAAATAAGAGAGATGCTCTACTGTACTGAGCTTTGATCTTTTAGTTTTTGTGGCAGAGGCTGCATGTTGGATCGCTGCACATGATCCTTCTGGGTTTTGTAAAGAATTCTTCCAGAACCTTATTGAAGTCCATGTCAGTCACGCTAGGTCCATTTATTCTGATTCGCAAACATGCTGTGAGGCTTTTGCCCTGAAGCCTGTTTCTGAGATTGGTCTTTATCTATTGAAAATAAACCAGAACTGACATAAAATGTATAGTTAAAGAAACTGCTAGTAGAAAAGTAAAAAACAAATCAAACACTTACCCTGTTCATAGCTGAAAAGTCTCTTTTACAGTTCACACTTGAGACTGGAACTGTCAATGCAATGGCAGAGAGTAGTGACAGGTTTGGGTAGAGGAGCTTCAGTTCATCAAAGTCAGAGGCCATTTCCCGCACCACCTCCAGCTGTGACTTGTCCTAAAACAAATAAACAAATGTTTTTGGAATAATTATTTTTAGAGAAAAAGTGAATAATAAAAAAATGCATGTTTTAAAGAAATTTCTTAGACATTTTGCTTCTGCTATTTACCTTAAAAATGCCTTGGCCAAGATGGACTTTGAAACTGGTCCATTCTTGGAGTACTGCCCCTTCATCCAAAGTGGGAAACTTTTTGACAAGCAGTTGCAAGTTCTCTTGAAAGTCATCTTCTTCCTTCTCCACTGCTTGTGGGCTGAGTATGTTGAATGCAGCAAGGATGTTCATCTCTGGGAATCTCCTCTCAAGATGCTCAATCAGATGGTCCAAGTATGGCTCCATTACCTTGTGAAAATATGTATTTTTAATAGATAAAACAAAAGTTAGTTGTCTAATTCTACAATAGAATTCCAAGTTTGTAACTGGAAACACTGAATATTCAAGACCTGAGTTCGAAAACGAGTCCAAAAAGAGGTGAGGTCAAAATCACCCCTGTGACTTCTTCTCTTCTCCTCTGCCTGTATGCTGAGGCATTTCACTCTTTCTTCCAAAAGACTGAGATATGACCCTGGAGGTTGCATATCTCCTGCCTCCTTGATTTGTCGAATGGCCTCAATTGCAACAGGCACCTAATTAAATAAATAGATTAAAGATACAGGTCTTATTTGCTTTTCATAATTTTCCACAAACAAGTAAGTTGGTCCTTAAAAATCAACTTACATGTTTCTCAATAGCCAAAAAATTGACTCCTTCAGGGTTTCCCCCAGAAAACTTGCTCAGCCCGGTGGTTGGGGCGTCGAGGCGGTCCACCTGCGGTCTACCGTGTTTTTGTATTAAAAGATGTTAAGTTGACAGAAAATATTAAAGTACTACTGTGTAATTATATGCTACAGGAAAACATCTCCTGTGAAATGCTATTTAAATCTGCAACTAGTCTAAAAACAACAAATTTGCACTTCTGTTTAATCCAAATTAAGTCAGCAGCTCCGTCAGGCCCCCAAGAGCTTCAGGGGCCCCATAAACGCTAATATTCTAAAACAGACCACAGATACATAAATGTAACACTTGTTTATTGAGATTATCAATGCTGTTAAACTTAATTCAATTTCAGCATACATAAATTAAAAGATTTTAAATTGTCTAACGTTTAAATGCAAGATTTAAGGAGCTGGCAAGTTTACTTTGTAAAACTTCAAAGAACAATATTCATAGTTAGATTGTTTTGTTACCATAGCAACAATCTGATGCTGTGAGTTTAATCTTTGAATTTACAAATACAAATTAGTAAACTGCGATTATAACTTATTGCTTTTTAGGCTGGTCAATTAAACTACTCTCTTCTGCCATATTTCACTAACTCTAACACAGAAGCTGTTAGAGGTGCTGATGATTTTAGCAGCTAGAGGGGCCCCTAATTCAAAGTCTGTGCAAGGCCTCATGCAGCCTTGGACCAGCCCTGCACAATGAGTAAATCTGCTGCACTGCACAGAGATGCGCAACAAACGGGAGATTTGGCTTTAGTAGTTGTTCCATTTCGTGTCTGTTGAGTTTTTAATCGTCACAGAAACTATTCTGGTTGGTCGAGTTTATGGGACTCGACCGTGCCTGAGGATCACGAGTTTGTCAGATCTCCATGTGCTGCGCGCATTAACTCTAAGTAGACAACGCATTTGATATGGTTTGATGCATCGTGTAACCGGAAAAATAATACTAAAAATAATAATAAAATAATATAAAATCAGCGTGATGCGTGACTCCGAGGAGAGCGCAAAAGCTCCTCACCGGGCTGAACCTGCATGAGGTTAGCGCTGCTCGTTATCCACAGACAGTCCGGCCAACCGGGACCGCAGACATAAACTTTACAGGGAAGACAGACACAGAGCCACACGCTGGGCAGCGTGTTGAGATGTAATCGGCGCATATAATTGTTCGTTTACAAAGATAAATCATTCTCACCGCTCCACAATGCGCCTCTGAATTCGCTACAAGTTATTCCTGCGGTTCACATTGAGCTGCGCAACCAGAGCTAACGTGGCGGGCTTTAAACTCTTACCTAGAGTTCTCCAAAGGATCATAATTCCTCACAGTAAGTTGATGTAAATAGCCATACAGGTCAGCCTGTGTCCAGTTTGAGAAAAAGGAGGTGCGCGCGATCCCGGTGAGGTAAAGCAGCGGCAGCGCGCGAGGCAAAGCGCAGAAGCAAAGCGCAGAAGCGCCAGCTGTGTATTTGGTCCGCGCTGTCGGATTTAAATACATAAACTATAAACCTATCCATTATAAACCTATCCTTAAGGATAAATCTGCTCTGCTAGTGAAATGCTCAGAGCAACAGAGACGCTTGCAGCCTGGCTTAAAAAAAAAAAAAAGCGATTTTTTTTTTATGTTTTTTATTTTATTATTATTTTTTTTCTTCTCGAAAAGTAAACAAGGAACGTTTAGCCTGGCGGCGAGGCTAGTAAAGCATGGCGGGCCGCCAGGCTTATAATACACTGTAGGAAACCCTGTTCTTCCTTTTGGAAAAGCTTTGAAAGCCGTGTCAGGTGGGAAAGAACATCTGCCTGGAGATGGATGGCAGCTACAAACCTGTATGTCGCACAGTATGTATAAAGGCCCCTTTCTCCAGGGTCCTTTTTCTCTGCCTCCTCAGCAAGAGCTTGCCAGTACAGCTGCAAGATTTCTCTGAAGAGTTGATATAGCTCTGTCTTGGGGCAGCCATCTTGTGTCCTTCACCTCCTGATGTGCAAAGGACAGAGAGATTCAGAGAGAATTGTGTGGAAAATTATCCTACACATAGTTTTTTAAACATTGATAAATTCAAGACAGGAAATTTAGCCCATTTTTGCAAACAGTGACGTCTGAAATATTTAGGAAAAATCAAGATTGCTTACAGTTATTTTTAGGCTGTCCACTTGTAGAACACTGGAAGCTGCTTTCAGTAGGGCTGTGTGATTGGCACTGTTTCTAAAATAAAGGTACAGATCTTGAAGGTGCCCTCTGAACGTCTTCATGAATGGAACATTGTCTGCAGCATCTTTGCAAGCAAGAGCAAGGCGGTGTGCTGCGCAGTGTACAGAAACTAACTGTGGCCAGGAGCCTGTCAGCTGTTTGGCAACACCATTCTGGCGCCCTTAATGGACATTACAGGTATTTAGAGACAAATAGAAACTATAACTCAAATTATACTTGGATTTTAGTTCTTGCCTGTCATCACAGCAGCGCCATCTGTCTCCAAATCAAAAATCTGATCTGTTGGTATGGCTTTGACTGAGATCACCTCACGGATGGCCTCTGCAATTGTATCTGCCCTCCCATCATTTAGTGGCACCATGTCAAGAAATTGACAGAAAAGTTTACCTTCTCTGTCTAAATACCTAAAAAATGTTAAGATTATTTTTCTTTTATCTAGAACAAGATTTCATTTATATTCACAGTAAAATTACCTAATATGTATATCCAGTTGCCTGGTCAAGAACATATCTGTGGATTCGTCCACCTCAAGATCAATGGCAGTCGACTGTCGGATGGCCTCTGCAATAGGTTTTTCCACAACTCTAGCTAGGATCTCCAACATCTCATCCATAATTTTGTGTGATCTATAATTGGCCCTCTTGTTAATCTAACAAAGAAAAAAAAAGTGCCATAACACAGATAGAGCTTACAGTGTTTTGAAATTGTTGATGCCATAAAATAAACATTTCAATAATTTACCTGAAGCTTGGTGAAATAATCACATCCAAGTAATTTTGCGAGATCGATCAAGGCTCCATAATTTGTTTGGTGGGCAATGTCATGCTTTACTAGCCAGTAAAGGCATTTAAACCCACCAATGATTGCCTCATGCTCCATATTAATTACTGGCTCAAAGGCCTCTGTGATTGACAAGCCTAGAACATGAGAAACATTAGAGATGCCACCTTCAATTATTGGGTGCTTAATCATTTTAGTCAGCGTAATGTATTTATATTATGTTCTCTTTACTTTTGCTTTTGTGTGCTGCCATCTCAATGCTTGTTCGATGATGGATAGAGCTTATATGTGCGTTCAGCACATCTTGCCTGTACGTTGTACAAGGAGCTTCAATGAAGGCCCGAACTGAAGCTCCTTGTGTTGGTCGCTGGCGGTGATTATGGCAAACACGGCAAAACATACCCAAGAAAGCCACAAAAACAACTTTAATAATAATAATAATAATAATAATAATAATAATAATAATAATAAAAGAATATCTAATGCTTAATTTAATAGCAACATTTCACTTTAACTCAGGATAAATTAAAATGTGTTATATATTTTCACTAAGTACACAACGTGCTTACCATATTCAGTTTTATAAAGCCACCCACTGAACTTCGGCTCAACTAACCATTTTTCGTTAAAACCGCTAGTTTGCTGTTTGCTGTTGTGGCTCTGCTCTAAAGAGGTGCCTATTCCAGGGGTAGCTGTAGGTGGCTCCGTCTCAATTAGCTGCAGCCTGGCTAATGTTAACGAGGTGTCGGTGCGCTCCCCTTGGTCAGCAAGTAAATGAGTGGATTCTTCGTCTGCACCACTATTCCTCTGACTTCGAAAAAAAAAGGAATCCAGCGTTTTTTGACCTTTTCTCCGTGACATGTTGCAGTCGATGTTACCGTGTGAAGAGGTAGAGCAAGGTAGTGGTTTTGGGGGTACTGGTGAAACCCCCCCCAAAAAGAATACCAGTGTTTTCTCCTTTTAACCAGTAGATGTCGCCATTGCACGTAAACGGATTTTACCAGGAATACTCCATGAACCTTCATAATCACCATCATAGTGTATAAAAATGACGTAATTTAAAACAAACAAGCAGCGCTTAGCCTGGCGGCGGGGGCAGCAAAGCATGGCGGGCCGCCAGGCCTATGATACACTGGGGGAAACCATGTTATCAAAGCAATGCCACTGATGGGAAAAGCAAGACAATGGTGTATTTTTTCAAAAAAGGAAAAAATAATCATAAAAAAAGACAACAGTGCCCTATGTTCTGTTAACTTTTTGATGTCTATTTTCATAGTTTTTTTTAAATACTTTTTTTAAAACACAGGAGAAAAGAATACTTGTTGGACAGAATTAAAGCAAAAAATAAAAAATAAATTACATATGGTGCAATTACTTTGCTTAACGACATTCTGATTTGTCCCAGAGTGAAGGTACTCGCATGAAGTAGAGGCACCTCGAGAATGTCCTTTAACCATTTACCATATCCTAGATAGAGACATAAGACTCAGGTGGAGGTAATCCCTTTGCCAGAGGTTGCTTCAGCAACTAAACATGTTCCTGGTAGCAGGCCACAAAGACAGGACAATATTTGTCCTCGGATGCTAAAAACAAATGGAATTTTTGGGTCATTGTGGTTAACAAACGTACAGTATATCTTGAAGGATGCTTGAAGAACATGGTGGTTTCAGCTTTCAAGAAATGGGACCATTGTATGTATTCTACGTATTGAGTGATATGACATCTCAGCTTTCCTAGTAGCATTTACTCAATTTAAAAGTTTAATAATATCATTATTAAGCAGAGGACCACTGCTTTTTCACATCATAAGAAACCGTTTGAGGTGGTTTGGACATCAGATCAAGAAGCCTCTTGCACTCCTTTAACATCCCATGGGATGATAGAGGAGTAGAGACAATATGGAGTAGGGACAATATGGCCATTTTGACCTGAGAATGCCTTAGGTCTCTCAATAATGTGCTTGAGGTTGTAGCTGAAGACAGGGATATCTGGGTTTCCTTTCTAGAGCCAATACGTTTGTGATCCTATCTTGGCAGACGGAATACAATAGATAGATGGTTTGATGGAATGTTTTAAATGTTAATTAGTTGCCTTGTTCTGTGGCTAATTGTGCTTTTTATTCTTCTTCTGATGCCTAAAATGCACTTATAGTCACACACAATTCTCAGTGAGATTCAGGGAGGTGTTTAAGCTCAATAACATCAATTAGCTGTGTAATTTTGTTTCAGGCTCCAAATTAAAACGCATTAGGAGTCACACCTGGTTAGACAGATGTGCGGATGAGGAGTTTCTGGCAGCCTTTGATGCCCCTCTGGTGACTTCACCTCTGTGACAAATTGATAGCTGACACAGAGTGGTGGGTCCACTAGTGATTTGTCAGAGGCTGTTTTCACTGAGAGAGAAAAATAACCCTGAACTTCTTGTACTGTTGAGCTGAGCACTGGTGTAGTCTGCCTGAAACTTATTTCAGTAAAGTTTTCTCTACATTGCTTAAAAGTAATTGGTTGAAACTAATTTCTGCAAACTGATATTTATTTTTATTTGGCCATTTACATGCATTGATTTTTTTTTTTTTTTACCAATCAACATTATTTTAATCCAGCATCAGGAAGTTAGTAAAATTGATGCCTTTTATTTTTTCCTTTACTTTTTTATGCTCATTTTTTATTAATTGGAAAAACTCCTGACCTTTGCAATTATATTGTGATAAATTCCCTGGGTCTTTTTTATCCATGTTGCTGCTTGTTTACTCGAATACTCAAATGGTTAGTAAAAAAGCAATTTAATAAAATCTGAGCAGTCTCTAACAGGACAAAAGATGCATCAAGAATTTCCTTAAAGAAAGGCCATGACCCCATACAGCCAAACAGAGTTTTTGGCCAAAGATCAGTGGACATTTATTTGACAATGTGTTAAAGGTTTGGATGGAAATCTCTCTAACCTGTAGCCTGGTGCAGCATTGTATATGCAAAATATTTGGGGACAGTTCAGCTTATGCTCTTGCATGGATATTTATATTGTGAAAATGGCCTCAGACCTCAGTTGTAGAAAGCTATTCTTCAAAGACCCTTCAGTTTTTTTTAGAAGAGTTGCCACAGTTGCATAGTGTGTGCATCTTTTCTGCCAAAAGTAATGAGCCATTTTTAATTTGAACCTTTAATCATTCACTTGAAATATTGTCTGACTTGGAACATTCATTTGTGTTCACAGCTGGCTTTAAGCAGGGGGCCATATCCAGCACCTTCCATTATTATTAGCACCCTATGAAAGGATGTGTTGGAAATGCTTAAAGGAAAATGTTGTTGTAAAAGAAACTACTAGCAGTACCATCATCACATGGGTGACAATAGTTGTGAAGGTTACAACATGCTGTGTTTACTTCTGCCTTATAATCATAATGGATTTGTTTTATGCATGGTATTTAGTACCAGTTAATTTCTGTTGACTTTGACGATACTTTTTCTATTTTTAATTGAATATTATAAATGAGACTTCAGGGGAAAAAAGTTAGAGCTGTGCTGAATTATTGGTGCTTGTCCAGCCTTCACTGTTGACTGATTGGAAAGAAACTTTGCATTTTTCTGACAACAGAAATCTTGAATAGATGCTGTCATTTCTAGTACTATGGAGATGTCTAGATATAAGCAGCTATTTAAAGGTAAAATATTTTGACAAAAGAATGTTAATTTAGTTGAGAGAGGAAAATATTGGATAAATATCTAATATTTCATCTTATAGTTTAATTAATACTATGAATAGTAAAATCAGTACTAACGTATTAAAAGCTTTACAAAAACTGGTGAATTCTGGTTGATACATCTTTAGTTAAATGTTTTGTGAGAATGCCCAAATTGATGTTGTAGGTCACACAAACTGTTTTAGAATCAGAGGCATTAGATTTTGGAAAATGTTTGCATTTAAAATTACCACAACTCAGCATACACATTTACTGTTTTCATCCATTCATACATTTATTTACTGACATGTAGCAGTCACACTCACCACTTGAAAAAAAAAAAGAGGTACAAGCCTCTGGCACAAAGGTATGTAATTATCTGTCTCAGCTGCCCCAGATAGACAAATCAAGACAGCACCAGCACAAGCCATCTGGCTTTGTGGAACACCAAGTCCCTGCTGGCAACAACACAATCGTGTTTCCTCCTTGCCTCTTCAAACACCTACTGTAAAAACTTCCTTTCCTCTTGTTTTACAGATTGTATATTTGTCACAGTCATTTGGACTCTGTGCCAGTAATTTTAGGTGCTTATTCATTCCAGCTGCCAGTCAAATGGCCAGCAAGAGCTTATTTTACGCCTCCTAGGTTGAAAAGCCTTTGCAGACTGTTGTCGTAATTTTCTGATAATAGGTGATATTTTTTCTCAAATATTTGCACTGTTCACTGTAAAACCAGGTTATTCAAATGACAGATGAGATATTACATACTTCCTGTGTGCACAGGATTACTCTAAGTCTCAGAAGTTTAATTTAGGATTCTGAAAGAGCCACATCTTGAATCTGACATTTATTACACATTGCGTTGCTACAGTAACTGGTTTTTGCTCATAAGCTTGATAGAAATCCTATTATCATACACAGCTGCCTTACCCACTGATTGTGACCTTCGAACAAAGCTCAGTCCATCGGATTAGTGCTTGTAAACAGTCCATTACCAAAATGAAAAAAATGCTGTTGTGTGTGAGGGGAATAAAACTACATCTTAAGGACATATGCAATTATGTGATTTCTTTCATTAGCTTATTCTGAATGCTTATTACAGTAGTCAGAGTGATTCAGTTCAGATGGGGTCTAGCCTTGGTTAATGTCCCAGTTGACATTTATTTTAGCTCTAATTGGCTGTTTTAAGAACCAGCTTTGCCACTTTACCTTGATTATAGAAACATTGTTGGGTTTTTTTGAGCCAACATTATATTTACAATAACAACAGCTTTTCGTCATAAATAAACCCATTCTGTAGGACCAGTCCTCTTACATACTGAAGGACCAATCCTCTTACGCGAGGCAAGTAAAACTACACCTAGAGGAATTTTAATAAGAGTGATTTATAAATCAGTGACTGAACTTGAATTAAGCAAGAAAACCAGCCATGACAGGAATGCAACTTGACAAGGCAACAAGAAGATTCAACTATTATAATAAAAGTTGTACACATGGAGGGAGTGATTACTGGTACAAGGAGCAAGTGAGACTAATTGGCTGATTATGAAGCAGCTGGGGTTGAGCAAGGACTGAGACTGAGGGAGAATGTCTAGAAATGACTGAATTATTATGATAACACAAGAACAAAAAAACATAGTTAAAAGCAAGCAGAAAATATTTGAATAAGTGTACAAAACATGAGGGAAACAAAAGAGCACCAAAGCAACCGGAATAAAAGAATACAAGAATATCCCAAAATAAACAAAAGACAAAACAGTAAATGACAAAAGAGATGCATTATATTTTGTAAAGATCATTCAAATTGAAGCTTAATTCTGTGAGGATTTGTTTTTTCTGTGTATTAATTTAGGTTTCTATTTTTTAAAAATCACATTTATGTATTTTAAAGATGAGATGGCTTGTGTTGTGAATTGGACCCAAATAAACTTACTAATAAGTAAAAAAAAAAAAAAAAATCACTCACTACATAATTTTTGAGCTGCATGTCTTTATTTTCTGTTAAGTGAATATGACTCATTCTAAAACTGAACATTTGAAAAACTAAGTTCATGTTAAGTGTTCTCTTTGCACTTAGCATATGTGCAAATTCACAGATTTGCACTTATTTTTAAAATCCAACATGGCCTTTTAAGTTGTCCAGACTCACTAGATCTGCCTAACTAAAGCACAAACTCTTTTAATTAGGAAATATTGATTGCCATTCTACACCTGATGATAAATGGAAGATCTACTAGATTTTAGCCCTCAGTCAGGCAATGCATGACAAGGTAGTCTGTTAGTGTGGAGAAATCCATACAAGCATCGAATCGAACACCTGTCTCCCTCTCTTTTGCTCTCTCAATCAATCATTGCTCTTGCCTTTGTGTTACTTCTACTCCCCCACCCCCACCCCGTTCTGTTTGGTTCCATTTTTCTTTTGCTAATTATTCCTCTATCATTACCTTGTTTTTTAACTCTTAACCATATTTTCCTTTTATCCACATGTTTCTTTTACTTTCTTTGGTTTATTACCATCTTCAGTAATAGACCAGAGATGGTAATATGTGGTAGGTGTTTTGTATGAAATGTGTACCACCACAGAGATATGGAGCTAATGGGCTCCACCTCTAGCCTAATGTCATATGTCATTATGTGGGAGTTTAAGTAACTGTTATTTATAGTGCTCTGCCTACAATAATACCAGTTTATGAGAGCACTCTTGATTTATGATGGTGGGTTTTATAGAAGATAACAAAAGCATCAGATGCAAATATGCATCATACTTTTAAAAAATATTTTTTAAAAACATTACAATAAAGTTATTTGTAGCAGTAATTATAGCATTATAGCATCCTACAGATTTTGTACAATTATTTCTAATAAATTTATTTGGAAACTTTAGTTTTTAGAATACCATTTCAAAACTTTCAAAACTCGTGTAACATTCAATGATACTTTTAGCATAAAGAGAGAAGGATCTATTACCATTCTATTTTGCACAACCTGTATAGGTCATCAAGAGTCCTGCATCTTTCTTAATATTTAGGTTTGAGGCCATCAGAAAATGTTGAAATTGTGTCTGGTGAATCCTTTCTATGTTGATTTGGCAATATTTTTGGAGGGTTATCATGCTAAAACAACCTATGAAGACTCATTAAAATGACTCAGCATTTCAAATAGTTCATAAAGTTATGCACCACGTTGTTCCCAGGTTCCTTTGAAGAGAAACACTAATCCTCCGCCGTACTGGGGACATGAGATTCCATTGCCTGCTTTGTTCCAATCCAATGCTACTGTCACATTCTCCATTTCTATGTTTGGCGTCGTGATGAATAACATGAGCTACATGAGCACGTTGTACTGCCTTGTTGCTGAAAATGTGCTATATAACTAAAATGACCTTACATCAGTTTAAACATGGAGTCACAAAGAGGAATTTTAGATTTTATTCTTTTTTTCATATTAAAGGATCAACTTCAATGTTCTACAAAGTTTAACCAAATAGAATGGCAATAAGTAAATTATAAGCAAGATTGACAGTGAAATTGATCAAATTGTCAAACATGTCATGTGAGACTTTGAGGACAGCCATGCAGAATCTTTCAGCATGTCCAAAAAACATGGTGATCAAATAATGTATGCTACGGTGTTAAAGGCATCGCAAGTGCTGGAGAAGTTTTTTATACCCTGTACCTTTCAAAGAAAAGCCAGATTCACAATACCTTGGCAAGGGTATTTAATCTCATTGGACTGAAGAACACGGTTCCAGTTAAAGTCACTGCAGATTTAATAAATTACACACGAGTGAAAGACAGCACAAGACATGTTCTGACATCACTGCTAAACAACCAATTAGCATGTAGATTGCATCTGCATGTCGTAGAGATTTTGTGATACTACATGACAATCTTGGACCTTTTTTTACTTCCTTTACCATCTTTCATCAGTGATTAGTGCTTTTTTGGCCAAGTAATGGGTCGTGTAATGTCATATTTACACACACAAAGGAAAAAAAATGTTGTTGATTAGACATGATTAATTTAAAACACTTGTATTCAGTCAGAATCGCAATTATTTTATTTGAATTTTTAATGGTGTCCACTGAGTGTTTTTCAAGTAGTCTTGTAAAAAGGAAACCAAAATTATGAATGTTTTAATTGTATTTAAAATGTAGAATTATGCAACTTGCAGTAAAAGACGAAGTTCTTTTAGGAGTTTTACATGTTTCTGCTATACTGGGGTTGAAGTGATTGTTGATTATGGTATAATTACAAGATAATCATAGATAAAATCTGAAAAGATTATCTTGGCAAAATAAGCAGGAAATCTAGAAAAATTTGACTACCAGTTGGACAAGAAACTTACTTTTGCAGGATTCCATAGGAACTTCAATACTCATTTTATTCATATAAGCTCAGCTCATGAAGTACAGTTCAAGTAAAGCAGAAGACTATTTTTCTTTTATGTATAATTGATTCATAACCAATCATAAAATTTAATGAAGATAAAAGAAACTGTTTATCCAGGTCACTACCATAATACAGTGCGATCCATATATAGATAAATGACTCAGCTTGTAAATTAGAACTTAAAAAAGCAATACATTTTACATTTCAACCTTTTCTTATTTAATTGTTTTAATAATGGATATCCACATAACAGCTTCCAAGAAACTAACAGAATATTCATATGAAATCTGCCGCCGCACATAAAGAGCAGCCCACTTCAGACACATCAATTCATTTGACTCATTTGAGGCTGTCTCCGTGTTATTTTGCAGCGTGAAATGGCACAGTGAGTCGTGTCAGTATGAAAGCCAAATTAGAAAGGAAAAGGTCGCCAACAACACTTTCACAGCCCTTTACTGTCAACACAGTCTGTATTGTGAGTTTGTTTTCTGGCTTAAAATAAGAAAAATGATGCTGAGGGAGAAAACATATAGAGATGGAAAAAAACTATTAATTCTAATGTTCATCTCTTGTTTCTGATTGTAAAATTCAGGCCCATGTGAAAACCCACAAGAAAGCATTACCTCTCAAAGGAACTTCACAAATCCACAATTAAAGCAAATAAAGGACCAGAATTACTTGCTAGTCTGGGTGAAAAGATAGTGATTGCCATTCTATGTTATAAAACTTGTCAAACTATAAGTCTAGAAAGTTTGAACATATTGATATTTACTTCTGGGCTTGCATGACTGAAATTCCGCCTTCAGAGATGAACATTTTGGGAAGAAAGCATTTCAATAGATATGCACAATTTAATAAGATCTGTATATAGCAATTAATAATAAGTGGGAGGTTTTTTACCAAATAAAACACTTATGAATTTCATCTCTGATTGCTGTGGCACTTTGGATGAAAAGGGGTTGTGCATGCTCAGCAAGTAGAACGATTCTTTCTTTATGGAAAATTTACCTTACAGGCGATCATATCTTTTGCTTGAATGTCATCCAAAATGTGGTCCTGAGACAAGCTATTAATTAGATTTTCAAGTGTCAAGGGTACAGTAAAGACCTGTTCTGTGTTGCTGGAAGTTATATTTTGTCTTTTCAAAAGTTTCCAAATCCACATATTGATGCATAAAGTGTATATAAACAATAATATATCAGTAGATATATAAAGAATTAGAAATCTTAACTGGCTGTTGGAGAACTTGCACAAGGTAGGAATGTTTATAATATATGAAACGCTACTAGTTGATAATATAGTTAGCAATGTTAAGTGTGCACATTAAGCTGATAAAAGTTGTTAATGTAGAGAGTTGTGCTGGTTGGAGGACTTAAGATTAAGCTTAAATGAACCATTTCTGGTTTCTGATCACACAATAATTTGTCCTGATGATTAGAAATACCTACTTCTAGTCTGTTTCTGTTACCATTGTCCTACCTCTGCAGACTGGGATTTATGAGTCTTTATTCCTTTTGCTCTTCTTGACAAGGACATTGCACTTACCTACGCTTGCATGAATTTTGTATGACCCCTTGAAGTTTTAGAAACATTAAACAATGCTCTGCATGCTTATTAAGCATGTGCAACCCTCTTATTGGTGAAAAACACAAGAAATCACATGAAAGTTCACTGCTGTTTCAAAGGTTTCTGTCAATCATCACAAGTGATTTTTTTTTACAATAGTATGTAACTATCCTTACAAAGGAGTAATAGAATTTAAAAGTGCCCCTCTGCAGTGCAGACACAGGAGTTTAAATTCATAGTCACAAATTTGACACTGGAAATACGTTGAACTGCAGCAGCACTCTTGATCCCTCTTATGAAACCTCTTGAGCAACTTGAACTCGCACTCTGAACCATAATGATTAATATAATTACAGAAGCTGATCTGACCTGACGAAAACGGTGCGTCATCACTCTATTGGGGAATAAGCTCTGAATTAAATGCCAATAACAAGGATATGGCAAGGGGAATCATTGCAATTATATGAGCCTCTTGTAGCTAACTGGATAGAAATCACCCTCAAAGAACCATCTGTAGCAGTATAGGAGGCATATATTACAGAAATACCATCTTATTGACTACGTACTATGAAGAATGTTGTAAAGCAGTGCTAGACTGGGAATCCCCAGGCCATCCATGCTATATAAGCTCACTTTGTTCACCTTAAGTATTAAATTATCATGAAACTGCATGCAACATCAGTGGCAAAGCCAATCAGTCAAACATGACAAACCCTGACTCCGACAAAGACACTGAATGAAAAGACTGCCTACCACCACCCACTGGGTAGTTTGGACTAAGGAGTTTAAAAATTAATCAGATTATGCTATTTCCCTTCAGTAGTAGCACTGATTCAAACTTTTATGATGGATATTTTATTAGACATAATATTTTTCTTTCTTTAGTATTTATCAATCATCAAGTTTCCCCCACTTCTGCATTCTGGTCCTTAACAACTTCTCAAAACATGACAACATCAAGAACATGGCATACTGTTCTTTGATTTGTGCTTTTTTTCAGTGTCTACAAATAATCATTTGAATCAACGTTTACCTACATAGCACTTTAATATTTCCCTGGATGTAAATGAAGAAACTAAAACAAAATGAAATAACAATAGAAACATAAAAATGACAGAATACTACAATTTACTAAATGCAATTCTAAGTAAATGTCTTTAGCTCAGCTTTGAACAGAGAATGGTCATTGGGATTATTAAATAAAAATAACTATAAACCATAAAAAGCTTGAGTTAAGTTTTTTCCACTAATTGTTGTGTGAATAATTACAAATAACATACTGTACTGTACTGTAAATACTCCAAATAAACCATTTCATCTGACTTCTTTAGTGTAAAGTTCTGTCACTGCAATGTTTTAAGGCTATTCAAATATCTAAAAGTAGTTCAAATGAATGCAGAGGCCTTTTCTGATTATTGTCCAAACCTCTGACAGCTTAGACAATGGTTACCACAGTCTTGTTGGTAGAAAGCAAGACTTTCCGATGAAAGAACGCCTTGGCCTTGTTGAGGACAGGGCTGTGATCTTAGCCAATTATGCAGCTGGAGACATCAACAAGCCACATAGTCCTTTGCACTAAATCTTAAGAGTAAAACTTCACACAACTTTCAGACTTCTGTTGATTTTTGTTAAATCTAGTTGCTATCCCAGTGATTAAGCAGGGCTGCTGTTAGCAATGACACTCGGTTCCTGAGGTTAAGGCTGCTAATGACTCCGGTTCAAAAGGAGCAACTCTTTCATGTCTCCTTTGATTAGTCAGGTTATCTGTGACTCAGAGTTGAAAAACACTCTGGAGATAGAGAGAAAGTATTGGTGCTGTGACCTGTGTTACAATATCCTCTGTTTTTAAACTAAACTGTCTGCAAAGAGCTTTAAAAGTCGCAGTGGATTGGGAGGAGGATGTGTGCCAGAATGAATAGGAATTCATCTTGTAGAAATATTATCTATGTCCTTCTTTGTACTTTCAGCCTTGTCATTTAAATATTTCCATTTTAAAGCTCACATTTTCATCTGAATATTCATTCATCCGTATCCAACACAATGTTGGTCATTTTATTATAAGCTATAAAATTAACTATAATTTATTTTCTAGCAAACATGGTCTGCTGAGTTGACTGCAAGGACGTCAGGGTGGGGGGGAGGATCAGAGCATTCAATGTTTTTCATATTCGCGTTTCTTGGTATAGAACAATGTGTGCACTCACAGCAGGATCCCTCTGCTCAGCAGGTGTTGTTTGTGTGAATTTGCAGATTTTCTAATAATTGGTATTAAATAAGGAACTAAACCGCAAAGTAATTAAGGATGCAGATTTTGAGTTGGCGGGGTGCCTAAGGCCAAAAGAGAATTTGAGCAGAAGGTAGGAGGTAGAACTTTTTCAAATTAAACTGTAAATTAGGTTGAACTTTTAATATTGTCATTTGTCCTCCTTTATGACAATACTGGGGGGAGACAAGTTTCATCTATTCCTCTCTTATGTTCAAATCTTTTTTCTTACTGGATTTATTTCCCTAACTCTGGGAGTGAAAATTTAATATGTCTTCAACTGAAAAAGAAAGATTTAGACAATGTTGGGGTTCTACAGAGTTCAGGTGATTGCTGAACTCTGTATTTTGCAATACTAACAGCAAAAGCATTAGGTTTGTCTGTCTGACTTCTGGTGAAGTAAGTGCAAGTTAGTATTATTCTCCTCACATATTTCACTTTTTTAGTGAATGTGGACTTAACATTTCTTCTTCAGATTCTAACATATGTAGATGCATCAAATCTAAGCTAGATCATTTTATATGAAGCAATTCATTATTTGTTTAACTTCAACACTGTTTGTGAAAACAAACGAAAAAGAAGATTCATAGTTTTGCCCAAAACATCACATTCAACCCTGATCTTGTCTTGTCAACCTGCTATTGAGAATGATCTCTTCCTGTGAAATGAATGTGCCATTATAACATACTGGATTAATGTTGAAAATGTAGCTACAATAAGCAGAGATTTACTTAGAAAGCCATCTTGGACAGTAAGCCATCAACCTTGTGGACAGTAAGTGTCTTTAAGGTTGATGGGTTGAAACAAGAAAATGGGATAAAAATAAGGATTTGAGCAAGGTTATTTCCACTCTACAGAATGTAGTTTGTTTCAAGAGAGAAACAGCAGGGAACCAAAAACAGGATTGTGGGCAGCCAAGACTAAATGATGCACGTTGGTGGTTATATGTGTATACTTTGCTCCTTGGACCAGTCAGTGACAATGCTGGTCAAAATGTTGTCTGTGCAGTGTGATCAACTAACAGACAATACTGTGCTGTGTAGTGTTGGAGGCAAAAAGGAAAAATGTGATTCTCTAATATGAGCTGCAAGGATACCAAACAAGACTTGTTGGACTGAAAGAAATATATTCTGAATTCTCAGTATCATTGACTAGACTTGGCATTATTTTCATATTTGCACTTAGTCTCTCTCACATTGAGTGAAAAACTATGAAACAACAAGCTATTTCATAGCATTTATCAGGAAAAAAAATGTAAAGTGCATCCATCAAGTCAATAACATTCATCATCTCAACATCTATGTCGTTTCTGTACACTTCAGAAACGGAAATCCATCTGACAGCAAATGAAATATGTGTTTCAATAGAATGAGCACTTTGATCAATACATAGTGTGGAATGGCCATCAGTAAATTGTTACTGAAATCAGAAAGTGAATCAATGTCAGAATCAATTGAGTGGTCCACTTTGTTCTGGTAACTTTTTTAAATTTTCTTGTTTGTGTTATACTATGGTTTATGTAACTGGAGGTCTAACTGGGTTAATTTAGCCCATGAAGTTAAAACTAAATAGTTTTCAAAGTTAAAACTTAAATAGTTTTAACTTTGAAAACTTAAATAGTTTTCAAAGTCTGAGTCAATGACCTCAGAATATGAAGTATCATACATTTTTTTCATACATAGGTCCTTCTTTTAGAAATGAGTGGTAATAGAAATTAACTTCATTGTGGTTCCTTTTCGCCAAAGAATGGGATTTCATGGAAAATAAATTAAGATTGAATTATTCCTTATTACATTATATGCTGATATTACTTGAAGTAGCAGAACAAATACAATATTTAATAGTGTCCAATTCATTCTCCTCTGGGCAATGAGATTGCATTGATATTGAAGACTACATAATGTAATAGATTCGTACCACAGCACAATAATTGGTTCCTCTTGAAATGCTCTAGGGATAAAGATAATGTATAACAGAAACACAGACTGTGATTATTTTGTGTATTGTTCCTGCAAATGTGTGTACAACACAGGTCAGTATATGCATCCATTTGTTTTGTTTACCTCTGCAGGCTCTCGCAATTTCTGAACATCAACGAGATCTCTTCAGTTCTAAATATGTTTCCTAGTAAAGGTTATAAACTAATTTTTAGAGTAAATAAAAACAATATTACCATTCATATATCTTATGTCGTATTGCTAAGGCATGCATATTCAAGACAACAGACTGTTGAGAAAAGTCAGTCCTATAAAATATCTAGTGCACCAACCAAATGTGACCCCTCCCAGACCTTTAAATTTCCATTTGGAGAGATTAAGGGAGCCAGAGTGCTGTTTACTTGAACTCTTACTGCTCTCATTAGTCGAATCACTGGATGGTGTCTATTACCTTCTTATATTGTTTTACTTCTCCTCTGCTGATTTATTGTCCTTGCTCAGATGCCCCATTATTTTTGCTCAAATATCACTCAAACATAATATTAAAATACTGTGTTTGCATAACATTTAATTTGAGGTACACCTAACAAATCACAGATTGTGCAACATTGTTGGGTACAAATTTACTGCTACTGCTTTGAATGCACTTTCACTTTTTAGCACAGTAATTGTTTTAATCCAGGTTTGGTTGCCCATAAGTTTATGTCACACTATAAGGTACATTACTTTCTATTGGTTTATTATTTTTTATTATCTTGGTTGTGTTTAAATGCCAATGTAAAAACACCTTTCCCTTTAGGGATAATACAAACTCAGAGTCTTTGAATATGAATGTCATACTAAGCATTATTTTTACTGTCATATTTTCCTCACAGTGTGTTAGAAAAATTAACGGGCAATATGTATATTGAATTAAAATACGGTTTGAAGAGGCATTGTATACTGCACTTCTTTTCAGGTCACCCCTCCACATTTTTAATTGGATCCAGGTCTTGGTTCTGGGTCACTCTAGAATGTTAGTTCTCTTTTTTTTTTTTTTTTTTTTTGTAAAGTTAACAGTGGGCAGAGTTTTTCTTTTACCTATGTAGCTCTCCAGCCAGTGACAAAAGTGCTTAAAAGGAGTTAAAAAGTTGAAAAGAAGCAATTCACAATTTCCTCTATGTTTTAATTGAAATCTTTATCTTTAAAAATGAATACTAAAACTCAGAGTACCTCCATCCAACCTTTGGTGTTCTTATTAATGCAAGAAAGGAGTAGCCGGTTTTTGTTTTATTGCTACATTTTGCTTCTTTTGTGACAAATGAAATGAAATGAAATGAAATGAAATTTTATTCGAACATGATACAAATATAAAAATAAAATAGTGCACAGTAACAAGAAGTGCATAAGAAAGACTGTTATAAAGTCACCTCAAAAGAAATTGTTTTTGTGAAATCGAAGGCCCGCTTTACATTTTTTTTGGATTTGTGCTGGCTTGTTTCTATTAAAATATACTTAGTCCTGAAGGAAAAGATTACATGAGCTTTGACAACCCTGGTTGTGCTTTAACAGTAGTCATTTTTTGACCTCTTAAAATCAATGTTCCACAGCACAAAGTGTGATTAAGTAGTGGTCATTGCAATACAAACTCATTATGTGAATAGTTTCCTTTTCAATTTAGTATTTGACTTTAATCCCATCACTCACACTCAATATGACCTGTCTCCTAAATATTTCTCAGACTTATTGACTTGATATTTACCTCCAAAACCATTGAGCTCTCGGTAATATTGCCCTGCTCTCCATTCTGCAGTCACATTTTATGACAGAAGGAGATTTGGTCTTTCCATTAGAGAACCCATTTTATGGGAAAGTCTGCCCACAGAGCTCAAGCACAGTAAGAATAAAACTAATGTTTAAATTAATTCTAAAAGCGTTCTGCTTTGGGAAATCTTTCAGTAGTATATGACAGAATGGAATGGAAAGAATGGAAACCACACCCACACTTTATTAACCTCTGGTTTTACATGTGTGGTTTGATGGGCACTGCGGGATGAGCCTTTCTTGATCTTTGTGGGATGCATGTCAGCTCAGAAAGTCTGTCTCTGTGGACTGAAAACTAACTGAAGTGAAACAAACTACTGAATGCACTTGGTGTGCTTCTCAGAGGGAGCTATTGATTTCTGATGACTGTTTTCCCTCAAGGAGAGTCACAAGTGTGGGTCCACCGCCTATATTGTATGCATGGCTTTTCTTACAGATGGATCTTTTTGTTCATTGTTAGTGACTAAATGAAAATAAATATCCAAATGGCCTGTTGAGTTTAACTTTTTAATCTCATTTCAATAGTTGAGTATTTATATTCCTTGACATTTAAAGTTATTTTGTCATGTTGCAAAAATGATTAAACATGGTGGTGGAAGGCTGATGGTTTGGGCCTATTTTGCAATTACATAACCTAATCAGTGCATTTAACTTAAATTTAACTTAAATAGTGGAATGTTTACATTCCACTATTCCATAGTGGAATGTAAACATCAGAATATTGGATTAATGAGTTACAACAACATTTTATTTTTCTTTGGGATCAACAAAGTATTTTTGAGTTAAACACATTTATCAATCCAGACTCCAGCACTCCAGCAGCCTAGCGAGAAATAAAACCAATATACAGAAATGAGTATAAAGCTTGTCTTATAGAATGATGGATTTTGACATCTGCTTTTGCACACATAAATTTATTTTTGAATAGTTTTTTGATTGTATTTATAATATGGTTACAATATAGTGTCATAGATTCTAAATCCAAGTTTTATACATAATCAAAATTTTGTCTATAAATATTCTAAAATGCAATCTCATGGCAGTGAAAGAAGGAAAAAAATGAGTACCATCTATTCTATTGACAGTTTTTAAGAGTTCTTTTGTAAGGGGTACTCAGACTTGCTATTTGCAGGGATGTTCAAACTCTTATTAAAAGTGTTAGAGTGCTGTCCATTTCAAACCCAAGACATTTTTCAAATTCACATCTCAGCAATTTTTTTTCCCCCAAATAACCAACCTCAAATGATCGATGTTACACCTAATAGGTTGAAATGAACACTCAGCTGCAAAAAACCAAGCGCAAAACCTTCAAATTATCCTGAGAAAATGACAGAAAGCTTGCATACTGTGCCGTAAATTACCACAGAAATAACATGTGGAAGAGACACCTGTGTGGCTTAATTAATGGCATTATTTATGATCCCAAAATGGTAAATCTTCTTCACGCCTGTGCTGCATTTCCCCCACAGATGACAGAATAGCAGGGCTCTTTTTAGAAATGTGTTGACTTGGCATTTTGCATAATTATCCCAGGTTAAATTCCACCAAATGTTACACCAGCTGATTTCAGTAATTAGCTTCCTTTTGTAAATAGTTTATTTATTTCTTTGTTTTTGCTGCCGGCCTTTTGATTTATTAACAATACTGAGCTTATGTCAGAGCACAATTAAGTTTTCATTTCATTTAATATAATTTAATGCATAAATACTACACAAAATGCATCCTGGATCTCAAAGATCGCCAAAATTAGAAAGAGAAAGTAGACCTACATTAGGATCTTATTTGCAGGAAAGACTGGTGTGAGTTTAGATGAAAAGCATAATGAATACAGTGTGGATACAAAAAGTCATCTTTGTTAACATAACTTGCTTAAGATAAATAATTTCAGAATGTTTTTCATTTTAATGTGGCATATGCTCTATACTGTATTTTAATCGGTAAAACAAATCTGTAGTTTATAGTTATGCACATTTGTTTAAAAATGAGCATAACTATAAATGAATACTATTTTGAATCAACTTTTAATTAAAGTTCGAGGCTTAATTTTCTGGGATGTACATCTGCTATCAATTAAAGGGAATCTGATTAACCATAATAAACTTTAGCTTTCTTAGCAGGTTATTCTTGAATTTGCTCATTTGCATCCTTTATCATTCAACAGATGATAAAAACAATCATTATAAAACAAATTGATTGGAAAAAGCTTGCAAAAAATTCAGGAATGACAGTGGCATTACTAAAACTGAACACGTCTCCAAAATTGATAAATGACAAGACAGGAACTGGCCAAGAAGCCTGCCAAGACTGTGGCAGTAACAATGAATGAGCCTCTGAAATTTCTGCTTGCCACTAATGCTCTGCATGGGAAAGCCTTCTCATTTGTTCTTCAATTGTCTGGATTAATTATTAGGGATGACAGACCAAAGCCTTTTCTTCCAAGTAAAACATCAAGGTTTGGCAAATGTCACCCAAAATCTGGCCAGTGAATATGAGTGAATAATCTTCTTTTGTCTTTTAGTGGAATTGTCCAGAATATGTAGCATGTACCACATCAACGGTGGAAAAGGTCTGGAAATTATTTATCACAGTCCCATGTTTTAAATTCACAACAACATGGAAGTTTAAGCCAGGGATGCAACATTTTTATGTCCAGTTTACTTTTACTATAATATTTTACCTAAAGTTTGATCTCACTAAACAAGGTGATTGCAGCTCTGAGTATCCTTCAGAACCAGACATCAAGTCAGTGACAGGCATTGAAAGGTTGCATAAAGGAACTTTTAATGTTTGCTTTAAAAATCATCAGTTTTAAGGGGCTAGGAAAACTTGTAGTCACATTTATTTAATAGTTCAGAGATTTATTTTGGTTTGTATTTGATTTATTGTCAAAACTGCTGCCTTCTTCTGCAAATACCAGCATCTGCATTCATTCTGTTCAGAGAAATTTTGCATAAAAGTTGACAACACTTTTTAACAAATATAAAGCAGTATAGTATGGATGATTACAATATATAAATGCAAATGGAAAACAAGATGAAGCCTTAATAAGCTTATAAAGCTCTTGAAGGAGGTGTGACTGTTAAATGTGTTGGTTTGCATTGCACAGCAGGTGTTAGCAGGGGAAGTCTTTCCACCATCTGTACGTGCAATTACGAATCACTGCTCATTGCATTAAGCAGAACTTGGCACTGGCCTTAAGTATGTTCTTTTTATTCATAATGATATTTTACTTTAACATTAAAGTTTGAAAGGTTAATGACACAAACTTATTTTTTAAGTGGTCATAAAGTAAATGTGCTTTTTGGATTTTTATCACTAATAGGCGCACTCAACAGCCATACTGATGTGCATTTAGTTCACAAAGCTGTTAAGTTTACTAATTGAAGACGAAACACTAGCAAGACTCATTTCATAGCAACACTAACCTTTATTATTGTATACATCATTCTGTGTACTTGTGTGATCCCAAGCATAGCAAGTACCAGTGGGAGTTTCAAAGGGTTTCTCCATCCATCCATCCATCCATCCATCCATCCATCCATCCATCCATCCATCCATCCATCCATCCATCCATCCATCCATCCATCCATCCATCCATCCATCCTCTGTACACCCTTGTCCCTAGTGGGGTCGGGAGGGTTGCTGGTGCCTCTCCAGCGAACATTTCGGGCGAGAGGCGTGGTCACCCTGGACAGGTCGCCAGTCTGTCGCAGACGGTTTCTGTTAAAGACAATTACAAATACTGAGTAACTTTCTCCTCATATGGATGATTCATGAAATAGAAGTATGCTTATTTCTCAGACCTAACACCTTTTTTTAAAATACAAGTAATCATCTTTACCATGATGATTACTTGCATTGTTCTAGATGTTTAGCTACACTGAGTTGCTGCCATGTGATTAACTGATTCTGTTAAAAAGCAATTGACTATGTGACTAAGTGTTGGATAACTGTACATGCTGATGTGTTTTGTAAAAAATAAAGTAAGAGTTTTCTAAATCAAACCTAATTAGTCAGCTTATGCTAATGTAATTTATGGAGGACAGATGATGATTCAGACATACGTACTCCCTTGATGCTTCAAATCAAGATAAAAGTTTTTTATTGTCATTTCATGCGCCTTCAAAAATAAACAATGAAACACTATTGCTGGCTTCTCTGGTCAGGAGCATATCTGTGAAGCAAAATGTTACTTTACTTGATGTGAGTCAAACCTGCACTTTGAAGGGAAGAAGCACCTGTCACAGGTCTTGATGCCTAAGTAATAGAAGGAGAAAACCCCAAAGAAGTCAGTCCATCTCTTTGATCACCATCAATTCACCAGCTGTTTTACTGCCCTGTGGGTGCTTCCTTTATGGCGTTGGGTTTTAACTCATGTGCATCATGACATCAGGACTGCAGCAAATCTAACTCTTTGTATGAAGGGAGTTAGCTGAGAGCTCATTATGTCTGCTTCTGATTTTAGAAGAGTTGGTGTGGAGACGATAAAATACAATCCAGATAAATGTGTACAGGATTGGACTCCACTGGGTACTGAGGTCGAACTTGAGAGGTGCTGCCACTACATGCAGAATTAGAAACTTTTCTTAAGGAAAGTAATGCAAATGATTAGAAAGATATTCCTTTTTTATGCTGCAGAAATTATAGATTTCTATGTCTCTTGTTAGGTTGCTGGTATAGCCAAAGAATGACTAAAACAATAAAACAGATCTTTAGAACAATGTTCCTCCACTAAATAAGGAAAGGAAGAACTGCAGCTAAAAGAAATATTGCATCTTTTAGAGAGATGGTCGAACCCAAGGCAAGACAACCATCTCAACAGTAATAAAGCATTTATACACAGTCAAATGCAAGCCATTTATGTTGACAAAGGCTTGACAGCTGGAATTTGGAAAGTCAGAGCATAAATAAAAAATCTAATGTCCCCAGTTGAACAAAACAAAACTCATGGGAAAAAGAATCTAAACATCATATGTGTTGAGCTATGCCCTGAATAAAAAGAAAATCAGAAAACATAAAGACATAACTGGCAAAAGTAAGAAGACATAAATAAAATCTATTGGAGAAACATATTTTACTTCAGTCTGCCAGCAAGAACATGCAGGAAAGCATAATTTAAAACTGAAGATATTATCAGTGTTTTGCTGCAACAATAGGTGTAAAAGAGTTAACTTATTAAACTAGCCAAGGTAAAGCTGTTACTGTAGTTCATGCCTTGTAAAAATATTCACATCTCTTGAACACATAGCACTTGTGAAACAGTCAGAAAATGACATATGACAATAGCTATAAAATATGGATTTCTTTCCTTCCTTGAAGTTGTTTTGTTTGCTGTGGAAAGTATTCAGGCTTCAGTACAAATAATTATGCACATGTTATTGTACTCTAAATGATATGCATCCTGAAAATGGCTCACATTGGAACTTTTATTCAGGACAGGCAATGACAGCAGCCAAAGACTCGCTCACTATAAATGAGCATGTAAAATATATTCATACGCTTGAAAAATGGAAATTAGTCCTTAATGGTTTTAAATCGATATGGTTTCCATTGCACGTTTGAATTAGGTTTACTTTCCAGTGTATTAGGTAGAAGAAAGAAAACGTGCATTTTTTTTTATTTCAAACACAAAAAGGATTTATTTTTTTTTGACATTTAAACGGCTTATTTCCCATCTTTTGTATTTGTATTAGCTTCACAGCGGTAGCCTAATTCATTGTTTTTATTTTTATATATTTTGTTTTTTTCCACCATGGAGCTCCACATGCCAGATTCCAGCTGGCATGTGTATCATGAAGAAGAATTGGAACACTTCAGGTTTCATGGCAAGCTGTCAGAAACAAAGTTTTGGGTATAATTGAAAGTCCCTCACACAACGAGGCTGACAGATGTGGAGACCTAACCAAAGTATGATACCGACTGATTCTGTGCTCTGGCTGTCCTTTGCACAATGCATGTAAGTTAGTATGTTGATGGTTATGTCAATAGCAATTAACCACTAAGAGAAGTCTTTCTGTCCCATTACTGTTTACCGGTATATGACTACCAGCGAAATTTACTATATTTATTTTACATGCAGATAACAGGATGCTTCTCACTGCTATATACCAAATGAAAGGAGTCATTATTCCATTCAACAGAAAGTGGGTATTCTGTGCTTTCAGCAGGCAGGTATGATTCAAACCTCTCCAACAGGAACCATACTTACTGGACTAATTTATTCTGAGAAAATGAGAGTTCATTTTTTAGCAAAGCTTAAAGTCTATTTGGCTGATTAATTTAATTAAGCTTAAGGTCAGCATGTGCTTCAAAAATAGTTTTCTCCTTAGCCAGTGTAATTGTGGAAATTTAATGTCAGAATTAATGACATCAGCCTTAATGCTGCACTCATGTCAGTCTCACTAGAGAGCATTATAATCAATCATTATATGTTATTATAGGGGCACAAAGCAGAAATTGTGTCTTCTGAGCACTTTGCTTGTCCTCTTCTTCCACACACGTTGAAGTTTTTACATTCAGTCCGGAGGCTGATCAAAAGCCACAAATGTGATGGTTTAATGAGATCTTCTGGCTCCAAATTACCCACAATGACCTAATTGCCTGTGAAACATCAGTTGTAAACAAAGACTCTCACACATAGACACACCACCTTCTGCTTCTTCTCCCTTTTAGTCTGTTGCTTCCTTTTTTATTTGCAATTTAATTTAATCTGTTATCTCATTAGATGATCCACCTCCATGAAACATGTATTTGTTAAAGTGTCATGCAAAAGTAGTGAACATTTTCATATACAGTGATGTTACAAGAAAAGTTAAGTTCTTGGCCCACATACAAAAACTTCATGTGTGATGAAAAACTAAAACATCACATTTGATCGTATGGTGAAAGATGGTGGAAGCAGCATCATGCTGTGGGGATGCCTCTGTGAAGCAGGGAGTGGGAAGCAGGTCAGAGTTAATAAAAAACATCCTCGGAGTAAACCTGTTAGAGGCTGCAAAAGCATGAAAGTCAATGACCCTAAATATACAAAGTCAGAGATCAACGTAATGGCAGACAGCATTAAAAATGCACAAATGCATCCAAATTATTACCTAATATCCGTATGAAATGAGTAAATCTGCTATTAAATAAAATTTTTGTGCAAAAAGGTATTTCTTTTTATTTCTTATTATTGATTGAAATGATTAGCACATAATTTAAAAACATTCTACAAATAAAATATTACATTAAGGTTTTTGTACCCCTAACTTTTTTTCATAAGTTTATAGATATATAACATATATAACATGACTTGTGTAAATTTAAGCAACTGAAAACTGTTTAGCTCAAGGTGTTTTAGCTCTTGAGCTTCTACTGCAGAGTCACACATCATTGTCTCTTACCACAGATAATTACTCCCATTGCTGCCCTTTATTTCAGTCTCAGCTTGATGGATGCCTCTGTCCTCCAACAGACAACAGCATCGTTTCGTTTCCTGTTCTGCAGCATTGCTCTTAAATCTTGCCATAACTCTTAAATCTGGCGAATGCATACCTGAAAAAGAAAAGCTGTTTCTGGAAAAAAACGGATCAAGAGCTGAAGACGGCACTGAATTCCTGATACATTTCTCAGTATTAAGACATTAGATATGTAAATGACTTACACATGCATGCATATTTTAGTCTCAACATTTGCTTAAAAGGCAGTAAGAAGGCATGTAAGTCATATTTCCTGTTACCATCTCCATCTGTGCTAGAAGAATCTGAAGTATCAGGTCTGTCTGGTGTGTACAAACATGCATTCACTATGTCAAAAGATGTTTGAGAAAGACAAGCTTCCTGTTTCTAATTTGTCCTGCCTTTTCCTAATTAACTGAAAATATGCTTTGAATTCTAAAAACAAACTGTTTTTTTGTACTCTTGTTTTGGCAGACCATCTCGCTGTCAGTCACTTAGATAAGATCAGAAAATTGTATTGATCCCAACTAGGAAAATCCCCTTCCCACAGCAGAAAATAATTAAACAGGGAGCAAACGATGTAAACAAAATAAACATGGAGGCAAAAACCTTTTGCTAGAGAAATATGTAAAACCATATATTAAATAAACAATGTATAATGTTGGAAACACTGAAAAGTAAAGTGAAACCTAAAGATATTTACCCTATAATTTATTTATTTTATCTATTTATTGAGCTTTTTTGACGCACTTAAATGTGTCAGATCATCAAAAACAAACATTACCTGTGCAAATTAAAAATCAGTTTTCAAATAATGAGTTTTAGGAAAAGAGGCCTACGCAGACCCACTGGACACGATGTTAAAAAGTGACTGTCCTCTACACCACATTACTGGTTGGGTTACCATATGAGTCATGCAGGCTTTTTTTTGTTTTGTTTGATTCTCTAGTTTTGGATATGAAGTATAACCAAGACAACAGAACAATTCATTTGGTAAACTCTGTACTTTTTCACGGTCAGATAGTAAGAAATACATTTACAAAGCTTTAGGCAAAATAATCTTACTGCCTGACTGAGCCAGCATGATGTCAAAAGGGATTTAACTGCTGTAAAAGATGGAGCCATTAAGACTCCTTCTTTTAAGGTCAAACGGAAAGTAAACTTCATATCCAGGTCTGCAAATAGAGAAAATTTACATAAAAGCTATTCATAACAATAGCTTAGTGTGAACAAAAATTACAAATTAAGCAAGTTTTTCAAGTTGAAGATTATGCTGTAATGTAATTTATATACATGCATTAAAAATATAGGTCAGAATATTTTGTATTTCCTGATATGTTTTCACAAAAATCATAAATAGATGAAAGAAGCTGAGTTTGTGTAAATAGAGAAGAAAAAATAACGCCTGGCAGCTGTGTGCACAGTTTTAGTCTTTGCAAATAAATAATGTACACTGCTGCTGCCGTCTCTGTACAAGTCAAGATTCACTTTTTAGATTTTGGACAAGAGACCTCCTGCATGTCCCAGAGCAACACCAACAACTACAAAAAGGAGAACTCTCACTTATTCTGCTGGGCAAATACTTGACAATTTTAAATGTTTTGCAAAATTTCAGACAGATTGGTCAATAGCATTTAACTGAGAATAACATGCCAGTGGCGGTTAGATATGAAATAATCTTTCAAGTTGCTGTTGCAACCTCTGGAACTTTGGTTTAGCTGCCACTTTTGTTTGGACTTTTGGGTTTAATTTCAGTGTATTTTTGTAATTTGAGACTTTTTAGTTCTCCATTTTGTCTTAGATATTGTTTCACTTCTCCCTGTGTCATTTTCGTCCTTTCATTATTGATTTATTTTTTCCTCAGTTGCCTTAAGCTCCTTGTTCCCCTCCCAGCTGTTTTCAATCAGTCCAATGACTCATCCATTTTCAGATCAGTAATCACTTTTCTCAGTATTTATGCTCCTCAGCCAACCATTGTTGGATCCTCCTGTGGTCTACTTACCATTCTCCATGCAGTTATTTCTGCTCCTTATCAGTGGTTTATCCCTTTTTTCATGCTTTGCTTGCCTCTTCTGTTAGGATATTGGTTTTCTGCTCCAGTCTATGTTTTTTTTCATTTTTCTTATTAAACATTTACTTTACTACAATCCTTTGAGTCTCTTGTTTGCTTTGGGTCATTCTTCATAACCAAACGTGATAACTAAACATCAATGTAATTCTTATAACCATAAGTTTGTGATAAATAAATCCTATTAAAATATTATACGAAATATTTTGAAAGGTGAATTTTGAATTATGTTGCTGTACGTTTTAGTGACGTATAAAGATGGCTGTGAATCATGTTTAAGAAATTTGTTTTACATTTCCTATTGAATATACATAACAAACAATCCCCCACTTCCCTGCCGTCTAACCGTCTTACTGAATGCTGTAAATGTCCCTCCCACTAAGACCGCAGGAGGGTTAAACAATCACATCACTGTTCACAATCAGTGCTGTGAAGAAGTATCCCTCACAAATTTTGTCAGCCATTACTTTGTCACAGTTCAATGTTTCAAATTACTGAAGAGGCTTAAAATCTCGCTGATGATACAGATTATAAAATTCAATTAATAGGTAAGAGACTACTACTACTTATCAAGACTTTTTAAAGTAATTTAACTTGGTTAATTAGCATATTCTTTGTGCTTAAGACTTACACATCTCCTGAATTTGAAAGTTATGTTAAAGATCCTGGTTTAATGCAACAAGTATCAACTTTCTGTTCCTTGTGCCACTTTACATAAATAGTGTAACTTTTTTCAAATGTCAAACTACCCTGGTTGTTGGTAAAAAGAAAAAAAAATAACTTATTACCCCCTTATAACAGCAAAACTGAATTGTCATTCAAAGGCCAAATGAGGATGTCAGACAACAAAAAACATCTCTGGTTCTGTAATTGATTTAAAGCTGTCACTTTTTAAAACACCACATTCTAAATGCCATAATTGATGTGAAACACATTCAAGTTTAGAACTTTGTTGTTAGTTCAACATGCTTTATTAAATGCCATAACTTTGGTTTTAAATGTAATTTGTAGATGTTGCATGTATGCACAATTTTTAACCATTTGGTAATTAATCTAGTGGATATAACTGAGCAATTAAACAATTCTCTGCATTTAGAACTACACTGCAATTGCTAAATGTGTCTCAGCAGTTTTGATTAGGCATGCAGGCAGACTCTCAGCAGGAGGTCTGCATAGACAGAAAGATTCTGCTCCCTTCAAACAGCTGCTTTTGTACTAATTAAGCAATGCTTCCATTAATTGTATACTAATTCTGTCTGCTCAGCTAAAAACATATTGCTGAGTGTCAAAAACCTTTTTTTCAGCTTGCCCTTGGTAAAATTAACATATTAAAAGGAAATGCAGGATTAGGTTGTTTTCTGTGTTCTGATAGCAGTGGCTACACCCTAGAGAATCATGTTCAACTCATACAAAGGCCTACAGAATCATCTTCAATCAAGACATGTCGAGCCTATTCATAGGGTTCATTCACAACTTTTTAATCATTTTAATCTCAGTCGCGTGTTGGTACATCTAGATGGTTTACCATCTAGGGTAAACATTCAAAGTTTTGTCAGGTCTTAAACACACAAACAACAACATGGATGGATGGATAGACAGGCAATAAATATGTTTTTATATTTATATTTTTCCCCATAAATATCCACACATGGAAGACGCTTTATTTTCCAGACTCTATAAATCCTCATTTTCAGAGTTGAAAGTGAGTCATACCAAATGGGAACTTTTATTTTTGACATTAACTTTGCTTGCAGTTAATGTCACATATCAAACTACACATACAAACAGTGTTATGGCAGAATGTTCAAAGATTGAATAATTGGTCATTTAAAAGGAATAAAAGGCATCTGAGCAAATAAAAAGAAAAATATTTGGAAAATGGAAAATAAATCAAAGACCACCAGTTTTATAAAAGTGGGGCTGAGAAAAAGTCTGCTTTCTGAGGCTAAACATGTTCTCTGACTCCACAGACCTGCCTACCCACTGTGTCAGCCCACACAAAGAGTGTCTGCTCTTCCGTAGCATTCTTTGTCGGAGCACACAAACACACACCAAGTTCACCTACTTGTACTGAAAGACTTGACTGCTCCTCTGACTTACAAGTTACCTTCAGCTTCCAGCATGATGAAAACAAGTGCAGGTTTTGTTCAGGGCCAGAAGAACTGCCGTTCTCCTTCATCCTTCTTCTCAGTATTTTTTGTACTTAAATAAAATGTGTAAAGTTTGCTTCAGTTCTTCTTGATTGATCACTTCCTTAGTCTGGGTCTCTCAACATCTTATTCCATCGCATCAACTACTTATTCTTGATTGATCCTTGCACAATTGTCCTGCAAATCACCACACAAAAAAGTAAATGTGGCAGTAAATTATTACACTAAGCTGTAATCAGAAGATTATGTCCCCAATAATTCCTGCTTAAAAACAGGAAGCCCTGTTTGAGAGTGGAGACCACCTGGAGCACCTCTGATGGAAAAAATAATCATAACAACTGATTGATTAATTGATAAACGTATTAAAACTGGCCTTTATCACTTTAAATATTTTTGTTAGTGATTCTTTCTTTAGAACTGTTCTTGGAGGAAGTCTCAGGTCAGAGACGCTTGCATTCATAGGACACTCTGCTAATCATGACCACATTTTGACTTTAAATTCAGCTTAAGGTAGGATGTAAATCTTTACCCATTATGTGTAGTTACATTATGTTGAACCTGTAATGCCAACAACTGTGTCTTACTTGATTCTGGGGATAAATGATACAACATGTATCCTTACATGTTGAACAATTTGAAAAGGGCAGAACATATTAGCAGTTTGGTAAACAACTTTCTAAGTAGATTCGACAGTTACTCACATCTGCCTCAATCAGCAGAGATAATCATCACAACAGGATGTTAATTTTCTGTCAGCCTGAAAATTATAACTATATATAAATAAATAAAAGCTTATTGATGATTTCATCAGATATTTAAGCAGTCATGCACCCAAAAAAGGATGTGGCTAAATCAGGTCTTTGTAAGATTTTGATTTAGTTCATGCATTAGAATGTTAGTGAGTGAATATTTTTTATGTGACATATGTAGATTGTTTAGACCAGGGGTGTCAAACTCAATTTCACCGAGGGCCACTTCAGCATATTGGCCCCCCTCAATGGGCCACATTGACGGTACAAATCAGGAGGGCATCCCTGCTAAAACACCCCAGACAGAAGGCTGACTTCCCTCATTCAGTTCTGTAGAGGCTTATAATGAGTCAATGATCCAGGTGTGTTAAAGAAGTAATGCATCTAAAGCTGCAGATGGTAGCTCTGGAAAACTAGACTTGGGCAGCCCTAGCATAAATGTATGAAAATACAATGTTAAAAATAAATTAAACACCTCATACTGTTAAACAACTGATTTTATGTATTCAAGTTTTATATATTGCATTTGAGTTCCCATGGCCTATAAAATGCTGGGGGGCCCGAGTTTGACACATGTGCATTACGCCATAAAACTGCCAATTGGTAATTGAAGTAAAGTAGCTTCGATTTCAAAGAAGCCAACTGGCAAATGAACCATCACCAAAGAGGAAGGCTCCTGTTGTCTCACTGCACCCCAAGAGATGCATAACCTACAAAAACCATTTCTGTCTGGTTTCAAACCAGAGACTTTTTGCGTGTTAAGCAAATGTGATAACCACTACACTACAGAAACTGAACTTCTCTGCTTTGTTTCAGTTTGAGGTTCCAAAGTTGATGATGGGAGATGCAACATGAAAATTTCAACTCAGGTTTGCACTCAGATGCCTGGATTCAGAGTACAGACCATGACACCACAGAACCCTTGTTGACCTTTAGTAAACACCTGTGATGAATACAACATGCAAAATCTGTTTCTGTCTGGTTTCGAACCAGGAACCTTTCGCGTGTAAAGCAAATGTGATAACCACTACACTACATAACCTCAGACTCTTTGCACTGTTCCTGGTAGATGATCCACATTTTGTTAGAGACTAATGTCAACGATGAGCATGGAACGATGTCAAATACTTACAGATCCTCTCAGAGAGCACAGTAACTTGGTGAACAAACTGTCAGACTTATACATGTGCCTAATTTCATATTACAGTCCATAAACTAAGCCTGGGATCAAAAAATTGTATTGAAGATGTCATTAGCAGAGACAAATGGTTCTACAGAGACTTGGCTAAATGGCTAAAAAATAAAATCAATACTTAGAAATAAGAAATGGTTCAAAAATAAAATTAACACATTAAAATAAAAAATGGTTCAAAAATAATATCAACACTTAAAAATACAAAATCTCTGGAAAATAAAATATGATGTATGTTGTTTTGAAAAACATTAGAATATAAGCACTTCTATCAAATCTACATTGTAGTAAGATCATGTAAGTTCTTCTTAAATCCATGGAAACTCATCAGTTTGTAAGGTAGGTTAGCTCAACAGGTTAGAGCACCGTGCTGGTAATGCTGAGGTCAGAGGTTCAAACCCCGTATGGGGCAATTCATGTGTAAGGTCTTTCAGACAATCAACACTTCAAAATAAATAAGGGTTCAAAAATAAAATCAACACTTCACAATTAAAAAATGGTTCAAAAATAAAATCAACAGTTCAAAATGTATAACGGTAACAGTTTCTGTCTGTTCACTCCATAAAATCAATACTTACAAATAAAAAATGGTTAGGAAGCACATTACAAACCTTTTGTTGAAATGGCACATTAAATTCAACTCTCCATTACAGACCAGAGAAAACTAAAGAGAATGCAATGTTGTGTTAATCCATTTGAGGAGCCGGTAGTTTATCTTGAGGAAATAAATGATGATGCAAAAGTTAATTAGACTGTAACATGCGCAGTCCGCTGCTCAACCACTGCGGACTGCGAAGACTGAGGAACCGCTGGAAGTAACTGATCAGCGGATTTAACAAATGGAGCCTTCTTTGTGCTCGTTACCCAGGAGAGCGGCGCTTTGGAGGAGCTGCAGACGTAACATCATCTGTCCGTTTCGGAGAAGCGAAACCACGCAAAAAAAAAAAAAAAATCCTGGTAAAAGCTCACACCGGACCGCACACGGTAAAACACTCAGAGTTCAGTTGATCTGATTGGATCAAACAAATCCAACTGACTGATGAATTAGCACAGATTTTTCTGCAGATGGGAACCAGGAGGAAGTGCGTTCAGACCCCAGCGGGTGAAGTGATGCTAATTTAAGTGAAGTCGCTTAATTTAATTTATTAAAAGTTATTGGGGCCTCAGTCAGTGGTTTTTGTCACTACGAGAAAAATGTAGATGCATTTATCTGCTTAATCTGTGATGGGATCTGGATTCACGGTGAATATTAACTAAACCGTATAAAATGCGACTAAATAACCGATGTTAATATGATTGTAATTTCACGGATAAAAATAGTACATGACCGATTTTTTAATTTTTTTTTTTTTTTATGTTGTCGGTCAAGATAACAGATAACAAAAAAAGTCTAGCGCCACCTGCCGCCCTGACACCAACTCACACACATCTTCACTCACAGTCTTACTTGTAAATCGATTTTTCTTTTCTTGGACGTTTTGATGTTAGCTTGTCGATGTCTCAGTCTTATTCGCTGGGAAAATCAATAAGCAGCTTGAGGTGACTCTGCTGCTCTCTAGTGGCAAGAAGCCGTAATATTGGCTGGTAACAATTGGAATGCATTGTGGGAGATGTAGTTTGTAGTCAATTCGTGCTCAAAACCTATTTTAAGTCAATCATTGGCCTGTAAAATGCTGTGGGGGCCACATAAAATGACATGGCGGGCCACATGTGGCCCGCGGGCCTTGAGTTTGACACATGTGGTTTAGACTGTTTGGTGTAAAACATTATGGCAGTAAACAGAGAAAAGAAACAGAACTTTTCTGAAAACATGGAGAAGTATTTTTGCAGAATTTCGTTGAAATGATTCATCATTCACTGGAAACAGAGCTGAGCATCTTTAACTCTTTGGAGCAATAGATCAAGGTTTCATTTTCTGGATCAACATATATATTAAAACTTGTTGTCGACTCTAAAAAGCATACATGTTACTTGTTAACCTCTCCTAAAAATGATAAATTAAAGAATGATGTGTGTCGAGATTTGCAATTTATTGTTTTGTCTACGTGTCATCAACTATTAAGGTAATGTTTGATCTTAGGCTTGCTCAAGGACTTCTGTCCTTGGTACAGATCAGAATCATTAAATTGGGTAACTCCCAACACCAAGTCCTACTCCAATGATTAAAATTAGTGCAGCAAAATAACATAGCCCCAACAAGTTAATATAGGTTTTGACCTATGATATTAACTTGTCACAAATAATATTTTTATTCTACATCTACAGAGTCTTTATAATTTTAATATATTTTGTCTGTTACTTATATACTTCTGTCTTTCTTAGCTACTTGCTTTTTTTAGTTTGCAAAGCTGTTTTCCTCTGTTCACATGTGGGCAAATAGGTGTAAGGTCATTTTACCTTTTAGATTGGTATTATTATTTTTGAAGTTGTTTTGTTGCCAGTAATTTCATCAAAGAAACAGCAAATCTCTCCTCAGTCCAGCTGTTTGTGGGAAAACAGTCCAACTCCCTGTAAAAGATAACAAGATTGTGAGATATAAATAATTTATCTTAATATTTGCCACCTGTCCAAACTGCAAGCAATCCCTCCTCAGTCTGAGGACATTAACGTCTGCCTGATGCCACAGCTGCCTAATTAAGTCAAAGACTAGAAAGTAGCGCTTTCCATTTGTTTAAGAGTGAGACACTTTCTACCAGTAGATTTCAAAGTCCACATATGAAATTATGATGCTGTAAAACCCAAAGAGCTTTTTGACCAGCTTCAGCTTCAAAGCAGAGGAAGAGTTGAATAAATGTTTGAATCAGAATTGCTGAAAGAAAGCGTATGCCAACTTGCAAAAGGTTTTCTTCTGTGAGCCACCATTGCAGTTCTAGCACAAAAAATATTCAATAAAGCCACCTTAAAGTGACAAAATGAAAAAATAGTTTGGATTTCCACTGAGGCACTGCTTTTAAGCTGAAACCGTAACTCTTTAAATGGGAACATGTATCATTGCCTAGTAAAAAAAAATGTTTTTCACGCCTTTAACTTGGCATTTGCCATTTTTAGGGCCTAATTTTATGTTATTTGTGTTCTTAGTGTTTTGGTCACTTGATTTATGAATGATTTCCTAGTGAGGTGAAGGTTTCACATGCTAGTATATTAGTGTAATAGTAATAATCCTCTTGATCACCATTAAGAGTTCCTCTCCTCCTCAGTGTCTGAACTGCCACATGTCTCCAGAAAACTCCTCAGATCAAGAGTTTTATATTATTTAGCATCGTTTTCAATAAGCCTTTTAAGACTTCCTTCTGGCCTCCTCTGAGTTATCATGCATGTGGGTCAGGCATTTAAATGAAACCATGTCAGAAATGGCCTACAACATGACAATTAATTGGAAAATTATGTTGGAAGAAATCAAACGTATTACTTTTTAATTTAACTTTATTTATTTTGTTTCTGTCACTTAGTAATAGGACCAGGGGCGCAACTACATATTATTCAGGTGGATGCGAAAACCCCCTCTGGTGCAGCGCCCCTATGCGTTGCATGCGATGCATAGCCACTTTTTGTGCCACTGAATAGGACAATTGAGGATATTGGCAGAATAAAATGAGCATTCACTGTTTTCATGATTTTGTCACATCCCCATACAATTGCATGGGGTTTAATTTTCTTGGTAATGTTAGGTGGATGTTTTTCAGTTTCTCTTTTGTATCTTAGCATGCTGCAATTTTGGATTGCTGTTTTTCAGCATTCAGATTGGTTGTCTGTATGGATGTCATGCAACGTCCAATGGATGGGGCTATGGTATTTCAGAGGTTGTGGGATTTAAAAGCTAGAGGGAACTTACACACGAGAGAAAAAAAAACTGTTCAACCTGATACTTTTTGGAAAATACATTGCTTTTTTTCTCTAAACTGTGCTGTCTGCAGAAGGTCATTCAACTAATTCTGGCCAGTTTCAGCAGCACTTTGGGGTATAGTTCACTTGTAGATTTATTGCAAAGTATGGGAAACAAACAGGTAATGCATAACTTGGTTTCAGTAGTTTCTGGAGTCAACCAACTAAAGTTCTTCCAATTAAAAACCACAGGAGGTAGAGCACAAAATAAGTCAAAAAAATGATGGTCTATAATAAAAGAAAATACTGGGAGTCAAACTAAGACTCAGGGACTGCACAGAGACTGCAAGAATCAATGCAGAGGAGTAAAACCACATGAGGGTATGGGGAAGCAGATGGACTAACAAAGCACAGAAGGTGAGACAAGACTATACACACACTGAGAACAAATAGAAGAATGGATGAAACAAAGAGGGAGGGAAGGCAAGCCGAAAAGGGAAGCAGAAGCCATTTCCAAAATAGGACGTGATGATAAAGTCCTGACAACAGAGGAGTTTGAACAGATGGTGAACAAGATGAAAAAAAACAAAAAAGGTATTCTAAAATAAAAGGTTAAAGCAATGGAGAACAGTTCAATACACAGAAAATTAACAAAATGCAAACATAGAAATGTTGGCTGTAAACCTGTTTAGTTATTTGTTTTATTTGTAAGCCGTTTCTAGCTTAGTACTGTAACAGTCTTGTTTTTATCAAGATAAGTGAATAACTGATTTGTTTGTCTAGTTTTGGCTGAATCCTATAACAAAGTAGTAAGTACATCTTTGATCTCAGTTTACAATTTACCTAGTTCTGTCACCATGGTAACATATACTGGAGCTACAGATTCAAGAAAAAGAGATCAACATTTGTAAAAGTCTCACTACACATGCAATTCATATCTTAAAACAGGGGCTGTAAAGCTCTGTACAAAAAGTACCACCTTAGTAAATACTAAGATACTTCTAAGTATATTCAACAATAATCTGTCATCACATTTAGACTCTTATCTGAGTTTAGGTGGAGAGCTGAGCAAATTTTTGCTCACCTGCTGTGCCCATCATGGTTGATCTGTTGCTCTTTCCTGTTACACCACATAGCCTTTGTACTTCCCTTAAACTGTAGTCCATATTTATTCTTTTCACTTTCTTTTGCCATCATATCATATATATTTAAAATATCATGCTGCTTCAACCCTTCTATCCAGGTTTGCCTCCTCTGCTGCCATGCTCTCCCTCTTTCTAATCTTATAATGAAAGCTAAATTAGCCATGGCACTTACCATCAGAGCATGCAGCAGTCATTGGTCTCGCCTCATGACTACTCGGTCATCTAGCTGAATATCAGGTCTACTGGGAAAGCCCTTCATAGCTGACAAACTCTCCATGGACATGATGGTGCACCCAGTTGAACTTAAACAAGAAACTGTATGCAGATGCAGTTTCATTACCTTTCCGGTCCTCTTGGCAGATTAAAGTAAAGAAAGACAGCTTTGAAAACAAATATATGCAGATTCGTTCTATAAATTAGCATTTTATTGAAAAGTCCATTTGTTTTAGGAAATGTACCACTAAGTGAAACACATTATGCATTGTAGATTAATTACAGTGAAACCATTTGTATCTGTTAATTATGATATTTCCACTTACAGCTAATGAAAACATTACATTTAAAATTAGAACCAAAAATAAATTAATTAAAACTGGAATATGGACTTGATGAAAAGTATTTTTAATACCTGCTCAAAGGTAGTTATTTTCAAAAGGTACTTTTAATCTGACAAACAATCCTCATTGGGATTTATACTAATTTACTGAATTTCACTGTATACACAAAGGTTTAAGAAGCAAAATGTTTCTTAACTTTTTGCTTATACTTCCACTGAATCCAGTGATTATGAAAAGTAGAAGTCTTCATCTTTGTGTGCAAGTCTGACTGAGTCAATGACACAATCTGCCAACAAACATCAGAGTTCTCTTTTTAGTGGCACATCTTAAATGCCAAGCTGACAACCTAATCCTCTCAGGCATTGTTCTTTTCTTCCTGACTGCACAGTATTTGGAAGTTTGAAAACACAATTTCTGGCTAAAAATATTGATTAAATATTAAACATATTTATGCATGAGTGCATCTTTCATAAGGTGTTAAAGAAAACTACCTGTGTGCAGATTTTCATTTAATCTCTCCCTCAGTGTTGTGATGTTATAGTATCACAAAATCCAATCTGTTTTCCAATTTAAACATAATTTATTTAATAAGACCACCACATCTTCCCCAAACTCCTTGAAGTGTTAAAATGGTGCTGTGTGTTGCCCCCTATGTTTAGCTCCCTGCACTACAGTCTGCACAGTCAGCTGTGGTATAATTATTTTCTCATTAGTGCAGACAATAATGACAATTTTGTAATCTTGCTTGCCCAATCTCTTACTCCTGCTCTTGCTGCATATGTATTTCACTTTCCGTCTCTACCAGACCCAACCAGTGCCCCGCTGGAGGGAAGAATTCACAGCCATTTAAAAAAAGAGAAAGCAAACAAACAACAATTAGTTTCCTGTTGACACAGAGAATTGTAGACTCATCTCCTGCAAATTACCCCTCACTGAGGCATGAGCAACAGAGGCTTTCATTTTAGGTGTTTTTAATGAACCATTTATGGCGAAGGTAATCAAGAAACCAGAAAGATAAATATGCATGAATAAGTAACATCAAGGAATTGGAGGTGTGTGTACAACCATTCAGTGCAAGGAAAATCATTGTGATAAGACGTATGTGGTGAAATTCATTCATGAAATGATTCATTTATTTTCTCATTCTTTTTCCTGCTCTTGAGAACCAAGCAAGTATTTATGTAACAAAAGGAGAGATTACTGGAGTGCTGTTGTTGCTGTGTCTTCTTTTATTATATTTGAGCCATGCGAAGGAGTCTGACATAAAATGTACTTAAAGCATTAGATTTATAATTTTTTTTAAATTACAGTTTTTCTTGACATAAGTTGGAAAAAAATATATAAATGTTTAAACTTATGCAAAATGTAAATATTTTTCTTGACAAGAATTATTTTCATATAGAGGCAAAACTGTAATTGTTATATTGCTGGGATTATTCATATCGAACAGCTGTGAAGGTGATGGTTGAATCAAACGTATTAACCAGAATATGTAAAATGTTGCAACTGTTAACATTAATCGCTGAATCGGGGCAGGAGAAACATGACAGAACCCATGTTTTTTTTTTCTTTGTTTTAATCAACAGTGTGTTATAGAAATCCTATGAACACACAAATTACTCAGTTCTCCTTAAGCAAATTGTTTAAAGTTTAAATATTCTGATTCTGAGCCGCTATTTGGCGTTTTAAGCAAAATACAACGTTAGAGGATCTAACAGAAAGAATTGGAGCACCAAGATTGTTCTGTGTTCTATGAGTTAATGTGCAACTCATTCTCTGACTGCAGATCATCTATCTTCTGCATATTTAATCTTTTTTCCGCTTCACTCAATCTTCTTCAGGGCTTCTACTCATCCTTACTGTTGTAAGCCATTCCGTCCCTTGCTCAAATTGCAGTAATGTGTCAGATAAAAGTTGCCCTTTGATCAGTCTTCGACTCTGAGCGCAGCTATACTCACTTTTCATCTAATGGATTCACCATAGGCTCAGATACAGAACAATTTTGAACCAGTACAGAGCTTCTGTTAAACTTGTTTCGTTACAAATCACTGAAAGTTAACAACCTTTGGTCCTACTGTGAATTACTGTGAATCATAACAAGGCAACTAATTGTATATAAGTTTCAAACATTTATATGCACTCATGTGTTCTACCTATCATTCCAAACAACAAGTAGTTCAGCTAGTTCAAATTAAGGTCACTTAGGTTAAAATATGTCTACATGTCTAAATGGTTTAACACTTAGCCTGTTGCTCAGGCAACAAACACCGTCTTTATGTCTCAATAACCAATAAAATGTACGATTTATTGGTGATTTTACCAATAATTCTAATGATGACTAAATATTACAAGAAAGCTTTTTAAGAGCAGACTGATAATGGCAACAGTTTTACAAAACAGTTTAACTTAATTTATATCAGTCCAAATGTCGTTCTTAAGGTATATTATGGTTTAAAAAAATGAGCACATTTTTGTAACTTTTTAATGAGCAGTTTTTTTGGGTTTTTGTTTTGCTGATCTTCATAAAATAGCATTTCGAGTTAAGTAGCTGGCTCTTACAATTTTACAATTTAGATCTCCACTTATTAGGTTTACAGAACTTGAATGTGTGGCATTTGAAAATCATAAAGGTTTTGGTAATATAGCAAACATTAGATTCCATGATGTAACTTTGCTACATATTTCCTTATGTATTTTTTTTTTCCTATGCACAGGGATGAGGGTGCAGCTTGAAGCCTTCCAGCCCAGCCAAGTCTGAATGATGTATGATACAATTAAAAACAGGACCAGCAAGCAACCATGCCTAACAGATTTACAATCTAAATAGCAAAACACTTACTATTAATCGCTTATTGACTAAATGCAGAGTCATCCCCTATTACATAATAGACCTTTGAGATTACAAAATGAAAGTTTCTTTCGCTGTGAGCTTTCTCTAATTAGTTGCAGTGGTACTTCTTCTACAAGATTAAATTATTAGAAGGACAATGATCTTGTCCTTGTGTTTAGTCTAAACACAAATCAAAAAGGTAAAATCATTCATAACATATGTGGATATATTACATAAGCATTTATGGAAGTCAAATGAAATAAAAAATTAAGCAATGTTCATAAAACAGGTGTTGACCAAAGTGCTACAAATGAAAAAAATGAAGTTTATACAGTTAAACACCATACAATAGAAGCCAATAATAAAATCAAGCAAAAATTACATTAGATACATAAAATTAACAATCTATAAAAAAAATGCTAATATGTTGCACATAGGCAAAATTGGATAAATTGCTTGTTTTGATTAATATTCCATTATTCAAAGCTATAATAAAGAATAGAAGAATGTCCATGATGTGTGTCTTAACAGCAATAAACTATGTCCACATTTGTAACAATGCAATTAAAATCGTGTTTGTCAAAAAAAAAAAAAAAAAAAAAATTCAAAGCCTCTATCATAGGAGAAACCATAAACTCTGGTACCATGAAATGTCTGATTTTTTTCATGTGCTGCTGCAGTCCTGGCAACGCTCCGCCCCACGTGTGAAAATGAGAACACAGATCTACATCCGCCCACATGAGCAAAAAGA
This sequence comes from Poecilia mexicana, assembly GCF_051168715.1. NCBI lineage: Eukaryota > Metazoa > Chordata > Actinopteri > Cyprinodontiformes > Poeciliidae > Poecilia > Poecilia mexicana. Next base: position 9,926,721 of record NW_028263383.1, on the reverse strand, counting down.
CATTAAAACCTGCTCATGAATATGAATTCATTCATTTATGTACCAACACTTGTACAGTGTTCCAAGATAAATGGAGCTCTTAATGTACAAGTCAGCCTGAAATGGCGAGTGCTAGAAGCAATTGATTACTACACATACTAAATAGTAACTACCGGTACTTTATCTTACATTGCTTGACATTTTATCCAAGGCTATGACACAATTAATGTAAGTAAACCAGTAAAAATATTAGCAACTACAATCTACATTGTCCCTGTAAAGGGGCAGATCTTACAGAAAAGTATGTGAAGTGCTCCTGGTGAATTTGCTGATATCAGTGATTATACTGGACTCCTATAAGCTGATAACTGAGGTCTTCTCTTCCAATAACAGTCATTTCTCTGGAGTTCTGGGGTGGATAATGTCAAATTATGTATTTCAGAGCTTTTTGGGTAAAGTCAGAGAGAGGACATACTCAGGAAATATAAGAGAACAGAAAGACATCAAGTAAGTGTAGTGCCCAGCATATGTGATCAGCATGGGACAAAAATCAGGATACAGTGGGAGAAAATGGTACGAAGGATAACTGATCAATAGCAGATTCATGTCCAGAAACAATAAAAAGTCTTGGAACACATTCTGCTGACAATTCACTGTGCAGAGTTCTTGTTCTCTCTCTCTAATACAAAAATAAAAAAGCCAAGGTATCCTGAAGTTTCTTTCCAAACTTCGAAGGTCTCAAATTATCTATTACATGCAGTATACCATTTATACACGGCAATAATGTTTTATTTTTGTTTGATATTTTCCTAATCCAATAGTTTTATCACGGTAGAAATTTCCTCAAGAGGACATACAGTAAGATCACTAAACTAAACAGGTTAATCTCAATCTCAACTAAAATGTATGCATTATAAAATTAATACAGACAAAGTGATATACCTCAGTCATTTATTTTGGTTCATTTTTATGCTCTGGTTCCCAGAACGTTTGAATATTACCTAAGACTTTTGCTGTTGTCTTTTTGGCACATGCCTCCAAGGGGCTGCCACAGCACAATATCATCCCCCATTCCACAGCTGCATGCAGTGCATAGAATGGGCAAACATTTTGCAGGATGCCTTTCCAGACACCTTCAAACTGGGGACCTCTAATTTTCATGCTGTTTGTCAGTTGTTTATAATAACAACTATAGGTCGCCGTGGCAGCCACAGCACACTCAAATATACCCAGGTAAATAACTTGGGTATATTTGATGACCAAATATTATTTGGTCATCATTACACCTTTCAAAATGTGTACACGGTAATTATTCTCCATGTTTAGACACTACTTTGGTTTAGCTTTATTGATACACATTCACAGCTTTTATTTTCACACATAAACACATCAGAACTACTGCAACCAACACGAACCCCATTGTGCTACTGGTCAAAGTGATTCCTTGATCACCTATGCTTTCATTTGCTTCAAGCAGAGGTTTGCATTAAAGAGAAGCGACAAGCAGGAAAGATCTGTTCTGCAAAGGTATTGGAAAATTACAGCCTGATGCACCCAGGCAGAGAGTGGATAATGTGCTCATTTCTCAGAATGAGATTCTAAATGAAATGGATAGGATAAAGAACACTAAAATAGGAACGTGATCAAAATCAGACAGACCATTCTATTTACTATCACTCAATTGAAATTTGATTTAGTTCCCAAATAGAAAGCATTTGAGAACTTCCTGAATTACACAACCACTGGCATTGTTCTGTAGCTTTAAAAATACTTCTTATATGCTCCTTCCTTTTTTTTTTTACAGTTTATATATAAGATTATTATTATTGGAGTCAATATGAATATTGACTCCAATATGTATACATTAGTTATGTAAAAGGTTGTGAATCTAAAGATCATATCTGCAAGTATTGCATTTAATGTTTTATTGCTTGTTTCATAATTAGTTTCTGGATTGTGTTTTTATGGTCTAAAGCACTTTGAACTGCGTTATTGCTGAAATGTGCTGAACACATAAAATTGACTTCACTTGACTGCATTAACTGAACTACACAATCTTCTTTTAACGAGATTTCATGTTTGTTAAATTAACCTGTAATAGTAGCTGTTTACTTTTTACTGTATGAATATAGTTTAATGTAAAAAAGACTTACAATTAGACAAATCTTACACACATTTTTGACAAAGATATTCTCTTAGAAAATTGGCAATTCCCTTCGCTTAGCAGCAAATTGTTATTTTTACTTTTAAAGATTTTAATTCTAATTTTATTGAAAAGTCTGAAAAGAGATTGATGGCATATTAGACAATGACAGTGGACAAAATGGACCCAAATGGACAAATTTACAACTCGGGTCACAAAATGATGTCTCATAAGAAACTGATTTTTGTCTTTTTAAGATTAAAAGACAAAAATCTTTCTTGACTCCAAGAAAAAAATGGGTCCTGTAATTTTCATTTAGGACAATGGTCCATTGGGCAATCGGGGAGTAATGACTGATAGAGGGACAGTTTCAGCAACAGGGTTAAACCTCAATACAAAGTCTCAAGGGCAAAGAAAATCTGGGCTGTTTTACAAACTGATTCTGCACCGGAAACAGCCAGACTTTACTAACAAAGCCCAAAACCTTTCCGAAGAAATTAAAAGGACTGGCCTACGCATCAAACGTCAGCAGCTTAGGCCCATGCTCAAAAACATATATTTGTAATTCCTTGTAGTCATAAATTACATTTTTATGAAGGTTTTCAAGGCACTGGTGTGTAAAAAAAGCATCCTACTAAGTATAAAAATTATTTAAATTAAGCTGATTGAAAAGGCTTACAGTGTTGTTTCCACTGTTACCAATGATTTGTTAGAGCTGAGATAATGGTCTATCATTTTCTTCCTTTTAATGATCAGGACTTGGAGTGCTAGCCTCGAACACTACTAGGTCTAATGGATGGACAATTCAAGTCTAATAGGAACTGCTTGGACTACTTTATCTCAGAAGTGGAGTCTGTGCAAAGTAACTATGTAAGGAAGGTTTACATTGTTGATTCTGTGCCGACATTAGGATCTTATTACATACTAGAATAGTGACCTGCACTGAGTCACTGATACAGATTAAGGATCCCCTATGGATTCCATTTAGCTAACACTCGCTCATATTTCTCCATCTGATTCAGAAGCATTTGAGTTGTTTTAGACACACGATAGGCTTTACACTAACTCAGCTTGATGGCTCCACATCATTATCATTATGATCTGAGACTCCGCACCATTTACTCTGCTTATTAAACAGTGGGTGTGTAAAATTCCCTGCTCAGTTTAGGCAGCAGAAGCTGTGTGTATCCCTTCCTCAACCAAATGACCAACTCTAACACTGAGTTGTCTTGATGACCAATTACAACTAGTTCTACGTTACAATTCTAAACTCTAAGCCTTCAACCTAAATCAGCTAAAAAATCTTGAAATTGACCACTGAGGTAGTGAGTTGAGAATAAGTGGAAGTCTCTAGTTAAGTTCCAGGTTTTATGTTCTAGAGCAGTGGCCCCAACCTTTTAATTACCACGGACTGGTCAAGACTTGGAAAATTTTGCTGCGGCCCGGGAGGGGGGTGTGAACCGTAAGATAAGGCTTCTGCATGTTGGCGTTCCCGCTAAATCCTGAATATGCCCAATTTGGGTTGTCTTGGCCCCTTTATCGCAGCCTGTGTGGTTTTCCCTGACTGGGAACGAGAATACAACCTGTTGAATGTGACAGGTAGCCAATCAGAAAGCGCGGTGACGTCAGAACAGAGGGGAATCCCAAACAGCTGACATGTCGCGCAACTGAGAGTCCGGAGATATGTGGAAATGTTTATTATTATATGTAAAGGTTGTTATTATATATGTTTATGTTTATTCAGTTAAAAATGTTAACTATGAAAAAACATAGTCACCTCCTAATCATAGTGCAGCAAATAGAGCGGCTGCTCCCGCTGTCTTTTATCCACCGCCTTTTCTTTGTTTCTTTTATCTCTTAAAATGACTCCACGGTCTCTATGTGGCGAAGCAGTTTGAAGCTTCATTGCCTCATTAGCAGCCGGTCGCCGCATGTTACGCAGAGCGGCTTGTGATGTGGGACTCACCTACCGGTCCGGGATAAATCCATCCTCCTGTCTCTTCTCTGGGCCTTTTCCCCTTTGCAAAGAAACTTTCCAAAGCTATCTGATCCTTTTCTTACTCATTTTGCTGCTTATGGGCTCAGTGTTGGCGCGCAAGTAACCGAGAGAATCCGGTTAAAGGATTTTCAAAATAAAAGATCCTCCAGACTCAAATAATACGTAAAACGGAAATATTTAATTATTTCTTGCGCGGCCCGGTACCAATTGGTCCACGGACCGGTACCGGTCCACGGACCGGGGTTTGGGGACCACTGTTCTAGAGAACAAAACCTGGGAAATCACCAGGAACATAGCAAGGTGCAGATGGCAGTATGACCTTGTGGGGTTATACTGCTACTTTTTAACTGTGGCTTGATGAACCCGTTAGCAGTAGCATTAGAATTATAATTGGATGGAAAAATGGGGAGAGAAGATGTGAAGATACAGAAATATTTTATTTTCATTTTATTTATAATTTTCTTTTAATAGCTGGAAATGAATACTTTAAACCCATTTAAGTAACTTGACAAAGTTTTCATAGTCACCCAAATAAAATCATCATGCTATTTAAAGACACTGTAGTAAGAAACCTGAAACCAGCTGTTTACAAATTTTAAACCATGGTACCAGCAGTTTCTATCTAATTTAAGCTCAATTACACTGAGCAAAGAATGCATCGAGCTACAGCTAAACACAGACGCTTGCATTCTCATTGATACTGGGCTTGGTTGTCTGTCAGTTATCTTCCATGCAATTGTGTGTTTGGGCCACATATGAGTTTTGAATTTCATATTTGATGCATATGAAGTGTGCCTGGGATCAGTGGGACTGTTGAGGGGAACCCCAAGGTGGAATAGGTGCAATCAGGTAAAAGCAGTTTGACACAGCATGTGACTCTAAAATGGGTCTCAAATGTGCACTAAGAAAAGAGTTTCTAACTATCCAAATGGTTCCCACTTTCCTCCTACATCTGTCCAGCATCCAGCCTACATAAACTGGCTAAATGTTAGAAGATTAATTATGACACTCTAAACGACTGTCTCCATAAAATAGAAGCTTTTATTTTAGAAACCTACAGATATCTGAACTTTTTGCTTTTTTGCATTTCTAAAATATCACCTATACCTAGTCATAGAAAATAAAAGAGTGTAGTACTGCATACATATTGAGCTATTGGCAATTCTAAAATTGCCAATATTCCTGGTTGAGTATAACCAGGAATAGATTAATAAAAAAAATAAAGTAAGTCAACAATGATATAATAAGAAAATGAAAGCTGATTGAACCATTTTTGATGTGTCCCCTTTCTGTGTCTATGAAGGCAGCTTTGGTCTTCAAGAGTGGAGCAGAGGTTTCTCTCACACATATCATGATTCACAACCCATTTCATTACCTTCCAAATGAGTTGTTCGATAATAAAGTCTGCGATGTCAAGGATAACTAGTGGTTCTTCTGTGTAAACAAGTCACTGTCACTTCTGCTTTAGAAAGCTCTTTGTTCGATTAAGGATGCCCACCAAGGAAGTCTCGAGGCTATAAAGTCAGAAAGCTGGAGCAGCTTGAAAATTCACTTCAGTTAAATTTAATTGACAGGAGAAACAAGGAAGCAAAGAAAGAATATCCACTTCAAAGAAACAAAGGCTGCATAGAGAAAATCGTAGGAGTCTTTCTGTGTAGTTTTGCTGTATTTTAGGACATGAAAGGATAACATATGGTTCCTCCAACAATTATCTGGGAAAGCGACACACTATGTTGCCTTAAGTTGTATGGGAACTCCAGAGCTTTCCATATCTGATTTAAAACATCCCACTTTTTAATTTAGTTTAAATCGTACAAAGTGTCATCTTGTGCAGCAGAGGGCATTTTAAGAGCAATTTTGATTAGATCTCTGTATTAACTTTCTGAAATTTTGCCAGAGTACTTATGTTGAATCAGGGATGTTGAGGGGTTACTACAACATTTAGAGTAAGATTTACAAATCTTAGTCTATTGAAAAGTTATAGTGGCTTGATATTTATGATGCGAACAGCTGTCCTGACTTCTCTCTTTTTAAGTTAGTTGTATAATTCAGGATTCCTTGTTGAATCAGTCCTTGACTGCAAAGCAAAGTATTCCTAACCTTCAAAATGACCATGTCTTATAGATCAAAAAGAGTTTGTCATTGCAAAATATTATATTGGACAGCAGGCTTGATTGGTTTCAAGGTTTTAATGCCAAGCAGAGAACTTGGCCTAGATGGTAATTTTGCACAAATTACCATCTAGGGTTAAAGTCTGAAAGGAAACATGTTTCAACAGTTATTCATTTAATTTTCTGTTGCTGAATGTTAGAAAGAGGCAGGAAATGTTCCACCCTCATCTGTTTGAAATACATTAGCAAACTAAAAGGTGATGAATTGAGCTAAAAGATTACATTTACAAAACCTAGAAGACTTGTTTTAATACATTTAGCACACACATTTTTTTTTATGAAAATGAGCCTTTATTTACCTAAACTAATTGTCTGTTGTCTTTTCTGGACCAATTTTACGCAACCAGAAATTATAGCTTAGGACTGGACATCATACCAACAGGAAGTTGATTGTTATAAAAAGCAGGGATGTTTCTGAGCTGTTTACCAGTAAGGCTGAAAGCATTACACACATATTCAACTGACAGTCATATACAAACAAATCATAGCTATTTCACAAGCAGTTTTCGTGTTCTGAAGAAACGCTGCCCTGCAAGTGATTTGTTGTAGCTGCGTGCACAGTCTTGCTTGGGTTGATGAATTTCTCCCTCCACTACTGCAACATCTCACGTTCCTATTACCGAACCACACTTTGTGATCATATCTCTCGCTTTATACACATTTGTATTCAGTATGACAGCGTTATGTGTGTTTTGAGGTATTTTCTATACTGAATAGTGCAAATTGCCACACTCCCAGCTGAATCACAAAATGGTAAACTTATATGCACAAGAGAGCAGCTGCAGAAGCTGGGTCTATTCTGCAAAATTACAATGTAACAATTTCAGTTGAATGCCCCTCCTGCCTGTGATAAATCTCTGATAATACAAATATGCAAGGAAATGTCATATTTTCTCTCATTAAGCCAGAGATAGCATAGAGGACAACTCAGTAGAATTCAATCTACAAGTCATTATCAGCCCTGGTGTCCAGAGAATTGTTCCTCTCTTGAGACGTCAGAGTTTAATTGGTGAATTTGAAACAGAGACAGAGAAAATAGAGCTCCATACATTTTATATTAAACATTGTTTACATGCAGAAAAATATGTTATCTTCAGTTTCTTGTTGTTGTTACAATGATTGTAATTAAAATATATGGACAGGATTTTCTTTGGCTGTGTATTTTTTTTTAATTTTATTTTATGTATATTGTGACATGGAGTAGAAAACAACTTTTTTTAGAACTACAAGAAAAGTCATGAGACAGCAGCAACTTTGAAAAAAACTTCATACTCAATATTCTGATTGCCACTTTCAATCAGATGTAGCAAAAGTGGATGGAGGATACTCAACATTTGGACATGTAAGACCAAACATTCTTCAAATACTGAAATGTGCATCTTCTTACACAGAAAACAAAATGTTAACTAGGTTTGCAATTACAATGTAGGCTAAAATATGTAAACTTTCAGTTCATGGTAACAGCAGATACTACAAGATACTATACATAGTATACTTTTATTAAAAAAGAATAGTTTAATTACCAGAATATGGTAATTAATCAAACCTGACATTCAGTTAATTTTATTTTAAACAAACTTAACATGTAATAAAAACAATACTTGTGCAGGTAGCGTAACATTCTGTTCTAGAGAAATGTCTGTGACTATTTATTTGCTGTTAGCAGAAAATGGCAGAACACGGCTGGATGGCAGAGCACCCACATGCATCCAAATGCAATATTTACAACTTCGTGGATGAGAGTCAGGAATTGTTCTTTCTATTGCATGGGGTTGACAATTCAGCATGTAATGTCATGTTTGTAGAAGTGGAATACCAAGATATGTGTAAATAACATAGCAATATTTACACTGCATAAATTGGAATGTGTTGCTTGGGATCACATTACAGGCAGGCTCTAGGAGTCCTCGAAAACACTTTGTTTTTGGGATTTTGCTTAGGTGTGTGTGTCTGTCTGTCTTTTGGCTGAGTCACAGTCATAGAAGACATCTATTGACCCTTGCAGTGTCCCAGAGTTCCTGGTGCCTATCTCACTGGGCAAGAGGTTAGCAGGGTCTCCTTTTGTACACCCATAGCAGCATTTAGGACTAAAGGACATGCACACACACCCATATCTAATCCAGTTAACCTGTGTTAAATGTTTTTAGACTGTGTCACGAACCCACAGTACCAAATCGGGATTCAAACCCAGGACTTTCTTTCAACCAAGCAATAGTGCCACCAAATACATCACAGTGCAGCTCTGAGCATTCTGCACAAGAATCGTCACCACAAAGTTGGAAATTTTACAAATTACATGAGCTCTCTTTCAATTTTTCACTTCTTATTAAAACATTGGCCTTACTACTTTACTTAGTCCTTCATTTTATTTCTTCTGAAGTTTAGAAATCTATATTTATTGTGTGCGTCTGTGAGCGACTAAAACTATTGAACTTTTGAAATTAGGCAAAATTGATCAGCTTTGCATGAGATCAGAGGAATAAAAACAAAAATAGAACTGAGAAAAATATAAAATAATCACATTTATTCACGTGTGTATCTAAAATGTGAACTTATACTTTAAAACCTAACTGTAACACTGTTTTGAACTAAGACCACAATATTAAAGAATAATATTAAAGAATAACATATTTTAACTCTATCTACTTGTATAGATATATGTACAAGTATTCAACACTAATTTATTGTGCCTACTTGTGTCTATAAACAACTATACTCAGTTCTAACCATGCAATACATTAATCACATCCTGTAGCAGGAGCAAAGAGGGACGATTTCAGAAGCATCAGTTAATGTTAATCTCAAAATAGTCTGTGTAATCAAAGCTTTTTTTCATGGTTCTGGTGCTTGACTGACGACTCTGAGCATTTGTGAAACTGCTCATCTCTGGGGATTTTGATGCACGTCATTTCTTAGATTGTACTCAGGATTGTGTGAAAAGCATTGAAGAAACTGTTCTGTGGATTGAAACACCTTGTTGAGGTCAAGTGAGGGTGGCCGGATAATTCAGCACTAGCAGAAAAACTCACAGCACAGAAAAGCTCTCAGAAACTGGAAGGGAGCGCCTCTCTCTCAAAAGGACAGACATCTAAGGCTGGAACAAAAGCAGAATAAACAAGATATTATGAATAAAGAACACAAAACAGTCACCATCACAAATTAACAACATTGCATTGATGATCCCATGTCTACTTAGTGTAAGCTTGCCTACCCGGATAGCCTTCAAGTGGTTTCACCTGTAAGGTTCAGAATAAAAATGTTCTACTAAGTTACAGGCCATTTTAGATGAACACAGGAAAAAAAATACATATAAAACTGAGCAAACATATTTTTTTATGAAAAATAATTTTGCTGTTGCTGGAGGTTGCAAGAAATGGTGGAGAATTGAGCCTTTTGCTAAATGTTAATTTAGCAGCATCAGTGTTGAGGTTAACAGACTCTACTGCACAGTCTAATTGCTAGAAAATCCTTACACTTCCTGCTATAAAGAACAGAAAAAGGCAAAGTGTGACATTTTATTATATGCTAAAAAATATATTTGCTTATTGGTAAAATTTCACAACTCTTGTTTTACTCTAATTGAGTACAAGTGAGAAAATAAAGAGCTGAAATAAAGACAAAAGTACCCTTTGGTAAATGCAGTCTCAGCTGAAAAACTGTCTTCTGATTAAATGACTTGGTCCAATGCTGGGCACCTGAAGAAAAGTTTATGATTAATGTAAGTTCCCTGCACCTACAAACATCACAGATTTACTTATATAGCATAAGAAACAGTGATGCTGTTATCTGCAAGAATGTTTCCCGTATTAATTCACACCTTTTCTTCCCAGCTTTCTGTATTTGCTATTAGTCCTATTGCTCAGGATGATATTTAAGACAAGGCTCAAAATAAATTGAAAAAGGTTTCATACAAACAGACAGTGTATTTTTTAAAAAGATTTTGTTCACCCACCAGTTAATTTCTGAGGTTTGTAATAAGTTTTGTTAATTATTTTTGGAGAACAATGAGATGGATCTGTTTTTAGGTCTGTGCTTGGCAAATTACTGTAACACACTTTTTAGGCTAACAGCATAATGCTTCCTCTTAATGTATTGTTTTTATTATGCAAAAACAAAGTTGACTGATCATATCTACTGTCAGCAGTACTTGTGCAGCTGACAGGTATGTGGTGCTACTCTTCATCACTTTTTGTGAGCCACTCAGCTGTGTGACTTAGTGTACCAATGCATAATTATAGAGCACAAATCCAGCCTGCAACTCTTCACGAGCAGCACTTTTCAGGGCAGTTCTTTTTGTGCTTTCATAAACAACCCGAACGCATTTCTCTTTCAATAAAATAATGCAACATTAAAGTTGTATTCACACTGTTCGTTATCTCGCCTCATACGGACGAGGAGTGTATAGTGATGGGTTTCAAATGTGAAGAAATAAATGTTGACATTAAGTTTATATTCTGAAACATCATTCTGCCACTTATAAAATGTGTTGATATATTCCCATTTTGCCTAGTGCCTGTGTACTTGGATGAAGGTGTGCTGACTGCTGAAATCAATTAGCTGCTGTTACACATCTGAGACATCGAGTAAGGTAGTCACAAACCGTCTCACAAACCAACTCAGGGCTGTTGTGTAGCGATTATAGACAGTTTGCTCCAACAAGGTGGGTGGCAGACTTTAAGCAAAAAACTGCTGGGACAGATCACATTTGAAAATGAAGTTGCCCATCACATGTGTAGTGATCTACAGGTCCATTTATAATCATTTGAATATCATGAAGCTCTACAGTAATTTGTCTCATTTCAGAAAATTAAACTCATTGATATAGATTTCCTTTATTTTTAGTAACTTTGATAATGATTTACAGAGAGTGAAAACTCATAATTTACAATAAAACTTTAATAAAAACTATCATATTGCTGTCATATTGTCATGAGTTTGAACCTGTGCTTAATGTGTCCTGTGGGTATTTAATGCATTTTCCTCAACTTGCTTTCTAAAACTTGTTTCCATATATGTGAAAATTGCATAAATCTGGTCAGCAATACACAAATAAAAGAAAAAAAAATATTGAAATGAATGAATGCAGGTCTGAATTACTCTGTTCTAATTAAAGAAAAGAATAAGGCATACACAGAGTTATGTATGCCTTATTCTTAGAGTGACAGAATTCAATAAACTTAAAAAAATGTTGTGTAGTTTAGGTTCCAGTTTCTAAGTATAGCAAACATAGTGTATTTGCTTTGACGTCGGAGTGTCCTTTACCTTTCCCTCTTATCCCTTTGGAGCAACAGAGAACTTGAGAGGCCAAGAACAGTTTTGTGACCCAATTCTCTACCATACTGGTTGCCCAGTGGAATAAAGAGTGAGAATGGTGGTTAAAAAGTTCAAAAGCGCAGCCTTAATGTCCATATAGGCAGCAGAGAGGTCAAAGGAAAAGAAAACAAAGGTCTGCTGTAATTTGATTTGTGTTTGAGCTCTTGGCCAGACATGTCCTCGGCCATATTCCTATCTCCGTATCAGAATGCGGGTTTGGTGACACAATAAAAGTAAAAATGGAAATTACCTGTGCAAGGAAAGGTCCACAAGTAATGTGAGGATAATGGGTTTAAAAACCCTCCAGGTGGTTGGTCAGGTGAGGGTTGTGACATGGAAGCCTTGAGGAGTTCATTGAATTATTATTTGGTTATTATTACTAGTTTTGATTGATTATCTTTTATCTTGATGCAGAAAAGAGAAAAAAAAGCTCATTTCAGCTCAGTGCAGTTCATATGTTGTTTACATACTGAAAATTACAAATTTTAGCCCTGGCTTGTTTGTGTAACTTTAAAGAAAATACCCTCTGGCTAAAAAAATAAGTCCGCTGTGACTAATAACATCAACTGATGTTTAAATCGTATTTTTTCCGGTTTATGATGGCTCCTGGCAGGTTAACTTAACATTCACCACAGAGAAAACATATAGCTCCCTCAGAGATATTGAGGTATGAAAACATAGTAAGAACATAAAATATTTTTCTCATAAGTTTCCCAGAATACAATAGAAACATGATTGACTGCCTCTAATTTTAGCAGGAATGGGTAAGGTGTAATTAGATGTAATTATGCAGTGATGCATTTGTGGTTGTGTGCCATTTATAGTAAAAGCTATTAGCATATTCATACAATGTTAGTCATAAAAAAAGAAACATTCCAGAATTACATATCGAGCATTATCATTAAACTTTCTTTATCTTCATGATGCATCTCTCACTGCTGAATACAGATTACAGAAAGAAACTGACATTTCAGACTCAAAGGAGGCCTTGAGAAAATCAAATGTATAAAGGTCAACAATAAATCTGAGCCTATTGCTTATTGTTTACAATCTACTATGATATAAATTTGATCATGATGCTAGAGCATAACAGAAGTATCATGTATGTTAAAAAAATAGTAAAGATTTCTAAAGTTGTATATTAAGCTCTGAAACAAGTTGAAAAGCAGTAATCCATGAATTAACAGTACATGGTTGTAATTATTGGCCAGTAATCCCATTATTATCTTTAGGCAATTTGTAATTTAAGTGTGTAAGAAAACTAACTCTTAATTATATTAAAATGCTTCAGAAAATATTCAGAAGCATTGCCAGTGATGGAAATTTGATGTTCTCTGTCCTAAATCTCACAGTTTTAGGAATTTGGTTACCAAGGTGGCAAATCTTCTTTGAATTTGTAAAACCTACTGTCAGTGTGAGAGCAAAAATGGAGAAAGGCTATCAGCATTTTCATCAGGATATTAACAGCGTGAGGGTTTCCTGTGCAGATGAAGCTCAGCAGACCTTGATATTTTGCACAATTTGCATTACGGCCTACGTGTATCTTTCAGGAATTGTAGTCATTGGAAAGTTGTAACCTCTATGAGCTTCTACTCATTCTTTTTCCTCCTCACTCTGCTTCTGTTCTTTTTGACATTGCATTTGAACTGCAGCCTAAAAGAAAAAAACCTTTTTTGTCCATCTATGTGCAGTTTAGAGGTGTGTAGAGCTCTTTACTATGTGCAGTGCAGTGACTGCCAATCTGCATATACAAGGGACTTAAGCATAGTCAAGGTTTTTCTGTTTGATTTGAAAATGTATACATTTAAAGCTGCTGGGCAAACTCATTGATGTTGCATCTAGTGTGTTCTAGAGCCAAAATGCATTGCAATTACGGTGCATTTCAATAAATCAGCTTTGCTGTAAAACAGTGTAGGTGTAATTAGGTTGTAGCCTTGGATGATCTGCCTCCAAATTCTCTGATGTCAGAGTAACACAGGTGCATGCAAACCGTACATTAATGATAAACGTCTACTGCTTCCAGGTAGGCTCCTCCATGCAGCCCTCGACCCACTTATTCTGTCACCAATGAGCCACAGTAACCTCGCTTCTAAAGTATTAGGTTGAAAACAGCTGCAAGACTCTCCGATTCAATCATTTCTAATGGTTTGTGCATTGCTTACTCTATGCACCCCAGAAGATCTCACCAACAGAAGAGAACATCCACATTATTTCCCATTTTTAGAATCCCAATAACATCTAAAGAGTTGAGCAGTATCAACTGACAAAGATTGATTTGTGTCTTTAATACAAATTTTCTTTATCGTACTGAAGTTTGATGCGTAAGAATGTATTACTGGACTTTGGACATGGGTGGAAAGCTTTATCAGAATCCTACTCAGAGCAGGATTTGTGTTACTGGTAATACTACCAGCAATAATTAGTCTTTATTGAATGTTGATAAGGATAGGCAGAGGTAAAGGATGAATAAAGATCCTCAGAGTTTGGTACAGAAGCAATACTTTATATAAGAATTCACTTATATGAAACTGTTTGTCTACAGGTTCAAATCCAAGACAGAATTGTTACAGCATAGAAGATATATTAGTTTTTCCCCATTTTCTACCCACTCCAACAATCCAGAATCCTCCTGAACTGGCTCATAGTATTTCTTGTTCAGAACAGGCTCAAGTTGTTTTGAGGATTGAATGCAGCGTTAGATTTGGGGCCCATCACTCACCAACCACTACATCAACTGTAATTTCTCTCTTTTATTGACCGTGCATAATTGTTTATATATTGTATATTGTGAAATCCCTAGTGATATTATTTACTAATAACCTAGTGATCTGTTAGCTAGATTGTACATTAAAAATAGTGCTTTGCTTGACATAATACAACATTCACTTCATATACTTTAATAAAAAAATGTGCAGACAATGTGATTTTTGTTTTAGGGTGTGATCAAGAAAGATTCCAAATAAGGAGTGCTAAATTGCATGAGCAAAAGAAAATTGCATGTGCAATAAATGGGCATGTTGGACTTAATGTATGAAAGAGTGTCGTTATAGTATAAAGACAGCATTTTGAACATAGAACATGAACCATTTGGACTGTTAGCTTGATGAACTACAAAATGTTCTTTTTTAAAAGTAGTTGATCTAAAATACCTTATTTAGAAAACATTTTTCTTTCACACTATCACTTTTTCACACTACGTCCTTATTTTCAGTGTTGTGTTTTCTCCTGTTTAACAAAAATAAACAGTAATTAGCTTTGAAGAATACATCATTTTGACATGATAAAGGTTACATTCTCTCTGATTAATAAACTGGGAAAAAGAACATTTAACCTCAACATTTTTCATATTAATTAAAATTATATCAAGGTTGTTGAACCAGGTTCTACAGGGAACAGGCACACAGATGCAAAAAAGTGACGGCAAAAAAAGGGATTATGTTTTTGTGTTATCTCATGCAACATTCACTGCACACAGTAATTGTTGTTTTGTGATTTTTGTGTCTGCAGAACAGACATTCCCTTGTCTTCTCATGGCTTATGGTTCCTTGTAGAGCTCAGAAACATCCCACCTATAACATTTTGGGATTAAAGCAGTATTGCGGCTGAGGCAGTTCTGACAAGGCGATAGCGCATCGGTCACACGCTGCACTCTCATCGCCAGACATGGGTACTGGCCAAATGGTGCTATTTACTGGAGCAGGACTGGCACCTCTCCAGACCATCGGGGTAGCAGGCTTGGCATCGCAGATCACTGATGGACTCATTGAAGCGGTTCGCTAGCATGGACAGCTTGCTGCCATGACACAGGGAGCACGGAGCGCAGCCTGAACCACCACAATGCTGGCAGCTGTCGGCCTCCTGGAGACAGAGCAAACACTTTAGGGGAGAAAATAGGAAGTGGGAGAGAGAAACTGTGAGGTAAGGCAAAGGGTGAATAAGGACTAGAAGAGGCTGGATGGATGGGGAAATAAAATAAGAAGAAGGTAAACAATGCAGAAGCAAAAGATGGGGATTCTTGAAAGGTCAAGGACAGGGCAAAGCCATATGATTTGTTTTTATTACAGAACTTGGTGTGGTGGTCCTGCTTTTTAGTTATTAGAATTCAGTCTGTGGTTTAGTGCTTTTCAATGATCTACAACTGTCCTCCATTCCATGAACTGACGCAGTTATAGTTTTACATTGTACAGTTTGTTTTACAGCTGTTTCAAAATGGATTAATCCCAACCCCAGGCCAGTTCATAATTAACAAATGTTAATACAGCTGCCCAGTGTGAGTGGCCCACCTTCAGGGAAACTCAAGGAAACTTAATGACTTAAGATTTTTTCCAAAGACATTTTTAATCAGTGTCTGTCTTAAATAGGTATGTGTTAGGAAAATGCACAAGTATATAGCAATTTTATTACTTACAACTACACTGTCAGTAAATATTGAACAAATAAAAAGTATCCATGTAGATTGACAGAACAAAGAGGTTATAAAATACTCTCCGCTACTGTTATTCAGCACAATAAATTCAATGAAATGCATTCAAAACTTGCTGGGATAAGTGGCATCATCTGTGAAAATTTATAACACAAGTCATGCTTGAACATCCTTTTCAATCTCCATACTTTTAACCTGCATGTTACTCATAAATATTATGAGCTCAAAGTCTGAGACAATAGTTCTCAACTGGGAAAAGAGTGGATTGCTACCTCAGAGAGTCGGGGATTAATATCTTCTTCAAGCGGAGGGGTTCAAGGATCTTGGTTTGTTGTTTACAAATGATTCTAGAACCAAGTGGGAGATGGATGGATTATTGTGGCCTCATTTGCAGAAATGCTTCCTGTCTGACTTTTACAATTCTGAATTTGGGTTGTAAGTAACAGGCTTATCAGTTGTAGTCATAACAACCACATTAATACGATGGTTGAAGTCATTTTAGGGGCCATTCAGGTCACTTGAGTCACAGGCGCTGCCCTCTGTTTGGTTAATGTTTGAGTTATTATCTCTTGACGATCCAAACATGTCACATAACATGTCAGACAACAATTATTCTAATTACATGATGTAACATTTCTCTTTATAAATTGTTAACTATTAACAGCTTCCAAACTTGGGCAAACATGAAAATGATAAAAGATTATCTTGTCTCTATGAAACAAATAAAGCACAACATGAACTTTCTTTCAGATGCAGCAAAAATGTGGCAATAACAAAAGCAATGAGCAAAAGATGGAGCAAGACGGTGGGGAAAGAGCAGTAATCAGCCAAGAGAGGGAGGAAGTAATAGCAAGTTGGGTCTCCTTGCTGGCTTGTAAGTGGCAAAGCAGATGCTGCAAGGGCAGAAGAAAACTGTGGACTCATCACTATCTGTTCACAGTAGACAGATAACAGTGGGACAATTGGTTAACAGTTATTGCAGCAGGAAGGTCGGGATAAAAGAGGGAAAAGTGGAATACAACCAATATTCTTGTCATAAGGTAAGAATGTGACATCAACAGATAAACTTGATGACATTTTGTAGGTAAACATTTAAAGTAAGATTCCTGAAAACCTAGAATAAAGTGAGAATTGATAAGAGAGAGTGAGACTGAAAATAAAATGACTAAAAAATGTGGTGATAAAAACCTGACCACACTATTGAGAATGACTTGGCCATGCATCATTACCTTGGTATCTTTATTTTCGATCCCATTCTCCTCTTTTTCTACATCCTCTTGTGCCTTAAGAGCTTTAGCCCTCTTCCGACTTTCCTTATCCCTGGCCTTTGGACATCCCTCCAAGTCCAGTGGAGGGATGGAGTGCTGCCGCGTCATTTCAGGCTTCCTCGGTGGTGCTCTTATTATGCGGAGATTGCTGGTGTAGATGATTATTTTGCCAAAGTCCAAAACTGAGGACTGAAGAAATGTCAACTTGTTACTGGATAATTACAAAAGTTGCATAAAAACACAAAAATATATTTTTTTCTAAAATTCTGACATAAAATTAGAGTAAACCTTTCCTTTTGTAAATCAGTAAGGTTTAACAAATTTGGTTCTACTTGAAAAATGAAAAACAAAAAGTTTTTATTGATTTTTAAAAAGTTCAGGTCAATTTGAAACTAATTTGTTAGTGTGTTCATATTGTCCATTTGGAAAACCCATTTGTGCCGACTCTAACTTCCTGCCACCTGTTTTGTGAAGTGCATAGGCCCACTCTTCAGCAAAGCATCCACACAGGAGCCTGTCACCGCCATATTTCCCTTTTCTTTCAAATATAAGTGTTAATTACGATGCAACACATTAGTTTTAGTTTCATTAAACCTCATTTGTGCCTCTGAAAATTAAAACTTTTGTCCTGGAGTGCTTTTACACACCGTCATTTGGCTATTTTATGGGAGATTCAGACTAGCGGCTTCTTCCTTGCTGAGCAGCTTTTCAGCCCATGTCTGTACAGACTCATTGTTGCCATTTTGCTATTTATGGTTGATCACTAAGATTCATCAGTGAGGAAAAAAAAAAAAACTGAGTCCTTCTTGAACAATATGGTGGCGAGACATTTCTAAGTTGATTTTACATGCATAAAATTGTTTGAACAAATAAACATGAGCCTCATTAATTTTAGTTTATCTTTAATGTGACACATGAATGCTGTGTGTCATCTGTCTTTTTATCAGCTGTGTTTATATGTGGTTTCAATTGTGTATGTCAGACAATACAATAAAAGACAATTTGATTAGATTTTCAAAATAAAAATTGCATTTAGCATCAATACTGTGAACTTTTCATGTCAGAGGAGGATTAAAAGTTCTAAAAGGCTGAAGAGTCACACCCTTGTCAAAAACAAAACAAGCTTTGTTAGTGCAGCTGTGCTAATGAGGCTTTTGGTAAATCGAAAAGCAAGTAATCCTCTATTAGAAAGCCTTACTGCAGTATAATTAGATTTTAGAGGAAACCTTTGATCCTTAATTCTGACAACAATGCTGGATCCTTACTTCTTTAAAATTGTTTATTTATTCTATATGCTGCACACATCTTATGTTGTCACTTGGAATGAGCAATCAGAGATAAGAGGGAACCGTCTGTGTTGCATGCAAGGTTTTATGGCTGCTTGTCAACAAAGGCTCAGTAATTACAAATCATTTAAGGTTCTTACATTATCTTCTCTAAATCTCATTATGGAACAACAACTAAAGCATTTAAAAAATATTGCCATGCAGTCATTACATGCCAGCTCAGTAATGCTCTAAACTAATAACGTAATGTAAGAGTTCTGCCTTCCAATTTGAGATCAGTTCTGATGTGGTCAGTTGGACTCTGTGTGTATCTGTGTGTTTGGAAGATGAAACAATGAAAGTGACATGAATCCAGCAGGCAATGCACTGTGGCTGACCTCTGTTTCGGACTGATGCACTAATGAAGCTGCTTCCCTCAGCATCTTTGTAAAACTGGTCTGATTGAAAAATAGAAATAAAAAATGAACGAAAGAGAAAGAAAATCCTCTTTTAATATTACTTACATTCCAAAGAATCATGTTGGTGAAACTGGTACATCTGCCAAATATATGAATAATGTTGACTCTATTCATCTATAGCTGTACAATGAAATAGTTCAAAGGATATCGATGTGTTGGAGTGGACCAGACAAAGCTCAGTTCTAAATCTATTGAAGAACGTGTTTGGTGTGACCATCGCCAAAACTGATGGTCACAGATGCTCTCGCTCCTATTTTACAGAGAATACTGGGCAAAAGTGTCAGTCTCTATATTTACAAAGCTGATGGAAGCACCACTTTATGTTCGTATAACACACAAAATCCCAATAAAATGAGGTGTGTCATTGTAATATAGTAAAAGTTGAAGGTGTGTTAAAGTTTTTTGTTTTATAGCACTGTACAAGAGTCAGATTTTTACAAATATTCGATTTTTTTTCCGATTCGTCCCAGCTCTTTGTCTATTATCATCTTCATACATATTTTTTTTTTATCAATATAACACCTTCTAAAAAAGTTTCATGTCACAATTCTTCTACTTTGTTGGTTTGTTTGTTGATTTTCTAGCGCAACTAAATCTGATTTCATTGGACGTTGATTAAAATGCCTAAAACCACTTAAGAAACTTTTGTAAGTTCCAACCAAAGGTAAATCTGCAGTGACAAATTCCTGAAAGGAAAAATAAATCAAGAAAGTGCTTAAAACCTTAGACATTCAGGCAAATAAGAAATGTATCTTCCATTTTCTCATCCCAAACAGCAAGCTTTATTACCTTGCTGTCACCCTCCGTTTCCACAGTCTGACCACCTGCAGGCTTGTAGTTTCTCAGCCCTCTGTATACATTTATTCTTTGGGCAATGAGTCCTGTTGTTGGATAGAAACCTGAGTGAAGCAAACAAAACAAAGGGAAGTCTTAGCATAGCTTGACAACTTGCATCAGAAGTTTAAAAAATACAGTCTCCCTCTCACAAATCCTAATTTGCCTCTTGCTATTTAGGCTTTAAAAATATCTGATTTAATTTTATCAGCCTTGACTCAACCAATGGAGTATTTTACAACCATCTTGTTCATTTAAGTAGATGAAGCTGTATTTAATAAACTGTGTGTGCCATTCTGGTTTGGAATAAAGTAATAGGGAACATGAAGATCAACAATTGCAAATCAGAAAGTAATTATTCAATTCTCAGTTTGCTGCTCTGTTCTTATGATCACCTTTTGTGTGTGTTTCCTATTCCTATCTTGACTGTTAGTATAATTTACATGTAAAGCAAAAATAAACTGACAAATATATTTGAGAAGTCATATTTCTCTTATTTTTAGATTTTCTTCATTGGCTCCTTCAAACCAATTTGAAGGTGATTTACCTGTAACTATATCATGTTTTTTATACTTTACAATATTTTACAAGCTCAGAGCTTATCTGATTATCTGATATTGCTATAAATTTGGCAGTGGTGGGAAGTAACGAAGTACAAGTACTTCATTATTGTACTTAAGTACAGTTGTGACTTGGCCCATCTAAGCCAAAGGCTAGAGGTCATCTTTCCTTTTGACTTTCGCCATATGCATTCCTGTGTATGAGGGAAGCCTGCAGATTTAATGACATGGTGCAATCAGCTCTCTCCACATGTTTGTTCAAGGGAATAACTAATGCATTCAGTTTTTCAGAAAAGTTTATTAATACCAGATCCAAAGTGCTCTTTTTAGATCAAAGCACATTTTGCATTTCATTTGGAAATGAAGATCCCACATTAAGAAAGAAGAGAAGCGCAGAATTTAAGTTGCTGAGGTTGAGAGTAAAAGTCCAACCATCAGCCAGGATTCCACAGACTGATTTTCTTTTCCAGGCAGACTTGGCACCTTCCCAAACTGTAAAAAGTATCAATACTTGCACTGTGCTTGATTGGCTAGCAAACTCATCTGACCAAAACCCACAGAAAATCTATTGGGTGTTATCAAGAGGAAGATTAGAGACACCAGACCCAATAATGCAGACAAGTTGAAGGGGGCTATTAAAGCAACTCTCAACTAAGCTTCCTTAACACTTCTGCAGTACCTCAGGATGATCACCTCAATGCCACTCTGCAATGACGCAGTAATTCATTCAAAATCCAAGTTTTAAGTGTACAATACATGGAGATACTTTGACTTAGGCTGACATGTCCGCATTAAAGTGCAAATATTTTCACTTTTCAAATTGAATCACTGAACAAAATTATTCTATCAAAATCTGACATATTAAAACACATCTGTGTCACGTTGATCACATAGTTTTAGTGTTAGAAACATGAGAGTCAGGTTAAAACAGACAGATTATAATTTTTTTCATTGTGAAATCAATCCTCCATGTATTGTCTATGCAGAGCTGCAAGGGAGCAGAGTCTCTCTCTCTCATGTCCCTTCAGTAAAACATAATTCTCCTAAGTGATGACAGTTTGTTTAGCACACTCTCATTGACTGTCATGGTTTGCGACTCAGCAAATTTGATTAACTATTGCCATTGACTCATTTTAATTCATTTTTATTTCCAACGGAAGTAAAAATTAATTTATTAGGTCTTAAGTTTTGCTGCAGTTAATGTGCAGATTAAGCAAAACATAGAAAATGTAAAATTACTGCCCAAAGTCTTTTGACCAGAGAGCTAGGAGCATTTAGCTTCCCAAATGATTTATGGGATGCTTGCTCAGAATGAGATTGGTGCAATGTCAGCAATTTATGCCAGCATAAATATATATATATGGAGAAGATAGATACATTATTTCAAAGTTTACATCTGAATAAGCCTACTTTCTTTCTCCACTGATAATTCCAAGTCTGGTCAAAGAATAACTCTGTTCATATAAGTGGAAGTGTGAGTTAGATCCCCGTTATGTTTTGATCAAATGTAATTTGTCTTCCATCCTCCTCACATCTTATTTTAATCATTTAAAAGTCCAAAAACTTTTTCAAAACTCCTTAATACCTCTTTAATACCTATAAATATGATTGTAAATTAGTCAAACATTTAATGCAGATGCTGTGTTTTTATACTTATTTTATTTTCTTTTATTGATTTTTATTTATCTTATTGAGATTGCACAATAAAAATATCAATCACTGATCCTTCTAATCATACAATTGAATTTAAATTGGTCTGAATAAATTTTAACTGGACTCTACACAATTTGATGACAGATACATGGAAATATTCTTGAACTGGCAAAGTGTAGATGAACAAAACTCAGCTGGCAAATTCTGGTGCAAACATAATGTTCATATTGCTCTAAAAGTGTATGTGTCAAACCCAAGCCTGCACGCCAAATGTGGCCTGCACAAAAATAATATTTGGCCTGTGAGATACTTCCAAATGTCTGTATTGGCACAATGTAGGATAGATACATGATGTAACTCTTTTCAATCTGTTTCCAATTAGGCCGTGTTGCTATGTAGCCTCAGTTTCCTGTTCTTCAGTGAAAGGTTTTATCCCAGAAGTGGTCTTTCCTTCCCTGTGGTAATTTTAACTACTGTTCCTTCATGTCATCTTGAACCAGCATGTCAAATATCCTCTGACATGCATTTTATCTGTTCATTTTTTTGCTTTTAAAGAATGTTGTTTGGCAGTTGTGGCCTTTATTCAGCAATAATCTGACAGGGAAGAGGCTGAGAGAAGGGAAGAAAGACATGTAGTAAAGGTACCAAGGACGGGACTCCCACTTGAGACGGGCGCATCGGTCTGCAGCCTCTGTAGACGGAGCGTCCACTCTAACCACTGCAACGCCCCCTGACATGCATTTTGATCTACACAACAGCTCACTGAACATTTTCTATTTACTATATAACAGAGGGTTTTGTGTAAAAATCCCAGGAGATCAGAACAGTGAGTCAACAACAACTATGCCATGTTCATAGTTGTTCATAGATTCAGCACTTCAAAGTCACTTAAATCCTGTTTCTTTTCCATCCAGTTCAGTGTGAACTTTAGAAAATTTCCTTTACCATATCTAGATGTCTAAATACATCGAAGAGCAGCCATTTAATTTGATAAATCACTGCTTATGTTAAGCAGTTGAACAAGTGGGGAGTGAATATTTTTTTTATAGGTCAAATATAATGTGAATGTACATAATCCAAAAGGTCAATAAATGAAAATCAAACTCCAAGTATTGCATGTGCTCCCATATAAACATAAACATTTTTGACTAAATAGTATATCTGTGGTTTACAAGCAGACTAAAATAGTTATAAAACCCACCTTGTTCGTCCCTATTAGTCTCCTCAAAGCTGCAAAACTGCTCCATCTCAAGGTGGCTGGGTGGGATTTTACGGTGGATAAAGCTGTGAGGGTATTTTTCCTCTGGACTTTCCAGCTCCTGACCGTCCTCATACACGTGTTTCAGCACCCGACCACTGTAGGATGACGCCAGCTTGAACCTCACCTACAGTTTCAGGGAGTAAAAGGTGTGATTATGCTCCTCTGCTCAGCAGCTTTCTGACATTAAAAAGATGCAGCATTAGCAAGAGGCAGCCTTAAAATAGAAGAAGATAGGCAAGTGAAAAAAAAAGCTGTTTGGTCTCTGAAGGAGGAGTGGGGGTCTGGGCATGAACACGAGGCTGAGCTTCATTCCTCTGTTCCAATTGGCTTTTTGTCAAAATCAGATACAAACAGAAATTAATTCTTAGTTATAATATCAGGTATTTTTTCAGATATTTTAGATGTTAGATTGTTTTTCAGAAAAAATAACAATCAGTTGAGCTTATTTTTTTACTCTGACAGATTCAGTACTTCAAACCTATAAAGCTGGAAGAAAGTAGTTCCATAAATAACTTGCCTTTCTGGGCTTGGTGCCTTCATAGCGCTGGTTCAGCTTCCTTTGAAATTCCTCCATGGCAGATGACTGAGGATGAGGTGCAGAGAAAGCGTCAGTCCATCTACGAAACCCTTCTTGAGCAGAATGTTTGGCACTAGTTTGACTCGATGTTGCCTTGGGCTGAAGTGACTGTGTGGAGTGATGGATTAAAATACTGGACTGATTTCCAGCTTGGTAGAAGAGAGTCCGGCTGAAAAGCCGTGTGTAAGGAGTGGGTGGATGTAAAGTTGGGATGAAAAAGGCTCTGTGTCCTGCCCCCAGAGTTTGAGTGTACCTGCTGTTTCAAGGGACCTACCTTTTTAGCTCCTCATGCTAAATTATTCACAGCTAGATCGTGTGTACAAAGGGGTGGTTGAGAAACTAGAAGCTCCACCATCAAATAATTATGATCACTAAAATAGAAAGTATCTAGGACCTGTGTATCTAGTTCTGCGGTCTTATGGGTGTAAGGAAGAGAAATAGTGAGAAAGTCTGTGAATTTGTGTGTGTGTGTGTGTGTGTGGGAGTTAAGTACTTGCAGCACTGTCACTGGATCAGAGCTGCTGTTTTATATGAAACATTTGAATTAAAGAAAACATGTCTGTCTATCAAGACCCAGATGCCACTAAATTAAAATATCAGTCTTGTAAGATTTTTCTTGTTCAGGTTTTGCATGTACAAAAAATAAATACACACCATGTTAGAATGAGTATTTCTCATTTTAGTCCTATGGTGGTCTGTAAAAAGGGAAACAGATTGATTTAAAAAATCATGATGAATTAAGACAACAAGCTATGTCTAGACCTTTGCCACCATGTTGTTTCAATATGTACTTACAGTATTGGTTATATTTGTATTCCTAAATCTCTGTTACTCCCATTTGGTCCATAATTTGGAAATAGAAGCAACATAATTTCACCATGAACCTGCAAAGTATGATTTATTTCTGTGTAGTCAACTTTTTTATTCATTAATTTATTAACTCAGTGTTTTTCCCCTGTATGTGTAGATTACTTGGTTTGTGACTGACATTTGCAGTAAATTTTATGTCACTAGATCCGTTATTCATTGTTGACCAATAAGAAGCATTATTTTCTTATAAGGTCCTGAGATGTTTTCCACTTTAAATATTTATTTACAAACACCCAAAATTGACATTGGGTATGTTTAATATCAAGTCAATTTCCATAATATAAGGACTATGAAGATCATTCATGAGATTCTCTGACAAATGTTAAAACAACTGAAATCAAATTTAGAATAAGCAATATTAAAATTTATGTTTCAACAATTTTCATCTTAGCTGCTTTGCAAGAATTTTGACTTTTATTGCCATAATTTATACCTTACTAGAGCCCTTGCAAGGTTTATGCCATTCCTTTTTCTTCAGTAAATGCAGGACACTTGAGAAAGATTCAGCAATGTAGAAAATACCAAAAACAATGTACAAAATTGGAATACCAAGGCACATTCTAAAAAAAATCAAGAAATGGACTGGAGTCAAAACATAAAACCAGAGTAGATGTAATTAAATCTGTTGGCTACATTAAGGCTCCAATAATAAACCTGGAAACCATAAATTTTTCAAGTAGACTTATCTTTCCTTGCTAGGGATATGAAGTCTCTTTTTCTAGTGAGACATTTTTACTTGTCGCTATAATAAAGACACGTGTGTTACCTACAATTAATGAGGCCTCAGTTCAGTTCATGTGGTCTGCTGATCCATGGCAGTGTAATAAAGGGCACATTATATGCAATGTACAGCCTCAGATATTGAAGAAGGTAAAATAGATGGATTCATTATTATGTATCATTTGGTATGAGAGCATAAATAAGAGCCAAAAAAACACTGACCTGTAATTCAACTACACACAAAAGTAATGTAAGCCATTTATAGTAAGAGTGTCTTTATAACACCCTGTTGAATACTTGTTTCAGTTCTGTTACACATGTTGCAATATGTAATTTCTTGGAAATACAGTCTCTCCAGGGTAAGTAATCACCTTTGAACACACCATCAGCTGAAGAGTGATGGCAGGTAGTGTGTGGAGTCAAGTCTCTCACTGCACCACCTAAAGTCACCTGAAGATAGAAGAGCTCCACAGATCATCTATATAATCAAGCTCTTGCACTGAGGCTGGGTTTACTTTAAAATCACATTACATTCAGCTGTTTGCCTGTGATGATGTAATTTATCAGCCTGTAAAGGCAGATAAATTGCCTTTACTATAGTTCTCTATAGTTCTCAAACTATAGAGAACTATAGTGCTTCTCTATAGTTTGAGATACAATTTCTTAATGTAAATCCTTTTCATTTGCTCATTACATTGTTAAACTCTCCTATTTCTTTAAAAGTCTTTAACTCATGTTTGAGTCAGTTATTTAGTCATTCCCTCCTGAATAAAGTTTCTTTATGAAAAAATGTTGAACTACTAACAGATTTTTGATGGACTTTCAAAGAAAGCAATTAGTATCTTTATCCTGCAGGCCATTCGAAAACAACAGTTCCCTTTAAGTGGTTTAATTACATTCAACAGTCACATCTGTAACTTCAGATCGCCACTTCCAGAATTGCCTCGAGGCACAACAGGTCTGACTTTTGCTCTGAGTAGTGCTGCAAGTGTGGGTCAACTATTTAGACATTCATGTTAGGTTTTAGCCTAGTTTTTAATTCCTAGTGGTGAAAGCTTTTCAAATGAGATCTGTTTAGATTAGTCAATGCATTCCTCTTCACTGTATACCACAGTATGCTGCATGCACACAAAGCCCCTTCATACATTCATGCATTATCCAATTAAAAGTGGTTTACAAATATTTTTTGCTGTGAATATCAGTTTTTTTAAAAAGCGGTTATGGTAGTAGTTTTCATGCATTTCTAATAGCCAGTTTTTCAGAAAAAAGTGCATTCACTACATGCATGGAGAGTTAAATTTCAGAGTTATTGTTTTAGATGAGAGTTATTAAAATTAGTGGGAATAGGAAGTTTGACAGAAAAAAGGGAAGGGAGAGGGGGTGTACTGAGAGCAGGCAGACACCATCTCCTGTCTCTTTCCTGACCGAGAGTCATCTTAATCAGATTGCCGAACAAGCATGTATGGCTACTCAGGCAAGAAATTGTTTTGGATGCATCACAGAGAAGGAATTGTTTAATGTGCCGGATTCGTGCCGCTTTCGGTTTAATAATTGCCACTAAATTTGGCTCTCAGTCTCTCCACATTAGCAGTTCATGTATATTCTATTATCTCCATTATTCCCCCCCCTCCCCTCCCACCTCAGCAGAAATTGTAATATAATTTTCAGCATCCACTTACAGTAGATTTTTCACACCAGGTATTATCCAGTCATCCCCTTTTTTTTCTTCAGTACTCAGTACATATTTGTTTTCAATATGAGTTTCAATAACGAGGAAAAAAAATTGCTTTATTATATAAAACAAATTAACTCTAAAAAAATCTATTTTCCATGTGGGTTGATGTCATTTCTCTGTTCCCTGTTGCAGTGATCGATCCATACTCTTGGATGTTTGTTCAGTTTTAAAGTAAAGTGGAAGAGCTTTTCATAAAAATCAGTTTGACTTTGCTTCTGCAGTTTAAACATAAGCTGGAAACAGTTTGAATTCCTTGGGATATTTTGTGGGACTACAGAAAGCAGTGTTTCCATACCAAGCACTGAGTCAGACCTGTTCAGCATTGATGCCAGACTCATGAAAAGCCCCACCGTCTTTCTTGTCCTGGTTGTTGTTTTCATAAATGAGAATTCAATGCACAGCTCAGCGAGGGAGGCTTCCTCCATGGGGCTCTGCAGGTCACATCAGTTCAGGTGGCTTAGAAACCTGATAAGGATTCACTATGTTCTCTGTTCTTGAGACGTATGCAAGGCAAAGCCAGCTGGGAAGGAGGCTAGGAGGACAACGCCAGAATCTCTGAAAGGACTGGATTTCCAATTATCTTTTTCACAGGAAGAACTGAAGGACGCTGCTCAAGATTCACAAACTTGGGTGGCTCACCTCTGCTTCTGTTAACACATGTCTTCTTTCCATTTCCAAATTTCCACATTGGCAAAATTTCCTAAAACACTTTAATTATGACAAAACTGAAACCCTTAACATTTAATTAAATTAGACTGCTGCCCCACAACATTCTCAGTATCAGTGTTTTAAATAGAACTGCTAACACATTCAAATTTCATTATCTTAATTATGGTGTCTATCAAATGATGGATCCTGCAAGTCACAGTCAAGTTAATATTTGATATTTCAGTGGGACTGGTTTTCTATCTCATTTTAATTAGCTCTGTGCTAATGACAGTGGGTGTACAGCTCCCATGAAAACTTAAACGGTATGCAGAACTAATGTCTGAAGTGTGACCGAAGCCTGCTCTGGTGACCATTTCAATCCCCTTTCATTTCACCTCTAAGAATGAATCCTTTCTCAGAAATGATGCTTAATTGTTTCGGCAAACTGCTAAAATGAGGTTCAAGATACAAACACAGGCAGTTAGGCCATTATATTCTTGACATGAACTGTAACTTCATGCAAACTCTGTTTTTAATACAGTTTCTAAAGTGGCCACAGTTGTACTATAGAATTTACTAGGTTAAAAACAACCCAGTTTGATTATTTTGCTGATCTAATCCTGGACTGACCACAACCTGAGCAGATTTAAGTATTTAAATCAAGTATTTTTACAGCTTTTGTTATTGTGTTTGGTCTTGTACCTTACAGTCATTATATTCATTTCCATATCTAAAATCAGGAAATATGTGAGAGAGAAACACTAGCACGTATCATTCTACATGTTTTATTTAAGTCTGCTTGGAAATTAAATAACATAGAAGCAAGTTTACAAATCAATTTGTTACTGAAATAATTAAGATGTTGTATTATTATGCATATTTTATGTTTTAATAAAGCTCTTTGATCATGTTTTACATTTTAGTTTTGGTGGCTCGAGGTTTTTGTGAAATTCTTACAGCAGCCCAAGCCGAGCTAACAGCACACTAGAGCTGTTTCTCACTGGTGAGAGAAAATACTTAAATCACCAACAGTGAACATTTTCTGTTAGGACTGTGCATCACTTATTAATGTTGAATATGGTATTGATGATATTTCTTATAATTACCCCCATTTCCCCAGTTTCATCATAGCAATGTCCCCAAGACTCTCTCTAAGCTTTCTGATCTTTATGACAATGAAATCTATACAGCAGTTGGTAAAAAGGGCAGCAAAGGTTCATCTAAGTGGCAACAAACATTGAAGGGAGACACAGTTTTATTGGCTGACAATATATTGCATCTGGACCAAGCAATATATGGTATTGAAAATACTGCAGACATTGTTAATGTGA
Source organism: Poecilia mexicana (assembly GCF_051168715.1). Taxonomy (NCBI): domain Eukaryota; kingdom Metazoa; phylum Chordata; class Actinopteri; order Cyprinodontiformes; family Poeciliidae; genus Poecilia; species Poecilia mexicana. The sequence continues at coordinate 9,897,492 of NW_028263383.1, read as the reverse complement.
TGACAATAGTGATTCAATTCATTGCACAATAACAAGGACTCTTGAGACTTAACAGACTGAAGTCACATGTCGAGTATTTTTCCAACATTTCCAGCTTTAAAATCTCAAAACAATTATGAATAAAACTCCACTGCTGCTACATTTGAGTTTTCAAGAGTGAAAGCAATTTTTTTAAAATATATTTTATTCCTCATGCACTTGATGTAATGAATCAGGCAAAGAGGGAATATATAAATCTTTCCTGTTACCATAATAAAGGATGGCACATACAAATGCACAACTCAGGGTAAATCTTGGAATTAAAATTTCTCAAGCTGGGAATGGCTTTGAATGTAATAGACTGGGAACCTGAGCAATGAAGTAGGCTGTGAGGTATGCCACAATGTGCAAGACCTTCACAGAAAGAGAAAATTGGATCAGGCAGCAAATAGAAAAAGAAATCAAAACTTATTCAAATCATATCTCAAGCAGCTGAGCTTGGAGAGGAATTTCACAGTTAGCATTTATTTAACAGTACATGCATGTGCAGGTGGGAAGGTGAACACTAGACGTAAAATCCTAGAGCAAAAGTGCTCTATTTATTATGTTTAAAAAATTGGTAGAATTGCCTTGGTTTATGTTACAGCCATTTGGCTGCCTCTGTTCCCATCTGATGGTTTTCTAAGCCTTCAAGGAGCATTTCATTTCAAGAGTGTCTGGCTGCATCGCAAAGAAAGGGTGGCAGATGTCACTCGAGTGGAGGGAGTTTATTCTGCTCCACACAGACGACCCTTTATCCAATACAAACACAGCAGTGGCACGAAACAAGCTACAAACCAAAGGGTGTCAAGCAGTGTGAAATAAAGAAATTATAAACACCAGAACCGGTTAGTCTGCATGTGTGCATCTTATAAAATTATCTAAATCAATCTTACTGTTATATATACATACAAAAAGAGATTGTGATTCTAAAAAATCCACACAATCCTTATCCAGCTTTGTCATAAAATAAAAGCAACCAAAAACAAAACGGGTGAAAAGAAAAGATCAAAAACAATTAATCTCCTGACTAAAGATATCCCATTTTAGATTAGCACTTGTTATTGTCAGTGATGTTGGTGCTCTAAATATTACTTGTCCCTTGAAATCCAAACATTTTTATGTGTATTTATGTATTTAAAATTAGGAGTTGCACCCACACCCTCCACCTTCATTAGCACCCAATAAAATTATATAAAAAAGCTTTCACATTCAACCTTCTTGTACTGCAGTAGTATAATTAAAACCTTTAATTTCAGTACATGCATTTAGTTGTTCTCACAAAACCATAATTGCCACACATATTGGTATCTCTTTCACTTTCCTTAAGAAAACTGTAATGAGAGCATTTTATCATTTCTGCTCTCTACTCTCTATTTATTTATTTATTTTTATTTGAACAGAGCCGTTGGAAACTTTTTATTGGGGATCAGTGGCATCTTTATTGATTATTTAAACTGATAAGATCAGGTTTTATCACTGAGTGACAGAGATATTCAGAGAGAAGAACAGGGACATAGACTTAATATACAAATAAGGTTAAAACCATACCTGACTTTTAATTTTAATATAAAAGAGGAATCCACATAACAATAGCTGAATTGTTGGAAAGCATAGAATTTAGGGAAAGCTAAATTAACACAACAAAATGTTTCTATGAAGGTCAAAATTTAAACAATAAACTTCAATTTTGGGTATTTAGATAAATTCTCCAAAGCACAGCAGGAAATCCCTGCCAACATAAAAGAGCCATCATCTTTCACTTTAGTATAAAAGCTAAAATAAAGATTTTCAATGCAAATTGGTGTGTCAAGTCAAAGAAACTCTTACTAAAAATACTAAAAAAAAAAAAGAATTATTAACACAAATAAGAATTCCTTCACATCTTTTGCAGACTTCCCTCCCCGCTGCCAACTATTTTCTCCCATATAAGGCAGAAGAAAAAAAAATCTACTTCATGATTTTGGCAATATTTTTTTGTAAATGAATTCCCTGAGGTGTCACTTTTGCTGTTCAGTCTTGCTGTCGTGCTGAGTCTGTTTGCCCTGTTCCCATCTAGCACAGTAATTGGGCTAATAATGGTGTTCAGTGCCTAGAGTCATTCACAGGGCTTCAGTCTGTCAAAAGTTTTAGATTCATATAAGGAGGACTTATTGTGTGCTCTACTCAAGGCCTACATATAGTATTATTTTGTTTCTTTGTCCAGCTTGATTTTTTTCTTTGCAAAAACATCATCAATGAAAGTCATGCAATAATGAATTCCTACATTTACAGCCACGACTGTCTGAGGGCAATTGAGAAGAAAATGCAATTTCAGCTATGTCACAGATCGCATGCCTTTGGCTGTAATGGGCCACAAATAAATCCACTGATGATGTTTAAAGGGACATCGTACTTGCACAGCACACATGATCAAGCACAGCCAGAATAAGTTAGAGAAATAACCAGATAAAGAGCATTCCCTCAAATTCAGAGGCTGTTGAATCCTATAGCTCCAGGTTTTGATTAGAAAAAAAACTCTCAATACCTTCATCATCTACAGTACAGGCAATGGATTAGTTCAGAGGTATTTGTTTAAAGAGGTAGGAAGCAAAACTTTTATATTTGCTGGGTTTATCATCATCCCAGTGCTGAAAAGAAAGAAAAAGTATTTCAGCAAACCAAATGCAGTACCAATTTGTCTGCCATAAAAAAGAAGCAGAAACAGTAACTATGAGGCAAGAGCATGGAGATATGAGGCAAGCTATATGCTTTTTTGCAATTTTGAACCCACTAGTTCTTTTTCTTGTACCCTCAATTTTTCTTTTCTTTCCAGTAAAACAAAAAGCAGCTTACCATCTCTCAGCCTGCTATGTTGTCTGCCCGCACATTTTGCATCTTTAGCCTCTCCATCGCTTCCTGAATCCAGTGCGATAAGCTGAGAACAAGACACTGAAGCCCCTTACACACAAAAAACAAATGTACAAAGACAAAACAAGAGGGGCAAAATGTGTTGTGGGAGTAACATGAGGATGAGGATTTAACAAGCTCGACAGTAGAAGGCAGAAATAAGACGAAGGAATCATGAAATATCTTGTTTTGGTGAACATGTAACGAAGGTCTAATGCAGAAAGTTAAGCCCGGTGTAAAGTAAACAGATAATTAAAAAATGTAGGGCTTGCAAAATCTGTGTAAAACAATAGAAAAACTCCAGCATGTTGAAGGGGGAAGGGTGTGACACAGCTGTGTTCCCATTTTCAACATCTGCTAAACCACAGATGCCTGCCTGAACATGTTTATTTATTTTAATGTCTGTGCTGATGTTCGTGGGAATGTTTGTGCTTCAGGCAAATTTTAAACATGTTACACTTTAACTATCAGTGTGGTTAGACTGTAGCACCTCGGGTTTGTTTGCCCACAACATTTTCACACGAGAAAGCAGGAAAATGTGGAACGTAGTGAGTGAAATAATTTCAACAGCACAGACAAAACCATTGGCACTGCATGCAAAGTGTAGTGATTGGTATTATCAAATCTTGGCAGCAAGATCAGCTGCATGGGCTGATTCAGTAGATCTCATGAAGCATAAGCCTCTAAGGTGGCAGGAAGAAAAAGCCATATTTGAACAAAAAATACTAATATGTTCAATCTGCTGTTACGCTAAATGCTGGGTTAAGTGAGACTTGTGTTATATGACAATATCCTTAGTAGAAATTAACTTTAGCTTCAAGAAATATTTTGGACAATAAACATGGAAACGAGTTTCAGGATGACACTGACGTTTTATCTTAAACAAAACCCTAATTTTTTCATTTTCTCTGATTTTTTTCTCCAGTATTTCAAGCCCTTTCTAGAATCACCCTAATTGAAGTGATTTAGTTTGACCAAGAGCAGATCACCACAGCACATGTATGTCAAAGTTTAGTCTGTTCCTCCTGGCTCGATGTAGAGGGACTCTGTGCTGCAGCTGAGCTCCACCATATCAGCTTCCTGAGAGTTTCAACAAAATCAAATTCAATTCACATTCCCAAAAGGTGATGTGATTTTTATTTTTAAATAGACTAAATTACAGTCTATTAAATTATGAGTGCTATAACATTACAATGTTATTTCCTTGAAGTTTCAAATTCTCACATGACATAGAAACATAAGGGAGATTTGCAATATTGTGACAGAGTCCTGGAAAGAATAAGCCTTGATTTCAGCTCAGATTAAAACCTGCTTCACTTTGTTTTGCTTGTTTCTTTAATAACTGTTGTGATTTAATGCAACCAGTCCCAACCTGTACTGTCCCTTTGTAGTAGAGAATAATCAATAATCATGAATACTAAATGCTGTTGTGACACAAAGAAGTACCTCAGACTTGCTGTTTGTTGAGATTACTGTTAAAAACCCCGACAATGGATGTGTTTTATGAACTCAGAACTTGGAGTGCCAACTAATGGCAAAAAGCAAACTGCTGCTGTAAAAAGTTTGAACTAAACACTTAGTCTAAATGATGAATTGATTAAAAAAAAAACATTCTGATTAATTTATGTTATTTATATTCACTTTAAGTGTATGAGGGAAAGCTTCAAATTCAAGTTTTAATGGATAAAACTTTAGGGGTTTAATCCATTTTTTGTGTTTAATGTTGCATTACGTCTAAGAGACTGTAAGCCTGGGTAATAAATACCACAAAACTGGATAAACTGGGCAGAACAATGTGTAATATTTTCTTGCTCTTGAGTCACTAATGATGAATATTTTTGCAACTTTTACAAAAATATGTTTTTTCCATATCTGTTAAAACTGTCGGCACTGTTTACCCGTCATCATCGGTTACCCATGCTAACTAGCCTTAGCCATCGTTGCAGGCTATGTCATAGTGAACCAGCTGTAGTGCAGCAGAAAGCAGGACAGGGGCTTTGACCCTGATTAACCTCGTTAAGACTCTCCTCTTTGCTCTCAATTGTTTATTTCAGAGGAGCTCAATTTTTTCACATTTCATCTGTCTTATATTATAATGTCACGACATAAGGATAACTTTAACAGATATGTAAAAAATCTTTTTTAATTTTTTTTTAAAGTGACATACTGCAGCTTGAAGCAGTTAGGGACATCTATTTCCACAGAAAACACAGCTGAGTTTCTTTTGGCCAGTTTACCCAGAAGTTTGTGTTGTTGCAAAGGCAATGCTCCTCCACAGAAAACTGTCAAAAAAATTGATCTGCTCCTGTTTGGAATGGAATCTGCCAGCCATCCGTCAGATAGTACCCAGACTATAAGCATCAGCCATAATACTTACTGTATATATATTGCTGCTTCGTACGCCTACTTGTCAATCCTCTGAAGACACAATGAAAAATCCTGCTGTTTCCTTTGCTGTTGACTGATAAATCTTGACAGCATTGAGCTAAACAGACTCCTGTAACATCATGAAGGAAGATAATGACTTCCAACTCCTTGACACTCACCTTCTCCCTCACCCTAACCTCCATATTTTCCTCTCCTCCTATGTTCAGTCCTTGATCCTGGTATCCTCTCCTCCCCCTCTAAGCCTGATTTGCCCGACACACCTTTGCATCCCTCAGGTCTTGCTTTCTCCCTCCTTCTGTTTGCTCTGTTCCATCTATTTAGCGACACACAACCACAGAGCTTTCCTTGAATGTGTACTCCTTAGTCTCTTTTCTTGTCCACAGAGCAATCTCTTCTTGATTATTAAATCAACTCCTCTTCTTCAGAAGTGCCTTTGATTACATTTGCTTGTTTGCATGATGACAGAGCCCAGATACACTATGATACTTTGCCTAAAGATTGTAGTGCTGTTGAAGATGCAGTGAAGAAAAAACTAAGCAAGGGCTCTTTCAATAATTAAGAAATAAAATATTGAAATATCACTATCCTTTTCTAGCTTTAATAGGTTAAAAGCAAAAATAATCTGTTTTATGCAATTACAGGTGTATTTCTAAAAGTTTCCTGACAATTTGTTGAATGATAAGATTATTTTTCTGTCTCTTGCTGTCTTATAGTCAGTCTCACTGGAGAATATACATTTCTGGAAAGACAAATATCTAAAAATTATAAAAACACAATCCCACAGTGGTTACTTCATTCACCACTGCAAAAAAAAGTGTATACCTGAGATGGGAACACTTTTACCCTACAATTAGACATTATTGTTCTGATACAATACGATACCTAAATTTAAAAATTTGCCTTTTCACTTAAACATTGTGTTGTTTTTGTCCTTGTGATATACGAGAACATTGAGAACATACTTGTAACAGTATTTATACTGAAAATAAAATTGCATAACAGCTTTCAAAATAATCCTTAAATACTTTTTTCACCACTGCAGAGGTGCTGTGTTTAGAGACTGCTGAGATGAAGTGACACTGGGGATCACAAAAGATTTCAAAGCTAAAAGTCGTTTTTTCTGCTCTGTTTTACTGGGGTGCAAAATGTCTCAAAGTGCCTCTATTGCCTGCTATTATTTAACATTTTATCCCATATTTTTTATTTTATTTTATGTTTTATGTTCATTTTTGTAGATTAGAGATTTCGTGTTGGTACAAATCGTTCCATTTATTTTCTGTTTTTTTATGTACTGTTTTCTCTCTGTTCAACATCTCCAATAAGTGTTTTATTTCAGAGAACACACCATGTAAAGCACTTTGAATTGCCTTGTTGCTGAAAATGTGCTATATAAATAAAATTGCCTTACCTTACCTTACCCTGGACCGCACACTTCCACCTCAGCCCCGAGCTCTCAGGGGAAAAAGAGAGGAGGTGGAATCTGCTTTTACATTAACAAAGGTTGGTGCACTGATGTCGTCTACAACACATGTAGTCCTCACCTGGAGTACTTTAATAGATTGTAAACCTTTTTATTAACAGAGAGTTTTTCTGGTCTTTTTGTTTTTTGACCAGTGTGTACATCTCACCACAAGCCTGAATATCAGAAACTGAACAACAACTTGCTGAGTCTAAACCAGATGTGGAGGGAAAACACCCAGATTCTCTCTTTGTTGTTCACGAGAAATACAAACAGCACACCAGGGGCACTTTGGGTCATTCTGATCTGTTCATTTAACTGTGGACTCTTGTTTGCATGAAAAGTTTTGGTCAAGTAGGTTTTTCATTTTTTTCATTTTTTGATTCAACAGTTACCAATGTTCAGGCTGCAGGCAGTCAGAAACAGTTCAAATACAGTACAATGTTTGTTGCTGTAAATGCTGCTAATGCTAGAGCAAATGGTAGCTCCAGTTCATTGTGTGATTCCATTCAGATTAGCAAAGAGGAAGAGGAGCATAGACTTACAAAGAAAAACAAAGAATCCGGTCAGTGTGGAGAGCATCTGATTTGAAATCAGGGTTACAACTGATATGAGACTGTTGTGAACCTGCCCTACAGGGAAATATGCATGGTGTCAAAGTGAAAATAATTATTGAAATAGGCGCCTGTCTACAGCAGAGAAGTGCCATGGGAGTAGTATATTCTTCATCAAATGTAAACGTCTTCTGCTTGTCTTATAAACATCTTTGTGGAAAAACAATGTTTGTGTGGATGACTTTTCTGAAGATAACAGGGGTACATGCGCACTTGATGTAGAGTAGGGTACTTTAGGTAAGATAGCATCACTGCTGGTCTATTTAGTTCCTTCTGGTAGAGTGTAGTAGGAGAACTGATGCACAATCTGCATGTAAAAACTAAATTTTTATGTAATTTTCTTCTATTAAGTAAGACATAAAAATATTATTCACCAGAAATGCTTTTATTTCTCTGTTTCTTAGACCAGGTCTGCAGACGTTGAAGAAAAGTAAAATAAAATGTCTGGCACTTCAGAAGCAACCAAATCACCAACTTAATGATCCCTTTGATATGGCAGCCCAAGATATTTACCTTTTTAAATATAGTTAATTATTAATCATCTCCCCCTTCTATTGAATAAATTGTTGACAATTTATTTTTTACTTTAATCACATGTGTGACACTGAATATCTGGGTGAAAGACCCAAATGGATGCTTCAAAAGCAGGAAGCAGGTGGAGGAGATACTGTTGGGCTTTTTAAAGAGGGAGAACAAAGATGCTGCTGTAAGAGAAAAAAATCAAAGAGAAAAAAAGTTGAAGGTACAAATAAATTTGACAGGATGACAGCCAGAAGAGGCACACCAATCTCACAGTGAACAAAGGCAGAACATGAAATATAACGTACAGAGGAAGAATGACAGCTGACTAGTTGCAGGTGGTGTGAACCAAACCTGCAGCAGGTGTGAGCAGAGACACAACATAAGTAGCTGAGACCAGTATGGCAAAAACTGTGTTAACTAAAAAATAACATTTCAAATCACCAAAAGAAGCAAGACGTTTACTAAAAAAATAAAACTCAAAAATCTTGAATATCGATTTTAACAAAAATGTTGAATATTTGACCAATTAGTTAAAAAATGAATACAAAGCAGCAAACCAGACTTGGCTAACTGTATATTAAGAAAAAAAAACATAACAATATCTCTGAATTTACTGCTTTAATAATTGTTTGATGTGTTACATGCTACACAATTCAACCTCTTATCTATGCTTGCTTTGTCAAGTCTATTTCTGGGGCCTGATCCAATTAATGAGAGAGAGAGGAAGAGACAGCTAGAGAAAAAGATATAGAGAGGGAGAGAGAGAGACGACGATGAAGAGAGAGAGCAAAGGTGATGGATTATTCCATTATCTGCAAAGAGATTTCAGCAGCTAAATTGTTCATTTTCCCAACCTTGGCTGCTGAACTAAATTGTACCATCATCCTGCCATCTCACCAAAACAAATGTTTTTGGTTGTTTTTTTCCGTTCTACAACATTATCTGCATTGTTAAGCAATATAAGGGAAGAAAATTCACTTAAGTGATAATTTGTGTTAAGTAAGATTTGGGAAGTTTGTGAAACAAAGCAATGTAACCTCCTGGAGGGAAAGGATGAATCAGGATTTAATTTAGAATTAACAAGAAGGCTGCTATGTTGTTAAGCAAAATATAAAGTATCTGATCTTGAATTGTTTTTTTGTTGACAATTGTGTTTGTCTACTTAACCTTTAACAAACAGAACAACACGGGTCTTTGCAGCATGATGGGAAGTACTGATCTTACTACTTGCTGTTAGGATTCAATAAAGAACGTCCTTGGATGTTTTTACTGAAGGCTTATACCCCCAAAGCCCTTATATACAAGTCAATGGACAGACTGAAGGGAATGTTTGGAGATTTTCTAAAGTACATGTTAACCAACACCAGCAGCAGTTTATGTAATTTTACCATTTCTAATTTCTAGATAAGGTCAAAAGTCAGAACAACTACAAATGAGAAAATACCATTTTGAAATTTGCTTTTAACTCATAAACAAAATAACTGGCTCTTTATACTTATAACCGTTTGTGATTGTAACTTGAATCTAATTTTCAGCATTTTCATACAAAAAAGTCGACACATTTCATGTTATAATGTGTGCCTTTTTTTAAACGACCCCTATTAATCTATTTTTGACCTAATATGGTGTCATTTTCTTACTAATTTTATAAAAGCTAAGTGAAAGCAAGTTGGTACACGAGCATCCTACGTAAGTTATTTTTTTCTGTAATAAATGACATCATAATAACAGCTTTGAAAGCATAATTCTAAACTTTCTTTATGTGGCAGAGAAATAAAATCTTTATTTCTGATGTGGTTGTTTCCAGGGGAGAATAAAGCTGGAACCCCATGGTAGCACAGCTTTTCCATTTAGCTACATTTGTCACTGACAGTGAACCAAGTACTGCTGTCTGACAGAACCAGATATATCAATATGTATTCAACACAGTAATTACTCACAACACTAAAACCACTGACAGGTTTAAGAATAACACTACATATTTTTCTGGCACTGCTCTGCTGCTAAATGCTGGTTCAAAAGTTGCAGTAACTTTTATCAAGAATCATTTTTTACATATTTATTCAAACTGTCACCATGTCGGGACAGTGTGTTATGAGACAGATCTCCTCCACCTGGGTTTTCCTCCACTCGAAGTGACAAAAGAGACAAATAAAGCTAAAGTTTTGGTGCCTTATTGTGTCCAGGAAGCCTCGTGATCAGATGCTCGACCCCTGGTGATGCAGAATTGCAGCTCTACTCCAAGCCCAGATGACTCTATCTCTAAACCTGACAGCTCTTAAGAGAAAGCTCATTCCAGCTGCCTGTATCTAGAATCTCATTCTATCATCATAATCTATATTTCATGGTCAAAGTTGAAGGACAGAACATGGACTGACCCATAAGTCAGAAAGATCCACTTTTATGGCTGAGCTGTTTCTTCACCACACAGAGTGGAGCAGCAGCTCCTGCGTCCAGCTACCCATAGAACATGACACCAAGATGCTTGAAGTCCTTAGGCTGAGGCAGAGACCACTGCTTTCTGTTGGCACAAGACTTTTACCACTTTTCCCTGCTTTCTTTTTCCCAAAGCCTTAAATATTATGATCAAATCATTACCAGACTGGTATCAGTGAGTCTCCTTGCCCATCTTTTGTTTATTTTTTTTATATCGGGACTTGACGATGCTTTCTGAGATCTTTCAGATTACTTCATGTAGTCAGACAGGTTCTGTTTAAGTGATTTCATGGTTGTACAAGTCTGGCGAACTCAGCTTTCCAAAAGTGGGGTACTTCTTCTTCCTAACATTTCATTGTTAATATTATTACGGTATTATGAATGAAGGGAACCACTCATGCGAACAAAGACCAAGGATAACATAGGGACCGAGACATCTCACCAGAGTGAAGAGTTTGAAGTGGGATTTTGGTGTATCATCATAATTTAAACTTCATTATCCCTACCACCCTCACGTCTCATTTTTTTATCCTTTTTGTCAGTCGTCTTTGTCTCTGTCTGTCTTTGTCATCCTATTTTTAAGCTTGCATCTATTCTTGTGCGCTGTCCTGTCACTTTTTAGTCTTTGACTTCATTCACTGTCTTTTCACAGCTCTCGGTTGAGCTAATGAAAGCTTGACTGATGTAGGTGTTCGCCGTGAGATGGAGCCTGTCATTTATTCCCCCATTTCTGCGGGGCTTGCCTCAGGCCAGGCTCACCGCGGATACTGACTAAGTTAACGTGAGAGATTTTAGTCTCCCACCGACACACACCTTTATTTCCACTTCCATTTGTAAACTGCAAACGCACACACATACACACGCACATTTTTCCCACCCTGCTGTTGACAGGTTGATGTTTGCTGGTATTCCCGGGAGTGGGAGTCAGAACAATAGTCTGTAATTGAATACCTGGTGTCAGTGTGCAACTCACTTCCTCTTTTTCACTGTGGCAACAGTTACTTACTGTCGATCTGTCTCTCAAGCGAAGGGATTTTTGTCACCCTTAAATGTCACCCAGCTTTGTCTCTTTTCAGCCTCTACCCTCCATTTTAAATTTATGCTGCTTTCTACATTCTGGTAGCTACCACCACTGTGAGCATGCATGAATGCCACATATGTAAACCAAGTTATTATAGATGCAGTTCTGAAGATGAAAACACATTGCTATGTAAGCAAATGTCTTGCTTATAAGTGTCATATTTGTACATTGACCGACATCCCACTGGTCAGCATTCCTTTGTGACTCATTGCTCCTCGTTGTTTTCATGTTCAACTTGCACATTATCCTCCAAAAGATTTTTGGAGGTCTGGATTGGACACGCTCGCTCGATCCCAGCCAGGGCTCTGTGTTTCAAAACAGACAGGCAGTTTGATTCTGGTTTATTTATAGTCTCCCATATTGTTCACACTCTGCAGACTATGGTTTGATTGGACGTCTCATGCAGCTAGAAAGCTTGGCTCCAGTAGTCTAATACTGTATTTACGGCTTACAGTGTTCACTCATTGGTGGTGTTCATCAAATCAGAGCAATTCAGGACAATTGTTGTAAGTATGTGCAAAAAGAGCAGCATATCAGTCTTCTTATAGTAAATATTGCATGAAGCCAAATTATGAACTGTTGTCATTTTGTCTATTTATTTTTCTTCTTCTGTCAAAAAGCAAACAGTTTCCAGTATGTTGACCTTCCTATGAAGTTTCTAAGTAATATAAATACTTTTACCCCCTCACACTATTGCATGTCTGTCTTACATTTAAATGATAATGAAAGATGAAACACCTTGAGTAAATTACAATCTATACATCTGACAGTGTAATATGTAAAATATTTACACCAAATCAACTATGGTACCACAAATATTTGTACATCTCAAAAGATTGTCACGAAGGTTGCATAGTTGACACACACACATGCACCACTGAGACAGAAAATACACAGATTCTTACCCAATGTTACTGTAATGATATGATAATTACTTCCTCTAATCTCCTCTCATGCTATGCAGACAGTCTGTCTGCACTCATGAAGGTTTATTCTCTTTTGCATACCAGAAAGAAAATAAACTATTTCAGTGCTGAGTGTGACCTGCCGTTAGATTAACCTAACAATTATTCAAACACTTGGTGGCACTAATAGACTGTCATGTGAACATCCATCCCTAGATGTTTATATGATAATTAAGTTTTTGGGAAAAACGAAACTAGTACATCACAGCAAACATGATTTATTATGTCCTGACTTCTACAGATTTAGACACACCTAATGAAATAGAAATCACATCAAAAGCAACACACATACACTGCATAGATATGACAGGACTTGATTAATATATATTTTAAAAAATGCTTCATTTATTTCAGATTTTGTAACCATGCAAACCTGATTTTTATGTATTCCGTCTTGCAAAATATGTTTAAAAAATGTGGCCACAGCTTTAGGAAGAATCTGTGGTAGATGGACCACAAAGATTTCCTGGACCATTAAACTCTTTCTGTGTCAGAAGTTTTTTTCCTAATCTCGCTGCCTATTACTGTTATGATTCAACACAAAGACATTGATCTGGGGGCTCATTCAGTGCATCATGATTAATGGGAAGCTTTTTGTACGTTCATGGCTGAATGTGCAAGCATGGAGATCAGGATGTGAGATTGATCCGCTCACATTTATTTTCAGATGAACAGTGAACTTAAAAAATACCTCTACCCAGGGATTTATGTTTATACTGCATTTAGAAATCTTTTTCTTTTTTGACAAAAAGTTTGTGGCTTTGTGGAAAATGTTGCTGTGACTGAGTGATTTCTGCACATAGCTTTGAAACTGGAGGCTGCAGTTCTTTGATCTTTGAGGTGGGAAGGTTTACTCCATAACCGTTGTTTTTGGTTCCCTCTACTGTGTCTGCAGGAAAATCAGCTCCAGTTCTGTCCTGTCAAGTCAAAATTTCTTTGGTTGTATATTTTCTTTTTGTAATGTTTTAAGGTCGAGTGGTGCTCACAGTCAAGCCTTTCCTTTTACTTCTTATGTTTTATTTAGCCAGTTCTATTTTTCTCATGATGCAGCAGGTGCATGGTGCAATTACTGGAAAATCTATGATCTTAGTATTAAAGCATTTTTCTTTCCCAGTCTTTGTGTTGCCTTTTGTCCAGGATGTGCTTAGTACAGTGAAGTAAGTGTTCTATCATTTTTAAAAGTGGAGCAAACCCTACTTTCTTGCTAAAAACCCTCTGCAGTCTGATTCTTAAAGATTTCTTTAATTATCATAGCTGTTTTAAATTAAAAAAATTCATATTTAGAAATATCAGCTGATGATTTGATTCATTCCAGTTATGCATATTTTTTCCCTACTTTGCTCCTCTTTTTGACTTATTGTATAAAGGTACGGGGCAATACATATAAAGCCAACACCAAACCTTTGTTTGTTACACAAAATTAGCATTTTATTTGTATAGCACATTCCAACATTAAGGCATTTAAGTGCTCTACATCATAAAAACACAAAAATCAAACAGCATTTTGAAACATTACATTTTTCCAAGTCATCATTACACATCAAAATGTTGGTTAGTGAAAAGAAACCTATGAGAAGTTTATATAGATGCTAGAGAACAAGCAAATAAATTGTTTCTGCAAATATCTTGAAGCTAAATGATTTGTTTAAATTAAAAATCCTTAGTTATATTTAAAGTTAGAAAGAGATTATTGCCAATTAAATTGCAAAAGTTTGTGTCTTAAGCTCAAGTGACACAAATGACAGAAGGAAGTGAGATGTCAAAAGTAAAACTGTGTATAAAACCGTTTTTGATGAGTGAAAAAAATGCTTTACTTTAAACCAATTCAAAATAATTCATAAGAAAATGATTAAGTCCAGCACACTTTTGAGTTAAGAATGAGGAAAATGATACATTGTTTTTAACTTATATTGTTAAGTTAATGTATGCTGTCAAGAAAAACTGATTTTGTAATTACTGAGAAAGGGGCAGGTTCCTACTGCACTTTTCTTCTTCCTGCTGTAAGAGAATGTGTTTGTAAATTAATGATGAAATTTGTTAAATTGAGTGAATAAACTGATTGATTGATTGATTGATTGATTGATTGATTGATTGATTGATTGATTGATTGATTGATTGATTGATTGATTGATTGATTGATTGATTGATTGATTGATTGATTGGAACAATAATCAATCCATCACATATGGATATTTCTGAAGGATTCTGATAATGACTCTTGCAGACTTTATTAGTTCATCATCATAAGAGTTTTAAATCCAAATAACCATGTTATAAATAAGGGGGTTAAAAATTAGAAGGAAATTTCCATGAACTGTAAAATGAACGTATTTGCAGTTAAAATGACCTATTGATATGCAATGTAATGTCTCACATGATCAAAGTTCACCTAATTCCATCACAGTCATGTGCATGTAAGGTCAAAATAGAACTTCAAAAGGCATCTGTTTGACAAGTAGCTTGAGCTCATGGACCTGTGTAGCTACATAACCTTTTATGCATATAGCCTTAGCTAACGAAGTGAAGGAAACTCCCTCGGCTGCAGCCCCTATTCCGGTGGCTCAAAGAAATGTCAACTTAACTTAAAACCAGCTTATTAAAGCAGCACCAATGAACATATTTTTTTTAAAGCAGCGAATAAAGACTTCTTACAAAACCCTCTCATACACTCCAGCAGACATTGGTTTATAAGATGAATGGTCCCTGGCAATAAATGCATCAGAAGCTGTCCTTCTGCTACAAGTCTATGGTCATCATTCAGTATTTCTCCCTACAGACTTACAGGACCTGAGTTGTACCAATACAGAGCACCAGTCTTTAACATCCACTGGAAAACCTTAAGGGGGGAAACCCACCTCCTTTGAAGGTGTCATGATGGCTTCTTGCTTGTGAAAACTTCAAAGTGAATGTTTAGGTCGTTCTTTCAATTTGCCAGAAGGGCTTGTTGCCATTTCACTTTGCAATAGGATTTCTGTACAGCAGCCATTTCAACCCAGATACCACCCCCCACACACACCCCACACACACACATCCAAGGTCTCTGTGTTTGGTGTTTTCATTCATAGACATACAGCACCACCTCTGATAAAAATTTGCTGCCGATCACTGAGCCGATTAGATTTTTTTCCCTAAACCTGGAGGATCCTAATCCGAATGCTAGGATGAAGATTAAGATACAGAGCTGATAGTAAAAAGAAACATGGGATTGAATTTCCTGAACTTTCCTTATTTTATCATGGACATTTTTTTAGCCTTTTAGTTTCTACCAACAAAATACATTCATAAATATAGTAGATCTTAAATAAATAAAGCTTTCTGAAAGAATTTGCGTCATCTACCATGCTTATGGCTGGTTGATGTGACATTTGACAGTAGATAAGAAGCAACTCTGACAGTTTTATGCCTCATTTAAGCTCTTGGGCTTTTGTTCGGTAGATGTTTTAGAATGGTCAATGAGCAAGAGTATCCCATCAGTCTGTCAACCTTTGTTCAGTCAGCAGCTTTTAAACACATCAAGTCCATTTCAAACGGCTTTCTGAGTGACTGACAAAAGCTATAATGTATGACAAACAAAACAACGAAAACACATTTTGATATCAACCAACCACTAAGTTGTGACTTAGGGAGTGGAGAAAAAAGAACAGGAAATATTCATTTAAATTCCTCCTTTTAGCTCGGTGGAATAACTAAGATGAAATATTCAGACTGTCTTGATTTTGTAACCCAAAGCTTCAGTAAACTCATCTGGTGAGAGTCCATATCACTGCATGATAAAAGAAAGAGCAGTAAAACAATACATGAAGTAACAAATGCCAATTGTAAATATTTTAAATCTTACACTGTCTTTGTCTCTGTCATCACTTATGAACCAGAAAGGTCCCTTTGGTCTGGCTAGTAAATTTAAAATGCGCTGTTACATACAGACAAAGTTTTACTTCAGAGTTTTTTTCCAGAGATAAATCTTTTCTGATGCCTTAGCTTTGCAGGTCCTCCATCCAGGCGGTTCACGGTTGATCATAGATAAGGGCTTTCGTTGTGGGATTTCTATTATTTCTGCTGCATTTTGTCTGTGCTGGTATTTCTACAGTTGTGTGATATACAAAGCTCGCTGAATAAATAAAAAAATACTTACGCAATCTCTTATTGCAGTAGCTTAACCTTGCACAGAAAATGTTTGAAATACCAACATTAAATCCAAATTTTATGTAAATTTATGGTGTGAGGGGAAAAAAACTCACATTTCAAAGAATGTTAGGGATAGGGTGTTTTGTACCTACCCCCATAGCTCAGTCTGATGCCTTGAAATTGGCCTTTGTCTCTTTAAGAACTTTATACCATTTCTGGCACACTCATTGTTGTGTCTTATCACAACAATGCTTCTACATGTCTTCCATTGATGCCATTAAGGAGTGTTGTTGGTTGTATGATAAGCTCAGAAGACCTGCGGTTCCACCAGGTGTTTGCTAATTGCTGCTGCTAGTCTGGAGGAGCTGTGTGTGTGTGTGTGTGTGTGGGGGGTGTGTGTGTGTGTGTGTGTGTGTGTGGGTGTGTGTGTGCGTGTGTGTGTGTGTGTGAAGGGCAGTGCTCTGTGGGTCAGGAGACTGGCTGGGGACTGAAGCTAGGGAGCTTCAGTCCCCAGCCAGTTTGTAGCGGGTCTGTGTGCCTTAAAGGTAACTTTGTAAGTTACCTTTAACTTACAAAGTTAAAGGTAACTTTGGTAAGGTCACTATTTTTATCTTTATTAAAATAGTGATTTTAAATTTAAGTTGCCCATTTTTGATCACACTGGTCCCGCCGCACAAGTAAACCTGGGTGATAGTTTATTCCTTTGGCTGGTATTAAGTACTGGATGCACCAACAGTACTGGATGCACCAACAGTACTGGATGCACCCCGTATCGATTTGATACGGGGTGCATTGCATGAGCAAGTGTTAGAGATTGTTAGGGTGTTAGAGTGGGAAACTCAAGGACTCCTTAAATGTACACTGAATGAGTCAGACACTCTGAGAATGTGTTTGATGAAGGAATAATATTATAACATAATATATAGACAGTATTTTAACTGTATTATTTTGTTCCTATTGGATAAATGTACACAAATGAAATTAAAGAATTGATTTTTCTTTAAAAAAAAAAATCATAAACTAGAAAAAAAAACAAAATTCAGGCTGAAGCTGTGTAGTATATTTTTAAAAAGTAATTTCTAACAGTTTAGAAATTATCAGCCGGTCCATCACAGCACAACCTTTTAAACAAACTCCCACCACAACATATATCTAAATTTTTTTGTGTTTATAGTCTCATCATGATGCTCTCTTGTTCAAATTTAATTTTCTTCCGCCCTGTGCATGAATCTCTCAAAGACAAGCCCCCGCTTTGCTGTCGCCTATCATCATCCTTTGGGCTGTGAAAATTCCTGCAGGCCATTTTCAGTCTGTCAGTCTGTCACATCAGTTTCACTTACTGTGTGTCTCCCATGTTTCTCCACACAGATGGACCTAATCTTCGAACCCGTACTTATGCTGTAAATATAACTGATATTATATGAAATGATTTTTAAAAGCTGGCATGTGTTACATAATGTTTTAGTGTCTACGTTTGCACATGTTTCTCGAGGTTCTAGTGTTGATGTGGGTGCTGTTCGCATCTGCTGTTCAACTCACATGCTTGCGTGTGTTTGTGCGCATGTGATTACGACGTGTCAAAAGGCCGCAGTGCAGGAAAATGTGTAGGTGGGTTCTGTGAAGCCAGTTGCAATGGTGCAGTGAGGGAAAGGAGAGTGTGAATGAATTAAAGTCTTTGGAATTCATCCCCTGCATCCTTCCCTGAGCTTGTTCAGCCCTCCCTCATTCCTACCATTCAAGACTTTGATGTAGTTTTTTATCATAACTATAAACAGCAGTTGAATACTAATAGTTAAAGAAGAAAAGCATCTGACTGATTCAGTATCTGCAGCTGCTGATGTGATGATTCCATTAGAGTAAAAAATAATCTTTGCTGCATTAGCTTGATGTCTACATCTTTATTCAGATAAGTACATATGGAAACACAAAAGGGAATATATTGTATAAAAAATTAATTCTAAACTGAAAACATCTCACTACATGACACACACACACACACACACACACACACACACACACACATATATATATATATATATATATATATATATATATATATATATATATATATGTAAAACAACTAAGTTTGACTACAATATGTGGGAGTGTTATTTGAATTACAAATACCTAAATGTATGATGCATTCCAGGCATCGTCTGACGCTTGTCATTTAAATGGCACATCCATCACAATTCTGTGTCAGAGTAACATCATCCTCCATCACTTGGTTACAAAATGAAAAATATGTCCCTTATACAACTGATACACTTTTCAATAATCACTTAGGTTACAGCTACGTCTCTTTGAATGAGATGACAGCTGTCAATATACTCTGTGCATGTCCTGAAATTTGATCAGTCATGCAATGAAGCAAATCTGAATATCTTTTTCAACATTTTAGGCTTAAGGACATAACCTGTCCATCATGAGCTTCTGTTTTACATTGTGTTATTTTGATAAAATTATGGTCTGAGTTAAAATATCTCATATATGAAACGCATGCACAAATATATATTTTTTAACCTGCTGTAGGAAACAGTGACTGAAGTTTGTCAATAGAGCTTGACTTTTACAAAACTTGTCACAATTCTAACATTTTTAAGACAAAATGTACTTGCCAACTTAAATTCTGGGACAACCATGTTTAACCAGCTGTTAAGACTTCACATGTTTAATGGTTTACCCATCATAACCTTATGTTTTATCTTCCCTCTCCCTCATCCATTCATCCTTACCTCACTCATGCAGTACACTTTTGCATCCAAATGACAGTCAGTTCAGCATCTAGCCATTTTCACTACAGTCAATTAAATCAACTTAGTTCAGTTTAATTATACAATGTCATGATGTCTGATTAAAAAACAGCAGTCCAAACAGGTTCAATGTAAATCTAGGTGCATATGGCGCAATTATATCAAATTTATTTTATTACAGTCCAGTTTGATTTTGTGCCAAATCACTCACACTACTGCTCAGCATGCATCTCAATGATATGCAAAGGAGAATGGCTGCAAGGTAACAACTTTCCACCATATCGTTTCTGCTGATCTGATAGTTTGTCATATGTAGTTTGATCTCCAGTTAAGCTGGCAGTAACATTGTTTTTGAACACAAATATTCTGTGACTACATCACAACTTTGAGACACCACATAGACACCACAAAGTTTTAAGTTCTGTTTTTAAAAGTTTTTGTGGTCTGCTGAGCAGACGGCTTGACCATCTATATGGTCATCTATGACAGTTTGGTCCTATGGATGACAATATTTGCCAAAAAGCAATTGTAAAAGATTTCATGTCTTACAGTTGTTAATAAATAAGATCTCCAAGGCTTTTGAGAAACTATTCGGTAACACTTTATTTGAAGGGGGGTGAATAAGACTGACATGACACGGTCATAAACATTATATAACACCTGTCATGAACATCAATAACTCTCCATGAATATTTATGACTGTTGTCATAAAAGTGTCATGATTTACCGAATGACACTTTATAACAACAGTCATAAATATTCATGAAGGCTTATTGATGTTCATGTCATGTGCTATGTAATGTTTATGACCGTGTCATGTCAGTCTTATTCACCCCCCTTCAAATAAAGTGTTACCAAATATTCTGTGGCCTGATTAGACAGAATAGCTTGGAAGTTTACAACATTTCAGAAAAAAAAACATTGTGCCAATAGTCAAACATGTTGGTAGTAGCTTGGTGATTTGAGCTGCTTCAGGACATATAGACCTTGCTATAAGTGATCAAACAAAAAATCCTGCAAACTAGCCAAAAATCCTGAACGAGAACGGGAGATCATCTGTATTTAACCATCGATCCCGGATGATCAGATCAGACCATATCGGAAAAACAAAACAAACAAAAGCACTGGTGTTACCAAAAAAAAAAAAGGTTATTCTGTCCTCATTTATACTATGCATTTTACTTCACAATATACAAAATAGAGATGCTCAAAAGTGACACACATGTTTAAAATATGTTAGGACTTATGTTTCAAAAACGTGGTTCAATTCCCCAGCACGTTTTATCAACTTCCAGTTATGCATTCTTTATATTTGATTACCATTTCAAGATTTTTTGAAGAGGGTTCGAAGTTATTGAACTTCCAGAGGAATAAATTGTCCTTCTTCCTACAGCTATTGCAAACCCCAGTGTGGTTAGACTGATAAAATGAGTAAGCTCACATTGTTATTATGCAGGCTTTGTTGGTAAAATAAAAACATCATCCAGTAAACTCTAGTGTTTTTGTAGTTATATCTATTGTCAACTTTCTTTTAATTTAAATTAAGTTCTACAGACTGAACAACAGCTGTCAAAAGTGGAAAAACTACCAGCAATGTTTTCATCTACATTAGGAGTATATGTAAATAGTGTCCAATTATGATGTTTTAATGTAGCCA
This sequence comes from Poecilia mexicana, assembly GCF_051168715.1. Lineage (NCBI taxonomy): Eukaryota > Metazoa > Chordata > Actinopteri > Cyprinodontiformes > Poeciliidae > Poecilia > Poecilia mexicana. The sequence goes on along the minus strand of NW_028263383.1, from coordinate 9,876,585 downwards.
CCCTATCACGAATGTGACAAACATTCCACAGTAATTAATGGCTAATGGTGGATCCTCTGTGTCATGTGAAAGTAGGAAGAATTATGTTCTAACATTTAAACCACCAAGCTTATATTTCCTGAGCATTGCTGCACAGACGCCAGTGGCTCCATCTAGTAAGATAGCATTACTGAAGTGTTGGTGGTGTAATTCATGTAGAAATGAAAAACGTCTTCTGAGACATGAACACCGTTAAAAGCATATTAAGTTCATTTCCTGTCTTACAATTGTTAATAATGTCACTATACAATGGACAAATACAATGTTCCAGAAGCTCAAGATCCTTCAAAAATATTTTTCACAAAGTCCAGTTCAAGTTTAATGAAGCATTTATAAATTAAAAATTAAAATTAAAAGTACATATCAGTTTGACTTATTGATGTTCTTAATTTCCTTTCTCTTGTTTTCCTTCCTCAGTGTTAATATCTAGTATTCCAGCCCATTTAGCCACTTTTTGATGTTTTTCAGACTGTCTGACTTGTTTTTTATTTTGTTTTTTTTTGCATATTAAATATTCATACAATATGACAGCATCAGATTTACTTCAGTGAGATCAAGCTACAGCCTGCCTTTTCTGTTGCTCATTTGGAAATTGTGTGGGATAGTAAAAATAGAAGATTAGTCAATTAGTTTCACAATTCAAACAGATACATCTTAATTAGTAACAAATAAAGTGGCAATGTATGTTTATGTTTGCATGTAAACAGACCTGGCATTAAAGAAGACAGGGTACATGCTGCCAGCTGTTCTAGTTTTCAACAACAAAAAAAGAGAATAAAATATCAAAATGACACGTAACCCTGTGGAGCTCATTAAGACACACAGTCACCCATGCACACAGTTCAAAAACTGTTACATTAAACTGAATATCAGTTCTTCTGACATGGACATGGTTGTAGGCTTACTGTTAAATGTGATGCAGCATCACATTTATTTAGTTTTTCAGGTTAAAACTGTTCTTTACAGTTTTCTGATGTAGACCATCATACTGCATGTGCATTAGTTTGTTCTATTTGTAAGATGCATTTTACTGAATGTTAGATATTTTGCATAGAACAAGCAAAAACATTTAAAAGCCTTTGCAAAACTTCTCTTCTGAAATTAGACCTGAGCTTTGACAATGTCATTTTAACACATAAATATGCTTTGATCAAATTCATTCCATTGTAGCCTTAATTGTCAACTGTGAACAGTTCCCAACTTCTTTAATAATGGTGCATTCGGGGTAACATACAATTTAAATTTTTCTTAACAAATGGCATTTGTTGACTAAGCATTTCAATGCAGATCATTAATTCATTAATATTCTTATTAAATCTCTTGTCAGTTGAGGTAGATTACCATGTTTTGGTAGGTTTGCTGTTGTGCCATACTCCAGTTATGTCAAGATGCTAGTCCATCATAAAAAACAAAGTACATTATCACAAATCTCTTCATGAGGTGCGACAATAAAATTTTCCAAGAAGATTGGTCAGGTTTTGTATATTAAGCCTCATCTCTTCCACCTGTCCACATGTTGCAATTATTTCTCTCCCTCAGTTACAACCATTAGCCTTAAGATTTTCTATAAACTCCAAGACGGTGTTCTTTGAGATGTAATTACAGAGATTTTCTTTTGAAAAAAGGATTGATTTTAACTGTTCCCATAGAGACCATTTATTTTTTAGACACAATGAAAAGTGCTCACAGTGAAGTCTATGGATCTTTGTAGTGACTGTGCAGAGATATAGCCAGTGCACAAACAATAATTCAGTACTTGGTATTTTTTCCTGTTTTGTAACAGAAATATTCAGTCAACTGCATTAATAATTTATGTCACAGACAGATGGGAGGATAAATCTGAAATAAATGAAAAGCTCATTAAGTTTACAAGAAAATAACTTTGTAATAAAAAAAGTAATTGGGCAATTTTTCTCCAATTATAGACTAACAAAACCAGTTAAAATTATGCTTTGAATTTAGATTTGGAAATTAGAAAATAGTTATAATTTTATTTTAGATTTATTCAAACATAGCAGTTAATTGGCCTCATTAAAAAAAGTGACAAAAAAAAACAAATTAAATATTTTCTGGCAGCAATTTCAATAAATGTGTGTTTGTTAAGACACCCTGTATTAAGGTGCTGTTGGATTGTGTAAATGTATGTTAGATATAAAGTGTTTTTTATATATATATATATATACAGGGTATCATTATGAGACTATTACTTTAAATTTTGTCACTACATGAACACTGATGTAATGAACAAAACTGACTTGATGTATACTTCCTTATAACTGGATTAATTTTGGTTGTGTGATTTATCTTTAAATAAATTAGAGTGGCACAAACTGAGTTGATAGCAAAACTATTCAATGTGCATTTGTAACATTTATTTTTTAACTGTTGCACATAAAATTAGGGACATCCTCATGTTGTGGTGATGAGAGGAGTATGGAAACAGCAGAAACAAAAGACAACATGATTTTGGTTAATATTGAATTGAACGACTTGCAGAATCTCAAGTTCAGACGATAATTTACAGGGAGTTGAATGGATCTTGTTTGGATCTCAAAGGTCCACTTCAACAAATGCAATAATGCATCATTTGCAGTATTTACTAATTTTGTCAAAGTAACATAGCATTGAAAATGATCAGATTAACTCAGTAAAGTATAACAATATGTAAGCTTCAATAGTAATAATAATAATCATAATAATTTATTATTTTATTATTTCATAATAATAAAATAATTACAAAAGTCATTATTTTATTATTATTATTATTATTATTATTATTATTATGTTTTGCTGGGGAAGAAAAGTTGTTATTGCAGCTATCCACAGCAGTAACTACTCCTACAAAATGTAACTGAGGCATTTCTTAGTTTCTACTGTTTTTATTTATTTAATTTTTTTTGTGTGTTTAGGATTCTTTATTAATCTTCAAAATAGGAAAGAAAAAAAAGTGCCATTCTAAAAAGCCAGGTGTGTCTGGATCGTCATAAAACAAGAAATGTTTACAATAAAATTATCATAATCACTTTTTATCTACAGTAAAAGGAAAAGTTAAACAGTTTTAAACAACTGGAACAGTCAGAGACAAAACTGGCCAAGAACCCAAGTTTATCTTGCCAACCATGAACAGTGAGGACCCCATTTAATGAATTAAATTATTTTTTCATGGTAAGCTTAATATATTTCAAAGATTATTTTTATTTTAACGTATTTTGAAGCAAAATACATTATAGGAGAATAGAATGTGATTTATTCTCCTAGTTTTGTTGAGGACACAGGCAGCATTGTTCTGGAGCAGCTGCAGCTTTCTCAGGCTGACCTGGAAAGACACTTGCAGTAATCAATCCAACTAAAGATAAATGATAAGATGAAAGACGTTATTAGCTGAAGATCATTAATTTGTGCCAAATACTCTATATTTGTATACATCTCTGAAGGATTAGAACTTATAATGAAGAGGATTATTAGTAACATCTGATCTATATTCACAAACTGTCACATTTTTAAAATGTAACCTGTGTGTTGGTTGTCGATGGTTAAAATGTTCTCCCCTTAGAGAATAATAAAAGTGAAGAAGACCCCTTTCTTTATATTTTAACTTTCATTTCAGTACAACTGAGCCACCAACAGAAGCCAGCAGCAGCACCACTGCCTCGTCCTGCTCTCAGGCTTCGAGTAGAGAATGTGATGATTGGAATATTAAGCAGAATGAGGGTTTAAATTAGAGGTGCTCCCTATCTCTTAAAACTGCAAAGTGCTTATGCAGCAGTCACTGTTCACCTGCACAAGCACAAATAACATTACCGATTTGAACATTTTATGGTTGTGCATGTTGTAGAGGCTTTCAAATTTAAGATCCAATGAAAAAAAAAAAAATCATCCTTCGTCTATTGCCAACATTGGACGATGTTGGCAATGTCTTGTAAAAGTACCTGAGCCCCTTGATTTTATTTCATTTTTTTCTTGTATTTTGTCATTTTTCAGCTATAAACATCAGTGTATTTTATAATGGTTTTGTGCCTAAGTGGAAGGAAAAAGTAACATTAAATTTTTTTATTTTTATATAAATATTAGCCTTACAGATGCTTTTGGTATTTATACTCTGCTTCTATGGGTCACTTCTTAAAACCAGATTTCACTTTGTATCAGCAAGTCTTGCCATAGATCCTCAGTGAGATTTAGGTATTCTATATCATAATCATAACATAATCAAGCTTTGATCCAAATGATTTCATTTTTGAATGTTTTGTTTTGTGGTCCTGCTGGAAAGTGAACCATCACCCTAGCCTCAAGTCTCTTGTTGTCTCCAACATGTCTCTGGTCAGTAATCTCTGACCATGTATCTGCTGAAGCAAAGCATTCCCACAGGATGATGCTGCAACCACCATTTTGTACTGTATGGATGGTGCATTAAAGATGCCATTCTTGTTTTACCCCACGCAGTGCTTTACATGTAGGTCAGAATAACAAAGGTTTGGTCTCATCTTACTGCAGCATCTTCTTCCCCATGTTTCCTTTGTCCCTTATGTGGCTTGTGGCAAAGTGGAAATAAACTAAACAGCTTTCTTTCTACTATGGTTTTCTTCTTATCCCCAGTTCCATTTACCCCAGATTTGTTGGGTGCACAAATAATAGCTGCCTTACCAACTGATTCTCCCAGCTCAGCTGTGGATCACTGCAGCTCCTCCAGAGTTACCATGGCCCTCTTGGCTGGTTCTCTCCTTTCCTATCAGATCAGGTGGATGTCTATGTCTTTGTTTCAGATATTTATCTATTTTCCATCCATCCATCCCTACATTGGGGAAGAGTTGGGTTGCCAGTACTGAACATGCCCTATTTTCCTTCTACTTAAAAATTATTTACTACTTTGTGTTAGTCTATTCTAAAAGTCCAAGGTATGAATACTCTTGTAAAGAAAGCATTGTGTTTCTAGTACAATCTCTTCCTGTGCAAGACTTTGATAGGCGTGTGAAATGACTTGACAGAAGGAATCAATTTTGTAAAAACAATATTTAGAAATATTTTGAATAAAAATAAGTCATGAAAATAACAGTCTGCAAAGAAATATTAAAAACAATGTCAATGCCCTTACTCAATACATTGTCAATTGCTTTGATGCTCACAAAACAATTTATTTCTCTAAAATAAACTCATGTAATAGAGTAAGATCCATGACAAATTTGTAAACTTGGCTCACATTTGTTTATTTTAATTAATGCTGGAAGACGTTCTGAAAATAGACAAAAGGCTCAAAGGATGCACAGCTTAATTAATCAAAAAAAAAAGAAGAAGAAAAAAATCCTCTTATGTGAAGAAATTAATTTTAGGGCTGGAATTTGTAAGCACTGTATGGAGTCCAGAAGGCAAAAACAGACCGTTTTGGTTTTCTCATGTTTTCCCGAATTAACTTATTTCTTCAATTGTCCTTAAAAATAGAGCAAATAGATAAATTACCCATCTACCATTAAAAGTGGAGCAGTGCCAAGCAAGTGACCATCATCACATACAAACCAAACCAAGACTGCTGGTGTCAAACGGACAAAGCTTCCACAGCCCCGGGCTAAACAGCAGCTGAACATCACATCAACAAAATCACCAACAATGATGCTACGTTAGAGAGAAAGGCACACTGAAAATCAGAGGAAGGACAAGGATGAGGCAAAAGTGAATCAGAGACACTGATACGACGAGGGACTGGAGGGAGGAGAGTGTGGGTTTGTGTTATGCAAACCCCAGGTGGCTCTGGTTAGATGAAGTATCATTGGGCAGAAATCAGAAGAGGAGGGCTTTGGAGAAGTCAGGGACAGGATGGCAGGAATAACGGTTTAAATGGAGAAATAATATGCACAGACAGTGGAGATAAATTTGCTGAATTAATAAAAAAAAGAAGAGAAGCAAGCAAGAGATTTGATGTGCCAAATGAAATTTCAAATTATAAATTCTCTATTACTTCACCTTTGGTTTCTTGTGTGAGAGAGCAAATTTATTTGGCAAATGATGCCTTGATCTTTCGGTTCCCTCTCTGTGCGAGTTTCTAATGAGCACAACAGCAAGAAACAGCTCTCGGAGATACATCCCCCACACACACCCACACTCCCACGGGGGCTGTTGTCGATAACAGCTTGTACTCTACACCTGATGCCTCTGTAGGGATAGTTGTCTTCATGCTGAAGCAGCGGGAAAGAACATCCGTAGAGATATTTTATGATGCCTGTCTGACTTCTGACTTAGGAAGGGCTTCACTGTTCCAGATCTTGACCTGGCTATTGCTTTGGAAATCCCAACTCTGACCTCACATCAGCACTTAAAACTGATGTCACCCTGCTGAGCCATTGAAGCGATAGAAAAGAAGCCGGCAGCCAGATCTAGGGCAACATTGCCCCCTAACGGTTGAGGTGTGAAAGCATATCTGGAAGAGATGACGTAAGACTGTAGTATGTAAAATGTATTCATGGTAAAGATGCAGAAATTAAGTACAGCCATTATTCTGTAATAATTTCAGAATGATAAGCAAAACGTATCTGAATTTGTGTCAAATTCAATCATGTGACTAATAAAATAAAACTTATAAAATATGTATGGTTATGTCTTAATAAATTACATGGCAGGTGAAACCCAGCAAGCAATAAGAAAACAGCCCAATTGATCTTATACGTTTTCTTGTTTTCAACCCAAGAAATAACCTATTTGAAAGGTCAAATGTTTGACCTTTCAAATGTCAAACATTTGAAAGGTTTGTCAAATGTTTGACAAACCTTTCTATGCATGTAGAAGTTGAACTTCAATTAACTGAAAATAATTTCTCAATATCTTTGAAGAGACATTTTTAAAAAACTGGAGGACTAATTTTCACATCAACATCAAATACAGAAACAGGAGAAATGATAAATTAATTAAACTCCTCCTGCCATCTTGATGTAATGCTCACAACTTTTGCCCATCTTTGTGTCTGATAAATTCAAATAGTAAACTTGTCTCTCCTATCAGGTGTTTTTCTTCCAAGCTTTAAAAACAGCAGTTATCAAACAGCTGTTAAAGAAAGAACAGTCTGGACAAATCACTTCTGCAGAATTACAGAACGATATCTTACTTTAGATCTATAAAAAAAATACTGGAAAAGCTGTTTTAACAGCATCTTAACAATGACCAATTACTTTGATGTCTATTAATCTGCTTTTCTTGTTCACCACATTGCTGAGACTGCCCTCGTCAAAGTGTTCAATAAACATAAATATAGACTGCAGAAGAATCTCAGTGCAGCATTCGTCACTGTTGACTAAGACATCTGCAAGTGACTGGAGAGCTGGGCTGGATTCTCTGGTCCATTATTCGACTGGTTTGAGTCTTATTTCTTTGAGTCAAGTTATATCTCATTGAAACATATATTAGTCACATGTGGGGTACCACAAGGTTCAATCCTGGGACCCCTTACTGTATCCTCCCGCTTGTTCAGATTATAACAAGTAATAAGATTAGGTATCATAACTACGCAGATGATCCACAGTTCAACATTATAATGTCACCAGGTGACTCTGAATCCATCCAATCATTGAGCAGATGCTTAGCAGATCTATGGATCAGTGTATAAATATTTGCATGTTTGTGAGTGTGAATGGGTGGATGGCAGACAGTCAGCATGACTGAAAAGAAACAGAAGCAGCACCATGGGTGTAAGGTATAGTCTTTAACAGACTCTTCCATTTTGCTGTGGTATATTTTTACATAGTTTGTGTTCTCTATTTGTTGATTGCTCCTCACTAACCCTCTTCCAACATGTAACTGCTTGTTGCGTCTCTGGTCAAAGATCCTCATTCCCATTTTTTCCATCTCCATGCTTACATCCATAGTGCATCCCGGCTGCAAATTTGCAGAGATGAGCTCAACTCTGCTCTCAACAGGGATTTCTTAAAGTAAATGCAGCCCTTCCTCCTTTACATTCAAAGACCTTTAACATAGTTCAAACCTAGAACAAATAGTCTTGATGAATCTAAGATCTACCTCTAATGAACTTAACCAATTTAAAAACTTTTACATTTCATCACACAGAAATTAAAACTTTCCACCAAACACAATCAGATTTATATCTTTATCTTGACTCAAACCCAATTTTCTCTATTTTCCCATTTCATTCACGGAAGCTGCCAGTTGGGAGACCAAATGCAAGAGTTAACAAATTACATATTTGCCCTTTGAGGATCCATCTGCCTTTGTGAATAAATAACATTTTCATATCCGCTCAGTCTGGTTGGCATTTCAGGTTCAGGGAAGCAGGGCAATCAGGACTGGCTTAATAAAATGATTCAATGCCTATGGATAAATCAAGCAATGCATGTTTAAAGGAATAGAGAAACTTTTTTTTTTTGTACTGGACGAAAGACTGCGGAGGGAAAGGTGGGTAACCGTACTGCTGGTGCTGCATACAAAACACAAGTAAATCTGTTACAAAAGTAATTTGGCCTTCTTAAGGCAAACGATTTATTGCAAGTTCATTTACAGCGTTCTAGATCTGTCCTCTGACATTCAAACAGAATTTATCATTTTGATCTGTAGACTTCCTGTCAAAATGAATTATCTGCTTTCCTGTCCTTCTTTGTGGCGACCTTTACTTAATAAAGAGAAAGACGGTGTCAGAGAATCTAAAAATAAAACAAATTTCCAATTTATTTTAATAAATTTAAATTTACAAATTAATTTATTGACGTCAGAGAAAAAGTAAGCAATGCAAAGTCAAAGACGTTGCTTTTGGGGAAAATACAGGCTGGAGTTAGTTTCTGCTTATTTTCGTTATGCACATACGGATCAACGTCTCTTCACCAACCTGGGCACGCAATACAGAAAATGAACCTTATAACTCACATTTGTGTAAGAAAATGTTCAACTGCAGCACCTGCTGACGAGGTTCTGTAAAGTAACAATTATTATATTTGGAGTTTTTAAAAATAAATTTAGTACTTAAAAATAAATCAGCCTAGAAAACGACTTGATCAGCGCCATGAAATATTACTGTAAACAGTTACAATAAAATGTGTATTTAAAAAAAGGACAATTAACTTTTCATACAAATACGTTGGGTGTTGAGAACAGAGACAGAATAAAAAGGTTTTTAATGAAAACGCGTATCCAATGTAATAGAAAAAGAAAATGCTAACTGTTTATTAGCTTAAAATCTAAGCTAATCTTGAATTTTGTTTTGTTACAAGTATGTCGCATGTGATTTTCTTTGACAATTTAAAGCCCATTGTAAAATATGTGACAAGGTTTGTTCAGATGCTGACTGAAAAAGTGCTAAGAAAGGTCTAATCAGGTTCAAACTAATCTGAAAGAGGACATTAAGTTATTAGAACCATTAAGTTGTAAAGTCTTTTCTTTTGAAGCAAATAAAAAGTCTTAGATTTCGAAAGCAATGTCGTAGCAGTAAAAACAGAATTATAATGGTGATAAGTGAAATATTTAATGCATTTTAAGGATGACTACAGCGTGTCAGTTAATATACCTACATGGTGAACACAATAACAGGACTATTGTTTTAGTAAAACAGGTTTAACTGTTTGTTCTTTTCTTCTCTGTGTTTGATTTAATTTTTCACCAGCTGTTTGGAGCTTGTTTGAAGTCTGTTGGAGTTGAAAAAAAGGAAAACCCTTCATCTTCCCACCTGTTTTTCATACGTATGCAAATGTGACCATGAAATAATTTCTTTCAGAGAAATAATTCAAGCTATTAATATTCAAACAGCAATTACAAGGTGTTTTTTTTCTCTCTCTCTCTTTGCATTTACAAATCTTATATCATTCAGTGGAGCTTTAAAACCTCCATTGTTTCACCCTGTTTTGATTTCCAGTCTTTACATTTCAGATCAAATGTTTTCAAAGGCTCTAATCCTCTGCCACTGATATCTTATGCTAATCTCTGTTGACTTCACTGATCCTTGTTGCAAAGTTAAAGCAAAGGACACAGTTACTGACAACAGTTTCTTCAGGAGGATTCCATCACTGTAGACACTTGATACGTCTGGGTCTTCATCCTGCGCTTCATCTCTCTTATCATCTGACATACAGCCAGAGGGTAACAGCAGTACACTGCACTCCAGTCCTCACACACACTTCCCTGTGGGTAAACATGCAGGACAACAAGGAGCAGACACACACAGCACATGCAAGCAAGTGGAGGAAGCACACATCCAAACAAAATGAGGTAGCAGAAACACATACAGGACACATTTTTAATTTCAAGGGCATAAAATAGAACACATGCTCCACGTTTTACTTTTAATTTGTTGATAAAATGCTGAATAGATTTCATTTCACTGAATACAATGATAATTTTTTTTCTTTTTTTTTCTAAAGAAACACAGAACTATGTACTGCACTCACCCGAATCTTGTAACGCTCCCTGATTCCAACTCTGATGGCAAAAGTGGATCCTGGTAGGAGAGGCATGCAAAGACACTCCCCAAACTGCTGGGCTAAACTCAGATCTAAATAACATGGCACCAGCGCCCCAATAATACCTGGAAGCGTGGAAGAAGGCAACAATAGTTTCTGTGTGAGTATTTTTTAGTGTTTTGCTCGAGACATGGATCACTGTTCTTGAAAAGTGTTTAAGAAGTAGAACCAATAAAAAAACATAAAATGCTTCATTGATGCTTTCTTTTGGGTGCTTTGTAGAAAAGAAAAATATTCAAAATATTAATGCATGCCAAATTACTATGTGAATGAAATTAACACCGTCCCACAAAAATGCAGGATAAAAAAAATCTTTTGATTATTTTTTGCTTTTGTAAAGGGGTTTATTAGCTGTATTTTGTTTTACACTTTAGTTGTTTTAGATTTGGTAATGTATGTGTAAGACAGATGGACAGGATTCAGAATTGGGAAAACCAGAAGAGAACACAGCCTGAATGAATGAATGAATGAATGAATGAATGAATGAATGAATGATTGAATGAAAATATAAATCACGGTTCTAAATGCATTTGCTTTTATTATTAACATTAATGTTAAATTAGAAATGTGCTTTAGTGTAGTGTGTGAGTGCCTCTTACATGTTGTCTTGTCTCCACAGACATTAAAAAGTCCAGTGCTCCAGTCTCCCCCCATTTGTGTGACGGTGGTGATGGTCGTTGTAGCGATGCCACGACCAGGCTGAGTTACCACTGGGCTCATCGACACAGGCACCTCGTTTGACCTCTGGCCATCATCAGTTTGTGTGTCGAAGCCTTCCACTTCTTCATCTTGACACATTGACGCTGAAACATTTTTGACTGAACATTCTGGTCTAAAAAACAAAGAAAAAGCAGCTTTAAATGCAAGCTGGTGCTGTTTATGTATAAAAGGGATGTAATCTAAAGGTCTAATTTATTCCTTGTTCATATTGTTCACAAAATAAACAAAAAAAACCCCACAGGATTATACAGTTATTGCAGTAAATATGAGAAAAACTTTTCACTTGCATTCCAATGATATGCAAAAATAAGTAAATCAAGTAGTGATACTTGGGATGTACCACTACTTGAAAAAATGTTGCCTTTAATTACATTGTGCCAAGTACTGAGAGCTTAATGAAGCAGTTTGGGACAGCATAAAACACTTACTGGTCAGTAACTGTCATCTCCTCCATTACTTGCTTCTACCAGAAGCTCCTTGAGACGAATGACACAAGGAGGAGAGACGAGAGTGGAGCCGGGAGTCAGCAGGAAAGAGGAGACGAAGTGACACTCTCCCAGTGAGAGGCTGTGTGTCGGAGCAGATAAACCTGCAGTCAGCGGGCTCAGCCAGAAGCTGTGTGACTAAGATAAGTCTTGCTGTCTTCAGTCTGAGACTTTGCTGTGCACCCTGCTAATACAGCAAATAAAGAGAGAGCAAACGAACGTCAGGGTGCAAAAAACATAAAATGTTCAGCATGGGAGGACAAGGATGCATTCGCACAGAAGCAAGTTTTAAAAGAAAATGTATGCAAATAACTACAAAAAGAAATTTTGAAAGAATAAAAAAAAAAATAACCAAATAAATCTACACTTTATCTGATCCATGATATGTAGTTATTCATGTACATAAGTTCTTAAACAATGAATGCAGCACTTACTTCTGAAGTAAAGAACTCTTGTATGAGGCGCTGAGAGGGAAAATCTTGGTTTTAGAAGTCATGAAACTTCTGCGGTTTTTATTCAAGAGGCTCATTTCCTCTGTTCTAACAATGACCTTTTATTTAGATTGATGCACTTTGACTTAGCAACTGACAGACAAAAAGGAAGAGGAGCTTTGTACGTGCTGAAAAGTCATGCAGTGAAACCAGAAGGTTCATAAGCTCAGTTTAAACACATGTACGCTCCCATATGTCAAATATACAGAAAACAAGGTTTTTTAATTTGGTTTAGGATCTCTTAAATATGGTAACATTTATTTTTTGGTAGAAAGAGGCATTAAAAGCCGTATTTCTGATTGCTTATTTCTCCCTAACAAGTCACTGTTGGTTTCTGGAAGAATCTTTAAAACAACTCAGGCTGCTACAGTTCCTTGGGTGAAAGTGACTTTGCCCCCTCAAACACAGAGGGCAAACAGAGGGTAATGCAAAATGTGGTCAGTTTTCATTAAAAAAGGGCTTCCACAGAGGGAGTCCAGATTGAAAAACCAAAGCTCAGCAAAACAAAGAAAGGGCAGAGAAAAGGTTTGACAGACGCATCTTGATGATCTCAACATTTGAGAAAATATTCTGTGCATCGATGAGACAAAAAGGAGACCTGTTTGGAAAGTGTGCATCCTTTTATACCTTGTATAAATCTAACAGCATTTCAGAAAATAACATCCTTCAGTCAAACACAGAGGTAGTAGTTTGACTGTCTGGGGCTTCGTTGTTTGAAGTAGCCCAGTCAAAGTCCAGAGTTAAAATTGATTAGTGGTTTGACCCAAGCAGGCTGTTCATGCTCAAAACCCCCGTTTGGCTTAATAAAAACAAACAGTCATAAAATACTTCACACAGTCCTGCTTCGGTCTGGAAACATTCCTTTGAAAACAAACGGGTGTCTGTTTTTGTTTCTTTGAATGTACCGAGAAAATCCATTTATTGCATTTTAAATGGAAATTTGATGTTTTTGGATAAATTATATTAACCAAACAAAACATTCAAACTGTCTTTATGCTTCACATAATATTCAGCCATATCAACTTTATGGCCAACATTAAGGAAGCAAACAGGATTTTGCAGAGAATGTATTCATTTAAAGGTGCAAGTTTAGTTCTCATGTGGAATATTTTTCTACTATAGCTTAGACTGCATAAACAAACAGAGACAAACAAATTGCAAACATTCAAATATTTTTATTTTTGTGGAAAACCCAGACAAGCACAACTGACAGCTAGAAAATATAAAAGCTGCCCAACAAGCTGAAGAGACATGATATCTCTCACATTTGATGTATAAAATAACACCAGACACATTTCCATTTATATGACAACATCAGGCATTCAGATCACAGCAGGAGCTGCCTGACAATGAACACAAGTGTGAGGGGGAGGAGGTGGTGGATTGTTTAAAAGCTTAAAAACTCAAAATACCAGACAGGAAAAGACTGACCATTTACAAAACTGCCAAACCTGAACCTTCTAAAAAAAAGACTATTTCATACAGCAGACTGATGTACTAGTACTGTGAAACAAATGCTAGATTCTGGTGTTATTTAGCTGTCAATTCTAATTAACTGTAGGTGTCCACAAATTAAAAGTAAAGGAAAAGTGATCTTTTTGTGCGTCTTCTGACTGAAAAGGCTTTTGTTCTAACTGTAATAGCTTTTGAAATGTTACAAAGAAACTGCTGAACCTGCTCCTTTGTGCCTGTGAGACGGCCTGTTGTACATTATTGGATCAGATACACCAAAGTATCTCCGATGTCTACAGTGAGGCCGTTGTCAGCCAGAGTGACCTTCTTCTCATCCAGATTTATGTTGAACACAGATTTGCTGGAGATGGGCAGCTTGCCTTTCTCCTCCTGTCCCAATATGGGCACACACCGTGGGCCGAGCACAGGATCCTCATACCTCATCAGCTTCACTCTGGACAGATCTAGTGGTGAGGTTAAGAAAACAAGAGTCAGTGGGGTAGGCAGAAAATGAAGATAAAAAAAACAACAAAAAACAAATAGAAAAGAGGCAAAAAAGACAAAGTGTGGAAGGAAGTGAGATAAAACAGAATGTGGTCATTAACTGGATGACATAATCACAGAGAATTCATATTAATTTATAGGAGCCATATTTTCCCCAGACAGAGTTGAAGTGTTGTGCAAGATTACATGAGTGATCATAAAAACCCCAATAAAAAATATGACAGACATAAAAGAAAAAAAAAGAAAAGGAAATGGAGAAAAAAGGACTACAAAGTCAAGAAACCCTAGACAAATAGTTAACAGACATGCCTAAATGTTTTTTAAACCATAATGATTGACCTGAACACAAGTGAGTTAAGTTGTTTTTTAGCCCATTTTGATATTAATAACAAAAATATGTACATATGTGCTGGGCAAAAAAGTGTCAGATAATAAATCTTTAAATAAATCTTCAAACTGCGTTACATTACAGGTTTCGTTAAGGTTTATGTTTAATCTTTATGAGAAATGCAGTGATTAGGCTCTTCCAAGTCATTTCAGGCTTTTCTTTAAAGCTTGAATGGCAGATTCTGAATTATACCCATCTGGATGTTATGATTTCAAACTACATTGGGTTGATGCATTTATAGACCAAAAAATATGGGGCTTTACTTAAGAAAGATGAAAAAAATATGTTTTAGTATCAACAAATTAAAGGGAGTTCTTCAGTCCTGCACCACAACATACCAGATTTAGCCATAAAGGCTAACTGTTATCTGCAGTGCCTGTCAGGTTAATGGTTTAAACATAAAGAATAAATTACAAAACACAAACTAACGCAGCACAATGAAATTTTCTTTAGACTGCATGCTATTCTGGCTTCATTGACCTAATCTAACTAAATTTGTAACAGCTGGACTTCCAAGCTGTAGGCACATCTCAGGGGTAATTTCAGCAATCAGCATGCATCTAGCTACAGTTTAGATTGGAAAAAGGTCAAAAGGCTAGTGAATGCACAATTTCCGTTTTCTACATTTCTATACTGGCAGATGGCAAAGGCTCAGGGAAGTCATTTCCAAGGCAGATTTGTAAACAACACGCATCTGAATTTGCTTATCCACCAGGAGGTGTGACAAACCAAAAATATGAATCAGCTCCAAAGAGACTCTCCGGTTTACAGATTATTTTATCTAAACAGAGTAAATACATTTATGCTCTCTAAAATACAGACTTATAATAAGAAGTTTTTGTTGAGTTTCAAAATGTGCTGCTGACCTTTTATGAGTCTGTTGACTTTGGCTAGTCGACGGACAATGGTGTCTTTGCTGTCTCCTTGCCGGATGTCCAGCTTTGTGGAAAACAGGCCGTTGGCTGGTTGAGGGTTGATCAGGGACATGGCGACTCCAGGCTTGGAAAGAACAACAAAGTTTATTTTGTTATAATTTTGTTAATCATCAACATAAAGACAACATGATGCATCATGTATGCAAACAAACCTGCAGTTGAACATAAAAAAATAACATTCAGAAATAACTATTTTAATTATTATTAGTTATTTAATAACATTTTTTTAGCATCCATTACACATCAGGAGCCTTTACCTCTGATCTAAACACACTGAACGGTTTCCCAGGGCAACAATCCTCCTTCACTTTGTCATCAGCCTCTGATGCAAATAAGACATCAATCTGCTCCAACTGCAGGGGGGAAACAGGGGAAAACATATCAGTGCACAGCTGAGCAGACCAACCACAACGGTGCACTGCTCAGATGTTTTGTGTGTGTTTGCTCTACTGGCACAGACTGGCAGCGTTAACTAGACTCAAACAGTAATCCCAGACTTATCGCCTGGTCTTACACCAGAATGTCACACATTTTCTGTATTTTTGGAGTGAAAACAGCAACTGGAAGTTAAACTAGATGTAAAACAGAATACTGAACAGAGCTGCAAGACAGAAAGTTTTTTTGTTTTTTTTTTACACCATTTGCTCATTTAGTTTCCTATGCAAAGCACGCTGTACCCAGCATGCTTTGCATAGGATGGAATTTGGCTTCTGCATTTTACCATTATTTTTATCCATGTAGACAGGCTGGGAGCAATCTAAGGCCACTTTATTACTTAGAAAGCAACAGCTCCCCAGTGATCTGAGTTCAGTAGAAGCCATTTTAAAGCAGCAAACTGAAGTCATTTAACCATCTACACCTCTTCTCTGCTGACCGCTCTTTTCTCAGTGAAGTATCACTGATGGGACCTTTGTCTAACTACTGGTTTGTCCAGCAAGAAATACACCATGTAACATCCAGTCCTTGAAATGCATGAACATTCTAGGTTAGCCTTTTAGTTTCTGTGCAAACATATAGGTTTAATTTTCAAATATGTGCTAGTTTGTCAGTATTAAGCCTTTTGGAGAAAAATAAAGTTGGTTATAGATAAATATTACAGATAATCATTGCCAGCTTGGTCACAGAAGACTGAAAATCATAAAGCATTGTGAGCAAGAACAGATGAAACTTTGTTTGTGTTGAATCTGAAGAGAGTGAAGTCACAGACCTCCAGAGAATTAGCTAAGTACACCAGGTTCTCCATGAGAACCGCTCGCTCATCAAACTCCAGCTCTAGATCCAAGACCCTGGGCCCGTTCTTCTCCAGGTTCTCCTAAAAAACACAGACGCAATCACACAGAAAGTTGGATGTGAATATAATGCTAAAAGTACTAACAACTCAGCTGCAGAAAATAATTATTGGAAACAGGACACTTTACTATAAATGTACACCATGTATCTGCAGGATGAGCTTAAAAGACATAAAGAGCCATAAATAAATAAAGAAGCTTATCATAAATATTACCAGGGTTATTCTGTTTGATCACTTGAATAAAGACTAACACACCTAAGAGAAGTGACTCATACATTTTTAAAAGAGAAATGCCTTTGATCAGCATTATTATTAGCTGCTTTAATCAAATACACATATTATATATATATATATATATATATATATATATATATATATATATATATATATATATATATATATATATATATATATAATAACATATACAGTCGGTACAAAACATTGCCTACCTTAGCCCTACCACAGGAGACACTTCAAAGTGAGACTATATCTCAATGATGAAAGATAATGTTGTGTTTGTGAAAGTTTGGAGTAAAGATTTAAACTGAACAAAAAATCTGTCAAATTCTACAGCCTTGCATTAATAAATAAAATATAGTTTTTATGCATTAGCAGGGATAAATCTCAAGATTGCATCTTTTCTGAAATATTTAATCAATCAAAAACCCTACATCATATTAGTTTCACGTTACATGTATTAGGCCTTAAATCAATGAAAATGAGAATTGGTCAAAATCAGAATCAAAAACTGGTATTTGCCAGAAAAAGCCTGAATAGTGCACTTTCAATGTGACCCTTAAAACTAATAATAAATACCTTGATCATGGCAACAAATGGCATGACTCTCTTCATGTACTTCTTCAGCTCAGGCAGGGCTCCCAGCTCGCTGGCTATGACTTTGTTGTCTGGCAGGATCCCGTTGTTGCTCTGGTCACAAACACAAAGAGGTGCTACAGATTTAAACAAAAGCTGAGTGTGAACAGCTGAACGAGCCCCAGGATCAACTTGCACCGTGTCTTAAGCAAAACTATATAAAAAATAAAGAGCAAACAAACATTGTTCTGTGGAAGGTTTTTTTATTTTATTTATTTTTACCTTGTAGTGCTTGCCGAGCAGAGATAAGGCGCTGTGTTGCCATGGAGGGTAGCTCTTAGCCACATAAATAGTGCAGTGGGACGGCTTAGCAGGGGGCTTAGAGTCACCTTTCTATGAAAAGAGAAAAATGCACTTAAGAAAAAAATAAATAAAAACAACCTTTTAGATGTGATTGATTCGTTGGTAACTCACAACACAAGGTGGTTGCAATGGAATACAACTTTGGGGTTACTTAGGATGATATAACAAATACATATGCTTTTTGATGCTCGTTAGTGAGTGATCTGTTCATTTAAAGTACATGGCAGCTGCCTACATACAGACTGTACCACATGAGTCATGATGGCGAAAAGGTTCATGTGAGGAAAAAATATGAAATATATTATCAGAAATCTCTACTTTCTAACAAAGATTAAATATGAAACCATGTCATAAAATTGAAGTCAGTCCTTCCAGTTGTTTGTTTCCTTCTTTTCCTGTTCTCTTCCAGTTCTGCCCCTGTGCTCCCAAAACATTGGTAACAAATCAATAACTTCAGCATGGGAGCCCAAAATATCGCCTGTCTTAGATACACTGTCAGTACCTGCTTTGTTTTTCTCTCTCAGCTGCAGAAATCCAGATAATGAACAGACAAACTTTTCCATTGTCAACACAAGACTTAACACTCTTGGTTTATCTAAGGATAACAGATGCTGCAGGAAGCTCGGCATCAATAATCCACAACTGCTGCATTTCAGGCATGACACACAGAGAAATAAAGAAAACCCCAAAGCAACATTTCTTCTTGTTTCATTTTGCTTCTGAAATCATAATACATTATTTTTACCCTGACGGTCAAGAAAAAAAATCTCATTTAAACAAAAGCCCTCTCTAGTCTGAAGTCGTTTTTTTTTTTATTATTCATTTTTTTCCTCATTGTTGTGCTTCAACAATAATAAACTGTGAAACATCTGTTGACAGAGAAAAAACACTCAGCCTCCAGTTTCTGGCTGTTGGAGTTTTTGTGAACAAAAGGTTTGGTTTTCATTCAACAAGAAAAAAAAGAAACTATGAAAAGAGTGTGATTAATTTTAAAATAGATTTTTACTCTTACAAAGAGCCATCATATCTACAATGTAAAGAACGTGCAACATCTTACACGTTTCAGAACGTTAAAATAAATGTGAAGCCTTTTCAAGATCCTCGTGACGTATTATACCTTGTTTTTGGGAGGAAGCATGTATGCTTTGAGTCTCAGACGGAGGTCGTGTGCCGTCTCCATCAGGTACTGAGAAGAACGAATCAGAACCTCATCGACGGGTCCGGCCATGGGCCATGATGCCTTCATCAGAGAACCAGTCTGTGAGAGGCAAGCAGGAGACGAGTGAAAGGAGATTCTTATTTTAAAAAAGTGGAAACAAAAACTGGTCTCATCAATTACATAATCAAAAGCCACAGTGCTTATGTAATTGCCCTAGCAGGACTCAGTTGTGCTTGAGCGTGTGGAAAAACAACATATGATTTCAGCTTGTGGTACCAAGCACAGGATCAGGGGAAAATAAAGGTAGGTGAGGGGGGCTCTTTTGTTGTTGCTAAGCAACAACTGAAAAACATATCTCCAACACAGCAGTTCTCTTTTATATTCACAAATTTGAGTGTTAAAAATATTCATGGCTCTCAGTGCTACAGGAAGCGTGTAGCAGTGAGTGCAGAGGAAACGGCTCAGTGTGAAGACAGGCTCCCAGCAGACTTGGATTTCACCACTGGGATCTTGTCAGTAGCCATTTCACACCAGTAAATGAGCAGTGGGAACAAGTGCTACTGCGGGCCAGCCGTGAACATGGAAGTTTAAGCTTTCCGATCCCAGGTGCTCTTCAGGAATGTAAATTAACACATTACGGTGACCCGTTTTGGTTGGCTGCATTTCTCTGTTGTATGTAAAAGTCTATGACGAGGAAAAAGCCCGAAGAGAGGATGGGAGGAGAGAATCAAAGCCAGATTTATACCCTGAGAGCACACTGTGAACACGTAAAGCAGAGACATGCCAAAAGTCTGTTACCTACCTTGCCCAGTAGACTCCATGTGTATTCACAGAGGTGTGGACAGATGGGGGCCAGCAGCAGTGTTTGTCTCTCTATGAACTGGAAGACCAGGTCTCTGTGCATGCCTTCAATAGCCAGCTCACGGTACTTATCTTTAGATGCCTAAAGCAAAAACATGGACAGTTTTAAACATCCACAACTGTGCACAATGCTTCAACAACAAAACTAGAACTATCCCTGATAAGTGCTTCGAAATGGATACATGAAAGGGTAAAAGGAGATGGAAAGAAAACAGATCTGCAAGGATCAGTGTGTTCTTTAGTAGCACGATCCAACAGCAACAAATCTAAATAAATGTGCTTTCTGTCAAAGCTGATCAGACTTGCATATCACAAAATTGTGTTAATCAGAGTCATTCCCCTGATGCATCACTCAGTTGTTTCTCAATTTCAACCAAGAATTTCATGAGGCATTCCTTTAGAATCAGCATCATTAACAGCAAAGCATGTTCAGTTTAGAAGTTGTAAAGATTTACTAAGATTAACTTTATTAGTATTGGTAAGGTTTTTAATATAAAGAAAAACAAACAAAAAAATATGCTTTTAAATACAATTATTTAAAAGAAATTCCTGAATCAGTTAAAAATTGGTTGGTGGACTAGCTTGTTCATAGAGTGACACCCCCCCCAAAAAAACATTATAGGCTACATCACATTGAAAACTATTTACAAACAGATCTTAGCTCTTTAGACACTTGCCTTACAAATTTTAATTGCTCTATTTTTATATACTCTGAAAAAATTACAGAGATTTTAATTGTTCATAACACTTCTCATAATAGCGTAATCTCAAAGCTTTAGAGACATTCTTATTTTTTGAGCTAAAGATATTTCTCAGAAACTTAATGTACTTACCTGGAACTCAAAAAAGCCGCTCTTCAGAGCCTCCTTGTACATCATCCTCTCATAATGCTGCTCTGTCTTCAAGATGCCTGCATTAATTTCACTGCAGAAAAGATAAAGTCCATGTAATTATATTATATAAAGACATAAGAATAGCAGAACTGTTGCTCTGGAGATAGAATGCTCATTTTCATAAAACTTCAGTGTTTTCACAATGCAAAAGACATGAGAGTCTTTTGTTATAAGAGACAACCTTATTGCAGAAAGTGCCTCATAATTAGTAGGTACAAATTGCAAGTAAAGAAATATGTTACTCAAAAATGTTTTAGGGTGAATTTTAATCAAATTCAAAACTATTTTTAAAAAATTAAGAGAAAACATCCTTCTGAAATGCACTGTCAAGATTATTGTGAAGACAGATTCCAGATAATATGAAAAGAAATGCATCCCATCTAGCTTAACTTAAACATTTTATCAAGTTCTTGATCTTTACAAACTTCATTACTCAGCTCATTTTCCCACATACCTTGCAAACACACGATCGTTGAACGTGTCCGCGGGCCCAGTCCTCAGGTTGTTCTGGTTAGCGATCATCTCCTTCACCCACTCCACCCACGTGTAGAGGCGAAGAATGCCGGCATCAGCCATGGTCTCCACAAAGTTAGCGTCTTCCACCGTGTCCCCAGCGTCAGCTAGAGCCAGACGCATACCTGAAAAGAGCAAAGCGATGCAAAATACACAGAACACAAACTTCACTTAGATTATGTAGTCTGAAAAATGGGTTGTGTTTAAAAGAAATGTGTTTAGTGCATATACACAATGCAAACACCGCACATAACACTCCCTACATTTATAATTTGTTTCATTTAAACTGGGGATGCATGATGCATTTGCATTAATGTCAGTACGCCCGATGTTAGTTATTTTTTAACATATGGGTGTCTGTCCCATAAATAAAAGTGGGCTGATATTAATAACTGATTTCCATTTTTCTCTTGTTTCCATTTGTGTATGTGTTTCAGGTTGAGGAGGGGGGTTGGTCATGTGGTGTTTGTTTGGTCATGTGGTGTTTGTTTGGTCATGTGGTGTTTGGTTGGTCATGTAACAGTGCTGCAGCACAGGACGTTTAATTAAAGCAGAGAAACAATGTCGACGATCAAAAGAGTAGGGAAATATATCCAACATTGCTAAATATCGGTTATAAGTCATAACAGCATTAATAATATTGATATAAATATTGCAACTTTTCAAATTGGTGCATCTTTAATCCCTGTTATTCAAAAGGCTTTGGAGGAAGAGAAGCTTCTACTTCAATATTTTAATGATGGTCTAAGTAATACATGCAGCAGTTCACACAAACACAAGATTTTTTAAAACATATCCAAATTAATTCTTATTGGTCCCCATGGCATCCTAAAATTATCTCCACTTTTTTGTTTCTATTATGAAGGCAGCCTCTTGAGTCAACTATGTGAATGCATGATTTAGGATTTAAGACACATAATCTGACTACGCAAGGCCAATAAAAATGAGTTAGGCCCAAGAAACTGCACACTTTGGGCATTATTTGTGGTTCTTTTAAATGATTTAAGAATATTCAAAATTAAGCAAACACAAAAATACTACCATAACAATTAAGAGTTGCTTTGGGCTGTTATGAATAGCTTTAAAAAATTAAATAAAAAGAAAAAGCTGTTCATAATAGCCAGGAGCAACTAACACAATCGTAACCTGCGAATACGATTGTGTTCATGTTCAATTATAACCACTAGATGGACAGAAAATGTTTACAACATAATCCAGTGGAATACCCTATGTAGTGTAAAAATACACTGTAGTGGACAAGAAAACTCTCATAAGGAGAAAGAGAAGACAAGATTGAAGATGATACATAAAATGCAAAAAGATGCAGAACAGATGAAGAAACTGACATTACCATCAGCTGAAAACTTGCTGATGGCTTGGCTGAGAGTGAGGAAGTTTCCTGTTGATTTGGACATCTAGTAAAAGAACAAATTGCATTGAATTAGAACTCCAGACAGAGATGATCAGCTTCAGATGACCAAAAAACAGGTACATATTACGGTAAACTAAGCAACTTCAAAAAGTACTTAAAACACTTTACAAAGTTCGGGAGCCCTTTAGAGAAACTGGGGAAAATTTTCTCTTTTGCAGAACCTCGCAATATGTTTTCTGTTACCTCGCATGAACTACTGATTAGTTCATGCAGCATAGTTGAATATTGTAAGCCTTTCTTACAGTGGTCATCGCACTTTCTGCGATAATATAAGGCTTTTTGAGGTTGTTCCATGTATGTTAATAGATTTTTGTGAAATTTTTATATATTTTTCTTTAGGATAGAAATGCACCACAAACCTATGATATAAACAGAAACTTTCCATAAGAAAGAAATAAAAAGGAGGGAAATAACAAATACATCCTAACTATTTGGACTATTTTTGATTGTGTCTTGTTTCTGTTGGTAGTCTGAGTGGTTTAACAGGCCGTTTTCACACAGCCTTACACACACAGACATAAACATGCAGTGAATAGATCAATTTTTGAATAAATCAGTTTTTTGCACCAAAGAGTTAAGTATAAACACTGAGGCTCTTTAAATGTATATGCATTTGAAATTTTAAATTGACATTTGTGATTGTATACAAAAATAAACCAGCAAATATTGCGAGGTAATGCAAAAGAAATTTTCCCCGTGTCCCCTAGAAGGCTTCGAAACAAACTACTTCAAGCTTCAGCCACAAAAAAACCAATTATTTTAAACAGCAAAACAAAAACGGAGAATGGTTATCTAAATTCTGCATTTAGCAAAAATCTTACATTCTAAGATTTATTTCTAAATCTTTCATAAAAACAAAATATACAATTTTCTGCCTTTATAAAAAAAAGGGGAATAAAAACGCTTTATAGACTCTTCAGGCTTTAGTATCACTAAAAATAAGATCATTATGATCTAAAAATGCTTGACTTACCTTTTCCGAGTTAAGGAGCAGGTGTCCGTTTGCTCGAACTGCCTGAGGCCACTTCCCACTGTAACAGAAAAAATCCATTAATTCTATTAATGTTGGGTTTCCAACATGAATTTCCTCCCCCGTCGTTTTGCTGATGGTGGAGAGCAGCATCTGAAACTTTGTTGAAAGATATAAAAATATAAAACAAAAATACAGTTAAGGCCCTGTTAGTGCTCCACGCCCCATTATTCAAAAGGTTTCAAGTCATTTGGAGACTTCATCTGCTACATCAGCAATGGCCCTCTAAGAAACTACTCCGAAGGATAGAAATGTTTTCGGCACATAGGCATTACAGGGGAAATAAATGGCAAACATTGACACAAATGTGATATTACAACAAAGAACACATTCATAACGGTACACATTGGAGTGGCTGAAATCTGTAACAGTTTGCATCAACCACGACAAAACCTGATGATGATTTAAAACCTAATGATGATTTAAAACCTGATGATGATTTAAAACCTGATGATGATTTAAAACCTGATGATGATTTAAAACCTGATGATGATTTAAAACCTGATGATGATTTAAAACCTGATGATAATTTTTTAATGCTTGTGAATTTTAGTCCAGAAATAATGGACAACATTATTCTCACAAGAGAAAAGATGAACTGCAGTGAATTTAGACTGGCTATATTCCAGCTGTAGGCCTCTACAGTGTGTGTAGAACTTGATTTAAAATATTTTTTAAAAATCAAAGTCTTTTTTGAAAGGCATTGTTTTCATTTACATTTTTCACGTTAACTACAACTCCCAACTTTAAACTAAATAAATAAAACTGTAAAAGTTTAACCTGCATTATACCGGCAGGTCAAACAGGAAAAACTCACCTGTCTTTAGGCCACATGGCTACATGGTTATACAGGTAATAGGAGAGGTGGTTGGGCACAAGATCCTTTCCAGACACACGGACATCCACTGGGTACCAGAACTCAAACTCCCTCCGCAGCCTTTGTAGATGCTCCTTAGGGATGTCGGTCTTGGGGAAAGGAGACGACTTAAAGAAGATAAAGTCCCATACCTCTCTGGTCATCTGCTCTGGCCTGTCAAAGCAGGAAATCATGGCTAAGGGCAGGAGGAACAGAATAATGGGGTGACTATAAACTTTAACGAATCTGGTATTCTGCTGAGAGAGCGATGTATTTAGGTGCTTATAGCAAACTTCAGTGATACGAAGTTGTGGATTCCAGCATCAGTTTTCTTCATTTGTTAGAAGATATTTTTAAAGAGTTTTCTCTATTCTAACTCTCTGGAATAAAATGTCTGGTTGATTGTTGCAGAGAAAAAAAAAAGACAAAGAGTGGAAAAAAACAGACATAAATAGCTTCAAGTTCAATATTTGCTTCAAGTGCAGGTCTGTGTGTGGCGAATAATTACTTGATGCCCAGTGGAGAGTCCCCTTGTCCGTTCAGCACACCTCCCTGGAGGAGGTGGGCTACAGTGTAGTAAGCCATATAGATTGTAGAGTCCGATAAAGACTCGATCAGCCACTGCTCGTCCCAAGGCAGTCGTGTTCCTATGGTAACCACGGGACAGAGTCACACACAGACAGACAACCAATGATATACACAACAAAAATACTTTAAAAGACAAAATAATATTCATTACTTTGTACTGATTAAATGATTAAGACTGCTAATTAAATAAATTAGCAGTCACTTGGTTCACATTCAGACAAAAGAATTCTTGGTAGAGATTTGGATTGAGTTGTGTAATCCTTCCTAAAATAAACAGCGATGCAATCTGGTGATGCCAGAAGACAAAACCACAAGTAATCTCTAAACAGCTGTTATGACAGATAACCTGGATTTTATACTTTAAAAACAAAGCTATGGGGAAGAGGAGCAAAAATCCATGTTTAGTTTGTTTTTAGTTCCAGATCCTCTTGGCTCATCTTTTTGTGTTACAAGTAATGATGGAAAATAATCGTATCAGTTACCATACTAGAGAAAAACAATTAGGCACCATGTGACAAGCAACAAGAAACTCCAATATTCTAATATTTGCAGCTTAAAAATCTGAATTAATGTGTTTGTTATTTAAGCTTTTTGACCCATTTCCCACTAATCGTTCCTTGAGGGCATCAATAACTGCTGTATAAATGCTTCAAATAGCTGATTGTAATTGCTATTTTTAGACTACTATTTGTGCTTGTTAAGCAGCAACACATTTTTAGCCAAAAACAACAGATAGATATTTTCTCACAGTACTGAGATTTCAATAAATGCAACAAAATCTATTATTTCTGTATTGTCCTTACAGAAACAGTAGATTATTTCTACAGTAAGGATTTTACTACGCCAAATGCAGTTTTATGTCCTCAAATTATAAAACTAACTGTAATCACATTTATCAAATATTTTACTTATTTTAGAAAAAAAACTTTAATAAAACATTTTATTTGAATCTACAAGAATGCAGGATATATTTAGCATTTTATTTAGGCTCCATACTGCATCTGTTCCTGCAGGAGCACAAGCTAGTGCTAGATGCTCTGTGACCAGGCCTTTGTCTCCATCTGTAGACAAAACACCTTTATACAAACAGCAGTTTGAAACTTTCAGGTGTCACACTGCTCTCTTCCATCTTTTACATGGTTGCATGTCAGGTGAACAAGAAACAAGGAAGAAACAGAATTATGGGGATTTTTTCATGTTATTGAACCCATTACACAAAACTGTAAACCTACCAAGTCCGTAGGTACGAGAGCAGGCATGTTCCTGCAGCCAGGCTAAAGTTGCCTCAAAGTTTCTTCTAGTCTCCTCACAAAATCTAGAATTTTGTACACAAAAAATACAGAGTAGGTAAATTATTTTGGCCTTGCAGTGTTTTACCTTTTCATATTTTTTTTCCAACAGTTTAAAAAAAAACCCTAAGAACACTGGAGATAAATATGCATTTCCTTTATAGGAAACAAGCATTTCTGACTTGTTATAAGACCCCTGAGAAGTGGACTCAAACCACACAAAACAAAAAAATATTTAGATAAAGAAGTCATTGTTTTTACGTTTCCAGTGACTTGAGGGCTGCATTGGCCTGCTGCTTCCACTCAGCATCCCCGTAGTCCAAATACCTGTTCAAATACCAAAGCAATAGTTTTATTGATCTTTTCAGAGACTGAAGCAAATCACAAATATGAAATTCTTTAGAATGAATGAACCAATTAAAGCATGTATCTTAGATGAAATTCAAAACACTCAATACCCATAAATAGAAATAAAAATGTATTCAAATGACAAAAATACAATTCTATATAACAAAGATTGCACTTACCACTGGTCACAAAGCGCCACCACACACTCATCAGCTGAACGTGACATGACCTGTTTCTCAGGCTCCATGTAAATCAAGGCCTCACCCTGTAACATATAAACATTGTACAAACTGAGAATTGTAAAGTAATATGAAAACATGCATTATACAAACCCCCCACACTAACACATCTGTGCACAGACGTATAAAGAACTAAATCCAGATGAAGTTAAACATGTTACCTTCTCAACCATCATCCTCTGGATCGGCTTCTTCACATCTTGAACCTTCTGCCCCTTGTATCCCTCAACTAGCATGATCTGAGACATTTATTCACAAAGGTTCATTAATATTAAGGAAATGTAATTATTTTAAAACTTCTCACATCATTAAGTGGGCAATGTCTCTGTAGAGTTTCAAGACAAACAGGAATTGTGTGCATGACTGTGACATGGAACAAAACAAGCTCTTAAGAAGAAAAAAAACTGTCAAAACCAAATAAAGAAATACAAACATCAGTGGATAATTTTATATTCAACCCAGTATTTATAAAGAAACCCTTCAAACCTAAAGTTAAATCCTCCTGTAGTTGTTTGAAACCTACCCCTTCATAAAATCCCTTCAGGTAGACCTTTTCTTTGGCTTCAGCCAGTTTGTCTTTGTCATTTTGGCTCTGGATCTTCAGCTCATCACAGACGAGAGGGGCTGAAAGGTTTCCAAAGCCTGGGATTTCAATGATGGGGACCTGAGGTGTAGGCATTTAAAAATGATAAATGATGTTACACTGAAAAGTACATTTACATAAATATGTTCAGTCTAAGTGAAACCAAAATTACTTTTAAAAGAGTTGCTTACCGGCTCGAAAGGCAACACCATCTTATCCTCAATTCCATATTTTTCCCTTAGAGCCTGTAGAAAATGCAAGAATTAATAATTATTTATTTTTTCTATGAATTCTCAATGAATTGCACAGCAGACATTATTTAAGCAGAAAAAGATTCACAGAGGTGTTATTCTCTTAGAGCAGAAGTTTATGTCACCTGTTTCTTTTTGATGTCCCTGAGAGCAGCAATGTCATCAGGAGCATCAGATGGCACGCTGGTAACAACCCCAGTACCTGGAGACGAGGAGAAGAAAAGTGCAAGAAAATGCACATGAACAAAACTAATTTATTTCATTCTACTTGGTTCCAAATCTAATAAATGCCCCATGCTGCCACATTTCATTATCTGCTGTGCAGCAAGCACTGGAGCAACAAACGAACTGTGAAAAAGGACACACAAACATGATCTCATTTACTGTTGCTCATTACATTCCATAACCCTTCAAGACAAGATGACAGATTGAGCATGAGAAAGTCATTATTATTCATATGGATATTGTGACATTTCGGTTTAGTGATTCAGAAATTAAATTTATGAATATTTACAGAAATCCATCAACAGGACAAAGAATTACTTAGGAGCAAACAGCAGCTTTTCAGTAACAAATGCTAAAAATTTAATATCTGCAATAATAAAGGTCTATTTGGGGAACCAATTACACTCCAAGTGGAAAAAAAAGAAAAGCATTCAGTACGTCATCAGGACATCACTATATGCACTGACCTTTTAAAGGATTCAAACCCCTTCATGTTTTTTACATTAACCTGTGACGAAAGTGTTTAGGACACTTGTAGTCAGTTCCTCTTAATTTAATATCATTATAAAAGTTTTCATCTGATTTATAAAATATAATGCAAATTTGAAATATATCTTAAACATTGAAAAATGCAAGAAAAAAAAAAAAAAACAATGTTCGAAAAAAACCAAAGAAGCCCATGACAGCTAAACTGCCTACATATAAGAGCTCTAGAGAACTGTTACAAAAGCACACATTTTTGGCGTTGTGAGCAACACTGGCAAAAGGACTAGTAGAAATGAATGCAGTAAAGAACTGCATTCATGTATTCTGAAGGACTCATACCTTTGTCCTCCTTAATGGTGAGCATTGGCAAAGCATAGATGATGTTGTAGGAGGTCAGAGGAGCACTCAGGGCACAGCCAAGGATGTCCTAAACACAGAAGCCATGCCATGTCAGTGAAAACTTGTGCTCCTTTAAGAATCAGATATTTAAATTCAGTTCAAATTTCTGATTCAAAGTTCATGTTTATAAGAAACTCAGACACAACTAACAAGCAGCAAATTATTATGTTTACATCAAAAGAGATTATATTTTAGATGCATTTACATTTATATATGGCTGCTAAACACTTTTACAAAGTTTGAAATCTTATTAAGAACATTATGATTGAAAGCTACAACCTCCATGTAAAGTGTTAACTTCATAAGTTAGACAAGTTTTCAGCTCTAGCTTGTGATTGTATAGATTTGAACTTTAAAATAGAGTAAGTTTAATTTCAATTACTGGGGGCAAGTTTAAGCCAGTTGCTGAAATCTCTGTCTTAAAAGCAGATGTTAATAAATACCCTCTTCCTTGATGGAAAGGCTGGTAGTGGATGAAGTTAAAATAATGTTCAGATTTCAATTCCCCTAACAACAATAACCCAATTTCATGAGCTTCCATCTCCCCAGGGTCCCAGTAACAGACTGAATCCTAATCTGTAAAGGGGTCATTTGCTGATCTTCATCATAAGCATGTGGTTTTTTCACAGCATTTCAACACCAGTCAGAACTACGTCACACAGAATGGATGATTACCATTTGTGCAGTCTGAGAAGAAATGTCACTCTGACAAGGAGCTGAATTCTCTGAATGGAGTGCAGAGAACAGCCTGAAATGGGTCAGTATGAGCTTATCAGACTGACCAAGGTAGCCTTTTGATCATTCAAAACCTTCTTCTCTTCAGCCACATAGAACCTTTCTTTTCACTCTGAATAAATGTGAAAACATAAGTTCATCACTTCTTTTGTATAACTGATGTCCTGGAGTTATTTTGATCTAGAACATGTCAGATATTGAGGCTTTGTTTCTTAATTAAATAATTTATCTCTCAAATCAAAATGCAAATTAGTCTGGCAACCTGTCAACATTGTTTCCTGCCTTTCTCTCATTCATCTAGGCTTTTGATTATTATTTTAGTATCGCTTGTGTTTGTTGGGTGCAAAACATAACAGGCTCTCTACCTGCCCAAGTATTTCCATGATCACTGGCACCACTCCATTCTCCTTGGTGAAGCCCTGGAAGGACATGTTTCTGGCAGACCTCCTGGTGGAGATGAAGACGTCTCCGTTGGCCGTTTCAAAGGCAACATACTTCATGTCGGGTCTCACCCAGCAGTTGGTCTGACCGAACATGGTTTCCGGTCTCAGAGTGGCAGCAACCAGGAAGATGTTTTTGCCTTTCATACCACTATGGGGAGGACAGCAAGTATTCAAATCTGACTTCTTTGTGAAGAATTAGGATATTCAGTAATATTAGTTTCAGATTTATTTACATAAGCTTGAAAAAAAAAAAGAAAAAAAAATCCTAGGAAATTACAAAAAGAAAAGAAGAGGAGTCATCACACAATTCTGTTCCAACAAGCAATTTGGCAACAGGAAATTACAAGATTATGCGTTTAAAAGCAGTGCAAAAAAATGAAAAAAATAATTACTTAGTCAACAATGCATATCACAGCAAGTAAGACCATAGTCATGATATTTTACCTGCTATAAAACACTTTGGATTTAAATTTTGCAGTGTAAGGTTCAACCACCTTCATCTTGATGAGTGTGTATTCCTGAGGTCCCACACCCTGCAAATGACAGAAATGAAACAAAATGATACACTTTGGTCATCATAGTGTGAAAAAGGTTACACTTGATGTCTTTAAATGAAAAACAAATTTACATGGAATCACAAGCCTTCAGTTTAGATAAACTGGTGTTAGGATATAGCTGAATATTTTACATGCATAGTAAATTGAATAAACATTGTTGATGTGCACTACAACATTTTGAATTTGGTGTTTGATATTTTAATAAGCACAATGTGCATACCTCCCCAGTTTGCCTGTCATGATCCATGCATGGCTGTCCGTCCTTGGGAGAGTAGATGGTGTACCTGTAGAGAGGTAAACGATATTCATACCAAACTCCATTGAAGCAACTTTAAAGTTAGTTGTCATCCTTTATTTTTCATAAACATTCTATGAAATTGGTTTTATATTCAGCTGGTAAAAAGGAAGACAGCACAGAACAGGACAACATGTTGTCAGTTTCGATGGACAGCCATGTCTTGGTAAGTTTGATTTTTTTTTTTCCAAATGTATCATAGCAAAAAGAGTTAAACATAAAATGCACTCCAAACTTTATGATTTTTAAAATTTTGAAAACACGTTTTGATTTTCTTCCATTTCAACACCATGTTGTAAATTTTCAAATTCCTGAACAATATGTTAAAAGTTTCTGGCTGTAACCTCACAAAACATGAACAAATCAAGAAAATTTGTGCTAAGCAGTAAAATTCAACTGATGTAAGAAATAAAAACTGTATAGGTTTACGCAATTGAACAAAAGTGCAACTGTTCAAAAAGGCCTGATTAAAAATGTACCTCTTGCCAAACTTGATCTTCTTCCTGTCTTTCAGGGTGAGAAAATGCCACCTGATGAAAGAGTCGTAGAAGGGATTCACATCAGTAGTGATGAAAGACCGCCTCCAATCCACCTACAGAATAACACAGATTATTGAAATTTTGATGAAAGTGATTTGCCTCAATGATACAACAAAAAAAGGGCAAAAAGCACAATGAGTTCAGATTTATATAAATCTAATTACTTTGAGTATAAACAAAATGGAAAAACACAGTTGCAAGCAATAGTTTTATATGTTTAGTCACCTTGACTCCCATTTGTTTGAGGTCTTTGATTGCCAAAGGAGGGAAGTACTCCAGCCAATGTTCTGCATGAGCAAACTTGACAATTTCATTGTCATTTAGGCCTAAAGACCTCATGATGTCCCACTGGTATGTGGAAGATCCAGATTTGGCCACCGCTTTACTCTGACAAAGAGATTTTCAGTCAGTGGAAACAGTTTACATGAAAGTAGTTAAAAATACATACAAACACAAACATAGAATACCATTCAGTTTTCACTTAGACACAATTTTAACGTAGGAAATTATTTCAACTGTCAGAAGATCCCAACCTTCTTGCCCTTTGCTTTGTCCTTGATGATGATTTCATCAGCAGCCTTGGGTTTCTCCTTTTCCTCCTCATCCTCATCTGGAAACAGGGGAGGGTTTCCATACAGCTCCATCTCTCTCTTCAGCTTGTCTGCACAGGCCTAATAGAGTGAACACAATGCATGAGATATAGCTTGTGGGTGCTTTAAAACAGAGTTGGTGATGGAAATGAAGATCATATTATTGATTGATTTAAGTGGACTACATGGAGCAGAAATGCCAATGTGATGATAACGCAACCTACTTTCATAAAACTCTTTGTTGAAAACATTCAGATTCAACAAGTACTTGAATCTGATTGATCTACTTCAATCAGATTCACTACATTTATTCACTACATTGAATAAATAAAACCTTGTTGCATAATGCAACTTACATTAATTTCGTGGTGGGAATTCTTATACTATTAATGTTTAAAGTAAAAGCAAAGTCAGATTGTAGTAGCTAAAAATGAAAATAAGAAGAAGATGCCAACCTTGATTGGCATTCCTGTGCAGTGCAGACCAAATGGGAAGAGGCATTTCTTCCCCTTCAGAGACTGGTAGCCAACAGCAAACTGGAGGAACAAATCAGAACAAGAGAAGCTCAGAGGAAAAAGTGGAAGATCTTTAACATTTTCAAGCTACCAGACACACAGCATCCTGGAATATTTTTATGTAATATATTATTTCAACCAAGGGCACGCTGCACAATCAATACATTTCTTAGGAAGACACACTTCTATGAACAGTCCATTAAACATTAAACTAATAATTTGCAATTAAAACCAAATTAAGCTCAGGATTCTGATTTGTTTTAACATTAGAATCACAGTGATTTCTTTCTTCCATACCTTATTTTTGAATTTACTACAAGTAATACAGTTGTTTAAAAAACTGTTAATAATTTGTGATAATAAGTGAACAGGATGAATTTCATTTCTCTATCCACCTTAGTCTGAGTATCCAACTTACCTCACACTTTGACAAGCTGAAGGTATGGCCAAGATGCAATCGACCATTCATATACGGATAAGGAAAGGTGACAAAGTACTTGTTTTTGCTGTAAAAAAAATAAAGAAAATTAAAGTTATAAAGACCTTTTAGTCTCTTCTTGTTTTGGTAACTGGGGTCTTACACCAGACAGTAACAGATTTATAACTGAAAAGGTTATTTGATTTTTATCTTGAAATGAAAAAAAAAAGTCACCCTAAAATTTCACATTTTATGGTATTTCTGTAATTTTTTAACAGAAACATATGATCTGGGTGTCATGTAAAAGTTTGTTTAACTGCTTTTTGGTGTTAAATTGTTTGCTTTGACATCTTATTTGCTGACGTACCTGTTTAATTAAATGTATTCTTTCTGTACCTATGTTCTCTTTCACTTCAACAGGCGCCATAATATAATAATGACAACATATTCATCACAATACGAGAAACATCTGCAGAAGAAATATTGTATTTAACGTACACTATAAAATATCCGTTTTGTTACCTCAACAAAGCAAATTTTCAAGGCAAACTAAATGACAGTGACATCAGCTACTCACTTTGAAGTTTCTCCAACAGTTGACGGTGCGTCATTCTCAAATGCTCTCTCCTTCTCCCATTTCTCCTGGATTTCCAACTCAATCTTTCTCAAGTAGTCCAACTTGGCTGTTCCCTTTCGTTCCTTGAATACAATGTTAAGCAAGAATTTATTTCTTGGAGAAAATTCTCAACTATTTAAAATATCAGTAAACTCGTGTTGATAATGTAATAGCAAACATAACGACATTGATTTCATTTTTGGCATAAGATTTAGGCAGCTGGCTCGGGAGCTCATGCTAGCTAAAGTAGCATTCAGCTACAATAAGTTCACACATAAAGATGGAAAGTGTATTCATTTACTCTTTAAAAGTACAAATCACTCTGGAATACATGCTTAGAACTTACCGTCATTCTGTAACAATTTGACAACAATGTGCTTTTCTGTAGATTAAAGAGAGGAAATAATATAAAACTCCAATGATAAGAGAAATCCACGCCACCGGTGTCTGGATGATGACACCGACAATCGGCTTTCCGCAGAGCATTCTGGGTAATGCAGTCTCCACGAGGTCTTAAGCGTTTACTTTGAAAAACATCTAGCTGACCACTATTTTGATTTAAATATAGAAAGTTTTGCTAATGTTAAAATAATATGTGAATATGCTTGTGTTAATATTTAGTCAACATTTTCAAATCGACGTTTCTATATTAAATATTACAACGTCCCTCGTCAGGCCTACGTTACGACAACTCGACTCGTGTTGCCATGCCGTAAAACAGTGCGTGCGACCTGCCAGTAGAGAAGACAGAAGGCCTAAAAGCTTATAAATTTATAGACGATGAAAGTAGGGTTGACGAAGCACACTTTCTATTTATAGGCAGTATTAAAGTATTTTTCACAATGATCATAGAAAATGTGGAAGCTTTCAAGTCGTGGCTGGCAAAACTCCTGGAGCCGATGTGAGTATTGAATTGAAATGACATTTAGCTCGCATGCTACGTTAGCTGGCGAGCCTGACCAGGGCAACATTGGAGCCGTGCTATAATCAGGGCCTTTGGAGGAAGAGAGCAGCTGTAATCCTTGCTCACTTAGCTCAGGAAATCCAAGTTTAACGTGCCTCATTTGGGGTAATTGTATATGTTTTTCACTAACATTTTGTAATAATTTGGTGTTAGATTTGGAGCACAAACTGTATCTTTATCACGACTCTGTAGGATATTATTAAGCTTCAAGACAAGACATATAACTTGTGGTTATTTTTCTACTTGTGGCTGCAGTACAAGCTAGCTGCAGTCCGCTTTTAGCTAGTAACTTGACTTTTTGAGTTACCATAGTTACACAATCGAGTGTTATGTGTTTGTATGTACGCAGACGTTTTAAGGGTTTTTAGAAACGAAATGAACCTAGTTGGGCACTTTAGTCACCATTGCTACGGTTTGATGTTTTTTTAATGTCTCTATGGAAACGGATGTTTCTAAAAATTTTAATAATTGGAAGTCAGTGGTGATGAATATAAAATTGTGAATCTGTGACCGTCATTCACTTGTAGCTTGATCATAGTTCTGTGGCGTCCCGAATGTTTTCAAGTTGTTTGCGTTGAATTTTATGATTAAGTACAATGGTTTTTCAAAGAGTCTTTGCCCAGTGATCTGTGTTGCTTCCTGCTACAAACGTTCACTTACGATAAAAATCCATCTGGTTAACGAAGTATGGATTTTTACATATGCATTTCACAACATAATTGTTTCTAAAAAAAAAAGTGCATTGAAGAAAGCAACTACTTCTGCTTGTGTTTACTTGAGTCAATGGTATCACAAGAGGAATCAGAGCTAATCAGCTGTAAATACTAGTAAACGAACTAACTCGGTTTTTTCCATTCCCACAATATTTGCACCTCTGCTCTTGAGCTTTAATATCTTGATCTCTAACATCTTTATCAGATGTGGTCTCAAAACGGAGTAAAAGTTCATCCAGCTGGCCAAATACATCACTGGCATAAAAGTTGGAAAGTATGAATAACTGATATTGTATGTGGCCGTATACATGTTGTTTCAAATCAGTTCTTTTTTATTTGCAATGTTGCAATAATTAAAATTGCAATGAAATTTGTGACTTGAGCTGAAATTCTTTGATAATGAAATTCAGATCTCACAGTCCTACTCCTCTCCATAAATCGTTTCCACATTTGTCTTTAATCTTTGTTAATTCCATGAAGTGTTCTTACATATGACTTGAAAATGTTGCTGCAGCGGTACACCATACAGATAAATACCTTTTAAAGGAGCTTCATATGTATTTAAAAAAAGAAAACAACATTTAAATTGAAGGGGGGCATTCAGTATGTTTTTAGTTGTTGGATTCTGAATTGAGAAAGAAGTGAATAATGAATAATTAATGTAAATTAATCACCCATTAACTTAGATTTACAGGTGACTGTACGTGACTCTAAAATAAGTTATGCTTAACAATTTTGATGTCAAAAATGATCTGAAAAGAAACAAAAATGTATTTGGTTTTTTTTTAAGCAGTTTTTTTTTTTACCTGTAAGGATAACAGAAAAAAAAACATCAAGTTGTTTTTGGTTTGATGCTTTGGGGTTCATGGAAACACTGATGGTTCTTAATATTTGTTTTAGTGTGTTGGCCAACAGCTTTTTGTGTGAGTTTGGAAAGTTTAAACTAAACAGCTGTGAGTCAAGATGCTTTGGGTCTGTTTGTACTTGATGTGTAGGTGGAGTGTATTTTGGACCCTTTCTTTAAACTGTTTTAAAGTGTAATCTTGTTAACCCCTTAACCCTTACTCCTGGAAAATACAATGGAAAAACGGCACACGAGCATTTTTAGACTTTTTGAATAAACATTACATCCCTTCTGACTTGCAGATGTGATGCTGATCCTGCTGCATTGGCCAACTATGTAGTGGCTCTTGTGAAGAAAGACAAACCAGAGAAGGAGCTGAAAGCGCTTTGTGCTGACCAGCTTGATGTCTTCTTACAAAAGGGTAAGAAGTTTGCATAAAACTTAAGTTAGCTGATTGGACGCAGAGAGACCTCCTTTTGCTGTTTAAAAAATGTGTGTTGCTTTCTCGGTTAGCTGAAATGGGAGGAAATAAAAAACCTAAAAACAATTAGTTTAGTCTTGCATCCCTTGTTATCCCCTGCTCTGTTTGGGTCTGTTTGTAGTTGATCAAGTACACATCAAGTAGTGACTGATGTATAATCAATTACATGTTGATTATAAAAGAATGGCATGCTCCCTTTTCAGAGGTATTAGTTTTCCATAAAACACAAAATTAACTTAAAGCTAAAATGACATCATAGAATCTGCTATTTGTTGCGTTTATGGACTAAAGAAGTGAAAGTTCTCATATTTTGTTGCATTTGACAGGCAGAGAAATAAGAGTTTTCCTTATTTGACCTTCCAATCAAAGGAAAATTTAACTTATTTAGCCATCACATGGCTAAATATATCTGGGTCACTTTGAAAATGTGGGTTATTTAAAAAAATAATAATTCCAACATATTGCTTGGGAGAGTTTTGATAAATTTGCTCATCCAGAAAGACATGTCAAGTGATTTACACTAAAAAACTCAAATATTTTTACCCACCTCATGCAAAATTAGTATTTGAAAAAGTTCTATCTCACAAGGTTAAATGGGTTACATATTAAACACAGCATTGTTTCAGATTATCTTCAGAGTGATTTGTAGTAACCCTTGTAAGAAATGATAAAAGTAATTTGCGTCAGTAATGGATAGTCAAACCTAGCTGTTCAGGGAGTGAGAAATTTGCATGCTTCAAAATGGCATCGTGTAAATAAACCATAACATTTCCAAGCTGAGTTAGCTTATCTCCCCTATGACCTCTAGAGGGAGACAGTGCTGTAAATGTTTGATTTTACTTTCTTTTTTTTTTTTTTGTATCACTCACATGTAACAATGACTTGTTATATCCAAACACTATTATTTTCAGAAAGTATGCTGAAGTTTGCTAATTGATGCTAGTTGTTTTGTTCTTTGAGAACATATAAGACAAATTTATTTACTGCATCACAAATGGTAAAAACAAAAATAATATATTTGAGTTTGTTTATATCGTATAACATTACAGATATTCACCTATTGCTTCTCTAGTGGCTGAAAAACATCTAGGATTTTTTTGTATTAGTTGTACTTCATGTATTTACATATTCACATTGTTTTTGTACTATATGACACTGTAATGTATTATACTGGGCTATACTGGGCTAAACATAGAAAGCATAGAATAAAATGAATGGTTTCTAACAAGACAATAGGCATATCATCAATGAAGAGTATTATTCAGTCCAACTATAAAACAAGCCACACATCTAACAAAATAAAAACATGTCCATTGCTTTAATTTTGCTTGTCTAGAAACCGTAGGATTTGTAGATAAACTTTTTGAGTCATTGACGACGAAGAGCTACCTGGGGAACCCTGCTGCCAAGGAGGGTCCAAAAGAGGAGGTGAAACCAGCGACTCTCAAGGTTGATGTTGTTGAGGTAAGAACAGTGGACAAGGACACATTTCCAAGATGAGTTTAAAGAGCTATAAAGAGAAAGCAACCTTTTCTTTTTAATATTTACATCAAAACAGATTTATATTTGAAATGTTGATCTTTTGAAATCTCTTCCTGTGTAACATAATCATTGTTTCCCTGAAGGCTGAAACTCCAGAGGAAGAGAGAGAAAACAGACGCAGGAGAAGTCCCCTGAGAAACCGCGCTGACTTCAACGAATCCAGGCAAGGCTGTGGCTTCAACTGTATTCTTCATATGTTGTTATATTTCTATGGCTACTTAAGAGCCTGATGGCTGTAGAGAGGTGTCTTATTGTACTTAACATCTGCAAACATATTGACAGTCTCTTTGACATAAATGCCTGGTTGCCCCCTGTAGCCCCCTTTGCAACAGGCCTAAATAACACATTTCTGTAGTAGAAATCCCTATTGTGACTTTTACATATATATAAACCTCCCTTAAAGTTTTCATTTCTGAAAATAAAGTTTTAAGAAGTGAATACTAAATTGAAACATTTTAACTGGATTAAGACCCAGAACAGATTAATCTTGGATGGAAGGATGACATTGTAATTTATTGAAATGCCCCTTCAGCCCGTTTTGATAAAGGTATTAAGACGTTTATCAAAAGTCTTTCCTTTTGGCAAATTGCTCAGCTAGCTGTTTCATTCAAACACGTTCCCTCTAATAAACCCTGCAGGAGCCGCGAAGACAGGAGGCGAGATGAGCGCAAACGCCGAGACTTCGAGCGGCACAGCAAACCCGGTGAAGCCCACCGCGAGCGAGAGCGCCACGAGCGGCGCAGAGGCAGCCCCCGGGGGAGGAGCTACAGCCGGAGCCGCAGCCGGAGCAGGAGCGGCAGCCGAGGGAAGAGCAGGGACCGGGAGCACAGAGGAGGCAGAGGTGAGAGAGGAACGGAGCCAGTGTTCCCACACAAGCCCAGATAAAGTCACAGGGGACCAGACCCAGGTGTGCAGCAGCTCTTTAACTGTGCATCAGTGATGTAGAAGAGCTGCCAGGAGCATCCTGGAGCTGAGCTGGTTTGGACTGTTTAGAGAAGATCGAATGTAGCGGATTGTATTGTTTTTAGTTGCATTGTCGAGACTTAACAGGACAATGTGGACAACTTTGCAGTCACATCACTGGGGATTCCATAACATGGGCTGGAATTGGATAAATTACCCACAAGGTTAAGCTTGTGCATTACGAGAAGTTGCTGTTTTTAAAATGGCACTTTAAACTCTTCAGTCTTAGATTAGGTTTATCAATAGATTTTTCAAATGTTTCTTCTTGTTTTTAACAGATTTCAAGTCAAAGTTTGAGGTGGAAAGAAAGGACAATGATGGATACAACACTACGCAAACATCCGGCCCCCAGCAGCAGCATCCACCGCCTCTGTTGCCCCTTCCCACCCCTCCGCATCCGCATCCCTTCTCTGCTACCTCGTCTGCTGGAGTCGGAGGGGTTCCTGTCGTGACTCCGGCTCACCTGCCCGACAGCACTACAGACAGCTGGTCCAGCTACTACATCGCTCAGCGGCAAGACAGCGTTGGAAAGCCCTTCGGTGGCAAGAATACTCCGCTCAAGCAGCGATGCAGGGACTATGATGGTAGGAGCTGAGTTTATGTTTTTGTCAAAAAAAAAAGGGGAAGCACAGTTGAAGGTCTTACTTAGAAAAGTTTAGCTGTATTAGGGTTAGTATAAAGCTGGCGTTTCACTTTCCCTCAAGGGTTCAGGCCCTTGTTGAGTCTCTTTACTAATGACCACTGTTTAGCGCACTGTCCTTTGTCCCCAGTGGGTGGTAGCACAGCGCTAGGCCTTCTCTGCACACACAGGGGAGTTTAAACTTAACCCTCCGTCCCTGCAGCTCTCTGCTGTCACAGCGCTCAAACAGCCACTGGAGACCTGCTGCTTTAATGAGGCTGTGGGGTAAACGCACACTGGATGTGTTAACCTACCTTTTGTCCTCAGCATTTGTTTTTTATTTAGTCACCTTGGTCAGTGTTGATGCTCTTGTGGTGGATTTTAAATTTGGAACTGATCCTGTTGGGATTGACTTATGTTTTTGTGTCTGTTTTGCTCAAACAGAGAAAGGATTCTGCGTCCTTGGTGACATGTGTCCCTTCGACCACGGCAGCGACCCTCTCATCGTTGATGATGTCACCCTGCCCAAAATGATTCCTTTTCCGCCTCCTCCCGTCATGCCTCCTGCCGGCATGCCCATGCCCCCCATCACTGAGCCGCCCCCCTCACTCAGGATGCCAGCGATGCCCCCCTACGCCCAGCCACCACCACCAGGTGTCTTCCCAATGACAGGTGAGTTTTAGTGACACTTATTTTGTATCTTTTTTTTTTTGTCTCCTCCTTTGACATTTCTTTTTTTTTTTATCATGTGTCTTCTTAAAAACAGTTTCTCTGTGTTTAGCCCATTGCTCTCTTTACCCTGGTATAAATAATCATCCTGGCTCATCAGAATTTAGTTGTAGTAATTTGATGAGCCTAAAATGCCCCTTAACACCTGAAGTTACACTCAATGCAGTTAGCAGCTTCACATGTAAATAAACTTTAGTCGCATGTCGGTGTGTGCTGTCAGCTGAGGGTCCACTATGGGAAACTCTGTGGATGTTTCCTTATTGTCTCAGATGCATTCAGTCACTTGATCTACGTTATTATTCCAGGGTTTCTACTCAGTTTGGAAGAGTCTGGAAATGTCTGGAATTTGGTCTTATGTATAAATAATAGTATGTCCTCAGGATGAATGTTGGAGCCAAGATGTGAACAAAATCTTTTAGACTTTTCTGATTTCTGATAGATTTTTGGGTAACTCTATGCTCTCACTTATTGGTTGTGGTTGCTACTTTTCATGGGTCTTCTACTCTTTAGGTTTTGGCCCAAATAGTTAGGAATCTTTTAAAACTTTAAAGAGATTATACCTCATATTTCTATAGATGTTTTTTCCATTTGTCTATGTAAATTTTATGTAAAAACTACTGGAATGCCAATATTTCTTGGTTTTTGTATAGAGTGAATTAATTTTTCAGTGTAGAAAACAACCTCATACACTGTTGTACATGTGATACATCTGAGACATTGGATTGGACCTTTGTCTCCCCAGGACCCCCACTGATAGCTACCAGTGGGATCGATACCCCCAACCATCAATCTGCAATCACTTCTTCTCCCCCCATTGGACCACCTGGAGTGGGGCTCCCATCTACTCTTCCTCCTCCTCCTCCTCCTGCTCCTCCTCAGCCTCCTTCCTCGTCCTCATCTGTGTCTCTGCGGCCCCAATATGTCCAGTCTGAATGTAAGCAGAAATGCTTTTCCTATTCAGATTGGGACCATGTGGCTTTTTGTTTCAGTTTCTGTTCTTTATTTCTCTTCTTTTTCTTTATGTTGACTTTTCTGTTCACACAGTAGATTTTTCTGCTGACTAAGTAATGTTTTACACACTATGGGGATTTTGGTTATTTAATTTTATTGTGGATGAGCTTCTTTGCATGTTCTTTGAGTGTTGCAGTATCGCTTGCTGGCCATTAGGTGGTGGTGTTTATTAATCTTAAAGATAAGTATTTCTAATGCGACAGTTTGCAGCTTCCATAATTCAGATTCTTGATAGTTGTATAAAATATAGTTTTTCTGTTCCAGTTGAACTCATTTGCTTTCAGATCTCTTGTTTTAATTCTACCACATGAAGCTGCAGCTCACACTAATAATCTTTAGCATTTTGCTATAAATACTTTTCTCTTGTTTTATATGTAGGTGTTTCTTAAGAACTTGGGCATATATGGAAGCTCCAGCTTTACTTTAGGTTTTAGTAAATAAAATATTTTAATCTTCATTACTTCCATTTTGTAAATTCATGTTTATCTCTTTTTAGATAACTATGATCCGGAAGGCTACAACCCAGAATCTCCAGGACTGACCGCTGCGGGTCGTAATACTTATCGGCAGTTTATTCCCCGAGTCCAGACCCAACGCTCCAACCTCATCGGCCTCACCTCCAGCGAAGGACAAGGATCCAGAGGTAACAGCTGTGGTCTGTACCAGATGACCCAGTCTTCAGAAAATCAAGTTTATTCCACGCCGTCCACATAAATCCTAAAACATTATTACTGTGTCTCCAACACAATAAAGATGAAATGCAGTCAATATGACATCTTTTGATTTATCACTTTTTAACTAAAAAGCATGTTTTGTCTTTCTATTTCCTCTTCTAGCTGCCAACATAGTGATCCAAACAGAGCCAGCATCTGCATCCAACTCTCCTGGAAACAATGTGTCTCGCTTCAACACTGAACAGGACAGCAGGAAGAGGACGATGGGAGCCAGTTTAGCCGATGGTCCAGCAGCTAAGAAACCCTGGATGGAGAAGTAAGGAGTCACAGATTCACGCAAACATGAAGAAAATATAGAATAACAGAATAAGATAAACACAGAAGCCATATTTTCCCTACATAGGAAAGGTTTATTTAAAAAAAATAAAATTTTTAAGATTCTTAAAATTACTTATCAGGCACAAAGCTGCTACATCTTTCCTTATGAAAACCTCGGACAATTTAATCATAGTGTTTGTAAAGTCTAAAGCATAAATCAAACATTTTAAAAGGTTTTCTCATTAGTTTGAATTCCTAGTTATTGTTGTTTTTATTTCTTGAATATTGCATTGGATCATATGGATGTTAAATATGTTAGAAAAACAAACATGCTGTCATAGGATATCCATGTTTTTTCACATGAATGTACTTCTAGTATTTAATTGCAGATGCTGCACTTTGATATATATTATAACTTTATTATAGAGCATAAACTGTAATCTTGATTTTAATCTTATTTTAAACTACGTCATTCTTCACTGTTAAATATAAAATACATTTCTGTGTAATTAATTAATTTGGAACAGAAAAGAGAGAAAACTAATACATACAATCTGTCTACAATGAGTTTTTTTATCTTTTTAAATTTTCTTGAGGTATATTTGTTCTTTTGGTCAAAAAGTCAGCTCTAAAAACAAGTTATTTCTAAAATGAATGTCACTGCAATTTTTCTGTTGTTTCAGGCCAGATTTTGCTGGTCAAGGTAAGAATATTTTTCCAAAGAGAAACCACTACGTGAACACAAAGCTGGAGGTGCGCAAGATCCCACGGGAGCTGAATAACATCACCAAGCTCAACGAGCATTTCAGCAAGTTTGGAACCATCGTCAATATACAGGTGCAGTATTTATTGGATGCAATAAAGCAGATGAAAAGTGATAAAGATTAGAGCAATAGAGAACTTTATGTCCTGCTGACCAGTTCACTTTCACTCTCTCCCCAGGTTGTGTTTGGCGGCGACCCAGAAGCCGCTCTGATCCAGTACACAAAGAACGAAGAGGCCAGACGGGCCATATCCAGCATCGAGGCCGTCCTCAACAACCGCTTCATCCGTGTGTACTGGCACCGGGAGCCCAGCACCAACACCGCTGGTCAGGAGCCCACCTCAGGGAGCCAGGGGATCGGGTCGGTGCCAGGCCAAGGCCTGCCGCACAGCAACATGCATAAGGTTAGCTTAAAGAGCTAACACTAAAGAATCAAAAAACCTTCATCTCAAAAGGAGAGACACAGAGCCTTATGTACAAAATAGATGTTTATACAGCAGTCTGTGTGAAGATTCCTAGTGTTGGTCTGAGATTTCCAAAAGATGGCCAACATTTCCAGGATGATCCCTTTTTTTTTTTTTTGTTTGTTTTTTTTTCCACTTGCTGAAGAAACATTTATGTGCTGGAAAAGTGTCTCATGTTTTGTTCTTAGGCCTGTTTAAAAACAGCGACACCTGGCGGCCAAATAAAGCCAAAACAATTCAGCAAATGAAGCCGAACTCCTGGCAGTGGAAATTAAAAATTCAGACTATGTTATTTTAACCTGCTGCTGATTTGGTCAAATGATCATACATTTGATGTTTAGCATCACTTATGCAGCCAAAGTACAACGAGGTTCTTTGTTAAACTGAGTTAAACATTTTTTTCCAGAAATGCCTTTATGTATGCAATGTATGCACACACACATTGGCCAACATGCATGGTACTTTGCAAAACATTGCAGACTGGAACAATGAAACGCTTCATAGCATTTCA
The DNA here is from genome assembly GCF_051168715.1 of Poecilia mexicana. Classification (NCBI taxonomy): domain Eukaryota; kingdom Metazoa; phylum Chordata; class Actinopteri; order Cyprinodontiformes; family Poeciliidae; genus Poecilia; species Poecilia mexicana. The sequence goes on along the minus strand of NW_028263383.1, from coordinate 9,832,209 downwards.
AAGTGAAGCTTTAAATGCTATTGATTTTCTGATGGTGCTGTTTTGAGAAAAGCTGCAGCAAGGCAGAGTGGTGCCAACGCTGAAGCCTCGGTATCATTATTTTTAAGAATGACACTCATACTGAAAATGTCGTAAGTCTTCTTACCTTAGAAACAACTTCCATGTCAAAGACTTCTGATTCTTCAACTCAGGAAAGTGTACAAATGCTTCTTTCTCTGATAGACAGTTCATATCTGCCCACAGAAAACTGTCACAGATTTCAGTTTGCAAACAGTCAAGAAAACCTCAGCAAACTCTGCTGGTCAAGCTAATAGTCATCCAATTTCAGGTCGCCAGTTGATTTCTCTTTGAATTTCTTAACATTTTTAATTTTCTTTCTTTCTTTTTTTGCCTTTTTCTTAATGTTTCTGCAGGGGATTAAACAACACAGTCCAGGTGCCTATGTGCTGAACAAGACTGTACCCAAGCATCACCTGAATGCAGCACCTGGAACCACAATCGCAACAAAGACGAACGGCATGAATCCAAACTCTGACGCTCTCACTGTACGCCTTTATTCTCCTCATCTGTATACAAAAATAAGTTTGCTGATGTTTTTTTTGTGTAAAGATATATAATTTAACTAATGATGCAGCTTTAAATGGCTGTACTGAGCCACAGTGGTACTCTGGACGTCAGACATCATGTAAACCCTCAAGGAGCCAAATTAAAACGTTTTTATGTCTTTAATATTTTTAGAACATGTCATCTTCTGCACAATTTTAAGCTTCATTAAGCTTGTTACGAGCCATTTTTTAGGATTGCGTTCCAAGCTGGTGGTTCCAGGGAATGCCTTTCTACTGTGACGTAAAGTTTACAGCCGTGTGTATTCCTGTAGTGATGACCTACATGGTTCTGTTTCTTTTTCCTCTTCTTCTTCTGACATGTAGGTGGCACCAAACACCCAGAAAGGCCCCTACACACCTACAGCTGCCAAATCCTCCTCAAAGAGCCTTGGGAAAACTGGAAAAGTCCTGGAAGTGCAGGAAGCTATTAAAAAGAAGCAAGTAAGTAGCATAAATATTTTTTATTTGCTAACATATTCCAGAATAGATGCAAAAGATCGAGTATTTTGTTTGTGAAATATTTTTTTACTGATAGCTAGTAGTGTGCTAAGGGCTTGTTTTCTGTTGTAGGAGGCGATGAAACTCCAGCAAGACATGAGGAAAAAGAAACAGGAGATGCTGAAGACGCAGATCGAGTGTCAGAAAGTAACATGCCCTCTTTTGTTTTCTCTCCACTGAGTTTTGACACGACCTTTGCTCTAAGGTTTTCTCTTGCCTTGTGTTCTTGATTGCTTTCAATTAATTTTCCTCTTACTGCTTCTCCTTAAGGCTTTGATCAACCGCTTGGAGAAAAACCGAGCGATGAAGCCCGAGGAGCGGGCCAACATCATGAAAACCCTCAAGGAGCTAACAGAGAAGATTACCCAGCTGCAGAATGAAATGAACCCCACCTCTCAGGTCTCAAGTGGCAAAACCAACCACAGCCAACCTAAGACTAAAACTGATGTAAGTTTAGAAATACATGTCTATGCTGTACAAATACTTTTAAGTTTTAAGCTCTACTAAATAAGTAGTGGTACTTTGGTAATCCTTAAAATCTCTTTTCTTTTTCTTCCGTTGATTTACTTTATGGAGTAAACGACCAGATAATCAGGGTGTTTTTATATGTCTTGGTTTTCTTCTCAGGCCCAGAAGGAGTTGCTCGATGCTGAATTAGACTTTCATAAAAAAATTAGCTCTGGAGAAGACACAACAGACCTTAAGAGAAAACTTGTGGAGCTACGGGTGGAGGTACAAAAATTACACTGACATCATTTTCTAAACACAGTCCTAAAAGTACATTTTAATGCTTAATTTGTTGATATAAATCAACCCTAAAGGAGTAAAAATTTAAATTAATTAATACTAATCTGAACAACCGGAGTGTTGCCCCATATATATCTGAAGGTTCCCCAAACAGGGACCACAGACACACACAGACAACATCAGACGTTTTTGGTTTCCGCAAGCTGAATTTGAGGATGTGATTCTGAGAAATGTCAGAGAGGAAGTTTACTGATAAGATTACTTTTTTTTTTTTTACTTTTTCTCTCCCACACATGCATAAATATGCAACAAAAGTAAATATATACAGCAAAATCCTAACAAAATAAATACAAGAGATAGCTTGGTCTTTATTGAGCTCCTCAGCTTCTGTCAGACATAATAGTTTGGCTTGTGCATGTGAGAAAGACATCATTTGAGTCGGTAATGTGGGTTCAGTTAAAACCTTAGGGGAAAGAGAGAAAGCTGTTGGATCAGTATGAGACTGAAGGTGTGATGCTGCAGCATCCCAGTATTGAGACGTAAACCAAAAATCTACATGATCGAATTATTTTTTTACGTAAATAAGAAAAGCAACAGAAAAACTTCTACAGGAGCACAAAACAGATTGCATAATACAGCAACAATAGGGTGCAACATTGATTTTCATCATCTTTCTGATTTGGATAAACAAGCCACAGGGGGAAAAAATATGTCTGTATTTGGAGTGATCCTGGTGTAACAAGAAGTAATAAGTCATGCAGTCAGTCTATATGCTGATAACGAGCTTTCAGTTGGTAGCTTGTAGCTGCTCGTTGGCTGATTTTAGTTTTCCAACCACAGTTTTAAAGCAGAGCTGAGTAGATGCAGTTCCACCAGGTGTTTGCTAATTGCTGCTGCCACTAGTCTGGAGGAGTTGAGTGGGAGAGGGGTGTTCTGTGGTTGGGAGCTGAAGCTCCAAAGCAGAGCTTTAGGGAAATGGGAGCAGGCGTTAAGACACCCCCAAATGGTTGCCATGGGAGATTCAAGGATCCCCATGAATGAGTCAAAGCGACACTCTGGGTAGGTGTTTGATGAGAGAATGATGATATAGCATGATGTAAAGCTAAAACAAAATTGCCCCAACGTCCGCCCATTAAAAAAGGTCTGTATTTCAAATATTTTAACAGTTTTGCACACTTGAGTCCCGTGAATTAATTTTGATTGCTTTAGTGTTTGGTTTTCTGGTGTGTTTTAAAACAAACAAGCATAAGCAATTAAACAACAAGAGAGTGTTTCAGACAAGTGGGGTGAAAAATGCCAAGAGTCTGCAAAGCCGGGATCAAAGGGGGTCAATAACCAATTAGTCAGAACATTCTTTGTATTTACTGCAACAAATTGTTTTCTTTTTACTCATGTTAGTGTTATCAGGTTCCTCTTTGATCACTTTTCCCAGACCATCCACAGTGAGTGTACATCTAAATGTACTGTAAATACAGACCCTAATGGGTTTAGTCCCTCAATCAGCACATCATCAACTTAGCTTTAGTTTGCAACACCCTGTGTCCCTCTTCCTTGCTTCATCCCAGCAGTCCTTAATTACCTGGTTGTTAAAAATGCATATTCTCTGCCCCCCATCCCGCCTCATCCATCCAAGCCCAAACCTCTTTCTGCACATTAAACCGCAGCCACTTAAGCAACCCCAGAGGAGCAGCCGCTAACGAAGCCAAATCAGACACAAGTCCTTACACTGATGTGGACCCGTCTCATTAAAGTTTGAGCTGCTGGTCTGTGTCGGAAAATCACGGAATGACAATTAAAGGCAGAAGTGAGGCAGGAACAAATGGAGAAGAGACGGGCTGTTAGGTTGTGGAGTGGTTAAGAAGTGAGATGACATGTTAAAAATGGAGGAGGGACAGCTAATGGTGAAGTGGGAGAGCAGAACGCATACAGGCCCTTCCAAAAGTATTTACACCCCTTAAACCTTTTCTTAAATGCATTTTATTTGAATTTCATGTGATAGGCAAAGTGAAATAAGTGCTTAATTGTGAAGTGGAATGAAAATAATTCATACGTTTCTGAAAAGTGTGGCATGCTGCTATCAGGTTTGGACAGAAATAGAAATTTCTTCCCATGTCGCTTTGCTTTGTGTAGACACTTGCAGTCAAATCTGACTGACCTGGAGCTATTTAGCCACACATTCTTAATGTTATTTAGTCAACAACTTTAACTAGGCCATTCTAACCACAGTGTTCTTTGAGCAGACCCCTTCTATTGTGTCTCTGGCTCTATGTTTAAGGCTCTAGTGGAAAATCATGTTTAAACCTCTACAGTTTCATTCCTGATCTGTCTGCTGTTTTCTGTGGTCCTCATGATGCTGTTTGTTTAGGGATATTCTCTGACACATTACCTGCAAATGTTGGGGTGAAGATCCAATTAGGGGTCACAAATCGATCATTGTAGGGTCTTTAGATCCTCTTCAGAAATGAAAGTAAATAATGAGAGATAATTGTTAAACATAATCATGCTACTGGTGTTGGAAAAGATTAACAAACAGTGCTTATGAATAAATGACTTAAAGAAATGACCTCTGTTTAATAACTTAGTAAAATACTAATCTGATACGATGACTGTGCTTTTTTCCCAATTTAGTTACTTTGTGCCTGGAAGAAAATAAGCAACCAGTCTCTTTCTTTTCTTTAGGCGAAGCGACTCGGTCTCATCATCCCACCACCGGGTCGAGGCAGAGGCCGAGGGAAGATGGCGCCGGATCCCGGGGCGATGCACGCGGGCCGCGGCAGGAGCCGAAGCCGAGAGATGATGACTCGCGGTGGAGTCGTAAACCGCATGGTCGTCGACCACAGGCCCAGAACACTCGCTATTTTAGGAGTCGCGCAGGAGGAAAAGGAAGAGCTAATGCTTCATTTCACGGTGTGTAATTACACAATTTCACAGAACTGTCCACAGGAATTGTCTGTAATTGTTGTGCTAAGCTTTTTCTCTTGCTTTCAGAAATTTGGGGAAATTGAAGAACTGCGCTACCAAGATGCCAACACCGTCATCATGACCTTTAAGACGCGAAGCGAAGCAGAGAATGTAAGCTGCACGCTCCAAATAAGGCCAGATTCTTTGTGCTTTTTATGTTTTTGAAAATAATCAGTGTATTTTGTATTCTAGGCAGCAAATCAGGGAGCTAAGTTCAAAAGTCGCGTTCTGCAGATTTCCTGGTACAAGCCCAAGTTATCGTCCGTTACATCTGAACCTGAGGCAGAAGAGACTAAAGACGAGGAGAAGGCGGTACGGCACATCACACACACTCAGTTCAGGCCGAGCGTTAGGCTTTGACACAGTTTTTCAGAAAAGTTGGTGAACTTTTCTGAAGTTTTAGTTATATTCACAGGTTGGAGTTGGATGTTTTTAGTGCTTGTGAATTTTTCACTGCTGCTCCCAGAGAGGGGGAACCTCTCTGTGCTAAGAGCATTCCAGCCTCTTGAGTAAAACTGCATTAAAATCAGGTGAAATCCTCCTACTATGGTTTCTTTTAGCTGTTTAAGGGTGGATTCTTTACCGTATCACTTTAATGTGTTTAGCTCTTTTTTAAGAAGGCTATTTATTTATTTATTTTTTTCCGAGGTTCGGTTTGTTTTTTAGGATTAATTTAGCTATCACTACATCTCCGTCAGTCTGCATGCAGTTGGTCTTCTCTCAGAGCCGTGGCCAGAATCCATGGACACGTTTTTGTCTGAGACAGAATTTGGTTCAAGACTTTTCCAGGACCAAGTGTTGAAAAACAGAGAATGAGTTTAGAAAAAATATTTGTATTTGTAATCATTCTTTATCCCGTAGTCTGAATGTTACATCTACCCTTCCTTTAATCCTTCTGTTTGTTTTTCCTGACCTTCTGTGTTTCAGTCATTCCTTTCTTCCTTATGACTTATCCTCCATCTTTACTCCTTCTTTTTCACTTTCTTACAGCTTTCCTTTCTACTTTCCCTCCTTCAGTCATGTTTTCTTTTTCTTATTTCTTTGTAATTTGTTCCCACATTTCCTTCTCATTTGTCTTTCCTTCCATCCGTCCACCTCCTCTCTCTCCTCCTTTTAATCCTTACTGTCCATATTCCATCCTTTCATGTGTCCTTCCTCCTTTACCTGCACATATTTTCTTTCAGTCATTGGTTTCCATTTGTACATTCTTCCTTTTTCCTTTCTTTCATATGTGTTGTTTTTCCTTTTTTTTTCTTTTTTGTGTCCTTCCATGCCTCCTTATGTTCTTTCCTTAAGCCATTTTCTTAATGTCCCTTTGCTTTATCTACAAAGCAAAGGGACATAAGGTTCTCAGAACTGTAAAGTTCTTTGAAACTTTACAGTTTGTGTGAAGTGTCTCTCAAAGTGAAATGCTACATTTCTAAAATATGTTAAAACCAGAACAACATAAAGATGCTTACTTGGTGTGTTTTGATCTGAACAGAAGGAAGCAAGCTCGTATCTCCCAGGAAACGAAGAGGGGAGGGAGGACGAGGAAGAGGAGGAAGATGACGATGAAGACGACGAGAATGAGAGCCGGTCTTGGAGACGATAAGGAGGCCGATGTGTCCCTGCATGCCCTCCAGTGGATTCAGTTCTTTTTTATTATTTTTGCCCTGCATACAAGGAAACAGTTTTTTTTATTTACATTAATTTTAGATTTGAGTTAAAGGAAAACATATTTTCTTTGTGAAAAACAAATAAAAAAACCTTAGAGGGTCATTAGTTTTTGTATCCCTCGATGAAACATGAACAACAATCTCACTTTTGCTGAGAGTGATAAATGTTTTGCTCTTATAGATAGAAAAATCTATGTATGTTGTAGTGTGCTTATCAGATGATTAATATCAGTAATGCACAACATTTGTGTCTACTGTGAATAGGTATTTTTATACATACTGTATTTAAGCTTTTTCTCACCAGTTTTTTGTAAGGAAAAAAAAAAGATGAAACAAAACAATCTCACCCTCAGTTCAGGGACAGCCATTCCATCACCAGTAGAAAGTTCTCTATTGCTTTCAGAGAGAGGTCTGTTTATTTTATTTTTTGTCACCACATCGATGCACTGTGTTGTACCTGGTCTGGTTTTCAATTTCACTCTACTCTCAGTGGGTTTTTTTTTTTTTTTTTTTTCTGGTAGTAATTACCCCCAAAAAAATGTTAAAGATCTTAAGTATTTTTGATTCCATATGTTCGATTTGGCACGCCCAGCACATCCAGGTTCTGTAGAACCGTAAGAGAGAGTGTGCAGGTACTGACGGATCCTGGTGCAGCAGATCAGTGTTCACAAATTACAGTTTCTGTGTCAACTGACAGATTTGTAGCATATATCCCCCGTTTTTCCCTCTTTAGTTTTCTTTCTCGCTCGGTCCAGTGCCACTCTGTGTGAAAACACATCCACACATTAAGAGAGGGTGGAAAATCCTCACTTGTTGAGCTGGTCGGATCACCTATTTCCAAAATGTGACATCCATAGACAGGTGTTTGAATGTAGTACTGAACATTTTGATTTTATTATAAAAAAATATATGTGTGTAATTTCTTTGCCTTAAACTATCAGCTCATTGCTGAGTTTTTACAGGATTTGTGATTTACTTTTGTAAATTTTGTAAATGCTTTGAAGAGAAATTACTGTTAACTTTGGATTTTCTTTTTTTTTTGTCATTTTTATTGTTTCTCACAAATGGCAGGATTGTATATCAGGTAGAAGAGGTCAAGCATGAGTGCATAATGTTGCCTATGTGTTGAACAGTCCACCCTGTTTGGTTTCCTTCTACTCATCTAAGTAGAGTGTTTGCTCTAAACCAGTTCTCAGAGCCGCTCTGAGTTGTTAAAACACTTTTGAAAGACACTTGAGTCACGCAGCACACCCTAACTTATTTGCATGAGTGCAGCGCTGTCTCACATTGTCAGTGTTCAAAACCTGCTTAGGTGTGCAAGCTTGACAACTGAAGATTCTGCTCCCTGTTTTTGCCTTTTTATAACATACTGTGTTCCAAAGTTATCTGGATGGGATGAGCTCAGTTTGCTCAAATAAAAGCAAGATGACTTTAAATGCCCCTTCAGCAGATAATTGTTTACACTTCAATAATCAGAACTCAACTCAGTTGAACATATCCAGAATGAAGCCAAGCTAAAGGTGAGATTAACTTATTAGCAGACATAATTTTGCCTGCTTGTAAATACATTAGCTCCACAACAGTGGCACAACTTAGGAGGCTACAAAACTATTTTAAACACGTTTCAGCCTCAGTGAAGTTTGATAAGAACCTGATGTGTTTCATTTTAGATCTTTAACATTTATTTCACTTTGACACAAAGAGGTTTAAGTGTTGTGATTTTGGATTTTTTTTTTGTCTTCTCTCATTTGAGTAAACAGATTCTGAGCATCTCCCAGTTTTTGTACAGTCTTCTGTAATGCTACTATCACCCAATAGTGTACAAAATGTAAAATGTTTATTGGATAATAGTTTTGGATTTGTTACTGTTTATATTTGCAGGATGTGTGTGTATTTTCTTCATGTATTTTATTTGTATAAATGGATTTATAATTTACTAGCATGTTTGCTTTTGCCAATAAAGACAAAGGAATGGGGTGCTTGTAAAATGATAAAAAAAAAGAAATTAAATCATTGGATTTGGAAAAGAAAAAAGTAAGTTAAAGAAAATTGAGCAAAAAGATGAGAATATTGGCTGTGGGGAGAAAAAAGATGCAAGCAAAAGCATTCCAGAAAACATTACCTTTAAAATAATGTGTGGTCTCCTTCATTGTATTTTTTTATTTTATTGCTTCCCATGCTTCAATTGAGCATCATCACCCAAGTATTGATGTGCTTCTACTTTGTCAGACATATTTTAAACTGATTGATAAAATTGGTGAAGTTCTAATGTGTTTTAGCCTCAATGCTAAAACACATTAGAAAAAGTGACATTTTATTCAAAATCTATCTACAGAAAGTGAGGAAAAAATGGAACAGATTCTTCCAAGTTTTTTATTACAAAATCAAGCTTTTACTGAAAATGCTGGAGAATTTATCATTGCTCTGAAGCACTGAACTAATGTTTACCTGTAGAACCACTTTTTAAACACCCATTACATCTTCAGCATAGGGCAGCATGGTGTTTTGTAATATTTAGTATATTTTTTATATTGTAAAACCATACTAAATATTAATGCTAGTGTCTGAATATAAGTTGCATGCACTAACTTTGAAAAGGAAAAAAGGGGAGGAACACCTGCTGTCTGTAAGTCCCACATCTCCATGATATAGTTACATAGATATTTTATTTTATTTTTTTACTTTTTAAATAGAAAATGTACCATAATTACTCTTTCCCAACAGTGCCTGTGAAAAAAGTGGCAGCTTATAGTTTAGAAATGATGGCATTCGAACTGATCCATGACCTCTGTTTAGCAGTAGCTGGAGCTGGCTCTACAGTTTTAAAAAGAAACAAATGATAAAACTTCTCTGTTTAACTCTACCTCCAGAGTTTGCAGATGTGATATGCAGACATTTTACAGTTTAATAAAATGTTTTTAGAAAGTGACTGTAACTTCTCAGGGATGCAATATTTACCAAACACTGAAAAGAATTGGTATGATGTGCATGTCCTCAATGAGCTGTGCCACACATGAATAAAGTCAAACTGTATTCCTTCTCTGTTCCAGTCATTTGCAAACAGATCGATTTTATGGCAGACAAAACGTAGCATTTTCAGCACCAAGAGCTGAGGTTTTCCAGTCAGAACCAAAGCTTTATCAAACCCTGTCACAACCGTGCCTCTCTGAAGCATGTGCATGTTTGGGTTTATGTTTGGCTGCAATATGTTTGCATGGTGAGAAAAGGTTGCCTGTTTTAATCTGCGTAATGAATGAGAAGATGCCACCATGGTAATGGATGCCTGCCACCATGCTGCTGAATTATTCAGAGTCTGGGGAACTGGAGAGGCGGCTGGCAGGATCAGATAGACCCGATGTGTCATCAGCCCGGCCTCTGTCCACATGGCTCCTCTTTCGGTCCGTCCATCCGGGTCTCTGAGTTTTAACCAGGCAGCCACATGAGAAGTCGGGTAAAGCAGCAGCTCCAGAGAACTGAGCATTCACGTCGAGAGGAGCCAGGCCAAGGCCATCGGGTCAAGGCTTGTCATTAAAGTGCAGGCTTACACAGCACCACAGTCTAAACAATGAACATTTATGTTCTTCAGTTTATTACAGTTTGCATAACAATTACTGTTAGGAAGATGGTTTTTCAAAATAAAAATATCCAAAAAGTGTAAAATGTGTTTTTTATTCAGCCATCTTGAGTGAATAATTCTTTAGAACAGTCTTTGCTGCATTTACAGCTGTGGTAATTAAGCAAACTGCTTTGCACATAGAGGCAGAACTTTTTGAGTCAGTCAGTTTGGATGAATGTCTGTAAACACACATGTTCACTATATAGTGTTATATTTAGGTTTAGACTTTGACTGGGACATTCTAACATTTGATATCACGCCATGCAGCCCTGGCTGTATGTTTAGAGTGAAAGTTGAACCTCTGCACCAGTCTAAGGTCTTTTGAAACCTGTAACAGTTGACTTTGAAGGCCATTGTTTATCCTGAATTTTTTGAGGTTTATGAGTAAAGGTGGCTGAGTATAAACACACACCACACCTTCCAGAGTTTGCCTTGTAAAAACTATAAAAAAAAAAAACATTTATTATTTTCCTTCCTCTTCCTATTCATCTACCACTATTTGATGGGCTATCATAAAATCCTAATAAAATACATTGAAGTTAGTGGATGTAACTCTGGGGTTTCAAAGGAATCACCATTCCTGCTGTACAAGGCCATCTAAAAATTTTATTTTTTTGTTTGTTTTATTTTTTATTTTTTTGCTGTTGTTTTGTGGGCTTATTTTCGTTAATTTTAATGATTATTGGTGAAACAAGGCCAACACACCTATGGCTGAAGGGGTGTTCAACCGCAGCCCTAAGGTGGGGTTTGTCCACCCTTAGCCTACGCTGGAGAAAACTGCTTACATGACAATTGTCCAGTAAACATTCACTGAAAGCCTGAATGGGAGCTGTGGGCTATGCAAAGTAACTGCTAAACAAGCTGGCTTTCATAAGGGGTTGTATCACAGCATATTAATGTTAAGTTGAGTGGAAAACAAGGAATAAAACTGCAGCCCTGAGAGGATTTGAAGCAAAGGCCAGACAACATTTTAGTTGAGATTCATAAGTGACATCCTGAAGACCCAGACAGATGCAGCTGCAGCTGCAGCCTCTCAGGTGTCCAACCATACCTGAACCAGAGAAAACAACTGGAGGGTCACATCGGGGCAAGAAGAAAAAGAAGTCTTGCTCAGTGGTCCAAGATTCTCTTTTTAGATGATTTTTATTTATTTTTTTTTTTCACTTTATTTGAAAATCGAGGTTCCAGAATCCAGAGGAAGAATTGTTACAGTACATGGGAAAACTTTTCAGGGGGCCGACTAAAGAGTGTTAAAAAATCTTTTTTGAAAACTTTTTGAACTGAAGTTTGGGCTTTCAGCAACTGTTAGCCTTAATCATCAAAATTAACAGAAAGAAAAAATTGCACTATATCTCTGTGTAAAATGAATATTTAATGATAGGTTTTAACTAACTGAATTGAATTGTTGAAAGAAATGAGCTATTTGATAATATTCTAACTTATTGAGAAACTATCAATGGTTTGATGTCCGCGGGTTGTTCTGCTCTGTCCATGGTGCTGAAATGACTAGACTGTATTAGATTCGCCAAATTTTACATCGTCCTCTTCCGATAGATGCTGACAGAAGAGGATGTTCAGTATATGAACAGAAAAAAAGTCACCAAAATATTCATATTCTCGTCTATAAACAGTTTTTGAAATAAAATGTTAGTGATTTTGACCACCAATATGTTTGAGTCCACAGGCCACACGGTTGCAACCTGTAAGTTGAGCAAAGGAGCAGGTGGGAGGGAGGAGGAGGAGGAGGAAGAGGAGGAGGAGGAGGAGGATGCCGGGAGGCGCCCTGGCTGTGAACAGCCTCAGTCTGGTGACGGAGAGCACAGGAGGCTCCCGTGGCTGCCCGCTCCTCCCGGCTCTTTTCATGTCCGGGGCCACACTGCTTGCGAGGGGCCTGCTGGGAGGATGACGATGATGACCATGAACGGCAAGCAACACTTCTCCATGCACCCGGCCCTGCACGAGCCCAAATATCCTGGCCTGCACTCAGGCTCGGAGGGCATGCGCAGAGTCTGTCTGCCGGCCCCGCAGGTACGTTCGGGTCAGGGTGGGAGAGAAGGGCCAGCGCTGGGTGAGAGGAGAGGGAAAAATATCACACTGGAAATGTCTGTAAAGTTGATTTGACAGGACTTTGTTCTCTCTCTCTCTCTCTCTCTCTCTCTCTCTCTCTCTCTCTCTCTCTCTCTCTCTCTCTCTCTCTCTCTCTCTCTCTCTCTCCTCCTCCGCCCCCCTTTCCCCCTTCATCCACATGTCTATTCAAGCAATGCTCTTGCTTTCATATTAATTTTTATGACCTGCGCTTTGAGGAGGGGTTCTCTCCTCTCCTCGGCGCTGCTTGCCTTTGGAAAATGTTTTTTAGATCCTGAGAGCTGCCTGACAGAATTCCCCACTGACTCCAGTATGCGCACTCTTGCTTGCAGCTGCAGGGCAATATATTCGGAGGCTTTGATGAGAGCCTGCTGGCACGGGCTGAAGCTCTGGCGGCTGCTGACAGCATTGTCTCTCAAGGCAAGAGCCACCCGTTCAAACCAGACGTGACTTACCATACCATGAGCAGTGTCCCCTGCACCTCAGCCTCCTCTTCCTCCTCCACCACCGTGCCCATCTCCCACCATCACCACCACCACCACCACCTGGGACAGACCCTGGAGGCTGGGGACCTCCTGGATCACCTTTCCACCAGCCTGGCCGTGACCGGGATGGGCGCTCCAGAGCCCCCAGGGATGGCTGCGACGGCGCACCACCACCAGCACCCACACCACCACCTGCAGACCATGGGACAGCTGCATCAGGCGATGGCCACAATGGCCCATCCTCACTCCCTGTCCGTGCACGGAGGCATGGCCTGCGTCAGCGACGTGGAGTCCGATCCACGGGAGTTGGAAGCGTTCGCGGAGCGCTTCAAGCAGCGCAGGATTAAGCTCGGAGTGACCCAGGCGGACGTCGGCGCAGCATTGGCCAACCTCAAGATCCCAGGCGTGGGGTCGCTGAGCCAGAGCACTATCTGCAGGTTCGAGTCCCTCACCCTGTCCCACAACAACATGATCGCCCTCAAGCCGGTCCTGCAGGCCTGGCTGGAAGAAGCCGAGGCTGCGCACCGGGAGAAGAGCAGCAAGCCGGACCTTTTCAACGGCAGCGAGAGGAAAAGGAAGCGCACGTCCATCGCCGCGCCGGAGAAGCGCTCGTTGGAGGCGTACTTCGCCATCCAGCCTCGGCCCTCGTCGGAGAAAATCGCGGCCATCGCCGAGAAATTGGACCTGAAAAAGAACGTGGTTCGAGTGTGGTTCTGCAATCAGCGGCAGAAACAGAAGCGAATGAAGTACTCGGCGGTGCACTGAGTTCTTCCCACCAACATCATGAATAAAATAGCCTACTACATTTTTGATTGAGTGATTAATAATAACCCGAGTAGCCCTAACAAACAGGGATTTATCAGCATCTCTGGGATCGTTTCCAGAAATGACTTTACCCATTTTTGTGTCACTCACTTTGCATTGTTGCACTTTTCCGGATTCTGCTGTTGAGATGGCATATTTGTTTCTTTTAAAGGGATTTTTGATGTTATTGATAATGTAGTCTGCACACGCTGAGAAGGGACTTTTATTTTGAACTATCATATTCCTTGTCATTGGAGCCCAACTGGACGTTTTTATTTTATTCCTTACAACAAATAACAAAACAGACTCTATGATCTCCACTTCATATATCCTTAAATACCAACACTATCATGTCTTCACCTGTGGAGCCTTTGCGATAAAAATGTTCCATGGTTTCACATTTTAACCACTAAATTCTTCGAATGAAGCCGCTCTCTTTGTGAACTGTGAGTGATCGTGATTTACGCACAAAAGTGAGTCTTCATCACAAGCTATAACACTCTGTTCGTCTTGAATTATTAAGAAATGGAAATGACACCGTCGTTACAGGGAGCACAACCAATGTGGCTGCTGCTATATTTTAGTATTTTGATGTGAACATGTTTTCCAGAATCACAGGTGAGCTGTATAGATATTTATTATATGGCTTTTATCACCTGTCAAGTATTTATTTTCCTCACTCTTGATTTCACTTGGAATAAAAAAGAAGTGTGAAATTTAAACTGAATAAATTATTGATTATTTTCTAAAATTCTCACTATTATTATTCTCATTGTTTTCTTGAATGAATGGGTGGTTTTGATCCTCAGGCCCGAGGCCTTCCAACAAGGCATATTAGATAAGCTGCAGATTATACACTGTAAATTGTTTATTGTTAGATTAACAGCATAGCTGAGTGACTTTACCTGTCAAAGGACATTTTAGTAAAGAGCAGCTGAAACAAAAATACAACTTAAAAAAGATGCAAAAACTTCTTTTTTTCCGTCTGAACATGTAAACTCACCAAACTAGCCACTGAAAAGAAGAGGGGGAAAAATCTATGGATTATATATGTATTGTAATTATCTAGGTTAAAAAAAATTGACGTTAGGTGTTAGGTATGCTGAGTTAGTATTTTAGTTTTACACTATCAGTGCCGTATAACTAATGTTTTCCTGTAAAAATCTATAATTTACAGACCTACTGTTGAATAAATAGAATACAAGCTGCTGTAAGTGATTTTTGTAATCCGGGTCGAAGTTTAACTAGTGCTTAGGTAATAATAATATAAAACAAATTAAAACCAATCAAAAATGTTCCCTCTCAGCTAACATCAGTAACCTTTCTAATTTTACGATGAAGTTCTGCTCCTCATCCCATTTAGCTGTTCTTTAAATGACCATTAGCAAGATGATCCGATGTAAAAATGATACAGTGTTGAACTGTGAGTATTTTAATTGTATAGTGATATAGCTGCTAGGCATTACTTCAGGAGAAATGAACTTTGGTGAATACTCCGCTTTTTTCAGTGAAAATAAATAATGTTTACAGTGTAAGAAAAAAATGAGGGTTGTTTTTAGGGGCTCTATTATTTATAGACCCTAAAACTCTGCTGGCATTAAATATGAATTTGTCGTATATGATACAAGCAGAACAAATAAACACAGGGAGGGCCCTTGATTTTCACAGCGATTCTCACACCGTGGAGCGACAAGTGCGCGTCCGGACCCCTTCCTCTCTAATTAGCGCACCTTCAATTATGAATGCCCTCTTGTTACCGGGTTGTCTCGTGCGCTGGGACTGAAATTATTAAGTAATGACGATGCAATATTAATTATATATGTGTATAAAAGCAAGTAGTGTGGACGAACAGGGAGCAGAGGCTTGAATGGGAACTCCTGAGACGCACCACATGTTGGACGAGGAAACAGGGAGAGTTCTCTTTCTCTCTCTTTTACTTCATTAATATTAGGCTTTTGTTATGTAAGTATTTTTAAGTTTTACCGTTGTATTTTCTTATTTTTAATAAATTTAAATTATGGGCGCATGTGCACTACCAGCCTACTTTTAATTAACTTTTTAGCACTATGCATTTAGGCTATTATTATTATTATTATTATTATTATTATTATTATTATTATTATTATTATTATTATTATTATTATTATTATCATTATTATTATTATTATTAATAATAATTTTCTGGATGCATTGTACGTTTTAAGTTCATTTTCACAGACGTTTCTTCTCAGCAGAACTAAGATGCGTAAAAATGACACATTAAAAAAATATCTTAAAATTGTCATTTCCGCCAGTGGAGTCGGTCACCAAACATCCATCAGATGTTTCTAGAAACGAAATGAATAAATAAATGAATTAGAGGCTAAATTGAGAAGCTTCCGCCGGAATCCTCCCACAGTGGTCATGGCTTGCGGCTGTGTGATTTTTCCCTGAGAGACCGTGGGCCGGTTGTTGGATGAGATCGATACTTTGCAGCTTTACGCGGAAACGTTTGTTGCGCTCATGAATATTCCCTTTGATGGTGAGAGTCGATTTAATTCAGTCTAATTTATGGTGTTTAATGGGTTTTTTCAAAAGGGAGAGACGAACCCTTAATTTAATTGTTGTAACGGATCCTCCCCCCTTTTGATGAGTTAGGCCGTTTCAATGCGCGTTTTTAAGTTTAGTCAGAAATAAAAATGCAAACTAAGACATAAAAAGTTGAATTTCTGAGAGTTTTTTGGCCTGAAAGTGGGGTTTGGTCTTGTGAATAATTGATCCTCATATTACCAGCATTGATATCATAACGTGGTAAGTTGAGCTGAAGGCCTATGAGCGTCAGCGGCATGTGGCGACTGAGGGCACTTCAATTATTCAGCAGAACCTGAAAGGTATATTGCTGTTTCTCATGCAATAATCGAGGTGCACCGGGAGGCCAATTTCTGCTTTATTTTTGCGCGAAACTTTGATGCTTTGTACATTAAATGAAATAGTTTGCAATTTAAGCAAATAATACAAGGTGCAGATTCAAAGCGAAACTTTAAAATGTGGATTGGAAGAAAGACAGAGCGCAGAAGAGAAACTGTTTACTTTGGATTTTTTCATGCAGCAGAGAACATTTTTGACAGAATGAGGATGGAAGCTCCGTCTAATTGCGGAAGAATGCATTCACTTTTACGCTAAGCGCGCGCAAACACGCTTCCGCGAATACACACACATACACACGCACACACACGCACAGGGTGGCTGTCAAGTAGACTGAGGGAATGTGAGAGGAGAGGTGGGAGCCACGACGCCCCAGACTCAATAATTCATAGGATGCCAGTAGCAACAAATGAGAATGTGACCACAGCGAAAGAAGACAGCTACCTCTCTCTTAGTCACCTTCAGTTACCGTCACAAGCCAAACCAGCACGGGACCAAGTCATCCTGCAGGATTATACTCACATGTGAAACACACGCGCGCGCGCGTACTGAAATAAACAAAGTAAGATTGAGTTATGCTGTAGAAATGAAAACTAAGTTGATAGATGTCTTAATGGAAGTTTCCTCCTCCACACTCAACAAGATTTACTTTTGAAAACAGACCTTTTTTGAATGATTTTGGAGTTATTAATAATGGAGCAATTTAAAAAAAGTTAAATTTAGAAAAAAAAAAACACCTGAATATTAATTAATGTAGTTTCAGTCACGAAGAATAGGACCACTCATCTTATACCGTTAACATTCTCACTTCACATGCATGGGATCTAATCAAGAAGTCTGTTGCTCCAGGTTATGAATTCAAATTGACATCTTTATGTCTAATTTATCCTTTGTCTTTTTCAAAAATTTCTATTCACCATTATTCACTAATAAAATATGAAAAGTTGGCAAACATGGAAATTTAGGATTGATAAAAAGTTATGAAAAAAATAGGAGAACCTACTAAGCATTCAGGTATTTATTAAGAAATATCCACATATTGATTCTAATTTTGTTGACTGGATAAAACTGGACAGTTAAATCACAACTGGATTTAAATGTCCAGTCGTGGTATTTTAGGGTTTTTGAAAACTTATTGTAGCTTCTGGGGTCTGCTCAGGTCAGCATACCAGGACAGATAGACCTCCATGTGTTGGGATCTCCTCCACTTGTAAACTGTTTTTCAAGCAGTGGCATGAATAGCTTCAAATTCTTTTGAGATTCCGTAATTTCCTTCTTCATTCTGAAGGGACCAACTACTGTAACTCTTTCAGTCTCACTCTGTGGTTTCAGCCATGAATTTATTCCTCACCAGAAATCAAATTTCTAATTAGGTTTCACAGAAAAAAATATAAAGGGTTGCATTATTTATTCAATCACTTAAATTTAACAGTAGTTTTAAAAATCAATGTTAAATATTCAAAGGTGCAAATGTTGTGTGCTATCACACAGCTGTACCTCATAGATCCAAAGACATGAATAATATTAATTACCTGTGAGTAGTTTTTTTTTTCTTTTTTAGGACAGTGTACTCTTTCACTTTCTTTATTTTTGAGAATATTCTGGGCAAAATATAAGTGAAAAATCAGCAAATTTCCAAGAAAATACTCCTTAGATCATAAGAAATCTCAGACAACTGAAGGAACTATATGGTATTACATTGAAGAAGAATGGCTCACTGGAATCAAAGCGTTAAGAAGTGAATGGTGGTTTAAATCATTTTTTAGGTGATGTGACCAATAGTCATGTTATTTAAACCTTTATCAAGAACTAGTCATCTCAATAGTGATTCATTTGTCATTGCGTCTTCTCTTTAGAGAGACAAAGCAGCCTCTCAGACTAGGGGTTTGTTCAGGCAAGGGGTCTGCTTAGCATCACAGCACATTAAGTGCTATTAAGAATCGCCCACACAAGTCAGAATGGTTGCAAAGAAGCTAAAAAGAGATAATTGTCTATGTCAATATATATTCCTTTGCTTATTAAGCAGTGCTAAAAAGGAAATTTGTGTTTCATTTCCTACAACATACACTCAGAAACCTCTCTTATGTGCACTTGCCTAATTCATTCAGCGAGTTTGAAGAACAGTATTATACACTCCATTCATTATTCAAATGCTCTCCATTATCAAAGTGCCCAGAGAAATACGACTAACCCAGCCAGAAATAACTCAGTGTGGCGTGATTTCTCCCTATAACACACTTGGTCAGGTGCAATTCCTAAGCACAAACTCAGATGAGTGTATATGGACATACAGCCTGCTGAACAAAACCTTCTCAGACAATGTATGTAAAGCAGAAACAAGAAAATTAAGAAAAAAAAATGAGAGGTGTAAAGAACTAAAACACACAAAGGTGAGGACAAGAAAATGAAAAAAGTCTTATTCAAACTAAGATGAGAAGTAAAAACTTAGTGGGTTGCACACACTAAGTGTGTGTGTGAATGTTTTCGTATTAGTTCATGCTACAACCACAAGCCTCAAACAATTTCACTGGGAGATTATGTAATAGGTGAACACAAAGTAAGGCAGAAATGTGAAGCGGAATGACAAAAAAATTATAGATATATATTCCTGTCCATCGTCAGCCTCTAACCAGCTTACTTGCTCTTGCAAAAAAAAATGCATCCAACATCATGATGCTGCCACCACTGTGGGTGTGGTGTGTTCAGAATGATGTGCAGTAGAAGTTTTTTGCTTTCCAGGTTTAATTCACAGAGACGTTTTACCTAAAATGAGATTAAAATACACACATGCACAACTGGATGACCCCTGAAAGCAGTTGGTTAATCTGCATTTCATACAGAATTAGAATAAAGGAAAAATAAACAGATGAATGGAAAACTTCAAATTTTGAAAGCCACATAATCTTCTGTTTCACTACTATGAACGCCTTTGTGTGAATTACTGAAGTTTGTGGCTGTGATGAATTTGTTCAAGGAGTCCATCTACATTTCAAAGCCACTGAACATGGAGAATGCAGGAGTAGAGGATGGTAGAGAAAAATAGTGGATAAAGTAGATGAAGGAAGAAAATACATATAAAAAGTAAAAGAAAAGCAATCAAAAGAGAAGTAAATTACATATTTTTATGACAGATGAGATATGAAAAACCAAAAAATTAGGGAAAACACAATGTTGATATTTCTGTTATTTTTGACAGTCTGGATTTAGTTTTTCCTTTCTAAGTTGGTCTCATCAAGGTGAGTGCTTCCCTGCTGGATTGAAAAATGTGAAGCTAAACCCCTGTGACAGCAGGCGTGCCCAGAGGATCGGCTACAGAGAGGATCAGGAGGCACGAGGAAGCTGCAAAATTCTGCACAACAGAGACATTATCCCATTCAAAGTCCTGCCTGTTAAGATTTTCAAGGCCTATTCATTAGACTTTTTCTCTGCATGTTTTATTTATGTTCCTAATTCATGCTCCGCACAAACTACCGGGCAGTTTTACTCTTAATCACTCCCTTCCTGTTGCATATCTGTGATCCACGGGGTCACTGCATGTGTGGGCGAAGGATATTTAGTTTTATTTTGGTTAAATTTTAATTTTAAAATAATTTCGACAAACATATAAAATGATATTTCAGTTTACTTTGGGTATCTTTAGAGCGGCCTGGTGTGAGAATGCTGTTAGACCAGTAGTGCTTGCTGAAAGCACTTGGGAAAATAACAGCAGCAGCGTTGTCGTCTCTTCACTATTCTCTCTTCTCTCTCCCTGCACCGGGTTGTGCCTTTGAAGATAGACATGAAAACTGAGCTAGGCCACAGTGGGACCCCCTGAAGAAGGTCCCCTAGCAGATGCAGCCACCCGCCCTTCCCCCATTTGCTCCCACTGGCCCCAGGCCCTGAAGACAGCCCCGAGGCTAATCGACCAGGAACACAATAAAGAAAGCAGCAGAGGTTGAAAGCTCTGAGCATGTATTCCTCTGCATGTGTACAGATCAAGGAGAAGAACTTAACAAAACGATGAATTTATCAAGCCACCCTAAATACAAACAGTGATCCACAATGGGCTCCATTTTAAAGATTTACATGCCTCTGCAAGACTGACTACTTGGCACTTGCTGTGAGCTGCAGAAAATATATTTTCATTAAAAATTGTGCATCACATCAGATCAGCTAAAAAACAAAAGCTACTTGCAGTTTCCTGGAATTAAGGATGTGATGGAGGTCCATGTATATACTGACCAATGGATCATAGTATTAAAGGTGCGTTAATGTGAGCATGCAAGCAAAAGAAAAAACTTAGCGGGTTTTTATGGCTTAAAAGATAAACAAATATATAGTTTCTTTAATTCAAGCCAGGTAAAAACAAGTATTTATTGAGAATAACTAGTAAAACATGTTAGAGTTAACATAACTACAAAGCTGTTTAACTGTCCAGAACACATAAAAAACTAAATATTTAAATCATATTCAAAATGTCTCAATAGATTCAAATGAAGCACATCATCCAAATTCAAGATTATGAGTCTATAATAATCAGTAGTGAAGATGAGTTATAATTATGAATATAAAAATAAAAAAAATTCAGAAAGATTATATTTAAAATCATGGATCATTTTGCCTCTACTTTACAGTTATGCACAAAAGATGATAATATTGTAACACCCAGCAAATATGTCAAAAAGTATGTTGATGTAACAACATTTTTAAAACTTAAATGGTTGCTTAAGTTTTAGGGTGTTTTTATAGGCTCAAGAAGAACAAACTATATGATTTAATGTATCTCAACTGTCCGGTTTATAGTGCTTTGTAATGTCAACATAACATGTCTGTTTAAAGGGATAAGGATTCAATCATTCCAAATATCCCTTTGTTACATGTTTGTTGCCTCCAGGGAAACAGATAAGTAAAATTTCTCCATTGTGTGTTGCAGGGTTAAATGAGGAATAAACAGGATGTTGAGCTCATCCAGGGCTGGTTTCACGTAAAAGCACTTTTGAATCACAGCATTTCTCAATAAAAGGCATTTCTGCAGCGATCAGCTTACTTTTTATGAAAGTTCTCAAAAACGGCGGTGACCTAAAGGATGTGCAGAACTTTCACTTTTCCTCATTTTACTTACAACTGATCTGAGAGTTTACCTGTTCTTTGAAATTTTTGCAAAACCCCTTGTTTATTGTAGAAAAGCATACACAAAGAGAATTTTTTTCCTCAACAGTTCTATAAAAAGCAATGCTGAAAAGGAGAGTGATTCTCTTTATTAAGTAATGAGGAAGCCACGGTTCAGTAGCATAGATACACATAGCTGAATGGCACACAGAGTCCCACCAAGAACAAGCCTCCTCCTTAGCTCTCACATTGCATCAAGTCACAGAGTGACGGGTACATTGTCTCAGGCAAGAGGGAAAAGAGTGGTGAAACATGTTCCTCTCAGAGAGAGAACCAGCTCCCCACAGCCGAAGAAGAGCATTTACACAAATGCATTTCTGGAGTGCTGCGATTAGCTGAGTGCACTACAAGAGAGGAGGGTTCCTCCGAAGTTCGTTGTGGGCTGAATGATTTACACAATCATCAATATTTGAGTTATCATTTGAACTTCTAAACGTTCCTGCATTGCTATTTCAAGACACATAACAGCCTCAGAGGACAAATAACATAGTCGTTCCCTCTGGTCATAACAAAAGAAAGATTGTCTTGATTTAGTGCAGTGCAGGCAAATCAAAGTCAACTTTTCACCAATTTTCTTTTAAACATTTTGATACACAGAAAATCTATCTTTCTGCTACCCATCTGTATGGTTTGACGGGAGCTTAAATGGGGCATTAGTGTAATTATTTTAGGGTTTGATGGGTTTTTTTTAACTCTTCTTTTTAAAGAATGACAAAAACATTGACATATTTACATAACTACACACAATTATTTAAGAAGACTTCTACTTCTGCAGGTTCCTGCAACTTTTTTATTGCTCTGAGTATTGACCAATCTGAGTCCTGGCGAACAAATCCCTTTTGTGGTGGCCAAAAGAAACTACCAGGTGCAATTAGTTATTATGACCATGTTAAGTTAAAAGACAATCTAGAATGTTTAGATGATAGGTTGTCTATAAGGATCATGTAATTACATATTTAATCCTTTTGTTCCTGTTAGAGACGGTCCACAATAAACCTATTAACAAAAATGTTTTATCAATAGTGCTATGTGGATTTTTTAATGATCTTTTATCTTTATAGTTTTGTTATATATAAATTAATTAGTTACATATCAGAAAATAATACAAATCTTAACTCAGTATGTTTAATTTTAATCCCATCCTCCAAGAGTAATATAGCAAATAATCTAGTAATATTTAACTTTTTGTAATTTGACGGCTTATTTGACATATCATTTCCTCCATCAGATGTGAATAATATGACATTTATTTTAAGACTGGCATATAATATGGGGAGTTGTTTCATTCAGAGTTAAATTAATATTTATTAATTAATAAACACTCCATCAAATAAATAATTGTCCACATAAAATAAATACAAAATAAACTTTAAAAAATATTTTCTAAAATATCCTGTTTGTAAACATTCATTTTCTCCTGGTTAAATCCAGAATTAAATTTAAATTCTCTTTCTCACATAAAGTCCTTAATAATAAAACTGAATCATACATCAGAGATCTCATTGTTCCAAAACATATATCGGGGCAGGAAAATCTTTTAGCTAATAAATGTAATAACTTATATTACATTACGGTGCCAAATCGCCCACTAGGTGGCTGCCAAAACCTCTTTTCTTCTTACATTAATTTTACTTTAATGCCCACTTTTTCTAAAGGCCTCATCCAAATCTCTAGGTAATACTTTTGTAAACATTGCTCTACATTTAGCGACTACATTTCAAAGGTTTTAAATATAACTAGTTTTAAAAAAAATTAAAAAAGAGAGGTTAACACGTAGTCAATGTGGGGCAAATCCACTCTGAAGCCAAAACCCTCATTAGACAGCAAGTATGTAAAATCAGTGAACTGTTACCAAGCTACAGCAGGTTCTCTTATTTGTCTTAATGTTTTTAATAGGGTATCAGTCTTGCACTGCAGCGAGAGACATGTGTACAGATACAAATCAGAGGAGCTCTGTGGTGTTTTCCTGAATACTAAGAACCTTTGTCTATGATCTTGCTCACCAAAGAAAAAAATATCGTGGTTTGAAAATGAAAGTGCGATAATGGTGAAAAAGCAACTTCTTTTTTTTTTTTGCCACGGATATAGCTGAGTCAGAACAGACTTCTTTTTTTTGTGAAAAAGAATGAGTGATGTACAATGCAGAAGAAACTGTGTTACCCAGATATAAAACACCTTACAGAGATATAATTGTAGTTCTGGAAAATCAAAAAGCAACATTCATGTCCAAAACCTAGCAAACAAAAGACTTATAAAGTTAAATTAAGGCCATCTGGAGCTCTTCATGAATTAAAATGCAAAAAGTATACAATAGCTACTTGCATTAGCCTGACCATTGCCTTCCTGTGCAACTCTGCTTGAAAAAAAAAAAGTCGTTTCCAGCAGAGTTTGGGCTTTCTCCCCTTGACTCAAATTGGCTCCGGTCAATTTTTGACAGGTGTTACAGAAAAATCTGTGACCCTTCATTTTCTGGGATAGCGTGCAAATACTGGGTCATAGCTCCTATATTTACCATCGTATTGACAGAGAAAATATATTACTTTGTATTTGAGGCTGAACAATGACCATGTCATCGAATCCCTGTAAATAATGTCTATGATTAAAACAACTATTTTTCAGAGTTCTACCATCTCAACACAACAATCTGGGTGCATTTATAATATTTAACCCTCAAATAGCTAAAATCATACTAGTCACAGATTATTCTGGCCAGAATAATTGCGCTATCGGCCCCTGTGGTCACTGATTTTTCTGTAACACCTGCACTTCTATCTTTGCAGTGGAGGATAGTTGTTTAAAACACAGCCAATTTCTACTAAGGTTCATCGTGTTGTATTGGTGAATTACATAGGCAAACGTTAGCGATTGAATAAAATTTAAAACCTCAACGGAAGCAATACCTCTAGGAAGCAATCGTTTCTCAACAGCCAAGAGCCCAGACTCTCTGGACAAAGCAAATGGCATAGGACAAGCGACTGGTTTTCAGAAGGCTTGGTCAGCATACAAATGAAGTAAAAGAGATGCAACTATACCACCATTACTGTACATATAGTTCTGATTAAATTTAGCTTTTTGTATACAAAATATTATTTCCCCCCCTCCCTCAATTGTTAAGTTACCCTTGTAATTTATGACCTATACAAGCATGAACGCTCCTGAAACTTTAGACACTTTACTACAGGCTTGTCCACAACTAAACTACTTGTTCAATGTCCTTGACTAATTTTAAAACACTATAAATAATTTTATCACCAAAGTGATTCCCAAAGAGCTTATGGCTGAACATGCTACACATGGTGGACAATAGGTCAAGGAAGAAGGGGATCTCTCCAGCAATGTCATGTTTTTCCTACTTCTGCATTCCTGTTTCATACCTAGCAGTTGTTAATAAATCACAAGTACAGGACAAAATGCAAGATATATAACACAATTAAGTTTATTTCACTCAAATCAAAAATGACTTTACAAAGCAAACAAATCCAATTCATCACAAATTTGTTTAATTAAGTTTATTCCAATACAGTTAAATCCAGCAATCAAATTAAAATAGAATACACAGCACAATTCTATCTGATTATCCTAACGTACAGTCAGTATCTGCACTGTAAAAGCCAATATGTAAAACATTTTCTCCAAAAATCTTTTTAAGATTTACAATAAAATTGACAAATTATACAGAACAAAACATTTTTGCCTGAGAAAGTCATGAGAAATAAGTTAATGTTCTCTAATGCTAATTTTAATACTGTGAAAGAAACTTACAATAAATAGCCTTACGATAAATTAAATAAAAAATAAATAAGATGGAATATCTTAAAATAAAAACAACTTTTCAACTAAAATACTGCACAAAAGTTAAACCACAGCATTAAACTTAATTTTCTCATATCATGCTGCTGTTATTTTATTATTATTTTCTTTACATGCACAATTTCCACTTTCAGAAAATGTAAAAATGCAAATAAACCTTAAAGGACACAACTACAATGAATTTGTAGATGCAGATCAGCAAGTGCTGAAAAGGTTCCACGAGCTGAAGTTACTATACCCTAAAATTTTTCTTCTTGCTACATTTGACGATGTTCTTCAGCAGAGCAGTGATTGGCCTGGTTACAGTTGAGTTTTTCACCGTCTTCAGCACCTCTGGACAGTCGATCTGAATGACAAGAAATCCAGTTCATTCAAGCTGCACAAAAATGTTGCTCACCCTAATTTCTGCAGCTGCATCTGCAATTCTTTTGTTTTTGCAAGTTAATCCACTCTATTGAGAAGGCTAAAACACATATGCGACCTGTTTTCATATAAAAATCCAAAACTTCAAGACAAATGAAAAAACTTACATTTGTATTGTTGATGTATGTGCCCAGGTAGCGCACGAGTGATTGCTCGTTCTTCTTGGGTTCAGACTTCTCATGCTTAGACAGAATCATGTGCACTTTGCAAAAGAAGACATCCTACATGGGAAGTAATTGAAAAGTATGTAAGTACATTTTCAACATTCTTTAAGTATGGTTCAAGTGATGAAGCACTTACTTTACAGCCGTCATCAACCAAATCCTGCACGTCCTCCACAAACAACTCCTGTCACAAAGAGAAAATAAGTTCAGTCAAACATGCTGCCAACTTTTAAAATGGCAATTTAGTCATAAACTGTTGGAAAAAGAAAAACTAAAAAGAGAAAACTCACTTTGGTGAAAATGTCTTCACATTTGCCAGCCTCCATCATAATGTGGTTGAGGCTGATGTGTGTGGCATCAGGTGAAGCAGAAGGAGCTGGGATGACCAGCTGAACCACAGCACACACCAGCAGAAGTATTGCCATCACCATGGTTGCTCGCAGGTTGAGGACGTCTCGAGAAGGAGTCTCTGAAGTTGTCTTTGGTTGTTCAGCTGTAAGCTTGAAGTTGCTCTGACTGAGTGCTTGGTTTTATACACCCTTTGTCCACGCCTCTAGCTATGTTTCTTCACTGCTAAAATGAGATGTCGTCTGCAGTGATTATGAGATAAGTTGTGGTTTGACTATTTCTTTGAATTTGAAGGCTTGTTAGCTGTAAAAGTGAAATACCTAAACTTGAGTTTGTGTTAAAAAAAAAAAACAACATTCCAGCTTTAGTAATTCTGAAGATTTAATAGCAGAATGTCAAACTTTTGAAGATGAAACAAGGACATTTAAACTGTAATGTCTCATATTTTGAAGCACAAACTATCAATGCTTTCTATCTGAAAGCATTCGATCATTTAACAATTATTTTCATTTCTTGACAAAGAACGCATGCTAAATTTCTTTAATACAACTCTGCAATTGGTGCATCATGCAAAGACATGAAAGTCATTGATATATATGTATAACTTGTACTTTCAGTTTCTTAGTGTTTTTGACATTTATTCAAATAAATTGAAAAAATTTTTTTTTTCAAGCTCTTGTTCATAGAATATAGTTCACTATAAGAACATTTAAACGGTTCACAGCAAAGAGAGGGTAAATAAAACAGTGTGAATTTTACCAACTACAATCAAACAATGAAATGTCACTGAGGACCTTTAAAGTTATGCAACACAGCCAGTTTTTTAATGAAGGTAAGACGAGAGAGAGGAGATGCTGCACTTGTTGATTTCAGAGTTCTGGTCCTGGTTCTTGCGGATTCGGTAGAAGTTCTCGATGTAGCTGGAGCGGCCCAGGAGCTCCACAAAGTCTTCATCATGGGTGATGATGAGAAGCTGGAAATTGCGCTGACGAGAACGACTCTTGATGATTCTGGAGAGCACAGCAAAGAGATCCAGCTTAAGTACAACATGCTGAATACTTGCAACTTTCAAAGCAATGCAATGTTGATAATCTCTAAATCTAAAGAAAAAAAACTGTGATCAATGATTGCTTTGTTGAAAGATGATTAATGTTGCACAACTCTGATTCTACAGTCTTGCACACTTGCAATCTTAAAAACAAGTGTCTGTAAAAAGTTTCGCAATCAGAAAAGGTTCACACGTTAAAAGTGCAGACGCACTCTCAGGATAGCACAGTGTGTCAAATCTAAATCATTACAATATCAAAGTGTGCTTTTACTAAACACTACTTCGTTTTAATACTTGGTTTGTTACTGTTGTATTCAAAGAAATAGTAATGAGTTTAAAAAATGGCAACCTCAAAATTGTAAAAGGATTTATTTTCATATATCTGTTAATGCATTAAAAACACTCCCCATTCCTTTCCAAATTAAATAAAAATAAAACATGAAACTGTTAACAATTAACAAAAGGTGAAAAATATCACAGTTTCTGCTATTTTTCTGTTGAAAACACTATAATGTCAATCTTGTTGGTATGGAATAAAGATGCTGCTCAATTAATTGTAAGCTCTTTTAATGACTTGATGAGGGCTTCTTGCTGACAGCCTGACTTTTTAAAGTTATCTTCTAATTGGTGAGTATTCACGGCAAGGTAAGCCACACTACTATTATTTTGAACACAACTGTATATACCATCAGTTGGATGGATTTTCAGTGCCGTTGAAGTCTTCACCTGGTACAGACTATAATGCAAGTGGTAGGTGGAGAAATCACAAGGACAAAAAAAGAAAGAAGAGTGAAGAAAATGTGAGTTAATTTCAACCGATCCTGTTGCTGCACACCGTTTCACAGCTATTCTCCAGCTCTAATCACATTAGATACAACTTCAGGTAAGGATTTAAAGTTTTGCAAAAGCATGAAAAGCACTAACTCTACAAGGGCATGTGCCAAGGACTCGATGTTCTCTCTGTCCAGGTTGGTGGTGGGCTCATCCAAGGCCAAGATCCCACAGTTCAGACAGAAAGTCTCTGCCAGGGCAAGACGGATGATCAGGGATGCCAACACCTGCACATGAGAGGCCATGAAAGAGGAACTGATTATACAGAGCAGCTACACTGACATACTGGTTCTGTTGCTCTTGGGTTGCTTATATGCTAACTGATTACAAGTCACAATTTTGTATACACTCAAGTTTAAATCCTACAGTTTGGTACAGAATAGAAAAATAATGCTAGGTTTTAGGAAATGATAAGGAGTGTTTCAATTAATTTGACCCTAAATTCATGCCAAATATGGGCAATAAGGGAGTGAAGAATAACTTCTCTCTAAATATTGAAGTGTTTATAATTACCACACACTTGGCAGGACATCAGCAGGTGACACAAAATTAAGAAGCTGCTGACATTTGTATCTATAGTTTAGTAAGATTTTTAAATCCCTGCTCTTTTGATGATTATACGCCATCAGGTGTTGCAGAGGGCAAGATTATACACCGCAATAGCTTGTCATATCTCCATTACTCGTTCCCTCTGATTTCATCATTATCAGCATTTCTTGTCATTCAGTTATTGTGGAGAACTTTAAAAATATTTTTATGGTCTCGTGCAACAAAAGCACGTGTGCATCATCTCTCCTGGACCACAGTGGTGAAAGCCTTTTGTTGATGGATTTGTTGTCTGAAGGTTTTTATTTGTATGCAATGCCTGTATTGTGACGCATCAGCATATATACATGGACTGCTACTGACTGACAATGTTGTTGTGTACATTTTATACATGCATAACCTTTAGCCATGCCAGCACAAACACAGAATTGGCAATGTCGGCACCTTCTGGCCAGCACTGCAGCGTCCTCTCATATCCAGAGCTGTGTCTCCTTTCACCATAACTACTCTGTAGTTGTAAACCCTCCTCTTGACTCCAGCTGATGAATTCTCATCCACATCCGACCTGATCTCCACATACTCAATATCTGAAGCAGATATGAGACACAAGACAAAAGAGTTAATGAAGGGAAATACTGGAGAGGAACTACTTTGTATAAGTTTGGGGAAAAAAAGAAGCACCTTGACCCCTGTAGGTGCTGCGCCACAGGTCTCTGATAATTTTATTGATCTCATCCATCTTCATACTGTGGAACCTCATGATGGTTCTGTGGAAAGCAGAAAGAAAACAACAGTAAAAATCATATTAAAGAGGATGCTTTACTTGCACGCTGTCTTTGTTAGATTGAAAACAGCAAAATAAGCTCAGTAAGACGTACCAAGTGGATTGTCAATCACGTGTTCATAAAATAAAATCCTCTCAAGATGACAAAAATGCACCATCATCAATTCCTAAATATAGGTTAAACACGTTCACTCTGGCAAATGTGACTTTCACATATCTTGGTTACAAAATGAAAACTGCAGCAACATTTTTTTTTTTCATTTAATACTGATATGTTAGATGATATATCGTTGTAAAAAAAGATATGCAAACAGAAGACTGGATGCTGCCTTCCTGGATACCAAGAAATATTTTGTCTATCATCTAGCAACTTGATGAAAAAGTCCAGTGTGGTTAAACAGACGAAATGATAAACGTACAAAATGCAGAGTTTCTTCCTATGACCATATATGGGGGGTTGATGAACCACAGAGGAAAGTTGAAACTAGAAGGATTGGAGGACACCTTATCCAACAATCTGACCTACTGCCTTATGTACGCAACTGCTTAGTCAACAGATGCAAATACTGACTTCCTTGTAGAAACAGCATATATCTTCCAAAAATGGACTTCTATGAATTCATCAGAAACTCAATAAAAGCTAATATGAGCAACTTAAACTGGATTCATTTATTAGGATATTAGGAATGTTATTGTTCCTGTTGTCATTATCATTAAATACATTGGATATTTAAATATAAGAGTGATATGGTGTTCTCAATCGAAACAAAAGTATGACGCAGCACTATAAAAAATACTTAAGAAAAACTACTTACTAGCACGGATTAATAAAAGAGAGTTTCATCAAGTCTCTTAGTATACTTTGGAAGCAAAGCAGTAAAGAGGAGCAGAGCAGGACCTATGTATTTTATATCACCCCTAGAATCCTTGCGGGACATGAAGTCAGGGCTTTCCATCCATTGTTTCAACAACCTCAAGCAGAATGTTTAAGTATATTTTCATTGAAATAACTTGAAAAAAAGCAATAATACATAAAACATTACTGGAAATTCACCAACAAAAATCACATTGCTTTTGAATTGTCCTTTGTTAAAGAAACAGGCCTCACGCACATTTCTTTCTAGAATCCAATGGACTTTGGCTCATCAAAATACATTGTAGCTAATTCCAGTTTCGCTTTTTCATCCTTGGTCAGCCCACTTGAAGTCCATTTTGACTCAAAAGACAACATATGATGTGATCTGTACCTCAAACTTGGAGTTCACGTTTAATGTCTTAGTAATGTTGTTCTGGGCTCTTTATCTTTCTTCTCAATTTGCCATCAATTTTCTTTGTAGCCAACCTCTCTAGACCTTGGCTACTGTCCAATGAACTCTAAACTTCTCAATAATATGTGCTGCTTTAGTCACAAGAGCATCAATGTGCTTGGAGATTGTCTTATAGCCTTTACATTTAACATAAATGTCTATGATTTTCTTTCTATCATCCTGAGACAGTTGTTCTTTGGTTCTATGGTTTATGTTCAGTATGGTACACATCATGTCATCAAACTGCACACTGACAACTTGTCACCCTGTAAGTAGGCTGACTCACTGATTACAAGCTTGAAGACATTTGTAATGTTAATAAGAAGTCTCACCATAGTTTAACATATGCCAATGGTCAAATTATTTTCAATACCATAATGTTTGTCT
This sequence comes from Poecilia mexicana, assembly GCF_051168715.1. Taxonomy (NCBI): domain Eukaryota; kingdom Metazoa; phylum Chordata; class Actinopteri; order Cyprinodontiformes; family Poeciliidae; genus Poecilia; species Poecilia mexicana. Next base: position 9,801,050 of record NW_028263383.1, on the reverse strand, counting down.
CGCCGTTTCATTAGCTCTTTTTTAATCATTCAGTTAAACCAAATTTTAACAGCAAAGTCAGACTTTTTTTTGTTAATTTTCAGTAAATTTTTCATTACTACTGCTTTTGTCAGTTATTTCAGTGACTATTGTGGGTCATTAACAGCAACATTTTCCCATGTGTATTAGTCGGTCACACTGGTATAAGAGTTGCTAAAGCCTTAGAAAATGGTTTAGACCTGCTGATGTGAACTAGGTCACAATACTGACGTAGTGCGGAACCAATGCAAACGATTTATCAGAATAGGAAAGGATGTGGTGTGCTCAAGTTCAGCCAAAGCTTAGACTAATACAACACTAAAAATAAATCAAAGAAAACAAAATAACATTTTGTGAACTGGCCATTTATGCTGTGCATCTACATATTAAAAATCTAATAAAGTTCAGAAAAACTAAGTTTGCAGAGGTTATAACTTAGTGGTATAAAACACAGACATGATATAAAGGTTAAAGGATACGTTCATGTCAAAATCATAAAACCCTCTAACAAAAAAATCTAAAAATATATCAGACATGTTAGCATCCTGCACAAATCACAATTTTAAAGTAGCTTAACCTCCAGCTAGAAAAGATGATTTAAAAATTCAGTATCCAATCAACTAATTTTCATAAGAAGAAAATGCAAAGCATCTTCCGAGATTCAGGAAAATGCTCAAATCTGCCACATATTGTAAAAACGTTTCTCTTAGGTGCAATCTGGTGTCTCATTCTGTGACCCAATTACCTCTTTCTTTAGTTTCACTTTCCTAGGTAGTACTCAATATGCTCTACACAGGAGCATGCAAAAGTGGTGAAGTGTGTGTATTACCAAAACACATCTGCGTCAAACACTAGAGGTTTCTAAGATATAAGATATAATTGCTATTATTAAGATACTATTATTAACAGCTTTTTAAGTCTGTTGAAATCTAGAGCAACTTAATTATGGTGTTTATTTAAAAAGTTGTACATAAACACTTTAACTATGAACTTAGAAATTTCAATTGTATTAAATGCAGTAATTACAAATGTAAATATTCTATATGAAGAATATATTAAAAAAAAACTATGAAAAATCTAAAGAGTCACTACAGTAAGTACTTGATTTATGTCTGATAGTGGAAGCTTTTAAAAACTATATTAATAATTTCTAGTTGGCCATTTATAACAGCCAGCTGTAAAGTTTAATTCACAGTACTGCCACCATTTGTTTTGCAACGTAAATGACCCATTTACACTATAATTTGTACATTAAATATCTCAACTTGAAACTGCTTTGTATTCAGACAGAAACTGTGACGTAAATGTATGGGCTGCAGAAAAAAGGCTTTTTACGCTTGCTTTGCATCTTGATTAAACTGCACGATGATGCTCATAATCCTCATAACTCACCCACATGCATGGGTAAATTATGTGATTGCTCATTTCTCAGATGTTATCAGAGTCTGCGAGTGCAAACCTCCTCACATGTGCTTCCTTACCAAAATTTACAAATTTGAGAGAAGCTCATTCTTAGGAACACAATCTTACAAAGACTGATGACAAAGAGTAGTAGACAGCTACAAGAAGCATTTCACTGAAGTCAGATAAGGGGGAAACAAGGAGGGTATGATGCCCAACTGTTTTTTCCTCAGCTAGTCAATGCGTTTTTGTATCCATCTATTAAAATGTAAAACAAGGTAATTCTGTTGCTCAAGTTTGATTAAACCAATATTTGAACATTTCTGAAATAAATATTTGAGGTGACCTAGTTTATCTTGTGACTGTATACATCCAGAAACCTACATTAAAATGTACATAGTCCTTATCTTTATTTGTAAAATATAATTATGCTCCAAATCTCATGACAAGCAGTCAGATATCTAACAAGTTCATGATGTACCATGTTTTGGCAGTCAGAGGACAATATCTACATTTTGCTATGCAGAAAAGCGGTAAAGATTTGGCACATTACAATATAATTTTTGGTTTATTGCATTACTTAAGTTGCAGAGATCAAGCTCAGATTGGCTCTAAAATAAATCTTAGCTAGCTGTTATTACCACTGAAACCTCTCCCATATTCTCCAAACTGACTATGAATTAGTAGAGGTAAGATACTGATAGAGAAGTAATCAACAGAAAGAACAGATCTATCCTTTTAATGATTTATTATGAGAAAAAAATTATATAGTTTATTCCCACTAACAATTTTCTTAATGGAAACAAATTATGCAGAAACATAAAATATCGAACATATTTTTTCATCCTGATATTTTAAGTCTAGGTTACAAAGTACAAAAATGTTTATGAACTACTCTATGCCTGTTTTAACATGAATGAAATGTTAATATTAATAAAAAAGATCATTTCCAACACAATTTGCAACTGACATTCAAACTGATGACTTAAAACCACTGTGAATTACACAGAAAGCCAACATATGCATCACAGTTTCCCCCAGAAAACGTACAAAGCCCAGTGGTTGGGCAGCTAGGTGGTTCATCAGTGGGTGACGGTGTTTTTTTGTATTAAAAAATGTTACATTGACAGTAAATATAAAATATTACTGGGTAATTATGTGTCTGGAAGACATCATTAACAATTAAACACACAACTATTGAATTAAAAACAACAAACCAAAGAAATAGTATTAAAATAAATAGCAATTTTTTGCGCATCTGTTAAATGTAAAAACACTATGTAATGCTGGTCACATTTAGAGCTGACTACAAGCATAAATGACGTAAGCAGCTGCTAAAGACCCCCCAAACCTTCACGGGCCCCATAAATGCTAACATTTTAACACGGACCACAGACATAGAATTTTAACATCTATTTATTCAGAATGGCAATGCTGTTAAATTTGATTTTAAAATATTGTTTAACATTTAAATTTAAGACAGCAACTCTGCCTGACTGGAAGTAGACAAAGCATTTCGTATGTACTGCAAAAAATAAAAAATAAAAATAAATAAAACCAGCATGCTGCATGATTTCGAGGTGAGCGCGACAGTTCCTTTACGGGCTGAACCACCGGCCCACTAATGCACCGGCTAACTGGGAACACATAAACTTTTATCAAGTTTCAGTGACGATACAAAGCCATGTGCGGGGCAGAGTGTGAGATGCAAATGCACACACTACACATTATTCTTTGCTCACAGATATGTGGCCAGTGGTGGTTTCTGATCTGTGCGACATGGTGAACTGTCCAGGGCGGCACCACAGGATCTGAATGTCAACAACCTTGATATTGATATCGATTGACATGTCCATGCCTCCCAAATCAAATGTGTTGATGGGGGGGAAGCAGGGGAACCTGTAGAGTGGTTCGCCCAGGGCGCCAAACTGGCTAGGACCGCCTCTGGCTGTGGCTTTTGAAAGTGACTCAAACCTTGATACAGTTCATTGAAGAAAAATGATTCCTCATGGGAGTTGATATAAATTCCGATACAGATGAAGCTTTTCTACTAAAACGCCTTCCAAATCGTCCGGATTGAGTGAGAGATGCAGCCGTGGCAGTGCGCTAGGTGGCCAACATGCAGAAGTGCCAGCTGTGTGACTGGTGCACTTCATATCCTGTTCAATACACTGATAAACTCGTCTTTCAGGAATGATTCTGCAGCGTTACTGGTGAAATGCTGCGTGCAGCAGAGATGTGGTGTATTAAAAGGTTATTAGAGAAAGATTATGAGAATTCCGACTTTCTGATAGCATACTAAATTCTTCACTAACGTTTGTGAATACCTTCCCTTTATTATGGCGATTATGCAATTTTTTGGATTTTTAAGATAATATCTATTACTTGACTTTTGAGTTACGCAAATACCAAGTCCAAATAACATGTGCCACCTACACCCAATGCTATTACTTTCGTTTGAGGATATTTATGTCATCAGTGATGCTAATACACAGACAACCACTACCTTCGACATGGCATCTATTTTGAATAACGTTTTAGACATGTAAAGTTCCAAAGTGCAAGCAGTTTCAGTATTTCTCACGCCTGATTAACATTAAACCGCAGTCACTTGTGGTTAAAAGGATAAGGTTTTTATGAATAACAATGATGGGAAAAAAAATTCAAACAAATCAGTTACTTACTGATCAAGGGCTTTGTAGTAGAGATCAAGGTCTTTAATGACCAACTCAGTGGTCCTCATGGTGATCATCTTGTTTTTGTAGCGCTCCTCAGCTTTGTCATACTGATCTTCTCTCAACTCTTTTCTGTAAAAATTTAATTGAGAAAAAAATAGTAAAAAAAAAAAAAAAAACGTTTAAAAAAAATACTCATTTTGAAATCATTTAAAGAGTGATCTTTCTCTTCTTACAAATAGCAAATATTTTACCACTTAACGAGTACTTGTCTTGGAGCTATGTCATGCTTTATTCAGTAAATCCATATTTTAAGTAATTCCAGAAAAAAAAACAAGATGCAGTGCTACTCTACAGTGAGTGAAGAATATAAAAGCTACTGAGGAGCTTTCATTTGGATTCCACATATGCAAACTATGTGGTATGATGAAACATTTCAGCTGATACTGTTTCAGTTCAGTTTACATTTATGTCTGTTTTACCTGTAATGCAGAATCTCTTCTTCGAAGCCTTTCTGCCGACCTAGTGCGATGCTCCGGTTCTTCTTCAAATCTTCTAACTTGCGTTCTGCATCACGACGTTCTCTAAAAAAGCACAGAAAATAAAATGGAGAGGTTTGAAACACTAAAAACATTCCACTCAGGGGATAGTGAACAGGCTATTAGTCTTGGCCTATCTTGAAGTGCTACTGTATTTGTTTTTCAACAGACTAATTCAAATTGTGAAGTGCTCTTACTGGCGCAGCTGCAACACCTGCATGTTGCCCATGTCTTTCATAAGAGTTTCTCGTTTAGCTACAACCTCCTTCAGTTCCTCAACTCGTTTCCTTAATGTCAGATTGTCTTGTAACCAGCGCTCTTGGACCTGAAGAAATAACAAACATGCAAGAAACAAATACATAATAAGTAAAGAAAAACGTCCGGAGCGCAATGTTGAGGGGTCAATTCTGGTCTCCAGATTTTTTTGTCAATTACATATTTGAACCAATTCTTTTATAGTTTTTAGAACTATAATAAGAAAAAAACTTGTTTAAAGAATTCAAAATATAATTTCCAGCCTTCTGGCAATGAGCTAGTCATTTATTGATATTAGAAGCAGAGATGGAACCATACTGTGCATGAGAGCCGTCATTGGAAGACAAAAACAAATTGATCACAGAGTTGACACTTTTTACTGCCATTAATGTTATATAAGTGGTTACCATTATTAAATCATAAATTGTCATGTACATCCTCAAGAGAATCTCGGTCCAAAATTAACTAAGATTTTTAGAAGGCTGAAAACATTTCCAATTCCAATTCTGCTGGAAGTCTTGTTCTATCGCAGTCTGAACGGATTACAGGTAACGCTTTATTTGAAGGGGTGTGCATAAGACGAACATGAGGACTTTTAGACTGCTTCATGTTTGTAACAGGTGTTATGTCATGTTTACGACAGTGCCATGTCAGTCTTATGCACATCCCTTCAAGTAAAGTGTTACCCATACGTTAAGATATCAAAAACACTTTTATGGATTATTACATCCATCTTCTGGTTCAATACAGACGCCAAAACCTACAATGCTTACAGATCCCAAAACTTCATAAAGTCGTCACACCAGCTCAAGAATAGAGCACACAGAGTTTCAGAGAATAAGTTTCCATGCGGTTTCACTGGAAACTGTAGCAGTGGAGGCATATTCTGCCGATTGATGAATCACGCCTCACTCTCTGGTAATCCACTGAACCAGGTTGGGCTTGGCAGTTCCCAGGAGAATAGCACTTTCCTGATATTACTGTATCAAATATCAAAGTATGGTTGAGTTTTCTTCACTCATTAAAACCACTTACACAGTTGAGAGGAATTGTCACCCCAACCTGGTAGCGTTATGTACAATCATGTATTTTTCACCGATTGGAAAAATACATGATTTTTGAGTTTCTGGTCGGCTCTTCCCCAGTCAGGGCTGATCAAACCCATTTGTTAACCGCCAATTTCTGTTCTTCTTTAACACTACCATACCTCAATAATAATATTAAATATAAAAATAATGAGACAAAAGTCTGTACCTTTTGGGTATCTATGTCCTGACGGATGTTTCCCATCTCCTTATTTATTTTGTCTTTCTGCTTCTCAGCCTCATGGAGCTGAGTGTTGGTTTCTTGAAGCTCTGATTCCTTTTGCTGCAGCATGAATAAACATATATTAAAATTAATATATATTTCGTATATTAAAATAAAGAAATACTTTCAATTACTTTTAAGGGAAAAGTAGGGAGTGATTAATGTACCGTATTTTCCGCACTATAAGGCGCACTGGATTATAAGGCGCACCTTCAATGAATGGCCTATTTTAAAACTTTTTTCATATATAAGGCGCACCGCATTATAAGGCGCATAAAATAGACATTACAGTAGAGGCTGGAGTTACGTTATGCATCCACTAGATGAAGCTCCACTAAATGGAATGTCAACAAAACAGTCCGACTCCGGTCGGCGAGGAGAGCCTTCCGCGACTGGGCCGGGGCGTGGCCGGATGATGGTCACCCTTCTCTGTTCGCGCACAGCATGTTCATGGAGAACGTGGTGCTAAATGACCTGCAGACGACCTGATTATAGACCGTCGGTAGGTAGATAGGTCAGTCAAACTTTATTAACAAACCAGCGTTCTGACAACTATCCCAGCATGCACCGCGCGCTTCTTCTTCTTCTACGGGCGAAAATGAAGTCGGCGGCTGCTTACCGTAGATACTAGACCTGTTGTGGCTCAATATCGGTCCATATATAAGGCGCACCGGATTATAAGGCGCACTGTCGGCTTTTGAGGAAGTTGAAGGTTTTTAGGTGCGCCTTATAGTGCGGAAAATACGGTACTTTCAAAAAAGTAAGGCTAGAAAATGTAAATGAATATTAACCAAAATCCGTGAACAGATTACCTCTTTATATTCCTCTCTTCCGTCATCCATGTATTTTTTAATATCTCGTTCCAAAATGGAGACAGACTTCACCCTCTCTTTTATGCCATTGATCTGTAAAAAAACAGTGATTACATTGTAAAGTGGACAATACTTTAAATGAAAACAATGGTGGAAATATAGATGTTTTTATGTTTGCCTAAAAACAAAAAGATATTTAACTTGACCAGCATGTACAAGAAGTTAGAAGTGAAGTTTATTTTTTACTACATAGTATATCTCCAAGTCTTATGAGAAAGCAAAAAAACATCGGCAGGTGACATGACAGCATTACTAAAAGCAGAAAAGAATGACAGAGAAAGCAGTTTAGAATCTCCTTTGTACATCACATGTTAGGCACCAATAGTTTGGAGATGAGTGAGATGAGAACATGAGTAAGCATCAACCTTTTCTTGGCCTTCTTCCTGTTTCTTTCTTTTATGCTCCATTAACTCTTGCTTCTCTTGTTGCAGTTTTTCCAAAGCAGCAGACAGAGGTGACAGCTGTTCCTTTGCTTCCTGTGTGAAAAAATTGTTGTCAAATATTACTGGAAAATCAAATCTTAATATGCAAATACAAAATTGTATTGTTACAACAACAATATATCTGTTCTTTAGAAAACCACATTTATTGGCTTTTGTCTTTAGGACAATATTTCTGTATAAACAAATGGTCTGATATAATATTCTAACCTAAAATGTGAAGTTTTCGTAAGTGAAAAATAATCATAATCAGAAGAAATAAGCCTTAAAAACATTAAACTGTGTGTATTAATCCATTTAATATGATTGTCTTATGAAGTTGAGTTTCTGAAAAGTAACTTTTCAATAATATTCAGATTTGTTGAATTGATCTGTATGCACAAAATGATGTGTTACAATAATTACCCTAATGTCTCTGGTTAAAGCCTGAATCTCTGCAGTAAAGTCAACACATTGCTCCTCCAGCTGCTGCTGTTTCTGCATGTCACTGCTTAGCTGCAGCTTCTCTGCTCTCGTTTCATTTACGGCACTTTTTAGGATCTGAATCTGGTCCTGTTGATCTTGGATCAGCTTACGTTTCAGCTCCATTTTGCTAGAGGCTGGAAAGAGACAGTGTCACAAACAAAGAACACAAAAAACAATTTTATGACACAATCTGCTAATGACAAAGAGTTGAATCAAAAGTGGATCAACTTTGACTCTAAAGGCATGACGCTAATGTGCAAAAAAAATTGATCAGGTTCTGCTTTAGAGTATTGTTTTTTTAATAATTATCCATTTAATAGGTATCTGCATAAGTGTACATTTCTAAGAGGATTATTTTAACTAGCACATTTATAAGCTAAATATCTTTTTAAGATACTAGAAAAACTATTATCAAAAACTATTTTTAAACATTATTGTTAGAATCTGACAAAAATATTTTTTTTTTATCAAATTATGCAAAAAAATGTTTATTTGTTTTGTTTTTACACATATTACACAATACTCAGTATAAACAAGTATGACTTGATTAAAATTATGTGTGCTGTTATGTTGCTTGCAGGTGTTAAGCTATTAAATAGTTGAAATCAAGGCAATTAAGCAAGTATTAAAAGCAAAACTAAAATATTAAAACTGTAATGTACTGTTGGAGTTTGTGAATGAGGAAAACCTACTGGTGTCCAGCTTGTGCTGCGTTTCTTGTTTCTCCTGACTAACTTGCTGAATGGTTCTAGTCAGGTCTACTCCCTGGAGTTTAGCTGCTTGCTGAGCTATTTTTCTGTCCAGCTCTTTAAGGTCCATCTGCAAATGACCAAATATATGAATTGGCACACATGACACGAAGGTCTGCATTTAAAATTGACAGCCTATATTTTAAACAAACACAGCTTGGGAAAAACGTTTTAACAGCCAACAGTAACACACAAAAAATATAAATATACACATTTAGACCGTGGCATTCCGACCACTGAATGAAGGACACTCCTTTTCTTGCCATATTCTGCTCGGAAAACCTACTCTGTCTTTCGTATAGTGGAAATGCAGTCAAACTTGAAGCAGTTTTGTTCCAACTGTATCAGCATCAGGCCCAGTTTATAAAAACTGGTTCAAAAGCGGCACCACTTTGTTGTGGAAACAAACTCTAAAAACTAAAACTTTGAAAATGTCAATAAAATAAGGTCTGCTGAGCTTATCTTGAGAAAAAGGCAATGAGAAAATTTTTGCTTCTCCATTTCTAGTGCTGAAACAATTATTCTAATTAGTCATAAAGAAGCTACTGTTGAAATAAATAATTGTCAACTAATTTAGTAATCGAATAATTGTTAACTGGATATGCAAATTCAAAAATGCTACTCGCAAGAATTATTACATCAAAACTGTACAAAAAATATATACATCTTACATTTAAGATAAAAAAACCCGTGTCTATAAATATGTTCTACTCAGGATTCATCGAGTGGCATAGTTTCAGCTTCACTCAGTTCAAATACTGTAAAATAAATCTCCTATTAAGCACCTTTTGCTATCCAATTATTAACTTGGTATTAAAATGTTTTTCTTATTTAAAAAAGACACAAAAATCAAGATTCAAATGAAATGTTTAACGTTATGAAGTGGATCTGTGGTGACGGGCTGGGTGGGAAAATCAACCTGATCTAAAAAGACTCAAATGACAACTTCGGTTACAGACACCTCAAATGAATCTTGGTTGATTCTCAGAAGGATCAGATCTGCCCTTGTAGAAAAAGACTTTCATGTAATGTAGGCGAAATGCTAGAATGTTTATACTAATTGTTGAGTAGATTAGCTGGGCGTCTGTCACAAATAAGCATGAACCAGAGAAAAGTTAAGGTGATGAGAAGATGCAGTGGTACCAAGTATCTGTCCATCAGAGAGATGTCTTGCAGGCAGGCCTTGGCTGTTTCCTCCTCAGACATTAAGGTACCAAGCAGCGTGTCCTGTTCTTCTATTTCAGCCTTGAGCCTCTCGATTTCTCTGTTCACAATCTGAAGTCGGTTTCTCAGCTCAGGCAGCTCCTTCTCCTGAAACTGTACAATGGCCTGTCTGCAAAAAAAATAAATGAATTGGGTAAAAAAGAAGTATGCAGTGCTTTTTTCAAACTTTTAATTTAATATCTTCTCATATTAGCAGCATACTTCAGAAATACAGCTGAGTATCAGGTAAGTAGCAGTTGTGTGGATTAAAATGTTTTGATAATGACAGAATAATGGGCAGATTGGTTGGAGATGACAGAAAGGCAAAGAGAGCTCAAATAATCACTCTTCACAACCAAAGGATGAGGGAGTAAGGTAAGGTAATTTTAGTTATATAGCACATTTTCAGCAGCAAGGCAGTTCAAAGTGATTACAGTACAATCTCTGAAGGCACAATACTTCAACTCTTGAAGCAGAGAATTGATTTCATCCATAAAACATTGGGATATTTTTCCTTTCCACCAGGAAACATCAATCAAACCCCCCAGGATAAATCAGTCCTACTGCAAACCAGGCCCATCTCTTTATATCTCAAATCATCTCAACGTGGTATATTGAACATCACAGAGAGTTCACTGTATTTTAGTGGTCTCCACTTTCATTTATTCTTTGTGCAACTTTAGGAAGATGTAGATTAGCATCACAGATGTGCATCTGACCAATATGCAACAAAACATTTGAAAAAATGTTTAAAAAAATTGTTGAATCAATCAACCACAAGGAGTTAACACAACAGTGATCCAAACCAGTTTTTAACAAGATCTACCTCATCAAGAGGTCAGTAAGTGTGCGCATTTTTTTAGTTTTGTCAGTAGCCAGAAAATTCTAACACAACAAAAGAATTTAAACAAAAAAAAGAAACTGTTGGATCACTGGATAAGAACACAATTCAATTAGTTTTATGAGGTAAAACTTACATCCTATGAGAATTTAGCTCCATCTAGTGGAACTGGCTGGAAGTTTACTAACTGTGCTGGCCAATCTACTTTGTTTTATTTAAACTTTTAAATTAGTTTGCAGGCTGTTTTCAACTATAATACCTTCCTGTGCAAAAATAGTCATAAAAAACTATGATGAAAACGAAGCTTACGGGCAGGAATTATTTTATTTTCACAACATTGACGACACTGATGAATATGCAGATATTTCATTTTCAATGAGAGTCTCATGTTATGTGTTCCTTACTATTCTATCATTTTACAGACCAACCAAAGCAGAATGGTGAAAGCAGGACTAAAAGTCTGTAACTGCATAAATAATGCTACTTTTAAGAAAAATATTCATCTCTGCATCTCCAGGTAAAAAGATAATGATTTCTTTGAAGCAATAAAAAAATACAACTTTACTTCATTTATGTTTTTTTTAATCTAAGCAGTTAAATTAGCATACCTCACAGGTTTGAGTGCCATCATTTCATCCCTCTTCCTCTCCTTCTTCTTCAGGTCCTGCTCTGTGTTCTTCAGTTTGTCAGGCACCAGGCGTAGCTTGGACTGCATGTCGCTGATAACTTCCTGCAGGTCCGATTCTGAAGGAAAGGTGCGCTGGCACACAGGGCAGCAGGGCTCCCTCTCCTCTGTCAGCTGGCTGATGAACTGAGTGTACACGGCTGTGGCTCCTGCTAACATGGCTTTATCAGGACAGGTGGAAAAAGAGAAAACATAACATATTTATACAACAGTGGTAAATGCACACACTTTTATCCCACAGCAACAAAATAAATGGTGCATAGCATTTATTAGATTTAACATACGTCCAGGAAACTTTTTATAAACCCATTCCAAGTTGCAATTAATAATAAGTTAAGAAGTTGCAATTAATAAATGTACATTCATGGCCAATAAGGTTTAAGACTGACTCACACAGACAAGCTGACGCTTTGGCATTTATAGGGGTATTTTTTTTATTTTTTTTACAGACCATAGGTTACTCTGAGCAAAGAGATATTGTAAAAAAATAGCTTTTTTTAAGGACGAATACAGCTTTTGGGGCAAAAACTCCTAATTTTCTTTTGGGGTAAAAGAGATTGCCCAAAACTTCTTTTGGACCGATACCATGAGTGGAGAGTTAACGTGTTAATAAGGACAGGGCATGTATCGAATAAGAGTGTGGTGACTTTGAAAAAAGGTGTTGCTCAAAACCTCTCCTTTTTGTTTGCTTCTAGCTAGACATTTATGAACTTCTGAACGCCCAAGAAAGCCTAGCAAGAGCCAGGGGAATTATCTCCTAAAGGGAATTCAGTGTAGGGACTTGGCTGTCGCCACTGCAGTTTGTTAGGAAATTAAAAAGGCAAATGAGATACACAGGTCGGGGGAAACTTACAGATACTGGCCTGATTTAGGGAATGGCTGCAAAGAAGATAAACTGACAGTCTGCAGAAAGTACCAGGACTGGACTGCAGAGGATTGAGGGAAAGACATGTACAACAGCTATATAAAGATCAAAACATTGAAATTTGAGCCATTGCCTGAAAACTACTTCCATTTAAATCCAATCAGGAGCTTTTGATTATTTCTCCAAAGTCTAGGGGGAAAAATACCAGCAACCTCCAAGTGTTGATAAAACAAGTATGAGCCACCATCCCTACAATAAATAAACAGTTTTCTGTAGATGTGTACATTTCTGCTCCTGTCCAGTTACCTCTTTGCTTGGATACCTTCTCCAGATCTTCCTGCAGTCTGCCCAGATCCTGCTCCAGATCCTGACTGCCACATACACTGAAGAACTTCTCTTCATCGCTTGTTAGTTGTTGCTCCTTCTTCCGCAACTCAGTAGCAATATGGCTTTTGTTCTGCTCACTTGACGCCAAGTCTTTACTGAGATTCATAAGAACAGAAACAGACATACAGACTTCAAAACTCTTTAACTCAAAAAGGTTTTTCATTAAATAAAATAAAACCCACTCACTTTAATTTGGCAAGTTTGTCCCTTGTACTATTGATTTCCTTGGACTTGGAATAGATCCAGTCTTCCAGTTCTCTCTTGTTGGGAAAATGACCCAGGAGGGACGTGAGATTCTCGCCGTGACGAGCCTTGGTTTTCCGTACCTGCTCTTCCTTCTCTGACTGGAAAGGTGAAGAGGAAGAATGAGGAGAGAAAAAACAGAAGAACACAAGAAACAGCAACAACATTTGAAAAAAAAAAAGAAAGGCCAAGAAGAATGTAGAGAAAATAGAAGATTCAAAATGGTTTGATTTGAACAGCTTACCATGATTTAATTAAGCAACAAGTACAGAAAAAGAAATGAAACTATTCTGCAATGTGGAATCATTTCATACCTTATCTTTCTTCAACATGTCCATCTGCGTGCGTGCAGTTGTGTGCGTGTTAAGAATCTGCATCTCTTGATCGAGCCGTCTCTGCGCCCGGTCAAGCTCCGTCTTTTCTCTCTGGAGTCCCTCAATCTCAGTCTTCAGCTCTTCGACATTGGAGCTCTGAACGGCACGTTCCAGCTCACACTCCTGATGGGGAAAACCAACACACAGAATGAAGCTGGTAAATGTGTGACTGAAATGTGCCTATAAAAAACATAGACACTTTATGTTACAGAAATACTTTTATTCATATGACAACTTAATAATTATATTTGATAGTTCATACAAAATCTTTACATATTCCCAAATAAAAAAACTGGGAAATGGTATGAAAAACTGTAACTAATGAGAATAATATGACAGCAGTTATAAAAAGTCTAAAGCTGTTGATTATTTTTTTAAATAATACAACAAGACAAAAGTTGCTGTGCAGTCACCTATCATCAGAAGATAAAAAGTTACTTGAGATGTGTCATCAAAGTATATAAATGTGAGGGATCTTACAGCTTTGGCCAATTCATTTTCCAGCTCTTGCAGTCGACTGGATGACCCTTCGAGTTTCTGCAGATCCGCCCTGATGTTCCTCAGCTCCTGCTGCTTCTTTCCCTGCATGTCCCTCTTCAGCTCTACAGTTCTCTCCAGGCCAGTCTTCTTATCCCTTATTTCATCGATAGACTGCTGCTTCTGTTGCTCTTTTTCCTGCAGATCCGCCTACAACACAATAAAAAGAACAATAAACAAAACTGTCAAAATTCTACTTATTTCAAGTGAAATTTAAGTAAAGTTTGATATTTTGCTTGTCAAATGTTATTTAAAGTTTGATAAGTAAAGTAAAGTTATCAAACATTAGTTATCAAAACACACAGCAGGAAGCACAAAGGTCATTGGTCCAAAAAATTGGACAGGAGTGTTTTGGTTTCAGTCCAAGTATTTCTTACTGTAATCTGACTGAGTGTCTCTTTCTCCTGCTCCAGTCTTTGTGTGACGTGACGATGAAAGCTTTCAAGCTGCAGCGAGGTGAAGGGGGGGCGGTCATAACCCTCCATCTCCAGATGGGATGACAAAGAGCGAACCTGTGAAATGCAGAGGACGAGAGAAAAACCAAGGAAAGCTGTTATTTTCTTGGAACTTTTAATTACAATACCAGAACAAATTAAGATTGTTCCTAATAGTAATGTAGCATTTTTTTTTAACTATCAGTGGAAACGCCAACTATCTTTCATCATCAGCAGGTCAGTATAAGTGTGCATTTCTCCATTCTTCCTCTCACCAGAGTGTCACGGCTCTTGACGTTCTGAGTATGGCGATCAGCTTCCAGCTGAAGACGACCTGAGATGAAAATAAGGAAAAACAATAATTGCACATATTTATGAACTGGATAGAATGTATCCATCTTTTTAAAAAAAATATACTAATTAAAACTGACTAATGTGGCTTGTTTTTGTTTTCACAACCTTTTATTGTGATGCCACTAAATAAAATCTACTGCAACCGATTCCCTCCAGAAGGCAAGTGGACCAATATCTTTGGAAGACAAAGGTGGTCCAGAGGGAACAGCAATCAAAACAATGTTTAAAACTCCACAATTTAGTCACATGTAAAATCTAAAGAACATTAAAAACACAACTCTTCAACAATAACCAAATACCTAATGCATTTTTCTGCACAGTGGGATCTGATAAAACCCGTGAACGCAACTTTAAACCAGAACTTTTTTGATGCAAGGCAACACTGCAAACAGCCATGTCACCATGCAGCCACAGAAAATCATTGTAAACAAAAGCTAATAAAAAAAACCAAAATGTGATTAATTGACTCTTCTATTTTCATAGAAAGCTTAAAAGCCAGAGCAGGCCTACAAGTAAAAAATATCAATCTATACTCCTAATCATCATTTTTTTAAAAAGCACTTTAGGGATGATTTTAATTTACATTTTCATTACCTTGCTCGACCAAGAGATCGGCCTTCACTCTGTTGAGTCTCTGACATTCCCGGCCGGCTCTCTCCAGCTCTCTCTGGCAGTCTGTCAACCTGCGCTCCTTCTCCTTCACTGTCCTCTGGTGGTTCTGGTAAATGTCTTGTAGCTCCTCATCTGAACCCTGAAACACCTGCACCACAGATGGTTCACTGGTTTAAAGTGAATCTCTACATGAACAAGCACAGCTCAGCATTTGTTTTTCAGATAACAATAGTTTCAATTAAAAAAATAAGAAACATAATTCTAATATGTGTGTGTGTGCGCGTGTGTGTGTGTGTGTGTGTGTGTGTGTGCGCGCAAGTTTAATCATCTGTAATACTCAGCCCTCAAAGACGAAAAAATAATTTCGCATTTATGGCAAGTGAGACTCAGGTTGTTCTATTTCTCCAACAGTTAAATACAAACAGATACTTACAGCCCAAAATGAAAAGCAAAACATACACTTCAAAGGTGGACAACACTCGCACAGTAAATGATCAGAAGTTTGTAAAACTAAATGATTAAAGAAGAAAATAAAACTAATGAGTTCACAGAAGATCACAGAACCTCAACTGACTTAATGTGACGTTTAGATTATGTCACAATATCTTTGCTTTGGAATATTGTTGACACTTCCACGATCTCATATCATCATATTGCACTCCCTCAATATTTGTTTGCAAAACAAAATGAAATAGAGGAAAGATAGACAGCTTTAGTGATGCAGCACTTGGCGGAACAAAAGCGCTCCTTGCATAGCCTGTAGTTGAATCTTATTTATGTTTTATGAAGTGAAAAATATTTTATATTAATATACACTTGTTGAATTTGCCGCCTGTATGAATTCACCACAGCTGCAACTCTCAAGTGCGCTCTCGATAAAACTGACATTTCTAAGTGCTGTTGCTTTACCTGTTCCATGGTTTCCTCCAGCTCTTTGTTGTCTTCCTCCATCTGTTTCTTCCTGCTGTCCAAAGCCTTAATGTCATTGTCCAACTTCATCACCTTCCCCAGTTTCTGGTCGAACTCCATCAGTTGATTCTGACAATAATTAAGAAGACTGATTAAAAGGGAAGACTACTGACCAATCCTCAACGTGGATTAACCCTCATTTATGCCGATTGCTACTTCTGTTAGCAATGCACAATTCACACACCTCAAGCGGCTCAATCTGGCTCTCCGTCTGGTGGACACTGTCTTTGGAGGCCATCAGCTGAGCCTCCTTGGTGGCCACAGTCTCTCTGATCTGCTGAGCCTTCTCCTTGTTTTGCTTCAGGTAGCGTAACTCCACTTGGCATTCTTTGACTGTCTGACTCTGTTTGAGGCGCAGCTGACGCATTGTCTCCAGAGCCTTAATATATCTACACAATGTAAATAGTAATGATTAATTATATGGTGTTACTTGTGTTATTGTGATGTGTTATGGAGACTGGAAGCTCGGCCATTCAATCAAACAGAAATATCTGCTGGACTCACTTGGTTGCAGCAAAGATGGAGTCAAATTTGTCTTTGAGTGCTTTGCCCTCACTAAGTGGCCAGTTGGAATCTTCTTGGTGACAAAAGATGACATGATTCAGCACCGGCTTGGATACTCCTAAAGCAGAAATCATCTCCCGATCCAGCTCACCACACTTAGAAGAAAGACTTACTCTTTCACCATCTCTGGGAGAATTAAAACAGGAGACAAACGTTCTCATTATAAACGTTTTCAAACACTAGGTAAAAGACTGCAGTAGATTATTGAAAGTGTCTTACTTTATTCTAGTAATGACCTGCTCTAAGCTTTTGAATGAATAGTTCTTTGCTTTCTGTGTGCAGGACATGGAGCGCTGGATGGTGACTTTCTCTCCATTAACGTCTGAGAACAGGAGTCGAATCTGAGCTCGTACATCCGTCTCATGGGCATCCTGCAATGGCACATGATCACTTTAAAAATACAAAAATAAGTTAACAACAACAGACAACATCATCTGACAAGCCAGAACAGAATTAATTTATTACCAGAAATGTTATTATGGGAAATCAAAAAAATGTAACCTTCATCTTTTATTATGTTGTTCTTCAAAAATCTTAAATAATCCTAAAAGAACTTAATAGAAAATTATTAAAAAAAAACATATTTGTCTTTAAAAATCATTTGAATCAAATCTGGCTTTTGAGAAATCTAAATTTAATTAGATTTGAGGTAATGACTAATAAGGTCTTAAATGAAAAATTAATTATATAACTTTACAGCTATATTTAAAGATTCTCTCTAACAAAATGATGAAATGTTCATCGACAAACCTTTGGATCATGAACAAAAGCTCCTCCTTTAGATCCAGGGGGAAGTTCCCCCGATGTTGCATACTTGAGGCATTCAATAATAGTCTGAAAACACAAAAACATTTGGATTATATTGTACAAAGAGATTGTATTAGAAACTATTATAAAACATACCAAATGTATTTCAGAAACTTCTGCTTAGCTATCCTCTTCTGCAGAGCTTTAAAACAAACCATGGCCATGCTTAATAGTTAGGATTATCTTCATGTTTTCCTACCGTTTTTCCTGCTCCATTGGGTCCCACCAGAACAGTCAAAGGAGTAAAAAAGGAAATGATTTGTTTGTCTTTATCCTCAATCCCAAAGCTCCTCACTCCGAGGATGCTCATTTTGTCTATCTTCGACATTTTTGCTTATGAAAGAGAAAAAGAATAAAGGCATTTAAATTTTAGACAAATGCTTTAAACATGAAAAAATCTCCACCAATTAGCTAAAAAAGTAACAAAAAGAACTTAATGTTAATAACTATTAATAGCTGTGGATGTCTTTTGTTTGTTTACTATAACAAAGGTTAAAAAAACGTTACAAAGCTGAAATGCCCCAGTCAGGCTTTTTATTGCCAATGGTGATTTCTAGTGTCTAATGTGTCAATTATGACTTTTGTCACACATAACAGGAAAAAATTATAGATGTGGAGTAGTTTTCAATTACTTATAATTAAGGTATTGAAAGATTACTCTCAATCAAGCATCAAAACATATACCCCTACTATTTTGAGTTTTAATGCATACATAGAAAAAGAAAATACATTTTAGAATATTTAACATGGTAATTAAAAATGAGAGTCAATCAAAAGAAACTTGAACCATCCTTATCGCTGGGTAATTGATTGGTGCAACTAATAATGTAAAGAATATCAATATTGTATTGAATTCCCTATATTTATTACAATATCTGAAAAATATAAACAATAGTATATTCTTCACAAAACAGCAATAGTAAAACAAATAAATTATTTCATGCATATTTTCTTTTAATAATTTTCTAATCGATTTCTAGCCAAGTAGAAGAGACTGTTTCATGCTTTATCACTAGATTCATCACGTCGTGGACTCTGTAAAGTAATAAACACACAGCGGAAAGAGCCTTTGAAGTTAACGCACGTGTTCATTTTAGACGTTAAAGCTTATATTTTACAATAAAATTACAAATTAATCATTACACAACTCTGCTTGACACAACTGCAGAAGGTTACTTTGTTTCCAACTGAGTTTCGAGTAGACGGCTACCTTTAAAACGTTTTGTTGACTTTGATAGAGAATTTATAACAAGCTAAAAATGTTTACCTGTAAGCTAACAACGAAGTTTTGCGCCAAAGCTACTTTGCGGTTTAACAGCTAATAAAATGCATTTCGAAGTACTCAGCCGTCATAAAGATGCACTGACAGTAATATGGTTAAAAGGAGCGCTCCCTAAACGTATACATAAATAATTCAACCCTCTTACCGTGGACAGTGGCTGTACATACGACCAAACTGGAACTACAGTTTTCGCGCTGTGAGGGAAAGTGACGTAAGATTAGTTGCTCACTTCCGGTCTCAAAATGACAACATAAACTATTGAATGGCCATTCAAACACAGTTAGCTTTTCATTTTATTGCAAAAATAATCGGTTAGAAAATGAAATTGTTACATATTTTCATAAATACAGTTTTTAAAATCTGACTTTGAAAGTTAAATAAAAAGATAGCATTAATTCAACTTGAATGTTATTAATTTGTTTGTCATCTAGTGTGTTATCGTAATGGTGATAATATGTCCCCATGGCTTGCTCTTTTCCTCCTTTATGTCGTTCTTTATTTCCTTCTTTCTTTCTTGGATGTTTGCAACTGAATTTGGACCTGATTCAAATGTTATTTCTGAATATGTAAATCACAAACATGAACTTCATACCACATCGTTCAAAGCCTGTGTGACAATGACTGCCAGTTGCTGTTGACCTACAGGGTGTCAGTGGAAATCAGACGACTTTGGACAGAGAGAGAGAAGAGGAAGAGTGTGAAACTGAGATTAGGGACTTTGAATGTTACTATGTGAAGCTGAGAGGTTGGTGGATGTGATGCAGAGAAGGAAGGTGGATCCTCTTTGCTTTTATGAGAGTAGATTAAAGGCAGCAATACTTAAGCTTAGAATCAAGGTTTATGTTGTTCAGCAATAATGTATATGGAAAAAATGGGGTATGAGTAACAGATTGTGTCGGCGAGAGCTAAAGAAGTATGTGTAAGGAGGTTGGAATGGGTAGAAAAAAGTGTCCGGTGTAATGTGTGATAAAATATGAAATGAAAGGTACAAGACAATGGAGGGACAGCAATGTTGCATGGTAGAGTCAATGCCAATGAGATAAAGTCATGAGGCGACACTATACATCGAATAACTCATAATGTTTAATTTTTCTTCTGAATATGATCAGGGAATCAGCTGTTGTTTTGGAGATGAAGTTACAGAGACTGAACAGAGATGGTTGGGACATTTTACAAGAAGAGACAGTGATTAAATCAACAGAACGATAGTGAGATTAGAGTCGTAGGGTAAGAGGCCAAGAGGAAGACTGAAAAGGATTTTGATGAATGTGTCAAAAGAGGACATGAAGTTATTTGTTGTGAGGGTAGAATGAATATTGATGGCACATTTTGGCTTCCTAAGAGAAACGCTGAAAAAGAAGAAAATCTGAAAGTGGACTGAATCTGTTTGTCTTTCTAAATAAACTGAACTAAGCTGCAATCAGTCAAGTGTCTTTTTGTGAAGTTCAGAACGAACCACAGACAATGCCATGTTAGCTAAACATGACTTGTCATCACATCTTTGACCACAAGATGGCACTGTTTGGCCAAAAACGATACTGCGATCATACTGAAGCTCTCTCTCCTTATTGCTCAGCATGCCAGTGAATGACTATTCTATAAATAGTACTTTTGACAGCTCGGTCACCAGTGTTTTTCACCTATTAAGAGCCAATATGATGGTGGTCTAATTTTTCTTAACAGGCATTTCAAAGGCTAAAATCTATTTTTTCATAGAGAACAATAATACCATTCTCCAACATTCAGAGAACTATTTTTATTCTCTCATTGATTCTGTAACTTAACTTGGTGCAATTTGCAGATGTCATTCACTCTAGTCCCAAACACATTATCAGTCTCCAAAAGCATTCTGTATTGTGGTGTGTTTATCCATTGTTATAGCACAGATGTCACTGTTTGCACACACAGACTAAGAATTGCTGCTGTTGACAACGTTATGATGACTCCAATGTAAGCCAACCAAAAGTGAACAGACTGAGCTGGCAGTTGGTGTCTGACATGGAGCAATACCAAAATATTTATTTTAAGACAACATGCAACCAACCCTGACGACCGGTTTCATGGAAAAGCAATGAGGAACACAGGACGAAAAAGTGCTGCCTATTCTTTGTGGCCTCTTTTGTCGGGAAACTGGTGAGATAACCACCTTTGTGCCTTTTTGTGCTGATATCAATATATATCCCATAAATCCACACATTCACAAACAGTTTTGAGTAGTGACCTTTTGGTTTTTAGATGTAGTTCACATGCTGCTCCTTCCAGAACATCTCTAGAACCTTTCAGGACTCTTCTTTCTTCCAAAAGTATACCTTGTTACAACAATAAACAATTATTGGGAGGTCAAAAATGAAAGGGTTATATTCTTCAAATCACCATTTGGGATTTGTTCAACCATTGCATTTTAGAAAAAAGTTGGGGGCAATCCTTGGTTACCTTAAAGAATATTGTGTTACAATTGGGGTATTAAAGGAGGGAGAGAAGTCGCAGTAAAAATAGCTTGACCAGGACAATATTCTTGCAAGAATTATCATTGTCTAAACATGTGTATAATGAGGTGCATGAGCAATAATTCAAACTTTAAGACAGTGGAGAGTTTTAGTGTGTGTGTGTTTGAAATTGTATGCACAAGAGGGGATAAATCTTGACGGAAAAAAGAAGGAAGGAGAGGTTATTCTTAGTCTGTGTGCAGGGGGATGGGTGGGAGTGCTTGGGGAACTGAAGAACATCATACATCCACAGGGACCTGTAGGCCTAGTGTACCCCACCTGCAGCGACCCCCCTAAAAACCCAGAAACATCATCTCCTTGATGTCCTCCCTTTAGTCTTCCCCCTGAAAGACAGCAACACACAAACAGACACGCACATAAAACTGCCTCCTGCTTTCAGCCTACTGATTCAGTCTGTCTGCGTTATCAGCCCACTGACTCATTGTGCCTCAGTCTGTCCAGCTCATGGTCCTCTTTCTATTTTCATCCTGTCCTGATATGAAAATGCCATGACCTTGTGTCTTGTGTGAACCTTGTGTGTTTTTGTGTTCCAAGTTCAAAATACCCACTGCCACCCTCTAAATGGAATTGGTTAACTTTGCGTTTTTGATAATCACACATTTAAACCATCAGATTCTTTTCCACTTTTCAAAACACTGGAATTTTAGGAAGGACAGAGGAGCAGAAAGACATGATAAAAAAGTACAAGAAGGAGGAATAGCAATGAGAGTAGGTTTAGATACAGTGATATGAAATAGCAGTGACCATATCTTTCTTATGAATGAATAAATTAGATGTTTTGGACTTCCAGCCAGCAGCAGTCAACAGTCTCAGACAGAAAAACTAAAATGACAGTATTACCTTCCACTGAACAGTCTGCTTCTGGCCTTTCACAAAAATTGCAACACTGAAGGGCTGTTTAGATGGGAAATCGGTTTTGGAGCTGTTCACATACTGAGAAGCCTCTTGAGAAAAGAGTTTATTTAAAAGGATGGACCACTCTTTGAACTGATGGTGTATCAGAGCATTCTCATGCTCCAAATGTTGTGGACTATATGCATGGAATAGGTCTTATTGTTGTGTATAGAATTAATCAGACAAGCCAAAGTACATTTGTTGAATCAATCCATAAAAATATTGTCCCTATCTATACATATAGTCAGAAATGCACCCACTTGCATTACCCAACTGGATAATGATGGTTTTAAAACACTGAGTTTAAGGTTTTTGATTGGCCTACCAAACATTCATTGGATCTCAACCCTTTTGAAACACTGTGGACTTTGCCAAATAATTTAAAGGAAATCTAATCATTCTCCCAAGCAGAGTATTACATAAAGCAAATATTATGCCCACAGCTTGGTGCTGTATGCAAACAATTATGTGATCAAGAGATTGAGAAGTGTGTTTAATTGAGCCTTTCTGGATCAGGGAACATGAATTAAAAATTGTGCATCCAGTTTTTGTGGTAGTAATCATTAATGTTGTATGCTATACAATTACTAATCTGTAGGTTAAAGTAAACTAATTCTCCAAAACCCCAATATTCTGAAAGTATGAGCATTGTGTCTGTATTAAAGTTAAATTGATCAGAACAATTTAACTTTTCTTAAAAACTGTTACATATTTTTAACTTCTACAGACTAAAATTATTTAATGTCAAGAGATAACCCCCTGTGTTTTTAAGAACATCACTTTTGCAGTTGTGCATGCAGTAATGTCATAAGGGTGTTCAAGCTGCTCGACTTAAGAAATGTAAGGGTTTTTTTTTTTCAGGCCTTTTAAGTGTAGCCTGAAATGTCTTCTGACATTATTTCCTCCTCTTTGATTTTTCAAGTCCTTCTGTTTTGAGTACCTCTCACACATCCTGGGTTTGTCAAAATGACTTTCAGCTAAAGACACTGTCTCCTCCAAGAAAAGTCCTTGATAGTTTTTAGGTTACTGGGAAGAAAGAAAAATAAGAGCGGAAAAGATTATTTAAATGTACATTTCAGATTTATGTTAAAAAAACAACTTTAACTTTAAACCCATTTAGATTTCTTTTTATATCATCTCATGATGTCTGAAGATATTCATGAATATATTTTGGATGAGAGGTCTGAACACACAATATTTCATTGCGTATACACTTCTAAGACCTCAATTTAGATCCATTAGCTAATATGAACTGAAATATTCCTCTGGCATTGCAAGACCTTTTCATAGCTGCTTTTAGTGTGTCCTTCAATATGGACTTAACTCTTTGTGTTCATGCATGGCAGCACATTCATTCATTCAGCTTCTGTGACCGTCCCCCCCACCCTCCTCTATAAAAAAAACAGCAAAGAACATGACTGATGACAGGATTTATCACTGGGTAAGATAAAGAGAGGATTGAGACTGTTCACAGTTCTTCCCTAAGAGGTGATGAATTAAAATAATGAAATCAAACTGATTCCTTCTGGCTTTAGAATTAGCAAAACATTAAAACATTGCAAATCAAAGAAATATCTGCTTCAGGATGTGAAAGTGAGACACTGGACACAGTGTGGCTCTTAAATGCAGTCTTCTTTTGTTTTGCATTACCTACCCTTGGTCAACAACATCCTGAAGCTGCATCAGACTTTACAAGGAAGAAAACAGATCCAAAATCACACCATGATGTCCCAGCCTGTTGTTGCCTCTGTCCCAACTTTTGTGGAACATGTTGCAGTCATTAAATTCCAAATAAGTTAACATTTGAAAAACCACAATAACATTTTCATTTTGAACATTTAATAATAATAATAATAATAATAATAATAATAATAATAATACACTCAAAGCCACCTCACATACTTTAACATAAAAACAAACACAAAATCGAAATGCATAGTGAAAATTAAGTGCAAAACAAAATGTAAAAAGACAATCCAAAGACCGTAAGCTACTTGAAACAGATGGTTTTTGAGTTTGGACTTGAAGTATGGCAAAGAGTCAATGAATGCTCTGCTCCCTGTAGTAACAAGACTTGCAGGGAAACAGATGAACAGAAGAAGAGGATGTGAGGGTATGGGTGGGTGTAGTAATGTGAAGGAGGTCCAATAGATATGATGGAGACGAGGCTGTGAACCGCTTTGAAAGTTAGAAGTATTTTATAGTTGATACTTCATGAGATTGGAAGCCAATGGAGCTATTGTAGAACAGGTGTAATGAGATGAATTAAACTGATATCTTGTGATTGTAGTGTATTCAGTTAAGGTTGGAAAAGATTTGCAATTATTTTTTATTTATGTTTTGCACAATGTTCCAACTTTATAGGAATTTGGGTTGTAATATCCATATTAAGAATGGATTGAAAGTATATCAACATAATAATACCAAAAGTGTTATACTGGTGAGAAGAGATGCAACATTTTCTAAATGCAGACGGTAAAATCTGCTGAACATATTGACAAGAAGAAAAAGGAAAACGAAGTCCACAAAGAGTGCTTATGAAGGATTGTTTAAATGTTCTTAAATGATTCAAGACATGCCACAAATTTCTAACCACTTAACATGTCCGAATGGTTTAATTTCATTTGTGTACTTCAGAGATGTAATTTTCATTCAAATAAAGTCAAATCCATAATTCAGCAATGACTGGCTTTCATCAGAGCATCTGCACTGCTCTGCATAGCAATTAGACAGTTCCTCTTACTCAGCTCCTCGTCAGCATGTTTGCATTATGCCCTTGGATGTGTATCCTCTCAATGTAATTTCTAATTACAAAAAAACAATTATTTATTGATGCAAAAGTTGTTAAAGCAATTAGAGGAAGGTAAGATAAATTTAAACATGAAATAAATGCAGAGAAACAACAGCCAGGCAGGTTGGCGTTGAATGGAAATAATGAAGTCAGTGTTGTGTCCTTGTCTGTATGCGGATTAATTTGTTGGCTGTTTTTGTTGTCAACATAAAAAACAATGCAATCTAAAAGCTGAAGTAGTCTGAGAATGAGCAGGTGTAATTTACATGTGTAATAAATAATTATTGATATTTGTGTGCTTGCCCCAAAGAAAACCTGAGCAGAGCAATTACTTATCATTTATGGTCTGCCTTCAAAATGATTCTGAGTTTATGTTAATTCTGAGCCGGCTCAATACAACAGAATTGAACTGAGCAGCAATGCCCATCAGTGAGCCTGAGTCAGAACTGGTCAACTTATTTTCTCCTCAGAAACCACACAAGTGACAAATGGTGACATGGTCTGAACCTCTGTTCATTAGTTTAAATAAGGTAGGCTGTGATAAGAATAAACAAAAATTATAAATTTGTCAGGTTGGGATTGGGATCAATAGGCTGAGCTGGACCCAATTTTGGTAATCAATGGATGGGGAGATGCAATTGAAAGTTCTTGCTTGCCAATTTGAACAGTTAGGAAGAAAAATGGGCTTCTTTGACACGAATCCATACCCTACAAAAACAAAACAAAAAACCTTGTTAAATGTATACATTGAAAAATGCTTTAGTGACGTCTATATTTCAGGACACTTCAGGGAGGCCTGAAAGTGTGTTACTGTTGATTTGTAACCAAAAGATGAATTCAGAATAAATCTGTTAAAATAGATTTTTTTTGTGTGGGTTTGCGATTCAGCATTAAAAGGAAGCCAGAGTACTGACCCAGGTCTACACTAGGACGGAAGGTGACTGATTAATGTTGCTTGAACAAAGAATTGCAGGGAAAGGTGAAGATGAATGGTTCTGTTTATGGAGATGAGGTGGATTTATGGAGAAAATGAGCCCTATGAGACTAAGATTGGCAGAGTGGGATGAGCTTTCAGTTGGTGATTGTTTGACTTTAATTTCAGGATGGATGGTGATGGAGAGTGACGGAGGGTGGACAGGCAGGGGTAGCTTGAAAAGAGATCCACGCAAGTGTTGTCACTGGATCAGTCGGAGGAGCGGCTAGAAGACAGGAAGAGAGAGTCCAGAGGGAACACTGGAGCAGCGCGTAGGGATGAGGAACAGGAACCAGGACATCATCAACAGAGGGAACAAGGAAGAAAATAAGCATAAGGTAAAGTTACTTCAAATACCATTAACTTAGGACCTGATTACCACTTGTAGTCATGGAATGATCAGGAGTCTGCCACAGACAAGCTGCTCCTCTACCTGCTGCTCCGAATGATCGGCTGATGAGCTCCAGCTGGAACCAGTTCTGACAGTCACACCCTGCAGGAGCAGAAGGCCAGGGAGATACACCCACACACACACCCAAAGCCAACACACAATTCAGTTTATCCAGCATGTACGAAATAAACACTGCTATAATAATAGTAGTAGTAACAGAATCACTAAAAAACCTTCTAACTGCAATTCTGAACAAAATGAACAGACTTCTTGATTATTAAAAACATTCAAGGTGATTTATATTGTAAAGTCATGACCTTAATTCAGGGAGCTATTTGCAAACATTTTGGTAGAGCAGCACTGAAAAACAAATGTGATTAATGAATCACATAGCCTTTATTAATATTGTTTTCTGCCTAATCAGCAATATATCTCCTTTAGTTCAAATAACTTTTATGATTCATATAGGATCATACAGTACTTACAACATTGTGTTTATACAATATTACATCTATTTTGAGAAGAAAACTTTAAGTAAACAATATCAGAAAATTCCCATTCTCGCGTTGCCTCCATGACAGTTTTTCTTTTAGTTACATAACTGGAAGGTTCAGAGTTTATAAACTGGGGCTGTTTGAGGTACATTTGAATAGTTTCTATACTGCTTCCACACAGTGTCTATTTCTAGGATAAATAAGATTTCTGACAGATGAGCCAAGTTTAGCAATGCTCAAAATGGATCCTTCAGAAGAGAGAATTCACTTCTACAGTTGGATGCCCAAACCAATTCTGAGATCTGAGTTTTTTCTTGTCTCCTGCTTTAAAATGACAGTTTACTGACTCCAGTTAGTGTAGCTACAGAAAAAGCAACTATAGAGCAATTATTTTAAAGTAATCTAATTTCAGACAGTTGCCTCTCTTTCATTTACAAATATTGATTCTCTTGAATCACTTATGGAAACAAGTTTCATTTGAATGCTGAAATAAGAGGCGTGTTCTTTGTTTTAGTCAGATTACATGGTTCAGAATGGGTAATGTAGAGAAAGCTTAAAACAGTACACAGAAATTTTATATTTATCTAATAGCTTTTTTGGAGTACATTAGAATTAATAAGATTATTGACTAACTAAAAATTAGCAAAAGAATGAAATAGCTCATTGGTTTCGCACTAAATTTGAAGCTGTAAATCAGATACCATTTTGACCATAATTACTAACTCATGAATCCATGTATGATCTGAACTGCCTGGAATTAATTTTGGGGGCAAAAATAAATGCACTGAATAGTTATTTTAAAGTCACTAGTCGTCCAATAATCTCCATTCCTTCTTTAATACAGGGCAGGTGAAGTAAAAATGCGTAGACACATTCATTTTGATGGACTGGATATAGGATGAGTGTTTTTTTTCTGTAGAAAGCAAGAGAGAAATACTGTTGCAAACTTTTAGGTGAGACAAGGGATACAACTTTCCTTCTTTCATTTCTTTATCCAGTTATAACTCAAGACCAATCCACACAGCTCAGTTATCTTGTTTCTATGGAAGACAACTTTTCAGTTATTAGGAGAAGAGATCAAAAGGATAAACCAAATTTAGGTTCATATTTATAGCTTTGTAGCTGTGTTGGCTAAGCCCAAATGACTAGTGCCAAAGTGAAATCAAAAGAGCCTGTGATATCACAAACACAAACATGACGCAGATTGTATTTTAAGCTGTCCTCTAATTGGGCTGAGATTAGCCTCCTACTGGGACATTGTGGTGTGAGGAGTGAAACAGGACTGAGTCAACCTGAAGAACCATCCCACATCAAAGAGGGCGGGGAAAGAAGGAGAGCACAAATGTGGGAATAAGGCAAAACAAAGTCAGCACACAGGAAAAGGAATCCCCTCCAGCACTCTGTGGTTCTGACAATAACCACCAATTTTTACCTATCTTATGTTTTTCTGCTTCATATCTCAGGTCTTTTATTTTTAGTGGCTGTTGATTTCCATTTGTTTCCTAACATTGACAAACTACATGAAAAGAAACATGGATGTGCTTTTGCATAGTAATGCAAGGCTGTAATGTTTACACCCCAGTGTATTTTTTCATATATCCCCGAGGATATCATCAAATAGAATTATGTTTTTATGAACTACAAATCAACGTGTTCAATGTTTCTGAAATCGTTCTGAAAAATTAAAATGGTTTTGCTGCACCATCAATGAATATTTGAAGCTTTGAACACAAATAGCAACAACATTTTTGTACTTTGATCCTGAGAAGACTAAGAGCTTGCACTTGACCTTTCAACTTTAAATCAAACATTTGATTTAAGTTTGCCTGTGAAATTTAGGTACTTTGATTTTTTCAGCACATATTTTTGTTATCACAAGCAGTTTAGATTTTTTTTTCTCCAGAAAATCAGGCTTAGCAACTAAAGCTACAGCTCTTTTCCACTAATATTGGCAGTTATTATATATGGCAGTGGTGAAATATAGCATAATTATTTTTATTTGGTTACAAATACCATTTCCTTTGGCATTCTCACTGCACAAAATTTTATATTTTTGTCATTCATTCAGTCTTTATTTGATGAAAACAACGTTCAGTGTGTCAGAAAGTTAAAAACAAATAGACCTGGAATATTTCAATATTTCTGTAATGAATCTATGTAATGCCTGAGTTTTATTTTCTGAAATGAGTGACAAAAAGCATTGAACTGTTTTTTTAATATTCACAATTTTTAACTACACTTGTATTCATCCTTCATTTAAACGTATGTTAAAGTTCAATGCACGTCTGCCCTGTGCGAATGGGATGTTTGTTTTGTGTACTTTTTCTTATTATTTCACATAATAAAAATAATTCTGCGTACCTGCTTTGGAGGGGAACAAAGATAACAATGTACAGAGCACAGGCATCAGAATTGTTTGAATCTGTTGACTCATTGATTGCCCGACAGATCCCATTTTAGCTGAAAGCTCTGCTCCAGACTGTGGTGCAGATTATATGATAGAGAATGAGCTGGTGTGTGAAATCAGAGCAGGTAAAGCCTAGTGAAATCGCTGAAGACAGGCAGCTGGAAGAAGAGCAATTACTGTGAACAAGAGAGGTGATTGTACCGTCTGGTCCTGCTCCCACTGTTGCTGATTCTGTTAAATGGATTTAATTATTTGGATTTGGTAATTTATTCCTTGTCATCATAAGGGACCACTGGAAATGCTGTTCTACATTATTCAGTTACACTTATATCTGAAAAATAAGCTTTCAACAATTTGTGACGATAAAATAAATGTTTTATTTTTTACAATGATCCATTAAAGTGTTATATTTAAGTGTTGGTAAAAATCTGAAAACATCTCTGGATTATAGACATTTTTAGTGACTTCAACCTTAAATATCTATGGTTCATATCAATCTTAGTCAACATACAGGTGCTGACAGCTCATCTGAACCTTTATTAAAGACTCCGGGATATTCTGTGATAGCCAGGGAAGTGACAAGAGCACTGATGAAAGTCTGGCTTTCACAGCAGTGGATATAAACAGACGTATTGATGTTTGTCTGAGGGATGTTTTGATCTTGGGAGTGCAGCCAGGTTGGAGCCCCTGTGAGTCAGTTCAGAGCAGACAAGAAACAAAATTCAATGAATAGAGCAGAGAATCAATAACAAGCTCATTTGTTTCAAGTGTCAACAGTAGTTATGTCAATTTTATAAATAAAAACTGTGACTGAATGGATCAGTTTGACAAATTTATAAAGTGGGTGAACTGTATGTGAGAAATGCTTTGAAACACAGCTGCAGCAATAATCAGAAGCTACTGGAATAAGACGCATGATTGCTAATTAGACAAATATTCATCATGCTGCCAGAAGTATGCCACATTATTTCTACTTCAACAAACTGAACAAAAAAAAAAATGACAATTTTACAGTTGGCACAATAATTAACAACAAAATCCAAGTTTTTGTGACAGCTGTGTGAACCTATTTGGAGAAGATTCCTAAAATACGTTTTATTTCAAAGTGCACACAAAGGGATAAAACCCAGCTGAAATATCCTGAAACAACATTCATATAATTTGCATTTATTGGTCAAAATATTGACAACATGTTCATCATATTTGGGGTTAATATGTTCAAGTTAACATTAATTACAGAGTGATGTTGATAGAGGCTGCACAAGTGCCAAAAGTGCTGACGAAGATTTAATGTAGAACACAATAAAAGCCAATGATTATAAAAACATACACTGTCGGAAAGGAACATTTCCTCACACTTATTTGGCAGAAACAAAGTAATGGTCAACAATCCCCCACCAAATGTTTCCAAGAACAGTTTCTAAAGAGGATTAAAGTGATAAATATGATGTGCTTTAGTCCTCCACTTGAAAGTTTCTCAACTGAATAATATTTTGAAGAAAAGGGTAGACCTGCAAAACAACACATTAATGTATTTTGCTAGGATTTTGTGTGATGTGCCAAAACAAAATAGTTCATAACTAACATAGGTGAAAAAGGAGGAAACAAGAAAACCATTTTTAAACAAAATTCATGAGAAGTTCAGTTTGGAGTTTGCCATAGGCCATGTTGCAAAAATGTGATGGTCAAATGGTCAAGTAACAACAACAGTAGATTTAGCTTATTGTAATGTGAGGAAATGTGAAAAGGTTTAAGGTATTTAAACAGCAAGGCACTGTCTACATTCTGTTATTGTAATAAACTTCAAATAAATTGCAACGGTATTAAATAATCTTCTTTACTTGCTTTCAACCACTATGACAAACTGCAACCCAGGTTGTTTTTTCCCTTTCAGTGCTAACTGATGATTATATGTTGTGCTGCTTTTTTTTCCTGCCACCCTTGGTGAAGCGACAGATTTTCTCTAAGCTTACATCAGATTGTACTACAACCAGAGACCACAGAAAGAAATCCTCTTTTAAAAAAATCCCAAAATAATCTTCCTGCAAAAGCAAATGCTTCAACAGATTATAAAGTTGCAATGCTTCAATAGTCGTTGTTGATTGTGTAACTCTTTGTTACATTTGTCTTCTTCATTAGAGCAGAAAACCATTACTTAAACCATAACTTGTCAAAATCCACTATAGTGCAGCATACATCATTATGTATACATACCTTTTTGTTTTAATCAGATTTTAAAGAAATATTTAAAAAAATTTAAACAGAAGGACATATTAAAATGATCAGAAAAGTGTTATAAAATTGTTTACAAAATGAGACCAGATGTTAACAACAAATGGTTCTGACCTGGACACGTCACTCTCAATCAGTGTCTCTGTTTAGTAAACATTAATCTCTTAACTTTTTCAAGACTTCATCTGTATTTTCAAAATAGCCCATAAGTAATCATGTTATTCAACACCCTATTTATAATAAACACTATATTCAGATGAATTATTCCTGGAGATAAAACACTATTATTATCTCTAGTTAACCCAAAGTTTTAGATGTGATCAGGAATAAATAATCAAGAGTTAAACAATTACCTTCCATTTACAAAAGAGTGTGACATGTTACTGGTAATGAAAACACAAAATTTGATTTGTGCACAAGTTTGCAATTTCCAACTGTGAAGACTGACATAGTGGCAGTTTTCCAGCAGACAAACTTTCCAATGAGGCTAAACAAAGGAAGGTCATTGCTAAGAAATATGGAAAGTTGACCGAAAGGAAAAAGTGCGAGGAAAGGGTGAATAGACAAACCATCAGAGGATTTTCAAATAAATCCCACTCAAGAATCTGGGGAGAGATTTACAAGGTGTGGACTGTGATTTGAGTCAGCCTCAGTGGCCTCAAGACCTCCTTTCAGATGGAAGAAGGTTTTATATTTGGGAAGGTAAAAGGTAAAAAAAAAAAAAAAGGTTTATTCATACTGTGTAAAATGTATTTATAAAAATGACCACCTGATTACTAGATCTTGTTATAACAATACTAGTACTTATGGAAGCACTTTATGTGTAGATTTATATGAAGCTAAGAAACACAGAGAGGAGTCATGGTAGAAAACTCAATCATGTCTTGATAGCAAAGAAAGATGAAAAATAGACACAGCTTGCAGACTCTCCCTCTCTGCCACACACACACACTTTCTTGATCTGTCATTGGGCTCAGGTGGATTGTTCTTGTCAGTTTGACATGCAGGTCTCAGGTTGCTGCAGTCCCCTTGCTCAGTGAGAAGAAAATGTGCAGGTGGTGTCATCCCACCTTTGATATTTTTCCCCTGAATCATTCAATAACTCTTATCACTTTAAAAAAAAGACAAGATATCACATTTATCCAAACTGCTCAAATCTGATAAAAAATCATCAACCTATAGTGTTTGTGCATGAATGCAGTATAAATAGATGACAGTTTATTATGTGAGATGGGACTAAGTGGGCCTCTCACAGAGTTTATTGAGCCATCAGGCTCTTAATTACTGTTTTGCTTGGAAACTCTGATTGCTAAGGGGGGATTTATTTACAGTACATGAGATAAGCAGGGCAAAAATATGATGGCATAACTAAAGATGTTGCTAATTTGAAGTTTGATTTTGCAATGAAAACAAATTTTCTGAATGGTCATGAAAAAAAGAGCCACAGTGGCTTCCCAGTTATTAAGTATGTGACACAGAATTCAAGCTGGATAAGAACACATTCATTACTTTTAGTCTTACATCTTTTATAGACAGTCCTTATGCATATATAGCGATTTCATATCATATAATTTGATTGCATTGCTTTTATTACTTCCATGGAACACATTACTGGCACTTTTCACTATCTTCTTTTCTTCCTCATTACCAGGATTTCGTTTATATCTGGGAATAAAAGACTCGCAGAGGTTAACATTTACATCGTCTGGCTCCAATTTAATTTGTTCAAAGAAGTTGGTAAGAAAAGGGAAAAAAAGAGTCATGGAAGTAGTTAAGCTTCAAGCAACTCAACATAACGCTTTCCAGTTTCAATGTTTTTGAAGACATAAATTGCATTCCTTGTCTGACCTGGCTTATACTTGCCTTGGAATAGAAACCAGGATTTGACAAAAAAAAGAGTATGTCTAAAACCAAGTACAGAATTAAATGTACAAGTACAGAAATCTGGATGTTTGTATAAGAAAGAGCTTTATAATTACTGATCTGTATGTGGTCAGTTTTATAATCATTCAGTTTTACTCCCTCTCCAAATTCCCCCGGTTGTTATTGTCAAAATGTTATTCAATGCATTGTGGATAATATTTGACAATGAAATGAATATTACAATACTCCAACAAAAGAGTTATACCATTTAAACCTCTAAATATTATGACCTTGCTGCCAAAAATGTCAATTTATCTTATTGGGATTTTATGTAGTAAATTCAATACATAATTTTGAAATTGAAGGAAAGGATTTCACACATTTTATTTTGTTCCCAGCTTAACATAGTTAGAATGTGAAGGCCTGTGTTAGCAAACAGCCAAATTCGAAATGAAGCCACAGGAAGTCATGGTAGATGTTTGCCGCAAAGGAAATGGTTATGAAGGTTGTAGACCAGTATATAAACATGATCTTTGTGGATCTGGTATTGTGTAGTGGTTTTGCCTCATTTCTGGCAGTTTTTTTTTAATCAAGTTAACATGAAATTGAATGGGCTCTGTCTGTTGTGAGCATTAAACGCTATTATGTAACCAAAAGGTCATTCTTAATCGGTACCCTGGATTTTTGTACAATCAAGAATCTTGTCCAAAACGTCCTAAAAATATGACATTTAAGCCGAATGGTTTTTAAAGAAGGTTTTCAAAGACACAGAAGTCAAAATATTGTTTTAGACAAAAGGTTTCATAACATTACTTTCTTTTGTTTTTAACCCATCAGTCCCTCATTTAAAAACGAACAAGCGATACAACAGCTACAATTAGCTTTTAGCTTTTTTCATCTTAGCGATCATCGATTCTGTGAGATTTGTTGTGTAACAATGTATTCTGTTCCTAATCCAGTACTTTTCATTCTATTTTATTCCATTCCATTTCTGTTTTGTTTGCCTTTTGGAGCAGACATAAATTACCCTGCATGGCTGGTTGTGCGCGGTCTTGAGCGCCTGTGAGTGAATGAGCGAGTCGCAGTGTGTTTGTACGTGATGTGGTTTTGGTTTGAACTTTGTTAGCTGCACGCACACCCCGGCTCAGTGCTGCAGGGAAACGTGGGCGTTATGTCTGCCAGGCCTCTTACACTTGGCTTGTCTACATGTATTACTCACATGGGCACACACACTCACAGACACAAATACATGTGCACGCATCCGCAAACACACACACGGACACGCATGCACAAAAACTCACATATTTACAGACATGCAAAGTCATACATGCACACAAACAAAACTAAAGTCACAGAACACGCAGACACAGAGGGGCAGAGTCCATTGAGGATTTTTATGTCTTTAAATTGTTAATATTCAATCTGGCTGAGGGGAGCCAGAGGCCTAACAACCTAGCAGGAGCTTCTTCAATTCATGTCCACCATTTCTTTCTGGATAAGATGCCTCAGAAAAAGCCATGTGTCCATGTCTACAGAAAACATTTCAGAGACTGACAGATGTCTGCGTGCCCTACCCTGACCATAACCTGTTTATTAGGAATCTACCAATAAATCAGTGCCGATTTCCTCGGTATTGTCTGCTATGTATATGTGCAGCCGAAATTATTTACCAATCTTATCTACTTCAGCAAAAGTCTAAAAATCAACCACTGTCCTCTATTGCTCTGTCGAGAAAGAGGTTTGACTGAGAGTCAGGTCATGTCTGCATACCCCAGTGTTGCCAATTCAGCGACTCTTTTGATATGTTTACCAACATTTCAGACCAAAAAAATTGGTATCGGCCAAAATCAGAATCAGCAGGTCAGACTTCTTTAAGATCAGCAATCGGCCAGAAAACTGCGATTAGTGCATCTCTACTTTTATTTATATTAAAATAATCAGATTTTTGTCAAAAAGGAAGTATAGTGGATTATTTGTACCAGAACCAAACAGACGTATCTGAAGATTTGTTAATATATACTGCCTTTTCACAACAAATGTCATCTGAAGGGCCTTTACCAGACATCCATCCATCCATCCATCCATCCATCCATCCATCCATCCATCCATCCATCCATCCATCCATCCATCCATCCATCCATCCATCCATCCATTTCTTTACACCTTTGTCCCTTAGTGGGGTCGGGAGGGATGCTGGTGCCTATCTCCAGCTAACGTTCTGGGCGAGAGGCGGTGTCACCCTGGACAGGTCGCTAGTCTGTCGCAGCCTTTACCAGACAGACTGATCTAATTTATATACTGTCAATTTGGTTCAATTAGCAGATTCAGATTAATAGATTCCAATTTGAGGCCAGAAAACACAATCTCAAATTCAGTTCATCACATCACATTAATTAGTAAAACAAACAAACAAAAAAGCTATCTATTTACAGAAATAAAACCAATTATATCAAGTGATTAACTTTGAAGCAATCCCTCACACTGAATATGTGTGTGTTGACAGTGGAAAGAAAAGATTCCCTTTCCTCTAGCTGAACCAGACTCAGTGTTTTCATCCATCTGTGAGGCTCAAAACCCCCAATCTGTTTTGGCCAACTGGGGGTTTGAGAAAATAGACCAGAGAATAAACAGAAGGACTGGTCCAGTACTTAACATTTACTTTACGTTAAAGAAAAACCAAAGAGTTAGTGGCAGATGTAGCACATATATAGGTTTCAGCAAGGAGATAAAAAGCTTTTTTTAGTTACTAGGGCTGTAACCAAACAACTACTCCCAAAACAACAATATTTGGTCAATGGGCAGGAGTTAAAAATTGTTTAGTAATAGTTTGGAAAGAGAAAAAAACATTCATTTATTAACTCAAATCACAAAAATAGTTTTAAATAACCTGTAATCTTTGCAGGACAATTCAATAGAAAGTTAAATGGGTAATATAAAGCAGTATGCTTGTCTCAACTTAAGGTAGTCCTGATGCCAAAAAAAAAAAACAATGAAAAGGTAAAGTTTGTGTATTTTACAAATAGAATAACAATAAATAAAAACTCAAACTCTGTTTTAAAGAATATTTGCTCTATGTTTACTTCTCAAGGTTAGGATTGATAATTCAAATTATTTTAGATTTTGAACAAGACGAATAATGCAGTTACGTGTAGGAGGCCACTTTAAACTTTAAATGTAAGCAGACGTAGTTGGCAATTTGAGCTACAAATGTTTTGGGAGAATCTTCAGCCAAGCCTTGCTTTGGAAGTGTGCCACCCCCAAATGAAATTCTATTTACGCCTTAAATCCTTTGGCCATTTGTGAATTTACACTCTTGATCTCTCTGGGTTTATTTGCTGTCATGACTCAACTAACTCAGAGTTACTGTTGCTCTGTTTACTTGGGTGACAATAATGGATTATTGCTTGAGATGTCAAACATCACCTCCTACCATTTTGCATCCAGTAGATGGCCTCGTTGGGCCTGCTGGCCACAAGTTCAGCGCAGGACATATGGGGAATACATTTTTAGCACGACTTTTGATTTTACACTTTTGTGGCATTTACATTATATAAAGTTAATAACTAAGAAAGTTCTTACAATTTTGCTTCCGTCATAAAATATGATAAATATAGTGAAACATTTTTCTCTAACATTAGAGAAAAAATTAACGAGAAAAAAAAAAAAACTTCAACCAGGTCACGTTACACAGCTTAAATTCTTCCGAGTGCAAGCGTTATGGGGTTTAGATTTGAGTTGCGTGGCTGTACCCTTACAATCTCCTTGGATGGAGAAGTTGTGGCAGGGGACGTGGACCACAGCAGCAGGCAGCAGCAGCTGAGCGGAGAGAGAGGAGAGCGCGCATGAATAACGCCCGTGGAGAGATCAGAGTCATTTCCGTCACTCTCCGCCGGCCGCAGTCACGTCGCGGTGCTGCAGTCCCACTGAATGTCGCACAAACAAGGATACACCCCGGCGAAACAAAATGGAAAGCCAGTAAGGACCGAAAAAACACCTGAGGACCGTGGCGTCTTGGAGAGCTTTCCACGGAGCAGAGCGCAGACAGGGTGAGCGCCTTCCCTGGCATCAAGATACAAACTGGATAAATGTCGGTTTCGATTTTGAGCTCAATGATTTTTTTTTTTTTAGCACTTTGTTGAATTTTTGAATTAAACATATTTTATAAGCCGACCCAGGACGCCTGAGCGTTTCAGGAGCTGTCCATTCTCACGCAGCAAGGCGCACGCTGTCTTAAAAAGAAAAAAAGAAAAAAAGAAAAAGCCTCAGGATGAACAACTAAAACTGCCCCTGAATTTCAAGGACGTCCAACAAGGGATCAGACTGCTAGAGATGATTTAGGTGGGTGGTCAGAACGAGCGGCATTTTTTTTTTTTTTTTTGAAAGGGGGTCAGAAGCTGCTGTGCTGCGTTAACAGGAATCGCCATGCGCATTAACCCACATGTAAGGAAAAACTCATGAGGATTACAGGACCAAACATTCATGACACAATTTAACATGTTTTAATCTCTAATCATTACTTTTTTATCATTGTCTGTCTTAAAATGAACTGTTATAATTTTGAATGGTTAAATTTGCTGTCCATCTCAAAACTTTTTGCTTGATAAAAAAAATAGATAAAAGAAAACAGATTTTAAAAAAAGAAGGCATATATTATTAGGGGTGGATCCAAATCATTACAGTGCCCAATATAACTACAGGGACACGCCTCGAAAATCGTTAAACAAATCAGATAAATGCCGCGCAGAAACCATCAATAGAAGTCATTGATGTGGTGGTATATAAGGCTAATGATTGGCAAAACCGCTGTTGACTGGGAAGCTCAAGGGCAGTGTGCTGTGAAACTTTTGCTGCATGCAATTACAGGGTGCAAAAAGAACATTAACTGAAGGATACACTCTTCGTTTTTGTTTCAGATTTTTACATGAAAACCTCTTCTGGGAGTCTGGATGCAAACAACAGCTGGGAAATTCCTCCTCCTCTACACACTAGAATGTCGACCGTCTGCGCTTCTGCTGCTTTTACTGCTGCTGCGGGAATCAGTGGACCGGGGATTTTTGCGAAGGAAATTTCTGAAGAGAAAAGTTTAAAAAATTTATAGCTGCACTTGCACAAAAATGTTTTTTGTGACGAGCAGCCAGTGGATGACCCAGTCCAAGGGAGAGCTGGTACCCAGACAGTTTGTATCTCTACCATCTGTGTAAAAAAAAAAAAAAAAAAAACTCCAGCAGAAGCACAGCTGCTGCAGGTTGGGGATGTGATGGGGTGATTGCTAACATCCCCATTCGCCCACCCTCCCTCTCTCACTGCATTAGCGCTGCGATTACAAACAATGGATCAGAATTTCTCAACAGTACGAGACGGCAAGCAGCTCACGCCAGAGAGGGACTCGTCCAAGCGAGTCTTGACAGGATGCTTTCTCTCCCTGCTTATCTTCACCACACTGCTTGGCAACACCCTGGTGTGTGCAGCTGTCACCAAGTTCCGACACCTGAGGTCGAAGGTCACCAACTTCTTTGTAATCTCGCTGGCCATCTCGGACCTTCTGGTGGCCATCTTGGTGATGCCATGGAAGGCAGCCACAGAGATCATGGGGTTTTGGCCATTTGGAGCATTCTGCAATGTGTGGGTAGCATTTGACATCATGTGTTCCACTGCCTCGATCTTGAACCTGTGTGTTATTAGTGTTGATCGTTACTGGGCCATCTCCAGCCCGTTCCGTTATGAACGCAAAATGACCCCGAAAGTGGCGTGCCTGATGATCAGTGTAGCATGGACCCTCTCTGTACTCATCTCCTTCATTCCTGTTCAGCTAGACTGGCACAAAGCTGAGACCACCAGTTATGCAGAGCTAAATGGAACATACCCCAGTGAACTGCCCCCTGATAACTGTGATTCTAGCCTTAATAGGACGTACGCCATCTCATCCTCCCTCATCAGTTTCTATATCCCTGTAGCAATCATGCTCGTCACCTACACCCGGATCTACCGCATTGCCCAGAAACAAATACGGAGAATATCTGCCCTGGAACGTGCAGCAGAGAGTGCCAAAAACCGACATAGCAGTATGGGGAACAGCTCAAACATAGAGAGCGAGAGCTCATTCAAAATGTCGTTCAAACGAGAAACCAAAGTCCTAAAGACGCTCTCGGTCATCATGGGTGTGTTTGTGTGCTGCTGGTTGCCCTTTTTCATCCTGAACTGCATGGTTCCCTTCTGCGAACCAAACCTGCCAGATGGGTCCGCAGACTTCTTCTGCATCAGCTCTACCACTTTCGATGTGTTTGTGTGGTTTGGCTGGGCAAACTCCTCTCTCAACCCCATCATCTATGCCTTCAATGCAGATTTCCGCAAGGCCTTCTCCATACTCCTGGGTTGCCACCGGTTGTGCCCGGGGAGCAACACCATCGAGATCGTCAGCATTAACAACAACATGGCAGCCTCCGCGCCCAACCCTAACTCTCAGTATCAGCCCAAGAGCCACATCCCAAAGGAAGGGAACAACTCTGCAAGCTATGTGATTCCTCACAGCATCCAGTGTCAGGAGGACGAGTTGCAGAGGAAAGATGGATGTGGAGGCGATATTGAGGCAGGAATAGTAAACAACGCCTTGGAGAAACCCTCCCCGGCCATTTCTGGGAATTTAGACAGTGATACCGAGGTAACCCTGGAAAAGATCAATCCCATCACACAGAACGGGCAACACAAAGCTGTGTCATGTTGAGGATACCTTTGCAAAGATGGATCGAAACTCATGGAGGACCATAAAGCAAACATCCGGGACAAGGATCTCCAAGAATATGCCTGATAGAAAAAAAAAATGTGACAGGACTCTGGACTGTCAATAAAAATCCACATAGAAAAACCTACAGAATGTCAAAAAGTAAAGGCACTTTATCCAGGATATAACTATCTGCAAAATACTTTCAGCATTTGAGGATGAAATCGTTTTATTTGATGATAAATGTTGATAACATGTATATTAAAGCAGAAAAACAGTGCATATGCATACATCTTTGAAATATCTCCTTGGATGTATACATCTGCTCAAGTGTACTGTACAGCTCAGCATTGACACTACTCTGGAAGGACTTAAACACATTATATTCAGCAGAGGAAAATGTAGTATTAGAGAAATATCATGTAGGTAGGTGCTTTGTAGGTGTTACATGAAAGAAAGAGCAATGTGGATTAAACAGGTGCAGTAAAATTAGTTGCTTGTTACTTTTTTTGCTCTACTCTTCAGTATCTTAGCAATGCTGGTTTTATTGCAAAATTTACATCTGTATTGCAGTGGTTATTTATTTAACTATTTAAATTTCTGTAAACGCCAAAGTAACTTTTCTATAAGTCAAGCCTAAGCTCTATTTGAATCCAATCTTGGGTTTAAGGTTATGATGTAAAATGTCCAGATGATGTGCAGTCAGAGAAAGAGAGACAAGGAAGTTTTGAAAATACTGTAATGTTTTATTTTTCATCTCCTGTATCGTTTTTCTGGACAAATTGTCTTTCCTAAAACCATCCTGAGTTTCTTTTCTACATCCTCCTCCTCTTGTTTGCTTTATTTCCCCCCTGCTGCTTATTAAGCAGTCATTTATTCTGTTCTCATCTTCATTTTCCTGTTCTTGTTTGCTCAGTCTGCAAATCCTATTCTCCTTCACGATGCCCCTTTTTCTCATTTTGTCAACGGTCTCCTTTTTTTGCACCTGCGCATCAACTCTTTCAATG
This sequence comes from Poecilia mexicana, assembly GCF_051168715.1. Classification (NCBI taxonomy): domain Eukaryota; kingdom Metazoa; phylum Chordata; class Actinopteri; order Cyprinodontiformes; family Poeciliidae; genus Poecilia; species Poecilia mexicana. Next base: position 9,759,894 of record NW_028263383.1, on the reverse strand, counting down.
TTTGTGTTCTTGTCTCCACTCTCCTCAGAGTCTCCTTTGGTAGTCATCCATTTTAACTTCTTCTGCCCACTTTGAGTGGTACTGATGGTTTTTCACTTGGCAAATACATCTGGTTCATATAAAGAAAATTTAATGAAATTAAATACTCATTGCACTCATACAGAGAAGCCAGGGATACAAGTTCACTAAGCTGAAACACATGACACTTAGTGACCTTTTGCAAACTTGCAGATATCAGATTTGTAAATTGCTCATGCTGGGAGCCATACTGCGCTGTAGTGGTGATGTGGAGCATGCAGTGTGACAGAGTCGCTTAGTTTTGCAGAGGTGAAGTCACAGACGGTGCACCGTGATGTGGATTAGCCCTGAGCTGTCGGACATGTTTTGTGTCTTTGCACAGCTGCACTTAGAAAACACTCCCAAATTAGGACTAATTAGGAATAAATATTTCACAGGAGCAAAACATTAAGTTCTTATTATAGAATAATATTCCAGATGCTGCTGACAAGAATGCAGCTGCCTTAGGAAGAAGTTGTATTTTCACTTATTTTCCATGATTGTGATCAGATGTAGTTCTTCTTGAACAACCAGATCTTAACTAACCTGATTTGTAAACAAAAATGTTCTGACAACAGGCCAGCACAGGTCACATGACATTTACAGATGGGGAGCTGAAATGACCAGCAGAGTTTTGGTTTCAATCTGAATTTCACTGTAATGGTCAAAAACCTGAGCCACACTTCTCTGGATATATCTTTACGAAACAGGTATTTTTTTCTACCATTTTCAACAGGATTACTGCTGAAATAACAGTAATCCTGTATAATACCTATGCACTGCCAATAGTCACTGATAAAGTCCATATTACTTTCATCAAAGCTCGAAATATGATGCGATGTTGAGCAGGGTATAGGGTTGTACTAAATATTCTCAAAAATAGTGGTATTTCTTGTTTTTTCTAGATTACAATTTTCCCTTAGAGCAAAACTTTTTAAAGATGTTCTTTTTTTATATTTTAGAATTTGTTTCATGACACACATTTAGCTTACAAACAATTGAATGTAAGCTGACTGAGGACAAATTAAGACAGATTTCAAAATGGTTCCATTGTCTGTGTGAAGTGCTTCTCACAGATCAAATAGTTCTTAATAATTGTTGAATGTTTAGACCATATATTTTTTACCACAACATTAAAATTAGACTTAAACCTAGAATTTTAAATTATTTAAGAATCTCCACTTGAATAAAGAACATATTCTTTATATCTAGTTTGTATTAAATATATTCAGCAGTCCAGTCAAAGTTTACTCCAGTTCTTTTTGAAGTTGCTGGGGAAGGAACCCTCACGCTGACATTGCATGCAGATCATTCACCGCATGTTGTTTGTGCCCATGGTGCTGTGAAACTGTTGCACATCAGAGAAAGGAAGAACCGATCCAATACAAGGCAATTGGTCTTGAATAAAGCATTTGATTTTCCTGCGTTGGAAAATCCAATGCTATCTGGATGGCACCAAAGTGAGGGGGGAAAGCTTTTAGCTCAATATGTTGCTTGGCTTGTGTCACAAAAGCAGCTCATTGTCCTCCTGGCTTCTCTGTAGCCTCTCATGTGCTCTGCTCCATCAGGTTAGGATTTAATGTTTTCAGGCTCAATTTGGATTAGCACCCTCTCTCATGTTGAGAGTGGCAACTGTGAAACAAAGTGCTATGAACTGTGAACGATCCCTTATAGTTTCTTTTACAAACAATCATCCATAGCATGCTCACTCAGCACTAGTTAATTTAATTGTTTTTCTCTGTAATTATCTCAAAACACATCCCGGCCACAACAAGCGATAAAACATGACGTTTGTGCAATCCATGATAACCGGACATGAAGGAAAACTGCCTTCGGGTGGGCTTTTCCTCAAAACCCTCCCCCTCCCTTCACTCCCAGCAGCTCCTTCTTTCTCTGTCTTTTTCTCTAGACTGCCTCTGTTGACTTGATGAGCGTTCATGACGTTAACAAATACTAGATTTATAGTTCAGCAACCAGAGCTGACTGCTTTCTTATTTTGTAATTTAAATTAAAGCGCCAAATCAAAGCCCTAAATCAAAGCTTGACTGGTTATTTTATCTGTATTTATACTGTTTCTTTCTTTTTTTTTTGCCAAAGTTCTCATGTCTGGTTGAATGTGGATGTACTTTTAGCATATGCTGTGACATAACCAGTGTTTTATACGCTGAACGTTGGGGTATGTGGGGACTCTTGATGACACTAAGATTAATTTGCCATTTCTTGTGACGTCTTTTTATACACGCCGTTGGTAAACCTATGATGGTTTACTGAAACCTTCATTTGAAATGATCTTTGTTGTTTTATGACTCTGTACAACCCCACTCCTCCCCTCAGCCCTCTTCATGAGCCTTCACCTTGTCAGCTTTGTGAATCATCTCTCCAGCTTGCCCTGTTTTGATTTTGGAGATCGCCGATGTCAGTGCAAAACTCCCAGGAGCAAAATGTTTTGCTTGATGTGGAGCATTTCCTCTGGGAGACCCTACAAGTTCCTTTGAGGGAGCTATGGCTGTGGTGACAGTCCATAGTCTCTCCATCAGTGTTCTAGCAGTGACGAATGACAACTTTAGCAAATCTGACAGTGCAGAATCTCTGTCCTCCTAAAACGAGTGGCCAGGCGCTGCAAGTATGGAGCCATTTTAGCAATGATGTTTCACCTCATTTAACTGTCTGACTTAATGACAGAGTCCCTACCTCAACGTCAGTCAGCAAGTTTCATGTAAAAAAAAAAATAATACAAAAAACAATTTAAACAGTTAATGGCAGTAATAAGGGTTGGGGTTTGCAGGGATAGAGTATTGTACAATGATGTTCAAAATGTAGTTGTGATGAACACAAGTGCTTTCTATCTTTCAGAATCCTTAATGTGTGTAGCAGACTTACATGCTGTATGTTTTCTCAAGTGTGGGATTAAAATCTACGATAACATGCAAAGTTCAATGAGAATTTGTGTATTGACTTACATGTTTTTGGTGTTGATCCATGAAAGTGATGTCAAAGATTATAACCCTGAGAAATATTTAGTTTACAGTTTGTACAAAGACAAAAAAACAAATGTGCCCTTCTTGTAAAATAAACATGTATGTATGTTCTTTTTTCATTTGCTTTTGATGTGTTGTTTTTTTCCTTCTTTGGGGGGCAGCATACCTTTGACTCTCAGTGGGTATTGGATGGTAATGCCACTGCAGAAGATCGATAGAAATTGATTTTGAATGGTGACGCATATTTTTTTCCAGCTCCCAAAGCGTGGTGTCCTCGCTGCCTTTAGTCTGCATTTACATAACCTGATGGTCACTTCACAGCTGACTCGACCTCTTTCTCTTCCTCTTCCTCTTCTCCTTCCCATCCTTTATGCCTGATTAGCAAACCTAAATTTGGGTGCAAACAAAGGCAAAGTTTAACATAGGGTGGCATCCTTACTCAGTGCATCTTAATGTTGACAAATTTAAGAGGCATTAACTTTTTAAAGTAGCTTATACATAATACTTGTCATTGAATTTGCCTCTCAAATAAAAACCAGATAATTTAGAGTTTTGTCAAAATGAGCATAAACATTTTGAAACTAGATTAAATTTGTGTCCATATAATCGTGATCCTTTATGGATTAAATGTGTTTCAGCAATTAGATTCTCTTTGGAAATCAAAGTTATGCCACAATTCAGGATTGTGGATGGACCACTTGTTAGTGCAGAATAACAATTGGTAGAATTTGGTAGAGTTTACTGAACAGACTTGAATTTGATGCATTTATCTGGCATTTAACTTTTAACACAAAAAAATTTCAATATGTTGGAGGTTAAAAAGTTTTGCAAGGCAATTTCAGGAAGCATGAACCATTGTCTGATGTGTTTTTGGTATCATTTCCATGTTGAATCACCCACTTTTGTCTAAGCTGACCAAAACAGTTACCAGTAGAACTAAGGAAAAGCTGGAAAATCTCCCAATTTGAAAACTGGCAATGCCTTGGACACACTTTGGTGTTCTAAGCATAACCATAGACCATAAACCTGGTTTTGGAAATGATAAAGCAGGCTGACAGTAAATTTCTGCAAACACCTCAACCTCTATCTCTTCGAAAATGTCTAAAGCACTATCATTGCCCAAAAAACAATAATTGAAATGAACTGCACCAATTCTGCCAAGAGAAGTTGCCAAATATTCAACACAACAACATGTTTTTGTATAACATTGCTACAGAAAGATGTGGTTGTGGTGTAAGTTAATAATGGCCATCTACCAAATCTTACTTGGGGGGATTTGTTTGTATTTGACCCCATTGAGTATAGCTTAGATCAGAGGTTCCCAAACTGTGGGGCGTGCCCCCTAGGCAAAAAGTCATTGATGCAAAAATGCATGAACGCTGTATGCGCTGGGTTTTTACCTTAGAATGGCCAACTCTGTTATTCCTATGTCAAGTTGATACAGCAGAGGCTTCCACACTTCCCATATCTGTGTCCTCTGTAACTTTTATCAGCAGTTAAAACTGTTTAATCCATTGTTAACATGTCGTAATCTGTTTTTCCGAGCCGCCTTTAAACGCAACATGAGCGCTACGACGCTCGCGCTGGGTTTACACCTGTGCGGCAGTGAAGGAGACCTGCTGCTGCTGAAAGTTTGGGAACCACTGGCTTAGATCATGTGTGGATTACAGAAAAAGAAAAAATAATACAATAAATTTAAACCTGCACACACAATTGTTGTTTTTTACATTCATAGAAATATTCATAATCATTTTACGTTATTAAATTAAGTAATCAAATGCATGCTCAGTGGCCAAGAAATGACATTCATGCTCATGGTACCTACCACCCGCTTCGGATGTTATCCATTCAATTTGGCTGATAACCACTGATAATGGCCATTCTATGGGATGATAATATCCAAATTGGGTGTACCTAAATGAACTTCTGAACAGAACTGTAAATCATTTATATATTTTAAAGATTTGTAATATGCAAAAGAATTAACAGTTTAAGAAACTGTGGAACAGTGGAAACAGTGATCAATAATATATCATCATATAGCTAGGTCAGAAGTCGTGTCGTCAGCATTAAACCTGAAGGCAGGACTTAACATAAATCAATATGACTTCCTTTGAAAGCCTTGACAAAATCTGTGACCTCTGAGTCAAACTGTCTTGTAGAATCATGATAAAGGTGGAAATCTACTCTGAGCAGACTAACATGCTGTTCCTCTGTATTTAAATCAAATATATATAAATGCTTTATGGCTATGGTTCCCAAACTGTGGCACAAAAACCACTGGTGATACTTTGGTGTTTGTAATATTCAGAAGAAATTGTGGGCTCAGCTATTCACCAGCTAAGTGTGAAGCAAACTGGTTATACTGAACTATTAATAAGCCAAACAGTGATATTAATACCGTAGTACATGCCTAGTTACCAAAAAAGGGAAGAGCAGCAAACAATATTTTAAGTAATATTATAAGTATGCACTACTTTGTGTTGGTCAGTCACACTAAATCCCAGCAAAACAATTTGAAGTTTATGGTTACAAGGTTGTAAAATTGTGAAAAGGTGAAGCAGCCATGTGGTGGGGATTTTGCAAAAATATTTGATATCATTAGTCAAAATGGCTGGCCTGGAATTTTCTAAAAAATTACACAAACCTACAGCAAAACCATGAAACAGACACCTAGTCTGCAGTTGTTTCACTTGATCACATACATCAACTGGATGTAAGAATTCAAACAGCTGGAATAATAAGAATAAGAATAATTATTAGAGTAGAAGATTTATAATAGAGTTTTGAAGCTCAATCATCTTTCTGTTGGTTGAGTTTGAGCTTGCTGACTAAATGCACCAAGCTAAGCTTAAATTAGCCAGATATACTATGTGTAATGAGAAACAACATGTTAACCAGAGGAGAAAAAGTCACATAAGGAATCTTAATAATTTACTTTCTGACACACATCAGGCCTTGTATTGATATTTAACCTATTTCAGTCTAAAATGTACTGATGAACAGCAGTGGGGTCACAGTGGAAATACTGTCAAGGTTAATGATAGACTGCAGGCAGCAGAATGCAACTCGGTGTTGCTTTTATGTGTGTATGTGAGCGAGCTGGACATGCATGCATGGTAATGTGCTTATGTAACAGCAGCTTCACTCATTCAGCTCCTTTGCTCATTCGTAACTTATCAGAGGCAGGAGGCAGCTTTTCTCGCTCCCTCTCTGAAACCCAGAGAAATTATTATACAAAATTGACTTTTTGAGATTTGTGTCATGTTATAATGACATGCTCCTCCAGACTAGTTATCTCCTCATCAATAACATACCTGGAGCATTGCCTTGATTTGTTCATGCATGTTTGAAAAATCCTTGAATTTCCCTTGATAGCCATTCAGGAGGGCCCAAATACTCTATTTTCACAGAGTCCTTGCTTGGAGATTCAATCTCCAAGATGAGTTTCCCACGCACAGAACACCTCCCCCCATGTCAGCTTCTCCACTCAGCTCCTCCAGACTAGCCAGCAACAATTAGCAAACACCTGGCAGAACTGCAAGTCTGCTGAGCTCATTACACAAACTGCTTCTGAGTCCAACGCTCCTAAGAACTGTTGTACATAGCAGAATGGAAAAAGAATTGTTGTGATAATGTGCTGTTGGAAAGAACAGTAGCTTCTTAAAGAGACAGACGCCAATTTCAAGACCTCAAATTGTAAATTAAAATTTCTGCTACAATGTGTTTGATATATGCATATTTATCAAAAATATGGTTACTACAAAATAGCACCATGTGTCTGGAACCTACATGAAGCCATCCCTTTAAAGCTTTATTGGAGCAAAAAGAAAAGAAACCTCACTCTTCCCAGTGTTATGCTTAAGTGTTTTTTTTTTTTTTTTGATGCCATGACAACACAATATGTCTGCTGTGAAAGCTATTATAGCTACAGTAATAGGGGAGCTGTTATTGTCCAAGTCATCTCTTCACCACTTCATTGATGTGCTCTGTGTGTTTTAGAGAGCCTGCTGTCAGATCCAAAATTATGCAATGAAACTCAGCTGTTTGTTTGGTTGCATTTGGCCCAAAACGTGAACCAATCACCTAAGGGTGACTGCGTCAAGCCTCAGAGATAGAGTAAGGCCACCGGATAGAGCTTGGAGTAAAACTAATACACCAACTGCAATGAGGCACACACACATGTGCACCAGGCTAAGGTAGCAGGTGCTGAACCATATTGTGGATGAACTGCTTTGGCCCAAATATCCATTCGTCCATCTAACTGTAATTGCATCAAGGTCCTTGGTGCATTAATTAGGCGCCTAGTTGTGTTCTGTGGTGTACAAGCCTTTTTTTGTGTGTTTTTGTCAGAGTTAGCAGCAGAGTCTCATATCAGCCCCACAGCTCCCTTCCCTGTCCACTGAAACAACAAATTGAGTTGAAGTGTCACAAGGTTTGTAGTAGAAAGTGTTCAGGCCGCATTTACTCAGATGCCAGTATACCATTCCAGGAGAGACTTTCTGAAGTAGGAAAAGAATTTGAAGAGGGAATAGCCTAGTTTGTCCCAACTTTTTTTCAAATCTAGATGAGCATTTGGCTCAGGCCTGTAAACGGGCCTGGCCCATTACCAGAATGATCTGGGTTACAGATCTGGACCAGAGAGGTGATCCACAAGTGTTACGACAATACTGCACTTGACTCTGATGAAATTCTTTTTTCATTCAGATCTGAACCGGATCAGAGGTTTTTTGCCGATGCCAGGCAGAATCATGATTCTATGCGAAGACAACCTCTGACTGTCATGGGGATCTGGTGATTTGTAAATGAATTGGGTCCAGCTCTGAATGCTGTCTCAGTAGCCCAGTAGCCCGTCAGGATTTGATCTACAGCATTTCCTCAGAGGGTTAAAATATTTTTTCTAGAATTCTCAGAAGCACATGACACGCCTCGGTGGACTTTCCTTTCCACAAAATGCTAAAAACATGAATTAGTAAATAACAGCATTGTCTGACACGGGACTCGTGTCCTATTTTATCCATGTTATTTCATCTTTGTGTTTAATTAAATGCTGTTTCGTCTCAGTCTAATGGATTGTGTCTTTGGACTGTACCTCTGCCAAAACCCTCTCAGAGGCTTTCTGACAGCTACTTCAGTCATTAATCAAGTGATTGTGCTCAGCACTGAGGGGCCGTGTGATTTGTTCAGGGTTGTTCAGCCTCCTGGCTCTTGTGCTATCATGGAGCACTGAAGTTATTTTAATGGCATTGCTACGCTTAAAAATGTCATATTGAGATATCTCAACTGCTTAAATTGAATTGGTTCAAGTAAAAATATTAATTGTTTTGAGGTTTTAAATAAAAGATCTCTATCCTGGGAGAAGACCTTGTCTGTCATTGTTTGATTTCTGCTGATGAGTGAAAGTTCTAGATGATCCTAAATGTTGCCTTTCTTTTTCTGGTATGGCTGCATGCATTGGTTGGTGCTTTAAACTGTCACACCCTGGTGTTGATTTCAAAGAGTCATTGCCTTCTCAGTCAATTTTCATTCTTTGTGTGATTGTAATTCGCTACAGCTGGTTTCAACTGCAGCTGGAGCAGACATATTTTTTTTGCTGGCATCTTGTTTTTGTTTACTACAAATGTTATCAAAAGCAAAATTCAATTATGAGCACAAGAGCACAGCCCTGTCAGTGAAAGTGTATTTTACTAGCTTTCACATCTACACAGTGTGATCATGAAAATTGCACTTTTAGACATAAAATTTGATAATTCCGCCATTACTGATATTTAAAGATTCCCTGGTAACCAAGCCGCTCTTCTTAGCCATTCTGCCTTGTCTTTTCTCCACCTGAACAAAACCAAGACTTTTCTTTTGATCTTTTTTATTCCTTTTCTGAAGCTAATCTTCCTTTTCTCACCTGTCTGAAGTCAGTGGGATGGCTCCCTCCCTCTCACTGCCTTTTCCTGAGTCACACTGAAAAATACATGTGCAATATTAGCTCAAGGTGAAATTAGATAACATATTTTAGGATTTTACATATATTAAGATATATTTTCACATTTAAAAAATACAAAATGAGGCTTGTGAGTGACATATTTGCTCAATTGCCAAATTAGAAAGATAATTGAGAATGGCTGGAGTATTTAAACAGAATTATCCAAGCAAAAATCTAAATTCTACGGGAACTAACAATAATACAAAAGTATTAATATTATACAAGTACTACTTTAAAATAGACTGAGTTCTTTAAGGGACTTCAGGGTAAAACACATCCTGGTGAACGAGTCTGCAATTTATATTTTCCATTATATTTTTACTTATGTTAATTAGAAGCCTGCAAAATCAGGCTTTTGCAGGGTGAAAATGATTGTGGGTCTTTGAATCCAAACTTTGAATCCAAAAGAAAATTAAGGAATTACAACAACATTCCTATTTTTGCATAAAAATATGTTCCTCACCATTATTTTGTTTTTATTGAACTCAATAGTTCAACCAAGTATATGGTTTTGGTTGATGCTCTCATAGACTGAAAACAGTGGGAGTTCTTAGTTCTTGTGCATTTAATGAAATGCATAAATGACAGAAGATTTTAAATGCTAATAATCACTGACTAGAGCTGATAGAAAAAGGGAGAAAGACAATTTTAAGTTATTGATGACTCATTGGTGTATCTGTATACTATAATCTATATCTGTGTATAAGTAAACACAGGTATATGAATCCTTGATCATTTTTAAGCTCTGTGTCCTAAAATTCCATTTTATATCATAGTGATTTAAAGTGATAAATAATTATAGCATCTTCCAGGTACCAATTTGGCACTTGAGTGATTCCCTACAGGAACACTCATTACTAAAACAGTTTTGTGCCAGGTGCAAATCATTAGAAAATCCATCTCTTTTGTGATCCTCCCTCCTATTCCAGACCTATTTATTCGTCCCGACAGTAATCCCCAGACTGCCACTCACCACCTGCTCTCAGCACACATACATCCATGTAAAGCATTATTAAATAGAACTAGAATAAACTTATGTTAAATATGTACGCCCTTGATGAAAAGCTACTTTCAGTTACACTTCATTTTGTAATTTTGTGTTCTAGCTGCGTTGTTCTCAAACACATTCGACTTAACATGTTAGTGAAACCCAATTTTTTATAGAACTTTGAAAACAGTGTTTACTTTCAATCATAAAAGTATTCAGATCTTGGCACCTCTTGTCCTGGTGCCATGTTGGTGCTAAATAAAAAAAAAAAACGGTCTTGGTGCAAGAAAGATAGGAACTTATTTCAATAAAGTGAGAGGCAAACTTTTTAACTGTGAATATTTTATTCATGAAGTCAAGCTTCTGACTTTCTTTGCTGTTCTTATGCATGCACCACACTGACTTTATGCAAACCCTGTTTTTCAATTTCTTAAATTCTTCAAGTCTTTAGTCGACTAACATACAAGTAATCTATTCAAAATAAATGCTATTCATATTTTGGTTAATTTAATGCACATGTTTCCATGGTCTAAGGTAACCACACAGAAAAACAGAGGATTTAAATAGAAAAAAGATAATAGATGAAAACAGAAACACATCAAGATAATTGTCATGGTCAGACAAAAGTCTTGTTTCTACAAAAGTAGAACAGAAAAAAGTCTTTGTTATATGTCGTCCCATTAGTGTTTGGCCAAAATCAGACGCTGTTTTTGATACTTTAATTTAACTTAAATTAACACAATAATAACAAAATACTAAACAGGGAAATAATGGCTTTTGCTTGACATCAACAATATGAAAAAAGCTATGCATAACCAGACCTTGATAAATTATCTCTTAGAAAGCAGAGATGCAGCATTGCATAAATCTTTTCACAGGTCTGATCTCCATCTTTTTAATTCAATAGTGCTGACTCAGCACAGTCATTCTGTTGGTACCAGTTTCAGTTAGTGTTTTCTTTGTTATGAATTGTACTTTTGTCAGCACTGCAAAAAGTCCCACCACCTTGTTCTTAATGAACAAAGACAGACGATGTGTCAAGTTAAGTAAAACAAAGGAATGAAAGAAATAAAACTTCACCCAAGAAGCATGAAATATTTCTGGCAGCACCTTTCAGAAGTGAGGAAGATAAGCTTAGTTTGAAACAAATTCTCATCAAAACAATAACCATCACAGATAAACCCTGTATTTTACTGCTTGTCTTGTGTGTGTGTGTGTGCGTGCGTGTGTGTGTGTGTGTGTGTGTGTGTGTGTGTGTGTGTGGTGTGTGTGTGTGTATACATTCATTATGAAAGTATACACAGAAAATGGCCAGAAAAGCAGTGGAGTCAAAGAGATGGACATATGGCAAGCTCTTTGTTGAGACGGTAAAAGATCTGATTCAGGGCAGTGAATGTGGACTGAAAAGTCAAATGTCAGTCTTTAAGCCCATTTGATCGACCCCAACCACATTTATACTACATTCAGACATCCATGCATTTCTTTAAGTGAAGACATCCATCCATCCATCCATCCATCCAGAAATACACTGGATGGATGGATGGATGGATGGATCTCTGTCAAATTATGGGCAGCTCTAAAATGCTAATATTGCTGCTCATCACAAGAAACATGTTGGTAAAATTAAAAGATTACAATAAGCCTGAATCTGACGGGTATGAACAGTTTTTTGCTAACCTGTACATGTACATACTTACTCTGAATTACACCCAAGCAAAAATAATCACATTGTGGTTTTCAGAAATTATATCTGAGTTTTAAAAAGATCTCAGGGTCTTCACATGACAAAGTGCCCTTTACATGCTGTTGAAAGTTAAATGTTCATGAATACACCGAAGGAAAGGTATTGAACAACAATGTTAAACGTCACACTACTGCAAAAAGCAATTCATTATTCTGAGAAAAAAAAAAGAAAGAACACGGCCACCTCTCTGTTTGCTCAGGATCTCGTTTATGTTCCAGAAAGTTTTTTGTCCTGTTGAACCTGTAAGACCAATACACAACTTTGTCAAAATGAGAGCCATTATGTTTGTGGTAAAGAAAACATTGCATTCTGACATAAAGCACTATTTCATCCATGAATAAATTTCTGCTTTGGGGCAGGGGCAGTTTGCCATTATTGATGGAACTATCACTTCTGATCATCACAAGCAAGGGAAAACGAAGCCATAACAGGATTAGAAGAAACAGATACTGTGTGGAAACAGCCAAGTGAAATCCTGAGCTTAATCCAACAGACAAGTTTCAGAAGGATTTGAGGTCACCAGCTAATGCAATAACTTCTCAACAAGTATAAGAAGAATTGGATAAAATTCATCTGAATTATGCAGCACAGCTCAACAGCTTTTCTGCAAGTTTGGCTCAAGGTTTCCTCTGGCTTCTGTCTTTTGTTTGTGACCACAGCAAGCAGCTATTTTTCTGTGATAAATTTTAAAAAGCTTAGACCCGTTTAACACCTTACAGCAGGAAGACACAGGAGGAAATAAGCCGAGGCACTAAAGTGGCCTATTTAATGGTGAAAAGCCACATGTTCCCTTCAGGAGCAGATAAAGACGCTTCACATCTACAAGAATCATGAATATTGGTCAGAGGCCCCTAAGCAACTGCTGCCTAAGCAGTTGATCAAATTAATTAAAAAGCTGACCAAGTACCAGTGGTTTTTTTGCAACAAGGAAAATACCTTTGTCCTTTTTTTTTTAGACTCTTGTTGATTTTACCTATCTGCGATTTGCACAGCCGAGATTTTTAAGCAACATTCTGCAGTAAAGCCAAAATGGGTGTAATCATGTCACAGACTCTGATCCAGGTCTTCCTCTTCCCTCCTACAATCTAAGACTACATATGTTCACCCCTCTGCTGACTCTATTCTAGCTCATGAACTGGAGTCACACCTCTTTCTCTGTGTGTTTCTCATAAGGAAGCACCAACTGCCACCTCGATTACGCACGTCACCGGGCGAGTCGGAACTGCTTCACAGCTTCGCGCTGATACTCTTAGGATTTCAAGATTTTATATTCATGTCTGAAGTGCTTTCAACTTGAATTAAAGATGAGTTCTGTCTCCTTCTGGATTAATTGATGTGAGTCTATATGCAGTATTGACTCAAATGTGCACGCCAACTCCCATGTTTACATTTAGTGAGTGTGGTTTTAGGAATTCAAAAGGAATAGGAAAACAAATGTTAAATCATATTTCCTGTTGTTAAAGACAGATGACTAACTCACCCTAAATAGCCATAAGAAAGATGTCTGTGACCATCCAGTATTCACATACTTATCTGAAGGATTTCAACTGAAGACATTCTCATTACATATTTAATTTTGTTCATGATGCAGTCACATGAACCAATTATAGTATCCTACCTGCATTTAAAAAGATATTCTAAAATACAGATGTCTGCATGTGAAACAGTCATGCAGAGCCAGATCTTAACACATCACACCATTATGTCACCTGACCTAGATAGAAAGCATAAAAATGTATGAAAGTTGTTCATTCATTCATTCATTCATTCATTCATTCATTCATTCATTGCCTATTTTACATGACTGCAAACAAGCTGCTCCGAGGATAAATACTACTATGAGTGATGTCAAAAGTATGTGACCACACTTTTTGCGATTTATGTTTGATACTTCTGCTTTGTCAAATATTCCTGACAACTAGAACAGGAAATGGTTCCACCTTGGATTCTGCTTATTAAAATTCAGCACTTTCTGCTAGGATATGGCGACTTTAAAATTGTGGACTTTTTGCCTCCTTTATGCTTAGTGCAGCTTAGATTTAGCCTGAGATGATGGATTACAGTGAAACCATGAACAGATTATATATTTCACAGTTTGCATGTGTACTGTATGAATTTGTCTTTTGCATTCTAAGTGCTTACTGTGTTACTTTGTGCAACTGCTGCTATTCATCTGGTTCTGAACAGCGCTGTGTTCGTTATGTTCACAGTGAACACCTGTCTTCTTCTTGCTTTTGAGTTTTTGGTGTAATTTATACCCAACTCTCCTGGGGTTCAGCTTTTGTACTATATGCAGACTGCATATGGCTGCTATAATGAGTTTAGAAAAGCTTTTTTCTACTGCTCTTAACTCTTAATGCTATTACATAATAGTTCCTAAAGACAGCAGAATTTTGAAACAGGGGTCCACATTCAGATCTATTTTTTTCTGTTAATTGCAAAGTTAAAAGTTAGACATAATATTATAAAAAATTGACTTAAATAGAGCCTTTTTTCCAGGGGGCACATGCAAGCTCTTCTCTCCCTTTGTCACGTTTCCGCCTTTGATAAATGGAACCACTAACAAACCAGACAGTTGAACAGTGAATAGTGTATAGAATTAATTTGAACTTTTTCAATATTTTCCATCTTCAAATTCAAATGGCTGAATTGTCCCCGGAAAACTAAACGTAACTCAGCAATTAGTTTTGCTTTTTAAAAGCAACATATAGCCTTAAAAATATTTTGCTGCCAGTAAAAATGTTGCTTTGAAATGTAACATTGGGGATCATAATGGTGTTAAAGTAAATTAGGTTTGACTGACATAATATTTGTTGTTTCAATCTTTCTTATAACAACTTTTGTCACTATTTTCACATGACATTTATAACAATTTATGTTTTTAATAAATCCTCATTTCTTTGCTATAGGAAAAACTCACTAAAAGACAAATATGATTTTGTTGTTCTTTTCAATAAATACTCTACTTGAAGTCCCTAATTAAAAAAATAAGTCTAAACAACAAATTTATTCACAGCTTAAGTGCTCTTAAAATAGATTGTAACACTTTATCGGGAAACTAGCTGCTTTCAGCTGTCCAAAGATAAAATATCCTTGTGTATCAATAGCTACTGATGTCCTATAGAGGATATATAAGCTGCTTAACAAGATTAAAATGTTGTAATTTTCTTCAAGACAACCATCCGAGGGGTCACTTTTGGGGAAGAAAAAGTCTTGGTGATTTATTATCTCAGAGACTTTGGTTCCCAACACAGGCAGTGGCCTATATTTGTAGGCTTCCACTCTTACAATTTTTTGTAAACGTGGGAGACATTTGCCCTAAATTTGTAAGGTGGATATGTTGTGACAGTTGAGCCGGATGCCCCTGTTCTGCCAAGAGTTATTACCATATCAACAGAAAATGTAACCAAAAAACATCTTGATTTGAAATATTATTGATAAGCCAATTGAGTAACTTCAACAGAATCTGGTTGGTTGTCGGATTTAGGATTAAGAAAGTGAAACTGATAGGATTAGTTTTCTTAAACCAGTTAGACTGAGTGTGAAAAAGTACATTTTTACATTTTTGCAGACCACTTTTATGGATATTTTCACACCCCTATATCTCATAAAGTTCTGGTTCTGGGCCTTTGCTCGGACCTGGACATTTGCTTTCTCAATTACTAATCTGCTCTTAGTGAATTTGCTAGTATGCTGTGAGTTATTGTAGGCCATGCTGCAGAAGTTTTAGCTTTAATTTCTTTTATTATGTGGTCTCCTGTTTTCTTCAGGGACCCTCTGATACGATTTAGTATTCATGGTGGATTCTATTATGTCGAGCTGGCCAAGTTCTGTTGCAACATCTTGGGGTCTACTGTCAAATTTAACTTGCTTGGATGGTCAGACCTGGGCATGTTGGAAGTCGTTTTTAATTTTCTTCACTTGTAGGCTGGAGTAGTTGATTTAAAATTCTTTTGAGATCTCTTTGAGTCTTTTATCAGACCCTAAGGTTGCAACAGTCCTCTTAGACAGCTCTTTCAAACTTGCCATGATGGTGGTAACTCACAAGCAATCAACATCTGAGGTTTAAACAGTGAAAATGTAGTTTGAATGCATGTAGTGATGTTCTGCACATGCTCCTCATGTGATACAGCAATGCTTCATTATAGTGGTAATAAATATGGGGGTTATCCTGCTTTTTTATTACATTTACTGAAAATTTTAAAAGCTCTTCTCTCCAGTTGTTGTTGTTTATTCAAGCCGTCTTTTCAGTATTGTTACAATTCATAAAAAAATACACATTTTTAACCTTCCTGTAGTCAAAGCTCGAAGCTCGAGAAGAGCAAGGCAGAAGTCATGGTTGGATGACAAGAGAAGTGATGTGAGAGTCTGAGGGGGTCAGATTGAATCTCTTCAGTGTAAAAAACTCACGTTGGGTCCATTCGACCCCTCCTGGGACTGCAGGAGGGTTAAATATGAAAAACAGAGGCTTTCAATGGCCTTCATAATTTCTGAATTGTGACATTGATACACTTGAATCATTACATAACTTTTACCCTTTGAAGCCTGTAAATACATCTTTAGTTCTATAGCTTTAGCCAATAAAGGTTGAAAATAAGAAAATCTCAAGAAGATTCTAATTAGATAGGTGAACATTATTTGTGTTTCATCAGATCAGGTCAGATGTATGACCAGCAAGAATATGTTATATAACATAACATAAATAATATTTCATGAGTGCAAAATGTTCTGTTTTCACAACTGTATCAAAAGAAACTGAGGAGTTTGCATGGAATGTCAACATGTTTTTGCTTTGACATTGTGCTTTTTTGCAAGCGGTCTATAATTTGCAAACAACAATCAATGCTTCCTTTGGACAGTGATGGAACAGACAACAGATCCAGAAAAACATGCTTTGGTAGACCAGGATTTCTGTTGTGAACATTTGTGGTGTCATTTAAGACGTATTCACACCAGACATATTTGGTCGGCTTTAAATGGACCAGAGTTAGTTTCCTTCATTGATCTGGACCTTTTGTGCAGGTGTGAATACAGTTAAGCGATCCCTGGTGTGGAGCAAACAGCTGGACTGAGGGCACTTATTTGAGGTGGTCTCAGACCCCCTGAATCACCAATTTTTATTTTCATCTTCATCCCCTGAGTCTCTAATTGTAATTTTGCTGCGTGCTTTGCTGTGCATATGTGTTTGTCTTTATACCCTGCTGGGAATTTTAATCAGAATTCAAAGCAACCACTGAGACCATCTGCAACCTTGCAGAAAAATCCGAGGTCAACATACATAAGAGGGTCTTCAATACATTTCATTGCCCCAAATTTTTGAATTATATTAAAGTTAGTTCTAATGGGGAAGGTTAAGTGATGATTTTTTTATTGCAAAACAGAAAATGAACAAGAGTTTAATGGATAGCCTTACTGCAGCAGGATGACAGAACAGAAAATGATTAGTGACAGTTCATTGCCTTACTTACTGAGGTGTTTATGGTGCCTGCTGAGTTTAAAATCCTGCATGACAATGACTGACTCCCTTCCAGTACAAGCCTGTTTTAGTTATGGTAAATTGCTTTAGAGATTCAGACAACCTTCATCTTCTCTGTATGGACACAAAGATTGTGAAACCACATTACCAACATATTTTATTGCATGTCGAAGTAATCAAATACCATCAAAGGGATTAATAGATGTTCCAACCTATTTATAGTCTGTAATCCCATATATAAATATCACAGAAGTCATAAATATATGATGTCCTGTATTATTTTCATATAAAAATTATGGATACTTTATTTTGTGGAATAAAACATACCTGACTATATTTACCCAAAAGAGTAAGAAGAAATATTTTAAAGCATGTGTCTTTGACCTCAGTTTTTAAACTTAGCAAAGTATTGGTATTTTTGAAAGGGTCTGAAATGACACTTTTCATTTAATCTAGATCAATCTGATTAGATTGATCTAGGGATCAGTCTAATCAGTGGCTAAATGCCAAAGTAAGAAGCCTGCGTCTTCAGGTGAATTTCAGAGTGTGAAGATATTTATGCACAAAGCAAATGTATAAAGTATATGTTAAAACAATAGTTTTTTTAACAATAGGACTGATTGTTGTAGGATTTATTAGAGCATTGTTAGTGAGAAATTTGAAAATTATTAGAAGTCTAATAAAAAAATAATAGTTTATCTTTGCTATTGTACCTCTCTCCCAAATTAATTCTTTCACTTAAACCCCAACTGTCTATGCAGTTTAACAAAATGCTTGTTACTAGGCAACATTATCCATGTTTTCTTTTGTTTTGCCGTAATAGATTTAAATCTATTAAAATGGCAGCATTTTAAGGTAATCCTGCCACCTATATAGAAAGTAAATGGGATGTTAAATAAGTGAAAGGATGTATGGAGGGAATGACAGGTTAGGGGAGAAAAGAAGATAAATGGGGCCTCTGACTGAAACCTGAGCCATACTGATCTCATCCCAGGATTTTTTTTAATAGTCCTGTTGTGCTGTTTTCATAATGACTATCTCAGCTGTCAAAACATCTTCTACTAAACCCCTTCTTTTAATTAGGTGCCTCCATTTCAACATATGGAATATGTGTGATGTGTGTTAATCACGAGGAACCGCTTAAAGTAGAAGGACTTCGTATTCAGAGGACTATTATGAATATAAGGAGTTGCATTTAGATTAATGTTTAATGTTTTGAGTAACAGTCTGATTAATAATTCGTACTCTTGCTAAGACTTCATCATGTTCATTCTTTACAAAAAAGTTTAGCATTAATTGGGTTTCTCCTCACTCCAGTGCATCTACATTCTTCCTATTATGTGTTGACTCTCTGAAACCCTTAGGCGTGTCTTGTAAATCAGTTTCATGTATGTCATGAAGTGCAGCAAAACTCAAGATACTGCATACAGAGTGGGTTGCATATGACATTCAACTCAGTTTTTCTTATATAGCACTCAATTAATACAAATTTGACCTCACAAGCTAAATCCTTATAAATCATATCAGTCCAGTATATTCAAGTACAATCCAATAATTTCGCATTCAATTTTAAGTTCATACTCTCTGTTACAGATAATACCATGTCTATGACCTTGTAGCTTCAATATAGTCCCTTGACTCAAAAAACAAATGAGTATTTGTCACACTTTATGCCATCTATTTTCTCAAGATAAACAAGAGGTTATATCCCATGTGCAAGAAGAGAAACCTTCATGTTTGGACTTTTCAAATGTATGGTTGAAGTTCAATCTTGTTGCAGATTCTTCCAAAATATTGAACAATATATCTCTTGAAATAATCCCAGAGCTCAAAAGCTTGATTAATTTTAAACCAAATTTTTATAGCAATTATATTGTCATAGAAAAAAGAATATTGTAAGTAGGTTAAAAAGGACTGTAACTATTTTGAGTCTCCATATAAACCCTTGTTTTTCCTCACATCTCAGAAGAAAATGGTTTGATCAAGCAGTACCTGTATGCTACAATCAGACCATTACAGATTTTCTTCACAAGCTTAACTAAAAGATGAAAACTCAAATCTGTAACTGAGAGAGAAATCAACAGAAATCGCAACATCTTTGTAAATTCCATTCCTCTCGGCTTTATTGAGCTACCCACCAGATAACAGAGTGTTATTTAAGTGGAAGTGATTAAGCCTGATTGATGAGGCTGTAAGGAGTCTGGGAGGAAGCGTAGGGGGCTGATTTAGGCTCAAAGCATCCTTGCTGTGCTTGATTTAATTCCCAGTGGAGAGATTATCCAGCAGCAATGTTTCCACTGAATTACTTTACTTTTCACTACAGCCCTATCACAGGAATTTGACCCTGGCAGTGGTGGCTCCTGAGGGGAGGAAGGGATCTTCAGTTAAACAGGTGGATTTTGGAGTTGTAGGAAACACAGTAAGAGTGTGGAAATATAGATTAAAGTTGACGAAATAGCAGTGGTGACAGCAAATTAACCAGTAACTTTTAAGACAGTAGCTGATTGCTAATTTGTTTTTGTGTCCTTGTGTAGTGTAGTGACTTACACACAAGTAGTGTTTTTATATATACACTTCTGCTGCTTCTTTCATACCTCTCTTTAGTCAAATTAAATATATTGTAGTAGATTTTATTTTCAGAATCAAATCAACAGTTATTTTTTTATTTATATTTTCTTCTGTTGCAAAAAGATATTCATTAGCTCTTCCTTTGAACTTTAGTTATGATTTTTCATATTATTACTACCATATTATTACCATAAAAAATCTTCTTAAAACTTTTATGGAAAGTAATTTTTTTCTCATTCAGGACAATATCTTTAAAATATTCCTTTTTCTTCTCCCAGGTGTGCAGATCAGGAGCTGCAGTAAGCAGTTTATTTCAGAACTTCCTTTGCAACTAACGACTGTATTAGAAGCCTAAAGCTTTTACTTCTCTTCTCTTTCCACCTTTCATTCAATCCTCCATTTTGCCTTTAATCATGTGCACAAACTCATTCATAACTTCAAAGACTTCTGATTAATTTACATGAATGTCCTGAAGATCTATGAAAGCAAGCCACAGTTAGTCATATGCTCTCGCCACTCCTGTGGGTGTAGTTCAGTTCCTATCAGCCTGTTAAGCTCATGGATGGATGGATGAATGATTTATTATGATTTTGTCTGTTTAAATATTATAAGAACATATATTTTTACGCATTTGTTAAAACTCCTTTTTTCATTATCTTTAACACCTGCTGCAGATTAACAATAAAAAAACGGAAAGTCTTCAATTCTGAACTAGATTGTTCTAAACTAATAAATTATTCAAACCCGATTTGAGACTCTGAATCTTGGATTTGATTTGGTCAGGTCCATTTGGGCCACACTGGACCTGATCCAGCTTAGGAACTAAAGTATCCTCTTCAAACCTGAACAAGATTATTCTACACTAACAGATTTAATCTGACCTCTTAATGTTTTTGATCTTGTGGTGCTCATATCATGCGCATGGTTTAAAATAAACCTGACTGAATGATTTTCACCTACTTGGCAATTATTTTTTTCCACAAAAACCCACTTTTTGAAGAGTGTAGGGTCCTGTCACTCAAAAGTCATTCTATGAGTTAATAAGCACCTGACATTTTTAGCAGTGAAACCACTCTGCAGTATATACTCATGCAAAGAAATTTTCTGACATATTTAACTTCTTAAGTCATGTGTAGGAAGGCAATGTTGAAATTATTTTTACTATTTTTTTCTGTTTAGACATTGAAGTATTTGAAAAGCATCCCCACAAATATTAAGTCGTGAATGTAATATATTTCATTAAGCAAGTGTTACACCAGTGTTTCTGCTAAAAATCTAATTTAGTCTGATTTGACCCCCTGCCTTCTCCAGATCAAGAAGCTTAGATTTAGTGATCAAGTTATTTCCTTTCTAAACCAGAAATATGCATTTAACTGTTGATTATATTACCACAAACCTGAATCGAAAATGTTTTTTCAGACCAGCTGTTTGTACGGTAGTATTGCTTAAACATATTTTCATTTTTCATAATTTCTCTAATTTATTTTGTGAACAACCAACATATTCAGCAAAAACAACCAGAGTTCACACCTTGCAGGAATTAACAAGCAACAATATCACAGAAAAGCTGCTTTCATATATACTTATAAATTATTTCCCCCTACCAGTGAGAAAGTGTCAGCTAATTGGATTTGTGTATATATGAAAAGTGAGTCAAAAACAATGGCTCTGTGAAAATGGTTGTAACAGTAAAACATGTATTTTTCAGTGTTCTCATGTTAACAGATGAAGAAAAAATATGTTCCTGGAATATTGGTTGGAACAACTGACATTACTTATCAAATTGTACTGTAAAGCTGCTTCTGCTCATGATAATCAGATGCTTAAATTGTGTTTGGCATTCAGCCAGTACCAGCAGAAGTTGCCAAGACTCAAGTGGTTTAATAGATGAAATATGATGCCCTTCTCAAAGGAACTGACTTTTACTCAAAGTTACACAAGTTATTATTCTTGTTTTTTAAGATCTCTTTTGGCAAACTTTTAAAATGAAGGAGTTGTTTCATGAACAGCTGCAGAAGTCATATGACATATTATCTGTGTTCAGGTGGAAATATATGAGGGAAAATTAAAAAAATTGCTGTGTTTGTCATAAATGACAGAAACATATATGTTTCCTCTCTACGGAAGGGATTTTCTCATGGAGTCTCAAATGACATTTCTTCTACTGGGTCTTACATTTGTATTTAAACAATGTCTAAACAACAGCAGAAATCAGAAAAAGGTGGACAACCTGGACATTTTCCCAGTCCATCACATGGTGACACACCTAAAGACAATTTGGACAGAATAACTAACCTAACAGTTGTTTTTTTATCGTTGAAGGGAGCCACAATATCTTGTGATAATCAACACATGCATGAGGAGAACATGCAAAGTCAAAGCAGAAGGATCCCAGGCTGGAAACTAGGATGTCCTTGCTACAAGGCATTGGCTTTACAATTATTAAGTTTTTTTTTATGTCCTTTTATCATTGTGACAATCTTTCTGGAAATGGCTGATCTTTGAACACAATTAACTTCAAACAGCGTATTTTCTTCTTCAATGAAAAAATGCTTTTCTAATTATCCAAGAGCCAAATGCTTTGTTAGGTTAATCGCCATTTCGCCTGGTAAAGCAGCACCAGCCTCTGCTTTATCTCTCTTTTCTACTCCAGAACAGAAGAACTCATTTCCACCAATATTTACACCTGAATGCCACATTTTTGATGAATATCCCCTGATTAAATGTAGGAAGCTGAATGTTTATGAATGAACATAATCAAAATGTTAAAATGTCTGTTTAATAATAAACAATAGATCTTAGAAAAACATATGGATCTTAGAAAAACATATGGATGTTTTTCTAAGATCTGTCCCAGCAAATCTGCTGGGACTTTCCGAAACAAGCAAGTCCCAACAGATTGAATCCCACAAGGTCATTACCATTACTTTTGACCCTATTTTAAACAAGTGTAGATTTTAAACATTTGTCATGTGGCCACCTGGTGCATAGTTTCTCTCATTATGCTGGTTAAGGAATTCTATCAGAGATTATGCTTAGAAGCAAAAAGTAGGTCAAGGAAAAGACAGAAACATTATGCTTGGGTGGATTTGCATACTTCTATAAGCACCACCAACGTAACCCATTTTTACAGAGTACTTTGGTAACTTAAAGCTTTTTCTTAATCTACAAGCCTCTGGAAATAATGTCTAACTGGAGGACATGCCTTCCAGGAAAGAGTGTTATGAAAAGCTGAATTAGCAGTGTACATTGAAGTTGTTTTGCAAGTGAAATTACTTTACAAACCCCTCTTCAAACACCACTTTGGCCAATTTGAGCAGTTGATCATATTTTTCAACAACATATGTTAAGTGGTCATTTAAGGGGTTGTTCTTTTGAATATTTGAAACTGAGATATGAATGCACAATATTTACAAATTGATCGCTCTTAATTTATTAGTGAATACTTAGTATGAGCATAAACAAGTTTTAGTTCAACAAATAGCTGCACATATTGTCTTACAAGGACATTCATATACTTGTAACTCCCATTTTGTCATACTGAAAACTCAAAGTGTTTTACACTACAATCAGCCATTTGACTATACTGACATCTAGAAATTTGTTAAGAAATACCACAGTTTCTCAGATGAATTTAAGCCTGGACTTTGACTGAGTCATTTTAACAAGTGTAGATTAGATTTAACAAGTGTTGAATATATTTTGTTCTAACATAATGATTGGTGATTGGTGTACTGCATGTAATTTAGGGGAATCAGATGTTGGGATAAGGACAAAAAAGCTTCTGTTTCTGTCTACTTCATATTGTCCACTACTTTGAGTTGGTCTGTCACATACAATCCTCCCAAAATGCACCAAAGATTAAGTCTGTAATGTAACAAAAGTGTATAAATACTTTTACAAGGCTCTATAAATAATCTTGTTTTTCTTGCATGAGGCTATGCAACATAATATTCTTATCAAATATAATATAGGTTGTACATGCAAACCTTTGACCTTTAATTCATTAAATAATAACCTGTGATGCTATTTGCACTACAAAAAAAAATAAAAATAGATGAATAGCTGGAGAGGTCTAAAGGGAGTTACAGCAACTGAATATAAAAAATATTTTGGTATTGATTCATGGATTTTCTTATTCACTCTGACAGAGATGCAAAATTAAATTCAAATGGAATTCATGTTTTTTTTGCTCCCCAAACTTTACATCACTCAGTGGGGGGTCCACTAGTGTGACTCAAAGTCATTTTGGGATGTGCAGTATTTTTGCACTTAAAGCTTTTGCCTTTTGCAAATAGATAGTTTGAAAAAAGGCAAGACAGAGATATGGGATAGAAAAGACTAAAAATAAACTATATTCTCAGTCCTATTTCTAAATAACAATATTAGCTTCTGAGTAAAAAAAATAAATCTAATCCTATCAACAAAAGCAACCAAAAACGTCCTGAAATCAAGGCATAAGAAAATTTAATATTTCAGACAGACTTTCCTGGGTGAGGCATAAAGTGCAGACTGGGGATGATTTGGCTATTTTAACAGAGACCCATTTTTTGCTCCTGATGTAAAATAAAAGTTTGATTAATTAGCTGAACATTTATCATAAGGGATGATGAATCGGTTATGCTTGTTGTGTGTCTCCAAACAAAGATGCATACAAAGGACAAAAGATAAAATCTGCACATATTCTCATTCCAGTCACTTCCTTAACAATCAGAAAACATTGCTTTGGATAGTAACATCAATTTATCTTCCTGGAGGGCAAAAAGAAGCATTTGTACAGTATGTAATAAAATCTGATTCCAGGTGCGATGGTTACAAGGGGACTTGTGTTTTTGCTACACAGCAAAATGTTTCCTGCTTTAAATCTGAGTGAGGATTTTTATATGAAACACTCTTTCTGTGCCTGGTTCTGTTTAATGGCGAGTTTTTACACATTTACAAATTTTGAAAAAATATTTCTATTTCCAACTTTTTGTTTCATCCACCCATCCAGAAAGGATGGATTCTGCGTTGATTTGATCATATGACTTTGGAGCGTTATCCTGCTGAAATGCAATTTTTTTTATTCTAACATATTTTATCTAAAGTATATCCAAAATACAAACATTTTGTAATTCCACATTCTCAGCTACGAAGATTCACAAAACTTTTAGAGATCCACACCATCATACATCCTCCACTATATGTAACAGAGGTCGTAAGATGTTTTTCCATCATTTCATCCTTTTTCTCACACAAACCCCTTTGTTCTTGAAAAGTCAAGTCAGAATCCGAAACAAGAAAATGCCCTGGTTTCAGTTAAAGTCCTATAGTTCCTCAAAATCTAGCTGTATAATGGTGAAAAAACCTGAAAAAATGAGGATAAATCATTAATCATAATCAACATGTCACAGCTGTCAGCAATAGTATTTTAATTAAATTCTTTCCTGAAGTCATGCAGCTATATTTTGCTGTGTTTGTCCCTAGTTGTCGTTACACAAAACCTGCAATGTTTAAACTTTACATATTGAAACAATAAATACAAAACTCATTAAAACTCATCAAAAATTAATTACACCATAAAGAAGATAGATTTGGTAACCATTCATAGTCACATAGATGTTTCTTAAAAAAAAAGAAGACTCAGCTTTAACCTAAACTGAAGGCAGCCGGAGTTCAACAGGAAGGGAATTAAATGTTATCTCTTCATAGAGATAATGCTGATTGACTCAGAAGTTTACTACAAAGGCACCTTACAGTTCCCTACAGATCTCCACGAGCTGCTGAACCAGCAGTTTTAAAAGATTCAAAAGGGTACTTGGAGCCTTACCATGTAAACATTTTAAAATAGTTTAAGATTAAAAATAAGAGACTGTTTTAAGAATTCATCAAATTACCATGTTTTAAAATATAACATGGATGACTTATAACAGGCTTCTTATCCAATATCTTAATTGCTTGTTTGAAAATTATCTTAAATGTGGTGATCTGTGTTTTCTGTGTATTTATTTTGAGGTTTTTCAGTGTTTAGTAGTCTGTTCCCCTGAGTCTCTGTCTTCCCTGTTGATTGTTCCCAGCTGTGTCTCGTTTCTTTGATTACCCTCCCAGTGTATTTAGTCCCACCTGTTGTCTTTGTCTCTTGTCAGATCCTCGTTGTGTTAGGTCTTGTTGCCTGTGTTCTGTTGGATTAGTCATTAAAACCACCATCATCACCACTTCAACCTGGGTCTGCCTGTGTCCTACCTCACCATTCAACCACTATAGATCATGACATTATGTAGCTTAATAGTTGCTGCAGTTGGTTGTGACCAAGAGGTTGTAGTAATTAAGATAAGAAAAAAGCACACACAATGTGTGCATAAAAATTATAATTTTAAAAAATATGCAGCATGAAATGGTAGACGGTCTCTAAGTATGTAAGTTTGCTTTCCATATATTCTCAGAAGTTGGTAATGGATACTGAACAAGAAAAAACAAATACAGAAAATTTGTTTTTTTTAAAAATTACTTTAGGTTTATAAATTCCATTCTAAAGGAGCTGATCAATTTGTATTGTTTGCTAATTATTTTTCATATCAAACTCTAAATTTTAAGTTGGTTCACAAAAAGTACAAATATTTTATTTTCAGTGAAAAAGATGAAACTTCATTTTCTCATTCAGGAGGAATTTTCAGGTCGTGTCCCAGGGCAAGAGGATATGAGTGGTCTATTTAGAGGCTGTGTTGTGACATCTCAATTATCAGCTCATTCCACTTTACCAGAGGGTTTCCAGTTTGTCTCTTTGATTTGCTTCACTAGGCACCTTTACAGGGTGGAGGTATTGCTTTATATCAACATTGCTTCTTTTACATCTTTTGGCCCAATGTCTTTTTTTTTTTCCTTTAGGACTTATCAATCATGTGAAAACATTTGGAAACATTAAATATTCAGCTACTTCATTCACAGGTTGTCATTCACGAGAGGACCCAAATTTGGGTCCTCTCGTGAATGACAGGTTAAGAAATAATTTGATATTGACGTTGAATCTCTTGTTCTTGAAAGTAATTTAGTCACTTTCAAACAAAATAAACTTTGTTTTAATGTTATGCCAGAGTAGGAGTCCAATTTTTATTCTGTTTATATAATTTTTCCATAATGGTAAAGTCAAATCTAAATCAATGTATGTCTAAATACATAAAAAGGTTTTCAAAAGGTGTTATGGTATAACAGTTTTGATGAAAGTAAGTCTCATATTTCATCATTAACTTCACAGTGCAGATATAACTAATAAAACAGGCTAAAAGCTAACAAAGCTTTTATCCTTAAGCTATCTAAAACTATGGGAGTAGATTCTTATTCACTACATCTATGATATGCAGTTCAAGCAGAGTGGTCCAGCTGATTAAACAGCAGGTCACTGACTCTTTTCTTTGTTCTACTTAACTCACTGAGGATTACTGAGAACTAGCGTGATTTTTCAAATAAAGTTAACATTTTGCAATAAGTAGGAAATGTTGCTCATTTGGTGCATTTTACCCAAGGGCCGTAGTTAAGTTGAGCATGAGTAGGGGACAAGATAAATGCTGTGGGGGAAAAATGTTACACAATTAAAAAAATAAGCTTTTTTTCATTGTGTGGCTTTGCTTAAGGGCTATGCAACATTCCCAGGCACACAATCTGTCTCAACATTCTGCCTCTGTTGGGAATCACATTCTAATAGCATCACTGCAGCTCTCAGCGTTTCTTATTTTGACAGTTATCATAAATAATATCAGTATGCTGAATATAGCAATCATTTTTAAAATAAACCTTTTTCTGCCATATGCATCCACACATTCTCAAATTTAAAATCAAATCCTATCCGATATCGGCAATCTATTGCCTTCACTGGTGAAATTTGACTTCTTGACTATGGCGGCGGGGCTTTGTTATGACTTGGACAAAAAAGATAGGCCAACGCCATAGCTCACATTAGATGGTGTTTATTCATCTTCAGGTGAAAAAAAGTTAAAGAAGCTGTGCAGCATATTCACAATGGACAGCCAGGGAGGTTTAAAAACCCCCCAAAAAGAACAGACAAAACACAGCAGTACCTTCATATCACCTGCAGTGTGGCCTGTTGGGAATCTAAACTCAGACTGACGCTTGACAGTGTAGAGGCCTTTCTTTATAGTCACAGGCTCCGCCCACAATCCTGAACAAAAAATGAACCCATTACCAAAATCACAACCCTCAATACAGTTAATAAAACGTCCTGAAGACGTCACTACGTCGTCACGTGACTCCCTCCCGGCGCGCTATAATCCGGAAGTAGCTCTTTTTGAATATCTGAACTGGGAAAATGTTTGATACGGAAAATTAAAAGATATACAAGGTAGGATGGATATGACAGCTGAGGCAGAAACACCGCGTGTGCACCCACGACGAACCACGTCAGTTTGTGCTGAAACCAAAGAGTAAGTTATGCAGGTGTGCTTGTACGGACTTTACTGTAGGACAACGTCCCAGCTCGTCACGGCTCCTCCATCACACCCACTGTTGACTCCTTCTGAAATCCTCTATCTATTCAACATAATCCTGGTCCACAGAGATTATATGTCTCTTTTTCTAGACCACAAGGGAGATTTTTTTTTCTTAGGATGCAGAAATTAATTTGGGGAAAGCCAAATGAATTTCTCTCTGTAATTGGGAAATTATTTTTTCTTTCCAAATTTGGTACATGCAAAATCACATAATGAATCTTGAATAGTTTTTATCATGATCTTATACAGAGAAAAAATAACAACTGAAACATCCAATTAATTTTCTGAGAAGCAAAACTACACAGAAAGAGATAAAAGAACTATAAAAACCAATGAAAATGAAGGAAAATCCTAATTTTCATGTGTTTGGTCCTTTGTATAGTCTTACTTTGTTTTTTGATTGGCACTCTTTGAACAGAATAACTTAAAGCTACAGAGTTAAGATAAAAAGTGTACTTTAAAAATGTAAATTATCTCAGCCAGTCATGCAGTCACACTGCAGTATGCATCATTATTCCAGTTTTGTTTTTTTTAAAAAGATGGTATTTGTGAATTATTACTTATCTAAGTGATGCAACACTGAACTTTTCACTGGTTAGTGGCAGGCCATGTGAAAATGTCAACTGTTGTAACTCAGATTAAAAGCTTTTAGAAAATTCAACCCTTCTCTATTGCCCCCATCTTGTACACACACATTATCTGTTGTCTGCTCCTAATTCTTCATTTTCATATGTGTAAAAAAAACTATTTCATACCCGTGCACTTAAAGTATAACACAAAAATCAGTTTATTTTTTGCAGATAAGCATTATTGTGAATTTCATAGATAAATGATCATAAAAAGTTTCTATCTCACATGTAATTTAGCTTAGAAATATTTTGTTGTCTGGAGACATTATGCCCGTTTTTGATATCTGATAATGTTGTATTTCATCTTCATGATATGAAATGTTGTGTTTTATCACCATTTGGTTAGCATCACCCAAAAACTCAAGAATAATTCAGGTATCAGAATTGGAAAGTGAAAATATATCAGTTTTGGCATATTTTCAAAACTGGAATAATGGTATAACTTGTTTAAAGCCATATGAAAACTAAGTATTTAGGTTCAATTTTCACTCATATTATTTTAATAGAATTCTGCTGCTTGAATATATATTGGATAAACAATGGAAGGTATATTTTAAAAACTATTATTTTTCAGCTTGGAACAATATTCGAAGAAAATTATAATGACTAGCAAATATTTTGTTTAGAAGCCTGTTGACGTCATGTCGGCTCTGTAGTAATTCCTTTTTATTTCCTTTTCTATTGTTACTTTTGTGCCTGTTGGTTCCCTTAAATAATAGTCTATATTTTCATTCAAGCAGCTTGATCATTTGTTTTGTACAAGAGCTTTTTGGACAACACATGGATTTTATACTACTGCATACTTCATTAAGAAAAAATTAAAAACACAGCATGTAGTCACAAATATGGAAAGTAAAACATGAAGATGCTGAATTCAAAGAAGGCAATATCTCTAACTCGAGTATCTTGCTGACAGGAAAAACTCATATGGAGTGCTAGGATTTTTTTCTTTTCACAGCTCTTCATCATAACACCTCAAGAAATAACCTCACAACTTTTATGAAGATGACTGCCCAACACTCACCAGAAACATTCAGTGTTCGGCTAATTTGCTGCAGCAACCACTCTTTCCTGTGCCTTTTCTGATTATTTCTGTCCATCAATTTGAGTTGGGATATGCAGTTCCATCTGCTTCACTGTCAGTTTTCTGAGTCCAATGAGGTTCCTGAATATGTGATTGGTTGTCTCAGAAGGATAGTGATAACACTGATGTTTTTTAGAATAGTTTTAAACTTTATTTTCGATTGCTTGAAGCAGCTACACTGAAAAGGTAAAGCTTACAAAAAAAGAAGCCTGTGGAGTTCTTTTCTCTCTGTATCAGCACATGCTATGTATTCATTGGAGATTAAAGAGTGGGCAAAGAGGAAGAGGGAAAAATGTGGACCCCAGCCTTTTTCTGATCAGAACCAGCTGTTAAAGAGTCCATTGGGAATACTCCCAAAGCTTTTGATTAGCCTTTCTGTTATTGCCTGTTAGTGCTGCCTAACTCAGCATTTAAAACATGTTGAGGTTCTGGAAATATTGAGAATACTCTTTTTCATACAGATCCTGAAATTCCCAAAGGTTAGACCTAACAAGCATTTGGCATGTCTGGGCAATTTGTCTTATTCTGTTGCTGTCATGACGTAAACAAGTCCAGCTAAGCATCACATTAATCTGCGGAGAAAGAACCTGAATAATAACCTGAGCTACTGTGCTGTTTGATAACTAGTATCAGTTGACATGTATGTGTGATTGAATTGAAATGATTCTTTTTTTTTCTTGAATGGTCATGAGATATTTGATGCGAATTGGCGCTAACTTGAAAATGCTTAAGTTCCTTTTATTCTAAGAATATTTGAAAGAATATCAATAATTGTGTGATTATTGTTAAAAAACAGACGTTCTACCGCAGATTATTGTTTGTTTTCTTTACTCCAACTCATGAAATATGGAGAAAGATGTTAAACTTTGATACTTTGTGCTGCTCTTGGAATGGTGGTAGTTCTGCTTAAAGTCCATTCATTCTGATTTTGTAAGAATTAAGCATGCCTACAGCAGCTAAAAAGCTTAATGAGTTTTTCTTTTTATAATTTAACAAGAATCAAGGATAAAGCTTGCATATGTTGATGATCCTATGCCTTCTTTGGTACATCTGTAAGCAACCTGACATGTTGGTCGCAGAACTTATATGTGGGTGGCTGCAGCCACAGCTTTAAAATGCCCTACAGCACGTAAGAGCGCTGGCTAGATAGTGTCACTCTCCATTACCGCCATGCTTCCATTCCTAAAATTAGGGAGGACACGTCTGTAAACATTGCAGTGGGCTTTGGTGAGACTGCCAGTAGGGGCCTAAATAAAAAATGAGGATTGCAGATGAGTAATAATACAATGATGAATTAGGTCAAGAGATTCTTCAATTGAATCCTGGTCTCTTTGTCACAGTCTATGCTAATATTTACCAAGTTCAGATTAAAAGAACTGTATTCATAGTAGCAGAAATACTTATCTTCTAAATTTGTTTATTTCAATAAAAAATGAAATTGCCAATACAAAACAAAGCTTAATGATCACAAAGATCATATTTTTTTGCATATTACAATCCCAACCCCTGTACATAAAAACACTAGTAACAGAGGTTCTGAAACAACCTAATGGTGTACAACAGACTGACTGCCCGATATTGTATTTGCTATGCCTGCGAGTAATGGAAAGTGCAAATAAGCGCAAGGCCTGAGAGAGAAAGACAGTCAGACAGAGACAGGGAAATAACTGTTAACTGTGAAGCCGATATCTCTGTCCCTGTCCTTTTTCTACACTGCTCTGTGCAGCATTGTGTGCTAGTGGTAATCAATGTTTGGCACTAGTTATTTTTGGAGTCACATCCTGAGTGCCAGCATAGGGAGACTCCAAGGTCAGCGTGCAGTGCACATAGGGTTACTATACATGGTACCTGCTTATGCACATGAGCAGATGTATCTACCATAACTTAGTCATAGTCAGGTTATACACTTTTTACCTTGTCATTGAAGGAATTATATGTGTGAGTGTTTGTGCTGAAGTATCTGATGTATAGTCGACATGATTAGGAGTGGACGATTCTTATGTAAGTGGAGTCGATCCATGTTTTGCACGAGGAACTAAAAGGGAATAACACTTGAAGTCATTTTGCTCCTTCTCTGATTTCCCGTAAGGCCCTAGGAAGCAAATATAATAGGTGAACTCTGTACACATTTGTAGTCAAATGCACAATTAAAGTCACTCAAGGTAAACAGAAAATTGGGTTTACAACAAGTTAACAAAACTGTTTTTCTTTTTACTTTTCCCAGCTCTCTTTTTACAGAGTTCTGAAGTCCATCGGTGTTTGTAGCTACAGTTCCTTGAAAAACTATTAACAACATATATCAACAGCAACATATATCAAAAGGCTTTCTGTAGCAATTATTTGTTTTATTGACTCAAAGACAAACCTTATCTGATGTTTTCTCTCTTTCTAGGCAACCCTGTTGGCAGATAATTTGGATCCCTGAGGGATGATGATTAAAATGTACAACCAAAAGGGACAAATCTTCAAGAAGCTGGTATGTACTCACTTGTCATTAATTGTTGTACTTGACATTTTGATAAATTGAGTTCCAGTTTTCTGTGCAGTTGTGCAGCTGGCAACAGAAGCCGACATCAAATATTATTTTTCATTTCTCATTAAGAAATATTGACATTATTTCAAGCCTAGTGAACTAGAAATTTATCAAACTGTGACAAAATAATTACTTCCATTTGTAATTTGCAAGTTGTAGCTTTTCACCTAAAGTGTTCTCCTGAGAAGTCTTCATTTGTACTGAATGTAGTTGTAAAATGAATTCAACACTTTATTAGCACATAAAGCTTCACTGATCACCTAGATTTCCAAGAATGCACCAGCAGTCAAAATATCAGATCCGGTATGACAATTCCATCTCCTTTTTTATTTTCATCATGATAGTCTTCAACCTCTCCTCATCTTCACTTGGTTTCCCACTCAAAAAGGAGTTTGCTTGTCAAGTGGTCTCAGTACCTGCGACCTTTAGACCAAGTTTTTCACAGCAGTTGGCCAACAAGCCTGACCTGTCTTTCTTGCCACATAAAGTATCTTTTTTTCACCTTGCAATCTGTTTTCCACACACTGTTGCACTGACATTTCCAGCGACGGGGAAAACGGAGACGTCAGGTCACCTTGGGTCAGAGGCTCAGCATGCTCTGATTTACATTTGCTATTTTTTTATCAGCCTCAAATAAATATGATAAAAGAAGCATTGAATTCAAAACTATTATTTTGCAAGAAATCAAACTTGGAATAATTATGTTACATGTATATATATATTTAGATTTAGTAATTCTAGAATTGTTTTAAGGGTGAACAATGATAATGTGCATGGTTGTAAAAGAAGGCACGAACATAGAATAAACTTTCCAGGTAGTATTAATCTCGCAAGAGTAGTTTTATTTAGCCTTTTCCAATTTCTACAAGTGAAGGAAATGAAAGAACCAAACAAAACTTACAAATATTTCTCCAGAGATAAACCTTTTCAGCCTACAAGCAAAGCTTAATGTGTGGAAGAACTCCATTTCCACTGAATAATGCAATATGTTGTGTTTTCTTCTGTAGTAATAGAGCTCAGCTACATTTCAAAATATTAAAAATCTTAATACTTAATAATATTCAAGGATGAATATAAATGCACACAACACTTTAGATCTAAACTAGTATTGATATATATTTTCTACTAATATCTAAATTAGTATAGGATAGTATCTATATTGATAAAATATTCTATAGCTATTAGATATTCTGAAACCAATCAATACGCTTCTTTTCACATTATGGCTGTGTTGATCTATCACTAAAAATGTAAATAAAAGTTGAGGATTGCAGTTCAAATGTGGGATAATGGTGTCTGTTCTGTAATCTATATTGGATTCTTTTGTCAAGATACTGTAGAACATCATCTCATTTTTTGTTCAAGCCTTGATGGGATGTTCCCCTATTGTCACCTCTGTTACAACGATGACATTACCTGACCATCATCATTACCATGACCTGATGGACACTATAGCAGGTGGTGTTGTCAGGTAAATGACGGGGGTATTTTATAGGTGCTGGTTCAGCACTGAGTTCAAACCCCTTAGTCGGCACAACAATCAGACAGCTATTTTTAAATGACCCCTGAGATTAATATGGGGTTATTTTTAGTCTGATTGGCTAGATAAAGTGAAAATACGAGAGACAAAGGATGTGACAGTAGCAAAGCTAATAAGATCTTAGTTGACACAATATGCTCTGTGAGTTGATGTCTTTTTGAAGCTATTTTCAGTTTTAAAAAATGAGATGGAAAACAATTCTATGGAGATGAGAATTAAGGTAGTTTCTTTAAGTTTGTACATGGGTGTGTGTGTGTGTGTGTGTGTGTGTGTGTGTGTGTGTGTGTGTGTGTGTGGGGGTGTGTGTGTGTGTGTGTGTGTGTGTAGAAATATGCTATATTTTTAATACTTTCCTGAATGTCATGTGTTTTTATAGTAGGTAAATATGAATAACAAATAGGTAAGTGGAGACTTATTAAATACATTATATATTTTCTTTTAGACTCAATCCTTCTTGTTTTTAATGTCATTCTTGGCCTATTTATTTTATTTTGTTTACATGCTACAGTCTGCATTGTGTGTCGTCAGGATGCAATCATGAAATAAAAATATTGATACAATTTTAAATAAGTTAAATTATAAAATGTAATATATGTATTTGTCTTTTAACCCTACTGCGGTCTTAAAACACAGGGTCATTTAGATCCCACAAATTTCTTACTCTGTGTGAGGTTTGGCAGGCTTTAACGATTTCTTTATGTTGTTTCGGTAATTGACGGTCTAACGGGAGAACCCCTCCGCTTCCTCTCTGTCCAACCGTGACATTTTCCATGCTCTTTCTGAGCGTTGCGCTAAGACCACAAGATGATAAAGGGTAAAGACAGATTTTTTTTGTCAAATAAATATCAACTTTTAGTAAACGTTCACATTTAGCCTAGGTAACAATTTGTTGATTTATTTAATTGTTGCCTGTTTGGCTTTATGCTGTCATCTAAATTGTTGGTACAGTAATTTAGGTTACAGACATGAGCTCCACATGCTGTGGGCCAAACCTTCTTTAGCAGTTGAGGGTCTGTAGTAACTTTACTCTTTTCATCACTCACCTCCAGACCAGATCTTGTTTGCAGTGGTGAGGACGCCCTGTTGAGCAGAGAGCAACTATAAGCAGATGGTAGGGCTTTGAGGTGCATCGCACTGAAAGTCACAGTGTAGTTCAGAAAGGAGTGGGAATGGCCCAAGACTTTTCCTCAGTGCTGGAACTTACCTCTAGAGGTCATCCATCCATCTGGCTTTAAAAAGTATTAAAAAGTTTCAAATCTGGAATCACATGTCTCTAACATAAAATGAAACTGTAATAGATAGTTTGTTTTTTCAATCAATGATTGATTACAGTTTATCATCAGGTCAGGTTAAAATATATATATATATATATATATATATATATATATATATATATATATATATATATATATATATATATATATTTAGACTTTAACCAGAGCAAACAATGTAGTATTTATAACCCTGCATAGTATGTCCTGTGACATGAGCTGAGGAGCAGCTTAAACTCCGGAAGCATCCTCAACCAAAGACGACGTGAAAACAAACAAATCCATCAGAGATGCCTCACCGACTCCACAGTCTCCTCGTCTTCCTTATGTAATGTAGGTCCTGTCACAAGCAGTCAGCTTCAGGGGTTCATGCTGCCGCTACTGCAGCGGCATGAGTCTTGTAATAGGCGGGCAACATGGATGACGACTGCATGGCTGGGTGATGCTTGGCTGGTTACTGCTCTGTGACTGACTGCCAGTGCAACAAATTTCCTGTATGGTGGGTGAACTCGCCATAAATAAATAAATAAGTTTTTATGGTATTCTGCTTAAGTTAGTGATTTTCTGCATGATCCTACAACATGATGTGACACTGAGAGACTATTTTTAAATGCATTATTCATAGTCTTTTGTCATCAAAGACTTAAGAACAGGAACACCATTTTCCCCATTGAAAAAGGGAAAACTGGGTTTGACATTTCTACCAGGTTATAGATATAAGTACTCTATGACATAACTAGGACATTAAATTCATTGTTGTGCGAGTATCCATGTACACATATGTTAACTGCAGAATTAATAAGCAGAACTGAGGCAAACATTTATGCAAATTATCGTTCCATTGTTGCTTTAATTATTTTGTGGCTGTACTACAATAGAAGGTTGTAAAGCTTAATTAGGAAAAATGCTGGGCCACTTGTAGACTGAGTGGCTTCCTTCCCAGGTCTTTACATAGAATGGTATTGTGAAACATATTGCATTTGTGAATTAGATTATTTACTGAATAAATGTTTAACACAACAGCATTGGTGGTTTAAATATCTAGTTAACTATCAGATGTTGAAATCAGCCTGGCTAAACACAAAATAAAACATTTTCTACGATTCACTCTTAAACCTTGATGACTGTTTGACTTACTAAACAATAAACTGCTTTTTGGGAAGACTGACTGAATGGCTCACTAATTTGCAAGCTGGTGCCACAATCAAATGTCGCTCTTCATCAGCTCTCTCTGTCACCATATTCAAGATTTATGATTTGGCCCACCTGGTAATTAATGGGGGTCCCCTGGTAAGTGAAACATAGTGACATAACAGCTACCGCGACATCTGTGGGTGAAGACGAAGAGTGAGAATGAGAGCGAAAGCAAAAGATGGTGGGTGGGAAATTAACAGAGTGGAATGAACTTCATGTAAGGTTGAAGGGAAAAGGAGAGCAAGAATCTGGGGCGATGCAGACTGAAGGCAAAAAAAGCAGGACAAGAATGCTGAGAAGGAACTGAAGAAGTTCTCTCATGCTCTCTGTCAACATATTATAGTCTTGTATCAGGATTGTGAGATTATACTGCTCCTTATATAATTGTTTTCATGCTTTGCTCTCTAACTCTCTTTTTCAAGCATGAACGCGTCAATATTTGGACTGTCCTTAGGTAAAAACAACAGAAAGAAGCTTGATTAGTTGTGGATGTTGCCCACTTAAAAACTGCAATTTTTATTATAACTTATTTAAACCACCACACTTTTCTGAAAGCACTACATTTTCATAAATCAACTAAAAAAGGGAAAATTTAATTATTGGCTGAAAATAAATGACAAAAAGAAAAACTGTTTGGTCAGTATGTGGAATCTAGATAAAATGGCTTCATGTTGTTTCCATCCCTAAGTGGGGAGCACATAAAGATAAACTTCTGCAGGGTTCTTCAGCTGCCACAGCAGCAGAGATCATTTTATTTTATGTAGTCAAATATTTAAAAACCAATGCATCTAGATTCATTTGAAAAGCTGCATCAAATCATGTCTCCACCTCTCTACTGTCTGGTAATTGGTTTGAATCTGTTTATCTTCTCGTCCCTAGTTTCTATAGTAATTGAAAAAAATTGGCAGCAGTAATAAAGATTATACAAAAGACTTAAAAGCAATTTTATTTCACATTTCTGTTCTTTTATGTTTCTGTAACTAAGTTTTATGTTTTTTCTATAAACTAATAAATAGAAATTTGATTGGGTTATAACACACTTAATAGAAAGTTCATTAATCCATCCATTTTCTTTACTTGTACCTTGTCAATATGTAGAGTCTCCAGGACCGATCTCGGGTGTCCCGTTTCTTCATTTTGGATCCTTCTCTCATCCATAAGTCTTCCTTGCCGCCTATGTTGTCTGGACCGCCAGGTGGCGGTTGCTGGTGGTCGTGTCAGTAATGTGGTTTGTTGTGTCTGGGTTGTCCTTTTGGTTGTGTTGGAGCTCCACACCACTAGAGGGTGCCATAGAGTACAGGTCATTCTCCAGAGGGTGAAATGAGCAGGTGTGCTCTTGCTCACCTGCAAGTCATCATCACCAGTGAGGATGAGAAGAGCTCCCTGCCAAACCTTATTTGTGAGTGTTAGCCATTTTGTGGCTACCCATATAGAGGATTTGGTTCTTCATACTTGAGAACCAACACCACTGGTTAAACCTTTTGGTTTTCACAATGAAGTGCCTAATGCCAAATTCCTATTTTCTTCTCAATTTTAACTAAAAATATAATAATTCATCAGTGGTTAATTACTGATTGCAGAATATTTGTGCATATTTGAAAATCATCAAATGTTTTTAATTTATATTTTCATTTTAAAATCTCGCATTGAAAAAACAATGCAAAAAAAATAAAATAAATGCAGTGTGATGGTGAGTGATCCTACTGCTAACCAAACAAAACATATCATTATCTTACAAATTGTAATTGTCTATATGCTTGTGTAAATCTAGTTGTGCAGCACTTGGTTCGTCCCATGGAAATATCTGATCTGGGCTGCAGTGTGATGGTGCAGCCTGTTTATAAATAGTTCTTCCTAAAAGCTGAAAAACACTATCTGGTATTGATTAGCTGTCAGCACATGTTAAAGCTCGTTGCCACTGGTCACACAGTCTGCACTGGGCAGGCTGAGCCACACAGGCCAGCAGATAGTCTTTCAAAATGCAAACTCAACTCTCATTCATTCTCTGCAACACACATCAGAACACACACATATATCAAGGGAAATTTAACTATACACTCAACATCAACCATAGCTACACACCCTACAATGTGTGCAGCAACACATACCATCTCTCCTTTATTGCCACTAAGAAATAGACATGTGCACATACAGTTTGGTATTTGACTATTTGCTCTGATCTCTCCAAAGAGAATGAGTCATGGATGTGACACTTTCCCTTTGAATGTCAATGTAAAAGTATTGATTTGTCAATGGTGCTGTGAACCGATAGAATTACGAGTGGTCACCTTTTTCGCCATTTGATGTGTGACCCAAACTCTGTAATTATCAAGAAATATCATTGCAAGGTGTCGTGTGACATAGTGGGTAGAGCGGATAGAGCAGGTGCCCCGAATGCGGAGGCTATAATCCTCGTGTTGTCCTGAGTTCGATTCCCAATGTCAGTAGTTTTGCCGGATGTCTTCCTCCTTCTCTCTGCCCTCTTCCTGTCTACCTACTGTAAGAAAAATGGAAAATAGGCCACTGGTGCCAGCCAAAAGTAAGCCATAAAAATAATTGTATTTAAAATTAATAACATTTCTTTGCCTGCGTATAGTTTAATCATCTCAAATGTGAAAAATTTGATTAACTGTATTATTCAGATGTGTTCAACCTTTGCAAAAGTCCCATTAAAAAAAACCACACACATTCCCCCAGCTTTGATCAAAAACAGGCAATGACTGTTTTTGATCCAATGAACAAAATGCATAAAACAGCTGAAAATGTTTTTGTTTGTATGAGCATAGATTAAAATCAACTGACCTTGTTTCTTTTTTTTGTGTGTGTGTAGTTTTATTTTCAGTCTTACACTACAAATAATATGCATAGAATAGTAATCATGAACAACACCCACTCTGAATTTCCTTGGACTAATTTATGAGTATTGTATTAAAATGTAAAAAGCTCCACTTAATGAGATTTCTGAAAGCAAGACATTTAGAGCCCCATTCAACAAACCAGCATCTTAACTTTAAGATGCTGGTTTAGCAAAGGGAAGGCAATAAAATAAATCAAAACCAAATAGCAAATCTGCTTGATCTGAAATAATGAAATGAGTAAGTAATTACATTTTTTAAGTTATTCCAGGTCTGTGGGAAGAATGATGCTTCAACAACAGTTTTAATAGTTCAGTTTAGCATATCTAATGGCAATTTTATTAAGCTCTAAGTGCAAAAATAGGCATTGCTTCTGACAAAGGCTCCACTGAAATTTAATTTACATTAAATTGAAAGATTATCTTAGACACCCAACGCAGGAAATATATTAGTCTGATTTAATATCAGGCAGTGAAGAGTGTTTGAGAAATGCTTTTTTATTTAGTGCAGCTGGGTTCGAAATTTTACTCTCTATCTCAGATATCAACAGCTAATACAACTGCTCAGAATGGAAATAAATTAGACAAAGTGCCTTCCCACTACACAATAGTGCACTTAATAAATAACTAATCCAAGATAATTATTTTGGAGCTGGAGGATTTTGGAGTACCAAGATAAAAGCCTCACAGAAGAATTAATGCCTCATGATTATCAAATTAATGTGTTATCTTTTTTCTCCAATAATGAAGCATGCTCATTCGTTACAATGTCAAATATTATGCATTACTTGTTTTCTGTGAAGTATATTCAGTAAAATGCCACAATAGTTGTTGTGGAAAGTTGCAATGTAAATTGTATTGACAAACCACACTGGTTGAATAAACTAACAAAATGTTCAGCATTTTCTTTTCAGTGTTTAATCATGCTGGGACAGAAAAATGGAAAACAAAAAAAAATCATGAAAATCCCTTGGAATTTACAGACACAGAAGCAATTAACGGCTTTGATATAAGCTTTACATTTAATTAGGAAAGAACCTCAGGAGTTTAACATGCAGTAGTGGATATTATTTTAACTCCACCGTGGAGAATCCATTGAACTGTGTCTAATGGTTACAAAGAATCCCTAAAACCACTATAAGTATTCAATTTAAACCATCTCAAAGATTCAGTAATGAAAGGTCACAGTGAAGTAAATAAACAACTTTTGAGTGTGTTGTGTTACTGAAGAGGCTTGACAGAAAAATGATTATCTTAAGAAAACAAACATATCACTACAATTACAAACAGTTACCGCTTTTAGTTTTACTTTGACATTTTCTGATTGATTTATTGAAACTTACTGAACAAAGAGTGGAGAAAATAGCAAAGCTAACAATTCCAACAACGCGGCAGTTTTGGAGGGTTTTAAACATCATTAACTGGAATTTATCAAAACAGCGATAAGAAATTTAAGAATTCGTGATAAGAAATTTATCACGATAAATGATAAACGATATAATAAATGCCCACCCCTAAAAAAAAGGCAAAAAACTTCAAAACTATGGTTTGACTTGTCAACACACAATCAAACATGAACTCTAGATTTGAATACCAATTGTGCTACACACAACTGCAAACTATAGCAATACAACAAAAGAGGGAAAAAAATCTTATCATTCTAGAGTTATATTTATATCACATCTGGACTGGAAAATTTACACAAATTGTTTTTTTTATTAAGCAGTTTTAGGAGAGTTCTTTCCCTTTTATTTCAGACTTCTGTTGCTATTTATATGTTATTCTGCAGTTATTTATATCAAATTTCTTTGCATATCAAACTGAATGCAGAATCTGTTACATTATTTCATTTACAAAGGAGAGCTCTCTTTAGATCTTGACACATTAGTGATTTCCTTTAACTTCTTCTGTTTAACATCAGTATGCCCGTGCTCTGAATTATTTAATATCCAAATGACATTTCACATACTTGTCGTAACTTTGTAACCATTTCCAATATACCTAATCTTTTTTCCTAGGTATTACAGTATCTTTGATTTTATTCGGCTGTGAACATAGAGAACAAAAGTAAACGTTTAAAGGAATAGCTGACAGAGAGAGAATAGACAGAAACCTTTAAACTTTGCTCTAGTTTTTTGTTGTTTGTGCTGATTACAACAAACAGTGCATGCATGTATGCATGTGTGTGTCTGTGTGTGTGTGCATATATATGCTTCCCCGCTGTAAACAGTCTTTGTGTTATTTTTGTATGTTTTTTTTCCAGGACATCTGGTGCCTCTATGACAAGAATAGTTTGCAGGACACAGGTGGCTCAAGAGCTTGTGATCTGTCAGGAGAACCATGAGCAAACAGCGCACTTATTTTAAGCTGAAGGTCAGGCATACATCAACATAAATTGGGCATCAAGCTTGAAAAACATCGTATTTAGTAAAATACTTTAAAAATAAAATTGTATATTAGTATGCACTTTTTCCTTTTTTAAAATTTCCCTTTTACATCACAGAAAAATCTCCTCTAAACTCCAACTGTCTCATAAATTGGAAATAAGACAGGTTTATTTCAATATTTAATGTTATTGTTTATTGTTGTATATGACTCTAGACTGGCAAAGTACGATTTATAAAATAGAAAAAATACAAGATAGAAACCCTCATGTGTGGGCAACATAAAGATACTGATCTTTCTGTATGAAAAAAGAATAACTAATAACACCAAGTCAAGTTTCTTTTTAAAGAACATTTCAATTTCAGCAATAAGGCAATTCAAAGAGCTAGTAGCTTTTGGGTCAAAACAGAAGACAGTCATATATAAAACTATATACTTTTTTTTTAACCTGACTTTCCCTCGTTGCCAAAACAAAAACCTTTTGTGAAGTATTCTTCTTCCAGAGCAAGGTGATCTCCATCTTTTGCTGTGGGTAAAGGTTTGTTTTAGAAATGTGTTGCATTTTATGTGCCGAGCATACAATGTATTTTATGGTACAAAACCTCAAGTTAAGTTTTTCAGTTTTAACCATTTGCTTTTAAAAATAAATTACTCACTTTGCAATGTCACTCCAGAAAGACAACTTCAAAATCTGGGCTTTTGTTTCTTTACATGTACCCCTTCCTTTATTTCCCTCCATCTGTGCAAGAGAAACCTTTTAAAAATTTACCAGGGAGTAGGTTGCCATTTGCCTCATATATTATTTGTGCCATCAAAACGTCAACCACATTCAGTTTTAAAACGCCTGTTTTAAGTAACAGTGGCCT
The DNA here is from genome assembly GCF_051168715.1 of Poecilia mexicana. Lineage (NCBI taxonomy): Eukaryota > Metazoa > Chordata > Actinopteri > Cyprinodontiformes > Poeciliidae > Poecilia > Poecilia mexicana. Next base: position 9,717,270 of record NW_028263383.1, on the reverse strand, counting down.
TGTGTGATTTATACAACCAGTACTATTAATTTTCCTTTGAGCTTTTTTTCCCAGTTGGTCTGTGGGGAATATCCAAGAGTCACTGGCAAACTGATGATGCAAAGAAAACAGATCCACCTAAGATTCCTGTTATGTCTGAAAGTTTATACTGGTTTTATTGAACATGTAGATCATTTATTTTAGCTTAGGAAGAGTAATACCAGTTTATTGCAAAAACACTGAATCTGAGTGGAATGAAAGTTATGTCATCATCAAAATACATTATGCATCTGGGTTCACTTGACACACATGCAGTCTTTTTTGTCTTGCACAGTGAAAATCTTTCCTTCCAACACAACACACACAGCAGATGCACATAATGCACAGTCCAGTAAAACTCATGTGTTTGTGTTTCATTAGTGGACATCTGCTCTTGCTTTAGCTTGTAGCTTTAAATAGAAAGCAAGACTCAGGTAAGTGCCATTTAGTACTTACACTCCACTGCTTACCATCTGTTTGTTTAGCAATTTCAAATATGCATAACATTTGCATTTCCCAGCTTTTTTGACAAGTGTGTAGGTTATGAAGAAGAGAGGACTTTGTGCTCAAAACTTTGAGTTAGGTGATAAATTTATAACATAATTACACAATATCAGGTAAACATATACTAAGAATGAGCGGTACAAGTAGTGGGTTCACAAGATTTGTGTCTTGCTTTCTATTTAAAGCCACCTTATTTAATCTGATCAACTTGGGTGAAATCTAAACTTGAATAACTCTGTGTAAAGTAAGGAAGCTAAGGCATCTTGTAGCCTCGCTTAAAAGCATCTAAGGACTTCGAAAGGAGGAGACAAACAACCTGCTACTTCATTGAAAACATTTTTGAACAGTTTAAAACCTTTTTCCAATGATCTCTAACTCGATCAAATATTTTTACTGAAAGAATTTGAGGCTATTTTTCTCTAAATCTGATCTGCTTGAGGCCATATTTTATTGTTAAACACTACCAAAAAGTGGATGATGATGTATTTTTTTGTGTGTGTGTGTTAGCCAATGACGGTAACATCTTTGCTTAAAAGCAAATGATGTAGTGAGATAAACTGAGTAATAAAATTAATCAGCGTTTTTTAACTGCCAATACAAGCAACTCGGCACATATATCAGAGATGCCCATGACTGATTTGTCCAAGTCCAAGTCAGCTGTCAAGTCTTTAGACAACAAGGCCAAGTCTTGTCCCCAGCATTTCGCCCCAACTACCACAAACCACAATAGTGCTAGAGCACTGAGTTCCTTTAAATTGAGGCTAAAAACCCATCTGTTTTGAGTTTCTTTTGATTAATAATAACTGGAAAATAGATTTTCTGGGTATGCATAACAACTTTTCTTTTCCTTCTTTCCATTCTGTACTGTAGACATTAGATTACAAGTGAACAACACTCTGAAGTATGATTCTTACCAGGAAAAAAAATACTGGCGCAAGAGTCTCCTTGGTTACTGAGGGCAGTTAGTGCAGCTGTATTACAATCTTTTGTGCTATATTTAAAATGGCATAAATTGCATGACCTTTTCAAAGCATTATTAGCTGGTATTGTTGTCATGCAGAAGTTTGACATATGCTTATTTTGATTAACTTTTTTTGTTCAATCATATTTTCATGTGTTGAATAGTATCTGTGCAGTTCTATTTTCTATAATTTGCTAAATACTCCAGTCTATGTACCTGAATCTTAGTTGTTTTTTATTTAAATGTGTGTTATTTTAATGAATTAAAGAATGTTTAATTTTGTAATGTCTTAGAAGTGCAGACCTACTTGAAACTTCTACTCAGCACCTCTTACCTTGCTACTGTAGACGGGTAAAAGAAAAAAAATATAAAAAGGTTTTTGCTATTATTGTCATATTTCAATATTGTACTCAAAAAGAGGCTAATCTAAAGTTACTTCTGTTTTTGTTGATTCAAAAACAGAAGTAAAATGTTTAAAGTGAGCTTGAAAGATACATAACTGGGTTAATTGACTTGACGAAGCAAAATAAAACCATTTGTTTTCTTATTCATTAAAAAAAGAACAAAAAACTACTTATACTCACCATTCACAGAGTCTCTCAAATACACAAGCTTGAAACTCAACTCTTCTGGTAGAGCATCTGGAACAAAAAAATAAACTTATTGCCCAAACTCTTTATTATGCTACATTCCCTCTGGCCTCAGTTGTGTTGCCAGATAATTTTAAATAACCCACTGCCATATGAGAGACACCGAAAAACCTTCATGCATGAAAGAAATCCAAATCTCTGAAGACTATTTTTAAATTATCCTCTTGGTGTTCAATGTCTGCAGTGATGTATACGTTGTATGTTGAGTTATTCAAAGCATCTCTTCCCAACTGTCTGTGCCCTACCACATGCTGGTGTCTTCATTTGCTCACTTAGCTTCTGGCTGGCAGCCAGCCTTTTCATTGTTTAATGACACCAGCACTGATATCACACAGAGCACATTCATTCAAACTATAATACATTCAGATTGTGTTGAAATGAACATGAACACTTATAGACTGTCAATTCTAATCTTTCATTTTAGAATTCAAAAGATATATAATTTTTAATATGACACATCAAGTAAGGACAAATGAATGTGTGGTTTGCACTCAAGCACCTTTTCCTTCTGTGGTTGGCTGTCATTTACAATAAGAGCTGCTGACATCGGTACATAGGCGTTATAAGCCATGAGCTCACTTACAGTCCATGCGCCTAAGCGATACATCCCTGTGTCTCCTGTCTGCATGAATCTGTCTCCAACATGTAAGATGAAAGGAAATGTCACATAATGCCAGAAAGGCCACTGTGATCCATTTCTGCTTCTCTGGCTGTACTATCTCATTGCTGTTTATTGTTAAGATTACAACTCAAGCTGGAAATTTAAATGTTCCTATTCTTTCAAATTATTTTGACTATTTTTCCAGATATTCCTTATATATCCTATTTTTAAACCAATAATGTATTTTTTTACTGCTCTCTTTCTTCATGTTAGACAAAAGCTCATATTTCTGTTAGTTTCGCATTGCATATTTCAATTTAAACTCTGCACTGTTCCTTTCCATCAGATATTTCTGTCTTACAGTCCAGTAGAGCACAAAATTATTACAGCTTTGCTCTTACAGCTCTCAAATGTGGGAGACCTCGAAAGAACAACACTTTCACTACTCCAAAATAAAGAAATAACCTAAGAGATTTTTCCCATATATGGATGGTCCTGATTGTACAGCACTGTGCACCTGCAGAGTTTGGCACAACAACCATGACAACAGACAAATCTGATCTAAAATAGTCTTTGTTTTCAGAGGTCTCCTACAAAGTGAGTTACATTAAAGCTGCAGAATGCAACTTTTATTTAAAAAAATATATATATTTTTACATATTTGCTGAAACTGTCACTATGTCGTGACATTATGGAATGAGACAGACTATCTGTGAACAAGTTGAGCTTCTCCACCTTCTCCCAGGGCTCCCAGTGCTAACTGGAAACAACCAGTTAGCTAGAAATTTGCTCTGTGTGATATCAGTGCTGATTGGTTGTTTTTGTGGTGCATATCTTCAGATGGTAATGGTAACTCAGGGAGGAGGTGGAGGAGATCGATTTTTTCACAGATTATCTGTTTCAGAGCAAACTGTCACAACATGGAAACAATTTTAACAAATATGCAAATAGAAAATTCTTTATAAAGGTGACAGACTGCAGCTTTACTTTGTTATACAAATGGGATGCATGAAAGAATCAAAACTGTCCAGTTTTTTAAAAAATGTTTTATGAGATCCAGGTATGTTTTAAATGAGGAAATAACATTATAACATAATATAAAGTTCAAAAAGTTGATCTATTATAGGGCAAACAGTTTGTCTAGTTTACATTGAATAGTATCTTAAGCAGGGGTGCAACTACATATTATTCAGGTGGATGCGAAAACATCCTAACTTGCATGTTCGGAGTACAGGCCTGCCGTCTATCTCTCAAATTGATTCACACTGACATCTCCAAGAGGCCAACGAAAGACCAATCACTTCTCCCTCCAGGTCTCCAGTGAGGATAGAGGTTTAGAAAGAATAGTTTTACACACATACACACTCGTTCAGTCAAATGAAGAGTGTCTGTGACAAGCAGAAAGATCCAGGGTGCTTCTGTTGAAACATTTATCCTGTAACCTGGATGAACTGCCAATAGTATTGCCTCTGAGAGAGTGAAGCAGACCTATATGCCCTGAGGCTCTATGAGCCATACCATCAGCCTTGGAGAAGCTTGTGAAGCATAGAAAAGCTATTAAGACAGGCACTCACAGAGGGCAGAGGGGTAAAAACAACATCATGTACAGTAATATAAGAAGGTGATGCGAAAGACAAAGGGAAGGATCATATCGCATTTGTGGGGAACAGGCTGTATGGTGTCATGGGTAGCAGTTTCCTTATTTGACACAAAGTAACTAAATTAAATACATTCATATAATTACAAAAATATGAGCTTCTGTCCAAATAAATGACTAATATAGGCTTTATGAAGTTTTGATAATATCCGTAGATTATTCCTTCAGCATGCAATAATGCAGTGAAAAAGAAACAGAATAATGCATGACACCCTCTCTGACTGCACTGTGTAGGCAGAATCAGATCAAAAAACAAATCCCTTTGTATTTAAGATGCATACATATTTGCATACATTTAAAGTGTCTTGAAAAAAGCATTAACACCCCTTAAAATGCTTCACATGTTGCCAGACTTTATATTTTATTGCATTTTCTCTGACAAAGTGCAACATAGTTCTGAACTGGAATGAAAAGGATCCAAAGTTATCAAACTTTTTACAGAAGAAATATGACTGACACCCTTATAAACAATGTAATATAACCAATTACCTTCAGAAGTCACCTAGAATGTCTGTTACTGATTGTAAACTAAGGATTATCTAAGAATCTTAAAATAAGAAAATGATTTATATTTCATCACGTGAAGCATCTCGACTGTTTTGTACTTTCATAAAAGAAAATTTGTTTTTTGTCAATCTTGACTGCTGAAATTAATTCAGTCTCGCCCTCATATTTTTCAGACTCGGCTAATTTCATAGCACATTTGAATTTAATGGGCATCAAATTCAAATTCACTCTACTTTATTTGAGTAGAGTGAAGACAATTAACTGACTGCAAAGCAGTGGGAAAAGTATGAAATGAGCATGAAGGACTGGGAGATGAAGCTTAGCTCCAAAATACTTTTCCAACACACTCCAAAGCAGGTCCAGCTGAATATGATTTCTATTCCTGAAAGAACCATTTCTCAAACTGTATCTAATTGAAATGTCAGCACCTTCACCATGAGCAGGCTGCAAGGGACAATACACAGTAAAACGGGTTTAGCTCTGTTTATGAATTCATCAGTTTGGTAATTTGTTTCCTAAAGGTGGCTCTCACCAATATTACTTCCACTTTACATAAATTCACATCCCATTTGAGACCTTAGGGGCGGAAATCATTTTGATAATGCTGATGGACACTTTACAATAACTGTCTGTCTGTCTGTTTGCAAATACAAAGCCTATGACTTAACTTTGCAACATTACCTCATATTTTTACATTTTATTTGATTCTCTCCAAGTGGTCAAAAATAAGATGCTTTTTAATAACAATTTAATAGTTTTAATTTTAATGCCCTATAAATTTCAATAACTTGAAAAAAATTCAACCTGTAGTTGTGGTTCCTCCATTTCAGTTGATTTGTTTCTGTTTTAAATCATTCATTTACCCTTAATGCACCCTAATGTTATTTTGCAGAATATGGACCATCCAAATGTTTCTGATGATTTAGACAATGAAATATTCAGGGATGTGTAAAAAACATTAGATTTGTTAACTCATCATGCTTAAATATATCAGATTATCAAACTAATTGTGAACATAGTCAAATCTGAGTAAATATAAAGTGCAAATGATTTGATTCAGAAAGAAATAAACTTACCTCTATTTGAACAAATTTTGTCCCCTAAACTTATTCCTAGTTGTTCCCTTTTTGTCTGCAACAACTGGAATCAAGCATTTGTAATTATATGGCAATAAGTCTTGTATATAATTCCAATGTAAAAGACTTTAATTCAATTGAAAATAAATTTAATTCAAAATTGTGTCTCAAAGTAAGAAATAATGAAAAATGCAAGCTAATTTCCGTCAATAGCAAACACATTATGAATATAGATCTCAATGTATAGAACTTGATAAAAAAAATGGACAAAGAGATAAATGAAGCTAGATATGCCATGAAAACTGGTTTAGCCAGTGAGGAACTGATTCATCAGTCTGTGTAACAGGGCAGATTGTGTTGGTGTAAACAGCATATGGTGTGAATGCAGCTTTGAAATGTTATTCTGTAATGGTCACAGTGCTTGAATTTGTCATGCTAACCATGTGTAGCTTTTGCATGGGGCATTAATATCAGAATGAAGAATGAATGCCTGCTGCAACATTGACATTTACAATTAAATACATTAAGGGTTGGAAACACAAAATAACATGGGGGTTATTTTTTATTTATGATAGTGTGACTATGCTTGCAGTTTTTGAAAGGAATTAAAGCAGCAAAGTGAATAAAGGTGCTAGCTGCAAACCTCCCACACTGTGGTACAAATAGCAAAACAATAACATCTTCCTCAGGCAAGATTCTAATTAGCATGAAAAGCAGCAAAGATTGATTTCCCTTATAAATAAATAAGAACCCCCAACCCCCAACCCCCCCCCAAAAAAACACCATCATTTTATGCAGTTATTTATTTAGGTTTCCTAGAGACAAGAACTGTAGCACAATATGTTATCTTAAATAAATTGTAAAAGCCAAGATTCAATTTATTTAGCAACATATTGTAGCATCCATAGTTGTGATATTCTATGAACTAATGGTCACCAGCTTTTGTCACTTTAATAACTTAAAGTACAAAGATGGACTTAAAACAATTTTGTAGATTGAAAATTGCAGTAACACGTAAAACGCAGCTTCTGGCATGTAGCCAACCCATCAGTCGACCCCCTAATGCCTGTGACTAAGCTCCGCTAAACTTAAATGAATGGACAATTCTCTTATGTACAAATTGGGGCTTTATGCCAACTTCCACAGCGCTACCCCAGTGAATTGTATAATGGACTCCCTCATTACGCCGAGGCGCTCTGACTCTGGTTCAGCCGTAATAATCACTCCACTGCTATAACTTTGGGTCATTAAAGTCGATGTTCACTTGGAGGATGGGGGCACCCTGATAAATCCACACTGTGAATGTACCACATTTCCTCTCTAAACTTTACCCTTTCTTCCTCTCTTAGTAATATTTACTATTTTGATCGCCTATGGCTGAGAACATCCATCTCTTATTGGACACAAAGACACTTATAGGACCCATAACAAGGACAAAACAGAAAGGTGGTCTCTGTGCATTATTTTGTGAACTATTTAAAAGTTAAGTCTTTCTTTCATTAATCCACTGTTCCCTGTCCCCACTGTCCTCTAAGAGTAGAAACTGGTCCTTGTGTGGTTTATTGGTATGCAAATGTTCTGGTTTATAATGTTTCCTTTTACCTCATGCTGTTAGAGCAGCTGGAATGCAGAACTGCCTGAAGTGCACAAACCTTTTACTTTTCATGTTCTGTTATATACACAAAGTTAGATTTATGTTATTGCAGTTCTTTGCGATAAACCAAAGCAAAGTATTGTTGTGAAGCTAAAGAAAAATGAAGCAAGATTTTTCTTTGGAAAAATCTGCAATGTGGGATACACCAGGATACTGGCTTCCTGCATCGATAATACATAGAGTCTCGTTTTTCTATTAAGTCTTTTGAGATATCTCTCTTCCAGCTTTGCACAATGACCGACTTAAATTCATGCTCATTTTTCTTTGCAAAAATATCTTAAGATTAGTTAAACTGGATAGAGTTAGGACTCTGACTGAGCTATTCTTACAGATGAATATGCTTTGACCTTCACCAGTGTTTCCCAAACTTTGTCCCCAAGTACTCAAGCAGTGTGATGTGTGTTAGTTTTCTGCCATATTTAGTTTTGCTTGCAGGCTGAAGAGACTACATTGCAGGCTACACTTTTTCTCTCAACTGACCACACAATTGCTGTGTCCCCTGAATAATTTGTGGCAAACTATAAACTCTGCTTCTATCCACTCTTCAATAACTGTCATATTTGTTGAGTTTATGTATAATAGTTGTTCAGTCGATATATTATCTAATCTGAGCTGTGAATCTGTGCAGCCCATTCAGCTTTATCATGGGCCTCTTGACAGCTTTTCTGATTATTGCTCTCCAATTTCAGCCTGTCTGTAGGCTTGTAGTGGCACCATATACTTTAAATCTTCAGATAATTGAAGAATGACATCTATGAGATGTTTAAAACTGGGGATGCTGGTTTATAAGATAATTCTTAAACCTCTCCATAACTGACCTTTAAATCTCTTATGCATTCCTTTTGTCCTGATGATGCTTTTTGATGATGCCTTTCAAACCTGAGGACTTCACAGAAGAGTTGGATTTATACTGATATTTTATTGCGCTCTATTTACTAATTAGGTGACTTTTGAACACTGAACGCAAAACTTTATGTGTAATCAAAGTGAAGAGAGAGGAATACAAATGTATGCCAAAATTTACAAGATTTTTTAAAATTAAATCCATTTCTTTTATTTTGCATCCACAGTTTATGTTGCTTTGCTTTGGTCTAACACCTAAGTCCAAATACAGTAACAAAGAGTAATGTGACAAAATGTGAAAAAGAAAAGATATGTATATTCCTGTTACTTTTATCTGTTTTGTTCCTCTGCATCTTTTGATTTGTTTATTTTGTTAAACACACAAACTCATCCTTTGAGAAAACCTATTTGCGCCTTTAAAAAGCTATACTGATGAGAAAGCTTCTTCGCAAATCTTTTATCAATTTAAGATGGGGAAAAAACAAACAAATGCTTTTTAAGAAACCGAAACCACGTCATCAACCCAGCATGCATTGCACAGGTGCAAAAATGATATGATATAAAAAATTTTAATTATCTTTCTGAATGATAATTGCTATCATTAGCCTCTGAGTATGACTCAAGCACTTTACTTTGCAGACAACTTCATGAAGTTATTGTGGTTTATATTAGTGACCTGGTATGGAAACATGCAATGTCAGAGATGACCATGGAATCATATGCAATGTGAATATGTTGTATGATGCACATTTTTGACAGTTTTGTGTTTATTTTATTTATTAAATGCAGACATAAAATTCTCAAAAAATATTGCCTAAGACTAACTGGAATATGAATCAAACTGTTGTGTAACAGTCTTTTTACAGATATAGTTCAGTGAACTTAAAATTGTAAAAAATTAATGATCAATTCATTTTAAGCTATTGCTCACAAATAACATTTCACCCCCATAGCAGAGAAACACAGTTTCTTTATGCAAGTCAGAGAAATAGCAGATTTATCTTTGTAGAACTGAAAATTGCCTCCCCTATTTCCCCAATTATAGGCTGAAATACTTTTGTGAGATAAGAAGCAATCACCTCTTCACTTTTGAGGAACAGATGTAACAATGGGGAGCTTGCATACCTGCCAAGATGACGAGTGCAATTTGTAATTACAAGGATCCAGGAGATGTATTTTTTTCAACATTCTCTCTGCCTTCATGACAGTCAATCTCTCACGTTGGCGTGTATAATTACTATGACTGATGGGATGAGAGTGTGGAATTGATCTAGGGAATGATCTGCATTGCTGTTATTTTGCTTCACTTGTATCTGCCCTTTCTGTATTCCTGTCTGAGACTACATGCTTAGATCTTTACCTGGTATGCAGTGACAAAACTAGAGATGTGTCTCTAGTTTGAATCATGTCTTGCATTGATGTATTGCAGTCACTGTGAAACAGCCATTGCATAATTTTGTCATTTTAACAAGCTAATCTGCTTACATGTGTGAACAGAGAACAACATATAAAAACTTGTAAGATTACTTGAGGCAGATGGAGAGATAACTAAATGTATCCAGAGGTGAGAAAAGTGTGGAGCTGACTTTGCAGTGTGCTAATTTTAGATACTTAATTCCTCTTTATCGAGCGTTATTGATGAACGTCTCCCATCTTTGTTGTTTGATTTGAATCTGCTGACTTATTATCTTCCCAGAGTCAAATTTACTGTTCTGGGAACTCGGTTACTTCTTTTTTCACAAATACATGAGTTATGAGTTTGGACATTTTCCACAGCGTTTTTGTTTCAGGGCAGTGTTCTACATTTATGCTACATGTTGGAACATCATTTTATATTGATTGAACAGTTCAGAATCAAGAAATATAAGGATTCAAACTGACTTATTGCACATTGTCATTTTTTCCCTCTTTTTCCCCACATAAAATATGTAAAGACCTCCAAGCTCACAATTAAAAGATGCAGCTGGAAGATTTTCACCACATGCGGTACTCCTCTAGCCATTAATGCACCCAGTGATTTTAGAGATGTACCTTTTTAAGACTGTGCTCCTATCCATTTCAAGACTCTATCTTGTTTTTACCCGATCTATAAATATTCTTACCACTTCAGTGCCTTGAGTTTGGATCTGCCTGCAGACCTTCTGTGGATTCCCCAGGTTATGGTTGCTTTTGCTTTTTGGAGGGTAACAGCATCACTCAACACAGGGAAACTTTTACCTTAAAGTCTAACTAAAAATGTTCCTGCAAAGAGTTTTCCTTATCAACAATTAATGAGGCGTTACCTCCTTTTGGGGGAAAGAGTCAGAGAGATGGGAAAACAACACAACAAAGAAAAACACAACCAGTTACCAGCATCCTGAAATATGGACGGCAACGGCAACATAAATGAAAAAGATGATCTAAATAAAAATAATTTTGAAATTATTCATAAAACATAATTAAATAATAATGCAGGTTACAGCATTCAAACTATCAATCCCTAGTCCCCTTTATTTATGTCATACAAGTCTTTTAATCTGCAAAAACTACAATTGCTACTCAGTTTCTCATAAGAAGATTCATCCACTCTAAATTATTTTCTTCTTTTCTCAATCCTTCCTTGACCAACAGCATAACCTTTCAAACTCTGTTTGTGATCTGTTGCAGCCTTTTGTATTTCAAATTTGTTCTCATACCCATCATCTTTTTTCTGCCTGTTTCCTCATTTATGTCATGTTGTGTGGCTTCATACATGTATGTCCTGTTGGTGGCCTTTCGCTCGATCATAATCCTCTGACCTTCTGTGCCTCCTGCAGGCCAGCTTGCACTTGTCATCCGGCTTTTTGACTGCAGGACTGCTCTTCATGCTGAGTGAACAAACGTTTGGGCAGCTGATGGAGGCCTGGACATATGTCTTGCCGGACTCTGGGTACTGACATGGAACACATAAAGTATTGGTAGACCTTTCTTTAGCTTAGGAGCTCTAATGTGTTAAATAAAAAGTAGTTTGTTTGTAAAATATTCAGGGCACTCCTTCTTAAGAGATTTTTGATCTCTAAGTTATTTATTACTTCTAATAATAATAGTAATAGTTAATGGAAAAAAAACATTTTCAGCCTGATTAATTTCTTGAGATTTGGCATCAACATTAACTTTAGTTCTTGATATACAATAAAATAATGTACAGATTTGAGAATTACCTTGAAAATCCCCAAACCTGTTCATTAGAGCAGGTTTAGCAAGATATTCAAGGTATACAGGATACTGCCTTTGAATTATTGATGATCTTGTAAATTCATATTATGCCTGATAAGCCAGGAAACCCAGGAATAGAAAGTATTTTTATTTAAAAGGCTATTTAGATGCATAAGTAGTGTCTATGTCTCAGTTGAGAAATCTAGACAAGGAGAAACAATGTCATTAACATCAAATCTTATATCAATGTTGCCAACTTTTATGTTACATATACACATTTAAAGCTGACAGCTTGTATTTAATTTTAGAAAGTTTATCGGAGCCTGAGGAAATGTTAAGTATCTAACAAAATCCTTTATAATTGAAATTTTTAAATGTATTTCTTTGTGTCTTAGGTGAATCACTGAAGTGGAGGAAAAATTAAACAAGATTTTCAAAGGAAAGTCTTGTTTAATTTTTTCTTTATACTTTTCAAAGGAAAAGTATAAAGAAAATATTTGTAAAGGTTAGTTTGCATAACTTCTTCAGTCCCTTGGCTTTAACTGCCAGTTACTGGTTACTTCCAGCTCTACAAACCATAAATACAGCTGCTCGTTGAAGGCTGCAGTAATTTGTTACAGTAAAATAAAAAAATAGCCTTGTGAAGAACAATGAACACAAAACAGGTCAAGAAGGAAGTTTTGAATCATTTTAAAACTATGTTGAATGTTTTCTAAAGATCTCAGCCTCATTCACTTTGTGTGAGGTAATGCTTTTTTGCAAAGAAAAATAAGAGATTTTTTCAGTCCAGCGCAGGATCCCTAACAAACTGAAGCTGTAATTTCAGTGAAAAGTATTTAGAGCTTTTATGAAGTATTGATTTTGAAAACCATGTATGATTTATTCTTCCACTTCACTGTCATGCACTTCTTTGTTGGCCTGTCATGTAAAATCCCAATAAAATATATTGAGGTTTGCATTTGTAACATGACAACAGTTGAAAATAGATCGATGCTTTTTCAAGGCATTTTCCTATTATCACCACATCACTGTCTTACAAGCCTTCACTGTTGCCATGACTGGATCAAATTAGAAACACAAATACTTGTGCTGCTGCATTTTTTTTTACAACACCCACACATGCACCACAGAGATCTTCAGAAAGTACAAGAACAGTCTTTTGTTGATTTTAATTATTATACTATATAATCATTTGTTTACTACGATTACAATTTAGTGTCACTTTAGAGAACTGAAAGAACGACCGGAGTTGATGAAGAAGAAGAAGTTGGTGTTGAAGATTTTTTTTTGGGGGGGGCATTTTTTTTAAGGTGCACATGAACGGAAATATAAGAAATAGATTTTTTAAAATAGCATCTGGCACTTAGCAGCAGCTCCAACCCAGCAACCAGCAACCTTTAGCTAATTTCTACAGTATGAAACAGCTTCTTTTGAGTGAGAAAAAATCCTTCATGCTAAAGAAAAAAAGACTGAGACCAACATAAAGCTTCTTGAAATGTAGCTTTGAAATTTCAGTCTGACCAAATGAGATTTTGTACTTCTGTAGAGCTCATCATTTTTTGTCAAGGAATATTATTATGTGAAACAGGAGGTTTTACAAGTCTAATGTGACCAGCCTTTTCTCTTTTTAAAAACAATCACCACCAGGGATTTTTCTACTGGTGAAAAACTTTTGATCCATGATGAAGAAAACTATTTAATGCCTAATTATACAAGGATTGGTCCAGATATGATAAATGCAAAGGGATTTATTTGAAAGTTAGGCAGGAAAGTATTTATTTGGTCACCTCAAAAACAAATATATACTGATCTGAATAAAACATGACTGAATTAACAAACTAATAAAACATGCAGACATATGTCGCACCAGAGAAAGATTACTAAAGTGAAGGTTAGTGCCATTGACTTTATGAATGTTCAGCACATTTTGGCATAATTTTCTGCTTGAGTTTATTCGATTAAAGTGTTTGTTTACTCATTTCCTGCCAGAGTTGTGCATTTATAGAACATGATACGAGTCTGCAGTGAGTCTGGGGGGTTGGCATGGCTGCTCACTCATTAAAGGCTTCGGTTCATTCATCCTTATTACCTTCAAAGTTGACATGTACAACTTGGCAAGTCTTTTTCTCAGTAGCTGTGGGTGGCTACAATGGAACATGTTCCCAAGCGTTACCTGTTAAAGCAGGGGTGTCAAACTCAATTTCAGAGGGCCACTTCAGCATATTGGCCACCCTCAACGGGCCACATTGACGGTACAAATCAGGAGTGCATCCCTGCTAAAACACCCCAGACAGAAGGCTGACTTCCCTCATTCAGTTCTGTAGAGGCTTATAATGAGTCAATGGTCCAGGTGTGTTAGAGAAGGAATGCATGTAAAGCTGCAGATGGTAGCTCTGGAAAACTATTTGGGCACCCCTAGCATAAATGTATAAAAATACAATGTTAAAAATAAATTAACCACCTCATATTGTTAAATAACTGATTTTATGTATTGAAGTTTTAAATATTACATTTGAGTTTCCATGGATGTAAAATTACTGCTCAGTTTAAAAATTACAATATTTAAATCAGTGTTTAAAGGTGAGCAAACAAATAATAAAAACAAGTCACATGGGCAGACATTATAGACTTTATGCAAAGATTTAGTCTCAGAGGCAACTGAAATCACTTAATTAAAAAAATCCTTTCTGAATATCATCTCATGGTCTCTGAACTAAATCCGTCTTTCTGACCGGGAGCTGACAGCGTGTTGAAGAGTTATGGACCGGACGCTTTGGAGCGTCTGATTAGGAAGCGCATTACAAACCTCTGGTTTAAAATGGCGCGTTAAATTCAAGTCTCCATTCCAGACCAGAGAAAACTAAAGCGAATGCAACGTTGTGTTAATCCATTTAAGGAGCCGGCAGCCCCAACCATCACCAAAGAGGAAGGCTCTTGTTGTCTCACTGCACCCTAAGAGATGCATAACCTACAAAAACCGTTTCTGTCTGGTTTCGAACCAGAGACCTTTTGCGTGTAAAGCAAACATGATAACCTCTACACTACAGGAACTGAACTTCTCTGCTTTGTTTCAGTTTAAGGTTCCAAAGTTGATGATGTGAGATGCAACATGAAAATTTCAACTGAAGTTTGCACTCAGATGCCTGGATTCAGAGTACAGACCATGACACCACAGAACCCTTGTTGACCTTTAGTAAACACCTGTGATGAATAGAACATGCAAAATCTGTTTCTGTCTGGTTTCGAACCAGAGACCTTTTGCGTGTTAAGTAAATTTGATAACCACTACACTATAGAACCTCAGGCTCTTTGCAGTGTTCCTGGTAGATGATCCAAAAGCTGTTAGAGACTAATGTCAACGATGGGCATGGAATAATGTCAAATACTTATACCACAGATCCTCTCAGAGACCACAGTAACTTGGTGAACAAACTGTCAGACTTATACTTGTGCCTAATTTCACATTACAGTCCATAAACTAAGCCTGGGATCAAAAAATTGTATTGAAGATGTCATTAGCAGAGACAAATGGTTCTACAGAGACTTGGCTAAATGGCTAAAAAATAAAATCAATACTTAGAAATTAAAAATGGTTTAAAAATAAAATTAACACATTAAAATAAAAAACTATCTCTGAAATTCAATCAACACTTGAAAATTAAACATGGTTCAAAAATAATATCAACACTTCAAAATAAATAATGGTTCAAAAATACAATCAACACTTCAAACTACAAAATCTCTGCGAAATAAAATATTATGTATGTTGTTTTGAAAAACATTGGAATATAAGCACTTTTATCAATTCTTCAATGTGGTAAGACCATGTAAGTTCCTCATAAATCCATGGAAACTCAACAGTTTGTAAGGTAGGTTAGCTCAACAGGTTAGAGCACCATGCTGGTAATGCTGAGGTCGTCGGTTCAAACCCCGTATGGGGCAATTTATGTGTAAGGTCTTTCATGCAATCAACACTTCAAAATAAATAAGGGTTCAAAAATAAAATCAACACTCTACAATAAATAAGGGTTCAAAAATAAAATCAACACTTTACAATAAATAAGGGTTAAAAAATAAAATCAACACTCTACAATAAATAAGGTTTCTAAAATAAATACTTCAAAATAAAAAATGGTTCAAAAACAAAATCAATACTTACAAATAAAACTAGTTCAAAAATGAAATCAACAATTTATAATTAAAAAATATATTTTTGAATAATTAAAAAATGGTTCAAAAATAAAATCAACAGTTCAAAATGTATAATGTATGTGTAATTCTGTCTGTTCAGTCCATAAACTAAGACTGGGATCAAAAAATGTATTGAAGATGTCATTAGCAGAGACAAATGGTTCTACAGAGTCTTGGCTAAATGGCTAAAAAATAAAATCAATACTTAGAAATAAAAAATGCTTAGGAAGTGCATTACAAACCCATCCATCCATCCAGCCATTTTCCTTCACCCTTGTCCCTCAGTGGGGTCAGGAGGGCATTACAAACCTTTGGTTGAAATAGCGCGTTAAATTCAAGTCTCCATTACGGACCAGAGAAAACTAAAGAGAATGCAATGTTGTGTTAAACCATTTGGGGAGCCGGCAGTTTATCTTGAGGAAATAAATGACCATGCAAAAGTTAATTAGACTGTAACATGCGCAGTCCGCTGCTCAACCACTGCGGACTGCGAAGACTGAGAAACCGCTGGAAGTAACTCATCCAACGGATTTAACACATGGAGCCTTCTGGGTTCATGTTACCCAGGAGAGCGGCGTTCTGGAGGAGCTGCAGACGTAACATCTGTCCGTTTCGGAGAAAGAAACCCCAAAAAAAAAAAAAAAAAAAAATCCTGGTAAAAGCGCACACCCGGACCGCATGGTAAAACACTCACAGAGTTCAGTTGATCCGTTTGGATCAGACAGATCCAACTGACTGATGAAATAGCGCAGATTTTTCTGCAGATGGGAACCAGGAGGAAGTGCGTTCAGACACCAGCAGGTGAAGTGATGCTAATTTAAGTGAAGTCGCTTAATTTAATTTATTAAAAGTTATTGGGGTGGTTTTTGTCACTACGACAAAAATTTAGATACATTTATCTGCTTAATTTGTGATGGGATCAGGATTCACGGTGAATATTAACTAAACCGCATAAAATGCGACTAAATAGCCGATGTTAATATGATTGTAATTTCACGGGTAAAAATAGTACATGACCGATTTTCTCTTTTTTTTTTCTTTTTTTTTTGTTGTCTGTCAAGATAACGGATAACAAAAAAAGTCTAGCGCCACCTGCCGCCCTGACACTGACTCACACACATCTTCATTCACAGTCTTACTTGTAAATCGATTTTTCTTTTCTTGGACGTTTTCCCAGTTTTATTCGCTGGGAAAATCAATAAGCAGCTTGAGGTGACTCTGCTGCCCTCTAGTGGCAAGAAGCCGTAATGTTGGCTGGTAACAATCGGAATGCATTGTGGGAGATGTAGTTTGTAGTCAATTCGTGCTCAGAACCTATTTAAAATGCTGGGGTGGGCCACATAAAATGACATGGCGGGCCACATGTGGCCCGCGGGCCTTGAGTTTGACACATGTGCTTTAGAAATTGTACATTGTCATTAGATATTAGATGAAGCTAAATATATTTTTTTTATTTTCCATTTCATTTGGAATTTCCCATTTTCTTTTTTTGCTCATTTTTCACTGTTTCAGCTGTTCCTGCGATTTGGGAGTCGTGTCTAGTTCACCTGATATTCTGTTGTCCTTCATCTGTTCTTCTTCCACAGTTTGTAACGGATATATTTAATTAATGTCAACTTAAAACGAGTTACCACAATCCAGTGATTAATGATCAGGACCTCATCTGGTCAGGTAATGGCAAATCAATTGTTGAAAACACACACACCAGCTCACCTGGTGGGAAAATAATATGGTTGCAGAAATGGGTTATTAGAGCATGTCGTGTATAATGTCAGATTAACAAAGACAAATGATCAATCTGCTTTACAGAGCCAGGCCATGAATAATAAAGCTGGGAGGCACATTTTCTATGTGGTTGGCTCAAGATGATGAAGAATACTTGGATATATTTGGAAATAGATATGTCTGTCTCACTAGTTTATGCCTATTAAAGTAATTATTATTAATTTTTTGACAATACTTTTAATAGCAGTCATTGTGTTTCTAGTCATGCTCCTTTGTTTAGACACGTATGTGGTTTTTATTTCATGTTTTTTCGGCTCAGTTAAAAATACTCTGTGTGTGATTTAATGTAATCTATTCATGCACTGACATTTTCCTGGATGGGTTTGTTTAAAAAGGTGATTGACCTTTCTTCCACCCAGAATACTTCTGATTCACTGATGCTCATAGACTGCATTTAAGTGTTTGTGCATCTGCAAGTCACCAGAATATGTTTAAAACCAGGTTTGTCTTTCACATTCAGGATATTTGAATTCTTGTACCCATACAGTTCTGCCAGCTGGAGATAATGTTCAGCATTACGGAAGCAAATGACAGCTCACTTTTCAGCTTGCATAGCAAAATTTTGTGTCCTGGCCCTTTTCCTGTCCTTGACTCTGTGAAGGCTTTATCTCCATCCACCCCTCCTCCCTGGATCATTTCTCCCCTGAGGGATCTGTTTAGGCTGCCAAGTTATCCAGAGGTTGCAGTATGACTTGTACCTGCTTAACACACTTGATAGATTGCCTACAATTACAGGCACATAAAGAACCAATGACCTCCTAGACAGTCGTCTCACACTTTCTACATCTGGTTGAAGAGAAAAGTTGTGTTGTTTTCCATCTCTCTCTGGCATCTGGCAACACTTGTACCAGATGCCAATACAAGTCAGTATTGTGATATTGCTTACAGTCAAGAATCTTGTAGCAAAGTTCCCAACTTTCAGTTTTTGTAAAATATTCTTTTTCATAAAAAAGCATCTTTTTATGTTGAGTTTCCAAGTTGTTGATCACTTCTACATCTTCCAAATCCATTTGGACAAACATGTCCCACATTACATAATGCCAGAATAACAAAGCTACTAAACTTTAAAACTTGTCTTTGTAACTTTGAAATGAAGTGGAACTTTTTTCAGGGTAATGATAATTTGAACTAATTCCTTACTGTTAAGGATACACCCTACAAAATGTCAGCTATGATTGCTGGCGCTGAAGATTTCATCGTGTCTTTATTATTCCAGACTGGGACAGATGTTGTTTGACAGTTATGTATGATAAAGACTTTCTGATGTCGTTCAAAATATATTAGCATATAAGTAAAATCTGTTGTTATCCTCCACACATTCTGTCCCCTGCAGCTCCTCAACCTCACATTTGTAACAGTCAGGATAAATGAATAATTTAAGATATTAGCTGCTTTTTTGTATAAAATTGACCTCTTTAGTTTACAGCCTGAACCACAGTTCAGTCACTCACATCAGTCATAAATAATGTCTTTTTAGTATCATGTGAAACTCTTGATTTCTAAATGTACATTTGTGTGTTCCACAAATGCTTTTAACTAGATAAACCCAGATCAGATTTTAAAACCGTCCTTAACTAAAATTATCTGTCTACTGTGCATGAAGATGTCAATCTTTCTGTAAATAAGACCCAGACGTGTCTTTACCTATCTTCTTCTGTAGCAGTGAGGCTGCCGCAGATTTTTGTTGGAAGATTTCACGGATCTGTGACTTGAGAGCTACACAGCACATGTGATGGAAATACAAAAGTTGCAGCAATGACCTAAAAATGTGGCTATTTAACCTTATACTTGCTGTAACGATAAAATTCACTCATTTCATAATGCTGAATGCTTGAAGTGGCTGATGGGGCAAATTCCTATATTAATGTTTGAAAAATTGGATCCAGATGTCTACAAGGAAATAAAACAAAGCTGAGATGAATAGCTAGTTTGAAATGATTCTCCTTTTCTGAGAACTGCCAAAGATCTACACTGAGTGGTTCAGATGGTCCTCCTGACATAAGTTTCATTTAATTAAACATAAAGTTTACTGTCAACCGAGGGCCAAATCAAAATCCACATTAAGCCCACAAAGAGATGACGGCTGAGCATGACATGAAAGCATCAGAACCGAGGCATTAAAGAAATTACAACCAGTTCTTGCTAACACAGAAACCAGCACCTAAAATTATAGATTTTACTTGAAATGGTTAGGATTAAATGTTTTGTTAATTAAAAGCCTGGCAGAAAATATTTGAGTAATGCAGACTTGAGGGGTGAGATTTTATATTTAGATAACTGAGTAACTCTGATCCGTAAAAATGTGAGTGGAAAAGTTCTTATTTGCAAATTGACTCATTTGTAGCTCTTCACTTTCTTTGGATAAACAGATTAAAAATGAACTTTCTCAAATGTCCCCATCAACATAGCAGATAAGATATGGTTTTACTTTCATATGTAAGTATAATTAAGACAGTCAGCTATAGCTGTCTATAGACAGAAAATAGACATTCTTCTCGACTAAAGTAAAGCCTCACAGTTTGAGTTTATCTGTCACCTTGCAAATAGCGTTTCCAGTTTGGGCTTTCTATTAGTCTCTCTCTCTCTCTCTCTCTTTTCACCCACTTACTCTTCCATCCTATCTCCTACTGTACCAGCTGCAGGGTCTATTTTGGTTCAGTTCGCTGAACAAACAGGATGGAGAGGCGCTAACTTTGCCTTCCAGTTGTCGGCATCCTGGGAGTCCAGCAGGCAGCGAGCCTAGCAGTCTGCTGCAGGCTCTCTGAGAGATTTCTTCCTTTTGTTCATATTTTCATTTCTATTCTCCTGTCACTTTGCTTTGATCCCCTTATCATTTGCACATGCATACTCTGTTGGTATGTGGTAACCCTATTCTTTTTTTATTCTACTTTTGGAATAGTTCTGTCTTTCATTCCTTAGCTTTTGTGAAATTGTTTATATATAATTCTGTTTACTAAACTAAAGATTGCTTTACAATTAAAATATAGTTTGGCTTAAGTAGTTTCATTTTAAAATGACAATTTTACAGTTTTTTTTTTTCATCCAGATATTTTAAACAAAAATGTTGCAGTGTAAAACTGTAGTTGCTTTTTCCCTTCCCATTCAGCACCTTTGCAGGGTGTAAGCGATTTTACAAAACCAGAATTACTCGTATAGACTAGGAGTAGAATCGATTACGGAGATGTATTGTATTTAAATTTGGAAACTGTGGCTTTTCTCTTCAAGGCAAAACAGGATAAACATGAACCATAAACTTGAAGCAGCACATCCCATGGGTAAGGAAACATCTCCAAAACACGAGCTAGGGGAAGTAAAATATTAAAGCCTACATCTCTAAAATAAAGCTACACAGCTGCTTGCTTCCAATAAGGTTTTGGTTTTAGTAAGATGTCATTTCATTTTGTTTACATTTTCTCATCCATCTAATGACTCCGTTTTATATTTTGGGATACATCACAACTGCAAGTTGCCAGTTTTTCAACTGATGTATGATATATTATAGAGCAGTTTAGAAAAGTATTCTTAGTCCTAGGACATTTCCCATGTTTTCATTTTGCAGCAACAAGCTTCAGTGTATTCATTGTGCATAAATCAGTGCATAATTCTGACATGGATGAATGTCGTCCTACAGAATTTGAAAATGTTCTTGCAAACAAAAGTCTGAAGAGGAACAAACATTTGTACTTGTCCCCTTCTGCTATGTCACCCCTTAATAAATCCAGTGGAACCTATACCTCCAGAAGTTGCCAAATAAATAACCAATATATTTATATTTTAGATAGAAAAAAAAATGTTTAAGTTTCCCGTAGCTTGAAAGTACTAATCTATAATTCTAGGACAGAAACATTGAAAAAAGAAATGCTTATACTTGTATTGTTTTGTTCGATTTTATCTAAAATGTCATGTCCATCTGTTGATAGCTGGGAGCTAAAACTTTTTTTTTTCCATCAAGCAGCACATCCTTTTAATTGTCAGTATATTTGTTTTCATGTCTGCACTACTCTATTTCTATTTTCTTATAGTCTTTGACGGCAAAGGTCTTCTTTGGTATTTATTCTCCCGTTCCAAAAGGCTCCTCATGGGATTTATGTCTTTAGTCTGAACTTTTTCATAATGTTGTGTTCTGTCAGTCTGTTCTCGACCCCTTTTCACTTTGTGTCCCAAGTCAGCGTTTAGTTGGGGGATCCAAATATACGAAAGGCCAAGTAGGGTTTTTTTTTTCCCATGAAAAACAATATATTCCTTATTTCTGGTTCTGCTGTTTACATAGTCTTCTGACCCATGGCGGTGGGAATGGTACAAGCCTTTTCTATGAACTTCAGTGTTTTAAGACTCTTAGTGAAGACTTGTTTGCTATTAGGTTACTTTGGGATCAGACACAAGTGCCATTTCAGTACTGAGATCGGAGTTGTTTAAAGTAATAATTTTCAATAAACAGCATTTATGAATAAAAATATGTTCATCTTCAGATCATTAAATACTATAATATTATGTGCAAAAATAAAAATGTGTTATTATAAAACAATGTGATTTTTTTATTTGGTAACGGGAGTATTAGTGGGGAAATAAGTGTCTCTCCAAAATTTCACATTTCAGATTTGAAGATAGATAAAGAAAGGATAAGATAAACTTATATTTTAAGGGAAAAATACTTCTGCAAGTTCTGAAAGTCTAAGTCTTACCATAAATTTAGGTCATGCAAGGTTATGCTGAGAAGCATATAAAATAATATTTGCGTGACAGTTGTGTGAACCAGGGTTGAGAAACATGGGAACTGGGGAAGCACAAATTGATCGGCCTAATATTGAAATCAGACTTTTTTACCGTGATTGGCTCTGAATGCATTCTGGGAGGTCAAAAACTGCACAGTAATACATTTCCTTATTCATCAAATACATCAACACTAAGAACTCCCACCATCTATGAACCTATCACCTAAAAGTCTGAACTTTGTTGAATAAAAAAAAAAAAAAACTTTTTATAACAAAACAATTAAATGTTAGTGAAGCAACTTTGATGCATGAGTCGGGGACGTCTAGTAATCCTTTCATTTTCTATTATATTGTCTGCCGAGGAAGCTCCGCCCTTTTTTTTCTATTTTATTAACAATATGTGTTGTGAACTGGCACTGTATGAATGAACCGAATTGAACTGAATTGCTTTATGGTGCACTCGATTCGTTTCAGCTCGGATCATGGAATGACATAATAGCTCAGTTGCATGTCATTGGGCTGCAACCACTCACTTTTCCAGTTTGCATTCTGATTTCAGGGCCCCTCATGTTGTATTACCCATCTGAGATCTCAGAATATGACATTTCAGTACACAGAGAACACACCGTGTTCTCCATGTTTTGTAAACATTTTAGTTTTTTTTATGGTTTTAATGGCACTAGTGGGCTTTATTCACTAGTAGCTTGGCAGGAAGAAGGGCGGAGAGAGAAGAGGAGGACATGTATTAAATGACCAGGGCCCAGGAATTAAAGCTGCTGAATATGGTGCAGTCGCTCCACCTGGTTCCCACAAAGTATGCATTTTAATAAGTCAAAGTCACAATCAGCAGGTCAGACTTTAAAGAAAACTGGAAATGGTTGTTTCACTCATTAACTCATTCATTGTACAATGTAGGGGTGGAAGTCACACCCTACTTAGCATGATATATATAGACAAATGACCTGTTGATCACAATGTCATATATAATATTAACTTGCTCACCATTACATCAATCTGAATAGTGGTAGAAAACTTGATGAATTGGAGAAAATCAGCAAGCTGAGAGAGAGAAGGTGATTACGGCAACAGAAAAGTGCTGTTGGTCAGTCATACAGAGAAGGTGCTTATTACTGTCCCTGTTTTTCATACCACAAGGAAAAATGTAACTTTTCTATAGCTTATTTCTATCATGAGTAGAAAGTAGAAAAACAAACCTTTACAGACGTTAAAATGTTTATGAGGCTGGAGGGAGAGTGTGTTTAAACCATGCAGATAGACGGTTATTGTTGGACTGGAAAGCAATTTAAACCAAACGCTGTTTCACATTTACACCAGCATCCTTCAGCTCTGACTGGAAGTAAGTGTCTGGCTTTTATTTGAACCAGACTCAGATTAAATTGGATGACAATATTTTTTTATAAAACTTTGAATTTTCTTTGATGATTATGTTAGACAGCATCATTTTGCTAAATAATGAATTGGGGTTTAATCAGCTTTTTGGTACTTTTGCCTTGAAGACATTTGATGAAATGAGTATTAATAGTTCTATATTTGCTTTTCTTGTTCTGCCATCTTTCTTTTTAAAAGTAGTCCCAGCGTCAGTTTCACTTGTGGCTGTTCGCCCCCAAGCCACAACAAACTTCCAATTAGTTTTGATGGATCACCAACTTTGAAGTATTTGCTTATAATTTCTTCTGTACTTTTCACAAGATATAATTTGATAGTTTTTCTTTTTGATCAGTTTATTTAATTCTGCCTCCAAGTTTTTATTTTTTCCTCAATTTCTTTTCTTTTAATAAGTGATAGTCTTTGAGGTTTCGCTCATTATTGTTATTATAGAAACAGACACGTTTTAACATGAGAAACCTTAGTTTCAACTGTTTTACTTTATGGATTGATGTTTTTGCTTTTCATGCTGATAAACAATCTCTAATGTTTACAATTGCAACCTTTACAAGAAAAAGTTCAAGTCTTCCTAATTAATGCTAAAATAACAAAGTTTAGGAATATGTTTTGATTGAAATGTGTTTCTGTGGGAAGCTTCAATTTTTAATGCAAATTGAAGCTTCCATCTGAATAAACTCAGTTTTGTTAATAGAAGCCTTTAGAAATAAATAAAGGTAATAAAAATATCTGGCAGACCTGCAGTGGAATCTTGTGATAAATAGAAATGGTTTTGCATTCAAAGAGAGGCATGCTATTCAACTATGAAGGCATGCTAAGATATAATTAGGTTTGTCTGTGAACCAGTGCTAATATATGAGTGTTAGATTCTTCTCTTTTTGGTCTTCATTTTAAAATCATGACACCATGTGCCAGTTGATAATGAAAGGCTCTTAAAATATACTTTAGAGAATCCTTTTATTCATATTTTTCCTTGCAGAGTTCTTCATTTTAAACTTGCATAGTTTTAAACTTCTTTCCAAAATGCTTATCAGTTATTTCAGCAAAATTTATTCATGCAAAGCTTCTGTTTGGTGCCAGAATAAGGCTGATTTCATAATGTTTTGCAGTGAAAACTGCAAGAAAATGTTCAATAGCAAAATGGGGAAAAAAAATTAAATGTTTCCAGTTTTAAAGTTTGGACGGAAATAACTAACTCAAAATTCTGCGTCAATATTTCTAACATAAATAAAATAATTTTTACCACAATTTTGTTTTCATTCCTTATTTATTTTTCTGTCTCCATTTATCAAGCAGTTTTGTTTATGTAAACTCTGATTGGGTCTACTGCATTAGAGATCTGGTTCACTTAAACAGGTGTCCCTTTGAAGCCAAAACTTTGTGGTCAGGATAACTTTGCAATCACAAACTTCCTCTTCTTGCCTCCTAACTGCTCCTGCCGTCATGAAACATCTGTATGCAAATTTATGGGAACAGATTGAGACTGCATGGATACCTTTGAGCATAAAATGTCACATTCATGCGATGAATTTTCATCAGCAGCTCCTATTTTTAGAGCAGGGTCACACTAAAAGTATTACATTATGTTTAATGCATCTATTTTGGATGGACTAACTTATTTTATTTCTTCCTTCATTCCTTCCTTCCATCCTTCTTTCTTTCTTTTCTTCTGTCCTTTTTGCCTTGTATCATTGCATCTCCCTTCCTGCTTGTTTCCTTCACTGAGCCAGGCAGGCAGCAATGCTTTGGTATTCAAATGTTGCTCTCTTGGCACTAAGTGATTCAAAAAGGGAAAACTTCTCACACACCATTACAGTGCCACCTACTCATTAACATAACTGATCCATGCGTTCATGTTATCTATGCCAAATTCTGACCCTACCATCTGAATGCGCCAGCAGAAATTAAAACTAATAGACGAACCAGGTGATATTTTTCAATTTCTCCATTAACTGGACAGCTGGAAGTTTGTGAAGATCCCAGTAGACCGCAGACTACAGAAATACTGAAAACTGCAAAGGAGCTGAAACAGAGTTTTTATTTAAATCAAGTCTAAAACCCATCTTTGATAAAAAATAACTGAAACATTAATATATTTGATGTATATTTGATGATGTTTATTCTTGATGATTCTGATTATGGCATTTATAGTGTAATGTTTTTCTTGTCACAGTTTTTATCATGAAAAGGACTTTGAACCATCTTGTTGCTAAGATGTTCTATAAAGATAAACATGAACTGACTTAAACCTTCTTCCGTTCAAGCCAAGTGTTTTGGGAGTTTTCCTGCTGTCTGGTGTACGAAGAAAAAATGATTGTGGCACATCAAACACTCATTACCCCCACTGTGCTAGAATTAACCCAACACAAGTACATTAAGGTGATGAACAAGACAATAAAACAGATCTGAGGAATGTGTCGTGCTTCCATCCCTAATGCTGGATGCATTAGAAAGATTGCTTCAGCACAAAGTTAATCTCCCTTGCTTTGCAAGCACATTGGAAATCTTTCTCTGAATTATTGTAGAAGGATTAGGTGTGATATTATGAGCAACTTTAATGAATAAATTTAAGTATTCCTAAGAAGTAGAAAAATAACCTAATGCACTTGTATTTCAAGCTTGATGTTCATCATGACTGACAAAATAGTTTTCTACAGATCCAAACTACACAATGCATACAGCTGATAGACACATGAAGTTGACGTAGCTGATAGAAAACAACATCTCAAGGAACCTGGAACCTTAAAATCACTGAAACGTCAGGTACTTTTGCATCACTGAAACATTATGCAAAAGTACGATTTCTTTTGGACTGGTGGGAGGAGGTTAATAGATAGTTCTTGGGATAGTACACAATCCACTTCTTGTCACAAAAAAGGCGCCGAGGATGATGATCACAATTCCCAGAGTCAGAAATACTCCCAACAGGGCTGCCATGGTGGTATAATTCCCTTCAGGTTTGTTGAGGTGATACTTGGTTGTTTTATCCACAGCATTAGATTTGTAATGTTCTGCCTCAGTACACCCATATTTTTCATGCCACTCCACTCCAATAATTGGAAACACTTCAGGAAAAATATGCAGCTTAATCACACACTATCATATTTTCAGAAAAAGGAGGGTTAGAGGACATATTTATCAAACCTTGCAGCATTATATACTATTTAAATTATTTGCCTCTAACTAACAGACATGCTTTAAAACCTCTTACACCCTCAGGGGGTATAAATAAATTTAAACTTAACATTTTGGGCAAAACCTTTATGCGGAATAGTTTTTGAAAGAAAAAAAGCCTCTTTTAGCAGATAATAAAAAATAAAAAAAAATTTAAAGGCACGTGGAGCCTTTGTTTACAGAGCGAGCCGAGGTCCCGGCAGCTGGACCCACCGGTGGGTCCGTCGGGTTCTAGGGGTTTAACAGAGAGCCCCTCTGTCAGGTTTACCTGAAGAACCTGTGACAGAGCATTACTTCCTCTTTCATGACTTTATTTTTTCTTCTATTACACTCATTGGTTTTCTGGGCTCCCTCCACATCTAGTAAGAGGGCACAGGTGTAGTAAAAATGATTCATTCGATTCCCACTTGACTTACCCTGGAGTAAACGACACACAATGGACCACAGGGACTTTATCCAAGATAATACCTCTTGAGGTTTCCTGGATTTAATATAAAATGTTTAAGTCTTACCTGATGCTCAGAAAAAGTTTATGTTGCTAAAAAAATGAATATATGGCTGAAATTAGGTCATCAGATCAAGGTGTGCTCTGGTACCTGGTCCTAATATCAACAACAAATGCTTTAAATCCTGTATATTCCAAGTTGTGGTCTCCAGGGACTCGGTTTGCTTTTTTTTTTCCTCAGATAAGACTTTAGCTTCATCAGCTTTGCATAAAAACACACATACTGCAGCCTTTAATTCCCTATAATGATAAAAAAAAAGATCACAAGCATGTCCATAAACCTCAGTGAAATCTACCAAGAACCCTTCAGAGCTTTCTTAAAGGGATTTGTTTAGGTACCTGAAACTTATTTTCCCAGATTTCTTATTGAATCTACTGATTACTCAAACCAAACTGTCATGAACTGTACTTGTTGCTTTTCTAGAACTTTGTGGTTTCTCTCCTGGATTTTTATGGAAATTACCAGATTAAATAACTATTTCAATTATGTTATTGATATATGTATGTATTTATTTACTAGGTGTATTCTGGAGTAGAGAAAATAACGTAATCATAATAAAGAAACATGCAATAGACTCAACAATCTCTAAAAGCCCTTATTAACATTTAGTAACAAAGGATTACCTGCTTTAACCTGCATATCTTAATGTGTTAAAAATACATATTTTATCTAAATTACCAGAATTTTGTGCTTCCAAAATCTGAAATATATTCAGCATGCAATGCGTTCCACAGGAGTATTTTTAAAGTTACTGCAATCCCTTTATCAAAGTCGAAGTCCATCTATCTCCAAAGGTGAGGTCTCACCTCTTACCCACACCTTCACACAGTGACAATCAGTAATCAAGCAATATTACAGGTTGTCATGTC
The DNA here is from genome assembly GCF_051168715.1 of Poecilia mexicana. NCBI lineage: Eukaryota > Metazoa > Chordata > Actinopteri > Cyprinodontiformes > Poeciliidae > Poecilia > Poecilia mexicana. Next base: position 9,688,984 of record NW_028263383.1, on the reverse strand, counting down.
ACCTCTGTGTAGAAGGCACAGCTTATGGTCACAAAAAAACAAAAAAACTCATCACTATCTTCCTAGGTTGATTGAATTGCCTTTCAGAGAGGTTTGTTCAATTTAACAAACTCTTTTAAAACACACTTGTTCATGCAGAAGACCACATCTAATCTGTCCTGACGAAGAATGGCTCATTAAGGACTGTCAGTCTGTCTTGTTATTAAAGTGGAGGGTCATTATTATCACCATCTGGTTAAAGAGGAGAGCAGTCTCTCTACTTTCTTACATTGTTAATAAAAGTGATGAGGGTGGCAAACAGCGATGCATGTAACAGCTGATGCTCTGTCAGATGGCTCATCGTCTAACTTGGAGCTCGAGGAAAATTACTTTTTTGTTTTCTTTTGCTAACAAGAGTGTGTACATAATAACTACATGAGCTCTCCTTATGTTTAGAGAAAAAAATATAGGTGACAATGGAAAGAAACATTTTATGTGTAAATCAGGTCGTTAAGCATCATTCCCTCATGTATTTGGAAGCATCTGATAGTTGCATGAAAAGGTGATATACATTGAAACACTTTTTTCTGTCTACGTCACAGAGTAGAAAGAGGATGTGACGGTTCCTGTCGCGTTTAGTTAATTAGAAGCATAGCATATGACTGTACAAAATGATTATTAGTTATATAATCAAATGGCTGAGAAATTATTTTTTAAATCCAATCAATGTTTTTATTTTTGAATTACATCTGTGCAGTTTTATGTAATGAATTATGTAGTTCACAGGGTTGATGTAGTTGGCGACCTTTTATAATTTAGTTTAACAAAGTAGAAGATTCTCTCGGATTCATCATTTAGGAAAAAGGGAAACAAGTTGTAGAGACACATTTTCCTAATCTTTACAAAAAGACTGTGGATTAATAAATACATGAAATAGTTGTGCTTTTTTTTTTTTTTTTTACAATTCTTTATATTAACATTTTTATAGAGAAGAATACTTTCACATTTAAATCTGAACCAGGATAAAACATGCATTTTAACTTTTGTGCTGTTAATTGCAAAATGATGGCTCCCTTATGTGAAAGCGTATACCTGAAACATTAAAAATATTTTCAGAAATCTTATTGATGGGAAATAGGTCTTCACCAATTCCTCATTATTTTCATTCTCAAATTATGAGTAACCTACTAATAACTAATTACTAAATAGTCATTGTCTATAAAAATGTCATATCTTAGAGCTAGAAAACCGAAACATTTGGTTTAAAATGAAAAAGCAAAACCATAATGGAGGCTTTTGGGTCATTTACAGATATTGGTAGCGTAACACTACTTCAGCATACTTTTACCCAAATAAAAGTTAAAAAAAATAGCTGTCCAAGAAATTACTTAGGAGTAATACAGATTTGGTTAAATCTGTATTACTCAAGTACTAACTGATCATAACATCTAATTTAATATATTAAAACAATGGAATCAGACAAATAATCAATACAAATAAATATCATCACAAAATAACACATTTTAAACAGAAGAAACCCTTTTCTGAATCAATATTGCTCAATGTAAAACTTATTAATTCAATAAGCAAAGTATACAGCCCCAGATTCTAACATTCTTACTAAATGTACTTGAAACATAGAGCAAATCGCTGTAGGTAACACAAACGGTAAAGTTCTGACAGCGCTGCATGTTTTTAATAATGTAATTTGTTGCATGTCTCTAAGTAGCTGATCAAAGTAAAGTAACCACAAACTGTTCATGTATCCTGACTCTTCTAGTTAAATGGAAGCAGTTTGTGGCTGAAAGGGTGTTAGAAAATTAGTTTCCATTATTTTAATTGAGATAACCTTTTGATAAATAAACCTTGATAAATAAACCTTTTTGATAGATAACACCAGAATCCTTGTTGTCTTCTGGTGTGTCACTGTCCTCGGTGCAGAGAGGCTGGAATAAAAAGCACATTCACTGCACAGCATTTGTGCTCCATTTGCTCTAATCTATAAACCCCAGATGAGAGGCGGAAGGTGTGTCGTCTCTCAGGTACCTGACACTACAATGAGTGAGAGAATATCTCTGAGTCTCTGGCTTTGGATGCTGGATTTAGCGATACATGCACACCTTTTTTCCTTTGCACCCATGTGAAGATTGTTTGCCTCCTGATTATGATTCTGGTGCAGTATGGTTGTGTGCTGATGGAAGCAGAAAGAGATGAATTACAGCCTGTGTGTGTTAACAGTCTGGTGGAATCACATATGCAAATGAAATGGAGATTGAATTGGAGATATGGTTTATTCTTGGGGTATTCATGAGCATAAAGCAGATGATTTTGTTTAATTTGTATGTGTGTGGAGGTGTGTCTTCCCAAGTGTTAGATTTTGTCAGTCTGAACTCATAAATATGATGATATGCCAGAATTTGCCAATGTTGTGGTTATTACCACTTCTTACTTTTATGTATATACATATGTATATTTTTGTATTATTTTTGAAATTTTATGATATTATTAAATATACAAAGATAAATGTTTTCTTTTTCAAAGTGTTGCACTGTATGTTTATGCAGCTTCAATTCACACATCTTTATCTTGATTACCAATAAGTAGGGAGGATTCTTTTAACCCAATGGCATCCAAATCAGTCCTCAAAGGTTTGTCTTCTTCATGTTTTAGCTCTTTCTCTTGTTCGGCACACCTGAATCAAATGATGGGTCGTCATCGGGCCTCTGCAAAACTTTGTCATGCGAGATGAGAAGGTATTTGCACAATTTGAATTGCTAAGTAGAAAGCTGAGCCACATCTAAAACTGGCAGGACACTGACTGGCCTTTGAGGACTTGAATGTGCACAAAAGAAAAGTAAATGTTTTAACTTTAATAAAAATATATTCTAAAATGCATCAGGCTTTTACAATGAATTGGTGCAGCAGCCATCGGGCTCCACCTAGAGTTATTCAAACCGGTTGCAAGACGACAGAGAGAAACTGGCCTCGAATATACGGGAATTAAACCACAGCGGAAAAGCACCAGCATTTGCTAGGGTTGCTCCTCATCCGTCTCTGATTTGTGTATAAAGCTACCGCATGCTTCCATCAAAATAGTGCGCCTCTTGCTTCACACCTCCTGTCTCGCCACTTTCCATTAGCATTCCCTGGTCAGGCAGCAGTATGAAAGTCAGGTACACACCTGCCACAGTCAGAGTCTAAAGCCTGTCGCCTCACAGCAACTCACTTAAGTTTGGCTCTAGCAGGCTGGATAGTTGTTTACCAGGCTAGCTTTCCCTTTAGATTGATGGATAACAGGCTGGCTGGATGATTGACTGTCCAGCTTGCCAACTTGTTATATAAGTCCATCGTTGGCTGTATAATTGCCTCCAGGGCGAACGGGTCAGCTTCGTTCTCTTTCATCCTGTCGCCTCTTTTGTTGCCCTCCTTTGCTCCGTCTCCACACCTCTGCACCCCCCGTCTCACCCCAACCAAAACCAAACAGCAGCTGTACCAGAGGTAAGAATGTCAGAAACTGTGCTCCCTTCAGTTTTCAGACAGGTTCCTAGAATAGAACAGCATTCACAGCGTGCAGAGTGGAAGCTAAACCCCAGAGGCTACTCGCTTCTCTCTGACATCCTCGATTCAGGAGCGGTGGTACAGAGCTAGCTGCCACAGTCGGCCACACAGAGCAACAGACAGTGTCACAGCTAAATTATAAACAAAAAGGAGTGAAAGTGGGAGTACTTCCATCAATAACTTAGAGAAGCACATGCATTTAGAGATACAAGATTAATATTTACATACACACATTAACACTTGTATGATTAAAGCAACAGATCAAGCTAGATAAGATTTCACCCTTTCTTTAATTTTACATACAGACTTATTTATTGATAAAAGCCAGCTAAAAAACTTATTTTGGTTCAACTTTCTAAAAAAAATTAGGGTAGAGAGGTGCAAAGGACGATTTTGTACATTTGTCTTAAGTGGAATGAGTTAAGTTATGTTTTGTAATCATTATCTTCATTTTCCTGATATGAATTCTCTAGATTTAGAATTTCAGTCTTCATGTGTATCAGTTGCCCATTGTCCTTGATATCTAATTTGGATTAATATTGTGCATGTGAATTAGTAAATAGAGTCTGTCATCTAACATCAGTTAGTGAGTGACCAATGAATATATATATGTCATATAAATACAGTCCATTTACTCTTTACCACAAATGTATCTTGTGTATTCCAGAGATGCTTTGATTGGTCTGATGAATTTTAAATCTTTAGTTTTTGTAAAGCTTTTACCTTCCCACACTGATTTCGGGTTATTCTGAACTATTGTTAAGAACCATATTAAACGGAAGATATGAGAGCAGCACTGAAAATGTCTCGACTTCTTGCCATTAGTGGTCATTAATAAATTACATTAGGAGCACAGGCAATGGTGCGTGAGAAAGAAGTCACAGTAAAAAAGGGCTTTAAAACTATTTTTAAACTAACAGTTAATATGTAGTTGACATTTTTGACTGTCTTTAAGTTGTTTACTGTTTGTTAGCTTGGATAACTTTGCCATAGCAACAGTTTTTATGAGATACCCATAAAGGGGGGAATCAGGTATAACTTGCCTCTCACCCAAAGTGAAAATTTAAGGTTTTATTTTTTTTTGATTCGGGGACCAGTAAAAAAAAAAAAAAGTCAGCATAGTGAAAAACATTAACAGTCTGGGTATTTCAAAACTGGATATTTATTTTATTTTTTTTTCCTCACATTAAATCAAACTAAGCATTTCCTACTTTAAACATTTATGAGATTACCAAAATAATTTAATTTAGCTTGAAAGCCAATAAATAACTTTTTATAGAATCTTCTTTTACATCCTTCAAAGTTTGAGGTTTATATATACTAAGATAAATTTGCTTTTTAAGAATTTGGCTTATATGCTTCTAAAACATCTATATCTTTATATCGTTAAAAGGAATATGCTACCATATTAAAGAACTGCATGTAAATTTCTGGCTTCGAAGAAAATAAAACGAAATTCCTTACAAGTTACTCTATTGTTTCAAAATATAAACTAGTTTGGTAGGTAAACTGACTTGAAACAGAAAAAGTTCATTCTGATATATTGATGAAAAATAAGAAGTTAATGTGTCTATTTTTGTATCGTCCATGTAAACATCTGGTTTTAGTTGTTCTTCTCTGTTGCGTTACAAATGCTATAAGGCTGAAGCAAAGCTAAATTTTAGCTACAAGGCATATAACATGATTTTTATCCATGAGATTTTGATAGAAGGAGGGATTCTTGCATTGGGACAGTTAGAATAACTTAACACTTCTGGGCATCAACAACAAATCTTTTTTTTCTAACTGTTAGTCTTTCCTTTCTTCCTGGGGCTTATAGATTAATTTAATGTTGTGCAGCAATACAAAACCTGCTAGCACATCATCAACCTCATGTATATCAGACACCCCAGCATCTGAAAGAGAAGGGGATGTCTACTTTAAAGATAACAATCTTTAAAAACTGTAAATATGACCTGTATCTTCAGAATCCCCTGGGTGATCCTCAGATGTTAACAACTCTTGTCATATTACGTTGGCCTTTGAAAGGTCACACATAGCAAATTGCCCTTGCAATAGAACGAAGAGGGCCAAACAGGCTTTGTCAGACTGACAAAGCAGGCAGCGACCCCCCTCAGGTCATCTTGCCTTTAATGTGACGCAGCAGTGAAGAGTTCTGCTGACTCTCAGGGATGCACAGTGTGTAGGACTCTGACTGGCAGCCAGACTCTCTTGTGGAAGACTGCTGTGTGGGAGGGTTCCCTCCACTCTGTGACTCATATACGTACATTCATCCATGCAAGGGCATCTGACCCTGTGACAGAAAATGTGACTGATTAAATCCCTTAAGTTATTGTATGCAGATAGGTATAGGTAGAATGTGACAGACACATTTTACTAAATGGTTTCGGTCTTTTTTTGGTGTCTGTATCCCTGATTTAAATATTGATCTGTCTGGGGTAAAGAGATTTTAGATGGAATTGTACATTTTTATATTTCACTTTGTAATTCAGCCTATCTGTTTATTGTTTCAGTATCACCTTTTCAGTACATTAATCTCGCTGTTTCCTCAGTTTCTTGCAGTTTCTCTGGCTCTGTTCCCTCACAGGTTCCAGTCTTCATCACTTTTGGTATTTTGAAGGACTCTGAAGTACTTATGCATTCATAAAAGTTTTCTTACTCACCTCAGTACCCATTCCTCCTGCATTTGTGTCCTCATCACAAATCATTTTACAGTACGATTGTCAAAAAAGATGTAAAAATCTAAAACTTTTCAATCAAACCAAAATTCAAGATGTGAAGTGAAAAAACACACAGCAGGTTTTTGCAAAGAGTCATCTTTTACAACAATTATAAAATCAAATGTCTAAATGATGCTCTTGTGATTAAATAAAAAATATATATTTTACAGTTCAGTCTTTCAGGGTTTCAGTTCATTTTTTGTCAAAAGTGATTGAAAGTTTCTCCATCTTATGCTGTAAACCACAACTTTCCTAGAGAGTCATGTTAATATAATGACCTACAAAAGTTTCATGGTCACTAGAAATGGACAATTGTAAGCTAGGAGATGTTTGTTTTAATTGTTTATTTTTGTTTCATTTGGTTTGTTTTAATATGTTCTGATATTAAATAGTTTTGTTGGGGTTAGGAAATGTTCCAGATGCAATTATGTCTGGGCTCAGGAAAGTCATTCCAGCTGATAGAGGAGAAGACCGTCTCTCTCACTGCCAGAGAAATGTAATTGTCAAAGGGACATAACATTTTATGGTCCTCCAACTCGTATTGCACTTCTATGAGGTCATAATCACTCCGGTTTTTTTTGAGAGAATAGCATCTCTCTTGTCATCCAGTGTGATTAAACATCAAGGCAGGAGCTCTTAGAAAGCAAAAGCCTAACATGCTTCTGGATCTCTGTTCTCGCTACCGCTTGTTTTTACTATAAAGCTCCTAAAGACAGAGTTTCTAGTAAAAACTCACAACAAAATTTTGAAATAGCTTATGAATTTACAGTTTTAATTAAATTAAGGTGCTGAAGGTGAAATGTTCATGTAAAAAAACAACTTAATTTGATAAATAGCTGTTTGGAAGCGCACCAGCTTCAACGACGTTATAAAACAAATTTCTGATCCAATGCACACGTTGAAGTTCATATTAGCAATCGGTCGTTTTTAGGTCAACATTTCTCGATTTAAATAGTTAATCATATTTCTGAAAATTATGTGACTAAACGTAGAGCATAGGTGGCACTGAAAATCAAAATGCAAACATAGGTCACATATTTTGTTGTATTACTAAAGTCACCATTAATCCATGTTAAACCACTTCCTGCACTTAATTTCTGCTTTATAAACCCCAAGTTCTCGCTTCAGGTTTTTGTTTTTTCCTTCCCAGTTTTAAAAGTGCTTAAAACAACCTTCTTTTTTGGCAATGTCACCACCAAAGTTCCACAGCCTAAAATACATATGCATGCAAATATTGACTCTCTCATCCTGGCAGAAGCAAGTGTGACAATCTGGCACAACAGTTGCAAAATTGGACAGAAGGTCACATTTCACTGCTGCAGAGTTTGACAGTGAACAAGTGTTTCTTTTTTTTTCCCCCTTTACAAGTCTCTGTGGATCAAGATGCATGTGTGGAATAGCAACAAGGTTGATACCAATAATAAACAATAACAATCTTTAGTGCTTGTAGAATTTTAATGAAATGAGCTCATTAACAGTTTAGTAAACCCTGCAGGAAACATTGTGACTACAGAAGAGTTTTGTGAATCTCCAGAGTTTTGTGTTTACTCTGCTAAAAGGGAATGTAAAAATATAAAAGCAACAACCCTGGCTGAATATTTGTGTTACTCAGCTGTAGAAGTAAAACATATTTTATTTCTAAACTTGTTTAAAAGTGCCAGAGGCTTTAAGAAACGGTTGCAAATCAAGTGTTGGAAGGTTTGGAGACAAGATTTAATATTAAGACAATTGGTATTGATATTGTGAAGAGAACAGTAAATTTATGTACAACTAATTGTATCCAATGCTGTTGATTATTTTAAATTTAGTGCAACAAAGAAGTTATTGCTGCTGACATTGTTAATATTAACTGGCAATAGTCAGTTTCCTCACTCATGCTTTAAGTTAATTGTGGTTAGCATACGATTTCGACGTGTTAATTGTGGTGTCATCCCTTTTTTTCCATCCTTTTTTGATCATATGATTTTATAGCATGAACCCACTCATCACTGCTACCCTCAGTGTGAGTGGCTCATTGCTGATGAGCCACAGAAAACGGGGGAAAAACCGAGCAATCACATAAAGTTATACAAGTGAATCTAAAAATAGACTTCATCCCACGGCTATGTTCTCACACATCATATGGCTTTGCCAGTAAACAGATCACATGTTTTCAGATTGTAAAAACTCACTGAAGATTTGTAAGTCTCCCACTTGTCCATTTAGCTTTTTTCCCATTGGTTTTGTTAAGTAACACTTCAAATTTTCCCCTGCTGGAATTTGAGTAGGTTGTCTGATTTTTTTGTGGCGGTATATTCTAATCATGTGCAGAAAAATCCGGAGCTCAACAAATTGCTCAACGAACAATCACAGCATGAGTTTCATTTGCAATTCCTTTACAATGTAGTGCTGCTTATTTTCTTGGCGGTGCCCTGCAGAATGTAGACGCTTCCCATGTGCCAAAAGCTTATCAGCTTGTGCTGGTGCTGAGCCTATGACTGGAAGCGATAAAAGTGGATGAGAATATGAGGGAGTAACACAGTGGTAATATGTGTATGTGTGTGAGTTTACATGAGAATAGGGAGAGCATCTGTGTCTTTGTTGCTCTGTGTGTGTCAGATGGAAGAGGGGAAAGGGGATGAAGGCACTGCAGGGGCCAGCTCTTATTTTTACTGTCTATCGCGGTGACATTTCTGAGGTAGGAGAGGTGCTACGATGGCAGCGAGAGTGTGTGTGTAGCAGACAAGGCAGATTCTGTGAAATTCTGTGGCTGCACAGTTTCCTCGTCCTCTCTTAAGAAGAGGTGATTGAGTTGCATCACCCGGATGTTGCACGTAAGCACATGTTTCTGCTCCCTCTTGATAAACGCATCACACCCTTACTTAAACATGCAAAACGCACTTCTTCAGCCACGCATATGCAAACACCTCCGCCTGAGCGCTGCAGGGTTTCTGTTCTGTAAACAGGTGTTGGAGCAGTATGGCAGCATTTTCTAGTAGGGCTTCCTCCCTGTGGCATCATTTGCAATTTTAAAAATGCACTTATTTTCAACTCACTCTTTACCAAAATAACACAAGCAAAATGAGACTTTTGCATTTTAAATGGCAATAAATATTTATGTATTTACTTTGTGTTGTATTTTAGGAATCCAGCTAATTTAAAGCAGCCTGCTTTTGCGTGGCGTTAAAGGGTCCAATGAATTGTTCCTCTGTTAAAATGTATTGATATAGTGACACCTGCTGGAAACATAGAAAACTTTTAATCTCAATAATCAGGTTTTTATTTTCAAAATCATTCTTATCAATAGAGGTGAGCTTTATTATTATTCACTGAAGCCTCAGATGTATGCTCACAACATGATTACAAACAGATTCTTAAAATGCACATCCATTACTGTAAACCAATACCTTTAATAAGCACACATAGAAAGCAGACAGCACATTCTCCTTCCCTTTCTAGCCTATTGTATTCTATAACTCCTGCTGCAGGACTTTGAGGACTTAACGTCTTTAAAATTTATTATGATGGGAATGGATCAAACTTTTAACAAACTTCTGAAGAGAATACTGACCATTTTGCAAAAATTGAGCGGAAAGTGAGATCGGTCCTCTTCACTCTACGTTTGATGCTTTCCACTTTAGAAAGAAGCACAGCTGTACCCACTACTCCCCTCCTTTTCTTTTTTATATTTGGACATTCCTTATGTATTTGTTCTAACAGGTTACTGCATGGTGAAGAGCTCACTAGTATAGATCCTGGATGTCGCTTTTTTTATTTCAGCATGTATTCTCAAGCATAATAACTTGTCAACTTATCCCAATCGTTAAGAATTTGTTGAAGGACAAATTTAGTTGTCAGTCATTGGCCAACAGTCTTTTGTGAGTCATAATAAGAGTCAAAATTGCCAATTGTTGTCAACATTATCACCTCATTCAGTGTCTCTCTTTCAATCATAAATTACATGGCTCAAATCTAGTGACAATGTTTTTTCTTAAATCTTCCCCAAATTGCAAAGTTATTATGACACCATTTCAAATTTGGTTTGAAATGGTGTCATAATAACTTTGCAATTCAACAGTTCTGTAGGTCTTTTATGAGGTCTGTGTAAAACTGAAGGGTGCTGACATGTTTCACCATATGTCTGATATGGTCTTTCAGATTTGCCCAGAAAAATCTGAAATCCATGTGATTAATCCTGAGTCCAGTCAAAACGCTCTTTCAATCTGCCTGCCAGGATTAGTGGGTGGCCAGTATTAAATGCAGAGAGGATATCTGCAAACTGAACAACTCGTCCACGTGTTGCACAAGCCTCCAGGCAGATATGCACAAACATTATAGGACTATAGAAAAACTATAGGAAAAACTGAAAAGGTCCAGGTTGCATACCCATAGCGTGATTATTTCTTTTTGAATCTTTTTTGTTTATGGAAATTTCGTGTTGCTTAGGGAAAATTTTGTACTCACCAAATATTTCATGCTTGCGCAATATAGATTTCTATCCCATCCAGTCTTATGCGAAAATATTTATGCAAATTTTCTTTTGACCTCAAAATACTGAGATCTATGTCATGTTATTGTGGCTCTGGCTGTTTACGGTTTGTCCTTCAACCCAAACGAAAGTTATTTGCAATCTTTCAAGACTGACCTGCAATTAATATCATACATCTACTATTTTCTTTTCTGCTGAAAACAAAGACTAAAGGGTATCATGCTCATTACACTCATAATCCTGTAGGTCACCATATTTTCATGACCATTACAGGAGTCAGGGGTCTTGCCTTCAAATGCCTCACATAGTGACAATCAGTACTGATTTTCTGAGTATGTAAACTGGTATTTTATTGCACATTCTCACCAGTGTAAACTGATATTTATCCCTCTCTTTCAAGGAAGCAAATGATTATTCATTTCTGTTGACCATGACACGACCATTACCGCTCATCTGCAGATTGCTGCTTGAATCCTGTTTGATTTTCTGTCTGGCTTTTAAAAAATGTTGGCTTCTGAAGTGCATTGTTGCAGATTCAGGAAAACATGTATCAGTGAGGAGGATTCAAAAAGGTTAGCCTCAAACTTTTAATGTATTTTACATGAAAGGCAGTGGAGAAAAAACATGATGGGTTGTTCACTGGTTTTTTGAGTTCTCACTCTGACTTTCTAGCTAAACTTTAAATAAAAGATGCAATGAGTTGGAGACTTTAACTTAAACATATTGGCAAAATACGCCCTGGACAAACTTCCTGTTGCTTCTATGCATGTGAAATAAATGTCACTGTGTGTTAACTAGGTATCCCTATTTGCTGCGGATAATACGGGGACTAGACGAGACGTGCTTTGGTTGAGACTGCTCTGTGTTTTATCCTGCCACAGAAACTCAGATAATTTCCTGTGTTTTAATTGGCTGGGGGTCGACAGATGGAAGGGCTCACCCAGGGTGCCGTTCAGAGGAGACCTGCCACTGCATATCATTCCACAAATTATTGACTCAGCTGTGTGTGCCGGGGTTAATTAGATTAAAACAATATGTGTTATGGGAGGAAACAAGTCAATAGCAACTTGGGATGCTAGCATCCTAAACAATGGGGCCAAGGCTGATTTTATTTGAATCCTGAAACTGTTCCAAGGGAACTCTATTAAAAATGGAAGAAACATAAAAATGTGCCGAGTGTTTTTCTCTGAGGAAATTATGCTGCTGGTTTTGAGATTTTGCCTTGATAAAACTAAAAAGCAGAAAAACAAAGCTTATTGTTTAACATAGGCCTACTGAATTCCAGCAGAAAGTCCAGAAGAGTTAAGAAATTCTTCTGCATTCTCCACATTAAAACATATTGACAAGAGACATTAATTAAACTCATAACCCAGTTCAACAGCAGATTTAATTAAGTGTAATTAATGTGGCATTAAGAGATGAGCGCGTTTTCTGGTAACAAAGTGCCACAAAGTAAAAATCAGATTTTGACTTATGTTTTGGATGTCTGTTTTTTAATATATTTACCACCAATAACAAAGAAAGTATTTTCACTTTTCTGCAAAATTCACCAACTGCACAATTCTTGTTAAGTAAGTAGTGCAAGATAAGTAGTATTTCAAAAGAACTTATGTTTTCTAAAGAATAACATTCCGTGTTATTAATGCTTCTTAGTCACAGTCAAGTTAAAAGGCTCCTCTCAGCTATAAAACATAATCACATCTTGGAGAACTTTCTGAAAGCACGACTGGCAGATGGCATTTTATACCACTGTAGTGTGACCATGACGAAATAAATCAGCTTGTAATCCAAATCAGAAACCAGAAAGTGCATCAGGAACTCTGATGCACTTCATGTAATACTTGGAGTGGAAACTTAAGAACCACAGCCAATTTTAGACTGCCTGATCTAAAATAAATAACCTCACAAAAACCGAGTTTCATTAGGAATGTGCTTCAACTTACGATACTTAAAAATCTTACAATAATAAAGCACAGAGATGTCCAAACATTATATTTTATATAAAATTCAGCAATTATTTTGTTGTAAGAATTTCTACTTTTACCTGTTTAACATTAAACTAAATTTACAATACTTGAATGGGACAAATAAGTTTGTGTGATTGTTGAAGAAAAAGGATTTGTAAAGTATTGCAGATCTGAAACATAAAAATAGCACTGTTTAAAAAAAGAACCCAAAACCCCTGAATGTCTTCTCTATTTATCACGAGGTTCATCAAGTAAAGATTAGAAGATGTGGCTTCCTTTTATAATCCCAAGCTGCGCAATCATAAGAAATGCTGGTTTTGGGCTACGGCTAGGCTATAGAGAAGAATGAAGAACAAATGGGAGTGAATTCAAAGTCCTTATGAAGATAGAAAAACATATGTGTGTATGAAGAGAGAAAGAGTTAATTTCTATAAGTTTGGATTCTTCAACACAGCAGATTTTACAGGATAAATGTTGATGTTTTCACACTGTATGGGTAGAATTATGATTTTTTTTATAAGAATGTAAATAAATGTTCATTAAAATACTTAAGAAATGCCAGTAAATATTCACTGTCAACATATTTAGGGTCTACACATTAACTTTTAAGCACATAAAAGGTCAAAATTCAACAAATTATAATTTCTTGTCAGTAAATGATTCTCTTAGCCAGTTGAAGCAATCTGTGGGAAATATGTCTGAGATTGGGAGTTCATCTTGTCCGTCTTATTGTGTCTGTAAGCCAGATACGCCCGCTCCCTCTCACCTCCCGCCTGCCTGTGGGAGTCAAAGGATCCAGTGGTGCTGATGCACAGAAGCCTCACTTCTGTCAGACCTACAGTGGGCTTCACCACCACCAGAATGTGAGCATGAAGATGTGAATGACATATTTAAAAAAAAAAAATGACTAAGATCTGAACTGAAACACATTGTGAGATTCCTGCCTAATTTTAAGAAGTCCTGAAGTCACTGTTGCAACTTTTCTTCTGGTTTGGCCTCACAGGAAGAACGACCACTCTGAGTTATTTTCTACACATATTTAAAATCTTTTCAAGCTCAAGCATTTGGTTATGTTTCATCTTAGGGTGCGGTCATAATTTCTCACGGTCACAGTTTTGACTTTGCAAATGGGTGGGTGTGAAATTTTAGTCTGAAAAACAAGTCGGAGCTATGTTTAGAAATTTAGCTTCACCTTGGAATTTGGATTCACTTCACCAGACTCTAAAAGGAGAGCCATTTCATAATGGTGCCTTTTGTTTACTTTGCATTGAAAACATTTTTTAGGAAGTAGTCATAATCGAATGCTATGCATCAAACAGCCACTAGAGGAGGTTGCATACAAGCACATGACTTAAACCCAGAGGGGTTCTTAGTCACATTTTCTCTTTAAGTAACATGTAAAACCACAAATATGACCAATCACTGACAAATGAGTTATAGCTAACAGTGACAAAAACAAATCCCCTCTGCTAATGTCAAGTCTTCGCATAAAGAAGCTGCTTTAGTGGATTCTTCACACTCAGATTTCCCCCTCCTTGTCCATGTAGCACAAATGTGATGTTTCACAAGAGAAAAGACAGTCATCCCTGCCAGTCTGCACTTCATTAAGCTGATTGCTCGTCTGTGTAAGCTGCTTGCTTCGCCTGCCCGACCCCTGCAACTTGTTCTGATTAAAGAGGAACCTCATAAATGTGCTGCTGCCTATAAACAATTCCTTTGTTACATCAAAGTCACAAGGAAGTTTTTAAGCTGCTTTTACAATCCTAACAAAAGCACAGGCACCTCAAAACTCACCCTGTGGCTTTAAACTCTGGCATTAGTTGTGGTTTAATTTTGCTGGTTAATAGATAGGGAAATAAGAGCGAAAAATACGTCCTAATGAGAAAGAAGTATTACTTGTATTATTCTGTTAGTCTTTTCTGTTTTTTTTTCCCTGGTTACCCCTGACTTGTTTTTGTTCCTCTCCTTCTTTTGTCTTTATTGCCTAAATACTGATGTAGCCTATTGTTCAGAGCAAATCTGCTTGTGACACCTCAAAGCAGCCAGACCCACCATAGTATTAGTTTAAGATACCAGGACAAGATTCAAAATAGTTGAATAGTTAACAAAGAGAAACTTATCAAAAATCAAATTGGTAACAATTTAGTTTAATGCATGACCTTCTTCTGTAAATATGTTAACTGATCTTTGGTAACTTGGTTTGTCGAGGCTAACAATGAACCAATCATTTGGTCAATTTTGCCCTGAATGAATTTTGAACTGTGATCATCATGTCAAGGACTGAATAATCTGTTTTGTTTTTCTTTTTCTTCCATAATGTTTAGCAATTAAATGCATAAAACGTAAGAACTCCTCCTAGTTTCAGTCTGTAAACACATCAACCAACAGTATGTCTGACAATGAAATTGAATAAAAATCATATAAAGATGAGGGATGCATGCTTTCATGCATAAATGAAGTTAATGTAATGCCTTAATTTTATGCCGGACTCAAAAACCTGTGATAAAGATTCCTTCTCCTTTATGTGTTACTATCCTAAGAATGTAAATTAAATTTGGACCAAGTATATTAAACCATAAAGAAAACTGGAAAACGTGAAAAACATGATCCAAGCGTCTCTAGTCAACACTCTAAAAGCAGAATAACTAGTATAGCTGCAGCAAGCAGTGACTTAACTTTTAATAAAAGCAAAAATACTTCAAAATGTAGCAAGTATAAGTTGTTCACTGCAACTAGCTTCACTTAATGTGAGACTACATGATGCTGTTGTTCAACTTGCACGCGATTAGCGATTATTGGTTGTCAATTAGGAAATAATATTCCGGACATCTGGCATTTTTATAAGTTTGTTCAAGAAATTAATTTTAGCCTAATAAAAGACTGCAAAAGCTGCAAAGAATGCACTTCCTCAAAATCTTTTAAAAACTAATTTTACCTAGAGATAGGTATTTGTGTATTAGTTTTCTTTGCTATAAAAAAAATTACATATCTGAATGTAGGAATCTAAACAGCTTTAATTTCAGATGTCAAAACAAGAACAGCATAGAATGCTCAAAAGGAGCAATATAAATACATTTGGTAAAACTTTGTACCATATTCTCTACCATAAATACACAACGTAAGGCACTCATACATTTCCAGCATTGTATTTCATAGGAGATAAATATGTTATTGTGCTATAAATGTGTTTTGAAGAACAACAGAAACTTCAACTATAGTGGTATAAATTATGCTTTGCTAGAGCGCAGGCAACTTTCAGGTTTAACCTGAATGCAATGATGTTTTTAAGGCAATCGGTTTGTGTACACCACAAGAAAGCTTCAGTGATATGTTCAATCTGTCCTGAGAAGCTAAAACTCCAGTTCATCCTCACAAGTATCCTGACATTGAGGCCATTTTCTGACACAAGGCACTGCGTCTGATTGGGAACAAGGCTTAAGAAAACAGCTGCGGTCTGTGCTTTGGTGCCCAGTGCAAGTCCTCGCCCCTGCTCAATTATTGCTGATGTAAACAAGTGAAGAGGATAAACAGCACCCAGACAGAAACACCCCTCCGCATTACAGGCCAATCGTGTAAACGGGGTGTCTGACGAGGGCAAAACAGGAAGCGCCTTTCTATCCTCACCTAGGGGAAGAAAAACAGGTTGCTAATTTGATCTGAAGTGCTCTGAACGTCACACTTCTTGTGCAGGTGATATGGATAGGCTGTACACAATTTTTTATTATTATTTTTTTTTAAATGTCAAGCACACATCCTCTCTGTCCATTTTTGGAATGCATAAAAGCAAAATACATAAAATATTTCCATGTTTATGATAAGTGGTACATGCTGTATCCCAGCGGAGCAGCATACAGTCCTAATGGGGAAATGGGCAGAATGGGTCTTTGGTGGTGGTGATAGGCAGAATACGACTGTCCGTACAGAGACATGGCGCCCAGCGACAGTGGTAACGTAAAGCCGGGATGTAGCGCTGTAGAAGTGGCAGTGGCTGCCACCACTGCCGTCTTGGCATCAGCGGCCATCTTGAGTTTCTCGAGCTCAGCCTCCTGGAGCCTCTTTGCCTTTGCTCTACGGTTCTGGAACCAGATCTTCACCTGGGTCTCCGTCAGGGTCAGGGAGGAGGAGAACTCTGCTCGCTCTGCGATGGACAGGTACTGCTTCTGTCTGAACTTCCTCTCCAGAGCCAGGAGTTGGGACGTAGTGAAGGGAGTGCGGGGCTTTCTGTTGGTCTTGTGTTTCCTCAGCTGACAGCCTGGACTGATGTGACCTTAGGCAACAAAAAGAGTGAAAAATTTAGCATAGTGACTTCAGCTATTCTGATTATAACATGATCTGAATAGAATATATACCAGGTAATGACTTTCCAAAAACTTACATGAATTTGAGTTGAAAAACTGAAAATCATGCTTTGACTTGACATTACTACTTTCATTTTTAATAGTTTTAGATTATAATCTGGTAGAGAAACAGTTTAAATAAACTAAGTAAATAAATTATCAATGAACAGAAATATTGGAAGATAAATCAAATTTACTAATATTGTAATTGGTTATTTATACTTTTTATTGTAATACCAAATTCTGACAGAGGACATTGTGTTACACTTTTGGGGAAAAAAAAGTAAACCTTTAATTCAGGTACATTTAAATATTGTTTAAAAAACTTCAATGATGACAAACTAGGTATGTTATTATTTTTTTTTTACAAATATAAACAAAAAATAAATCTAGGTAACATAAGCCATATCACCTATTAACACTTTAACTTCTACCTTGATTTTTAAGTTAGCTCATCTTGGGAAGGTTTAATTTGTAATCCATGTCTTATTTTATTTATTTATTTTTATTTTTTGTAAACATGACGTGTCAAGCGCCAATTTTTCTCGGTCATTCTTTAAAATGGGAAAGACAAAAACATGCTATTAAGGCAGTGTAAACGTTCATATAAGAGTTCAAACCACCAAAAAGGCCACGTGGGGCACAAAGTCGACCAAGTTTCAATGTAATATTTATTTATGCATTGATTGAAAATTGTGTGAACTCAAATATCCTTGCTTCCTGATTTTTCTGAGTCTTACTTGGAGAAGCTGAACTTTGTTCTTGTTTTAAACTAATCTAAAAGGTTTAATGTAGGTAATAAACTACATAAAAAAGAAAAAGTAAATAAAGAAGCTTTCTGATGCTTGATAAAATGGCAATAAACTTACGTGGTTGTGTGGAGAAGGCGCTGGCAGAAACCCAGTGTGAGCATTCCTCTGACTCCGACACCTCGGATTTCACCGGCGAAGAAGGGACCGCCGCGAAACTGTTCCGACCTTCCCCGGGAGGACTACACGTGTCCCGGCACAGATACAACGACTTTAGCCCTGCGGCTGGGGCTGACACGGTAGCTCCAGCTGTTTTACAACAGGTGGACGTTTCGGTGCGGTGCTCCGTCTTCCTCCCGGACATGAGCGCCTCCACGCTGAATGGATGATGCCGACGGAGAATCGGCGACGTCTTCTCTTCACTCTGCACTTCTGGGGAGACCGATCTGTTATTCGCCTCCTCGGAACAGTGATCCAAGTCTTTCGCAGTGTCCTGGGAGGTCATCTTTTCTCCAGGTCTCTTCCAGAAGTAAAGGTGGACTGGAAGCGGAGAGCGCCGTCAGAAGTCCCGTCAGGTGATGTCCTCGGTGAGCGAAGCGCTCTGAGCTGTCAGGTACTGGGAGCGAGTTTGTAAACGTAACACGCTGACACAGTTTAGCTTTGACCAATCGCTGCTGCCCAGAATGTTTATGAGTGAACTTGTGCTGCTTTCAAGAACCGTGGGAAATTATTCTTGTTTTTTTTTTATGAAGTACAACCTGGGAAATTCCTTTTTAAGATTTTTATTCACTTTCAGAGTTGGGTAGTTTTCAGAGTTACATTTACTCAATTACATTGTAACTTTTTTTTTTACATGTGCTTTTATCGCTACTCTTGAGTAAAACTTCTGGATTGTCTACCCACTCAATGAAAAACAAGCATGTTTTAATCAACAATTCGTCAAAGATGCACACCTGGAGTTTTTGTTAAAGTTTCATAATTTTTATATTGAAAGAAACTGATTTGGATTTTTTTTGTTTGTTTTTTGTCTGATTTTTTGTTGTTTGTTTTGTTCTGTGAGTTATTGCCAGTTTGGTCCATAAAATACCAAAATTTCCATTCAACTCTACATTTTAGTCTATCTGATGATGTCATTTTAAAATATCAAATAACTGATCATTTGATCAGTTACTCAGTACTCGAATAGACTTTTTAAGAAATACTTTTATACTCTTACTTGAGTAATTTCTTGGACGGCTACTTTTTACTTTTACTTGAATAAAAATATGTTGAAGTAATGTGACTCTTACTTGAGTACAATTTTTGGGTTCTCTACCCATCCCTATTCACCTCATTTTGTCCACATTATGCATATAATGTAGGGAAGCATTTCAAGTTAAAATTAATAGTTTTAGTTTTGGTGACCCAAGGTTTTAAAAGTTACAGTCAAATTATGCATCATGCCATTTGACAGACTTAAATTATAGACTATTGATGATTGTCCAGATAAAGTGCAGTACTTTTATTTGCCATCCATCAGCTGACCGAAAGGCTTTCACACTTTTATCCCACAAAAGAAATATTCATCTGAAAAAATTACCAGTTGCTAAAAAACACTCAAAAAGTGTGAATTAAGTCGGAAATATATTACTTGTATGTGCCAAGATAAAATTAATTTCCTTCCATTTTTCCCTCTAAAATGCTGGGAAGTGAAAGATTTCTAGACTTTAGTTTTAGTCAGAGTGAATCGGTTCTGCTTCTTTGGGAACTCAATATGCACAGTTCCATATTGCTTAACTTGCTTAAGAAGTGGATTCAGAGAAATAGGCTGTAAAAATAATAGCCATGCAACAGCATTATCACATGTTAAGCACCAGTAATGGATTAGCTCTAACTCTAACCTCATGAGACTGCATGTGTAAACACGGGCCCCATGCGGATAATTATAGAGAATTATACCCGGGATGAAACACAGATCCCTTTCTTCTTTATCTCCCCTGCTCTCTCATCTGTTTGGTCTCCTCTTTATTGGGACTTTCCATTGTGAGCTTCAGTGCTGGTATGTACTGATTGTCAGGCTTTTATAGAGGGGTTTCACACCCAAATAAAACAGAACTAGCTCTTAAAAGGCTGCTTGTCTCTAAGCCTTTGGCAGGACATCTTGGATGGCATCTCTGTTTGCCTTCTACTGACTCATCCATCTTCTTGTTCTATGATTCAATTATTCACAGTGCCAATATAAAGTACTTAATTTTTATTCATTATGAGATAACTTTTACATGGAAGCATTCAAAAGAAGGTTTCCTAGCTTTTAATAGAGAGCTGCACTCTTGTCATTTTCCCATATTTTAAAATCTTTCCCCTCTAGTCATGGGTGCCTAAATAATGACTTATCTGTTGCCTTACTACTTGTGTTTAACAAAGAGGCTCTTTGTTAAATATACTGTCTAAATATCAGAATTCACACAACCCTAAAATTGTACAAGATTAATTGGATTCCTTTTCAAAGTTTAATTTTTTTTTACCACTAAAACATCCCTGAAACTAAATGAATTAACAACATGATGAAAAGTCCTTCTTTGTGTGCTCAGATGAAGCCAGCAGATCCAGATTGGTTTGTCTGTGCGAAGCAGCTCTTGGTTCCCAGGAGGCTGCTACTGCTGCCTTATTAAAGTGGGGTTATTTCACAGACAATCAGAGGTTTGTGGAGGCGCCAGTGAGCGGCCAGATGAAAGGACCAACTCCTCAGGGGACAAACTGTTGCCTTATTTTTTTTACAGCTCAGTTCAGGATCCCCACCTCCTTCTTCCTCCTCCACCCAACCCACTTCTCTCTCTTTCTCTTTCTCTCTTGCTCGGTCTGTGGCTGTGCCTGTAACCCTGCAGGCACCTTGTCAGTCTTGGCTGACTGTCATTTTGGCACATTTCTTGCGTTTCCACCTCCTGACTTTGTCCTTGCAGCCTTTTATCTCTGATGCCTTTATTTTAGTTATGCATCATTAGATCACTGCTCTGTATGTTCATTCCTGAAGCTCTTCTTTCTTTCTGTTCTCACCCTCATGCAGGTTGTTCATCTTCATTTTTTTTTACCTCAAAATTCCATTACTCCTGTTTGTCACAGTCTGCCTTTCATTTCCTGAACCCCTATTTGTCTTTCTGTCCTTGAATTGTCTCTGCGTTTTGCAGTTAGGCCTTAGTATTTCCAAATAATTTTGTCATGTTTGGTCTAATATCAAATCAATAAATGTTTCTTTATAAAGAGTATGTTGAACCAAGCAAAAACAACAACAAAAAAATTGGTTCACGATATGCAAAATTAATTAATATAATAGTTTGAATGTTAAGGCCTAGCTCATGTTGCACTAGCATAACTTGCAGGCCGTACTGCCGTGTCATCTGTGAAGTGTGTTCTTATCTAAAGAAGTAACAAGCCTAGGCATACCGCACATGCAATGACGTGGAAAAATATTTTTTTCTTCCTAAAGATTTCTTCTTTTTGTCACACTTGTATGATCTAAATAATGCTTCATACCATCAGGAACATTTTTAACATTATTTAAAGATAAAATGAATGCAGCTTTCAAATTATTCTAATTACTTGTTCACACAGGTGTAGCCCTGTGTGAACAAGTAATTGCTCCCTAAAGCTAATGACTGGTTGTGCCATTCTTGGCACAACAACTGCTATCAAGTATTTAAGATAACTGCCAGCAGGTCATTTACATCGATGTGAAGCAATGGGCTCTTTGCACCTCAGCTTCCGCGTTCGGGGTAAAGCGGCTCGATTGTTTCCGATCCAATACAAATATCATTTACATTAGGTGCTTGCAGTGCTTGGCCAAGGTTTGTACATCGATCCGAAGCCCCAACAAGTCAGCTGGAGAAAGGTTTTAAGATGTTCGCCTCGTTATACATTCACTGACACGAAGGTGAGTTTTACTTAAACTTTGTGGCTAACATTAACGTTAGCTTATGCTAGTAGGCAATATTCTCGGACATTGTTCTTGTAAAATGTGCTATTTAAGTATCTAAACATTCTAACGGACAATGTATTTATCTTATTTGCAAGTATATTATGTGTGTTTATTGTCGTTAGTGTCAGAGACTAACGGGGAGGTTACGGTTCGGGCTTTTTACTTCCGAAGCCTGACGAAGCTCAACAAGCCTCATAGCTTGACAGTAGCGCAGCTCTGGTGTCAGAGATCTGGTTCAGCTGTTCAGGTTCAAAGTTGCTGCTTTTAGAAAAATATGACCGTGTTGCTTCATGTCTCCGTGTTATTTCGTTTTATTACCTTTGCATGTTTCTTGTGAAGAGCTCAGATAGGACGGTGTTTACAGCAGTATGTACAGGCGGATCAGTTGCTCGGCTGTCTGGCTCTGGTCTGCTCTCTGGTTCCCATAAACTCTTTCAGGCTGAATATAGAAGTGATTCCATGGAAATAACTCAGGGAGGCTCCTTTATTTACCATCCGTATCCCCGGTAGTTTTAGGCTGATCCGGAGTGAAGTGAAGGCTGCAAACTTTGCTGTGCGGCGTTAGCTGGTAGCGACAGATATTTACAAGCCATTTTCTTAATTCAGGATCGCTTGGAAATTAACGAAAACTTAAAAGCCCATTATATTAGGAAGACAACAATGTTAATAGTATTGTTTTTTTGCATCTGAAATACGACTTAGTCTTTTCTACCAGTCATGGTAACTCAAAGCGGAAAAAAGTGAGCCGCATTAGCTCCTGGAGATGTGACGTCAACGCCTTAGGTGCAAAGAGCCCATTATTTCCAATCAGCCATAATAGAGTGGTTTTAGCATGAATGGGCATTGCCGCTGCATCTCAGTCTGATTTAACTGAATTCAATTTTAAAATACCCATGTGTTGTTGTTGTGCTCTTGAAGTAATCTGTGAGATCAGCTGGTCTCTGTAAGATCCACACTGTTCTAAAGGCTTTTTCTATGGTTGTCTGGAGTTCTAAAACCTTTGAAATATATTTTAATATCTTCAGAGTGGCAGTGTTGTGGTACTCGAAATTGGTTTTGGTCTCGATACTGGTCCTAAGACCATTTATTGATGGTCTCGGTCTCGTCTCGGTCTCGGGCTCTGAGGACTCGGCATTTTATTTCAAGACCAGTCGAGACCGCAACTGTGAAAATATCACTAAACGTACAGCATGCTGTTCAGTTTATTTGTTAACATCTTTGTTTTCAGTGGATGCAAAACACACCAATGGGCTCTTTGCACCTAAGGCGTTGACGTCACATCTCCAGAAGCTAATGCGGCTCACTTTTTTCCGCTTTGAGTTACCATGACTGGTAGAAAAGACCAAGTCATATTTCAGATGCAAAAAAACAATACTATTAACATTGTTGTCTTCCTAATATAATGGGCTTTTAAGTTTTCGTTAATTTCCAAGCGATCCTGAATTAAGAAGATGGCTTGTAAATATCTGTAGCTACCAGCTAACGCCGCACAGCAAAGTTTGCAGCCTTCACTTCACTCCGGATCAGCCTAAAACTACCGGGGATACGGATGATAAATAAAGGAGCCTCCCTGAGTTATTTCCATGGAATCACTTCTGTATTCAGCCTGAAAGAGTTTATGGGAACCAGAGAGCAGACCAGAGCCAGACAGCCGAGCCGCCTGTACATACTGCTGTAAACACCGTCCTATCTGAGCTCTTCACAAGAAACATGCAAAGGTAATAAAACGAAATAACACGGAGACATGAAGCAACACGGTCATATTTTTCTAAAAGCAGCAACTTTGAACCTGAACAGCTGAACCAGATGTCTGACACCAGAGCTGCGCTACTGTCAAGCTATGAGGCTTGTTGAGCTCCGTCAGGCTTCGTAAGTAAAAAGTCCGAACAGTAACCGAACCCCTTTAGTCTGACACTAACGACAATAAACACACATAATATACTTGAAAATTAGGTAAAAACATTGTCCGTTAGAATGTTTAGATACTTAAATAGCACATTTTACAAGAACAATGTCCGAGAATATTGCCTACTAGCATAAGCTAACGTTAATGTTAGCCACAAAGTTTAAGTAAAACTCACCTTCGTGTCAGTGAATGTATAACGAGGCGAACATCTTAATACCTTTCTCCAGCTTACTTGTTGGGGCTTCGGATTGATGTACAAACCTTGGCCAAGCACTGCAAGCACCTAATGTAAATGATATTTGTATTGGATCGGAAACAATCGAGCCGCTTTACCTCGAACGCGGAAGCTGAGGTGCAAAGAGCCCATTAAAATCCAAGCAACTACGTGTTTCTGTTACCCCTCCTTCCCCCCCCCCCCCCACCTTTCACTCGCACGCGGCACTGTGGTTTTCTCTCAGCGGCAGAAAATATTTATCTAATGGTCAGTAATATAATAGCGTTGCAAAAATAGTAAGAAATCCGATGGCCACAGCTAACTCAACATCGCTTTGCTTTCACAGACGGTGGAGACAACGTCTAACTTTTTTCGTCACTTAGAAAAGTAGCTCAAAGAAGGTAAGCTCCGTTAACGTGATGTTAGCAAAGCTAGCTGTACAGAGATACATAAGAATTTGTGATGAAAAAAAGTCACTCACTGCCTGAATTATTGTGCGGAGGTGTTGACTGACTTGTCGCATATATGGGACAACGCTATGTCCAAAAGTCTGCAATATAATGAGGTGACATTCAGAAACAGTTGATTCTTCTCCATGGCTCTTTACTCATTAGATAGGACTGGAGTGTCACTCACTGAGAGCCGTTGTTCTATCAGATTACCATACACTGTCAGAATAGCATACGTGCAGTGAGTACCATGCCTGCGCATGCGCATTAAGAAGTCTGACCGTCAGAGGAGTTGTCAGTTCAGCTATGATGAAAATAAGTCATTAAATTGTTTTCAATGATAACTATATAGATATACATGTGTTGTCATGGTTTCAAAGTGTATTTAAAGCAGGCTTAAAGCAGGCTGCAGCTGGAGTCAGCTACAACACACGCCCGTGTAAAACTCACTTAACCGCTAAGTCAGGATGCCATACAACTGTTAATAACAAAGTGTATGACGATCTACGTCATGATTCTATGTTGCTGATTAAATGAAATCTTATGGTAATGACGTGTCTGACAGATGTAGCCGGTGTTCTATCAGATAGCCAGCCATACGCTGTCAGAATAGCATACATGCAGTGAGTACCATGCCAGCGCATGCGCATTAAGTCCGACCGTCAGTGGAGTTGTCAGTATACGCAACAAGTTATGACGAAAATAAGTCATTAAATTGTTTATAATATGACATAATTTGATAACTAGATAGATATACACGTGTTGTCGTGGTTTCAAAGTGTATTTAAAGCAGGTCTGGCTGCAGCTGGATACCATACAACTGTTAATAACCAAGTGTATGATGATCTACGTCATGATTCTATGTTGCTGATTAAATAAAATCATATGGTAATGACAGCGTATGCATGTCTGAGCTAAGCGTACGACTATCTGACAACGTATGCTGATCTGACAGAACACCGTGAGTTTGTGCTAAGCGTATGACGATCTGACCTGACAGAACACCTGTTCTTTGTTCTTGTAATGCTCTGTGTACACTGCATCATTATTTTATTTAATTATGTACGTTGATATTTAAATTAACAAATAACTAAAACATAAGAACGAAAGAGCACGTAGAGCATGCACATTGCTCTTTGATTGTTTTTGTTCAAAGTGGCAGCTGTAATGTCTGCCATGGTGTCAGACTACCTGGCTTCATGTACTGGGATAGAGAGTGAAAACAGTCACGATGAGCGCCTTCTGTTTGGTTACTTCTTGCTTGTTGCTCCTTGGTCAGTGTTCATAGTTGAGCGTTATTTACCATCAGGGCATTGCCTCAATTGCTATGTTTAATGGTGCAGACAGTGGTGGTTTCTTACCTGAGCAATATGGGCAAATGCCCAGGGCGTTATGTTTTTAGGGATGGCACGAGACCATCACACATTGTAGCACAGTAATGGAATATTTAATATTGGTAAAATGTATTAAGTATTTAATATCTAGGTGTTCTTATGGGAATATGGATCTTTCAGATTATTTTGAAAAGGAATTTTGATCATATTTTACATTTTATTGTGTCATGGAGCGAGGACCGCTGGTCTTGGTCTTGACTCGGTCTCGACTTCCCTCGGTCTTGGTCTTGACTCGGTCTCGACTCCCCTCGGTCTTGGTCTTGACTCGGTCTCGACTCCCCTCGGTCTTGGTCTTGACTTGGTCTTGGACCCTAAAAGTCTTGGTCTTGTCTCGGTCTCGATACACTCTGGTCTTGGTCTTGTCTTGGTCTCGGGTTAGGTGGTCTTGAACACAACACTGCAGAGTGGATAATGTCATAGACTTTTTAATATATTCTTTATTTTTTTTAAGACAATGTATTGTTTTTTGAGATATGTGACTGTTCTTTGAGCTGTCAAAAAAGTTCTTTTTAAATGGCATCTTGATTTTAACAGTTATAGTAATCAGGTTTTGGTGTGGCCACACCTGGAACTAAGCTTTCCATTAATGTGCTGTGAGTAGACCAGAACTTTATTGTCCTTTAGTTTGATCCTTTAATCACACGTAATCCCCGATTTAAAGATGTGCGTAATTACCTTTGTCGTTAAGGCCTTTGTTCATTATCATATAATCCCTTATTAAATGAAATGTAATTTTACAGCTAACTTTTATGGTTTCCTACTTTATCTTTGCCTGATAGAAAATTTGTTTGATTATCTTGAAACTTGTAAGTTCCACCTAAATGGATTGAAAATAAAATCTGTACAAATACTGTTAAAATAAAACTTCAGTCATCAATTGTACATTAAAAAAAACGAGCAAGAAAACAATATAATTACTCTAAAAAGACAATTGCAGGGGAAACAGAAAGAGGTAGCGGAAGGAAGGAAGAAGGAGGTGGGGTCGAGATGAGAGGGGTGCCCTCCTGGGCGTAAGCAAAATTACCCACATATCCCACTTCCTTTTTTCCATGATATAATTTAAGCCTGGTAATAGCAAAAGCAATTTGTCTGAGCATGTTTTCCTGCGTGTGAACTGTGCAGATATCTGTGCGTCGTGCGTGCATGTGTGACAAGGAGGGAGCCTCGAGAAGCCTCTGGTTGCGTGGGTCGGGCACACCTCAGAGCGTTGTAATTACAGCCGGAGCTTTGAAGTGGCAGAATGTTTGGCAGGGATAATCAGCAGGCTGGGCCACACTTAAATTCTCATTAAAAACAATGAGTCAGGACATCTCAGTCATTTTATTGTCTTTGATGATCTTGAAACCACAAAAGGAAAAGCTTCAAAAGAAATATGTGAACAATTAAATTTTATTTTTTTACAATATTTTTGTATTGATACATCTGATAAATATACATGCACCACATTTATATGACACTTTTCTGGTTGTATCACCAACTCAAAGTGCTTTTCATTAGAGTCCAATTCATTCAGTCACATGCCCAAGCTCAAAACCGAGCTCAACACCATAGAAGCAGAGGTACAAATACAAGGTGTAAAGAAATTATGACAAATTAATATACAACAGTTACAACAAGCTGGACACAGAAGTAGATAAAAAAAATAAAAAATAAACTTTTATACTGTGTCAAACCTGATAGTTAAAGACTGTTCCTGAGAACAGTAAGTGAAAATTCTCTTGCCTAACAATATGTAACACATCTGGTTGAGCGAGACGGTACATAAGCAGGGCAGCAGTTCTGACAGATGAAATGCTGCTCATCTATTGAGAAAATTAGAAAATTAATCTGAAAATTATTTAGACAAATTTTGAGCTGTGGAAGGGATGCCAAAACTGGCTAAATGCACCCTTATTTAATTCTACAAGGAAAAAAAATCAAGCATTTTGTATCAGTTTCAAACTAGAATGGGAAGACTCACTTGTTTCATAAAGAGGGGCATAACATCTGCAGATTCAGTGTCATAATGCAAAAGTTAATGGTTCAAATTTTTGTTTGGACAGTATCAGCTTCATCTTGGACAACAAATTTAAGTAAAGCATCCTTTCTCACATACATATTTGTGGTAATGGTTTTCTTATATGGACATAATTCTGCTGGTGAACTGGGCCCAAATACATGACCTCAGTATTATTCTCATTAAAATTCAGAAAATTTAATGCCACCTATCTTTTGAGGTTAACTACACAGTCGAGGGGAGGTCAGTTCTGTCCACAGCTGTCATCTGCAAAAAAATAAAAAAAATAAATAAATAAAGGAAGTGTCATTCTGGAGATAATAAAAGTGGCAACAGATGCAGAGAAATAATTAGAATGGAGTCTTCCAGTTCATCCCAGTAAAGGTTAGTTGTGATGTTAGTTGTGATGATGACAGACTGAGCTTTGAAATAAGATTCAAAATTTCTATTTTATCAAAGTTTCTTTTCTTTTGAATAATATCAATAGGTCAATTAGTGCTCTGTTTTTATAGTGTCCTTTCAGTAGTGTAATTCCGTTTTTATTCCACATTTAATTAGTGACACTCTTAGTACAGCACAACCTTTATATGGGGATATGCAAATATAAAATTGGAAGAAGTACATTGTTGTTAGCTTGTGATGCTAATATTAGTTGGTATCATAGCAATTTTGTAACTGAACCGGTTTTCCAAGGTTCAACTCGACGCATTGATCTCAGGTTTCACGTCATTCACAGGTCGTAACTCCAACTTCTGAGGCAAATCAAAACCTAACATCACTCTATCTGCATTGTTCAAATACTAAACGAATACCTCAACAAGAACAGTTTTAAAACAACTCCTTAACGAAAACAGATCCAAGACACAAAAAAGGTTAAATAAAAATGCAGTTAGGTTACCTAGAGTTGTCTCTTGGGTATCTAAAATAAAAGCTCTGCCCTGTTTTTAAAGTTAATCGCTCACCATTATTCAAGGCAACAGAAAAACAAATGGCAGAGTGTTCAGAGTTAGTAACCCTTCCGTCTTATAAAGTAACTCGTCAAACCAGTGGGACATGTTGTAAACAACCGACACATCCACACGCAAGCTAATCACACTGTATTCACTTTGATCCAAATTACCTCAAAGCTGTCACCCGCCCCGCCTCTCCCTTTCCAGGCATGGGAAGCCCTCAGAGCCTCCGCCTGTAATGCACCTAAATGACTACCTTGAATGCTACATTGGCGCCAGAGCCAATTAGCTGTTAACACAGTAGACAGATCTATTCAGAAGCCAGAGAATGAGGCCTCCTGTAAAGTGAAAGATTGATGCCCACTTTGCTAATGACAAGAGGAGGAGGTAATCTGTTGCTTGACTCAGTCCTGGGATATGTTACAGGACAGTCAGCTGATGACTGCGAGTCTGCAGGGGAGGCTTCCTGAGAAAATTAGCAGTTGACCGTGGGTCATTATAGGAGTTGAACAGAGGATTGTAAAACACCTACACATGGGTTTACCTACAGACGTTTGCATAAATGTAGTATCGCAGTTAGTAAAACTACATATAATGTTCTTTTAAACAGGAACTATTTTGTTATAGGGTTGTTCTCCCTTTATTGGGTTATAGACGATTGGAAAAATAAGACATGAAAAAGCCTAAACTTCCACTAAATGTTACTATATTTTTTATGCGGAGCAGATTTTCTTGTAAGCTAAACTGTTTTCCAGGAGCACCACATCTCTCTCTCAACATGCTAGCATCATCACCGTTTTACACAGCAATAAGACAAACGTATGTTATCTTTGCTTATCAGAGTTCCAGTCATTTTTCTTTTTGATAATTCCTCGATTAGAGTCAAGTTTAGGTAATGTGACTGTCTTATCTAAATTTTTTACTTATGAGAAGTGATAAGAATTTGCCTGACTTAAATCCTGTTTTGTGTTTCCAGTCCTCTACTCCAGTGACTCCCTACCAGACATCCAGCATTTGTTCAGTTGATTTAAGGCTTCGTCTACACAGCAGGCAAACGTCACCCATGTGCAACCTATATCCAACTTTTTCACAGCAGTCTGAATGAGCCAATTCTATTCTTTATAATCCAATCTGTGCCACTTCAATATGTGGTACTAATTTAAATACATATCCGATAGTTTTCAATGTATCTGCAGTCTGAACAGTCTGAAAATGTGACATGGTCTGAACAGCAGTCACATTTTATCCAATTTTTCTGTCATAATTCTGCAACAGAAAAATCCACACACAGTAAATCTGGACTTAAACGATGGCTGAAAATTCTGATTATGAAATTCTAAAAGAAGTCTGTCACTGAAGCGCGTCACATCGCAATCACACCACTCCTGACTAAGTATAAATCTGAACAGATTTTGCTACAGACATTGAAGTCAATGCTCCAAAGAAGGTCATTGCTATTAGTTTGCTTTCTTTTATAAGCTTCTTTCCTGTTGTCATCATCTTGGGACAATACTACTGGCTCCCACTGCTGAATAAACTTTGATACTGATCGATAGGCAGTGGCATCAATGACTTCTTTGGTAAAAAGTATCCTCATGTGTGACATCAACGTTCTTCTTCTGTTGCTTTGGGGACATAAACCGTTCACACAGAAATCTCATTTTTATGTTTAATTAGCAGTATAAACAACCTTACAAAAAAATCTAACTTCAGCAGAAAAACAGAAATGATCATTAAGACCTGTTGTGTGAATGAAGTTTAAAATTTGTGATACTTTCAACATTGCAGTGGATTCATTAAACTTTTATATCCCAAAACTTTCATTTTCCAAAGCAGGTTTTAAGGCGCAAGATCTCCATGTGCTGTTTAAAAAAAATAAAAAATAGGACGAAGCGAGATTCTGCACAGATGCGTGTGCAGATTCATAAACCATATTTTTGACCCATTTCTTGAACAACAATATGGTTGTAATTTTTTCAACCAATTTCTATTGTTCACATTCACAGCTTTATCAGATCTTATTTTGCAGAAAAGTCTGATTATTGTCTATTTTCTTTCATGAGTTTGTCTATAGTCTTAAATAGAATTCATTTATGATGTGTTCTTGGGAAAAGTTTGCAAGGAAAATGGGGCTTTTTTGATTTTGATAATGCTGTATGTTACAAAATGTGAAGGTATAAAAAGCTTAGCTTTACTCCAACTCTTTTGTTCTTGACATTGGCATTGATTCAGATATTATCCCCACCAGACATCCAGCATTTGGTTAGTTCTGAATTATTTCCATATGCTATATTTTTTTGTTTTTTGTGAGGTTATATGATTTCTCATAGTGAAAAAAGTGCCAAAAATGACCAAAAGTAACATAAATACCTCTGTACTTTGGCCATGTTGGATCTTAACCACCTCTGATTATCCTTCATATCTTGCAAATGTATATTTGTGAGATATGATTGATATGATTAAGGATTTATTTTATCTGGATCATTTTGCAGAGTTCTGAATTCATTTTAATTATGATTCAGCGATGTCAACTGAGGAGTTCAGTCGCTTGGAAAAAATTCATAATGTGGTAAAAAGATCAGAAACATGGAGGATGCAGACTCTTATGAGTCAACATGCATCACAACCTTGTGACTTTAGGTTTCATGTCAAACTCTTAACCCTTACAGAGTATGAGTCTGACCAGAGGCCATCCTCAAACAACCATGCAGATTCTCTGTAACAAACTATATCTAAATCATCTTTGACAGGTAGGATTTATGACAAGACCGACCTCTAAATCAAAAGGAGCCTTGTTATTATGGAGAGGCAGTGAAATGGTGAAATTGTTTTAAAGTGGTGCTGGAGGGGCATCTGTGCATGCTTTTCTCTCCGCGTGTGTGTTTGTCCCACATGTGATTGTGAGAGCGTGCACTGCCTTCTGGGAAGTGTTCCAGAGATTGGGGAAATCCACCTTCCACACAACAAACAACTAGAACCACAACAACAAATCTGCTCAAGAGAAAATTTTCATCCCATCACAGCAAATAACATTTTATAGCGGAAAAAGCCACAGCTTTCCCAGCTATTATGACTGAGCTGCAGGCAGCCTTTGGGATACATTTAAGTGCGATGAGCTTACACTGAAGAAGTGAAGTGAGACAAAGATCACTTAGGCTTGCAGCAACCCCAGTGTTTTTTAGTGACTGTAAAAAAGTCTGTCATAATGTTAATTTCTAAATGTCATACACATTAATTTCAACTTGATCCTACATTTATAGAATTACATTTTCAAGGATTATCTGTAAGTTTTACTTTTTTGAGGAGAACACCCATTCATATTTTTTAGTCAAACTGCTATCATCACCACCATGCCCCATTATCTCACAAAAACATTTGAGACCTAAAATTGTCTCAGAGTTTATCCTTATTAACTTATTTTATGTATTTTAAAAATAAATAATTTAATTGCAATCAAGTCCTTGTATGTTGCTCAAGACTGAGGGCTGGATCAAATTTGCCAAGACTTTTCCACCTCAATTAGTTTATTAGAGTTATAACACGTTTCCTTTGAAAAACTCAGGTGAGGTTTTCTTTTCCCTGCAGTGAGCAAATATTAAATCAGCTGTCCTAAAACATGCCTCACAACCATGAGCTTATTACTTTTATCTCTTTAAGACAGTCTGCTCCTTTTCTTTTCTCTCACTGGAACATTTATCTATTTTATGGACATCTTGTAATCACTTTGCCTAAATCTTATTATCTCCTACTGAATGTTGCCATGATCAAAGAGCTCACATCCAGACTCAGAAGCAGCCTTTAGGATGATTTTCACCTGGTTTTCATTGTCCTGAACAAAACACTTAACATCAATCAATAAAGTGCAGCATATTAAAAAAATCTCAAAGGAAGAATAATAAAGACTAATTTAAGTCCCTGGGATTTTAAAGTATTAATGAACTGGCTGTGTACATTCAGTGTTCGAGCTGGTTGACAAAAACTAAATAATTGTGAATAAAGCAGTTTTAAAGAAGAGCTAATTTCTAAAGATGTTTTTTTTACCAATAGAAGTTTGGAAAGTCTCCTCCAGCATCACAAACTGGACTTGTAATCAGTCAAGTCGTACAAGAAATGAATGAACATATTTAAAAAAAATATGTTCAAAAGTATAAACCTTTTTTTTGAAATAGTAGCAATTTAAAATGTTTATAAGACTTTGCAAGCTGAGACAAAGCTCCAAATGGGAGTTTTTACATGCTAATCATTCAACACACCCACACGTTGGTACCAAAGAAGATCTACAAAATAAATGTTACCATTGTACCATTAAAACTAAAAATGCTGAGCGTTGAGATGTTTTGGGGTTTAACCTTTCAGTTTATTTCCAAGTTGATGCAGTTTGGCTGTTAGAATCTGGTCAGTGATTCTTTCATTGAGTCATAAAGAACAAAACACTTGGTAAACAAACCAGCCACTGCACCAGAATAAGGAAAAGGAAACCTCAAAGTCACTCATAACTATTTTAAAGGTTAACTATTCAGAAATCTCTTGATGTCTTTCTGACTCATTTGTAGACTGTTGCAAAATAAACTGAGTAATATGATTAAATGTCTGAGAAAGACTCAGTGTTCTTTTAGTCAGATTCACTGACTTCTTCAGAGTTTAGATCCTTGAACACATAGCTGGCTGACAGATTGTCCAACAATCTCGATGGCCAATTAAAGCGAGGTAAAAACAAGCACAGGACCTGACACTCCAATGTCTCTGGATGTGATCGGATAAAACCTTTCATGTGTTTGTGTGTGCATGCGTGTCCTTGCTTTGCGGTGGACTTCTGACTCAGGCTCGCTGCTGTTTAACAAGCTGGAGACTCCAGTTACTCTGAGATCAAGGACAGAGTCCTGATAGACAGTGGAGAGTACACAAACAGTTCAACTGATCCTTGTTCTGACCCTGTAGAGAAAAGTGAGTGTTCAGATGAGTGTGATGACCCCGTCTTCACCCATAGGGTCAAAGGTTTCTGACATCCTTTGAAATGGACCGAAAGAGACTGGCTGCTGAACTGGTTGGAAATAAGGTAGTAATCATGATTCAGTCCACATGCTTACATCCAAAACACAAGTAAATGGAAAAAAGATGGAGTAAGCTTAACATCTGCTGTGCATAAATATTTATGCAGAAGTGT
Organism: Poecilia mexicana; assembly: GCF_051168715.1. Taxonomy (NCBI): domain Eukaryota; kingdom Metazoa; phylum Chordata; class Actinopteri; order Cyprinodontiformes; family Poeciliidae; genus Poecilia; species Poecilia mexicana. The sequence goes on along the minus strand of NW_028263383.1, from coordinate 9,655,181 downwards.
GATGAAATCAATCTGCCACTTTAATGTTCTGTAAAGCTTTAAAATTGTGTTGCATCTATAATGGCCCAAAAAATAAAAACACTGTTTAGTCTTAAACAGTTTGAAAGGAAACAGTTTCAGCTCTTCAACTTCAGCTCTTCTTACGTTCCCCTTTGCTTCTTTTGTAAACTTTCTGAAAGACTGAGACAATTATACACTTGCAATATATTGTGCAGCCCTGGTGTGGTTCATCAAGCACATCTTATCTTCTCATTAACAAACACTGGAAGGGTAGTGGTGAAGTGTCCTGAGAAAGAAAAGCAAACTTGACTTCAGCCATGAAAAGTTTCTTCAGTAACTCTTAAAATATAGCAAAACTGCATTATACTGATTTATAAAATGACAGATGTGGCTTAGAGAAGAGTTCACCTTCCATAGTGCACTGTATAATGGTAAGTTGGTGACGTCATCGCTCAAGTGGAGCAATAAGAGTCTTAATTTGAAGCCCCAGTCATTTTTTGTGTATCTGAATTTTATATTTCAGATATTTCAAATCCTTCACATCCCACAGAATCCTCTTCATTTCCTCATGTAACATTTCAACATGGCAGAATACCTGGTAAAATAATTACTGAGACTCTCGTTTCCTTTGATATTTTACAATGCTTTTAAGATCTTTTTAAAACTGTTGTAAGATATTGACATAAAAGCTAAATATACGACTTGATGTTTTTCATTTTTGACCAGGATGAAAATCAACTATTTTTTTTTTGCACTTCAATTTTCAAAGCAAAAAGAGCCATGAACTTTTGTCAGTTAAAATTTATAATGATTTTAACGACTTGAAAAAGCTTTTCACTGAGTTGAAATATTACAGATCAGATTAATAGTAATACAGCAACTACTTATAACCTTTACAGCTTTGTTAAATAGTTCCATAATTGTACTTTGTTGTTATTCCCTTTTGGTTGTCTTTAAGATGAGCTGCCTGCTGATTTTAAGATAATTGCTGACTGTAATAGTAGCCAGGAAGTGGGATGATCAACTCCAGATGAGGAAACTATAGAGGGGAGAGACCAAGTAAAGCATAAAGGGGGAAACTATAATGAAAAATAGTATTAGTAGAAAGAAAAAGGAATATTTTGTACATCAGATTATTTAGTACTAGATAAAACCTGAAAACATTTTTGCTCTGATTGTTTTGAGAGAAATTGAGTGTTTTGTTCACTGTCAGTGAATCTAGGTGTGAAATGTAATGTTGCTCCTTAATTTACTACTAATGGCTGAAAAGTATCAGTTGAATCTTATTTTAATTTCCTTGTGGCTGTGTTTTACTACAGTGAATGTATCTTGCAGTTTGTCTCAGAGTTTGGAGAACTCTTTAACATTGTTTGTGTTTGGAGTAATTGCTGTCATTATGGTGAATTAGTGCTCAACCCCAACTCAAGTGGTTCTCTAAAACCAGCCCACAGTGCTCTGTCTCTATCTTACTCTCTGGTCCTAGTGCCTTGTTACAATCAATTAAGCTGATTACAAGCACAATCTTCACCACTTCAAAGCTGGGCAATTAGAGAGGGTGAGACTAACTGTCTCTCTACCCTCCTGCCCCCACAACCTCCTCCTGCCTTGTTGTTTGTCTCCCAGTCGGAAACTTTGGATATGTCGTGCTTTAACTTTTGAGGCGTTGAACTCTGGTTGTGGTTTAAAGAAAAAATAACCTTTTTGGAAACAAAACAGTGTTTTCATGGTAAGATTAAAGGATAAACGACAAGTAATGAGCTGGAGACAATTGGTGCTCTGGGTCCTCTTTAAAGCTAGAGGTCGACTCCTCGTCAGGTCAGACGACAGGCCTCACAATAAATGGAGGGACACGCAGGGAGGGAGCGAGACACCAAGTCTAGACGGCATATTTAGGGACCCTCCCTGGCTGCTTTGTTCTGTGCCATGTCTACAGGTAATTACCACCGTGAACTCCATCAAACCTGAAACAACTGATGGGTGAAAAGGATGAAAAATAAGTGGAGCAAAGGAATTAATTAATTAGTGCATATTTGCTCACATATACATTTGACAGTGAGCTGTCAAGCATGAATGTGTTATTTCCAGTGAAGCAGCACGAAAAACATACTGCATTGCTTTAAAACTGACAGTTTTCTTTAATAAAGTGGCTCGTATGAACAGAAAAACTATTAAAAGGATCAAAAATACATTATAACATTCAATCAGGCATATGTTGACTTAAACCTAAGGGTACACCTGTTAAATGTCATGTTCCTTATACCAAAGTATAACTATGCATACATATATGGCACTTTATTTTAAACATGAAACCTTTTGGATTTAGGTAATGCAGTCAAAATTTGTAAACCAATATCCACACAATCATTTACCATAGAACCATAGAGTCATGTATTTATGTTTAACTGTGGCAGAACACTGACCAGAACCGAAATGCTTCTTGATTCTTCATTGCTGACCGTTCTTCAGAGACTTGCTGCTTGCTAAGGTCATTCCCCTCCAAAAGTCAACGCATGCGTTTCTGGCGCTGCTCAAGATTAAACTCATAATTGCGCTCCTCCACACCGTCTCTGATCGCAGACAGCATGTCCGTCAGTCCACTGCTGTGCTAAAGCCAGCAGACTTCCAAACCAAATGTTACAATTTCCGTGCGTTTGTTGAAAAGCAGGTAACATTTGATAAAACTCATTTTTTGACTGATGTGACTTATACTGCGGCGCGACCAATTATCTGGAGAATACGGCACATCGGGTCGTGTGTTCTTATGATATGACTAAAGAAAAGTGAAGAATGAAAGAAGTCAAATCTATAAATAGAGAGAAAACTTTAGCTTAAGCAATTGGAGAAGCATCAAGGGTGATTTATTTTCATCATCTGAGTTAGAAAATAAGTAAGCAATCCAAAAAGAAAAAAAAAATCAAACTATGACAATTAGTGTTTTTCATAAGTGCTAGAAACATATTAAGGCTCATTTGTGTTAAACTTTTGGTGACGTCCCGGCAAAAGTGTAAGCAACATGTTTTTCCCTGGTTTCGAGGGGAGGGAAAAAAGACAGAACTCCAATCCCCACACCTACTTGCAAGCATTCCCTCTCAGCAATATTACTTGTCAGACGACATTTGAGGGATTAACCTTGAATTTCCCCCGGGCCATCCCAGCTCCCCTCCCCCTCTTTTCTCAGTGTTTCCCTCTCTGAATAGTTGCGCAATAAGTGGCGCCGCTTCAGAGCCCCCTGGGTATTAGAGGGTTGAGTGGCGTCCTAGAGAGCTGTAATTACACCACCACTCAGGTGATTTAAGGGTCCTGGAACATGCTGACCCATGCATGGCTCCAAAATCCTACATTACACTGACACCTACCCTTTTGAGCGCCTCAGAACATGTTACTTATTACATGTTTAACGATCATGCAATGCAATAAAACCTTCTTTGGCTTTTCATCAAAGAAAACAAATATAAATCAGTTTCCATGTTGTGATATAACTTATTTTTTTACATGTTTTTATTTCTTGTCAGTTGTTATTGACATTATTGTGAAGCACAGGCTTCAAAGCGACTCATAAATTTGTGATTAACGACAGTGAACTCTGCTTGACTCTGTTAAAAGATTCCCACCTTTGTGATCCCTCCTGCAAGCATATATTTTATAATTATTCCCAGTTAATGGAGATTATTTGGAAAGAAATATTAATCATAGACAAGTGCTAGTCACAAGAAAGTGTACATGACAGGGTATAATAAGAGAAAAGGCTGATAATTGGGTTAGGTTGACTCTCCACCCCCTGCAGACACTGTGGTGACATGAGGGAATGTTTCTCTTTTAACAAGGTCAGGGCTAATGCTGCTTAATGGAAAGAGGATGTTCCTCTGCCCTGTATTCTTCAACTCTCACCTCTCTTCTTTCATATCTTTGAGTTCTTTTGCTTCAACTTGGTGCTTCGACCAAGCACTGACTGGCTATTAGAAATGTATTGCTTGCGCCTAAACTCTGTTGGCATTAGGTTTCAAACTGGGGATTTTTAAAGTTAGATTTGGTCTCTTTTGTGCAACACTGCAGATAGCTGTAGGCAGAAAATGCAGTTTAAAAACTGCAAATTAACAGACGGTGATTGTTAATTTTAGAGATTTTCAAGTGACAGTCGGGGAGTGTTGCCCAGTTTGAAAGGGGAAAACAAAAGTCGGAGAGAGGGTTTAAAAGATTAAAAGGCAAGTGTTATCACAAAGAGAGATTTTGAATATTTTCTTTTCACTTGGGGCTTTCTCAGCATTAGTAAATGAGGTGTTAAACTTTTCTTTCTTCCTGTGAAGGTTTTTGTTTCTGACAGTGCTGGTTAAAGAAATTGTGCCTTTTCAGTTGTAATCCCTGCAATTAAACTTGAAGGTGTGGCTCCATTACCTTAGAAGGCTTAGTAATGACCCAGGAGAGAATATAATTGCTTCTTAATTTGAAGTTGTGAAGCGCATGAAATACCTGAGGCTCAGCCTGCCGTCTCAGCAGTGGTTGTTCATGGATTAGCTCCTTTTTTCTTCCCAGTTTCTCTTTTTCTTTTTTACAAACCGGGAGCTTTCTAAAACTTGTTCTCCAATGCTCTTTGCATGTCTAACTTGTTATTGATCTTCGTGACTGGTGTTTTAAGACTGCCCTTAAAGAGTGGGAAATTAAAAGTTGAACCTCAAGTCATGGCAAATAAAAATAAAAAAATCCAGAAATATTGCAAAAACCTAAGTGCAAAAATATGAAGTATAATATCTTCAATAACTTGCACTTTCATAAACACAACACCATGATAAAGGACAAAAATGAAAATAAAAAAAATACATGAAGCACTTTACAACCTCTGTGTATAGATCAAAAGAATTGGGAAGCATACATTTTTATCACATCTGCAGTGCTGTGTTGTAGTTGACGTTTTTGCAGAACATGAAAAGAGTTGTAAGACAAATCTGTAGATATTTTGTTTTCCAAAAACAAATTACTATGTCAATTCTTACTTCATATCTTAAACAAATCTGTAAGTAAGATTTAAACAACTGGTTTTGACTCCTTTAGTCGGCAGCAATTATGTGAAAAAAGCATAGCAGGCATTCATTTTCATGTTACGAATGACGCTGGTATCACGCCAGGGGTGAGACGATAACACCATTCATTATTCAGACATGACATCTGTCCACAATGACAGATTATATATAATTATAAAGCCTTCAGGTACCCATAATGGTTTTTCAAGTCCTGTCTTTTGTCCACGATGAGAGATTTTCCAAACCGTAGGTCGAAGCTCAACGCCAGCTAATCATTATTTAGCTGCAGGATCTAATGTGATTCAGAATAACGTGGATGAAGAACAGCTTGTTCAAAAGGTTAAATTGTATTTATTAACATTCAAGGTGCCTTGCAAAAAAAATCTTTTTTTTTTCAACATCTTATGCCAGAACCACAAACTAAAATGTGTTTTATTTGTATAGACAGTGTACTGCCCAATATTATATAATCTGAAAATATTGGCGCTATGTAACCTGATTTAGCATTTTCACTTTCATTCAATTTAGCACGATTTCCTCTTTTGTCTCAGCTGAGGTTCAACTACATTTTTGCTGTGAAACAAATTTCTGTTTCATCAAGATGAAGAACTCCACTTCCATATTCTGCCTTACTCCTTTCATTCATTATCTCATAATGTCATTATTTTAAGTGTAAGTTTGCCCTTGTTTTAACTCTGCTGAAAAAATGAAAGCTGGTAACATACATGAATTTAATATTGATCCATGGACGACAAATAGTAAGTGGATCCAAGTCTCCATCTATCATTCCGGTTTTTAGTTTGTATATATTTTAATTTCAGTAAATAAAGTCACCACGTCATGTACATTTTGTAAAAAAGCATTTTTATGCTTTTGCATTGTGTAATTAGGGTGACACAACACTCAAACTTAATTTCTAAAACCAGACCAGTGCATTTAGTCCAATTCTTCAAACACATCCAAACAAAAACTCTATAGGACTCAAAAAATCACTCAACCACTAAAATATTCTCCCCAGGCCTCTTTTTGTGAGTGAGTTTGTCAGTTTTGAACTTAAATACTGCTGTTGTCTCTGAGTGAGCTGCAGAAAGAAGAGCCTGACAGGCAGGATGTCAGTTACATGACAGCAGTGAAATCTACACTTAGTACCGGATTAAAACTGTCAGCTGGCAATAGAGAGGACCGCCAGCCACAATCTGCATTGTACTGTTTGTGTATTTAGATACAAGGTAGCTGCTGCTCAAGCATTCACTCATGGACACACATTTATATTTATGACTAGTATTAATATCACTACTTCTCATAATAAAGATTAAAGCACAAACATGACCTTATTTTCTGTCAGGCATTTTATAATCATCTGTCTTGACACTAACTCCTTAATTATGTCAAGATTTTGTTATCTTCATTCATATGGTATAGCATTAATATTTTAATAGGTATCTGACACACATGCATGGACACTAAAGCTAAACTGTGCTCCATATTAATATGGGTGGTACAGTAAGTTGTGATGCATTCATTTGAGTGTGTGGTTCTGCCGGTTTATCGTCTTCATTTTTCTGCTCTGGGTCAGACTGGCTCCAACATGTAAGGTTGGATGGAGAAGCCTTCTGCTCTTCACGTCTTTTATAAACTTGGGAATAAAAAGTTTCCCTGCCAGTAGATAACTGTATCTCTGCTATCAAACTAAAAAAATGGCCGAACAGGGTGAAGTGGAACGCTGTGTGACATGGAGGGGGGCGGGGCGTGAAATGTCTCATTCACATTTAAAAAGACCGCAGCAGAACAAGTTGCTGTAAAAAGCGCCTCAGAGCAGAAATAAACGAAGGATCTGTGGCGCTACAATAACGAGGAATTCAGACCAAAGAATTCCACTTTACTTTATATAGACCATAAATGAATGATTTACACGTGAAATGTAAGGATTTAATGGACATATCATTAAAGTGATATATCCACTTTAATGTCAGTATATCGCATAATAATGTAATATATGAGACTTTGGTGGAGACATGACAAATGTTTGAAAGATTTGGCAAGGATTTCATCTCATAAAAAGAAATAAATCAAGTTAAAGCTTCTTGACCATTTGCACACCTCTACACATCCAAAGTGGTGTATGAATGCCTGTGGATGCATATTCTATACGCCCAAAAATGATAACAGAAGCACTTTAATGCCATTTACCACAGTAACTCTATGCCTACTGTTGCTACTTTGTAGACTAAATATCCAAATGTAAGTTTAATTTGTGACATGCATAAATTATTCTCTAATTAGATAGAATCTGCTTGATACAAAAATTCAAAACAATTTTCTATATAATTGTAAGTACGTGTTGGCAAGGGTTCATAAAGCATTTAGGCATATGTTGTACAGGCACAGCAAGCCGCCCTTCCCAACAGGACGGTGCCAGGCAAGCGGGTACGGACAACAGCTGGATGGACAGATGCTGTCGGCCTCTGTGTCCCTATAGGACTGAAAACTCTTTCTATGTGTTTGCTATGTTAATGCTCTGTCAACACTCTAACTAACTGCAGGTTTCCTAAGTAAACATGCTTCTGTTTCTGGGAATTTTTTTAAGAGCTCACATTTTAAGTCAGCCGTGTAGAAAACTTGTGTCTGACTCATGAAGCTGAGTTGTTTACTTAAGATTTCCACGGAAAGATGTTCTGTTCCCAAAAAAAAATAAAAAACAGTTTATGAGCGTACTTTGCAAGACCTCCTTTTGAGCCATATCCTATTTAGAGAAACAGATTAATTATACCCAACTGAATTGTAAATTTGCTGAAAAGAACTTTTAATGTCTCTTATTAATCACATATTTTTTTGTTTAGACTTGGGGGAAAAGAGTTTTTGAAACTGGAAAAAAGTCACCATTTGTTTCTAATATTTAAATAACATCAACAAGTTGACTTAACTTTAAAACAAGAGCTTTTTGCTCCAATTCTTTTGTTCTGTCAGACCTTTTATAATCATCAAAGAACCGTTTTGATTAATGACCGGGGCCCTGGTCTCTGCACACCCTAATTAAGCAATAATTCAAGGGACCTTCCGTCTTCACACCCGTCCAAATAAGATGAAGATAAAGTAGTTTAATGATCAATTACAAATCCATTAAAGTCAACTTTAAGATATGCATAGATGGTTTTTAATCACAAGTCATATAATCCTTGCATGTTTCACTTTGTATAACAATAATTTCACAGGTTTCCTCACTTCAGCAGAAATCTCCAGAAAGAGGACCACAGAATGTGCAGCACACACATGAGGGCGCCCAGAAAAAGGAATTTAGTGGGGAAATAATTCAACCATGATGGGAAGCCGCCGTTGACCTGTGTGTGTTTGTGTGCTTGGCCTCACAGTGTTTCCACTCAATTAAGAACTTATTAGGACTTAAAAACCCTATCCTATTTCACACACACAACCAGGATTAGCCTTCAAAGCCTGCGGTTTGCCTCTTTTTTATGCTGCAACACTTAATATTTTATGTTAGAGTGACAGAACGTTTAAGAAAGGTCACATGTCAAAGATTTTACCACTGCATAAATATTGTTCTTCCCCAGTAACTAATAATTCATGTCATGGATTAGTCTGTAATATGTCTTAACAAACTGGAAATAAATGCATATCTCCTTTTCACCTTTAAATAATATTGCTAGAGAATGCAATAAGTGTTTTTGCTCATTGAGTTATTCACTTTGAATTTAGATAACAGCTTTTAAATTATAGTCAATAAGCCTCCAATTCTCTATATACGTTATTTTCTTAGTTAAATTTTATTTCAGTGATGATGCCCCACAAGTTTGGCCTTTCTGGAAAACTTGCAAGAAGAAAGCAATTTTAAAAGCTTTCCAATAAGAAGTCCAGTTCACAGTAGGAGACAGAGCAAGCATGCTGAAGAAGATAAAATGATAGATATTTTTTTTACTGTACATGCAACACAATAAAAATGACTGAAAGCAAATTCACCCTAGACACATCAGCCCCAGTGTGAACAATATCAACTGTTAAACATTTTCGTCAACATGGTGGCAGCAACCAGTTTGAATCACCCTGAATACACCATTCAAGTATGGTGGTGGCAGCATCATGCCTTGCTTATGCTTTTCTTCAGTAGGGAAAGAGAAGCTTGTCAGAATTATTGGGAAGATGAAAGAGGCTAAATAGAGAAATATATTTTTGTGAACCTAACAGAAATAAAACCTGTTGGGTTCACTTTCCAAGAGAATATCGACCCTAAACATACAAACCAGAGCTTTTCAAAGCACAAACCTCAATTCAAAGGGAATATGGACATACTTGAACTGTTTTGCAGAGAGAAAGAGTCAAAAACTAATTTTCAAGATCTACAAAGTTGAAGACTAGAATCTGGAATGATTCTGCAATCACTGAGTACAAACATGCCTTTTTTCTTTCCACTACGCCCTTTTTTGTTTCAGCCTACACCCCAAAACGTTAAAATAAATACTGCAACATTTGTTTTTGTAATGGGACAAAAGTTCAAGAAATACAAATGCTTTTCCAAGGCACTGTAAAGTGTTTTAATGAAGTGTATAATCCAAGGAACATCCTGGACCAGAGAGGTATGAAGCCAGGAAGCTGAGTCTCTTTAAAAAAGTCTACAAAAAACCCACACACTTCGTGATCTTGGATTCATTTATAATAACAAGACCACAGTCATGATTAAAAGCCTTGCAGTAGCAAACATTGAAATTGTTTACACATTTGTTGTAATTTGGAATCAGAGTTTTGTAGACTCTGGTTACAAAGTCGTCAGGCTGCAAAGATTATAGGAAAATAAATATACCTCACTTGTTCACAAATTAGGAACATAATAGGACATGAAAAAGCAATGTTGAGGAGAAAACACAAAAGGACAGGAAAGAAATGAAAATGGGTAAATTATATTGATGAAAGTGTTGCTTGATGAAGACAGATAATGTATGAATCAAACGTCTTGTTCTCTTGTCACATCATGTTTTATTCAGGGGCTCCTTTATTATGAGCAAACCTCTGTGGAAATGTCTCTTTGCCTTGTTCTATCTGTCATCATATCACATTAGTGTCGCAAGCTAAATGCATCAAGGCGGGATATCAGATTGCTTACAGAGATGGGACTGAGATGGACTGAGAGTCAGACAGCAGGCCGGTCTGTGCTCATTGTGTCGCTTCGAGTCTCTGACACAACAAGGAAATTCTACCTGAGCCATTATGACAGATGCACTAATAAACCTTGAGATTCGGTTTCAAACTGGAAAACAGTTGGGGATTTTGAGGGGCTGTCACTTAACCTGTGAGTAATAAAACTCTCCAAAAGGGTAGCAGTAGTGGGCATATCTGTGTATTTAGTGGCACCATGGGCGAAAAGCCTTAAAAAAAAAAATAAATAAATATATATACACTGCTCAAAAAAATAAAGGGAACACTCAAATAACACATCCTAGATCTGAATTAATGAAATATTCTCATTGAATACTTTGTTCTGTACAAAGTTGAATGTGCTGACAACAAAATCACACAAAAATCATCAATGGAAATCAAATTTATTAACCAATGGAGGCCTGGATTTGGAGCCACACACAAAATTAAAGTGAAATGTTCCCTTTATTTTTTTGAGCAGAGTATATATATATATATATATATATATATATATATATATATATATATATATATATATATATATATATATATATATATATATATATATAAAATTACACCAACGTATAATGTCACACTAAAAATATTCATTCATTCATTCATTCATTCATTCATTCATTCATTCATTCATTTATTTTCTAACATCCTTATCCCTAGTGGGGTTGGGAGAGTTGCTGGTGCCTCTCCAGCGAACGTTTCGGGCGAGAGGCGGGGTCACCCTGGACAGGTCGCCAGTCTGTCGCAAGGCAGCACAGAGACGAGTAACATACATACATATAATTTTAAATCACTTGTATGACAATAATTGGCACAGCTAATAACAAAAGTCACCTTGTAAAGCAATCAGTTTTGACATATTCAGTTCAAGAGTTGAATAAACACATTCTAGTTTTATCGTAATTATCATATAATGCAGTTAATGTCGGCTTATTATGCCAACTGGTAAAACATTTTCTCTGGAGCCAAATGCTTCAAGACAGCGACTTTGCAGCTTTGCCTTCTGAACAAACAGTGAACAGTCGATTGTATCAAGTCATTAACTTTGCAGCAATCCTTCATACTGAGTGTTAATGTGGCGACAGTGGAAATTATAATCCCCTTTCAATGTGAAGAAACCTCCAGCAGAAGTTAGATTGAAGTGAGCTGCCATCTGCCACGACTGACATGGGGTGTGAGAAGACAGATCAGACACAAAAACAGAAAAAAAACTGTTCAGGAGTAGATTCTGTTTTAAATAAAAAAGTTAACAGCAGCAATATATCCTTTAATTTTTCCGTTTAGAAAAAACCCAGCTAAAGAAGGAGATTATCCTATAGCATGAAAAATAAAATACTTATAGTGTTTGAACTAATGGAAAGAGAACACAACACTATTTGCAGCAATGATCCATCCAGACACCTGTCAAACTGTGAAATTGCCATCTCCCTGCTAAAGTGTTTCTTTAAAAATTAGAATATCATCAAAAAAGCATCTCCTGTTTTTCCAAGACCTGTCGTTTTCTTTCTCTTCTTTATGTTTGGCACCATCCTCTGGTTGGGTGTATTATGCACGGTCATCTCTGTCACATAACTCTCGGCTGCTGGAAAACAGAAAAAAAAGCCTTAGGGGACACATAGAAATGACAAACTTATGTCACAGTTGAGAAGACAGTAGTTCGGGATACGGGCGATGAATTAGGCACAAACCACAGAATGTCATTGCAAAAATAAAAAGAACCTGGCTTTTCACAGAATGGTTTATCCAGACATTTTAAATCAGAGTTGAGTGGAGGGAAAACAAATAGAAATGGAACAAATTAACATGGATAACTAAAAGCTTTAAACAAAGTCTTTTCAGTGATTATGGCAGATTCACAAGATGCAATGGCATGGATTCTGCCTTTGCAACAAACCTTATAGAGATGCTAATTTCATAGCCAAGTCAAGGAGAAATCTGCAACACAGCGCATAAATAAAAAACCCAAGCCATATTACTTGTAGTTTAATTCCCTTTCCAATATGACTGGCTCCCTGCCTACATTGTAAAACGTAACAATAACTCCTTTAATCACCATAGTTTCGCTGTCCTTGAAAAAGTTGCCTGACTTTCCCTCTCAGAGAATCGATGGAGGATTGTCAAGAGGAAGAGGAGAGACACTAGACCCAACAATGCAGACACAGAGAAAGCTGCTGCATCTTTTAAACACATAAAACATTCATATTTAGTCTGTCACAGTGATTTTGTATTATAAATAAATGTGTTTCACACAGTGAGCAGACTCTTAAGCACACTTGTTAGCATACCATGGCTTAGTGTTTCAGGAGGGAAATGGTGTATACTGTAGTTGGTAGTATAAGTATTAACTTTAACAAAGTTCAGCTTCAAGGATGTGATTTATCTGGTGCAAGATGTCCACCTTGTGGTGAAATGCTCCCACGTCTGTCTTTTTGTCTTCACTTCAGTACATAAACATTAGTTGTTGGTAGTTCTTCACCTGAGAGTTGATGCAAAATATACTGTGATTTTTTTCTTCAGTTTTTCTTGTTACTTCATGAAAGTCATGATTATATGTTGAAAAATCACAAAGCAAAGCCATTTAATGAGGAGGAGGATGCAGACGCTGTGAAGGCACTGTTGGCAGCAAGGCTGTAATTTAGTACACAAGTAAGTCTGAAATGTCAGACTGAAGCTGTGATCAAATTTCTACAGGGGTATGTGGAAAGGAAAATAGAACAAAATGATTTTTTTTTCAATCTTCGAAGCTTTCTAAAACTATATTTGTGTGGAACCCTTCTCTACCTCAGCTCTCCCATCTGTGATTAAGTGTTTATTCCTCAGATGTCAGTCTGTCAGTCACCCTGTGACTGACATTTTAGGTCTATGCCGAAGATGAAAATCCCAAGTTTTAACAAAATGAGGTTTAAAAAGAGGTAAAATGACTTGCAGTCAGTTTACATCTTGTAAGATTTTTTTTTAAAATATTAACTTCTTTTTAAAGATTTCAGCAGATAAAATGTTTGATGGATCTCTTTCAAATCTTTCATCAGTGTGTAAGTCATCATATTTTTTTATGAAAATTTGATGTCTGTACACTTAAAGCTTTATTCCAGTATAACTCTGAACAGCCACTAGGTGTCATTGTGGTTCCTCTAAATGTACAGAGGGACCAGTAGATTATTATCTTTACAAATAAAAGACAAAGTGGTTTGGTTGTCATTAATGTATTGCCCCGGGTTAAAAAACAAAACACTCAGAGGTATCTGCCAGATTTAAAGTTTCATTATCTGGTTTAATATTTACAAATGTACTTCCTTAGCCTCACAGCTACAGGGCTGTTCATTTTAGCATCATAATCATTTGACATAGATTTGTGTCATTAGAAGTATGATAAAGCCTGTACGCATCAAAAACAGGGTTGAGCTGCAGCCACCTTATTTCTACCTTCATTATTGCTACGTTTTCTGCCCATTTGAAAGTTTCCTTACTACAAAGATGCTAAAGGGAAAATGCTCTTTTTCCCTCCAGTTTTCCTGTATCACTTGAGTATAGCACAATCAGGTGACCTGGTTAGTTGGTTGTGCTATAAGATGGGACTGTGTGTGAACATGCCCAGGTCGTCCACCGTGTTTCTCCAGGTGGCTGCTGTGCTGTCACTGCACCAGAGTCAGTTGACTGTATGGACCTGTGATTATTCTCACTCTGACCACGTACCTTCTTCTCTGGCTGCAGAAAGGGAGTGTGTTCTACGATAACTGCTATCTGTGACATTCTCAAATGCATGTTTGAAAAGAAACATAGCATTCCACTGCATGGAAATTTACTGTGACCAAAACAGGATCTGTAGTTAAAACTAGACTCTAATATTTATGTCTTAGAAAGCTAAGAGCTAGAACCAAACATTCAGCCAAGACAAAGAAGTTTCAAAAGATTTATTAGAAATCTTGATTGGATGCTGGATGTTGCTGCTCAGACATTTGGAGGGTCTGCAACACAGAAACAGATGATTGACGTGATTGGATGAGAACCAGGAAGCTACAGACAAAAAAAAAAAAAATCCAGGAATACAATTTCAGTAGCTTTGGTTGATTTGAAAAGGTTTGTCCTTGAAGATCTCAGAAAAGTTTGCTGAAAGCAGAGAATATTGCAGCCACAATCCAATAATTAATAATTAATAGTAATATCCCTGAGTCACACAGGAGATTCTGAGACAAACAGAAAAAATGGGGTCTACATTTGACCTGAACCAGAGTCAATAATAACAAGAGATTAAAAAAAACTATTCAATCTAATCAGAGACAGATACAACAGAAACAGACTGAACTCTGATGGATTATGAAACAATGCTTGAATGCCACTTTCAAGGCATTAATAGACATTTAAACAAATATGCTGCATATAGGTAACGTAGGATTTCTTTCTCTTAAAACAAGTGCATTTTAAGAATGACACTACTTTAAGTGTAAAGGTATCATAACACATTGTGGAAAATGAAGATGGTTATATTTCCAGCTGCTCAGAGGAGCCCTGACATCAACAAGGCTTGATAAACGTAGGAATACATTTTGGAAATGAATACAACTGCAACTTGATGCCAGATATCTATTTACCTTCTAGCAATTTTTTTTTCTCAGCATAAGTGTTGACCACCCAGCACATTATTAATCACCATTTCAAAGACTGATGGAAATTTTCTGACAATTATTTTCTTTTCTCTCTTCCTGCTCCATTCATTTAATTATTTATTTTCATCTCAGAAACAGCCTCTGAGTTTATTTTGTTCTTTGTTCTGTTCTTTGATAAATCCAAAAAGGTTTCAGCACTGACAGATGAAACAGTTCAGTGTTGTGGTAAATTACATCTTAATTACCTATTGTGTTAATAACTTGTGCCCATTTTCTGCTGTAAAAGCTATCATCAGGTATTTATGTCTTGACATTTGAGCCACTCAAAATATTATACTTACTATGTTTGTCGTCCTATTATTGAGTATTTTTGAGCTCTCTTGTAATAAATGTATAACAAACACACTAAAACAGAGCATTCACTTGAAACCTGCTTACATTTAAAACATGAAGCTGTCCTTTACTCTCAAGGGTTGGAAATCTCTCGTTGCTGCTAAGTGCACAAACCTTAAGATGTATATCAGTACAAGATAATATAAATGACTGGAGTGTAGAAGTTAGTTGTACCATTAAAACAATCTGTATATGTCAATTTTCAGACATTCTGTTGTAACTTGTTGGATCTTGTAAATCCACCCATTTTTACCCCAAAGGATTTTAGATCAACCAAATTAAATAAAGTCACAGAAAAATATTTAATCAAGCGGATATAAAAAATGTGCCATAAAAGATGTTGAAAACTTTTCCCCTGTTAATGTGACTTTCAGCCTGCACAGTCAAACACGAAAAGCAGTACACCCAAAATAAACGTCATGCAATAACCTGGTTTCATGTGTGCACATCCATAAACAAAGTAGAAACTTCAGATTCAGTTTCAGCATTCAGATTTTCCCTGCAGAATCCCAAATCTTGACAGAAATGGTGAAAAAAGTTCAGACATGATCTATTTTTGTCTTGTCTATTGCATCACAAAAACCAGGTCTTTTAATGGGGGGTGTGCAGACTTCTTATAGCTACTACTTACCAGGGAAAAGGGAAGTTCTCATTTTTTGATCCTGTATTCAACTCTTTATTGGTACTAAAACACAGACATCCTATCCAGTCCAGGATATTTATTTTTCTGCACTTACATGAAACAGTCAAAGGTCTTTTTAGAGAAAAGTTTCTTTATATTGCAGATGCTGCATCAGGTGCATCATACATGTAGAGAAAGGAAGAGGGAATGTTTTAATGTCTGTCACTGTAGGATTATCTGAATGCAGTTTAATTATTGGGTGTCTTTGTGGCTTCCTCTGATCAAAGGAACTTCTCTTACTCTCCTCACACTCATAGCAGGTTCCTAAATCCCTATGTTTGAACCTTCATGCCAGTTTCTAATATCCTCCCATGCATACTCACTTACTGCCACAGAGCCAGAGGCATTCTGAGCAGTGATGCCTCCCTCTGCCCTGAGGCTACACTTCAATAGTTTGCTACAAACAGAACCAGAAAAACTCAGAGAAAGGCTTTTTATAAAACATTGAAAAGAAAGAACTAATTAAACATGGTTTGATACCTGGAGTGACGTCATGAACTTCTGTTTTGCTAAAGCGTACAACACAAAAAGACATATAATTACGCATATCCAAACCAACCCCCATTCTTTTGTTCTCATGGTACTAGTCACTTTGTCTTTAAACTGATTTTATTGGTAACACTAACTAGTAGTGAATAATCTTTAAGGTGAACATCAATGATTACTTTGGGCTCATATTTAACTTTCCATTTCCTGAATGTTCATACAACAGTAAAATTTCCATCCTATAGTAAGTCCAACCTTTTGTCAACAAAGCTTTGGCAGGTCACAGATCGAGGTAACAAGTATGGACTGCATCTAAAGTATTCACAGCGCTTTACTTTATCCACATTTTCTTATGTTGCAGCACTATTCCAAATAAATGTTTTTTACATTTATAAAAAAATTGTGTCTTTCCATTTCAAGCCCAAATAACTGATTTTACCACAGGAGGACTCCGTTTCAGTTGTAGAAACATACCAGACGTGATGAGTGGAAACCATTTTGAGCTGTGAATACTTATGTAAATTTGTGTTGGTTGGTTTTATATTTTAAATAAATCAGTATACTACATAGTGGTTTATTAGTGTGTAGAATTTTGAGAAAACATTAATTTAATACATTTTGGAATAAGACATGAAATGTGGAAGAAGTGAAGCTCTGTGAATACAGCATATCTATCTATGCAGAAAGGCCACAATGTTTTTATAAGGCATGCTCCAGGTATTGTGTAATTATGTCATGCATCTCACAAGTAGCTGCTTGTGTTTTTATTGACATTCTCACCTGCTTTCATTTTCTCTGCTAGGTGAAATTCCAGGGTTTATTTTTGATAGCATGACAAATGCACTTTGCCTGAACAGAAAAACATCCCACAGTCTCCCTGATCAGATTAACACATTAAATGTGTGCATGCATTTTTTTCATCATTTTTAAAAGAGCAACTACAGTTTGTTTTAGCTACATGGGGAGATTCCTGTGGCTGCACCCAGAACAATGATGGGACAAAATTAGCAAGACATGAATTTCCTGGTGCTGTTTCAACTCTTTTGGGCAGGAAGCCAGAGTGGTATATGTTTTTACTTTTTCATTTAACACATCACAGAGCAGCTCTTAACGTCCGTACTCCTTCTTTAAAATGCTTTTTAGCATTATAAAGTACATAAAATTTAAATCCCACACTTCATTCTTTATTCCTTTGCCCTGTCCTACATTCGCATCATCCTGTGTCTCTGGGATGAAAGGCAGTGTATCATCTCCTCTTTCCAAAATCCAGTCAGTTGCAGACCCAAGCAGTGAAAAGGATTATCCCTCAATTTTTATTAGTCACACACTCATAAGCCATGTATTCCTCTGAAGCTTTGTGTCAGCAACTCTGTATCCAGAGTGGAGAGTCTCCTCATTATTGGTGGATTGAGAGGTTTTAACTTCCAAAGAGAGAGGAATTTAACAAATTTAACGAAAACTACATTTCACAGATTAGCACATGATGAAATGTGTTATAACTTTTAATGTTGCTTCTGTGGCTGCTTATTCAGCCCATTAGTGAGACTTTCAGAAAATGAATGTTTATAAAATACAAAATTATGTGTTGAACATTTTGGGATGCATTACAAATATCCTGCAATATTAGAGTTACAAATATTTGTGTAAGTGGATTAACTAACAAATAGTGCCTAACTCCTTTCACAATGTGTTTAAAGTCTCATGTACATTCACCTCATTAGGAGTGTGAGGGGAAGTTTGGGAAGTAAGAAAGTATCTTTAAATTCTAGATGATGCAGACAGAAAACAAGTTGTTTCGCTCCACTGACCCTGAGAGAGAGAGAGACTGACAATTCACTTCTTATGAAACAACATAAGGTAGAAAATATACACAACAAAGAATCTGAGGCATTTTTATTTACTTAATCTGAGGCATTTTTATTTACTTAATCTGAGGCATTTTTATTTACTGAATCTGAGGCATTTTTATTTACTGAATCTGAGGCATCTGTTTCTGCCAATAAAAATGCTGAAACTGAAACTAACTTTTGTTCAAAGGCAGCTTGATGCTAATTCTTATTTTTGTCATTTTGACATGGAAGTTGTAAAATAATGAAACTAAATCATGTTTTTGTCTCTGTCTACAAAATAATGAGACATGTGTCTTCAAGGTCAGCTTGGTTTTCTTTAATGTTTTAGTCGACTAAAACAAAATCTATGAAATAGCACTAATTTCCATGTATCCTGAGGCAGCGGTAAATGATGATGGCAGAGCTCTGCAGGAAGATACTGAGCATGGTTTGATGTGATGTAATGTGCAAATAGTCAATAGTGCTTACCACAAAACTGCCAGAAGCAAAGCTACAGGAAGGAAGAAATATTTCAGTTAGTTGTTTTTTTAATCCAAATTACTTTTTCTGACACAAGGTTCAGCATAATTTTGTGTCTCAGCAGCTGATCCACCTAATTTTATAGAACAGTGCATTCTTCTATTTTTTCCTTTCATTTTTAGTTTACAGCTGAAGTTAGTGCAATAACAACTGATGGGTACTACAATAGACTTAAACTGAAGGCAACCAGCACATGGAGGCCCATCCTCCTGTTTAAAAAACAGCAGCACACAACTCAACTGTCAGCCTCCAGAATTTATAACGACTTCACTGTCGGTGTCAAAACGTCTGGAGGAAAGACTGAGCCAAAGTCCAGTTGCCTTCAATTTAAGCCTGTTGTAGTAGAAAAATCTCACTTTAAAAATACAGCAGAAAAAGTTGGTTATGAAAAATATTTGTATTAAGGTGGGGAGGGACCTCATTTCCAGATCATAGTAAAACAGACATAATTAGCTAAAAGTGGAGCCCCCTAACAGCTGTGTTAGCCTTTGAGGAAAGCTGATAAAGCAAAAGGTATTACCTAATTTCTGATTCCGTCTGCATCATTCCTCTTAATTAAGCAGATCAATATGGCTGTCTTTGTCCCAGTCAGCATGCAGAAGACTCTCATTTTTGACCTCCGTACTGCTCCTCAGCAAAAGAATGGATTTAGATGTAGTAATCAACTTTAGCGCAGACTGACTATAAACCCACAAACCCCACGGGTCTCTTAACCTTGAAGGTAATGTAGTGGGTTTTTTCCTGCTGTATTCTGCCTACAGATCTAATTACTGATGATTCACAGCAGGACAATATATCCTCACAACACCAACACAGCAGGTGGAAGCAGTCGAGGCTGTTCAAATTGTGAAATATGTACAGGTTTTCTGTATGGAGGAACAGTTTGTGTGCACATCTTTTAGAAACATGTTTAATTTAACAGGGATTATTTCTTTGATCAACAGAAAACATGGATCCATGGGTATGAATAATAGAGGCAATCGTGGATGTAATATTTTAACTTGATCTAACCTGGAAACTCATGAAAGTCAGACATTTTTTCTCAAATCCAAATCATGCATCAATGCAAAAATTTATCTGAAGCTGTAAAACATTATACTACAACAGTAAAACATAGAAGGTACAACAAGACTAAAACACCACCAATCTGTCAAAAGCGCCTCCATTCAACTATGCCTACAGCATGAAGGATATTACTTATGGTAGTTCTGACACAGATACAAAAAAAATCTGAAGCAGAAAGTTGAGAAGAATGACTGTCAGGCTAATAAAACAACTTTTTATCTGATCTATAAATATGGGACAAAATCCAACACCCAGTTCCTTCGGCGAAACTCTGCAGTTGAGCTGACATCTTGTTTAGATAAAAAAGAAATCTAATTTTGTGCAGCTTTAACACAAAACACAGCTGTTAACATAAATTTGATTAGCTTCAATTTATTTCCCAGCAACCAGTTGCGCTAGGCTATACTTACCTGAGCTAGCCACAGTATTAATTTCAATTTAAAGACTCAATATAAGGAACATAATTTTCTTTAAATCATTTCAAAAATGTTCATGATAACTTTTGACTGCAATAAAATATATCCACATTCCAAAATAAAATGTAGGTAAATGAGAAATCTTTAAATTTAACTGTACTGTTGTCATAAGTGGACACACAAATAAAAGATACAAACAGATTACAGAATTAAAGTAAAATGGACCAAACAAAGTAAACAGCAGCAGCTTATTTCATTTCAAGATGCAGTAGTAGCGTGATTATTGTGTTTAGTTACTATAATCTGAACACATACATTAAAATAAGTTTCATGATAAAAAAGAGACTGACTCACGTTGCAGTCTGGTTCTCTTTTAATGGAGAAACCTTTCAAAAAACAACCTAAAGTATTTAATCTTAGACATTTTAAAACACTGATAAAGTAGAAAAAGGAAACCCAAATATTCTGAATATCCCAGCCACATTTAGGTAAGGAAGCAGTTTTTTAAAGGAGCACATTTCAGCAGACATGAAGGCTGCCATATTCTGAGGAGAATCCATAATCTGAGACAGCATACGAAAAATAATGAATGTGGAGAGAGTGAGGGATGAAGAGGACGAGAACCTCTGGTTCAGAATATTTATTTGCCCTACGCTTCACAGAACGCAAACGTTCCACTAAATGCTCAGATCTGGAATTGAAAGCAAGAAAGCCTGTTATATGTATGAAATATATGATTTAAAATGTGGATGAGGGAGGCAAACGGCACGATTCATATAATATAGACTTTATTGTGAGCACAATGCACATGAAAAGAGACGTCAATATTAATTATTTTCACATTTGGTTAAAGAAAATGTATCTCAACCTGTGTAGAAATGATTGACATGCAGACAGGGAAAAGTCTTCTTCTTCAACTCCTGCAAGAAATTATAATAATTTAAAAGCTAAATGTTCCTTTTTAAAAGCTAAATCTTTCTCCACAAAATGGTTTGCCGTTTGTTGTGTGAAGACCTTCAAAAAGCAAAAAGATGTGGCAACCGTAAAGGAAGAGATGAAAATCCGCCTTATGTTGACCTGCTGTTGAACTTGGCTTTTCCTGAGGAAAAGTCAACAATCGATGAATTAAGAAGACCTGTGAAGCTCAGTAAATATTTGGAGGGGTCAGACTAATTAAGGGATATTTGGAGTTTTGTTTAAGATTTAATAAAAAAATAAATATACTATCAGAGTGGTTTTTACTGAAAATCATAAAACAAATCAAACACTGATTCCCATCCAGCTTTCTGATTATCTTAACGAGACATCATTAAGTATTCCTATGGTCTATGAGCCACATGACTGTTGATTGGTCTCACTAAAAAGTGGTTGTTTGTCCAATATGTCTCTGCGTGATGCACCGGTGTCCTGTCCAGGCTGTAACAACACCTGGAGAAACTACTTACAATACTTTGAACTGTAACAAATGAGAAAAGTAATTTCTAAAACTTTCGTTTCTTATCTGTAAAGTTTTCATTTCTGTTCCTTTAGAGTGGGAAGAGTTCTCTTTGAACCATAACAAACTTTGATAAGTTGTTGTCTTATCTACACTTATTTCTCCACCTCTGATCTGCAGAGACCCACCTGTTTGTTACAACTTTAATCTCCACTACTCCTCCAGCTTGTTTTTCATGGTTCAGTCCAGTTCAAATAAAGCTTGATCATGCAAAAACTAAAACCTGAGGAAGATAAAACAGCCCCACTCTGATGAGCTCTGCTTCACAAAAAAAAATTGTCATTTTCTTCTCATGCATTGCACATATAAAGAATCTTTATGCATCAGAAGCACAGACAGCTTATGGTGTCTGAGTGTGTAAAGACAATCTTAGTTGTAAGCTTTTTATATTTATATTTGAAATCAAGGTCAAATGAGGTTAGAGAATAAAGCTGCTGGAGGCAAAAAGAAACAACTGCAGCAGTAAGTAATACAGAGCTAGAGTGAGCAGAGGTTAGCCCTTCAAAAGCTTCTTCCTTAAATTGCAGAGGGAGAATCTAGATTTTCTAGACAGTTATTCTGAGAAGTTTAAAAATGGCTGTCGCTTTATATCAAAATGTTCATTAAAAGAGAATGTATTTTTTATGTATAAAATGGGATGTTAAGGAAAAAGGAAGGCAAGAAATAATTACAACAGCTCTGATAAAAACATGCACAGAGGCCATTTCCTAGAGGAGTTGTGGTGGTAGTTGTAACAAAACCCTGGAAAAGTTTCATCTTACTGAAATATTGGTCAGCCAAAGAGAGGAGTCAGAAGGAGAAGCTACAATATAAACCAATATATTCACTTTGTCGTCGTTTTAGTTTTATGTAGCCTGAAGATGACAGAAACACCACATGGTTCTGAAAGATTTTTCTTAAAATATAAATCTGCAAACCTATCTTCCACAGTATACTTTGGATAACAAAGCATGATGCTCCCACCACCGTGTTTTACAATGAGACATGGTGAGGTAAAGATGAGGTGTGGTGCGAGTTTTTCCTACATTTTGCATGTAGACCAGTTTAATTTTGATCCATCTGGTCAGTGCAGCTTTTTTTCCAGGTTCACTCCAGACTTATACAGTTTAGATGCTTGGTTGTGCCGTATTATTTCCATTTTTCAATGACGTAGTAAACAGTTTTCCCAAGTCTAAGATATATCGTTTTTATGATTTAACCTTTTTCAGTTTTTATTTTTACCACTTTCTCCATTCATGTTGCTAATTAAGTGACATCCCAAAGGGAGGTAAAGGCATTGAATTTTATTTAGTGGTAGGAAAATAAACTTTGGTGAATCCAAATTAAATAAACTGACGGCTGTAAAGTGATGTAATGTAAAAAAGTTTTACATTTCTTTATCTTTTTTTCCTGTTGGACATGGAAAACATATCTAGATATGTGTACATTATGTAATTTAAAACATATTTTTAGACTGTGTTGGAAAACAAAGAAAGAGTTCAAACATGAGAGGCAAGAAGATAAAGCAAAAACTGTCAAAATGAAATACAACCTTTCAAACTGTGATTTTATTCTTGCAAATCTGTTATGATAGCATAACACTTTCTTAGCCAGATGAATCCTCAAAGAACTCTATTTTAATTAAATTAAGGCTTTATTCATCTTTAATTTCTAGTGTCACAATGAACCTGCACTGCATGATTCATTTGAACTGCATCCCGTATCCATGGTGATCCTTGATAACACGGAGAGAGCAAATCTACTCCATATCAAAAGATAACAATCAAAGAAGAGGACTAGCATCACTTTTTCAGTGGGAGTTGCTAAGGAGAGGATAGACATTGCAGCACCATTTTTCTTCATTCCTGTTTGATCCTTGGCTGGATGCCTGGGCAGCATGGGTGTAACGAGAAGCTTAGCTTTTTTCAACAACACTGGAAGAGAAGTAATTACTAAACAAGAAGAGAAATGGACAACCTTGGCAGAAAAGAAAAAGGAGAGAGAAACTGAAGCACAACGAGTGAAGAAGAGTTGGTGGGCGTCCTTGAGGGTGATTATTATGTGGCTTCGTCAGGAAGCAGCAGGAGAGTAACAGGCAATTTAAGCTGTTGTCTATGTTTAGTTACAGACTAAACATGGTTTTTGTTTGGCAGCTTGCAATTAGCACACCCACATGTTTTACACAATTACAGCAGCATTGGATGTGTCTGCTGGACTCTGATGTTTCAGACAAACAGAAACTGTTGTCCTCCAAAAAAATACTGTGAATTTATAGAATTCCTAATTTTGCGTTGAATTTATATTTGGCAGGATGAAGACACGTCCAGGTGTTGCTTTTGTGTTACCTATTAATGAAATGTGAAAGTGTAATGTCCCAGAAAACAGCCTCAGCAGTTTCCAAAAATAGATTCTTGCAATTTAGAGAATTGAAGATAAAACCTTTTTCTTTTTGTTGATTCTGAACCAAGTATTATAATGAAGAAAAGTACTGATTAATGTGGAACATTAATGAGTAAATGTAATGACTCAAGGAGGTTCAAAAGTCTGAGCCAAGAATCAAAGCCAGCTTTCTATCCTAAGAAATGACCCACTCTGAGGTATGAGAAATATGCTACCATGACTAGTACCCTGCATAATAAGGCTTTAGACAGTTACACTTGTAAAACATGCTACAGTAGGATTTATAAATGTTTAATTTAATTAAAAGTGATTTGAACGGAAGAAATGTTTTCTCAAAACATAGAATTGCAAGGTACTCAATTATATAAAGATATTAAGAAGAAATTGAATTCAATTCAATTTATTTATGTACCTCCAATTTACAAGAAATATCATCTTAAAGAAACTTACAACAGAACTAGATCCAGATTACATCCAGAAGAATCTTGTCAGTTCAGTCACAGATCTGTGTTATGTTCTGTGTTTTCTGTGTAGTTATTTTTGAGGTTTTCTGTGTTTAGCAGTGTCCAGTCCTGTCTTCCCTGTTGATTGCTTACCAGGTGTGTCTCATTCCTTGATTACCCTCCTGGTGTATTTAACCCTCCTGTTATGTTCGTTTCTGAGGTACAGCAATAATGTTTGTGGGTCAATTTTACCTGGGGAGTGTTTTATCATGCAATAGTGTCAGAAACCAAAAAATTCCTCCAAAACATTTTTGTATCTGATTATTAACTCCGATATTAATTTGTGCAATGATGTTTTTTTATTTCTCAGAAAGGATTAATGACGACAATTTACTCAATTACTCATTTGGACATAAAAAATGTGAAAAAAACCTAGACACACACACAAAAAAAACATTAATTTCCTTGAAATTGATCTTTGGTGATTTTTTTTTATATTACTTTTTTTTTTTTTGCAATGAGTGATCTTTCTAATTGAACTGGAGACACACATACTGTTCAGGGTCAAATTGACCCACCAATTAACATCAATATAAATGAGTCATGCAGAGAGTATTTATGCTTTCCTCCACGTCTACTGAGTGTCACTCAGTGTGGGTGGAGTTTGCCCACGGGAACAGAAAAGGTTCCAGTCAAAAGTTGTATGAACACCTGCTTTCTCGCAGTTCATAGTGAAGTAAAGATGGTAGGGAGAAAGTGGGCTTGTGTGTGTCTGTGTGTGCATATGTGTGTGTGGTGAAATATGGTTCATAGCTGCAAGGAAACATATAGAATTGGACATTTTTTAATCTTTTTTTGCACTTTAACTTGACTGCCGGGTCAAATTGACCCGAACAGTATCGATGTAACAAGTAGACGCAGGGGGGGTTACAAATGTGTAAAATGAATAAATTTTCAATTTACATGTAGAGTGCACCTATTAAGACAAATAGAAAAAGTTTCATGCAAAAAAATACTTCCAACTATTCTTAAAATATTTTTTAAACTTTAAAACGGGTCAACATAACAGGAGGGTTAAGTCCACCTGTTGTCTTTGTCTCTTGCCGGGTCCTTGTCTACTGTCATCGTATGTCAGTTGTCGTCTGTAGTTCTCAAATGAAACTGCTTCTCACTTAATTAAATACATTTTGAAGGGCAAAGTTCTCAATTAAAATCAGAGATAATTTATTTCTTCGAGCAATTCTTATCAGCATTTTTCTTATTCTAGAAGTAGAGCCATTATCACATGCTTTTATCCACCCTGATTGTCACTAATATGAAAGGTTTAGGCTTTTCTTGAGAGATGTTTCATAAAGTCACAGCTGACATTTTAAGAGCAGAAATGTCACAGCATCATTTCAGATGCAGAGCTCTCATTAGCCCGATGTTGCAGATAACAGATATTTCACTGAAAGCTCCGACAAAAGAGCAAAATGATGCAAAGG
This sequence comes from Poecilia mexicana, assembly GCF_051168715.1. NCBI lineage: Eukaryota > Metazoa > Chordata > Actinopteri > Cyprinodontiformes > Poeciliidae > Poecilia > Poecilia mexicana. The sequence continues at coordinate 9,629,190 of NW_028263383.1, read as the reverse complement.
CACCGAGTGCCAGAGGTTAGGGAAGCCGAGCCCAGTGAGTATTGTAACACCTTTTCAGTTCAGTGAATGAAAGATAGAGCTTTTATTATTAAGGTTTTCGTCTTTCAGGGTAATTACGGTTTTCAAGTGCAGATTGAGATAATATCTCTGGCTTCATCCACTGAAAAGGAACCACCAATTTATCTGATAAGAACCTTGAATGCCTTTATGAGGTTATGGGAAATGCATTGAGCTGAAAATCGGTCTCCTCTAAAAGAAGTTTTGAGCATTAGGTTTTCCCAGAAGTCGTAATGATAATGCGTAATGATCAATGATGTTTGCTTGGACACAAACATATCAGAGGATTTGGTGTAGTCTTAAAAAAACACAAAGCTGCTTTTAGGTTCAGAGCCTGAGCTTCAACTAACTCTGATATAAATGCCTCTCTGATAAATTGCTATCTGGCTCAATTTTGAGAAGTCCTTCAGTGGTGGTTATTGGACACATGATGAGGTTTTCCTCCCATCACCCCGAGTCTGTAGTGTGAAAAACAGACTCTCCAAGAGCTCAGCGTTCAGCAGGAAGAGTTGGTGTGTGTGTGAGAGAGAGAGAGAGATTTTATTTTCTGAAATGGTAAACTGGGGCTGTTTGTCATTCTGTTTTTCTGCCTGTTACTCACATGGAATCCAAATCAAACCAAACTAGAGCCAGCCGGTTACCTTTTCCAGTTGTCCTTTCCCATTACAACCGCAAAAATGTTTCCTGTGAATTCATTTCATGAATAATTTATTTAGTTTTACTCACAATTAACAGAATAAACCTTCAAATGAAAATATTTTAAATCAGACGCTCCAATTTGAGTATTTCTCAAATTTATGGACTAACATTATTTTGTTAGTCCATAAATTTGAAACCTTAAAATAAGCAGTGTGCTTCCAAACTGTGATGCATTTTATTGCAAACAAGTCATTACAAATCAAGTTGCTCAAATGTTTCATTCACACAGTCAGCTTTGTGTTTTGTTCTGTGAGGGAGATTAGGTTTATCCACGGTCCAATTAGCATTTCTAAAAAGACGCTGTGGTTGCTGACGTTAAACATAAAGATGATGTGAAGCAGAATTTTCCTTACATTTTCTTCTCTTGACAGGCAAACAGATTAGAAGGCTTATGAAACGCTTATTTTTTGCTTTTTGAAGCACACAAACACGGGTTTGACAGAACCCATCAGAACCTCATGGAATGCTTGGAGAAGAGCCACGGCGTTCCATTCATCTTCACAGTGATGGGTTGTAAATTCCTGGGAGCCAGGCTGAACCCAGACAGTGTTGGTAAAGAAATTACTGTATCTTCTCCAACAACAGCAAACCTCTTTACAGTTTACATCTCATCCACACACTTTTGACCTGCCAGTCAAGATGCTGACCTGTCAACTGGAACAATGAACAGTTCCATTTTCATCCAAGGGCCTCTTTGACAAAATGACAAGCAGCTGCTGCAACCTAACCTTAATCCTCAAAAGGCTTCTTTTTCACCAGTTTTAAGCACCATGGAGGAAAATATGAAATGTACCATATTGGAAAGATGAGTGGATTTTGGTATGAAGGCTGTCTGTCCCAAAGACGATGCAGGATTTTCAAAGAAATGCAAGTTTATTTATTTAGCACCATTCATACAAAGCAATCCAAAATGCTTCACAGGACATCAAAGGAAAGAAAAAACAAAGCATAGCCATAAAAGCATTGCATAAAAGAAAAAAATATGTTAAAATACAGAAATTAAATACATAAAAGAATCAAATGTCTCAACCAATTTATTTGTCAGATGTTTTCATCAAAAGCTGTAAAAACCAAAAAATATGTTCAATCCCACTTTAAAGGAACCAACAGTTTCTGCACCTTTTATGTTTTCAGGTGGTTAGTAGAGAAATGTGTCAGCCAAGACCAATTAGTTTTTTTATTGACCAATAGCAAAATTATAAAATCTCTTCTTTAACAAACAGAGCAGTGATTTAAGAAGTGGAGTGAAATTATAAATATTTTTCCTGGTGATGGTCAAGACTGAGGCAGCAGGATATCCATGATTTTCTGTTTTCTGTTTGGATAAGAAACCTGATATACTTACAGCTTTGTTACAGTTTATTAAGTCACATAAAGTCAATTTAATAATAGACTTTATGTGAATGTTACAGCCAGGTTCCTCGTGTGTCCTTTAGCAGCATTGACTCTAGTTGAGCACAGATATCAGTCCTCACCTTTTTGTTTGAGGGAAAGTCAGTAACACAACACAGGCGATTGTCTACATCATCCAGGAGGAGTGAATCCTGCAAGTTAATGATTTGATACAATCTGCTGAGCTTATACAGACTGAGAAGTTTTTAAACTAATCTGAATAACGAACTGAGTGAAGAGCACTAATTAGTTACTAGGATTAATGCCATGTCTGCTGGTGAAGTAGAAAATTGTGTGACTCCAGCTATTGTTTTGCATTCAATTTCTCAGAAAATAGCTTAAAAATTTAAGGAATGATTGCAAATAATATATAAAAACTGTCTTAATCATTCTAAAACTTTGTGGTGATGGATTTCAGATTGCTTAACCATTACAAAATACCACACAGTAGGCAGAATGAAGGACAAAGCTTTAAAATATTCCCATAAAAGCACTACAAAATAAATGTTTAAACAACCTTTTTTTCTGAAGTTTTTCACACTTCAGCACAAGTGCACAGACTGTGCAGTTTCGTGTGGATCCACTTGTCAGCTGTGGAAGCCATCTTAATGACAACCTCAGATCATCAGTGGCCCTCCAGAGCTCAGAGTGAACAGTATCTCTGTCACCGTGAGTAAAAGCAAACTGATAGATTCATGTCTGTTCTCAGCTGATGTCAGAAAGATGCTTGTGATCACAATTATGAGAGTAGCGCCATTGAAAGGAGAAGTAGTTCACAATTAAATTCATGGTTTTTAAACAGTCGTAGTGTAATACTCCACCAAACCCTCTGAGGATGGCTTGTGTGTCTGGAGAGCTGGGTGAGCATATCCTCCAGTTTCTTGACATTTTCACAGTAATGAGAAGAGATTTCCTCTTGTGTCGGTAAGACTGTTTTTCTGCATTAGTTTCTAAAAATGTCCTGACCTCTATGAGATGGTCTGTCCTCGATGCTGTGACATTTCACGCAACAAGAAAAGCGTTAGCATTTGAGAGAGAATAAATGTGGTAAACTTCCTGCCCAGGAACGTTTGGCCATTCAGACTAGAACTGAAGGACAGACTGAGTCCTTCTTTCCTTTATCTATGTTTGGTTCTGGCATAAAAAAACAGAATGAAATCGACACAATAGATCGCATCAGCATTTCAGAATATGTCGTAATAAAGCAAAGTATTTCCATATTCTGCCCCCTGATGATTCAGGAGAAAAGTGCAATTCAATGTGTTTGTTTTTGAAGCATCGATCTAGTCAGTAACAAGTTTCAAAGACTGGGAGACAAGCAGAGATATATAAATATATATTTTTTTTTTTTTGTGTGTGTGGGGGTGTGTGTGTGTGTGTGTGTGTGTGTGTGTGTGTGTGTGTGTGTGTGTGTGTGTGTGTGTGTGTGTGTGTGTGTGTGTGTGCGCGTGTGCTCTATTTGTGTTTGTGTGGAAGGCAGACAGAGAGAAGGAGAGACAGGCTGCAGTCAAAGAGTCCTGAGTGTGCTTTGTGTGCAAATCAGAAGGTATCTGCAGGCGCTCCCTCCTGCTTTTACCGTCAGGGGAAGGTTTGATGGAGAAGGCCTGTCATGCAGCATCAGGATGAACTGGTTTATCTAATGAGCAAACTCACATGTGACCAGTTACTGACATATTTATCATGATGATAGTAACTGTTAAATGGAGTGCAGTAAAACCCTTTCAGAACGTATGATTTATGATGCAAGGTAAACAATAATATCGTTCGTTCAAGCTCATATTCATCTTCCATTTATTGAATAATATGTAGCACGCCACATCTCCACGGTATTTCTTCTTAAATTTGATACAAAGACTCTGCTATTTTTTTTTATCTTTTGACCAGCCTTTTCATATTCAATTCAATCCAGCATATTCATGTAGCGCCTGTTATAAATATCATCTGAAGGCACTGTACCGTCAAAAGTCAATTCAATTAGCAAAGACGTTAGCACAGAGGCAGCTAAGACGGAAGCAGAAAGTTGCTTAGGAGGGATGAAGTTTCATTTTGAATGCAGGCATACCTCAATATGAAGCACAGTGGAAAAAAGTTTCTAGTTTCTAGCTCCAACAATTTGAAGTGAACAGCAAAAAGGCTGTTCAGATGTTTAATGTGTCGGTGCTTCGCTACATGCACTGAATGATGAGTCCAGATTTTATAGACCCGTTGATAAACAAAACATTAATTAATCCTTGATTGTGCAAAAGAAATAAGATTAACTGAGGAGCCAACAGCTGAGAGATTACATGCATAACACTAAAAATGTTTCTAATGTTTACTTATAGACTATTAAAATAAAACAGGTAAGTGATCTTACCTTGGGTTTTTAGTTACCCTTTGATCTCTGTAGTGCAGCATTTAGCGATGTAGTATTTTTGTTAATTGTTGCCTGTTTGACCAAACTAGAGGCCCAACATTTAAGACAACATTGTGACTTGTTGTCATAGTCAACTCACCAATCATCTTCCTTCTCAGCACATCCTCATCACCAAGATAGTTTTCTTATTTTTCTTAGATCAGAAATCGAATGTTTTGCTGTTAGTCTTGTTTTTCTGAGGCAACTCTGTATTTCAGTGAGTCACCCTGTCCTCATTTTGATCTGTAATGTCCCATATGTTTTGTTCTTCCATCTCCTTCTGGCATCATCCTTTCACTGAACTCGTGCTGCATTTTTCCAAACCAATGGGAGAAATGGTTACTGAAAAAAATGGTATCATTTTTTTTAGTCTGATGCAATATTCACTGTATTTTTGCAAAATTGTGAGCTAAAATCCAGACTAGCAGGCTGTATGAGGTTTAGCAGCATGGCATAAGAGATAACCAGCCAGCCTATTTCTCTCTGTCCCTTTTTGCCTCTGATTAGGCTCCATTTCTGCCTGTCTGCGTAATGAGACTGATATGCTGGTGAACAAAGGCCCAATTTAAGGATAATTACAGTGGGGATCGAGAAGAAAAGAGAAGAAGAACAGGGCAGCGGGTAGGTGAGCAAAGTTGTGAACACGGTCTTGGAGTTAACGCCGCTCTTCCGACTTTAATAAGCACTGAGGCAAAAGATGCTGCAAACACACCAACTTGACTTGAAAATCAACATAAATCAGCTTTGATTGAAACCAGAATTGAGGAAGATGATTTATCAAAGACCTAGCAGTCACTGTGATTTCCTCTATTGATTTTTGATTGAGTTGTGAAGCTAGTTAAAGTGCTAAGATGTCCTTGTTGCAAACAAATCTTGCAGAAGCAAATCATCATGATGATAAACAGAATACTGTAGGTGGATTGTTACGCTACCATTTCAAGTAGCATCCAGTGTTGATTTTAAGGTTTTAATTCTCAAAATGTGGAAGATATATAATTTAAAGGGGTGTGCTTTTGTATAAACTCTCTGTTTGGTAGGCTCAGGTTTGGTAGAAAAAATGTATTTTAAATTGCTAAAGTGTTTACTGAATATATTCTAATCAAGTTAATCAACATTTTAGGAATAATGGAAAGTTCGACTGCAGAATTGCCCAGAGCTAATTCAGCTGCTGCTTTCCTCACATTTAGTTTCCTGGTCCTGATTTCTGAGAGAAATTCTGGAAGTAAGTCAGATACCATCCTGCCACCAGCTTCAGTTCATAGAAAAGGCAAACTGTATTTTTAGCATACAGTTTGGTGCCTGCAGCTCACAATTTGTTAACTTTAAAATCTGACTGGCATCCAAAGAGGGATTAAACCTACTGACCCAGTTTTAGTTAGACTGGTGAGCTGGTAGCACTGTGTCAGACAGGCTGCATAAAGGTCACAGTGGTTCTGGGTTAAGTGCAGCAAATGCAGCTTTTAAATGGGTTTTTATTTTTAATGTGTATCCTGTCTCATTCATATTTGTCCGCGGCTGCATCTGTTTATTTGCTTAAGAATAGCCGTAGTGTCTCCTTTTGCTTACTGTCTGTCTGCTCAGATTAAGATGTTTCAAGTTAAATAAAGTATTCATAATACTGATACATTTATTTACAAGCGTGTGTCTTCATAAGTTTTTAAAATAATGATTTTTTTCAGCATCAAAAATCTGTTTGTATCGGTTGCACCGTGACCAAGAGAGCGAAGCTTTCATCCTTTAACCCAGACATTTTATTGTAAATAATTGAACTGTATTCAGTGTATTGAATATTGTATGTACCAAACCCAGCAGGAGCAGCCAAGCAACAGTAAGTGTTCATGAACTCAGCTGACATTGCTCTAAATGAGAGAAGGAAACTAGGTCAGAAAAGTAGTTAGTGATGCTCCACACACTTAGAGATGCATTAACGTTGAACATTTATATGCTGATTTAATTAAGGTAACTCCCTGCTGTCACAGAAAAACACATTTAAACTTAGCATGAGCTGCTGGTTCCTGATGGTGTTTAATTAATATAAAGCTGATGTGTTTTTTTCATTAGATTTTCATTTTGCAGCTATTAGAGGAAATCCCCATTGTTGCTTTGATATCTGCAACACAGGATCTGTGCAACGATCAAAGTCCTTTATGATTATTTTGAAATTATTTTTAACCATTATAAGGCAGTGATCTAATTCAATGGTTCACATCAGGGATGCTGTGAGATGAAAGTTTCTGACAAATGTCAATAATTATTAAGGAATTATTAAGGTAAAGCTGAAAAAGAAATAAGTTTTTAAAAAATGCATACAAAAGATTCTAATTTCTACACAAGAAAATTTGAGCAAAATTAACAAAAACTTTTTAACTTTTTTTTTTAACTGTAATTGTCTTGAATTATGAAACTCATTTTAATATCAGAGGTCAGTGAAATCAAAAAGCTGTTTTTTAAAGATCATTAAATTGTTAAGATCTTTTAGCATTTCATACTCGTCTGATGCTTTGAATTTAGGGTTCCATAAATTACAGCAAATTTTCCAGAACAATCATTTCTACCATGTTGTTCTTGGTAATATGGGCAGAATTTGGCACAGGAGATATTCCACGGATTTTAAGGAATCTGGATTAAATCTATTCACTTCTTGAAATTGTAAAAACATTGAGATGGGTCAAATTTAAGCCTGATAATTCCACAATGTTTGAGATTTATTTAGCTCTTTTTAATTTGTCAAAAAAGCACCTTTTTCAGTCTTTCTTAACCATTTTTAGTTTCCCCCCAAAATTTTATTAAAATCCTCTTTTGTTCTCTCAAACACAATATTGTTTTCCATCTTGTCTCATGCTGGGATCGACTGGTGATCTGTGCAGGATGTAACCGACTCACCCAGAAGCAGCTGGAGAGGCACCAGCCCCCTGCTGCCCTGCAAGGATAAGCAGGTTTAGATAACGGATGGACGGATCTTGTCTCATGGGTGTATTGTAACACTCTGGTAATTTGGTTTTAAAATTGTACTATATATTAAGGGTGGTAAACTTCATTGTGGTACCCAGCCAGATGCCATAAGTGGATTGAGATTGATTGAAAACACGAAGGAAGCAACTGGAACTCTCTCACACAGGTTTTGGCAATGAAGGATGTGAAAATATGTTTGAGCCTAAATGTCCCCAAACAACTAACACTTTTCAAGGTGAAATATTTCAATCCTATCGTGTAAAAATTCTAATAATTTCAACACATCTGAAGAAATGGACCGTGAATTAAGCTTAAAAATTAAACACAACCTGACTTGTTATCTTTTGCCTCCCTCTGTTTGCTGCAGGATAGCATCTGTCTGTGGTGTGAATAAGATCGGCAGAAAATGAGGCGTGGTATCCTTTAGGGATCCCCCCAAGCCCACAGAGAGCCAGTCTCAAGCTTGAAACTTCAAAATATTATTACGGTTTTGTTTTCATTTTTTTGCATCATTTCTTAATGTTGCAATTATATTTGTTCAACTGGAGTTGTCATTTTTGTGGTCTAAAAAAGAAACATTTTTTGTCGGTTATAAAAACTGAAATTAAGGGGAAAAACATCTCTTGAAGGGATTTCCTCCCTGTATGATGTGCAGACATGGAATACAGATAAACTTGACAAAATGGACAGAATACAGAAAATGAATCAACAAGAGATTTAACAAAACATGAGATTAAGGCTTTTGTTGAACTAGGTCATTGTACTTGTCTTTATTCTTCAGATTTTACCCTGAACACATTTGTTTATTATGGAAGTTGAGTTGTAACGTTAACAATTTATATAACAACAATTGATTTTGTAAGTGCTGGAGTCTCAAACTTATAGTTGTAAGAATTACCAATAAAACGGAAAGATAAACAAAGCCACATTTCTCTTTGGTTCAGTGAGTAAACATTTTACTGTATCCTGCATATCCAAAATTATGCAGGATATAGTAAAAGGAGTGCATCATAGCCCTGAGGTGAAACCCTGTGTGTCCACCCATCCCCCACTCATAGTGTGAACATTTGATGTGGAGGTATAAAAGCTCAAACTGGGGCTGAATAACAAACCATACGCATGTGGCAGGTGTAGCGTTGCTTTGATGAATCCACCGCCACAGCATTTACCTGGCTCCCCCCCCCCCATGCCTCTAATTCCCAGTGGGTGTCTTCTGCTATTTCTCTCCTCTTTCCTCCTCCCTGCTTTTCCTCCTTCCCCTCGGGGGGCAGACTGCTGAGAGGCAGCCTTTTCTCTGACAGCAGGGGAGACAGCTGAGGAGAGAGATGGAGGTGTTGACCACACTGATGGCCATATGTGTGTGGCTTGTTTGGAGTCTGTGTTACTTTTAAAGTCCTCCTGAGGAGCAAAACGAACGTTTGCTAGAAAATATTTATATACGTTCAAATATTGAGGGTAATCATGCAAATGTAGCACTATACTCATCAAGCATTTAGTCACTGGGAGAGTTGAGTAATGTTTATGGTAACATCATTTATATTTTTAGTGTACGTGTTGCCAACCTTTCCATCAAAAGAAGGGATAAAAACTGCTATTTACCTTGTTTTGCATAAATGAAATCACCAGCTGTTTTTCTTCACCTGGTCTCCTCAAATCACAAGTCAGCGTGTTGTTGCAAGGTCTGCATACGCAACCATCTGTCCAATTTATCAAGAAACAGAGTCGGGCTTGTTTGGTCGCCTGCGTGGTTGTTAGCCTGTGAATATTAGAGGAAAACTGATTTTTTTGCTGTTGCTGAAAAGCAAGAGAAAGTTTAATGGTTTAGAATATCTCTATCGAAGGTTTATGTGTGTCTTTTTCCTTACTTATAGAAAATAACACTTAAAATTAACTTTCATAGACAATTTTAATATTAGCCAACCCCAAATAAAGATGGACTTTTAACAAAGAAATGCTATGTTTATTTTATGGCCCAAACAAAAATGGAGAAAACACGTACTCACTACTCATGCTTCTACTATTGATGATAACGTTTAAAATATGCTAAGCTGAGAATGGAATCTGTCCTTCCTGTATTTGCTTTTCTTTATAAAAGCTTTTGAATTTCCTGCTGCTTTACTGCAGTGAAAGTAACACAAAACTGATGGCTTCACCTGTCTAATTAAGAAAGAAGTAAAAAAAAGAGGCCTTATCTTGTGTTCCCAGAGAATTGTGTGGATGAATAAAACATCCAGCGGACATTAAACACACAGGTATTTTCCTTGTTCTCTCTGTGTTGTCAGTCACAAATCCTCATTATTGTGGAAAGAACACACGTAGGAGGAATTTAATTTGAATGTAGCAAAATAATAATAAAAAAACAGCCACTGCTGATCACCTTGAACTGCCTTAGAGCTACATTAGAGGCAAACATTAAATAGGACTGACAGACGCTCAACACAGGTCACAGCTTGTTTTATTCTCAATTCAAACAAAGAGAGCAGGGACAAGGTTGCACACTGAGAAATTACGTCAGGTATCAGCACATCTAACGACATCACAATATCTCACTGGAGTGCTCTTGACAACATATCCAACGTTACAAATTGTGGGGAACAGAAGTGTTACACAAATAAAATGTAGCTGCAGTTGAAGCCCATCTATGAAGGTAACAGTACACAGCAGAAGAGTCTTGGCGAGAGACAGTTATGTACAGCACATCTCATTTTTAAAACATTAACATCATGTTTCAGAAAACTACAAGCCTTGCAGCAGAGGCAAAATGTTCAGAGATCTAATCAGAAAATATATCCTGTTACTACGATGTATACACACAAAGCTAGGCTCAATGCAAAATGTATGTACACTTTAGGGGATGGCTGGGTTTATGGCACAGAACACTGAAAATTATGATTTTAGTGTACAGGTTATCAAACATCAACTATAGACGCATAAATGATCTTCAACTGGAGCAGATATGAATGTGGCTGATAGGCTGAAGAGATTTTCTTCAAATGCAAAGCCAGAGATGTGGGCAAGAAATGTTTGTTAAATACAACAGGAATTATATGTACCAACAGTAATACTTCAAAACACTTGAGAAACAAGAGTTAGAGAGAATCTACACTAAAGGAACATGACATGTTGCTGTAACTGGTGGCTTTATACAAAGTATGGAAATCACTTACAAAACATTTATAAATTAGAGTAAAAATGAAAGAGTAATAAATTAGAGGAAAGAGTAAAAAGAGCAATGAGTGGGCAGCATGTGCATGTATGAACTTTAACTGGATCTCAAAGTTAATTCCTAAAGAAAATGAGCATACAGGTGGGCAGATATCATGTTCAGGTTATGTCTTAGCGCGTGTTCATGTCCCTGCATGTCCACAGAGCTTAACTTAGAGGGAACTGAACTCCCCAGCACTCCGTTTAGACAAGAAAGGAAATACCTTCAAGAACAAAGAGAAGTTATGTTAGCTTGTGTTCAAGCACTGCTGCTGCAATGACCAAAAATGACATAAAATCTACGCTGAATCAATGTCTGCATGCAGGATTTTACTCTATATTTGTTGTTTCTTTTGTCTACGGTTCTAAATATTTACCAACTTGTCTGTGTCTCTGCATACTAATCTACCTTCATTTTTATTTCATTTTTATTAAGTTTATGTTCATGTGATTCTGTTCACATCTGGCAATCATTGGTTCAGCGAACTCAGTGGCCCTCGCCACTCGGAGGTTTAGCTTCGTGGCCTGCTGCCCCTCCGGGCAGCCAGGGGGAGACAGAGTGCGAGGTGGTCTGCTTGGCCATGCTGTAGTGGCTGATCACTGTGTAGAAACGACCCCGTGAGTTGGCGTCTTGAGCAGCATAGTAGGCCTCAAGTGATGCAGGGATGCACCGCTTATGCTGTGAGAAGAAGAAGAAGCAGATTTATGCATTAAATCAAAGTATTTCTTCCTTGCACCTAATTTGGACCAATGCCTCCATCAATTCTAACGTCATTTCAACAGATTTATTACTATAGTGCAAGGGTGGGCAATCCTCTAAGGCTGCCTAGAGTGGCACTCGGATAAACTTTTGCGTGTCTCTAGCTGAAATAAATATGAATAGTGTACAGCTACTAAGCCCAAAACAAACAGAAAGATGAATTGTTAACATCTCATCTGCACATTTCCTTCAGTGTTTGTATTTAGATTATTTCCTTGTTGGTCTTGCCATATTCTATTCAGTCCCCTGTATTCATTATTGTGCAAAAGTTCTTGCCATATACTTTAATTCCTTTGTATTTAGTTTCTTAGTTTATTCTTGCATTTTGTTCTTTGTACATTTGGATTTTGATTTCTTAGATTAGTGCTGATTGTCAGTTTCTTTAAGTCTCAGTTTTCCCCAGTGTTTATCAGTCACCTTCCCTCAGCCTGGTAGTTTGCTCCCTTCCCTGGTAGTTTTCCATCCCCCAAACTCCCTCTGCCTTCACTCTCCCTCAGCTGATTCCCATCTGTCTCTAATCAATTCATCTGGTTTGATTTGTCATTTCTGTCTCTCCTCAATATTTAAGTTCCTCATTGGTTTTACTCCTTTTTCCCATTCAGTTCGGGGTTCTTGGACATTCATTTATGTTTTTGTAAGTTATTTTATTAAATAATGCTGTTTGATTTCAACGTATGTTTTGCTCTGCATCTGTGTCCTTCCCAAACACAGTTGTGTTAGTTTCTGTATGTTATGCAATCAAGCACTAAGGAAATGTGTGTTGTAGGTATATCTATGTAGAAAACAACTGCCAATCATTGTTTTTAAACGCATGGCAGCTTTATTGGATTTAAGGTCAGGATTAGTGAGAAACTTCAATCTTTCTCCCTTGATATTCTGGCTTTAATCTAACAAAGGACTAAAATTTAATGTTTTCTACATTAAAGCCAGGATATATTGAGGGACTTGGAAGGTGACCTCCTCCATGGCACAGTAACTTGGTTCTGCATCCGTTCATATACCATAAAATAACAGTTTTTACTGCAACAAATCGTTGGACAGTGCTGCATCTGAGAGCTATTTTCTTTTGACCTCAGCCTTATGGAAATCCAGAATTTTATGCTGATTATTATAAAACAGCTACAGGGCTACAATTTCTCTATTCACTCCTTAATAGCTATAGCTAATAACTTCTGGCTGCAGATTTAATAGTCTACGGCTGTTTAGTAAATTACACCTGATTACACAGGTCATAAGAAAGTCTCTGGTTGTCTAGAAACCATGAGTCTCCTCCTGTAACTTAACCTCTGAATACAAAAGTAGGTCAGGAGCAGCTTTTTTATCTGCTCTCATAAGGGACTGAACTCACCCTTTTTTCTTTATTTAGATAGGTGACAAAGGAAAGATGGCGAAAGTCAAGGGCACAGAATTGAGGGCTTTGCTCAGGGACACTTCTAGCTACGAGTACAGCTTGACAAATTACCATAGCTTAAGTGACTTTTAAGGTACGCTTCAACAAAGAAGAAAATGATCATATCATGATTCTGTGGTAAGTTTTATTGATGATGTGCACTGGTTTGATGTATCCTTTGGTCTACCTTCCTATGAAGCTTGTTTTTAGACCCGAGTGTTTGATATACCTCATGTCCTCATGTCCACTCACAAATGTATAGTTTTCACCATAGTCTTTTGGGGAGCAATAATGATATTACAGTTTATACAATGTAGAGGAGAAAAAGAAAAGAACTTGATGGAAGGTGGTTTCTCACCAGAATATGAAAACAGTTTTTATCCTTGACGTTTAACAAATTAACAGTGAGTAAACAGCAGATTTACCTCACTGTATTTATGTAAAACAAGCCCTGTTGTTGCTTTTCTTCTTCAAAAGAAATGGACATAGTTTTCTTTATCTGCTGCGCTGTTGATCGCTATACTGAGATCAGTAATGTCCCCAACAGCATCCGGAAAAGAAGACAGAAATCTGGGCAAAAGACAATTTTTTCCCAAGGAATTTGTTTTCAAAATTGAAAAAGTCCTGTGAATCAAATGAGTAAAAAACAAAACAAAACAAAAAAAAAAATAGAACTAAATCTGACCAACATAACTGCCAAAGTATGACCGTCATTTCCATTTCATGGTACTCAAAAGTCACTGTGACAAACAAGTGATGTTGCTTCTATTTTTCTCTTTCTTTACAAGTTTCACCTCAAAATGCCTAACATTTGAGAGATTACTCAAAGCTCTTGCCTTATAAATGAATCCATCTGGGCAGGCGTGGTCGTAAGTGAAAGCTTTATAAACCACCAGGAACACGATGCAGGCGAGGAAGGCCAAGGCCAGGATGATCAGAATGGTCACCTGGAGGGGAAACAGACACATGGTCAGTGTGTCTGTCAGAGCAGTATGGCGGATCTGGTGTGTATATGCAAGACAGTTAGAAAAATGGAGTGTGTGCACTGGAGTGTGTCTGCATGCTGTCATTATAAATGGTAAGATGCTGCTGACTGAGGTCAATGGCTCCTGGAGGCAAGGAGTTCTGCTGAGTTACATGATGGATATCTCAAGATGGGATACGGTTTGAAACTACCTTGTTTCTATTAACACTACATGGTTCAGTGAAAAACAACATATAAAATCACTGAGGTGAATCAGAAGACAGGTTACATCTTCTTTAATCCTCTTGTTTTGATTTTGTTTGTATTTGATTTTTCTGTCCTCATACACTGCAGGATTTATCTGCATATGTTGTGATACCACATGATGAGTATCAACCACCTTTAAGACATGCACTCTAATAAGGTTGTCAAAGCTTTTGGAAAACACAAACAGACTATCACAGATTCTACCGCCGTATTTTGTAGTTTGCATATGGTGATTTTTCACATATTTATCCCTCTTTTCACTCCAATCACGCCTGGAGTGTGCTTCTAACAGCCCAGTTTAGACTATCTACACACATACAGATGTGCTCCTTACTGTACTCACTTTAATAATAAAACTTTAACTACATGACATTAGATTCACTCATGTACCTCTCAAGACTGCAAAAAAATAAGTCAGGAAATCAGGAAGCAATAACTCATTTTTTTTTTTTATCTCAAATTTATACAGTCATGTTCAATATATTATCTCTTCATACGAGGATTATTTGTCAGATTAAAAGTGACTAATAAATAACCTGTGAAACAGTTTTTATTAAGCCCATATGTCTATAGGTTTTTAAAAGGTTTGCTGTAACAAACCATTTAAAAATGTAAGCGTAATAATCATAACAAAGGTTTGGAAACAATCTTTGTAAACGATCCATAAAATTGCTTCGTTTTATGAATTTAGCTGCTGAAATGAAATTTTCAGTAACTTTTCAGTAATTAATTATTAACGACTATAGCAACTGATTATTGTAAATTACAACATAGTTTGCATGTAGCCTGACTTCCTCAAATTTGAACTTTAACCTACTTAAGCTGCTTTTATTGAAGGTAACTATAAAAGAAATTGTCTATTTTGACAGGTCGGTGGTGGATTTCCAAAAGTGTGTAATCTGACTAGACTGTCATGTCACAAAATAAGATACTCCTATCAGTTCTCAAATGTCTCTTGAGCGGATTAGGAAAGTCAACACCAAGCAAAAGCCCTAGTAAATCTACTGATGCAAATGGAGATAAAGTTGTAAAATATTCTTTTCCCTGGTAGACAAGATAACGCTGCTGTTGGCTATATTTTAAAAAGGGGAATGCCCCTTTAAATTTTCAACATGAAATCCTGATATCATAAATTAGAGTGAACATTTAATTAAAATTATGCAAATCAAGTTCAAAGGATAGCTGTAGGTACGTGTGCAGTACTGAGTTATGATTGCGTTTTTTCTTATCCTCAAAAATAAAACGCAACTTCAGATTTTGGTTGTAATACAGCTGAAGAAACCAATTTTTCGTGCATGGCTGAATATTTCTAATGTTCTGTTTTCCATCCTTGACTAGTGCTGCAGCCATTTCGCATTACCGCTCTGCACACAATCTGTCACAGTGAGATGTCAGAGCAATTACACAAGTAAGATCATCAGTCTCCAGCAGTGTTATGAGGGCGGACAGGGACATGCACGCTAAGTGACTGTTTACCCGGTGTCAACTGAGGGACACAGCTCTCACCCTTGGTCGCTTCTGACACTCCTGCAAAATTACATCTCCCCACATCTCACAGTGCCATACGTTAAAAGGATGCATTTAAAGTCACTGTGACCCGCCTTTTGAAACTACAGCAGGCGGGAAGTGACTGATTAAGACCCGCTCAACGGCTTCTTTTGAATCGATCAATAGTGATGGAAATTAAATGTCTTATTAAGAAGAGGGATTATAGTAAAGCCTCTCAGATCACTGAGGACGCAGCAGAAGTGTTTACTATCTGTATACTTTGGTTAGACACATGAAATAAAGCCTCCAGTTATAAATGAGTGGGGGGATTATTCACGTCTGTGTACAAGTAGAACAGAATAAACCTGATCTGACTTTATCTATACATTTGCAGTGTTTATGTCAAATAGTCAAATATCGGCCAAATACCAAGACCACCCACAGCCTTCTGAGTATTATTTTTCAATCACATTCCAGTTTTATTTGAAAAAATATAGCATATTATGCAATCAGCACAAACAAAACCACTTTATTTTTTTACAAAGTATTTAATGACATTTAAAGATGAAAGACGGTGACTGTTTTTAACATTAAAATGTTCATCTTAACTCCACCTTCAGTCAAAGCAACACCTCATACAAATACATACTTCACCACTTGTACTAAATAGTTGCTCAGAATTCCCTATTGATGGTGCTGTGGTCATGTGGAGCACAAATCCATAAAAAATGTGACCTTTCTCTATTATTCATGACCCGACTGAACTCGGCTATAAACCTAAGGATGTTGACAGAGCATCAGCACAGCTCAGAGATTATTTTCTCCATGCATGATATGACATTATTCTTCAGGTCCCTTGTTTTATTCTTCAGGATAAAACAAAGAAAGTGGACACATTTAGTATCACCAAGCAGAAACCATATATAGGAGCAAAACCCAGGGGAACACTAAAAACAGACACAGGAAAACTGCCTGGAAACAGAATTATAAACTATTTCCCATGGTGCCGTCACTCACTGTACAATGGTGTGTTTTCCAACACCTCTATCACCACAAACACAACCTACTTACTGAGTATCACAGATAACAGTTTGCTTATCTTGAATGCAGGTGGAAGCACACAATGTAAACACTAATCAGACAAGAAACAATGTAAAAGTCTGCCAGTACCAGCTGCTGAAGAACACGTCTCTCATAATGTTGCAATGAGGTTCACATGTTTGGTGCTTTTGGGGCGATGTTCGATGCCGATACCCTAAACACAGTGCTTGCAAAACATCCAAAGTGGTTGATACTGGTCTCGTATATAACCAGACCGTATTCTCCCAGTGGGCCACTGACTGATTCTAATGAACTCCAGGATTTTTTAACAAACTCCAAAGTGGTGTTTTAGTTATTTTTTTCAGGCGTGGAGTCTTTTCCCATTAGTATTCATTGGCGATGACTGTAGCTACAGTGTAGATTACCACTATGTGTGTGAATCTGTGCATGGATGAATCAATGATAGTGTAAAGAGCTTTGGAGACTTTAAAAAATGCAACAAGTGGAAGATGTTTTCCTAATTCCAGGTATTTGTAAAGGCTCTGTGTCCTTGGCTCATGGAGAACTCTTAGGATTTGTTTGTACTTCTCAGTCTGAAACTTGGGCCTGGACCTTATTGTTACAGCTGGTTTATGGACAAATTTTGCTCTTTCCACTCCTGGATTAGGTTCTAAAAGTTACAACCCTGTTAACCTTTTTGGTTAAAGGGGCCTGAGAGAGCAGTTTGCTTAATTAGACATCTTAATCTTCATTAAAATGGCTAATTTATGGTCAAATAATGAACTGCATTTTAAGTACTCACAAATTTCAGCATTTTTCTATAGATCTTTTAAACAGTTTTTGGATCTCATTTTATTTGTTTTTAATATATTTTCTTTGTTTCAGCTTTAGTCATAACTTGATTTATAGTCATAACTTGATTTATAGTCATAACTTGATTTATAGTCATAACTTGATTTATAGTTATGACTTGATTTATAGTTATCACTACCTACCTTTTTCCTAAAAATACCTCAGTGTGAATCTTTTTTTTATTTATTTTTTTTATAAATCCTAGTGAGTGTTATCAACAAAATACACTCTGCTTGAATTATTTGCAGCTTCATGATAAATCAAAAGTTCAAAGGCATTTTCTAATTGGCTTTTTTCACAGCCAGTTTTCACCAGCATTTCACATATGATTGGCCTTCTTTTTTTCTTAATAACATTGTGTGATAGAATGCAACGCACCACCCACACTTTCACCGCTGTAAGCTGACGGGCCATATGGAACAGCAAACACCACCTCATATTCTCTAAAGGAACAAGAGTGTGTGCGTGCGTGTGTGTGTGTGTGTGCGCCTGTGTGAAGGGTGAAAAAGAAAGGTGGGAGTGTGACAGTAGAGAAAAACTTATTTGATAAACTGAGTGACAGAGGAGGCAAAGTGAGATATGAAAGAGCAGGAGACAAAGACAATAAACCAACAACAGAAAGGCAGACAGAGTATGAGACCCAGAGGTAGATGGAGATTGCTTCATTTTTTGGTTGCAGCTGTGAAGTGTGGATAGGCAGAAATGTAAGCTAGAGGACAACGCTAACGCAATTTTACCTCCTATTGACAACATAAATACTTCTGCAAAACACTGCATGCTTGTAAAATAAGAATGCAGTATAAATGAGATATATAAATCAATATAAAATGAGACCTTTCATTGTGAGAAACAAAACTGAAGAGCTTAAATGAGATTGACCAAGTTAAGGCAAAGGCCAGAATGTTACTCTGACTCAACATTTAAAAGCAGACAGACTATAAGCACAATGCCCTTTTAAAAGATAATTAGAGCAATCAGACCTAATTTAGGTTCAATATCAATTCACCAGCAATCACCCTTATCTGGACAACAGCTGTGGTATTGATTAAATGTAGTCCCAGAACAGTTCCCACCAACATTTTAACACATTTCTATTTGATTATCTTGTTTTGAGGAGTTAAAAGTCATTCATCATTGGACAGATGTGGATGGAATATCAAAATGAAAGCAGTGAAAAAAAAATAAAAAATCTGTTTTCTTCAGACTTTCCAAGACTGTGCATGAACCTTGACAGTTCTCTCTTTTATTGATTTTCTTTTTCTCCTGTGTTTCAGGTTTTCATTCTCAGCAAAGAGAGAATTTTTGTTTTGTTTTCAGCTTGCCGAAACAAAGACGAGTCACAAAGCAGAGTGTTGTGGGAGACCGCTGCCTGTGAGCCGAGTATCTGAGACAGGCTGGAGGGATGTCAAGGAGGCTCTGGAGAGGGATTTGGGCTCTCGAGGACAGCTTATCCGGTTGACACAAGCACGGCTACAGTAGTCAGGCAGCAAAGTACAAACACTCCACTGTCGAGACGCATCGTGTCTCTGATGAAAACACGATTGGTTAAAATGTCAACTTGAGGAAACTCGAGATTCTGCTTGGGTGTAAGGTCAGCCGAGGTCAGCACATGAGCACAGATTCGTCTGAAATCAATTGGCTACTTCGTTCACACCAAAAGACAATGTGTTTTTTATTGAGTGTGAAGGAATTTTCCTCATATAGAACCTTTTTTTCAAGCAAACATCCCTAGGATTCAAGAAACCCCTTCACTAACTGTACTTCTGTGTATGCTTGGATCGCTAAACTCAGGTTTTTAGGTAAAAAAGCCTCATTTTGCTCAGGCGTGATCAAATATAAACTTCCTCACTCTGACTATGCCTATCCAGAAGTTGCAAATGTTTTCCACTTGAATATCCCCCACCACTTTGCAATGACAGCAGAGAAAGAGTGGCAGGATTTTCTTTTTAATCTGAACGAGCTTTTGACAGAGTAAGGATTTTAGATTCCACAGATTATTCTTAAATAACACAAAATAGAAACATTTTAAATTCTTAATATTTGTAAAAAGAACATTAAACACGTAAGAACTGAATTATACTCATCTATTAGTCAATTCAATTCAAAATAATCAAAAAAATATTTGATCCAATGTCAAATAAAATCCAGCAGCTCACATGCTGCACAGGGAGATTTAAATTCTGCACATCAGAGGAAAAGAGGGATGTGGCTTATTTTTCCTGGAGATTTACACAGCCTTCATTTAATCCCAAAAATTATTTTTAAGGAAAGTTAGGATTATATTTTATACTTTACTGCACGTCAGATTTTTCTAATGAAAGTTTTCTAAAAGCACCTAGACACCTTAGATCTGACCGTCCCCGTAGATCAGGGGTCCCCAAACTTTTTCCTGTGAGGGCCACATAGCTGTTCCTTTCTCTGGTCGGGGGCCGGTCTTAGGTTTTTGGAGAAAGAAACCTTAGAAAATTCTTATCGACGGGGGGAGGGGGGGGACGACACATTCGCGCTTTTAGATAGATTTTTACCCAGAATGCAAATGGAAAAAACCGTGAGTGAAACGGTGACTGGGACTGACTAGTATATATTCCATTGAGGGAAAGTTAGTTTCACATCTGCTCAAGCCCCCTGGTGGTTGAAGAAAAATCCACATATAAACCGGAAAATACAATATATGAAAAAAAAAAAACACTGAATGCTCTCTGGTATGAGGAGGCGGGCCGGATCCGGCATTGTTCAGGGGGGCCGGACCAAATGACGTGGCGGGCCGTAGTTTGGGGACCCCTGCCGTAGATTGTATCCTTCAAATCGTCCTCAATGGACTTTAGATGAAACCAGAAAAAAAACTTTTATTAAACTCCTGTGCTGTCAGTAGATTTCAAAATACACTCTAAAATCATTTTAAAATCTTAACACTGGTGAAAAATACATGAATGCTCTCAGGGGTTGCACTTAGGATACAAATTTGACTTCATAATCACCAAAACAAAGTTGTATTTCACTGAGAATCCACAAAATATTCCCAAATATTTCCCAGAAATTATGAAATAATAGTGTCAAAAAAGACTGAGCAGGAGGATTGTTTTTGTAGATTATTTCAAAAATAAATGTTTCGGCATGTTTGATGTAAGCATTGAAGGAAGGTGGCTTCACAAAGGAATCCACAGTTTGAGGCTTTTCTACATTTTTTCCCCTCACTGAGTCAAAGGGAGGACAACTACAGATTAAACTTCTCTTTAATCTGCAGTTTTAGAGTAGAGTTACAGTGGGACCTGTGCCTTCTGGATTTGTTTCGGGGTTACTTTTCCTCAGCTTAATCATTAGTGCATACATACTATATTAATTAATCATGAATTAAATTCTTGATTCTGATTGATTATCTCAAAATTGTTTCTCATAATTTTTAGTTGGAGGTTTCAATAAAAATAAAAATAAATTCCATTCTTCTAAAATGTAATAAAATTTGGTCAAGTTGAATTCATTCCTCATCTTTATTTTGATCAGTTGTGGGGATGATCACTTTATATTCTAATACTGCAACATTGTTTTTCGCTGGGAGATTTGTCATTAAAGGAAACGCTCACAAAACGTGCATGGTCCAATAACACAGTGCAAGCTCAGCAGAAGATGGCTGCTAATTATGCTAATGTAGCCCAATTAACCTAGGTCTCTATGGAGACTAAACTTCAAAGGTTGCGGCGATGCACAATGTCACAATGAGACTCTGCTTGGAGGTGAATGTGCTCTTGGGGTAAACAAGCAGCAGGTGGGCTGAAGAAATGAGACATAAATACAAATCAGGAAACGTTAAAGAGATAAAGACACACAAACAGTTGCAAAATGATTAAAGGTCAAACATCCACAAGAAACCCATTCTTTTCTCTTAAGATCTTAAGTGGTTCATAAAAACTTACTCTTAAGCTAAAAGGAAGAAAGAGAAGAGATTTTGGTGCATAAAACAATTTGACCACAGCGAATGAATGAAAGTCCAAACTATTTTCTCTTTTCATGCATATTCAGAACCTTATAAATCATAAATTTAATGCAAATTTCCATACTATGATTTTTCCCTACCCATGACTCTGAACTTTGCGTATAGCAGTCATTAACTACTACAGTATATCTACTTGTCACCTTTGGTTATTAACGTTCTTTTGTGTCCCCAATATTATTTATTATGCTCATTTTTGAAGCAGCTATTGGCACTAACACCATTTGCTTTTTCAGCAAACCTTCAGAAAACCATTTCAGAAAGTCGGCCTTTAATCCACTGAGCACTGACAGCCCAATAGCTGAGCCAGAATAATTTCAGGAAAGAAAAGTGCTTAGGAATGAAAAATGACAAATAAAAGTAGAAGTGATAAAAAGGGACAGATATTTCTACTTGGAGACAGAGACACATTCAGAATGTAGTTAAGTGGTTAAATGATGAGACCCATCAGAGACTAAAAATATAAAAACACCACATTTTGAACTGCCAGACAAATGAACATCCTTCTATTATTTATGCCTGCTGGACAGGCGCTGACCACCCTGGATGCTCAGATATGATGTATATTTTTATACATTATCCATTTGACAAACTTGTGATGAAGGAAAACAAGAGAAGAGCCAGGAAAATGTGGGTTAATTATAAATACTGCAATCCCAGTATTGAGCAATGGTATCACAATTATATGTTTTCTATATGATGCACCTATAATCCTTATGCATATATGTTGAGACATTTATGATTTATCTTTTTAATAATCTTTTAATCACAGACAGTGAATTCTAGAAGGTTCAACTCTTTGTCTTTAGTCTCCAGTGGGAGAAATCTGACTTGGACAAAGGTTGTTGCAACATGGTACACAAATTTAACAAAACCAACCAATTGCAACAGTTATAAAAAATGCAACATATTAAGGAATCATGGAACTGCAGAAAGGAATAGCTGATGGAAATTACGCAACAACACACCTACACAGAGTTATTTCTGTTAGATGGAGAAACTTTTTGCCCCAGAGATTAAAGTTGCGCTTACACCTTTTCACCAGAAAGCTTGTTTTTCCTTGGACTATGTTTCATAAGTTTTCTTTAAATAGTTTTAGCACTTTTTTAGATTATACGGTAAGCAGTTAAAAACACCCAGCTGCATATTTTTCACAGTTAGTTTAAATTGAGGAATGGTGAAACCTTCAAAGTTAAATACAGTAAAATGTGCCAACAGCAAACATCTTTTCCTGACTAATCTTTTGTTTTAACAGATGATCAAATTGAAAATGAAGAAGCAGCTATAAATATTTGCTTTGTAGCTTTAAAACTCATCTCAAGTTCTCTTCTAAAAATGTAAATATTTGATGTCTGCAGAGCTTGGAGCTAACCTACAGGAGATGGATCAATTGTGAGGACAAATGTTAAAGTAAGAGGAAACAACAGAGGAGTAAGAAGTGGCAGGTCGGACCGTTCCTCTGCAGTCAGCCCGTTTCCTAATTGCTCCCATGGCTCAGCTTGTCAGAACAGGAGCAGCAAAGTGAAAGACTTAGGCAGAGGAAAGGGAGCGCCATGACCTCTCACTCTGTTCCTTCGTTTTATCAGTCTGATTTACCAAAGTCATGTTTATGTTCTTTATGTTTCCACTTACATTGTTGGCAGTTCTCAGTCAGGAACATTTTGCCCTCCTGAATGTTGATTAAAGATTAATGCATACATTTCTAATATGCTTCCCAGAAGCTTGCCTAAATGAAAAAAAATGATGTGGATAAAATTGGCAAACATGGTTTATAAAGCTTTGACAGTTTACTCATGAAACTAATGCAGTATGGAACAGATTTTCTTCCAGTATTGAGCTCAATCCATTTTCTCATCACCTCTAACTGGCTTCCTGTCCCTGATAACTTCAAAACATGACGCTGCTATCACCGTGTTTCACCATGGGATTTTTTTCAGAGTGCTAATTTTCTGCCATTCATATTGTTTTGTATGTTCGGCCACAGGTGCATTTCTGGTTTTATATTACAAGGTCACATTCCTCCACAGGTTTGTTGTGTCTCCTAAATGGCTTGTGGAAAACTTCAAAACATGAATTCTTCTGACTTTCTTTCAACAATGACCTACATACTTTCACTCCTCCATGTCAGATTTGTGGATCTGTTTTAAACCGAAAACAACTGCGAGTTACAATGCAGTTTACAAGCTATGTGATCTCCCATGGTGCATGATCCATTTTTGGTAGACTGTTAGTTTACTGCATGATACCAGCAATTGAAACTGAAAAGCACAATGCATCATTAAAATCCATTGCATGCTACCATGCTACTGCCCAGGTGTCCCTTCCTCCTGCCGCCTTTCAGTAGCAGTAGTAGGCAGTAAACAGATGAAGGTAATCAAATTTGACGTTTGACTACAATATTGTAAAGGAAAAACTACCTTAATGTTTGAAGTAATTCTTCATGTGTAACATGGCTTGACCATAATGAAATGTTCAATTTTTAGATGTTTCTAAGATGTTTTGCTCTGAAAATATTTGTAATTATAATTTGAACCTGTTGAAATACAAAAAAACAGATTATGAGTACAAAATCTGTTAATTACGATTCCTTCATCCAGTCTGTTGAAGGAAATTCACATACCATAATCTCACCATAATCTCCAGACTTGGTAAGATTATTCAGCTCCCTTCCACCGTTTCTCTTTATGTATTCCACTGCCCTCTGCAACAGATGTATAAACTTTTGTACCTCAAAAATTGAAAAGATTTTCAACTGCAACTGTCTCCTCGTTTCATCACCGCTATTTCCACTTTCTTCTTCCACACTTTCTGGCTTCGGTATCAGTAAAATATCCGCACTTATCCATGAATCCAAGTCCTCCACTTGTAAATTAGACCCTCAACCTACAAAACAGTTCAGATTTTGTTTCCCTTCATTCTTGTCTTGCCTTCTGTTATGTTCAATTCTAAAAGAATAAGATGCAATAAATACATTTGTCCAAATTGTTAAGGAAATTCATTATTTCAAATATTCAGAGATATTTTTCTCATTTAGGTATCTGCTGGAGAAAATTCTGGATTATATCTTATACAGATTCAGTAAAATAAATACGATATATGTGCTTTTTAACATATAAGTTCAGTTGTTTGAAGTACAATGTTTCTCTTACGTAACCAACAGAAAGCTATTCTTATCCTCAGAAGTTCTTAAACGTCCCCTTAAGTTCAGCTTCTGCTTGAACAATTTGCATGCTAGTAATACTAGTGGTGTTGTTTTCCTCTATTGTTCATTTGAGAGTACACATGTGTGCATCAGTGTGGGTGTTTGAAATCCAATGAAGGCTTTGAACACTCCCTATAATCAGTGCACTGTTAGTCATCCACAGAGAGCAGGCAGGCGCGATACGTGGAACTGGAAAATGTGTACGGTTTCCAACCTACAGCGGTAATTACCTTCAACCTGATGAACAGAGAAGGCCTTTTGTGGAGGCGGCAGCCTGCAGAAAAGCTTTTATCTGAAGGTAAAAGTGAAGGTAATAATGGGATAATTGTTTTGGAAGATGGCTGTCTCTGCTACTTGCAAAGCTTCTCTAACTTCTGCTGGTGTCCAGAGTGTCTGATTTGGTAGTGAAGGTGTACAGGGATTTGAAATGAAGTGTGAATGTGTAAGTTCTTGTATGAATTTCAAGTGCGTGCGTTTAAGCACTTCTCACTTTGTAAGGTTAATTTCTGCAACAAATATTTTCATTTGGGCCCCATTTCTGGGGCCCAAAGCCTAGATTCCATAAGAAGTGGTATTTAAAATTAAGGTGTGAACAGAGTTTAGAGGTTAAGAAAGACACATATGTGTTTGTGTGTAGATATGGTGAATTTTGGTCACAGTTAAAAGAAATGGAAGTAAAGTATAAATATAATCTGCCTTTCACAAAACCTCCACAATTGCATCTTTTAAACCCTGCCCTGCAGCACCGACCCTGTGCTGCTTTCCTGCTTCGGAAACACAATTTTATGCTTTTGCTTCGGGGGAAAGTCAGCGGTCTGGAAAAAAAAAAAAAAAAAAACAGCAAAGGTTGGGAGGTGAATTCCAATCAAATATTCCACAAAGGAGCATTTTGCTATTTAATCTTTTGATGTAGGATGTTTAGTTTCAGGGTTGCATGTATTTGTTAGCGTGTTACAGTGTGTAATAGGGCTTTAAAAAAATAGCTGAATATGTTCTCAACCACAGACTGCAGGAGCTGAGAATATGGCCAGAAAATGCTTAAGTTGGCTCAATGATGGAAAAAACAACAACAAAGGATTCAGGTCAGGCTGGCTTATAATTTCCACTCAAAATCCAGATTAGATTAAATTTAGCTCTTTCCTCCTTTGTACTCATTGAGTGTTATTTCTATTACTCATGTAATTTTCTAATTGACAAACTGCAAATTTCATGTAGTTGTAAAACTGTTATAATATAAAATAACTACGACTAATGACTTTAATCTGAGATATAAGGCAGTGTGCATGGATGTTATATTATTAATCAAGTAGCAAATTGTTTCTCGTAACAAAATAGGATTTTTAGTTTAAAGACATGAACTGTGGTTTTGTCATATTGTCCTGTAAACTGTCAGCCACAGAGGCTGTTGATTACTCTGTTGAAGCCATATATTTACATACACCTTACATGAAAGAAACGTCTTTTTTTTCTCAATGACAATAAATCAAACTAACATGGACTTTCTTGTTCATCTGTCTCATAATATATTTTTGCTCATGATACTATTTATTTTGTGAAGTCCATTAACTTCACATATTGTCCTCCATTGATGGCCATTATTGCTAAATACTTTAAATTTAGTTTATTCAGAATATAGGACATGTTTCCAAAAAATAAACAAATTTGTTCCTCAGTGCATTTACAAACTGTAACTTGATTTTAAGATTGTTTTTCAAATAATGCTACTTACTTTGCTGTGGATGATGACACTCTTAGCAGCTTCACAAGTCATTAGCTTTTGTTTTCTGGTTGATGCGAACATCTTGCATCCCACCACATGCAGAACCTGAACATCCACATGCCTTCCAAGTGATTGTTTTAAGAGATGAATGAGGCACCTGCAGACTTGTAGAGAATCATTAATACCTCTCTTATATATTTTCTGATTTTATTAGTTTTCTATAATGATATCACACAAGGAAGCTGTGTCTGATGAGTTTCTTTTAAATGAATGTAGAAAAAAATTAAAGAAGAAATAAATTAAATGTAATGAAATTCAACATTTGCAAAGCCACGGGATCATTATCTTCACTTTCCCAAAAGATTTAAAGGCATAGTACTCTTAGAGTATGTTAACAAATTGACAACCTCATTATTCTGTATTTAGCAAACAGAAATATTTTTGTCAATCCAAACTGACCTGAAATAATAAATGTATATTGTTAGAGAGTGAGAAATATGCAGTCTTTGTGTAAATATCTGCTTTGAACCGTGTAAAACCTGTTCAGTCATTATAGTCTTTCAGAAAGACTGCCATCCAGCAAGAATCTCTCAAAGTTCGGTTTGATCCGATCGCCAGGAAATTCAGAAGCTTTCAATTTAAATGTCTGATTCTTAAAAAGGTGGGAAATTGTTTCTTCTAAAGCTTTATATGGAACAAAAAATACCTAGAGAGAAAAGAAAAGAAGCTTCCAGCAGCTTCTACCTGCTGGGAGTATCAAGAGGGACAGAGAGGAAGAGGGGAGCAGAGACAGACGGCAAGGGACGAATGAAGGAGACTGTCCTCCCTTATGGATCATGAAAAGGAGGAGAGTAAGGACTCTTTAAGCAATGACAGCTCAGCTTGCTATAAGGAGAAGTTTTACTGTGAAAAACAGGAACTGGGGATGAATGGATCTGGGGAAATGGATGAGAAGAAAGTTGGATGGCTTTCCTACTATATTTTGACACCAATTTTTTAGAGGTTTAAAGGTTGCCATGGAAGATTGTGCTATAGTAAGTGGTTAAGGTCAGCAAAAATGACGTATCATTTATAAGTAAAAGTCTACTGTAACAGTTCCAGTGGGGAATTAAACAGAAAAAGATTAAAACAGGAAGCTGTCCTGCCAGCAGAGATACATATGAAGTGAAAAGACAGACACAGGAGTCGGGTGAAGTGTTGGGAGACAAGGCGGAGAGGGAGGGCAGATTAAAGAGCATTTCACAATCTGAGCTCTTCATCCATCAACACAATCTGCAAGACTTTGAAGAGAGAGAAGATGTGCATGCAAGCATTTCGACTGGAAATGTTTGCTCTGCACAGAAGGGCGCGGGTCGCTCTGTGAACTACGTTTGTGGATGTTTCTGTGCCTGCAGAATCAGCTCCGTCTGTCAAGCGAAGCAAACTGTTCAGCTCAGCAAACAAAAACTAAGAGACATCGCACAAAATCACAGAGACTGAAATGTATTTTTGCCAAACAAAACCGGATGTGGTGCGACAAGGCAGAGAAGATGGCCTAATCCACCGTTGGAATTAGGCTACATTCCACTGGAAGTTTATCCAAAACAGAATAACCTTAAAAAACAGGCCAAAAAATGTTTCTACCAGGAGTCTATGGTCCACCCCGTCCGTCCTAAAAAGGATGTTTCATATTTCTTGCTATGCTTCCTACTTCAAATCAGTCCCTTCTTTATTAAAACCACAAATATGCTGTATCCACAAGTCTACAAAAAACGGTTTAGGGTATTTTTAGATTTACTGCTGTTTGCAGGTTAAAAAGCACAGTTTGGGAAAAAAAAAGGTTTGCCCTGAAAAGGTCGATTCAAACTCCATTCATCACAACAAGATAAGTCAAAATATATAGCAACCAGTCCAATGGATCCATGGAAGTCACACATTGCAATCTTCAGTGACTTATGACCAATATTACTTTGTAATGCAGCTCTGCTGCTGTTATTTCAGAGTTGGTGTTTTTATATTATTGTTCTTATAGCTCTGAGGCCAATAACAGTAAAACAGATGGAGTATTTACAATGTTTCTAAAAGATAAACGGCTCTCTAAGGAGTCATGCCAACGCCTCACATCATACTAGGCTTCTCAAACGTGGTCATACCTTTATTTTCTGAAAGGCAGTTTTTAGTAAAAATACATTTTTTTTTAATCTAACATAATTATATTATCTTTATAAAAGGCCTAATTTTCCCTCCACATTCTACATATATTATGCCCTCTTTCTAATTGTTCCCCCTCTGTCTTTAACAGGCACCTTTCAGATGAGAGTTACACTTTTCATTTACACATTTGCACATTTCTGTTCACACACTATTCCTCCTTTGCTCTCTGTCGGGGTTGCCATGGAGGGAGGTTTTTTTTTTTTTTGCTGCCATGACAACATGAGATCTCTGGTCTCCCGTGACGACAGAAAGACCTAACAGACAGTGTTTTGGGTCATGCAGACGGTGTGGAACAGTGACTGTGTGATTCACACACACACACACACACACACCCCACACACACACACAGTGCTGGAGTTACATGTGTTACTCTTTTCCACTGAGATGTAAAACAGAGATAAAAATATGATTTGCAAAACACATAAGTACAGAGAAACCAAGACAGAAGTGTGTATTTGTGCTAACTTTTTTTTTTTTTTTGATATGACGCGTTAATACATTCAGCTGCATCAGAATCTGAATCACTTCAACATCCACACCTGGTTCAATGATCACAAGCACAATTTCCTCTGTACAGCTGTCACCACCAACACCGGAGCACCACAGGGCTGTGTGTTCAGTCCATTTCTATACACACTTGATATATTAAACATCAACCCATCAGTAAGCACAATGACATGACTGTTCCTTTCCCCACTCAAGACAATATCTCTCTCCTGGGCTACGACACCATAGTGTCACACTTCACCCACTCTTTCAATGTAGCATAATTTGATGCACCAACCTAATAAATATCTAACCTTATTGCCCTCAAGATGCAAGTACAAGACCATAAGGTGCAGCAGGGTCTGCTTTGAAAGCCTCTTTCCTTCAAAACTTTTTATTTCTACCTAAAACGCAAAGTTTCCTACGATAACCAGAACATTCTTAGGGGTGTCTACAAATAAAATGGGTTAAAATGTTTTAACAATTTCACCAGGAATCAGGACAGCCATGCTTGGGAGGATAGATTCACAGTGAAGTGCCATCTGGGAACATTTATCAAAGATTAACCTCATTATTACAGTCGACATTGGGTGACATGACAGTGACATGAAAAAAGAAACCATGTATAACACAAACCCACTCATTTTCATGCCATAATCTTCACAGTCAACTTGTAATGTTAAGACAGTCGCATCTAATTTATAATAGCAGATAGTGAACTCTTGGTAAATAAATTATTCTTCCTCGGTTGGAATAAAGATGCTGTTCTTTGAAGAGTTTGCATTTCAAATTTAACAAAATCAGACTGGCCTAAAGACACCTGGCTGCAGCTGGTTGAGTGAAACATCTGCACATAGACCTTCATAGTTTAATCTGTAACTTAAAGACCTGCAATTAATTATTTATTAGTTATTTCAGTTATTAAAGTTTGATTGCTGTAGGAGAAAACAACACACTATGTATTTTTTTGTAATCCCAAAGGTTTAAGAACAATAAAACTGAATGTTTATTATTACCTTGAGTCTCTCTGAAACCCCATCGGTGAAGCTGATAGTAAACTCCTCCACCTTGGGAACCTTCAGCCGTTTCTTCTCTGTCTGGTACTCTGTCCGAGTTTTCACCACCACCTGAAGAAAAAACAAAACAGGAAATTTAAACACAAACATAATTTTTCTCAAACTTTTCATACAGTGACACCACCTCATATCTCAGAAATGTTGCTATTAGAAATCAACACCTTAAAAACATGGATTAAATATGATCACTGCAGCACAAACATTTGACTTTGGAGGAAACACAACAAGTTAACAGTAAACAGTGTGAGTCAACTATAAGCCATGAACTGCTGAAGGTCATGGGTTCAAATCCTGGTCTGCACTCTTTCTGCATAAAGTTTGCACTATGACTTCTGTCCACACTTATAAAATATGACTTGTCTTTCTAATTTTGCCCTTAAGTATGAGTATGTGTGCATTATTCTTTGTCTTGTGTGTTCGTTCATTTACTGAAAGGACTGAAATGTGACATCAGGGAACATTCATCAATAATTAACCTCATTATTATAGATGATGGAAATTCACCACTGCGATCCTGAAATGGACACAGTGTTTAAGCTGCTGTTTTGCAATCCCTGGTTAGTAATCCCCAAGATTCAGGGTAAGAGATGTTGAACACAGCAAAGGAAAATGGGGTGGAGGAAAAAAAGAAAAACAAGGCCAATGTCTCAGTGTCCTTGTGGCTGATTGTGCTGCTGCTAAGCGGCTCACTGTCACTTTGAGACAAAGCCAGAAACTGCTGTGCACACAAACCGACTCCACTATCTGAACAACAAAGCTTTCGTTTTGCTCCACAATGCTGTTATCTGAAAGCTGAAAGCTGCAGTAGGTGAATGCGGCGCGTTTCGTCGGACTCCCGAGGCGCAGAAGCCCCGCGGCTGTCGGTGTAGCAGCACAAATGGCTTGCTTGCCATTTTTAATGTCTAATTTTTTATCACAACTTTCTCATTCTTGAAGTCATTTCACAACAAAATGCTCAGAGCTTCCAGGTTTCAAACACAATGGGGTTTATGTTGTTTCATTACATTTTCCCCACCTCCACGTCTCACTCCTTTGTTTCTTATTACCCAGTGAAGTGGCTATCAATCAACTTTAGCTCATTTTCACGCGTCTTTAGCCACCAGCACCACCATCTCTGATTAGAAAGGTCCCACTTTGTTCTGAAAACCAACAATTCATGAACACAAGCTTTTTTCAGCGTACAAAGTCAAAAGACATATTTAAAATTATTAATTGCATTTGGTCATTCCTGAGCACATGTATGTTGTGGGTTTAGCTTTCGCTGTTTATAGAGATATAGATACATTTAGCTACACTACTGATGGGATATTGTAAATATTCTTACATCTACGGTAGCATGGCATTTGAACAAATACTTCTCATCCAAATGAAGGGCTTCAAACTCTACTTATCATATGACTATAAAACTGTAGTAGTTTTGAAACATATTTTATGAAAAGTCTTGGCATAACTTGATACTACCATGCCTTTATTGGAGTTGTCTGGTTCTCTTCAAAGCTTGTTTTCGATTTTGCTGAAGTAATGGTGTAGTAAATCTCTAATGTTTCATTACATTTGTTTGGATTTTATTAGATAAAAATATTACTACACTACATAGACGATTTACTCACCTTGCCCGCTAGATGTTTGAGGCTGAAAGTAAAAATAACCCTTTGAGACCAACTAACTCTGAATTAGTTGTTCTTCTTCAATTAAAATACATTTTAAAAATCTTTATTATGCCTTTTTATGGGAAAAAAGGTAAAGTATTATGTAAAAATAGCAGTTATGAGGTGTGGCATAATGCTGGAGTTATAAAACTCTGAATGTAGATTCCTGAGTAGAACAGCATGTTGTTAAAGACGTTTTTTTCTTTTAGAGATATAAATGAAAACACTTATTCTACAGTAAAGCTTTCCTGAAGTCCTTCGACTTTATCCAGCTATAGTTAGTTATTACAGATGACTTATTATAGCTGTTCATTTAAAGTATTCAATGCCTAAACTGAACAAGTACCAAAGGGAGCCAAAGTTCAACTTAAGTTTTTATTGCAGAAAAACATTCTATTTGATTCTAGGGATAAAAGAATCTCTAGAATCTTTTATCTCTACACAGATAAAAGATTACCAGTGTAGTTATGTGTACAATAACTACACTGCCACATAACTTGAAATATTAAATGTATCTGCACCTTTTTAGTTCTACTCCCCATGTTTTGCCTCCTAGATATATCTTTATTTTAGTTCTTTTTTGCTCTAGCTTGTATCATTACTCCTGTAGGATTTGCTCTTTATGGTCTCTTTACTTCTCCATACTTCTTTACTTCTTTTTCGTCTACATGTGTCTTGATTTAAGACACAGTTTCCAAGAATCATAGAATTCCTGCAGTTTGAGAGAAATACTGGAGCTGGTTCCTAAACAGAAGTTAAATCCACCCAAACGCAACCTTTAATTTGCAACCATTAATCTCATCCTAAAATAGGTCCTTCTGAAACACGAACTAATGCCTGAAAAGCTGGCCCACAAATACGAAAGCAGGGTATTTTTAGAGAAAAAAAGATAGGATCTAAGGTGGCTCTCGTCCATGATAGTGGACAACATCAGGGCAAAATAAGGTTATCTTACCCTCATTAATGAAGACATGCAGTTCCTTATTTATCAGGTGTGTCAAGATGTGAAGATTCAAAACAAGAAAGCAATATTAGGAATCCAGTTATTTTTTTCTGATATTTTTACACACTTTCCTGGCTCAATAATGCTATGTATATCTGACAAACAACAATCACCACAATGTTTCCCTTCTCATTTTCTGTGCTGCACCTTTTTGATGTTGCTGCCTTACCCTGGCTGCCTTACAGATCATTGTCCTACCTGTCTTTTCATCTCTTGCACGGCTGCAGACTATCTGCTCTTTTTTTTTTTTTTCTGCCAGCAAGACCAACAGTCCAACATCAAGAAAATGTAGGCTAATGATTCTCCAAGCAACACTTCAGCCTTGGAGAATCTAATTTTCATGAGTAATGTTTATTTTAAAAACCTTGAAAGCATGTGACCTTTAAATGTTTTTCTGTAAGAAATGGAAATGCATTTCAATTTGTTATAGAAAGGCATGATTTACACCAAAAACATACAAGAATCTTGGTATCACAAAACATAAATGCACAAATTGGTCATTTTAATGTGATGACAGGGCTGTCCACTTAAACTGACAGGCTTGGAAAGGAGATCTTTGAGGAAACCCAAAAAGATCTTTAGAAACTCTGAAGGATGTCCATAGATTTGCAGTTTAGGTTGAATGATCTTTATGCAAGAATGGCAAGAACAAATCCACAGTTTAAAGAAAGAAACATGAAGATCCTGTTTACAATTTGACCACAACCATTTCGCAAAAGATTAGATGAGATTAATGAGATGAGATTTCAGTCCCTGGATATCTGCATAGCTAAACAGACATTTACTATCTGCAAGAGATGGATGTACAAAGTATCGAAAGGTTGAATATAAATGCAAATGTTATTTTCATAGTTTTATTTGTAAAAAAAAAAAAAAAAAAGAACTGAAAACCATGCATCTTTTTTTCTTTTCAATAAGTATGTGCTACTTTGTATCTGCATGTCACATAAAATCCCAACAAAATAGATTTGTGGTTGTAACATAGCAAAATACGTAAAAGCAGAAGGGGTATTAATATTTTTACTTTAGTGTTTCAATGCAGTGAGCTGATGAAGAATATTTAGCTGTTCCTTTAAAATGCCTTGAAAGTTTCAATTGTGTATTTAAATAAGTGGAGAAGAGAATGTGGGATAAACATGAGAACAATTTACATTTGTAAGAAAACTCTTTATATGTTTATTTCAGTTGTGATCTTTCTTGCAGGAAATCCGTCAGAATTCCTCTTTCTGTGTGTCTTTCCAGTGTGTTATTCCTCAGAACTGCTGCAGCAGTGATTGCTGTTTTATCTGTAATCCTTGGAGAGCAAGTTGTGGGAGTGTAGGTTTTTGGCAAGGTTCAGTGTGGAAGACAGCTGCAGACAAGCTTTTTATTTTTATTTTTTTCTTGGCATCTTGAATTCTTTTGTTTCCTTATGAATAAAAGGTATAAACAACATGTTTTATAAATAAGAAAAAATGGAATCTCTCTTTGTTGAAGCACTGCAAAACAAGTTCCAAGAGGATCAAGTGATATTTTAATCAAAGATGATTAATGTTTAATCAGCCGCTCTTTTCATGTTGTCATATTTATTTGATTAGAACTACAAACAGACGTTGGTGTTGTTGCTTGTCTTTGGTAGGAGCTCAGAACGTAAATATTAACATGTCATGTTTCAGAGCAAATACGGACAAGAAGGCCTGATCTCATAATCGTACATGTATTTCCACACGAAGGGAAATAAACTCATGTTGGATTTGCAATCATGTGTTGATTGATTTTTAAATATCAAGAAATGGCTTTAAATTATTACTTCTGAAAAATAATTAAAAATAATTCAACAAACAGGATAGGGTAAGGACTCTTATTTTTGTCCATCACATTACACTGAGGATTGAAATGCAGGGGGAAGAACATCTCCAGGTTAATTCATTTTAAAGGTTTTTTATACATCTTTTTAGCTTTGGAAATAAATGTAAAATGTTTTCTACATTTTTAAATCTGACTAATAATGCTCAGGAATACTTCCTGCAGCACTGCTGGCTTCTCCCGGTGCGCCTTTTTGATCTGGAAAATAAAAGCAGCAGTTTGCCTTCTCCCAATATCAGAGGAATTAATCAGTCTCTAAGTGCACAGCTAGGATAAAAGTGCAGCACAAACCTGGAGTAGGAGCAGCTTTTAAAGCAGCTCAGCTGGGTTACACACCGTAAACACAAAACAGAGTGACCATGAGAAAACATAACCACAGCTACAACGCAGTCCTTCACAGGCAGTGCGTGTGTGTGTGTGCGTGTGTGTGTCTGTAAAGCTGCTCAGAACCAAATGGGTGACATGAGGTCCAGGACTGATCATGTGAACCAGAAATCATCCCTGTAAACTTTGGAGGGCAGATTTAAAACAACAGTCTCAGATAAGTAGATAAACAATCAATTTGTTTTTTTTCTAAATTATGTCCAAAAAACTGCTTTGAATTCAGCAATACTGAGATTTTTATTCCAAAGATTTATTTTTAGGAGCACATTCCATTTTTTTATGTTTAAGGTCAAAATAAATTAAGAATATAACACCAAAATAACACTGAAAAGCAATTCCAAAAATTATTAAGCGTCCTCCTTTTGGCTGTATGAAGTGCTAAAACATGTTTCTAATTATTATTTCACAGTCTGCTTAGTTTATTGCTCCAGGTTTCTGTCACAGCTTCAGTGTTATCTCTAGCAGCTTTGTTCCAAAACATGTGCATAACCTGCTGAGCAGCACACAGCATTTTTAGCAAGTACAGCTGGAAAGCACTTAACCCTGGAAGAGTTAGATATTTTTATTCTCCTTAAGAAAAAAGCCACCATAATAAGGGTGAATGTAGGATTTGTTTAAAAAAAAACAGTTGTCATGAGAAAAGCGTGAAAGAGAGCAGAAAATGCATATTTTTTTCTGAATAGAGAAATGTGTTCACTGAAATTTTCAGTGTTCGCTGTGACTTTGATGTTCAAGCTTTGAGAGGTTAGCATAAAAAGCCAAAATACTCCATCACATTAATTTAGTCAACTAAAACAAAACAAAATGTACTAACAGACTTTTCTACTTTACTAAGGCACAGTAAAATGAATGAAGCACATATAAAACAAAATCATCTATATGGTTTAAAGCTGTAAGACGAGAACATCTTGATGTTTCACACTTCTGAGAAAATATTTTGAGGACTGAAGAGGCAAAAGAGTCTTTTTGGAAGATGTTGCATCAGAACATCAATCCTTCATTTGGATATAGTGGTGGGACGATCTGGATGATCTGATCAGGATCTCAGCAGCTTGTTGTAACTGATGGAACCATGAATCCTAATGGAGATTTTCTGATCTTTAGCTTGTGACTTTATTCTCAAGCTCACATGGTTAATGAATTACAAGAATGGTCTGAAGAACCCTAAAAAGACCAAACTTGAATCCAATTGAAATACTGTAGTATGACCTAAATAAAAGCTGTACATCTTTAAAATACCTCCAATGTGGCTGAAATAAAAGGATTCTGAAAAGAAGAGAGGGCCAAGATTTCTCTTTAGTAATGTAACATTCGCAAAAATTTGTTCCAGCCAACGGTGAGAAAGCCAGTCACTTTGTTTAAGGTGCAATTACTTTTTCTTACTGGCTTAGGTTGGTTTGGATGTTTTTCTACTTAGAAAATTAAAGTCATTGTTTGAAAACTGCATTGTGTATTTTCTCAGGCTGTTTGTCTGGCAGTAAAATTAGTTTAATGAATTGAAACATTTAAGTGTAACAAACCTATCAAAAAACAAAAAGAAGTAAACCGTTTCTGACATTTAATTCAGCACTTTAAATTGCAGAAGAATCCTAACAAAACTTATTTGTGTCTCTTAAGCTGTGACTTTATGGAAGGCCTTGAATCCAGGTCCATGTCATGAACAAATAAATTATGGGGGGTGTTGTTGCTTGTATTCCTCCTTACCTCAGTCATCATTCTGTATTATTTGTATAGCTACAGATTTAATTCATTTTTGCCTTGAATTGCATCCATGCTCTCCCTGCCAGCAGCACAAATTCTAACAATTAAGGTTGCTGACATATAAGAAACTTAAAGGCAAATAATCTTTCCAACTCTCATTGTGTCCTGTGCAAGGACAAACATGCACCAGCATGCAGAGTCTGGACCAGCAGCTTTCTTACTGTGAGGCAGGGAAATGGCATGCAATATCTGCATCATCTGTCAGCAACTTTATTCACAAGGAGGAAATAAGTGCAATCTTTGAAAGAAAAAAAATGCAGCAAAACAACAACATGAATATTTCTATACAGCATATTGAGGTTCTGATGGCTGCTTTGGCTGCAGTTTCGCTGCTCTTGGTTCTGCTGGGACCAATTTAATCAGCGGGAAATGAGTGACAGCTTGACTGATGTCCATTTACAAACTGGTCGCTGCAGACATGATCGACATGCAATTCACACACTCGCTTGCATGTGTCCACAAGGCTGCACCCGACATGCACACTGCTGGAAGCGAGCAATTGTTGTTGTGAGTAAAAATGCAAGCGTGTAAGAGCATTGAAGGACAAGTCATTTAACGGGTTTAAGAAATGGAAAGAGACGGTGGCTCCATAAGCAGAATAAATGTGGGTTCAGACCGTGCAGTGACTATATGCATGCTGTAACAGCAGCTGTATGATTGTGTTAGATTAAAGAATCGCTTAAATACCAAGAACCATCTTCAGATGTCTAGCTTATTAAAAATTTGACAATTTTGCATGTAAAATGGTTTTAGAGCTTCTTTTTCTGCAAAGAGATCTCAGTAGAAATTGTTTTTTTTATATTCTCTTTGTTATGCATTTCTTTGTGTGTGTGCTGTTACAGATCAGTAGAAATGATGCAAGCACATAAAACCCGTTACTCAAGCACACAGTTTATTATAATAATCTAGCATTATTTTTTAGCGAAATAACTAACTTACATCAAAATATATTCTGTTTTGCGTCTGATTTTGTTATTTACGTAATATTTAAAATTTAGACAAATATGAAAAAAACAATAATTTTGAAAAAAGAGCAAAACATTAGATTATTTTCAAATGTTGATGAGAAAAATGATACATGCTATTGATATCTATGTCAACATCTACAGTTGTTACTATTTTCTTTTTTTTTTTTAAATAAGCTTGTGTTTGTCCATCAGACTATCCATGTTTCCTTTGGATCACTCATTATATTGTTATGCTGACGACAGATTTATTTACACCTAAACATGTTTTCTAGTCAATAAAAGGGTCACAACGACCAACGAACAACCTAAAAGTAAAAAAATAATAATAATTAAAAATCAATAAACATTGAAAAACGGAGCCCATTGTCTTGAAGGGTGACCAGTTTTTGGTCTGCAAAAGCAAGATTTAGTTGAAACTGACTTTGAGTTCATAATTTCATGGCTAAGAAAGGTACATAACACAATGAGAAATAAATTGTGTTTGTTTTCTCTACAGGAATCAGTTATTTCAATATTTAGAATTTTGCATACCTTTGCAGCATAAAATTTAAATCACTTTATTGGTAAGAATTTGAAATTACATAGCCATTATCTAAGACCTGCACCAAAGAAGACTGAAAACTATTCTTCTGATAAATGTGTCTTACCACAAATTAAACTAGCTGTTGTCTGTACGCTCACTAATGGAGGTTCTGCATGAATGACACTTTGGGCAAGTCCCTCCTCTGCTGCCCCAGCAACGACCAATCAAAATATAGGAAACCATCTAAAAATCTGCAGTGAAGTCCAACACAAAGCACATAAAATTGACTCCCTATTCCCAGCTACAAGCAGGAAACACCAAATGCCCACTGAATGAACTCGCATTAAAGCAACAAAAAACCTGCAAAATGGGTAACAGACAAATATGTCATATTTTTTTATCTGATGCCAGTGCTTTTTCCTATTTAAAGCCACCCGGCTGCGGATGACTTCACATTCTGAAGATAATGAAGAGAAGATGCTGCGTTGCATCAGGAGTGCAAACAACCTCAAGGCTTCCAAAGTTTCTCAAGTTGGAAAAAAATTATCTTGAATAAATTGATGAGTACACAAAGGTAAAAATATAGGAAAAATGAATTAATGGAGCTGTGATTGCTGCATGGAACACATTTCATACATAAAGCCTCCAAATGTGCTGGAAGTGATAATGAGCTTGCCTATTGCCTGGTTCCATTCATTTCCATAATGTGCAATCAGCACAGTTCTCTGTCCCAACCCCGCAGATAGATGCACCAATCGGCTCTGCTCCACCGCCATGGTGACTGGATTAACGAGCGGCGGCGGAGTTACTATGGCATGTCAGGATGATAAATGACAAGCTGTCTGGCACCAAATCTGTCTCCTAATCTCAGCTGGAAAACAAAGGACACAGCCGGGAGACAGCTGAGATGAATGAATGTGTGAATGAATCAAACATCATAGCCGTGTGTGTTAGTGTGTGTGTAAGTACTTTGGAGGATGGGGTTATTCTAGTTAAGAGGGTTTCAGGATGGCATGGATCAACAACATCGACTTAAATGGCAACAGAAACAGACAGACAGATGCACATCCAATGAAGCTTTCCCTGACATAAACACTCAAATTGGGCCGGCCCAAATAATAAGAGGTCCCATGCAGAATGTCATTTGGAGGTCCACTCTCTGTTGAGCCACCTCAGAGTTAGAAACCATCCTTTTATTGGCTGTATTTTGTTTTCCCACCCTTTTTGAGGTCTGAATTTTTTTATTTTTCCTTTTCCTGTTAAGTGCATAATGAAACTCCAACATTTTTGCTATAAAAACGTGTCAGCCAATGGCGTTCACTATGTTATATTTTTTCTTGAGTTTTCTTAAAAAATAAATAACATTAATGGGTAAGATATAATATTGGCTTAATAAATTTGTCAACATATTTTTTTCCAGTATAATTGACTTTAAATTAGCTCACTGTATATGTTCATGTGTCTTCACTCCAAAAGTTAGTCATATTTGGTTCCAGTCACTGATCTTTTCCTAATCAAACAAGGTGGACAAAGTTTTCTGGCGAATTATCTGGTTTGTCAGCTTTTCTTGTTGGCCGAAGGTACAGGAGAACCTTTAGCTGACAATAAATGGAGGAAGTGGTTGCTAATATTCAAAATATTTTTTTTAGGAATCATGTGCAGACTTTCTGCAGCTGTCCAAATCAGTGTTTCTTCATTCTGTTTTAATCACATATATGTAGGTAATATGAATAGCGAAAATAAATCCAATTAGAATCAGATAAAAAAATAATAGTACTTGCAGTTAATGAGCACAAATCATTTGTAGATTATGGTTATTTCCATAAATACTTTTTAAACAAAGGGTGTCATAAAACAAATTCTTTTCACACTCAATTTCTGCTAAGCTTTATAGCGTATCTTCCCTAACAATTGAGCTGGCAAACTGCATACATCAACCCCAAATGTTAGTGACTGGGTAAAATCAGATCCAGTAATTTAAAGGTTCAACAGATTCCACGCCTTGTTTCTCTAGCCAAGGGTTTAGACTCCTGGTACAAAGCAAAGTACAGAACAAGCAGCTGATTAATAGAGGGTAGATGAGGGGGAAAATGTCCAGGCAAATGTCAGAATAATAGTCAGAATTGGACAATTATCTCCTGATTGGCTCTGATCTGTAAGTGTTGCCCCCTTTGTTGAATGCAACAAAAGTAAAAACTCAAATTACTTTCTATTCATTCTTAAATGTATCAACCAAGATCATAGCTGACTCAAATCACAACATATAGATAGGAACATATGCTTCAGTGCATAACTTAAGATAATCTTATTCCTTTTTTTAGTCAGATTTAACACCTCTGTGAAGAATAAGACTGATTTTTTTCTTTCTTTGAAGTTATTGGAAAAACTCCACAGCATCTCCTCTACTGACAGTGTTTTTGCTTTATTTGTTTCAGCTACTTTATTTGTAAACATCAACTTGCATCTTTCCTGAGGTTCCATAGATGTCACCAAGTTTGCATATACCTCAGGCCGGCTCTGCTGTCCCTCATACACAAACACAGATAAAACCCACAGAGCTGGTGGGCTGTACGTGTCTCACCTTGTCAGGTGCTTGGCTCTGGAGGCTGCCAACATCCAGAGGAGTGATGAGGGGCACATTCTGAAAGCCGTCCTCAACACTCACAGCTTTGGCCCCTTTGTCCTGAAGATTACTCCCCAGTTTCACCATCGTCAGCTTTGCTGTATCCCTTTATTTCCCTCAAGAGCTGCTCCTGAAAACCAAAAACAGTACGTCTCATGCTCCCCGGAACAAACACAGAGAAATAAGTTCAGAAGTAACAGATATATTGTCAGTTTGTGGATTTGTTTAGAGGCAGAAATTATTCTGCCTGGTTTGCGATAATATGCAAAAACATAGACATTTTACGCACGGTTTTGGTTTTGGAGGAAAAACAGACTATACATTCTCTCACCGCCGTTTTAGCAAAGAAAAGTGATGCCACTCACTTCCAGCTGTTCGTCCTTGTCCGTCCGCCTGCTCTGGTCTGCGGCAGCGCTGAGTGCGGACCAGGGGATGGAGCTCTGGGGAGCAGGTGAAGCCGCGCTGCGGTGTCGCTGCTGCTGATGCTGCGGGAAAGCAACACTGCGCCGCCGAGGACAAGCTGGATGTCTGGCAGCGGGTTTTCCGTCAAGCAAAGGCAGCCCAACCCCCTAATCCGAGCACAGCCTCTTCTTCTCCGTGGAGCTACACCCAACCGCTGGAGCTGCTGGCCGCTAGAGGGATGTTTCGCCTCCTTAATCCCCCGGTCTCGTTTGTTTGGTTAAAGTGGAAGCTAAATTAATGTTGCATTTGACAGTACCTCGTAAATTCCAGCTTTTACATTGGGAAGGTGTAATCGTTTGGAAAATAATATGGGAAAAACAATCTATTAGAAATTAATTTAAATCCAGATGATAAAATAAAAAATAGAAATGTTTTAACTAAAAAAAAAAAAATCTGATTTTTGCTTTGAAAATCTCTCACGTACATGAATACTTCAGCTGTCCACAGTGCTATCTGTATATATGTTTTTCAATTATTCATAGGCTTAGAAATGAGTATATAGGCTATATATGTTTAAAAATTGTCTTCATGGCATCCAAACGCAATCAACATCATGTGAGTTGTGTCAGTTTTACTTTTTTGTCCTACACTGCCATCTGGCGATATTTTTACTGTGTTACAGACTGTAAGAAGCCTAACATCAGACTATGTGTTGAGTTACATTGCTTTAAATATTCATACTACATTGAACACCCACAAACTCATGTTTATTTTATTGTGTTCCATAAACCAACACAAACTGGGGCACAATTATTAAGTAGAAGGATGAAGATCCAAACTGAAATTTGGATGGCAGGTATTTTGCATTTAGCCCCCTTTCCTCTAACACCTCAAAGTAAAATCAAGTATCAAGTCAGAGACAATCTGTTTGTAATTTAATTTAATTTAATTATAAGTAAATCTGTTCTGCAGAGGCTTCTGTTAGAAAACATGACTGAACAGCATGAAGATCAATGAACACAACAGACTGGTCAGGAATGAAATTGCGGAAATGTTTAAAGGAGAGTTAGGCAATAAAATAATGTTCCAAACTTTGGACATCCCACAGAGTATTTTCTCAATCATCAGGCAAAACTGAACAGTATACCACAAGTGTAAACCTACCAAAGTGTCAAGCTTGGAAACTATTGATGAGAAAAGCAGTAAATAGACCCACACTAACTCTGGAGGAGTTACCAATGGCAGCAGAAAATATCTTCACCAATACATGTTGTAGAGATGCATTTCTCCATTGAGGGCAGAAAAACTGGATGCAGATACATGCAGGGCAATCCTGGAAGAAAACCTACGAGAGGAAGCCAAAAACCTGAACTTTGGGCCAAAAATCTACCTTTCAGCAGGAGAACAGCTCTTTGTATATAAACTGAGCTGCAATGGAGTCATATACTGGCATATGTTCAGATCTGTGGAGGTATTGTGTGTGAAACTTGGAGCTTTGCAGAAGCCTTGGTACAGTTTTGACAGCAACTAAACAAGAGGCCCTTTGTTCTTTATACCATCACACAGTTCTGTGCTGCTTGTGACCAAGGTGTTCCAAAAATAATTAAACTGTGAAAGTGAAAAAGAGCAAACATGTTCTGGCAAACCATCCTAAGGTGTCTGAATGAGAATTGAAGCATGACATTGTTGAATAAGGAGGACAGCCTTTTCACTCTGAAAAAATCGAGTATTGATTTCCTTCTTTGAAAAATTGGACTAAGCACTTTAGCCGTGTGAATAAAAGCTGAGTAATCTAGACTC
Organism: Poecilia mexicana; assembly: GCF_051168715.1. Taxonomy (NCBI): domain Eukaryota; kingdom Metazoa; phylum Chordata; class Actinopteri; order Cyprinodontiformes; family Poeciliidae; genus Poecilia; species Poecilia mexicana. Next base: position 9,586,106 of record NW_028263383.1, on the reverse strand, counting down.
TGTGCTGGCAGAAAATAAGCATTTGTTTGGCTGAAAAATGATATTGTGGGGAAAACTTTTTTGCAGCTGAAGCACACTGCCAAGTGGGGGCTTTTATGGTGTAGTAGATTTCTTTTTTTTTTTTTTCATTAACGTATTACTTTTGGTATGTATCGATTCATATCTGAAATATGTAGTTGCAATTTTTTTTTACACAACTTTACCAGGGATGCCAATAAATGAGAAGGTATTATTCCTCTATGATTTGAGTGCATTTCCACTCATTTATTACCAGTCATAAAATTACAGGGTCCTACAGTCAGTCTGATTTAAGGCTTCACACGGCATGAAGGCATCAGTATGGAGGCCTACAAAACAAAACTGACATTTACATGCATGGTGGCAAAATCTGGGATTTACAAAATGGGAAGTTTTTCCTCAGTAAATTAGACTACTATAAGGAAGTTTATTTTAGTAACTCCATTCAAAAAGTTTAACTTTTTAATATATGTCTCTACACACAGAGAGACATACATGTAAGCAGTTGTTTACTTTTTAAGTTTGATAAATATGTGGGCGGTTACAATAGAAATCCAAACGTCTGTTTCTCAAATATTTAAATTTGACCAATAAGGAGACACCTTTTGATACAGCCTTGATGATTGTCCAGAGAATCAACACCTTCTTTAATAGAGTAACTCACAAAATATGTTAAACATGCCAATAGAAAGGTGGGTGAAAGGAAAACATGTGGTAGAATATGGTGCTCCAGTAACAGAGAAGACAACTTTAGGAGGGTTCTGACGCAAAGTCCATTGAAGAGTTTGAAGACTTTCCACAATCACTAATGATTTAAGGAGCGGTTTCATATGCTGGTGTTTATCCAGCCTTTTTGTTTAAAGTCAATTCACCGGGAAATTTTAGAGCACTTCATGTTTCTCCAGACTGACAAGCTTCCTGGAGATGCTGCTTTTCTGTTCCAGATGGACTTGGCACCTGTCCATATTGCACAAAAAACATCAATAAGTGCTTCATTAACTATGCATTGATGCATTTGATTGGCCAGAAAACTTCTCGGTAACACTTTATTTGAAGGGGGGTGAATAAGACTGACATGACACTGTCATAAACATGACATAACACCTGTCATGAACATGAATAAGCCATCATGAATATTTATGACTGTTGTCATAAAGTGTCATTCGGTAAATCATGACACTTTTAATACAAAGTTGACATTATTCAATATGTCTTTATGACAACTTGACATTAACCAAGAAATCATTACTGATATAAATTTGTTATAAAAGTATTACTGATTGCACTTTAAAAATTAGGTAACTTTATGTTATTAAATGTAAAGTTTAAACAGTAATGATTTCCTGGTTAATGTCAAGTTGTCATAACAAAGACATTTTGAATAATGTCAACTTTGTATTAAAAGTGTCATAATTTACCGAATGACGCTTTATGACAACAGTCATAAATATTCATGAAGGCTTATTCATGTTCATGACATGTGTTATGTCATGTTTATGACAGTGTCGTGACAGTCTTATTCACCCCCCTTCAAATAAAGTGTTACCAGCATCTCTAATCCAAACAACAGAATTTATGGACTATTATCAAGAGGAAAATGAGACAGTTAGTAAAACAGAAGAGCTGCTGCTGGTAAAGCAACCTGAACTGCCTGTACCATTCACAGCCGCAGGCTGATCGATACTCAGCTAAATACGGGAAACTCAACACAAGGAAACGTATAATAATAGGCAAACAAAACGCAATTTGAAAGTCCCAACACAAAGCATAAATAATCAGACCATAACACACACTTTCATCACAGTTAAGATTTATTTCATTCAACATTTCACATTACAAATATTTAAAAATTATGCATACTGTTATAAATAGTTGGCTGCAAACAATTAAATAACATTAGATTTTTCTTTTTCGTTTCACTAGCACTTCTACAGACCAACTCCTAGAAATATGGACATATCCGTATTACATAACTTAATTAGAAAGGAAAATACAAAAATAGGAACTTATAAAGTGAAATGACAATAAAAATTAAGGTGATATCTTAAGTAAAAAATGCTATTAATAAATACAACAACCTTCCCATACACAGTTAAAAACTATTGAAATCTTGCCATTAAGTAACATCATTAACAGACAAATATTTAAATATTTATTTTCCTTCAGAAAATGTGAACCATATATTGTTGAGCACAATATAGCAATTAGTAAAAACTAGACACTTTAACATATTAAAAGCTTCACCTCAAAAATATAACAAAAATCTGATCAAAATTATAAAAATCAATTATACATTCCAATTAAAAATATACCAATAAACAGCTAAATACATCGTTGACCTAATAATTACAATGCAATCAATCACAGTAGCTTAAAATAAACCAAAAAAAATAAGCAAAATGAGCACAAAAACCTTTAATGTTTTAAAAATAACTTCAATTATTTATATTAGTACAAATAGTTTGATTTCTTTTCTTTTTTACAAACACCAGCATGAAAAGGATTACAATAACAGTAGAAAATGACTGTGAAAAACATATTAACATCTTCTTTAATTAAATGTCTGCAATTAAAAATGGCATTAAAGAATTACATTGCAAAGAGTCTTTCTCTGGAAAAAGGTTCAAAAGAAGTATTGCACATAACAACTTGAAGTTAACTTGCAACAATTTACCACATTCAAGTCTTTAAGCTCCCCTTTCCTCCAGATAGGTCTACGTAAGCTCACCGCGACGCACGGCGGGGATGAGTTCTCAAGTCTTTTCAAAACAGTGTTTCTTTTTGTTTGTTTGCTTTTTTTTTTTTTTTGTAATTTTTTTATTTTTAAACACGGATGCTCAAAGTCCTGCACTGCCGCATCGGATTAAGTTTTTTTTTTATTTTTTATGTTTATCTCTCCATCATGTGCATCCCTGCAGAGGTCTGCGGATAAGGGGAAGCGGGGGGGAAATCGACACGAGGGGGGTGAGGGGGAGAGCTGAGGTGTCCTTAACGTAATAGTTAAACATTTGGTGCACACCACAACAGTTAATTTTAATATCTAATTCATGTACTTGTCATTTTCTCTTTTTTCGTCATGCATGCTAAGGGTTACAATAGGTGCTAGTTGGCAAGTTCAAGAATATATATATATGTATATGTATATAGATTTTTTTTTCAAATATTAAAATATCTAAAACACCAAACATCCATTCTTGTGGTACAAGATTCAGCGTTAAGCGTGAACCAGATTTTGCATTCTCCTCTTTATAAGTTATGCTCCATCTATGGAGAGGAAACCAAGACAGAAGTTACCATTTCCTCCAACTAGTACAGCCAAGCTTGGAGACATTTACATCAATTTGAAATTACAAGATTTTCTTCTTTTTCTGTTCCCGCCATGCTTTCATTGAGCAGATCGACCGGAGAACATCTGGTATATGACCAATAAAAAATAAAAAAATAAAATAAAATACAAAGACCAAGAGAGCTTTCCACTTTGGTCTCTCCTCTGCAGATCTGAAGTCGCATCAACACAACTGCGCACTCGTAAAGTTGTAAAGATTCCTCAGCACGGAAATGTATAAAAAGCATAATTGAAAATAATATATATTGAAAGCACTCAACTTTTTTTTGTCCTTTTTTTTCGAAAAATGAAACATCTCCATATATGCAGATCTCTCAGTAACAAAAGTACAAAAGCTACCTTTCACAATGTGAAAAATTGAGGTATTGCAAAAAGGAGTTTCCCCATTTTGTGAAAAATGTGCCTAAAATGACTGTTTGGAAAAAAAGACAAAAAAAAGGAAAAAAATATTTAGAAAAGTAGTGCATAATAAATGTTTTTATGTGCATGACAAAATAATTTAGCTAGAAAACACTGTACCAAAAAATCAGCAGGCCATGTATAAAATAATCTTTTTTTTTCATCTCATTTAAACAGCAAATTCTTCACAAAGTGTTTTTTTTTTTAAACTTCTAAAATGCTCACCCGCAAAACTGATGCAGGGGCGCAAAGCGACACCCCCCGCCAATATGAGGATTCTCACTAGTGTGTGTTATTAAATCAAGTTTCGGTACTAACTCCCTGACGTTTAAATGCTCGGCTAGAAGATCGCCACTGAGTGACGGAAAACACCAAAGAAAATGAGAGGATTATTTTCACCTTTGCTGTGGGAATGTACACTTTAAACTTGCAGAAGTATTTGAGATTAAAAACAAAACAAAACAACAAAAAAAAATACGTGCCTGACAGAACCACCTCCGCTTTGAGCTGGGGTCTTTTTCTGTGTCTGCAAGCCCTGTTGGGTTTTCCACAGATGGTGTTCACTGTTAAATATATCTGCAGCGCCTGCATTGTGTTCAAGGCCAATCTTTGGTTTGTTGTAGTCCACCAGGGCTTAACGGTGAAACAAAAACTGGGTCGGAGTGGTACGATGAGCATGTATATATATATATATATATATATATATATATATATATATATATATATATATATATATATGTATGTGTGTGTGTGTGTGTGTGTGTGTGTGTGTGTGTGTGTAGAGAGAGAGAGAGATTAAAAAGAAACTCTAAAGAAATGAGAGAAAACATAAATATCCTGACAGGAAATGAGCTACAACATGACCCACTACTGCACAGCCATCTTTGGTTCCCATGAGCCACTGGGTGCAACCGAACGGGCCTGAAAACTGCATGTGGGTCATGATTGTGTTGTAGTAGTAGTAGTAGAGCACACTGCAAGAGAATATCTTCATTTATGCTTCTAAAACACTGGATGCTGAGTTGGATTCACTTGGCAGCAAAAAGGATGGAGGGACGCCCCCCGCCCCCTCCGTGAATCGAACGCGTGCTGATGATGTGCAAAGCAGATTAACGCAAACTGCACGCTTCATTGAGCGTCGCTTTCAATCTTGGATGCAAAAGGAGCACTTTTGATATTAAAGACTTGGGAGAATTGCACAAATGGGTTTTAAGGGAACCAGCAGAGACAGGCGCTTCCTGTTTGGTGCTGAGAAGGTGGCGCCACGCAAGCATACTCATGCCCCTTAAACTTTTTTACATTTCAGTTCATTTTTTCTAGGAAATTCTGTTTAATAAACCAGCACAAAGTAGTATATAAATAACATGTATCCACCCATTTTCAATCTGCTACCGTTAAATGAAATTCAATGCTACTAAACTCTGGTTTCATCTACCATCTGAGTTCTGTATGTAGGAAAACTGACACTACATCTCACCCTGAATATCTCTTCCACAAGGTAAAACACGGTAGAGGCAGCATCATGTTGTGGGTAGCAGGGTGGTCACAGCAGACTGGACGATGGCTGGAGGTAAATAATGGAAAAAATTAAGAGGAAAACCTTCTCATATGAGATCATTCCTAACCAAACAGCCAGGGCTATAATGGAAGGGTTTGGATCAAATCATGTGTCAGAATGGCCCAATCAAAGTCCAGGCCTACAAATCTGTGGCAAGATTTACAAACTGATGTCGAAAGATATTCTCCATCTGGATTGAGATGGAGCAATCTGCCACAGGTTCCAGTTTATATTTGTAAACTATTCTTTTCCTCCCACGTCATAATTATGTGTTGGTATATCATGAAAAACAGATAAAATAAACTGAAATGTGTGGTTGTAATGTGACTAAAATGTAGAAAAAGATTAAGAGGTATGAAATGCTTCTGAAAGGCGCTGTACCTTCACCTCATGTCCTGAATAATCTGATTTGGATCCAACAATGAGGCCGCGCTCTCGGTTAGCTGCTAGTCTTGTTCTAGAAGCCAGAAGCGGACATGAGGAAGGGGAATTGCATTCATCTCTTCGCCTGCCTCTTCTCTATCCTCCCTTAGCCATACATTCCCATGTTACACTGTATACTGTATGATACTTTACTCAGTCCCTAGCGCAACCCTAGGTTTGATTACAAAAATAAGGAGGTGATGAAGCAAGCTAGTAGAAAACTGTGCCTGTTAGGCCACTCTCTGTCTGTTGCATCACTTCCCTCTGATTCTCGCTCAAAGGGAAGCTTAACACCAGAGAGTGGTAATGTGTTTTTTTCTGTTCTTGCTTACTTGCTGTTTTTTTCCTTCTTCTACTTAATGTATTCGGCACATTAGCAGCTGAGTCTGAGGTATTGGTTTTTGCATGTGAAAAATGGAGATCAAAACCCAAATCTGTGTTGCTAAAATTTGTTGTGTGTTTTTTTTTTTTTTCAAGTAACGTCAAAATGTCTGTATGGTCTTGGAACTCATAGAAAGAGTTTTTCTTCTTTTTTTTTCTTTCAAACAGGGAGAGAAAAGACTCCATTTCTTCCTGCAGCGGGCCCTTTCTGTTCTTCAAAGTTAATTAGAATTCAGCTTTGGTTAACTACAAAAGGGTCTCATATACGGTGTCTTCACTCTTTAAAACAAGAAATAAGTGCACTCTTCTTCAGCAACACCTTTGTTAATCACATTTGCTCTGGAGCTTCTTGCAGCAATAGCAAACTTAATCCCACGTCTCAGAAATAAATAGCCAATGACGCACTTTTTCAGCAGCATTTGCTGTGAAGACTTTGTACAAAAGGAAAAAGGCAACAGCTCTGCTACAATATAAGACAGCTGAATGTCAAACCAAAGGTGTTTTTAAGGGCCTCTTGTATCAAAAGGAAATATTCTTTTTAGAAAAATATGCCAATTGAATAGCAGAGTACCATATCACACATCAAAACTTTCCTATATTTATATATATATCTTTTTTGAGAACTAATAAAAATATTTCAAAAAATCAGAAGAAAAATAAAATTATGTTACATTTTTTTCCCCCTAAATGGACATATTTGGATACAATTCCAGTTTTTCTTTTCTATCTCCAAAATATTGATATATATTAACTTTAAATAAAACCAGAAACAAAATGCTGTTAGGTGAAATTAGAGCAAAAAAGGAACCAGCAACAGAAAAGTGCATTTATTTGTACAATGATTTGCGACTCCTGCACTACCTCTCCTTCCCCTGCTTCTCTGTCGCCTCTCCCTCTCCGTCGCTCAGTTCCAGCGGAAGGAGATGTGGCGCGGCCGGTCGCCTCCCTCCTTCACCAGGGGCTTGTGGAACTCGCGGCCGGCACGGGAGTGGATGGCCGCCCAGCAGTACTCGCAGTAGTACTGCAGGCAGGTGACGTTGGCGCAGAAGAACGGCGCAAACTTGCCGCCGCAGCGGGTCCCCTGGCACTCATCGCACAGCTGGTCGTCGAGCACGTATGGCTTCACTTCCACCTGGACGCAGAGGTGAGGATTAGACTTTTTCTTTTCCCAAAAGACTCTAGGTGATGTAAACAATAGTTTTCTACACATTACTCATTTCAATATTTCGTACGTTTTACAACTCAGTGGGTTTTATGAATTCATGGCATGTATTTATATAGCAGAAAGACTTTAAATATTTACCCTGAATAAATGAGAGTGAAGGAGTGGGAGGGAGGGAGCTAGGGCAGAGAGGAGGTACACAGGAAAGTAGGAAAGAAAGTTGCTACTTTCTTTCCTTCTGTGTAAGTTTTAAGTAAGTTAGTAAGTAGCAAAGTAAGAAAGGAAGAAAAAACAAAAGTAAGTTTTAAGTAAGAAAGTTTCTAAGGAAGGAAGAAAAAAGTAAGTAAGGAAGGAGTAATGAAGGAAAGAAGGAAAGAAAGGAAATTTTAAGTAAGGAAGAGGAGAGGAGGAGAGGAAAAACGATAGAAAAGAGGGAAACTTGAAACCAGATCTGGAAACTACAAAAATTTATTCCAGACTTTTCCAGATTGCATTCGACTCATGGAAAGTTGTCTTTACTTTAGATGTTCCCTCCAACCTGGCCAACCTTGCTTAAAGTTGTAAATCTTTCCTTGTGGAGAATTCAAACCAGCATTTGACAAAATCAGGTCGGTGTGACTTCTGCAAGCAGATTTACCTGCTACTTCCAGCTCTTCACAGGGATTTCAAGTGGAACAATCTGATACTAAAAACCAGCAGATCACTGAACTACACAAAACCAACAATCATATTTCTTGCAAACAGAATGAATACTACCACTGCTTCCTACTGTTATTGGGTCATAAAAAAATCTGCTGACAGAAGTCATATGAAGGGAAACGTTTAGACCAGGTTTCAGCCTTAAATATTTTTCAGTGTTCATTCGAAATGTACCAATCATAAATGGCTGGGAAATTTTTTAAACATGTTTTGATTTGATATGTTTTCTGAAGCATGAAAAAACTAGATTTTTAATGAAACATCTAGTTAACTAATTGTAAAGAAAAACTTCACAGTTAGTTTAATAGTTTGGCTCCATTTTGGTCTTAAAGGTCACAGAACATTTTTTAAAGACTCGAGGAGCTTTTTAAGGTCAAATTTAAATGTCGATTTTCATAATAGCTGTCCAAATGCTGAAATCTGTTATTTTCCTTTTTTAAGGTCAGAATGTACTCCAGGAAGAGTCAACTTCACATTTCACCATATTACTAACTTGGCGTTGTGCCATTATTAGCAGATAGATATTGAAAAATCACTCAAGTGTGAAAAACAGCCTACTAGAAGTTCCACCAGGTTCATTCTCAGGCATCTGCACTTACTCTTTTGCAAACACTGGATTAAATTTGCATAATTCACTGGTTATGGCAAATTGTGCACCAGTGCTGCAAATATTAGTGTGAATCCTCAAATAAATAAGCTTGCACCATGAGGAAACCACGTTACTGAAACTGCAAAGCGGTGACGCTGAGAAGCAGCAGAGTTCAGAGTTTTGTCTCCCAGCAGAAGAAGCATTATTGGTACTATTGTTTCGAGGCTAACACGCAGAAATGTCACCTGCAGTAGTAAAAATAAAGTGTTTACAGAGATGCTGCAGAGTGGGAGGGGAGATTTCGGCACCTTTGTTCCAGATGCAAGAATCCCATTTACTGCTCCCACATACAATTTTGTGACTCACAGTTGGAGCACATCTACAGCTTGGATCAGCGCAGATCCTTCTATTTAACAAGAGCGTTACGAAATGCATGGCTCTGATTAAAACCTCAAATAGTTAGGCCTCATTACAGTTTATGGAAATTCAGCTGAATCGTTGATTCCAAATCTAAAAGCAAGTCTTGTTAAACTGCTGCTAATACTCCTGCTTTTCTACTTAAGTGAAAGAAAAAAAAACAAAACATGGAATGAAACTTCTTTTATAAGAGAAGGTCAAATAATTCTTCATGTAGGAGGAAAGTTTGACACTTTGCACTCCCAGCTTTCTGCCTTTCTTCCAACAAATGCATTTTACTTTCAGCAAAAATCTAACTTTTTGTTCATCATAAGAAGAAAGGCAGTGCAGTTTGAGGTAAAGGAACAGGAAGTAAGACTGTGGTGTGGAGACGACTTCAGAAAGAGAGGGGCTTCGAGGAGGGAGGTGGAAAAACACAGAGGCTCCCTTTTCTTTCCACTCACCCGTTTATCGATTTCTCCGTGCTGCAGCTGTACAAAGCGAGCACTGATAGCAGCAATGTAGCTCTGCTGATTAGAGAAGGCGACCCGCCCCGCTCCCTTGGGGTACTTCAGCTCTGGGTCCGTGTCAATGCCTGCGTAGCAAACTCCACCGTACAGGCGGTCCATGATCATGGCCAGTTCCACTGAGGAGGAAAAACAAAAGCAGCGTCGTTTTAAAAAAAGGAGAAATACTAGGAGCGAAAAATACCCAACACCAAAAATCCAGCGCACATGTTGCTGATGTGAAAAGACTCTAAGTTTACATTTCAGTGAGAAAGAATAAATACTCTTTAAACTTTTTTTTTTTTACTTTTTTGTTACATTACAATCATAAACTCCAATGTTAGGATTTTATGTAATTTTCCAATAGAATTGGATTGGAAGCAACATCAGTTTTCAGGTCTTGCTACAGGTTACCAGCTAGATTTAGTGACCAGACCAGTCTAACAATTTAGTTATAACACCGGCTGGATGTTTATGGGGTTTCCTGCTCAAGCCTCAAGTCTTTAACAATTTTTTTTTTTTTCTGGGACTGCCATATATTTAGCTCCATCCAGTTCTCCATTAATTATGAACAGTTTCCCAGCCCCAGGTGAAGAAAAACACCCCCACAGCATGAAACTGCCACTGTCACGTTCCTGGGAATGAGCAGTGCTGGTTTCCTGATAAACAGAACCGGGTTTTACTCCAGAGGAGTTCCATCTTAGCTGCTTCGTTGCACCAGGATGTGGAACCGGGCCGTTTCAAAGATGGGTTCTTCATCAGATAAACTATGTACAGTTTAATCTAGAACATTCAACCAAATCCCATGAGCATCGAAATGTAAATGTGGAAGTCATTACAAAAATATGCAGAAGAAAGTCACAAATATTAAACTGAAATCACAAAGAAATATAAAAATAACATATTGAGTTAATGTGCATATTTACATCAGAATGAACATAAAAAGCACCTTGATGAAAGATGGACCAAACAAAACATACTCTCTGAATCTCCTGCAAGATTTGTGGTAAACTGCAAATAGGATTTTTATGACGTTCTTTCAAACATAACTTTCTTCTTGCACATCTTGTTCCATGAATTTACGACTGAAATTTCTGAAGTTTATTTTATTTAGGGGTTTTATAGTAAAGAGGGATGAGTACAAACGCACCCCTCACTTTAGAGATTTTATTTGTAAAAAATCTTCTTTCTAATTCAGAATCAGATGCTACTTTTTGTTGCACGAATGCATAAAATCCCAATAAAAAATTGTCAAAATGTAAGAAATTTTGCAGGGCACTTCACTGTGTTCTGATTTTCAACTAAAAACCTTTGTTTACTAAAATAAAAATTATGGTAATGACTATTTTTTTTTATTTTAAACCATCTTAGGGGTTTACAGAATATTTGCTGTTGATGACCTTGTTCACTGCTACAAAGGCTTAAAGCATGGCAACCAGCAGCGCAGACATGAACTAATAATACACATACCACTGCTATTAGGAAACAATACATTTCAATATTCTAAACTGCTCAGCAGGTTGCAAAGAGCTGATTTTAATACCACCAGTGTAGGTCAATGCCTCTGTAGCTTTATTACCCAGCAGGTCTGATTACACCGCAGAGAGCAGTATTAAGCAAATGGGAACAAGGCAGGAAAAGTACAGAATGGTAATGTATTATTTTTTATGCAGCAATCAGAAACAAACAGCAGGAAAATTTTAAAGACCTTTCATAAAGCCTCAAAATATGGGTCATAAATGAGGTATAAGTCCAGCCCGTATGCACTGTGCGTACCTAAAATTCAACTGTTTTTATTACAAATACTCATTTGTTTTCAATTTAACCTCCAGAAGAACAAAGAGTGACAGATACCTGCACGGAGCGGACGGGGAACTCCTCCCACAAAGATGGTTTTTCTCGGGTCCAGAGGCTGAGATCCGTCCATCACAAAGTCGCTGTCGTTCAGGTTCCACGGGCGAATCTGGACCTGAGGCACAAGCACACAAAAAGCTCACAAAAGAAAAAAAAAAGCCAGTACAACAAAGAGAAACAGAAAAACTGTGTGACTTTAAACTAACTGGCTTGTCTTTAATGGTAGGGCTGGAAACGCAGAGATACAGTTTGCCGTCCTCCTCGATACAGGCGTCGATCAAGGCCTGCACCGAGCTTTCGTCCTGGAACAGCAGGAAGGCGTAGCCTGCACCAAACACAGGCAGGTCATTCAAGTACAGAAACTCCAGTTTAACAGACCGATTATTGTGACTGTGTATCTGAGCCCTGAATTCAGGCATGTGCTTTATGTCCTGAAGTGGTCAGCCTCTATTACACAGGTGTAAACTTTACAGATGCTATTAAAAGTGATTCAGATTGCTACCTAAAGTCAGACCCATATGGATGAAGATGAGGAAAACCAAGAAGCAGATTACATGTGGCTGGAACTTTTATGTGCTATGTTACCAACACCCAAACAAGTCTAACTTATTTTCAATACCTTTAGGAGGAAAATAGGATTTGCTTTCTGCTTTGTGAGGCCAGTCCACAAACAGGTGTCCAAAACGCCTGAAGCTGGCAGTTATCTCATCTGAAACAGAAAGGAAAATGATTAAATATCAATTTAATTCAAACACAAAGAGCTTCTGATATGAGAGAAATAAGCCTTTGTTTTTCATTTTAATGACTGTACCTTCGTCTATGTCTGGGGGCAGTCCGCCAACAAAGACCTTGCGAGAGTAGCGTTCCACGCGCTCTCCGTTCTGATGTGGGAAGCAGTGTGGGGAGCCGAGGCCCGCGAGACCCTGGTCAGCTCGCTCATCATCGGGGAAACTGTCCTCCATTGGAAAGAGCGAGGAGTGGCCTAAAAAACAGAAGGAGGTCAGGAGAATAGATTTAATTCCCAAGATGAGAAAAAAAAGGTAAAAATAAGTTATGTCATAATGGTGATAATGACTTCTGTTTTATAGATTTTTATCTTGGCAAATGTGTAGAAAAAAGCAAAAACTGAGGGAATGGTTCTGTTTTCCTTTGTTGCGGCATGTTTAAATCTTTTATAACTAAAAATGTCTTCATCGACTTGTTGATCTAATGAAAACTAAACAAAACAAATTTGTAGCATGCAAACCTAAGAGTTGTTTTGTCAAAATAGCTGTGAATCCCTGCAGCTCCTCCAGAGTTAACATGGAGCTCTAGGCTGATTCTCTGCTTAATGATCGCCCACCAACATGCCAAAGATCCCTGGATTGTTATCAGAGTCAAGGGGGAAAAAAATCAAACCTACACTTTTCAGAAGAGCGCTTAATGCCAAAAATGATTTCCCAACCAATTAATCAACTTAGTTGGTAGATAACATTAAATTCAAATAGTTTGTGGTTGAAACATGGGGAAAAAGTTCAACAGGTGTGAACACTTTGTGAGGCTGGTGTTCAGGAAGCATTTCTAAATGCTTCCTAAAAAATAAAACTAAGATTAAAAGAAATATGAAGTGTGAAAACAAAAAGCAAAAAATGTCCAAAATGTTGTGTGCTCTTCTTGTGGAAGTTACTCAACTGTAATGATTTCCCACGAAGCAGGCACGCAAGCTTAATCACACAAACACAGCAGTCCTCTAAAGTCTGAATACTTTCACTGTGGAACATATGCGTGGTGGAGGTTAAGCCGTCCCATCCGAACTGCCCTGAGCTGCTTTATAAAGCTTTATGCGAGGGTGTTAGCCTTAACTTCCACAGTGTGACGTGTGTGTGTTTCCGCCGCAGAATTGGGTAAATGACATACGACGCTTTGTGTACCTCACTGCCTCATTAACTCTAAGCTAAATGCAACACTGGTTTAATGTTGCAAAACGCAAGTGAGGAAAGGAAATATGCAAAGAGTGAACCCTAGCAAGAGGAAAAGACACAGTTTCACAAGTTTATAACAAGACTCAACATTTAGACAATTTTGCACACACATGAAAAAATTTATTTCAAAACATGGGAATCAAATTTAAAAAAGAAAAACATGCAGGCAAGAAAAACAGAAACTGTTTTCTGATTTAAATAAATCAGAAAACAGTTTGTTAAATAGAAAAAATAAAATAAAACGGTTAAAACAACGTATTCCACAGATGGACATTATAGATTTATGAATATGTTTTACCTCGTCTCCTGCTATAATTCCTGGCTGCATGTGGAACGAGGGAAAAAAATAATAATAAATAAATAAATCAAAGTAGAGGCTGTTTGTAAATATGGCATAATAAACCAGAGCAATAAAAGTGCCAGGTGGTTCATGACAATGTGCTCCACAGTTAGCTCGCCTGCTAGCACTTGATTCTGTTAATCAGCGCTGAATCATAATCAGCCTGCAGTACTTTTCTCACACAAATATCAATTTATGTAAGCGGGTACAGAGTGGGTGCATTTATTTATTTTTTTATAGATTTGGTTTTTGAATCAGTATGTTCAATTATTGGAAAAATTATCGGTATGAAGTGCTTGAGCAACAAAGATGGCTGCAGCAAATTATAAACAAAAGCCTTTTCAAGAAGACGTTTTTATCAAATTTTGCATTTTCCCAAAATTAGAGAATTACTGAAACATTTATTTATTCCAGTAATCCAGCAGAAAGAGCTAGCGCTGAAAAGCACTGAAAGAATTGTTCCCTTCGCCAGTAAAATGAAATCAGTGTCTCCATAAATCTTGTCATCAGAGGGAAGCATGAAGATATCAAATTTACAAGTAAATGGCGGCAGTGATTTGGACTTAATAAAACAAAGTTGACAGAAACCAGCAGATTATCACGGCAGAATCAACAAATTCTGTAGTTTAACACAAATAATGCAAAGTTGTAGCCTAAGCCCAAAATAAACCTGTGGGTTTTAGCACTTAAAGCATCAACGTCTTCTTGAAAAGGCTTTTGTTTGTAATCTGCTGCAGGCATCTTTGTTGCTCGAGTACTTCATACCAATAATTTTTCCTTCCACTCAACTTTCCATTATTAAGCTAGGGTAGCGTTCTATAAACAGCCAGCTTCTTTAGCAGTGACCTTTGGTGACTTATCCCCTCCTTGTGGCATGTTTCAGTCACTGTCACCTGAAAAACTGTCAAGCCAGCAATTTTCTGCATGACTGGCGAGGTCATAATGTGAAAATTTTAGATTTAAAACCATATACAGTATATGCCGTGTAAAATTTATTTTCAGAGAAACTGAATTTCAAAATTCCATTAGCTACAAGCTAATGGAATTAGCTTGCAGCATCAGAAATGTCAGAAATGTATCACTTTGAGTGTACTGACCTGAATTTCACTTTTTAGAACTGGGATAGATTTAGATGATGTTCTAAAATATTGTGATGGATGTGTGCATTGTGCTTATGTATGCAGAAAGATTGAGAGTAGAAGGGTCATCTCAGTTCACCAGAGAGGATCGGTACTCAATACAGAACAGGCATTAGCATAAAAGCGAGGCAATTAAAACACAATGTAATAAAGGCCACAGGATGTATAGTTAAAAGACTGAATCAGGCCCAAATAGGCCATGATAACCCTGGAGACACCCGAAGCTAAACCTGGAAATGCAGCGTAACTGGAAAAAAGAGCAGCTGATAGAAGTATCCAAGAAAAGAACTGTGTTTGGACTTTAATCTGCAGATTTGATTAGTTAAGCAGTTTTAGCAAAACACTGTGCAACTGATCCATTTTACTGAGCTTGACTGCAAAGTAATAAAAGAAAGTAAGTGTGCACAATTACAGGCAACAGCGAGGGGAGATGTGAATTAATCATGCAGAGAATAAGGAAGAAGCAGAAATTAGACTGAAGCACATCACTTTGCCTAATCACAGCCAATCAGGGGACCTGATACGATTCAAAGATGGCGCTCTAACGTCAGAGCTTCAGTCAAACAAAAGCAATACTCTGCGAGGCTGGTCAAGCAGCTCCAGCCTGAGAACGAGCAGTTTGTATTTGAAAAAAAGTAATGTCTTTTCAGTCGTAGTGTGTAATTTTCCAAGAGGAGGCAGTGGAAGCAGTTGGGGCAACATAAGGATGAAATATAGGTTTTTAAACAGAAGAGTTTAAAAAAAGCCAAACACAATCTCCAATTGGAAGAACCCGGAATGGGTGAAGAAGCGGCTGGAACGCGGCGGCAGTAATCCTCCCTCAGTGGACATTTCAAACCAGATGGACATTAACTCTGCCGGGGAAGGTCAAAGGCAGCCAGAAACGGAGTAAAATACTGAGAGGCAGTAAAGCAGATTGAAAGAGAGCAGAGAGTGCTATAAAAAGATGTGTGTGTGCGTGTGTGTGTGTATATGCGAGTGTGAGAGAGAAAAATAGATTAGAAGCGATGGAGAAATGAGCTGATAAAAAGCCGTGTGGGGGTGAGCAAAAATGAGAGTGACTGGAGGGAGAGAGGATGGGGGGAGGAAGAGGATGAGGAATGCAATCTGCGTATCCTTATGAGGCAGAGAGAGAAAACCAGGACTGGTGTGCAGCCTCTATCCGCTGGCACCATCTGTCTCAGGGCACCATGACAGCTCCTGACCATGTGATTCAAACCATGTGACCCAGCAGGCTTTTCAAGAAACTACTGGCAGTTCCTGTTTTACCCGCCGGTTGAAGCCCGTACAGATGACGTCAAAACACAACAACCACAGAACGATGAAGGAAGAGATTGCATGACCGAGAGTTTAAATCTCATCTCTAAGAAAGATCCAATTTTGCAATCATGCTCACACGCACAAGCACCACAGGAGCTCACTAATTCCAGACAAAATCTAGGACATCTTCCACAAAAAATCTTCTGTATCTATCAAACCATTGCTTTTTTTTAACAAAAAAAAAATCATTCAATTTCATTAGATTTCTTACATCCTTCTCTAATTCAAGAACAAAGCAGAAAGAATGCAGTGAAGAATTTTATATACAAGTATTCAAGCCTAAGCTCCTCTGCAAGTGAGAAAGTAAATGGTTATTTTGCTTCGAGTTGCAAAACAACAGAAGATTCCCGTCAGCAAAACGACATTAGAAAGACGATATCAGCCTCCATTTTAACAGGTTAACAGGACGGAGATATGGTTGGAAAAAAGAGGAGAAAAAATGTTTGGTAACACTTTATTTGAAGGGGGTTGAATAAGACTGACATGACACTGTCATAAACATGAATAAGCCTTCATGAATATTTATGACTGTTGTCATAAAGCGTCATTCGGTAAATTATGACACTTTTAATACAAAGTTGACATTATTCAAAATGTCTTTGTTATGACAACTTGACATTAACCAGGAAATCATTACTGTTTAAACTTTACCTTTAATAACATAAAGTTACCTAATTTTTAAAGTGCAATCAGTAATACTTTTATATCAAATTTATATCAGTAATTTATATCAGTAATGATTTCTTGGTTAATGTCAAGTTGTCATAACAAAGACATAACACCAATTGCGTTAAACAAAAGCTCAGGGAAAAAATTACATCTTTTTAGTCCTGCTGTCTAAAATCCTGATAAGCACATTAAATTTTATACAAAAACTACACATTTGCCTCAAAGTTATGATTATTACATCTTCACTTCATTTAAAGTTTCCCACTCGACGTGATTTGGGTATAAAATCCCTTTGATGACTCATCTTTCAATTTCAGGGTAAGTAGACTTTTGGGGAATGTGTTTAGGTTGCCATACATACCGTTAAGGGGCAGAGGGTTGTCCGCCCCCGGGTGAGGGAACCCCAGACGACCTACAAAGAAAAAACAAAACAAAATGTGTTTTATATAATATATTTATTCTACTTTAACTCTGTGCAAGTCTTTCCAGAAGACAGTCTAATTATTCCTAGAACCAAAAGTAAATAAGCTTTACAACTGAACCAAAAGTAAAGAACAAACTACAAAGTTGGCTTTTATGATAATGGTACAGGCTCCAGAAATGAAAGGCTGTTTCTTTTAACGGCAACCATAACAGGAAACGAAAGTGTAATAATTTAGCCATCCAAACTGTATGATTTTGCAGGTTTTAGTCTGGTTAGTAAACAGACTAAAAGGTGATAAGGCTCACCTGCAGCAGTATATGACAAGATAAAAGGTAAGAGTCAAGACACATCACACTATCTGAATAAGACTCAACCTGTAGCTAAAATTGGCTAATTACGTTTCCCGGCTGTAGGGAATCGTAAAAAATAATCCAATGTCCACAACTTCAGAGACACAACATATAACAGATCAAGTGTTGAGGAAGCTGAGGAGCAGTTTCAAATTGGGATCTTCTAATTTAGAAGTTTGAAGTTTTTTGATTCAGTGAAAAATACAATGATACACACCATGTATTTTTTATTTATTTTATCCAGACACTTCAAGGTTGTGTCTACATTCCTAAAGTGTTATCATGGACAATCAGCCACAGTCAAACATTTCCATCTCAGCAAGAAAAAGCCAAGAACTCGTGCTCACAGACAAAAAGATTCCATCTCTTCAGGATGTCTGACGGGTTAAATTCCAATGGAAAGTTTCTGTACCTTTTTTAGCACATGAAAATGACAAATGGGAATAAATGCACAACTTGACTGATGTTTTTTTTTTTTTTTTCTTTTATGGGTAGGCCAAACCACACAGTGATGGATGAGCACATGGCAGACTGAATCATGGTTGTATAGAAAATGATCAGCAGCTCCTGTACTGTAAGAGTTACCACAGGAAGTGCAGTTACTACTGGGCCTTCTTATGAGGACCATTTCAGGTCCTGAGACCTTGTCCTGACCACATGCAACACTTAAAAAAAGAAATAAAGAAAAGAAAAAAAAAAGTCAGACAATTAAGTAAATGCAAACACATGAGTGTTTTATGAACCATCACTGATATGAACTGGTAAAGGTTTACTATTTGAAGTCGAAAATGTCATTAACTCTTCACCACTCTGTGGTGGGTTTGCTGTGAGATATTGACGCTACTACTTGAAATCCTTTCCATGAACACTACAAACAGAACTCATCTGAGCTTTGGTTTTGGTATACAAGGACAGGGCACCAGTTAAAAGCAACCCAGATATGACACATTCTCGTCCACTCTTCCATGCCAGGACGAAAGCTACGTTGCTCTTTTGAAATCAGAGCTTGGACGGTCAGTTGGAGCCTCATTTCCAACCTCCGAGATTAAGCTTCCCCATGGAGACTGGGATGTGCAATCACTTAATTGCTGGAAGACATTCTCCTGTCCTTTTCTTCATAATTAGGAACACTCCCCAAGTCTGCCACTTCACAACTACTGTTCCTGTTCTTCATGCAACACTTTAGAGGTATTTCAACCAGAAAACCCAAAAATGTCCAGAGCCGTCACCACCAGACTGAATGTCCTCCACCCCGGGGATTTGGTGCCGGAGGTCTTTTTATACCTTAGAATTTAGTTTCACTATGTATTTTTCATATATGAAATTACAACAAACTGGCTTTTTGTTAGATACTGTGGCTACAAAATACAAACCATCTCTCTCATTCTCATTCAACTCCATTTTCCAATCTGTATCCTCATACCATACTTTTTACACTGAGCAATTTGCAAGGGCCACCTCCCAAACACACAAATACATGTTATGATGCCAAACAATCTTCAAAGTTATGCAAGGCCCGCTTGCACCAGAAAGGATAATGAGATGAAAGAGCTGAAATAGTGCAACCATTGTTGTGTGGGTACGGACCGCCTGGTGATTGGTGCATTCCGATGCCCCTGTCACAAGGAAATCTGTGGGCCCCTCCTCCACACTCTGCGAACTGAACTCACAGAACAGAGGAGACAGAACCGTAGGGACTGACCCGAACCAGATAAAGACTGCAGTGTGACTCTTCACTGCAGAATTTACCTATTTATCTCCCCATGTGAATTAGCCAGGTAATAAACACAAGGTGCACATAGTTCCACCATCTGAAACTCAAAGTCCAACAAAGCTCCAGGCTGTCATTAAGGACTTTAAATCTCTGAGGAGTAAACAGGTACACCATAACCCAGTGTGTCTGCAGGGTTGAAATGTGGCTGCTTTGTGAAGCTTATTTGCATGCTGCTGGCTGCACACAAACAGTCCACTTTAAAACACATGTATGAACAACCTCGCACAATGCAGTGGTGTGTTTATGTGCGGTGGACGAACAGAGGAACCCTTTCTGTCAGTCGGAACAATGCTGGAAGGGATTCAAAGCCACTTCTTCTGTAGACATTTTGTCTCGCCTCTTCCCTTGCTTTGTTGTGCTCACTTTTGTTGAACACTTTCAGTTCAAATGAGAAATTTCAAGATTTGCTGTATTTATTTTGTGTTCTTTCTACATGGATGCATTTGTGTGAGAAATTGGAAAAGTGAGCACTCAAAAAAAACCTCTTGTAATAATGTTTTTTCTTAACTATCCTCCATGGGAAAAAGCACAAATTTACTCAAGCTCTGCAAAGAAAAGAGCAAATTTACTCAAGCTCCACCTGTCATACTATTGTACAAGGCTGCACTATAATTATGAAAATGATGACTGTAAAATTTGATTGCTTCCAAGATCTACACGTCAAATGAAAGGATGATAAGTCCGGGAGACGATATGGTGTGCTTCATGGTTTCACCACTGTGCACTGTATATTTAACTGACAATCCAGAGTGTGATGGAGAAAATAATTAGGGCAACTAAGGTGGAAAATGTGCTGTGATTCATTTTACTATAAACATAATAAACGCTAGTGTCAAAGAAAACTGTCTCAAAAACCTGATACCATAACATCGATGGTACTAAGGATTTTTAACTTTAATTTCTATTAAAAATATTTTCTACTATAAGCTCTGACAACAGAACACAAAATCACGACTAGATGCACATGAGCTTTGCGTGTTTAGTTGTAAAATAATAAAGCCTGTATTTCAATGTTTTTATTATCTTGTTATTGTAGCAGTGGCACCTTTTATAGACATTTTATTGTGTTCAGTGGGATAAAAGAGAAAATAATTTTCTTATCTGGGCCTACTTTTTTGTAAGGAAGTTAATCTGTTCAGATGGATTACAAAGAGAACGCAAAACCTGGCTACTTTGAGTCATTTATGACCAAACGTCCCCCAGTTTAAAACAAAAACCAGAGTTAGCTTAGCCACTATTTTTGTCCAACCCATTTCTTCCACTAAAGCATAAAATAGGAGCCGTCTCAACCCCAACCCGTTGCTGAGCCAGAGATAAGAACCACTAATTTTGGGTTCTGGAGGCAGGCTTGTGGACTTCATTAAACAGTTCAAATGTTGAGAGCTTAAAATTATGCCATATATTAAAACAGAAAAAGCAACACCACCACTCAGCTTCAGCAATGTTAAACAGTTAATGAGTGAATCTGTTATATCCAACTTTTAAAAATCATTTATTTTTGTCATCATTTCTATTTTTTTACTCAATCTGTAACGATTAATTAAAACATGGCTGCTATTGGCATTGATGTCTTGTAATCTATTTAACAGCTAAGACATTGGGGTTGACAAGTTTAGTTAGCATGCAGCACTCAAAGGATTACACTAAAGTAAAGCTTGTGTCAAAGGTGTAACTAATTCTAACAGGTCCTCCCTTTCAATCAACAAGAATCATGAAGGTGATTTACTATTAGCCAAATATTGTTCAGCTGTGATTACTGCATAATTTTGCTAGAAATGCTTTGCATATAGATTAGCATAAAAAAAATTATGCTAATCTAACTTCCCTTAGAGGGAAGATTCTAGGGGTGCACTGATTTATCGGCCAGCCGATCTATCGATGCCGATTTCTTTAATTTTGGGAGATCTGTGATCGGCCGATTTTTACATGTGAAGCCAACCTTATCCACCAACCTTATCTAGCTTGGCAAACATCTAAGAATCAACCACTGTCCTCTTTTGCTCACTGGTGAGAAAGATCTGACTGACAGACTGGTCCTCCAGGTTAAGTCTGCACGTTTACAATTAACAAGAGTTACCCCACTGTTGCTAATTCAACAACTTTCTTGCTGTACTGAGAAACATTTCAAACAAAAAAGAATTGGTATCAGCTAAAATCGGAATTGGCAGGTTAAGTTTTTTAAAAGATCAGTAATTTACGCACAGTCGGAAAACTGCAATCGGTGCACCCTAGAAGATTCCCACTTAATGTTCAGGACTGGTGATTTAAAAATGGTGATTTATTAGAATATCTCTTTGTAAACATTAGGAATGCAAAATGTATTGAATCATAGTCATCATCATAATATAAATATTTGCAATATCACAGCTGGATCAGAAACTATAAACACATTTTGGTCAAAAGACACAAAATCACTTGGAACAATATGGTATTTATGTTTGACAAAATGATTTAATAAAACTGTTGACACTTAAAATAGGGCTGCAATGAGAACGTAAGAACAAGACGGATTTCAGTTTAGACCACACCGTCGGTTCTACACATTCTCTCCAAAAGACAAAAAAATTGTTTTTACCATGGAATAAAATGCTCATTTGCAAAGAAGCAATTAATTAATCAAGTTTGGGATTTTTACAATCAGTTGACCTTGATCAACTAACACTGATCATGTGATGGCAAACAAAACGTCAACATATTTTTCCTATTGATTGAACACAGGCTGCTAATTTTAAGATATTACATTAATTTAATATAAAATTAAAAATGACTGATTTAATTTTAATGTTCAGTTTTGTAGATTAACAGAAACTTTCTAGTTATTTGTTGGGAAAGTGTTGTGAAGCTTAGAAATGATGAAAATCAAAGAATAAAGTTCAGTTTGCTTTGGAAGTAAGAACTTGTGTCTGGGAATTGCATCATATTCTCCCTGCAAGTAGGAAAAACAATGAGACTTCTCTCCATTTTACATACTCAAACTTAATTAACATGTTCACACATAGAGTTGTACTTTACTAAGTGTACTGCTGGTTAATAGGGTACAAGCCTCCAGCATTGCTAACGGGTTGTACCTGTTACTTTAACCCTACGAGCATTGAGTCATGCTGGTTATTGAGCTTGAGGACGCTCAGGAACCACCTCCCAGCGTCTGCAGGTGTTGTCTTGTTGTAGTTTTTAAAAGAAAATTGTAAAATCCAACTTATAAGTATGCATAAAATGCAACATTAACTGTGGCTTGTCCAAACATCGCAGCATGCAAAGGGGTTTATGTCAAATTTTAAACATTTAATTACAAGTAAGAGCATGTGTATTTCTTGTTCGATTGCTCCATGTGCATGAGGCTTGTTGAAAAGCATCGTACTGCTGCTCGTCTACATGTTTCTTGATTTTCAGTTGTTATGTTTACCTTTCAGGGTGTCTTGCTCAGCTCTCATGATGTCGATCAGGGAGTTCTCCAGAGTGTTCATGTTGAAGCTGTCAAATGACCTGGTTCGTTCCTACAGGGGACAGAGAAAAAGGACAAATTTCACTTCTTTCCTTCCCTCAGAAGGCATGTAGTTTAGATTCCTTTTTTGTTATTGTGGCAACCAGTGTTTAAAGTGGAGCAGCAGTCATTAGACTTATCTTTTAATGCAGCACTGACCTAATTAACACATAGAGACCAAAGCAAGAGGAGGAGACAGAGTTCCTAATTTGCACATGAAAATATGATCCGAGAACGTTGCTTCAAATACTAGCTGAACACCTCTGCGCAAGATCATAAAATATCACAGAATAATACAAAAGATATGACAGATCACATGCATTGAATCCATGTATTCTTTTGTATCTTTCTTTGAAGTGTTCAAAAACAAACAGCAGAATAAATTAATGTACAACTGTTTGCTAAAGTATTATATCATTCTGAGATCGACCTAAATATTTGAAAAACAGAGTGTTGTTTAACTCCTTAGTCAATAATCTATTTTATGTTCATTTTCATTCTGCTTATTGAAACACTTGCTACATTTAATCAAAATACTCCTGTTCAGAGTCTAAAATGCTTTGAAAAAAGAGATGGCATTGAAAACAAGCCAGAGAACAGCATGTCCACAGCTCCACCTTCAGCTGGGCCATCCTTGGCATACCGGCGACGCCACATATCTGTGTATGCACACATCAACATGTGTAAACACTCTCACACCCTTACAATGTGTATACACAAAATATGCTCTCACGCTGAAAAACACGACCCCGTCCACAAACAAATACTGCGAGTGGCACACTGATAAGCTTTCTCCCTCGACTCCGCCTCGGCCAAGTATGCAGCTGACGACAAGCGGCGACGCTAACAAACTCGTCTTGTTTCCTGCTTTTCAAAAACAAACAAAGACCAATATTTGACATTCATAACGTTATTGTTTTTATCTAAAGTGTCTAACATCCCAACTCCACCACATATCTGAACATTTCATCCCTTCCTTCTATTTTTACTATTTTTCCAGTCATTCTCTACAGTGAGTGTCACCTCAAAAATAGAAATTCCTTAAATACTGTCATAGTTCTCATCTGTGCATCAGAGATCCCAGACTTCAAAAGGCAGCGACTCCTCTGGCTACAAGCTGTTGCTCAGTAGGCTTTACCTTCAGTCTCAAAGAAGCTTAAAGATGTTTATTCTCCCAAAACTGTCAAGTTAAAACCTACTTTCTGCACTCATCTGTTTCAGTACTTCAAAGTACAGTTCTAAAAGTACAGTTCTTTTAGAAATTTCAGAGCCGAGATAAGCATCTAAGGAGACTTAAGTCGTGACAAAACCTAAAAGTTAAGATCCAAACTTAGCCACAAAATGAAATACTCGGTTTTCCCAGACAAAGGTCGGGTGGTGTGCACCTTTCTGCGGAGAATGGTACACAGTACTCTCTGTGTACCATTATATTAGAAATACATCCAAATATGACTATATGATTTGCTAAGTATGACATTTTCATCATACTAACTTTTAATAACGGTGGATGATCTTCAGACTGCAACGTAAAACATGTTTTAAGACACTCAGAACTTAATGAAGTCTGACAGGCTACTTGAAAGTCCAGACTCAAAGTATAGATTAGCACTCAGCATTAGGATAAGTGTTTTCTTTTGATCTGAACCAGAGCAATCAAAGTTCAAAAAGAAAAAGTTGAATGAGGTGTAGCAATATATATATATATATATATATATATATATATATATATATGTATATATATATATATATATATATATATATATTTATTTATTTATTTTTTTTTTAATTGCCCTATAGAATGTCACAAAAACTGTCAAAATTGAAACACATCTTGCAAAAACAGTAACTAAATCAGGAAAGATTTTGCTCAAAAATTTATCTGTAGGTCCCCCAACAAGCTAGCGGAGACTGTGTGATCTGCTGCTGCATCCTGTCTGATGTCACCTGCTCTATGATGTGGTCACTGAAATCACTTTAAACCAGTCGAAAAAGTTTACACAATTTAAAGCAAAATGCTCAGTTTTCCTATATGTTTTTTTTTTCTATAGACGACAATGTGGGAAATTATCAGAGTCACATCAAAACAAGAAAGAAACTGATCCACATAAAATGGAAGCTAGCAGGAGCAAGAGCCAAGTTTATTGGGCATAAAGTATTACCTATCTGTATCCAGTCAGGTGTATCTTTATAAACACATGGTAAAGCCTTCACTTTTAAGTGACATATTTTTAGAACATTAAGGCCACTTCTTTAGTTTAAATAGCCTGAGGTGGAGCAACTAATGAAAGAGCAATATTCAGGACAAGATTAAATGTGGTGTCATTTTATGGCTCCTTAAGCTAATATGTTTTCAGGCAAATACAGAAGACGGGTTTTACAAAAAAAAAAGTGTCAGACTGAAAATTGGTTTCAGAAACTTTGTTATGTTAAATGACTTACATCAGTAATGGGGACAAGTGAAACAATTTAAAATCCTGGCCAGGACATTTTGGGCCGATATCGATATTGGCTGATAGATGATATTTAATCATCTATCAGCCAGATGATAGATGATATTTAATCATCTATCAGTAGAGTGCATATTCCACTCTACTTTTGAAAGTGCAGGAGTGACAAACTTCATGACTTCTCTACTTTGGTTAAACGCCACCATCCTGCACTCCATCATTGTCATATCACCTGACACTTATTGGACCGTTACCGATGTGTCAGAACAAGCCAATACAATATTTGTATTGTATCAGCAATATCTGTATTGTACAAAGCCGATATTTGTATCAGCTTCTTATCAGCTGATACAAATATTGATGTGGATACACACTAACTCACCCACTGAGAATACAAGCAAATATAGTATGATACTTCCTTCTTAGGGTTTTATTGTATTGTCCTGTACAGTTTCAGTTCTGTCATGCCTATATGCCTTGTGATTGGAAAAACAAGGAAAGAAAAACAAGTGGAAAGTATGAAACAAATCTTGACAATAACAACACTGTACAGAGACTGCCTCTGTGACTGGTAAAGCTCAGAACTTGCACAAAAGGAATAACCCCAACATACCAGTCAACATAAGTAATATAGATGCACAGCTCCACTTTTCACTTGCAATGCTGTAGTTGAGTCTATGCAACTGTCTTGGGATTTTCTAGCATTTATTAAAAACCAGGTTAAAATCCTGGAGAACTGCAGCTTAAGTGAGTAAAGAAAGCCTGAGGGTGAAGGCACTGTGGAAAGCAAAGCTCATAGCGTACTCTGTTACCATGAACTCCACAGGGGTTAAATGCTACAGGGTTCAGAAAAACAGACCTACTTCTGTGAACCACATGACCCACACTCTGCCAGGCAGGCACCTCACTTTTTCATCCCCTCCCTGGAGTTTGGAGCCGCTTCTAAACTCAGAAGCTACTTTATGTGTCTGACGGGTTAAAGAGCGTAGTTACAGTGAGAAGTATTAACACCATCCGAAGTTTTGTAGTTTTACGGTCAAAATCCTTCAGTGTGCTTTTTTAGGATTTGGTGTGATACCCAAACACAAAGAAACTCATGACTGTAACAAGGAAGGGAAATGATACATGGTTTTCAAAATTTTTATTAGTAAAAATTTGAAAAGTGTGTCGTGAATATGCATTCTGCCACATTTACTCCTAAAATAATTTCAGAGGACTCAATTGATAGTCTTGTTAGTCACTTTTCTAATGAATAGAAAACTTCCATAAAAGAAACTATCTCTGGAAATAATCCCTGGAAATACAATTCCTACTGTGAACCAAGGTGGAAGAATAATGCTGTCAGTATTTGCTATTTTCTAGCAGGGACAAAAAACCTGATAAGAGTTGAAAGTATGATGTGTGGAGCTAATTCAGTTTGTCTCATTGATCAGAGCTTGGATCTGGTAATGACGTCACCCACAAGTTGAGTAAATTTTACAAGTCGCTAACTGCCATTAGCAATACTAACCAATAATGCATTTCTCATCGTTTTATGCATTTAAACATAAACAAATAAATACAAATAAACATTTTACAACACTATGCTGGCCACTGGCCTAACACGCTACAAACTGCATCTAAATTGTTTATCCTGGCAGCTTTCACTACATTCAACATATGTGGCAGTCATATTGCACACTAAAGTTGGGGCTGCTCGGTAAGCTCCGAGTCCAAAGTCCTGGTCAGAATTTCCTCATCCAGGGGACAGTCTTTGTTATACTTCACATCACACTGCAAGCCATCCCCACAGAGGAACATGGAAGTGGCAGCATTATGATGTCAGAATGCTTTGCTTTAGGACGAACAGGAAACCTGATCAAAATTGATATGAAGACAGATGCAGTTAAATACAGGGGAACCCTACAAGAAGTTCAAAGCCAACAAAAGCCTTCAGAGGTGGGACAAAGTTTATCCTCCTGCAGAACAAATATCCTAAATGTACAGCCAGAGCTACAATATAACAGTTAAGATTAAAGTATATTTATATTTTAAAATGGCCCAGTCAAAGTCCAGACCTACAAGAAATCTAATAAAGAATCTGTGGTAAGAATTAAAAGCTAATGTAAAAATGCTCTCTTTTTTTAATCTGACTGAGCCAACGTAAAGGAATGTGTAAAATTCAAAATCTGGAGGGAAAGAAAGCCTGCAAAGGCGTACTCTGGAAATTCTTGTAGCTGTAATTACAGCACATGGTCATTCTAAGAGATTTATTCATAGGGCTGAATACAAAAGTACATTACACTTTTACCATCCATTTTAAGATTATGCACAACCTTGTGTTGTTCCCATGAAATTCTAACTCACTAACATGTGTCCCTGTAATGTGACAAAATGAGAAAAAGCTTGGAGGATATGAAAATTTAGCAACACACTACAAATGTCTGAAAAACAAACACCCCAACTTGCTGAGCTGTAACCAAAATTTTAGATTTGTACAAGAGCAGATTTCCCACACTAACTGAAAGAACCTGCAAAAACAGAACTGACATGGTAGAACACACCCAGCGCACAACTCGCTCCCTCAAAACAAACATCAGCACGGGAATACAAGCCAAACTGGGTCTTCTGTTCTCTCATATCCTCCACAGTATCATATGCAAGGCTTGGGCCATTGCTTCAGGTCAAACAAAACAAACATTAAATACAGATCTGCAAAAGAACAGCACCTTACAACTGGAATCAAACCAAATTCCCAAACCACAATAAACAGATACAAGGAAGCTGAAGCAATTCTCGAACACAGCCACCGTCGTTTGAAATAATGCTGCTGTTATATTTGTCCTTGGTGTTTTGAATTCATTCTGTAGCTTTGGTACAATCAGTATGGACTGTGCTCTGCAGCTGGTAAAATTCAGCCCAGAGAAGTGAGGTGAGGGTGATTTATCATCAGATCTGTGTCTTCTAACTCAACAACTGGGCAGCTGACCAGCAAAGTGTTTATACATGACAGCTTGAAGGGCATGCACAGATACATTTGAGGACATCTGAAATGAGAAAGACTCAATTTACAAGGCAATCCGTGTCGTGAGTCCATGAGAAATTGCCCACAGTTAGAAAATGTCATAGGTTTAGCTCATAGTTTGTCATTTGTTGCTACATTGTTCGCTTCCTGCAGAAAAAAAAAAAAAGATGTGTTGCAGGATCAATAAACTATCTCACTCTATACCGTCTGTGGCAGGGTATGGGATTTAAACAGAGGCTAAAAGCCATGACACGCCTTTAAATAAGATGAGTCAGCAAAAAACACGGTGCAATAGGGTTCATTTCTACAGACTGCAAGACAACAGGCGCATGCTACAATTTATGAATCTTTCACCATGACCTAAAACATACATCCTACGCTGAGCTAACTGTACCTCTGAGATGTACTGAATAATTCATCCTATCTGAAAAAATAAATAAAATGATGGTGAGGTAGTCCACACTAAAAAGGAGATTATCTTTTATGATGACTGGTTGGTGGGAAGTGTCTTATCAGGCCAAATAACAATGACCTTTGGATACATATACAGGTGCTTTATTAGCACATTGATGAATATTAATTGTAATCATCCTTATTGTGATGTAGGAACATTTTTCTTTTTAGGTGAAAGCACTATAG
Source organism: Poecilia mexicana (assembly GCF_051168715.1). Classification (NCBI taxonomy): domain Eukaryota; kingdom Metazoa; phylum Chordata; class Actinopteri; order Cyprinodontiformes; family Poeciliidae; genus Poecilia; species Poecilia mexicana. The sequence continues at coordinate 9,557,227 of NW_028263383.1, read as the reverse complement.
TGTCGTGAGTTGTGGTTGGTGGTGGTGAGGATGAGCGCAGGGACCCAGCTTGAGATGAAGAAGATTAATTAAATGAAGAGAACAGCTCAAAAACAGTCCAGATCTCAGGCAGCACGGCAGAGTGGAAACACAGAGGCTTAGCACCGGTAGCAAATGAATTAAACAAAGATTGAAGCGACGAGCTAATGCCGACACAGGACTAAACAGTTCAACTGTGCCGGCAGACGAACTATCATAGACAAGGACCCGACAAGAGACAAAGACAACAGGTGGGTTTAAATACACAGGGAGGGTAATCAGGTAACCAGACACACCTGGGAAGCAATCAACGGGGAAGGCACAGAGACAACAGAGACTCACAGTACAAAAACTGAACACAGAAAACCCCTTAAAAATAAATACACAGAAACGCGGATCATGACATATACTACTTTCACCTGTACACTCATACATTTAGAGACACGGAGGGAAGAAAGGATATCCTACTTCTTTTAGGTCATTTCTTTGACTGAAATAAAAAGGCACTGACGGTACAATACAGAAATTCTTAAGTTAAATTTAATACCTTTTATAGACCTGTGGACTCCCTGTAGAGAATTTACAAACCTGGGCAATGCTCCCAAAACATTTAAAATTACCAGCACTGCAAAAAAGTTTATGCATTGATAAGCTGTTTGGCAAAACTTTGACCTACTGCTTTGCTGGAAGAAGATTTACATTGTATTATTTTTAATAGAAATGTGTATTTGATAGTTAAATCTTATCAACTGTGAAAGTTCTCAAGTGGAGTGACTTCAGATTTTAGCAGTAGTAGGATTTCTCTTTTATTGGCAAAAGACTACAAGCCATTTCTACAGCTAGCATTAGATATCTGTGTTGGTTTTGGTTGTATTTAACCAGAATGCCCTGCTCTTTAATCCGCTTCCAAACTTTGGAGCGGTCTCCGGTCCACTTGGCGTTCATTCCAACCAAACACAGATCAAGGTTTTTAGGCGGATCGCTTTTTTGGTCTGCATCAGAGTTTGATTGTGTATTCACACCTCTCCGAAAAAAGAAATGGACTTCCTGAGCAAACAACTAAACAGACCAAACAGGGCTGGTGTGATATGAATGCAGCCAAAGATTAAATTTACTAGTTAAAACACTTCAGAAGTCTACTGGATGTATTGGATCTAATTAAAGTAAATAATTAAGAGAGCTAAAAAGAAATATATGCCACACTTGTATGCATTTGTGGCATGCATCACAATATCTGTGCTCCATCATATCAAATCCCAATAACATACAAAGTCTGTTGACATGACGTCATGAATTGTGAAAAAGTATAAAGAGTACAGGTCTTTTGCAATGACCCCATGTGTACTGTAAAGTATGACATATTCGTGAAGAGACCAGCATACCGTTTTACCATAGCACCTTCAGAATTTAGGCACTCTGCACCACAGAGTCCAGACTTGCTAATTTTACATGTTATTCATCATCAGCAGCTGACAAGTCAGGCACCTGTTAAAATCTAGCAAAATGTTCTCCGAATTAAAATGCGTTAAAGCTGCTTCTGTTTAATTAAAAAGAGAATAAGAGGTTGGAATTTAAACCCCGATAAGAATTTTTGCAACATCAGGTATAAATATTTCATCAGATTTACATTGTGTGGCGTAGCACAGATAGATATAATGCAAGAGGAAGCATTTTTTATGCTTGTTACCTGACAGGTAATGAAGAATGAAAATTCTGGATCTAAATGAGATTCAAGGATTTTATAGTCAAGAGGTAGTTTGAATCACTTCAGAGATTAAGTTGGAAATTTTAACCTCCGGTCACTTATAAAAAGGCAACAACAAGAGAAAGGAAACCAAAAATGAAAAAGGAAGGCAAGCAAAGCATTGTAAAAAGAACAGAAAGGAGGGCAGGAAAGGGAAGCAGATTGCCCTTTTGATGCCATTTCTCCTTGTCGAATATTTCAAAGACCCATAATGACACAAAATACTCCCAACTGTCAAAACCAACCAATTGCTCAGTGTTGGCTGAACAGCTCAATAGTGTGTGCATGAGTGAATTTAGGGCAGTTTTAACAGGAGTGGCTAAGTTACAGCAGTATTTGTTCAGCTCTAGGATTAGTTCAACCTTAACTGACTCCTGGTAGAAGCGACACTTTGCTTAGCCTTCTTCCTTTATCAAAACACGTGGAGAAAACCATAGGCTTGGGACTAATTAGGAGTCCAGCACAGACACGCATGTGCAGAGAGATGCTCTGTCTTCCTGTTTTCAAGCGTCTGCCAGGGGTGTGAAGAGGCTACAATGAGGCTTTAAAGAGCAGAGTTGGGCAGCTTAGACCACTCAGTTGGAAACACAAGGTACAGATGACATTTGCAAGCTTGCTATTGTGCTGCTCAAAATATTCTGTAGTTTGGCAAGCACATATCACACAATTACTTTTTTTTTCACAAACATCCATTAGTTTCCATTTTAGTTTGTTACTATCATATAATAACCATATGCATAAGAACATTTGCAGGTGAAGAGCTAAATCACCTTGGAATGAAGAGAGAGAAAGAAAAGAAAACAGCAAAGGTTTTGCATGTGAAGCTGTCTGTGGTTTCTGTTCTGTTTAGAGTCAATTCCCTCTGGAAAAACAACCATAGAGAAGTGAAAAGATAGAAAGTACAGTTTGTAGTAATACTTGGGGTGTAACTATAGACACAGTTACATATACCCAAACTGGATCCAAAATTGGGTGCAGTATAACAGCAAAAAGAAACCAATGTAAATGAATAGTAGGTTCTTTTTTTACTCTTTCAAACAGAAAGTAACCCTAGAAGCAGATGCAGATGAAATGAGCTCAGTTACTGATATGTTAGGAGGCTCAAAGCAGTAGGTTGTGTACATCAACGCAGGATGTGTTAAAATAAAAAAAAGGAAAAAGAAATTCTTAACGTATGCATCCCTCCTTGTCGAATATTTCAAAGACCCATAATGACACAAAATACTCCCAACTCTCAAAACCAACCAATTGCTCAGTGTTGGCTGAAAAGCTCAATAGTGTGTGCATGAGTGAATTTAGGGCAGTTTTAACAGGAATGGCTAAGTTATAGCAGTATTTGTTCAACTCTAAGTTTAGAGCTGAACAAATACTCTAATCATTTAGAGTATGATTAGAGTATCATACTCTAATATGATACTCTACTCAAAACTCGCACAAAACCCCGACAACAAATTCTCTAAAGTATGCATCCCTCCTACACGTTACCTTACAGACCTAGTATCTCATTTGACATTTCTGTTACAAATTTCAATTCAGTTTAGTATGAAGTATTAAAGCAAATTTTTATTAATTTCTATCTAGCTAAATAATGTCCAACAAGATACATGTTAAGTTTATTTAAGTTCAAACTGGAAAATTTTTTTAAAAATGAGTGATTTTTTTATTAATTTGGCCAAAACGTCTTTCTGGCAGGATTGTCTTGAATTTAACCACTTGCATATTTCCAACAACTCACTGGCTTCAGTGCCGCTGCTGAATACAAACATCCCCGTGGCATGATTCTGTCACCACCATGTTTCACAGTATGAATCGTGTTCTACTTTCCACGCTTCTATCAAGGCCACGTATGGCCGACAGATGATCATTGCTTAAGCAAGCATATGAATTCATATGTGCCATTTAAAAAATATTTTTTAAAAACTAAAAAGGGTGATGTTTCAATTAATTTGGCCTGGATTTCATGTTAAATAAAATGCAGTATAGCTAAACGCTATAAAATGTTGGCTTGGTGCTATTTGTTAAGAACTTTGATTCCATTGGGTGTTATTGTTGGCAATTACTAAAATATCAGGTACACCAAATCTCCTGATGGCAACTACAAACTAGTCAGCAAAAATTGCAACTGATGGAAAGGACATGAATTAAATATGCTATAGGCTTGCTATAAGCATGTTGTTATATGACCTTTGCACTTACAGTATCTTTGGGATCTGTCCCTAAAATGTGTACTGTTCATTTAAAACAAGCAGGAAGGTCTTCAAGGTCCTGTTTCTCATCATCACCACTCATCCTTACATTTCTTTGGAATGGAGTACTTTACATAGTAACTTACCCATTCTGCTTTGGCAATATTTTTAGAAAAATGCACACTCAGTCCTTATTGGTTATTTGACTGACTCATCTTCCATCTGAATGGTTGTCCCCATTGTGCCATGATGGTCAGATGGATCTCATCACACGTCTACACAATATTAATGTTTTTTTTTATTCTGCATTTGATCCAGCAAAAAAATAAACTTTGAACCGTAGTCAACTATATTTCCCCACTTTTCTACTCACTGTGTAAAATCAATTAAATTTATACAAAGATTGATGTGTTTCCTGGGAAATTTTTAAATACCACAGGGGCAAGCAATGTCATTTTCAAAAATATATATTTTATTCACATAAAGCATATGCACTGAACTGAGGAGAGAGTTTAATAATGTCCTTTTATATGTTGGAAGGTTTCTGAGCTGCACAAACAGTGAGAGGGGAACAGTAACCAACAGTAATGCAGGTGGCTTACTGAGACAATATCCTGGCCTGGCTCACTTTCCTTCAAGCCCTGCAGGTCTTGACCTGGTCACAAGCCAAATTTCAGTCCAAATCAGCCCAGTGTGTGCACCTGACATAACAGCAGGTCGAACAGGTGAGGATTCAGGGGAGAAGCAACATGAAAGAGAAGCTAAACCAAACTATATGGAAGTAAAAATGTTTGGTTAAAAAGCACATACTGGTTGAACAGGGCATTAGCAGTAGCTCGGCTGGATACAGGCCCATTCTGAGTATTACACTGTGCTAATATTTGAAAGCTTCAGTGGTGCAGGGAAACGTTCCACACACTACAGTGCTTCAAACAACTTTAAAATAGTGTTTTTTTCATTTACTATTGTACAAAAATCCAAGGCATGAGGCAAACAAAGAGGTTTGATCCTTGCAGTTACCCATTATAAAGCTCCGTTTTCTAAAGAAAACCCATTCCAAATGAACAATCCAAAACAGCTCTGTAAAAACCTATCGATCTGAAAACACGCAATCAAGCAGCAGAGTGAGACTGTAGTTTCAGTAAGCTTAGAAAGGCCAAACAATGACGAGTGTAAAGCAAAAGCCGTTGATCCCTCATCTGCCGCGTCGGTGCTAAAATGGGAAGTATGTGAAGCAGTTGGAGAGCTTACAGTGGGAAAGTGTGACATCGGTTCCTCATGGGGACCGTTTAGTTCACAAACTGTTGTCCTGTTTAATTTACTAAAACCTGGGAGCTTGTGTTGCATTTTGTAATCTGGTGTAAAAACATGTACAGAAAGGATGTTTTTAAAAATAAAACAAGAAAACTTCATTTTTCAGATCTTATTGAAAATGAAACTAAATTGAAGGGAATAAAATAAATTGTCCAAAGCTGATTCTAATAGAACTTATGAGATACGTTGTCATCTATTTTTTAAGATATTGCTTTAAATATTAGCTATAACAGGGTTTATCTGAGTTTTAGTAAACTAAACTTGGATTTAAATGTAAAACCAACATAAATTATGAAAAATAACTTAACTTATATCTAACATAAACAAGTTAAATACGACTGAGAACTTAAATTAGTATTTTTAAGCTCTGGCATGTGATTTGCGTGTTTTTATACAAAGGTTACCCAACTTCAACACCTCTCAAAAGCATGCCGTATGCGCCGCAAGAGTAACATTGGGTTTCTAGGAACCATTAAAATGCCTGTTTTTCAGGTAGAATTCTTTAAAAAATTTAATCTTCAATGATGAACGAGTCAGTTGTGGATAATAGAAGAATGCTTGGATTTTAATCAAGCAAAAAACATTCAACTTAAAGTCAGTAATCCGGTTTTAGGAGCAAGTTTCTCAGGTTTCTAGTAAAGAGTGACAGTTTGGGGATATTTGTCTCTCCACAAAACGTAATGCTTCCCTGTATCATATGGTAGTTATGCATCGATCAAATGTTTTCCAACCGGTACAGTTCAGCAGTTTTCCTTGTGGTCTGATTGCCAATTTCAGTTTTGATCCTTAACACAAAGAAGAGAAATTATACACATTTTTTTAATACAGCATTTTAACTCATGCTAACCTTTGGCTGATTTTTTTGTATTTTTTTTGTATTTTTTTTTTAATTAAACTTAAAAAAAGAAACACACACTGTAAGGTTAGTGTATGTGTTTATATAGAACAATAAATATTGGGAGACCTGAGTTTTAATGAAATATTCAAGATTCCCAGAATTTAAATCAATCAAGGATAACAGTCCTATTCCAGTCTATGGCAGACTGACTGGAGCTTCTCTGTCAACACGGTTTGTAGCTCTGCCTGAATTCATCAGCAAATGTTACCCGTGTGTTTATCAGAAATAAAATTCATGAATCTAGAAGAAAGAAAGGGAGAAGCAAAAACTGAACAGTCATTTAATCACTTTAAGACATAAGTATAAATGTAACATATGACTTAGTAGTTATGACTTACTACATAAGAGTTTGTCATTTAGCAATAGTTTCTATAGTAACAGCTTTAACACTGCAACAGAATAAATTTGCCCCGACAAATAAAACACTCTGAAACTGAGTTATGTAACAACATTCTAACATCAAATATTCTTCCACAAAGGTAATCGCTATCAAGATTAAAGCTTAGTGGGATTAAGTTTTTATTTCTAAAGGATTCAAAATAAATGAACCCCAGCAGTACTAATGTTTTGCTGGAACAACATTCTTCATAATTTCTACTGGCAAACAATAGAAACTCCAGAGGAAGCATTCACAGCTACATCTAGCTGTTGCCAATCTGCATAATGAGATCAGAGGTTTTGATGTGCAGAAAAAACAAAGGAAATATAAATAATAAAATCTGAATGCCTGGTAAGTTACACTGGCAAAATAAGTTTGAAATATTTATAACAAGTCTAGTAGCAGCCATCTTAGTATTTCCTTTAGATCTGTTTAAGGCTGGTAAACAAATAAGCCAAAGATAACTCCCAGTGGGCCACAAAAGAAAGTTCCGATGGCAAGAATAACAGCAAATATAAATTTTTTTGGGAAAATCAATAATGATTTGTGTTTTGGAGCCTCCGAGGAGTAAAATGTGACCTATGTGTCGTTGCCTGGGAAACTGCCGGAGTTATCCGAGCAGCACTGCCATCAGATTCCCTTTTAATTACTGCTTCCCTAAAGTACAAGTTATCAGATGAAGGTCAGTTAAGCATGAGCGTGCCAGTGCCTGGGAAAAAAATGAAAAGGGTTCAGTATACAACAAAACACATTAAAAGAAATAGAGGTTGGGTAGTCATCTGAAAGTACAGCTGAAGAGGGGAAGGAAGAGATGGACAAGATCAACTTCAGGGAATTTACCACCCAAAAAGACAGCTAAGATCTCTGCTCCGTTCATACCGGGGAGGATTGTGGCTAACAACGAAGACAAATTCTGAAACTATGTATGGAACCACAAGAGGTCCGAGAACACCAGTGTGTTGGACACTTTGTTCCAAGTCTATTACCAAACAAATCCTGAATACAAATATGAACAACAGACCACCTGCTGCACCATCTGACCAAAACAGACAGCGACAACAAGCCACCTTCTTAGATTAAGCCATTTTTTTTAAGTCTTGCAACTTGTTGATAATTTTAATTGTAAAATTGTCTAGTTGTTTTTGTCAAATAGGTTGCATTTACATAACTCTCTCCTTCACACAGAAAAGCCATTCACAGCCCCATGCCCAATCTGCCCTTACAGAGTCAAGATGCCAGGAGGACAATGCTACTTTCAGCCACACATAACAAGCTGCAGCTACAGCCACACAGTCCCTTGCTGGGATTTGGTGTTAGACCAACACAAAACAGTGTATAATTGTGAATTGAAAGGAAAGCTATAAAAAATGTTCACATGTTTTGCAGCATGCCTGTGTATTCAGCACCCCTGAGTAAATACTTTGTAATACTGGTCAGGACTATTTAAATTTGTTGGATAGCATTTATCTTAAATTAGATTCTCAATTAGATATGGATGTTCATGGAGGCAGATTAACATGTGGAGTAAACCATTCTGTTATAGCTTTGGCTGTGTGTTGCAGGTTGTCATCAAGCTAGAAGATAAAGCTTTTTTGTTTCACAACAGATTTTCTACCAGGATTTCCCTGTCTTTTGCTCCACCCATCTTCCAATCAAGTCTGACCAGCTTCCCCTGAAAGCTGGCCCTGCTGAAGAAAAGCATCCACCCAAAGGATGCTGATGTCAGACGGGTTAGGTGTGTTTGGAGGGATGTGCAGTGTGTGTTTAGTCACAAAAGATTTCTGCATGCAGGCCATGAAGTTCACTTTCTTCTCACCTGGCCAGACCAGCCATCTTTCAGAAGTCTGCTGTGTAGACATCTGAAAGTCTACCAGAAACAAGTCTAATCAACATGGGTTTTTTTTTCTATTATCTATCAGATTTTTGGAATTAAACTACCAGGATTGTATTTTAACTCCAAAAATCCCACCTGAGCAGAAATCCACTGCTTTCAGCTGGTCAGTGGATTTCTGTAACTTGCCAATGTAGGTTGATAGCAATATCTTCTTGGTTGCAGTTGGTTTCAGGAAATGGGTGAAACATTGCTCCATCTCTTGTTTAAAGATTGGGAATACTGTTTTATCACCTAATCCTTCTGAAAATCTTTCCAGAAATGATTGCATTCCTTCGTCTTTATCCTGATGTTTGTTCACTAACGTTCTCTAACCGAGGACTTCATAAGTGTATTTTCTTATCAGGTGATTTCTTGTTTTAAAGGATACTCCCACATTGTGTTGAGCGTCGTTTGCCTTCGCCTTCCAGTATGTTACTTTGTGCATACAACACATACTTCTGCCCAAGATAAATTGTAATTTTTGGTTGTAACTTTACAAAATGTGAAAATAAATAAATGAATAAATGAAAAAATGTTAAAATCAAGAAGTATAAATACTTTAGCCGAGCTAAAGTGTTGTATGTACTTTGAAAATGATGTCAGCAATAAAAGGATTCAAGAAACTGAATCATGACTTTGAGTAAAATTACATTTTGGATGAAAAAGAGCAGGATGCTAATTCTGTATTTTGATATTGATTTAGACAAGAAGACTTGTGATGAGGTTGAAAGGAAGTTATTTCAGCTACACAAACATAATTGTACTTTATATATAGTGGTATTAATTAGTTCAAACAGATGGTCATGATGTTCTCTTTTTCTCTGATATTTATGTCCCGCACTGCAGTGAAGTGGACACACTTAAAGTGTGACAACATTTTAATCATTATGTAATGCAATACAGTAACTGAAAGTACAGCTTTCTTCTGCTTGCATAAAACTAAACAAGACCAATACTTTCCTTTTTTTTTTTTTTACTAAAAATGTGTCTAAAATGCTTTAACGACCACAAGAAAGATTTTAGCTATCAACGTCAAACTTGGTTTCCAAAAATGTACTGCTAAACCTGAAGCCCACCAACAAAGATTACTTACTGTTTACAGTAGCTGTCTGACTGTTAGATTGTTGATTTAGGTTTACAATGTAACTACACAAACAGTCAAGGCAAGTTAAGACATGTCAGAACAAAGTCCTTCCATTTTAACCTGTGGAACCCTGTGACTGACTGATTGCAAATGGAGAAAAATTAACAAAATAGTTAGGAAGGTCTTAGTTGTTAAAAACTAAGTTGACTTAATTTGGAACCAGCATGCTGACAGAATACAGATACAGCCTTGCAAAACAGTTGATCCATAACCCTCAAAATATTTCACCAATGATGACCCGAGCAACATTTGACCAGCAGGTATTCTATGAGAAAGTAAATGAAGGAACAGACTACTGACGTCCCAGAAAAGGTTTTGAAAATGACAGTAAGCTCAAATGAACATTTGCTCCTACCCAGACATGTTAAATAAATTCTGAGTGCACAACATATTATGTTCATGTAGTAGTTTCAGAATTTCACATAAACAGTATGAAAGTATGGGTGCATCGTTCCTTGAAACAACAGTTCAGGTCAGTGTTTGTGGTGAAGGGGATATTTCTAATCATATTTTGGGCCACTTTGTAACCACTACAGCATTGTTTTAACTCTTATTGTTGCTGACCATATCCATCTTCTGATGGACACTTTCAGCAGGATAATCCAGCAGCACATCACAAAGATCACCTTATCTTGTTGAACTGTTTTTGGTTTAAGTCATACAATGAATTTACAGTACACTCATGGCCTTCAGAGTCACAAGATCTCAATACAACAGAGTCTGAAAGACTCAGTGGTATGAGTTTTTCATGAAGGATGTGTAGAGGATAAATCTGCAGCAACTGTTAATAGTGGTATTGATGAATAATATTATTTCTTGTGGATTTCTATCTCCATGCTTATCCTAACTTCCTCCAAATGATGTGGGCCATTTTATTGTCTGAGGATAAGTATTATGTTTGCAACTACAACAGATTGAAACCCTTTACGTCAAAGAAGCAACTAACCAGGCAGGCTCATGAAGATAATTTAGTTTCATTCAGATTATCTTGGTAATTTCCGATCGTTTTCACTGAAGCCGTTCTCCGTCTCTTCATTCCTAGCTGCCTTTTCCATTTCCCATTCCCCATCTTTTGACTAAATCAAATGCACCCCTCACCCATCCTCCTCCCAGCATTGCCTCCCCTTCCTCCTTCCACCAACGTGGCACACGCCACTGCAGTGATATATCCATGTGACTCACCACAAGGGACATTCAACTGTGAAAGTGCAGAGTCCAGTGACAGCTTTTACACAGTAACAAGCAAATTGTGCAAATCCATGCCACCCCCCATTTCTAAAAATAGCAGCAGTGCCACATAGTGGTAGCTTAGAAGAATATTGTTTGGTGAAATTATCACAAGAAAACTGACCTGAAAAGGGAAAATGTTATCACGACCTACTCCATCATCCATCCATGACTTTGGGTTGAAGCCGGCGGGACTGTTTCTGGGGTACTTCTGGGATGCCACGTGGTTGTTAGGGAAGGTCTTCTTCAGTGGAGAGATGGAATTGATGGGAGTCATCCCTCCATTAAGCCCACGACGATAATCTCGGCCCTGAGATCCTCCCCAGCCGCCGCCTCCACTTCCGTAGCCTCCTCCAGGACTCCAAGAGGTGGAGGAGCCAGGGGATGGAGAGGGGCTCTGGTAGCTGGCCGGACCCCAGGGGGATGGGGGTTTGTTCAAGCTGTTGGACAAATGCGGCAACTGGTTGAAAGCCGGATTCCTGTGCGAGAAGGGTGGCGGTGGGTGGGGGGAGGCTGGGGAGCGTCGGTGCTGCTGGTGTTGGTTGTGGGGGTGTTGGAAATGGGGGTGAGGCGGCGGGGCAGGGTGGTGCTGGGACAAGGCCGGAGCCGGTCCAATTTGGGGTGAGAAGTTTCCCCCAAACCCTGGGCTGACGTGGTGTGAGAAGTTCTGGAACAGCAGAGGCCCGTTGTTAGCAGAGGCTGGGTTAAAAAAGCTGACGTCCTCGTTGATGATTGTTGACGGTGCAGGTGGGATGGCAGCTGACCAGTTGTTAAAGCCAGTAAGGGATGACGAGGTTGTGCTCGACTGTACCGGGCCTGTTCCGCCTAGACCAGATGTCTCCTGATAATCAAATCCAGTCAGGACAGGTGACTCAAGACGAAGCTGCTTCTCTTTTCCGTTGCTGCCCTCTGACGTGCCATTCTCTGTCTTGACTTCCTCTGATCGGGATTTTTCCAGTTCTGCAATTATCCCGCCACCGCTCCCAGTCTCCTGGTGACCCCCAGGAGATAACTGCTGCTGTTTTTCTTGAGTTTCTTGCATTTCCTGTTGCTGCTGTGCTTTGGGCTTCTCTGCGCCCCCGAGGATTTCGTCTTGCACACTGTTGTGGGTGGCAGAGGTAGGGAAGAGCCAGGGAGAACCTCCCGTAGTGCCATTCCCTGTGGCTGTAGTGCTGTTTATGAAAGCAGCGGGGCTCTGAGACACATTCTGGTGGTGGTGCTGGGGCTGCAAATGCGGGTGGATTCGGACCGGGAAAGCAGACTTGTTGCCAGTGTTGTTTTGAACTAGGACTCCGAACCCGTAATCCCCCATTTGTTCTCTCCCCCCAGAACAAATGCTATTCTGCGATCTCTTTGGTCAGACTGTGAAAAAAGCAAACAGAAAGGCATGCAGGTTAGCACTCAGTCCTTCATTGCCCAATATATCAAGGGATCTAGGATTCACAACTGGTGATTCCACATCATCACATAAAAGGTTTTCTTTTTTTGCTTTTGGGTTCATAATTCAGAAGTGGCAGCCTAACTTAAGTAATATAATATTGGATATTGCTTCTCTTTCAGATAAGATGGTGAGAAGAATATCTTGCCTAAAAAATTTTGCACTATCGATTAAAATCTGAGGTTAGCTTCCCCTGCTTCAAAATGGGTCTATATATAAACACCTACATCTTTCAGCTTCCTGGCTCATTACTCAAACAGAAATTCTGAATTTACTTTATTGTGTCCAAAAATATGATGATATATGATCTCTTTTCCGACACAAAAGAAGTGTCCCAAGTCACTTGGAGCTGTAAAAATGAAAAAATAAATAAATAAATAAATAAAAAATAAATAAAATCTTTTCAGTTTCATAAAAACATGCTTTCTACCAAAATCGACTTACATTAATGTCAGTTGTTCAGTGGAATCAATCAGTTTTCAGGTTCATTGGTCAATCAGTCTGAAACTCAAATATCCAATGTCTTTTTTTCTTATAAATGAATACATCAGAAGTAGGTACTACCAGGAGGCACAAGTCTTGCAGTGATAAGGGTGTCAAAATTAGCTATTTTGAGAAAAAGTTAAGTAACATGTGAACGTGTTATTTGTGTACCTCAACACATGAAAAAGTCATACTGCTAACAGTAATTAGAACTGTACCAATTAGGAAAACCAAGCCTGGTCATGACGACATCTCTACTCCAATTTTCAAGACATATCAAGTCAATATTAAACTGTGGATGACATCAAAACTTTCTTCAGATAACAGGAAGGCTTTGTTTTGTTCATTTGAGCTTTTGGAACTGGATTTAGAAAAGTTGGTACCCTTTTCAAAAGCTAATAGTAAAGGTAAGAATCTACTTTCTCCAGAGAAAATACACACAAAAGGACTAATTTTAGAAATATTGGTTGTATTGTTAATTTAAAGGCAGCTATGAAGACATAAGTGTCTAAACTGCTAAAGTCAGTTGTCAACTATGTCATCATTTTGTTTGTGTAATAAAAGATTATTAAAAATTAGTTTTCCTGAGAATGCCTTTTCATGCACCCAAAGTGAAGTCAACTTTGTTCCAGCATAAATAATTAGTGATCAGAAATGCCAGAAAGGCTATGAAATGATTTGAATGCTATTCTCATATCATCCCATATATTGCCAAAGTTCCAAACAATGGCAAGATGATACATTGCTCATATAAATCTAAGCTGTAGAAACTAATTGTTTTGTTTTTTTATTGTTTTTTTTTTGTTTGTTTGGGTTTTTTTGTAATAAACAGGGCATATGTTGCAAAGGATAAAAGATAGTTAAATAGTGGAAATTGACAGCATGTACAAATTATAAAGGGGATATTTTATTTCCTCTTGCAAGACTACTTCAATAACATCAGATGGTATGGTTGTTAAAAACAGAATTTAAAAATTTTGTATTAAGCAAGACATTTTAAAATGACATCACGGCTAATAAACTAGGAACACTACTCCAAGATGCAAGATCCTGAATTAGTATATTGATATTTAGACTTTTAAAGAAAAATCAGCAGGTCAAAGGTTTCACAAAAATTGGGAGTCTACCAAAAATGTTCTATTTAATGAATCCCTGTAGCAGTCGCAAACAGATTTAGAAGTGGCATTTTATTATACAAATGCTAAATACATTTTATATGTATTCTGTAAGTATAAATAGTCAATAGTAGCGGTTATTTAAATTTAATTATGGACACCTAATAATAAACCATGATCATATGAGCTGACCCTTAATACAACCGAGGAAAAAAACAAGTCAACGTTCCATCTTTAGCTAATTATAACCCCGTGACGTTGCCAGTTTGTAAGAGCCCAGCTGAGCTCCAGTCAGCCTCCCGTAAAACCAGAAACACTGCTGTGTCGAGAACAGGCAGCAGAAAGAGGAGGAGGTTTTCAGAAAGGCAAATTAGCTGACAGGCATTGAACTACAAACAGCACGACAACGACACGAACACACAAACGTAATCAATCGGACAATGTTTAAAATATGACCACTTAACCGCCTTAACGTTTGGGAATAAAACAGTCGACCTTGCTTTGACAGCTGTCAGCAGGAAACACTATGATCAAATTAAATCGAAGATAAGTTTCAGTTTGGGAACAACGTTTCACATCTAACCAGACAATATGTATTTTTCATTTTTTTGTCCTTATACTCCTGCGACAGTCGTTGACATACAGCCAGTTATAATTTATAAAGGTGACCAGGGAAGTTTTTTATCCGTTGCTAACATTAGCAAGCTAGCTATTAACGGCTGTTAGCACAGATGCTAGCTCGCTGGACAGGCTGTGTATGCGGGCGAGTAAAAATCATTTTCACCTTCTGATCACCCCCTTCGACCTCGGAGATGCCTTTTTGTCGAGCTCCTTTGCTTCGGGCTGACAGCGAGAAGATGTCCTTGAAGCGATGAGTGCGGCAGGCAAAGCTTTTCAGAGGCGATTTAATAGCTGACTCGTACAGTGCAGTCGGTCAGCTTTTTTTTCTCTCTCTCTCTCTCTCCCTTCTCCTGACGTGTCCTGCCTCTCAATGACACAGCTCTCTATCTGATGCCTCTGATCTGGACTCGATCATCGAATAGCTTTGTTAATGTGGCAGCTGAGCGGGGTTCCCTTTTGAGCCTTATTCGATCGGTTTCATTGTCCGTTTGACTTGGGGTTATTTTTTGCTTGCTGTCTTTCCTACAGAGCCAGCCGATCCTTGTGTGTGTTTCTTGGCTGCCCCTCTCTCCTGGAACCGACCGTGGCCGAATGACAGCGAGAGATCAGCCGAGGCACGCTTCCGCTTCAAGGACCGCCCAAACCACCGTGGCTCCGCCTCCAAGGAGGCACACCTCGATACGCGATTGGACCGGGTAGTCAGTGATCTCGCCCAGTTTTTTCATCCTTTAGCAGTCATGCACCAGTAACACACCCATAATATCAATATGTACTGCCCACGGAGGTCAGGAAGACAGAAAAAGACTCCTCCCACCTTTCTCGATGCGGCCGGTAGCAGGTCGTGAGAAAAATGAGTACCCCCGGCCCACTTCCCTTTTAGAAGGATGGAAAGAAAATGAGAATCTCTTTAACCAGGCTTTATCTTTCATCTAATGCTCCTTTGTTGTAAAAGATGGAAATTAAATAACGCGGATTTATATGCAATGCATGCATGATTTTTTATTTATCTTTCAAAATATCTTCTTTCTGTAACCCAACGCTCTAAACATAATCATCTTTACATTATGGTTCTCACAGCGCCATACAGATTGCTCTTCTCTGCCTTTTTTGTCAAGTTCTATCCTAATTTTCCGATGTTGAATAAAAGATAAGATAAGATAAGATAAGATAAGATAAGATAAGATAAGATAAGATAAGATAAGATAAGATAAGATAAGATAAGATAAGATAAGATAAGATAAGGAACTTTAAAAATAGTGTGAAATTTTGAAGAGAAAGGAAAATGATACATAATTTTTAATGTATTGCCAAACAAATTCAGCCACCTTTCCTCTAACACCTCTGGATTAAGGTGTATTGTTTTGTTTCCTGGTTTTCTAACAGCTTCCATTCGAAAGTAGTTTGTAGAATAGAATACGCATTAGCATCTTTGTTTTTGCACCACTTTAGATGAGGGGCAGTAATTGTGGTGGGTTCATTAGAGGTAAAAAGTCACATGACTCCACAGCTACTTAGATAATGCATAAGTTGATCTGCGTAAGTTCACAGAAATAATAAATATTACAAATTTTTTGCATAGAGCACGGAACTGCAACACATTAGAACCGATCATGAGATATGCAACAGAAAGCATGCTAGCAATTGGTGTGATCAAGCAGATCAGCAAAGACATGTGATAATGTGTTAGTTTCGGAGTTATCTGTGCAAAGTTTAACATAAAATCAACACCATCACTAATGAACCCAATGCAGCTAAACACAATGTTATATTTTCACACGGGAACTTTGCTCCACTAGAATTACATTTTGTATTGTAACCTTGCAGGTCTTGTTTCAGTTATTGTTGGATTACTAAACACAACCAAATAGAAACAGTGCTATGAAAACACAATTATCCCCATTAACAATTTCCTCTTTTGGTTTTTGCATTTTTTCACACTTAATATTTAAAATTATTACATTTATCCTAATGTCAGGCAAAAAATAATATAATTCAATACAACTGTTCTTCTGATCACAATTGGTGAAGAAAAATAGTTATCTAAACCAACCTATTTGAACATATGATTGCTCCAAAAAAGTTTAATTTTATCAACCACTTCCAGCCGTGATTACTGTCAGACCTGTAGAATTATGAAATCTCTCAAGTGGAGCCTGTCTAACAACAGAAAGTAGCCTTAAAGCAACACACCATGGCTAATCAAAAACACATTTAAAACAGATGACATGACATAAATCAGTCTGGCTAAGGGTTAAACACATTTCAAAGGTTCTGACACTTAGGGAGTGGTCCTGTTCTGCTACTTAATGCAGTTTAACTCAGTTCTGTTCAGCTCTACCGAGCTAGTGGAGGGTTAGCTGGAGCTCCAAGGAGGAGCTTTCTAGAAAAAGGCGGTGCTTCGTGAGGGCATTCAGGGAATGCTGTCAGGGGACGTTCAAGGATTTCTCAAACATGTATGTATAAAAGCAAAATTTCATGTTTCATATTGATAAGAGAATAATATTTTAACATGATATAAAATTCAAAAAGTCAATCTTACGTAATATCTCCCCTTTAAAGAGCAGACATGAGAGTATCATCAATCTTCTGATTTTCTAAGACGTTAAAGAATGGCCTCATTATGTATGTAAAAGAACGCTACAATCTGCAACATGTGCAGTATTCTGTTATTTCTATTGTTTTACAGTGTGACATAAATGATCAACAAACACAACTTATCTTGCAACAGAAATTTCCACAATTCTCTTACTCCACTCTCCTCATGTTGGACAATCCTGACCACATTTCTTCATCCACCCACACTACTCCCCACGTATCTTTATCAGCTTCCCTGTCCTCTTTCCTCAATGTCCTTCCCTCCTGTTTGGTCATTATCATAGAGGTCATCAAGCTGCTTTGACTCTGTCAGTCTGACCGACTCTCAAATGGCAGTATTACATGCAGTTGAAATGGCTATCTAATAAATCTGTCACTTCAAGTCCAGCTGGGAGGGAGTGATAAATTAGAAAAAGCTGCAGTGTCCTGCATTATTAAGCACACACAGGAAGGATGAGCAGGCGAGGGGAGATGATTAAAACAATCCGATTAAAAAAATAGATTACATGTCTGATGATAACAGTTCTCAGCTTCCAAAAATTATTCAGGCTCGTGCATTCCTGTACATTCAAAGACACAAAAAGCCGAATATTCTGAAATCACAACAGTAGCTCCTTTAGAAATAAAGTTTCCCTAATGATTTCTCTGGACCATTTAGCTTTAAGTGTTGTATGATTGAACAAACAACTTGGGAATTTTGAAAAGCAGCAACTGAGGGAGGAAGTTTCAATCTATTAGACAATTTTGAATTCATACTACTGAATGAGCCACAGGTGGTTTTCTTTTGGTTTTGAATGACTTTGATTCCTTCAAACATTATTTTTGCCATTGTGCCCAACAACTTAATCTTTGTCTCACCTGATCATAAAGCTCAATTAGTCAAGCTGTAAATATTAGTCAAGCATAAAGATTGTGCTTTTGGAGCAGAAACACATCAAAGCTGTGTTTGGAGCTAATAAAGCAGGCTAACATTAAGAGTCTAGAATGGCCATAACCTCAGTCCAATTTGAAATTTATGGACTATGCTTAAAAGCAGTGTTGGTGGCAGAAAATCAACCAGCTGAGACATTTTCTCCCACTTGTGCCAAGCAGAGGGGGCAAATGTCCAGCCAGAATTATTTTTCGGTTTTCTTGATGACTACAAAAAGCAAGTGATCAAGATGCAGCTTGCTAATGAACATTTATCTATTTATTAAGGGGTGCAGTGTGGGTCAAACATCTTTGCTTTCATTGAAGTTGTACATGTCACGGCCATTGTTTTAAAATAGCAGTCCAAGAGCAAGACTGAAAGTCCGACAAATAATATGACATCCATGCTAATGATAAATAAAAGCCCATTTTAAACACAAATCTGTCAAGTATGACAAAAATCCACAAATATGCATGTTTTCTGAGAATAATTTGGAGTCACATTCTACAAAACAATTCCTAAATCCTGAACCCACAATCTTCATGCATAGTTGTGCAAATATATAATATAAAATACTTTTGATTGGCTAAAGAATGTTACAGTGACATTTGACTTCATTTGTTTCTGTTTGGTTCTATTTTTTTATACGGAACAAAGTCACTTTATAACCTTCATTTCCTTCCCCTCATCTGGTAATCTTCTCTCTGCTCCACAAACAGACTTGCTCAAGCGAGATCTTATTCATACACTGGAGGATGAGAATCAGCGGGAGGAAGGAGTAATGTTTGAAAGTCCTAAATGTGCTCCAGCTTTGCAGCACTGTTTGCACAGGTTAATGTACTCCTCTCACAGCCGGGTGGATGATTAGGCATAGTGCTAGGCTCTGCAAATGGGACAGAATAACCGGTCCTACTGGCCTCACCTAGAGGACAACACCCTATTCTTGCCACGGACACTTTCTTGATGTTTCACTGTTTGTCACAAACTTATTTTAAATCAAATTCTCTGAAGCCAGAACATAGAAAAGTCCCAAAAAGCAGAGATAAATTACATATCTAAATGCATACATACAAATGTATAAGGATGTTTATCTTGATGTCGACAGCTTTGCCCCAAAATTCTACTTTGTTCAAAGCCTCTGAGATATGGGATTGGTTGACTGTGTGAAATTGCTAACAGCCAGTTCTGCCATGTGTTCACAATGTGGTTGTTTTGTGTTTTTTTTAGGCACATTGCGTTAGCCAATAGTGGAACAGTAGTATGAATAAAACATTAGATCTATTAAAATATTAATCTCCCGTACCTTAGGCATAATTATGGTGCAATTCCTCCCAGTGTGCACAAGTGTGTTTATCACTGCAAGTGTGCACATGGATTGCTCAAACTGATTTCTAGGTAAAAATGTAATTGTTTGACTGCAACAGATCAGGTTCACAGGGTGAGCAGAAGTAGAAGTGCACTGTGATCACAGGGGTCAGCAGTCCTGTTTAACATGGATATGTGTCCCTTCTATGTCCCAATAAAATTCACAATCATGATTCAACCAATCTTTGTAACTGAAATTGTGCTTAATAAAAATATTAAGCAAAGATTGAAGAATTGCACAGAGAAAACTATTTTATCTTGCTAATTAGATTGCATTAAACCATATTTTGTTTTGGAACGGACTACAAAAGCCCAGTGCATTTAAGAATTGATGCTTGTGACTTTAAATGGGAATATTCGTTAGCTTTCGGTGTATCCCATGCTGTATTGAAACTAAATTTTTGAGGTACATACAGTGTATAAAGCCTCTTTTCTCACTGTCTGACATCAAACCAGAATAAACATTTCCAGGTTTTGGTCATTTAGAATAAACAAAATTCTAAATGACCAAATGACCAAAATCTGGAAAATCCTTATTATTTAAAATAAGGATTTCTTATGCCACATAAATCCTTAGCATTTGTTAGAATTGCAGTTTAAACTGTATAACTTGGTTCACATATTTTGGACATTATTCCAGACGTTTCCCACAATTTTGGCCCATTTCTGTTAACAAAACAGTTAGAACTGACAGGTTTGTAGATTTTCAGGTTTTAGCTGTGTGTTTTGGTCCATTGTCCACCTGAAAGACCCATTTGTCCTGACTGACTGTTGTTTTGAGATGCTGCTTCAGTTTTTCAGCATCTGTTTTTTTCTCTTGATGCCATCTACTTTTTGAGGTGTACCAGTCCATCTTGCACCAAAACATGTCCTGACATTCCCCAGGCTTCACGAGGAAGATTATCTCAGGCCTTTAAGCTTCTTCAAACTTCTTTTAAATGCAACAATATCCATTATGTCCAAATACTTATCAAATGTCAGTTTCATAACATACCACACATATCCCCAAAAATAGGGGTCCTTGTACCTGAGTAGATTAGCAATTTGTCATTACTTCTGTTTCAAAGTAATGACTTCTTCCTCACTGATGAGGATCCTCTGAGTATCTTCAGCCAGGATCTTCACAAAGTGGGTTGTTTGGTAGTTGATATGCTCATTTTGCACAATTAGATTCTCAGTTCTCTCCCTGACATTGTCTCTGATTTCTTTTGCATTCACACAAGGAAACAAGTTCAGGATATCCTAATAAATCCATGGGTGTGTTTCAATTTAACACAAATGTTGCTAATTAACCTACTGGAGGCTTATAAAGTTGTAATATCAACAGTGTTATTTTCTACGCAGTGTATAAAATAATCCTGTTCCCTGGTGTGGCTTTATGTTTTACACCACAAATGATATAAAAACATATAAAGATTTAAGGCATAGTTTCAACTGTGTACCATTCTGCGTTTTGAAGAACTGCTGAAGAACTGCTGAAGACTGCGTTTGTGTTCCATAAAATATTCAGAGATATTAAATGTAGCTAACAACACAATATGGACACACTCTCAGGGTGTTTCTCTGGGATGCAAATGACCTCTGGCAATGAGGATGAAAGATGGGGGAGGGATCATATTGATCTGCCGTAAAGTGACAGTCATAAATCAGCATTTCAATTATTTCAAATTGAAAGGAAAAACCTGCAACTTCACCCCTTGTCTATACAACAGAACATAGTGTCTCGTCAATGTTTTGTTCGGCTCTTTCCAGCAGCTCAACCATCTCACATCCTTCATCCGTCTAGTGTATTTTGCACTGCTGTGCTCTCCCTGGGGACCCTGTACTAATTAAGCCTAAGAGGTCTTTCTGGGTTGTAGGCCGGGATGACTGTTTGAAAAAAGCACATGGATGCATGTGTGCAACCATCCATATGTGTGCGTGTGTGTGCGTGTGTGTGTGTGTGCTGCAACGGCCAGGCTGATTTCATGACTCCACTGGGTACCGAAGGGATAATAAATTACAAGAGAGCAGCAGCTGGGGGTCTATGATGTGTGTGTGTGTGTGTGTGCGTGTGCGTGTGCGTGTGTGTGTGTGTGTGTGTGTGTGTGTGTGTGTGTGTGTGTGTGTGTGTGTGTGTGTGTGTGTGGTTAGGTTGTGGGGACATAAACCTGTTTACACAGTCTAATTAAGAGGACTCATCCTCCTTTTTGGGGTGAACAGCAAGTCATCGTGATATAAATCCTTAAATCATTTAAGGAAGAGACAAGTCTTAAGGCTATGGAGGATTAAAGTGAGGGTTATGGGCAAATAGTTTTTATAGTTAATGTCAGAGAAAACCCCCAGGAAATCACTGCAAGTTAGTGTAATGTCAGCTCAAATCAGGGAAAATTGCTTGTGTGTGAGACTGCATTCATTTTGTCGTTTTACCAGTAAAAGTTGTGCTGGGTTGATGCATATTGTGCAGTGCAAAGAACTAAACAATTTCCCTCCATTTAGAAAGTCATTTGTTGGTTACAAAATTTAGTTAGTATGCTAAGACATCAACAAATGTATACCTAAATGTCTGTATTAAGGAGTCTATACCTGCTGGAATCTAACCCATCACGCATAGACCCCTTCCACATCATTGTGCAACCACCAACGCCTTATCACAGATCACTTGGTCCTTTCACATCATTGGTGCTTGGATGTGGAACAACAGGGGGGTGGCTTACAACATACAGCATTTACCTGCATTAAATCTGCAGGGAATTTCCAAAGGGGGATTCCAAAAAGGCTAGCAATCCTCATACAGGCTTTTTAATCCATTTAATACTTTAAATTACAAGCAAGGTGTAGTGTACCATCCTCAACAAGAACCATCTGCATCATGATCTGCTGAGCAGCACATTTCTCAGATCAGAAGAGATTCCTTTTGTCCCATACCGAATAACAGGAGGTATATTTTTGCATACACAGTTATGAACTATAATCGTAAATCCTTGTAATTTATGAATGACTAAAAAAGCTTAGAAGCAGCCCTTCTTTGCAGGTTTATGTAAACAATGTTTTATGAAAAAGGTGGAGTCAGTGCTGCAATCTATTTGCTGTAAGTGACTGGACTTCCTATGACAGAAAACCTTTAGAGGATGTGACAGAATTGAATAGAATTTGACTGTAATTTAATCTAAGTCTGACTCAGTTGTTGGATTGCACTTAAATAAACTGGATTGACTTTCTTTAAACGTAGGAGTGTCATTTATCTAACTGGCTGTGAATTTGACCTCTTTGTATTGCAAAAATGCATTGAGGATAGATTTGTTTGGAAATGACACAAATTAAATGAACAAAATTAATGTATTTGTCCAGGTGAAGTGCAAAAGGAAGCTGCATTTACTGAAAAAAATGCATAGTTTTCTAATTGGAGTTATAAATCTTTACCAAGTCCTATTGAAAAAAAAAATCTTTATTTTATAATCTCATGCAGGTTTTTGCCTCTAAAAAAACTGAAAATACTGAAATAATTTAAATAAACCAGGACAACTTATTAAATATTCAGTTATTTCAAAATAAATTGTGATATTGCAAAGCATAATCTTTTTTTAATTACTGTTTATTTCTGAAAAAGAAAATGATCTCATTACAGGTACATCAAAACATAACTCATGTTTATTTATTGAACATGATGGGAAACTATATCTCCTAATGGCTGATCTTACTCCATTTGGTTGGAATAAAATGCTTTTTGTAGCCATCAGCACAACTCATTAAGGTTTCCTCACTCTTCACTTTCAACTGAAAGATATTTGAGGAGTTTCTTGCATGTACATCCTGTCACTCCAAAAGATCTCAGTGAGAACAAGAACTGAGCTTTGACTCGGTCCAGAACTCTACTTCTTAATTCATTCACCAACCATTCCTTCATGGATTTACTTCTTTGCATCAGGATGCAGAATCCTGCTCTGCTCCGGTGTAAATTTTTTGTCCAGATGGTCTCATTTTTTTCTGAAATGTTTAAATCCTGCTGAAGCAAAACGTTATCTTTTCTCTACAGAATTTAGTTAATTAATCCTGTCATGACCAATCCAATTTTATTAATCTGATTTCATGAATCTGGTTTAAGAATGTGCACAAGATAAATATAACTCTCTTTAAACTAATTCTCGTATGTTTAATGATTCTCAAATTTTACTGTATGTGGCAGTCAGTGGTGTGGGAATTTGCAGTTGCCATGGTGATGTCAAATTCTGAGTACTTGTACACTCATTCACTGTACTCGTGACATATAAAAAGGCTTGTTTGCATCGTTTATTTCATCCACATTTTTCAAGCATAGTATGAGAAGAATTATTGATGTTTTGTGAAACCTTGTGCTTATTATGGATAAACATAATAATAAATGATACACACATGTGTGTCTGTGTGAAATCAATTGGGTGGCGGTATCTCAAAAGGCAGAATGGTTTTATTCACCTTCTGGGCACTTCTCCAAGCTCGTCTAATGAGCCTGGCTGGATGTCACTTTGAAAGGAACCAAAATTTATCTTTGTACTGGATGGTGTTCAAGTCAAAAGCCCTGAAGAGATTACAATACGGGTATTTTAAATGTTTTCAATGGCACAAAAAAAGTATAAATGGAAACATATTCCTCAGTTTTTGTCTTATAAACCTCTTCTACTGGAGCTGTTTGCAGGTTAACCGATGTCTTGGCTTCATACAGTTGATCCACAAATTAAGATTTCGTAAACTAGTCTGGTTGTTTCTCTCCTGATTAAAACTGTAAGCTGCCCTGCATCCCACAGGGTTCTCCTCATCCTTTTGTGCTTGTCTGTAAAATTTCACATTCACTTACTTTCAGCCTGCTGACCGAAGCTAAAAGAAAAACCATAGAAAAGACAACTGCTGAGTCAAGTAGAACTTGCTCTTCCCCCACCCCAATAAAGGTAAACAGCATATGGCCTCATCAATTATTGACTGTCCTTCTTAAGCTCTGAAAGTTCTTGATGTGTGTGTAAGTTTAGGTGATTTGTTTATCAAGGCATTGACCAAGTCTTCACGCTTCTCTGTGTGTTAGAATTGTGTATGTTAAAGGTTAAAGTCCTTTTTTACAGAAATCATTACTATTTAGAACAATTACTTTTGCTTATATTACACTACCACACTGCCAAGTCAAAGTAGTGTAAGGAAGTGTTTGTGTGTGTGTGCGCGTCTATGTTTGTGTGCTTTTGGCTCATCCAGATCTCTTTAACTTGGAAGTATTGCTCCAAAGTGTCTTATCGGTGGACACAGCTGTACCTCCAAGGACACTGTGATGATGTGTGTCAGCTGGCAGATGAAGCAGACACTGTCTGAATAGGATGCACACTTTGACTACCAGCTTGAAGTCAAAGTGTGCTCCCTCCAGCAAGTTGAAATACAACCCGACTGCCAAATCTGATGAGTCCTTCCCATCGGCTGAATCTTAAGAGTTGAGCAATTTTTGGCAGAATCCACATGTGAAGAACCAGTCATTCATTCTGCCTTAGTCTCATATGGCAAAGTCATGATTTGCCAAGTGTTAGTAAAAATACAAAATCTTACCAAGTATTTTTTTTGTCTAGTTTCTAGTGCATATATCTTACTGAACTTGAATTAAGACCAAACTAACTTAAAAAGAGCTTATCAGTAAGTAATAGGAGCTTGTTTTAAGTAAATAATTCCTTGGTATTGATGAAAAAGTACTATTTCCATTGGCAGATTATTTCACTAAAAACATCTGTTTTTAGTGAACCCAATATTTATTGTTATAAATAACAATTTATAAATTTACTTGATAAGTAAATTTATCTGCCAGTGGAACTAGGAAGAGTGAGGACTGAGAGTTTCCACAAGGATGGTGGTAAAGTTGCTCTACATGATGAAGGTGGCTATAAAGTACTTCTATAGCTCAGAACTGATAATTTTCCCTAAACCTGTGCAAAACTGGTAGAAACATACCCTCTGCATGTAAATGCATGCCATTTTTTATTTGTAAAAAATGTAAATAAAGCTATGTATCGTTTTTGTTAGTCACCACATAAAATTCTTGTATAATATACAGTTTTTTTATGCATTTGGTATGTCCAAATATGAAATGTGTTTTAAATTGGAGTTTCAAAGCCAATTTAAAACAAAGCACATATAGTACCTTGTTTTCAGATAGCAGAGTTCCTAAATGTGTTCACAAAAGTTACAGAACATGATTCACTGCTTTGCTTCCTATTCTGATAAACTCAGGCAAAATCTCAGGAATTTATCTTTTCCCAGTTGGTTCAATAGAAGGTTCCATATGAAGGTCCTGTGTGTCACCAGAGTTAACAAGATTTCACTAATCCTGTTTGATGTGGGGGGTGATTGCTGGATGAGCTGCGTTTAACATCACTATCAAGTAGAAAGACCATGTGACCTTTCCCGTGAAGTGATAGTATACAAAGCGTAGGCCTCCAGGAGAATTACCCATCACCACCCCCTCATGAACACACCCACCAAACCCTCTCGGCAACCCTCAGGATCTGTTTCATTTATTGACCTCAGTTTCTAGAATTCACAATCTGCCCCACTGGTAGTTAGAGCCATTGATTGGAGTATAACACATTCAAGATCAATGTGCTATAATCACACTCACTGGGAGCTCAACCAGTCACCAGCCACTGCGGTCATGTGAGGTTCACAGTAATCTGACAGTTGGGGTAGGGTGTGACAGGCTGTCCCTACATGCATCCATGCAAAAGAAAATTTTATGTGCATTCTTGCATAGCTATGTAGTAAAAATCATTAAAAATGCCCATTAGCATGCTGCATGTGCTCTTTGTAAACATGCATTAATCATACTATGGTTTCCACATTAACATCACTGAACCCAGAAGTCAATACTACATGAGATCCATAGTACATCAGCATATTCTTTCATCATGTGTGATTCTTCCCTCTGAAGATGCAAATTAAGCTACTAAATGAAGAGGAAAAAGTACACTTCATTTCTTTACACATTGAAAAACAGTGCACAATTCTTTAGATATGCTAAACATCACCAAAGATAAACACGTTTTGAGTTTAGAAATATTTCACAGTTGAAAGTTAAAGATAAACTTAACAAACTCTTTAACTTCTATAAATGTGTATGTTGCACATCACTGTGATGTTTTTGACATTTGACTTTACAATGTTTCCCCTCTTTAAAATAAATACATTTAGTTCATGATCTATATTACATAAAGAAAAAACTTCACAGGAAAACTTAATTTTTTTCATTATTACAAGAACAACTATATTTTGCCCTCTAAGTGACCTGATTTATAAAAATAAATCACCTGACATTACAATTAAACATGCACCACCAGCAGTTTGCTGATGATTATCTAGGCAAACTTGATACCTGTTGGGAGCAAGCCTTGTGTGGACTGATGGAGCTGACACAGAAACGCTGTGTTTGGAGGATATAATGGTGCAGAGTTTCATGAAAACAGCATCTGGTTGGTGTTTGATGCAGTCTCTTAAGGATGAATTGTGCATGTAGATTTTGGTGTATAGGTTTGAATTCAGGTAATTTCATCGTTCTTATTGCTACTTCTCACATCTGAACTCTATCAGAGGAGCCAACCCTGATCCTCCCTAAATTAAGCATAAAAAAAAACAAGAACAGTCAGAAAAGGTCAATGCAGAAAGCACCGACCCATCCAGGTTAATGAAATCACTCCTAGGTAGCCCTAAACACAATGCTGTGAGCATGCTCAGAATGCACTATGGACCACATCAGTCAAAACGTCTTTCATGTTTATTTGAACACAGTCTTTCCTGAGACACACAAAAGGACCAATTTCTGACCCGATCTTACTTCTATTTGTTAATGTTAATGAAATTAATAAGAACAACAGTGTTAAGACTTTTGATATGGATGGAGAAGGGTCTTGAGATAATTTCTAGGAAAAAAAATCTCTATATATTTAAAATCTCAGTCTAAACATAGTAATCAGTATGCTCAGTCAGTAGGGGGTTTGGTATTTGCCCCAAGTGGGGTAGTTCAAGTATCTTGTCTTGTCAAGAGAACTGTTCCACACAGTTCGTGGTGAAGACAGAGTTGAGCCAAACCTCTAAGAAATGGTGATGAGATATGAATCATGAAGTGGAAGTCAATAAACTAATGACAAGACAAAGAGAACATTTGGTGTCCTAGCATTTGGCCAATAATAGGTTTGTTGGCAGAAATGTTGGTTAATACTGACTAAAAGCCAATCAGGGTGCTGAGGAGAGAGACCAGCAAAAGGAACTTCTTCCATCAGAAGGCCATTGCCCTCCACCGCAGGAGGAAAATACCACCAGGAGTTGGAAAAAGTGCATTAACATCCATTTTTCAGATGCCAAAATTGTAGAGGTTATCCATTCATTGAGTATGGATCCACACATGTCACTGGAAATGAAGCACTGCAGCCTGAATGTGCTGCGTTCACCAGGGGGATGCCTGAAGCCTGTAAAAGTGCTAAAACACTTGGAAACCAAAGTTGGTTAGAAGGCCAAATGACAGTCCTGACTAAAACAAACAACATTTAAGGTTTTCTGCACAATAAATAAAGCCACAAACACCAGAGGAACCGTGTTACAAATTAGCAGCTATAACAATGTGTTAGGCTAATGATGGTGGTGCCAGCTGGAGGCAAATTCAATTTGCCTACAGCAAATTGAATTTGCTGGAGATTTTTATCAATATCCATGTTAAAAGCTCTCTGAAAGACTTTAGTAACTATTTCCAGACTGAATGACTGTATACCTTCACCTTCAATGCAACCAGAGAAATTCATCCTATGGTTGACTTATGCATTTCACTGTCAAGTAAAGAAGCCTTACGTTTGATTCCATGGTGCTGCCTAAGTTCTGGATTTTAGTTGTGGAGTTCCTGCGTTCCTCCAATACTGCAGACATTTGCAGCTTTAAGAACCAGTCCAAATCACGACTCAACGTTGAGGATGATCTCTTAGTAACCATCTGCTAAAGTAAACCCAGAATAGATCTGCTCTGCGCTGACCATTATGTCAACTTGTAAGTTTGCTGCCTGTACATACAGTATATTTACTTACTACAGTCTGTGCTTCAGTTGACAGCCCATTGTGCAGCTACACGTTCATTGCTATGAAACTCATGATGCATTTGATCGTTTAGGACAGATTTTGATGCTAGGTGTGAACAGTCATGCTTAAAGCTGTTCCTTTGTCACTGAATCATACAAGATTTATGTTAATGCCACATTTTAACAGGGCCCAAGAAACTCATATAGCTGGGAAGGTTAAATGACGTGTGAGCAAAAATCCCCAAAGCCAGAAGCATGGATTTACTGCAGTGATGTGAGCAAAGATATTTTAATTTGATTGTTATTTTAAAACCTAAAAAACCCAGATTTTCTGAATTTGTTAGTTGCTCATATTTAATAGAAATGTTTGACCAGGGATGCAGAAAGCTTTGCATGAGACTGTGGATGTATTTTGTGAATATATTCTACATAGCCTTATGAATATATTTACTCTTGAAGCCTTTTTACTTTGCGCACAAAAATCCCTCCAGGTCTTCTACCAAACATCATGGATGATAAAGCTTTTGGGAGCAAAGTCAAAGAAAGAGCACCTACTTTTCCTGTATTATCATATTCTAAATATGTAAGGTATAATTAGAATATTTCATAATATTGCAGTCCAAGTTGAATTTATACTGTGTCATTCTTTGTATTAACCCAGTCTACCAGAGGGTCTTTCCTTCCTGAGCAAGTGCTTGTGGACAGATGGTAAAATCAAACCCCATCAAAGATTTACGACCCCACTGACACAGCCTCCTCACTCAGAGTGCACCAGCGTTGTAAAGGTTCACCCATTCTACCTCATGTATACCTACACACTGTGAAATACACTCTTTATGTTTATTTCTCTCTGTATATGAGAATTTTCTAGTGTCTTCCTCAGACCTAAACATCTAAAGTCCATAAGAACTTGAGGTATCGACCCGTTTCCTGGTTTATGGTGAGTAATGCTGGTCTAGGCTGTTTATCAGGACACAAAATCCATCAGTCCCCGTTTTGCTGCAGTCTTGAGTGCCCAGGGTCCTGCTTCTCCTCCAAACGGAGAAGGACAAGGATGATGTGATGAGTCAAGGTGCATGGAGATAGAGAGTGTGAGGCGGAGGAGGATGACAGTGTTGAGGAGGATGGGAAGAGAGAGAAAAAAGCAGATGATTAGCAGGCAAAGGAGAAGAGGAGGAAGAGACGGAGGAGGCAGAGGAGGAGGCACAGAAACCAGCATGGACAGATGGACGGCTTTCAGTGTACAATGTCCCTCAGATTTTTTAGTAAAACTACTCGTTTTGCATCTACTAAATAAAAAACTCACAAATCTGAAAGATTGATTGAATTATATTTAAATGTGTAGTTTTTCGTTTTTAAGTTTGACAAGAAATTGTACTTCCTGGTATGTATTTACAGACATTTCTGAGACTACAGTCTCTGCAGCAAACATGGAAATGGGAACATTTTGAACATTTATGCAAACATATAGTTGGAAGAGTTAAATATCTCAATAATCATCAGTTTGTTTCTATCCCAACGGCACCACATAGATTTGGTTGCCAAGTCAACCACAGCCACCTCAAAGACAACATAGTCAGCTTTTTTTCATGTCTATGTTTTATTTAACTGAATCATGCTGGTCTCATCAGGATGTTTTATTCTTACTTTGTGGCATATGCGTAACTATTTCATGATTAAGTTTTGCCTTACAGTGTCTTGGAAAAGTATTCACAGCACTTAACCCTTTGAAGACGAGGTCTATAAATGGCCATCCCGGCGTGGAGTCTCTCTTCTCTGTGCGTCAGCGCTCGGTATGAAGCCATGTAGCGATAGCTAGCAAAACTACTACTAACCCTGCACACACCACGAACTCTAACTAACACACTTATAGTCTAAAAAACCCATCGAAACACTCTTAGTAAAATCCACAGCATCACTGTGCCCTAGTCTCTTGCCGTAGCCAAATCCCCCCCACCTCCCCACCCTCGTCTCTTTCCGCGTGTCTCCATTCTACCTAGCAACAGACCGTCAACAAATTTTTATTGGTTGTTTCGAAATGTGGTACATTTAGACCCCACAAAATAAGGCGGAAATGATCGATCTTATTTCTGGCTTTATTTTGAAGTAAATAACCACAAAACCAATATAAAAACACCACTTTTATAAAGTTTGAAGTCCGTGCTGTCCAACGGAGTCGAAATGAAAACTCGGTATGCGTCCATGTTATTACGAAGCCTTATTAATGCGTCACATGCTTGTACGCCGCACGGCGGGCAGCGACTCCATAGTGTATTGAAATAATTTCCAGAAATGAGGTGCACTTGTATTGAAACCATGTTTTGCAGCAGTTACAGCTGCAAGTCGTTTACTGTATGACCTTTGTTGGCCTGGCTGGAAGTTAAGGGTCATTGTCCTGCTGGAAAGTGAACCTCCATCTAATCTTGTTTAACTTCCAATACATTTTCTTCCATAATTGACCAGTATTTATCTCCATCCTTCTTCACAACAACTTTGACCGACTTCCCTGTCATTACTTAACAAAAATATTCTCATAGCATGATGCTGCCACAATCCTGCTTTACCATGAGGATGCCGGGTGATCAGCAGGGTAAGTTTTCCCTTAGACATAAGGTTAAAACGTTTATTAGGCCACTTCCTTTGAAGGGAATATTGCATATTTTGGTTAATCTGGAAAAGATATTCAAATCTTCACTCTTCCAAGAGTAACTGATTCTATCTAATGTCTCATTGCAGCCAGTGGAACCGCTATGTTGTGATTCAGTCATCAGGACAGATCTTTGGTTTTCAGTTAAAGATGCTTTTCCTAAAGCAGAGGTCGAGAGTTCAGGACTGCTAGGGTTGAGGTTTTGGATGTGTGCCTGTTCTAACAGCTGATTCAAATTATTGAGTTAACTTCTTAACATGTTACCAAGTTATGTAAGAGTTGTGTAATGACCCAGTCATTAAAGATGTTTTCAAGGAGGAAATCATTAGTCCTGTACAAGACACCGACTTATGTGCTGACCTAAAGAAGGCTTTACTTACTTCATGTAAATGCCTGTAAGGGTTAAGTTCAGCATGTTATTTCTTGCTTAAATTGATGTTATTGTTTTGTTATCTTTGTATTATGTTGTTGTACTTTTTGTCCAACACAAATTTCTCCCACGGGAGGCAAATAAAGAAACATTAAACCTTCAACATTTTTGAAAAGACCAGCTAAATGCTTTTAAAATTCCATAAGAGAGGTCGGAAACAAATACTGAATATTCATCTAAATACCAGTATTTCTGTATTTCTGAAATTGTAACTATTTTAGATTATTTTATCATCATATAACTACATTCAGAAGTCTTAAATATTATGTTTACTGCAAAACATTGCCTTTTTTAACTGAAAGATTAGATTTACCAAAATGATGGCACTGAAACCATCAAAGGTTCCCCATTAAACCTATGAAGGATTTTACAGGTGGAGTGATGAATCTGAAGCACACAGCTCACAATGTCCAACGAGGCCATGGAGTTGGAGCAAAGCAGTGAGTTATGACTGCAACATCCCCAAGTGATGCATTAAAACAGCACAGGAAGCTGCCTGCTCGCCACTGACTCACTCACCACCCATAGACAATCTGCTGCTCATGCTGCTTATTATCACACCTTGGCCTTTAATAAGCCGTCTGAGTCATTGTACCATTAATTTATTTATTTTTTGTTAGGACAGGTAATTTACTCATAATGTCATTATGCATGCAAGGCACCACAACAAAGCCAGCATAGGGGTCACAGTGAGAAGACATCTTAGCCTGCAGGTCAGCCAGTGCATATGTTGTTTTTACAACACAGCACATTTGTACGTCCTCTAACCTGAGAAAACATACTGCAGGAAGTTCATCTGATTAGCGAACAGATGCTAAGTGACATTTCTCTCCATCACTCTCTCTCTGCTGCACTCACTAATCCACAAACACTTTAGCCTTTAGAAACGTAAACCTGGTGCCAGTGATCACTCTGAATGCCCTCACAGTGTCGGCTGTTCTTGACTCATTCTGCAGTGTGCCTGCAGTAATTGAGATGCATAGCGAGGTCTAAGCTGAGCTCTGCCAAGTTGTGAGCAAGCGACTTGATTCTCACAACACGCACACATGAGTGAGATATAGATGCACTGCGACTTATGGCACACAGACGGGGGGGTAGTTTAAAAACCAATGTTGGACCTGTGAACTCTAAAAATATCATTATTATTAACTAATTTAAATTAGAAATTGATATCAATTACAAAAACTCAGTTCTCTATAATACTCAGGGCTTAAAATGTAATCCTAAGAATGGCTGTCTTTAGTTTCTTATCACTTGATTGCAGTTACTCTTGTAAAATTATCAGGGGTTGGCAGTAGCTTGCAGTGTTCACTGTTCGTTTTCTTAATTAATACAGTAAAAATTGACATTTCAACACTGAAATGTTGACACATTGATGTTTGATCTCTTCTTTTTCCTTTTTATCTCTGAGAAAGAAAATGATTCAATTGTCCCCAAATCAACAAAAAATATATACAACCTGACTTCACTCATTAAACAGAAGATGTCAACAGAAATGTGTTTCCAGGAGCTACTCATGGAGTTCTTCTTATCTAATTATTATCAGAAATATAAATAATCCTCCTTACGCCTTCACAGCAGATGCAGTCCACACACTGCACACATCCTTTGGAGAATAAGTGACTGCAAACCAGCATATAATTGAATGGAAAACCATCAAGATGTATTTAGATTTTTTTCCCCCCAGACTGCTGAAATGATGTGCAGACCACCACTGATGAGGAAAATGTGTCCTTTTTCTTCCAAAGAGCAAACAACTGTTTGTTCTCTTTTGTTCTTTGTCCTACTTCCAGACACAATTTCTTCAGAAGCATAATCTGCTTTTTGAAAAAGAAATAGGTCACAAGCAAACATTTCTGTTTGGCCTGTACTTCTTCTTCTGCCACCTCGCTGCCGCAGGACAGATATAAAAGCTTCCACAATAATCGTCAGCAATTATTTTCTCACCATTTTTTTTAAAAATGGGAGGCATTTTTTCTTTTTTTTAAAGATGTAACTAAAATCTGTGATTGTGGTGGTTGAACTGTTTTTAAAGGTGTAAAACTGAATATATGCACAAATAGATTGTGTTTGCATGCCGGCCCATTGTGTAAAGGGATAATTTGTGTTTTATGTTCTGGGGATATGAGTAGTAGTTGTTAGCAGTTAGTGTCACATCTCTAATGAATAGCAGTCAGATTTGACCATCAAATATTACACAATTTTGCAAAGTCACAATTTAACTAATCCGGAATACAAAGACAGTGAAGGTTTGACATCAGTCAATGCTAATAAATTCAAGGTAAACTTTTTGGCTTGTTGTTGAGTGACATTTGTTGCTCATTTTCAGCTGCTGCCCTGTAATCGCTGCAAAATTTAACTTCATTTTAGTTCTGGTGTTCATTTGCCAGATTGTCGCTCAGTGAGTTGATTAACCACCTGCTCCAAAGCTCTGTGTCATAAAATTCACTGTGTAAGAACTCCCTATCATAAAATTTGATGACATTCTTGGTCCATGGAGGATTCATTTCAACGATTTCTGGTATTTCAGACTTTTTTAAGCAGTGTGATAAGAATCATACCTTCCCCCTGAGCAACACATGGGTGATGCATGAGGCACCTAAATATGACAGGCCAGAATTCAATTAAATGCACAGCAGATTATCCATGATCACAATGGTAAAGCTGCTTTGAAGCCAGCGACCCTGATGGCCTTCTCTCTGTTGCAACTGTCAGAGAATTACTGCCTCTCATATTAGACAGATTTCAGAATATAATGTGCAGGTTTCCATGGTCCCAATAAAAAACCCTTTTTGTAAATCCACAGACTTTCCTCTGTCATCAACCCTGAGGGAAATCAGCTTTTATGCTTCAATCTGATCCTTTCTGTTTAAAAAAAAGGGGCCTCTATATATATTTTTAAAAACAGGATCTCTGCATCTTTATTAATTATAAAAGAAGACATAAAAAAATAATTTTGATTACTGGGCTATTTTTCTGACTGATACAGATAATTTTCCTATAATTTTTATATTATTTTTACCCTTAATAATCAATGTAAAGTTGTTTGTTGACATTACAGCAATCAAACCCCTTATATAAATGCTGACCAGCTTTTTTCATGCCACTTTTTGAGTATTTGAGGTTGGAAGACCTCCCTGTTATCTCCCTAATCTTTATTTCCATCCACAGATTCTCTGTCAGATTCAAATCAGTATTCTGACTTCAAAATGTTAATATTACTTCATTCAGAAGAAGCATATTGATAAAATTAAAAGAGTACATCCTAAATATAAGCGTAACTTTCTATATATATATATATATATATATATATATATATATATATATATATATATATATATATATATATATATATATATATATATCCAGGTTGGGGCAAGTTACAACAGTGCAATTGAGCTATGCAGTGTGGGTCCCTAGGCAAGACCCTTGGAGCTATATAGCCTACCTCATACAATGAGAGACACTGATAAGCATGACATGCCGGCTCAGACGTCGCCCGGCCAAACAAGGTCTGCGTCAGGTGCTGGGGAACCAGAGCACCTTGATGAAAAATGGGCTACTGGAACAAGACGGAAATGGGCGAGAGACGAAAACATGGATCTGTTGGAATGCTACTACTCAAGTAACCCTAGTCAGAGGGGTTACATGCAAAGACTGAGGGTGGAATGGTTACTTCGACACCCACAGTCTACAATGACTGCCAAACAACTAGTAGCTCAGTGCTCCAACATCCGCAAACGGCAACTGCTATCACAACTTGAGATTGACGAGGTACAACACAAATGCTACGGCATAAGGGAGGAGCCCAAAGGTAAGGTCAGGGGGGAGTTAACTACTCCCCACCCCGAGACTGGGTATGCAGCCCCAGTAATGAACGAACTATCAAAGCTGAACGAGACAGCAACTGACCTGAGAGAGAGAATCGTGGCCCGAATGAACACCAGGCAACCCCGACGCCAATTACAACGGCTGAGTGAAGTACCATCAGAAAGTCTCATTGAAGATGTGAATGCAGCATTGAGAACAATCCCTACCAACACCATAACAGAAACCAATGAGCTGATATACAACTCAGCATCAGTGATCCTTGAAATGCTCGGCTATAAGAGCAACCATGAGACCCAATATCCATCATGGAAAAGACGGTTAGAGGCTAAGATCAAGATAACAAGGAGGGAAGTGAGCCAGCTGTCAGAGCTCCTAAGGGGTGCAATGAAAAGATCAGTACCCAAGAAGAACAGCCAGATGCCCATACCTGAAGCACTCGAAACTGCCAAACAAAGGCTCCAAGCCTTGGCCAGCCGCCTAAAGAGATACACAAGAGAGAATGAAGCCAGGAGGATCAACCGGCTCTTCTCCACCCAACCAGCTAAAGTGTACTCTCAATGGCAGGGTACTAACAACAGAGCAGACCCACCAAGGCTGGAGACTGAACAATACTGGAAAGGCATATGGGAAAGGGAGGCGTCCCACAACAGCAAGGCACAGTGGCTAACCTCTCTACGAGAGGACCACAGCAACCTCCCTGAACAAGCCCCGGTAACCATCACTGTGGCAGATGTCCAAGAAAGAGTCTCGGGTATGAAAAACTGGACAGCACCAGGGCCTGACATGATCCATGCCTACTGGCTAAAGAAACTCACTGCCCTCCATGAGCGACTGGCAGCTCAACTGAACCAGCTGCTACAGAATGGGACTCACCCTGAATGGTTAACTGAAGGGCGCACAATCCTGATCCAGAAGGATCCAGAAGGTTCAGTCCCATCCAACTATCGGCCAATAACCTGTCTCTCTACAACATGGAAGCTCATGTCAGGCATCATAGCGGCTAAGATAAGCGGACACATGGATAAATACATGAGCACGGCACAGAAGGGCATCGGCATAAATAGTAGAGGAGCCAAACACCAACTCCTTGTAGACCACACAGTCGCCCGAGACTGCAAAACCCGACACACCAACCTGTGCACCGCTTGGATTGATTACAAGAAAGCCTATGACTCAATGCCACACACCTGGATCATTGAATGCTTAGAGATGTACAACATCAATAGGACTCTAAGAGCCTTCATTGCAAACTCGATGGGGCTGTGGAAAACCACCCTTGAAGCCAACTGCAAACCACTTGCACAAGTGTCCATCAAATGTGGCATATACCAAGGAGATGCTCTGTCCCCACTGCTGTTCTGCATAGGCCTGAACCCCCTCAGCCAAATCATCAACAAGACTGGCTACGGATACCGACTTAAGAATGGGGCCACAATCAGTCACCTCCTCTACATGGATGACATCAAGCTGTACGCCAAGAGCGAGCGAGACATCGACTCACTGATCCACACCACCAGGATCTACAGCACTGACATTGGGATGTCATTCGGACTAGAGAAGTGTGGCCGGATGGTTACAAAGAGAGGGAAGGTCGTCCGCACAGAAGGGGTCTCACTCCCAGAGGGAACGATAGCAGACATAGAGCACAGCTACAAGTACCTGGGAATACCACAAGCAAATGGCAACCTCGATGAGGTCACAAGGAAAGGAGCCACAGCCAAATACCTCCAACGAATAAGGCAAGTCCTGAGAAGCCAGCTCAATGGCAAGAACAAGATCCGTGCAATAAACAGCTATGCCTTACCAGTAATCAGATACCCTGCCGGAATAATTAGCTGGCCAATGGAAGAGATGAAGGCCACGGATGTTAAGACTCGGAAGCTACTAACCATGCATGGAGGGTTCCACCCCAAATCCAGCACCCTGAGACTGTACACGAGCCGTAAGGAAGGAGGCAGAGGACTAGTGAGTGTGAGAGCCACTGTCCAGGATGAAACATCTAAGATCCATAAATACATCAAGGACAAAGCCTCAACGGACGATGTGCTCAGCGAATGTCTCAGGCAATGGGGAACAGAGGACGAGGTGCTGGAGGAACCATCATGGGAAGACAAGCCCCTACATGGGATGTACCACCGACAAATAACTGAAGTGGCTGATATCAGGAAATCCTACCAATGGCTGGAGAAAGCTGGACTCAAGGACAGCACGGAGGCCCTCATCCTGGCCGCCCAGGAACAGGCCCTAAACACCAGAGCAATAGAAGCTCAGATCTACCACACCAGACAAGACCCAAGGTGTAGGTTGTGCAAGGAGGCCTCTGAGACAGTCCAGCACATAACAGCAGGGTGCAAGATGCTGGCAGGGAAAGCGTACATGGAACGACATAACCAAGTGGCGGGCATAGTGTACAGGAACATCTGTGCAGAATATGGACTGGAAGCCCCGAGGTCAAAATGGGGGACACCCCCAAAGGTGGTGGAGAATGACCGAGCTAAGATCCTGTGGGACTTCCAGATCCAGACAGACAAGATGGTAATGTCGAACCAACCGGACATTGTGGTGGTGGATAAAGAACAGAGGAAAGCCGTTGTGGTGGATGTAGCAATACCAAGTGACCACAACATCAGGAAAAAGGAGCATGAGAAACTGGAGAAATACCAGGGCCTCAGAGAGGAACTGGAGAAGGCCTGGAAGGTGAAGACCACAGTGGTGCCTGTGGTCATCGGGGCCCTCGGGGCAGTCACCCCCAAACTGGAGCAGTGGCTCAAACAGATCCCAGGAACAACATCAGACATCTCAGTCCAGAAATGTGCAGTTCTAGGCACAGCCAAGATACTGCGCAGAACCCTCAAGCTCCCAGGCCTCTGGTAGAGGACCCGAGCTCAGAGGATGAAAGAGACCACCCACGGAGGGTGAGAGGGGAATTTTTTTTTTATATATATATATATATATATATATATATATATATATATATATATATATATATATATATATATATATATATATATATATATATATATATATAATTTTTTTTTTCTCTAGCATGCTTCAGTATCAACACCATCTACCAGGTTCTTGCTTTTTTACATTTGAATATTCAAATGAGCTTGGATAATATAAACTGTCAGTGAGGAGCAGCAGCGAGCACCAAAAACAAATATCTATCTTATGTATTAGTTACATCCTGAACATGTTTTCTATTGCTTTCATGTATGCATTAAGTGGGAAGTTTGCTCCCCATGGATGCTACTGAAAATAAGGAGGCTAGGTCATGTGTTTTTGTGTGGGACTGCCCTAGAATCTCATATAACTTTCAGCATTTTTATTAATCGAGTGGAGGCAGAAGGAGTGGCAAGCTTAGAGAACAACTTATGCAAGAACCACCGCTGTGGATGCATTCATAAGATATCTGTACATAGTGATTACCAGAGGCTCAGGAAGAGCATTAACAGTTAAGCTTCAAGGCGCAACCTGGAATCCGTGACACATTATACTTCCTTATCATTCACTTTGCAATATTACATTTTATGCATGCGCTTCTCAAGAAGCCATGACTACTTTAGTTACTGTATCCCAATTTAAACTTTGCATTTACAAATCCCATTGTGCATTCACTTGAGAGGAGCTGCCATTTATATGCACATGCGTCATCCACAAGGACACAAAGACACTGTTCTGGCCCCCTGTGGAAAAATGTGCAATCATTACAATTCATTCTGCTAATTGTCCTCTCCTCTGCTGGAATAGATGTCTAAATCCATTTTTTTCTTCCTGAGAAAGAAAAACTTATCACCTGATAACTGTTATAATTGGGGTCAAGAAGAACTCATCATTTATTGAAATAGATCCTTCCATTTTCCATTTTGTCATCTTCTGCAGCGGGTGTCGTGGCACCCCGAAGGGAAAATAGAAACCGACCTTGCTCTTCCACTCCAGTTCCGATCCATTTGGGTGTTATGCTGTGTGCACACATGAATGTGACTGTGAGAATTGAGGATGGAGGGTTTTTGTCTCTCCAAGGCCCCCTGTCAGATTTTTTTGACCCAGTCTGCAGGTTTGGATACATAAAGACATAAAAAATAAAGGCAAAGTGGAGCATATAGACAAAGATTGGTCCACGTACAAGAAAAACTGCACAGTCATTCTTAACATCACAACTGGACATCAACCGTCTTTTGTCTTGCGACCAGAATAGTGTTTTTCTTTCTTGCTGCTCTGCCACGATTTAGTGACCAAAAATCCACGCCATCTCTTTGACAGTAACATCATTTGTCACGATCGCTCCTATTTTCTCCTAAATCCTCTTCCATGTGCGTGAGCCTGCGTGTCTTGGTGCTGCCAAAATTTCCTTGTGTGGTAAAAATAGGGTGATGACATTACCATGACAACATGAGGAAGTGATGCAGCGTTATTCTTGAAATGAACCCTAATGACATGGATGAATCACTTAAAAGAAACAAATGTGCCTGTCGCTTCAGTATCACTTCTTTAAGATAATCATTTTGTTCTCACATGTTTATTATCCAATTTTAATCTTTTCTCCTGCAACATTTGCTTCTCTTCCACCTTTCTTCTTCTTTCCCAACTCGTGCTCTCTGAGGTCCACCCTTCTCCTCAGTTTCCCCTTCATGCTCTTCTCCATTTTCATTTGTGTATCAAGTTTGGTGTTGCTGCGAACAACGACCCGTCACGGCAGCAAAAGTGCAAATGGCTGCTTATCGAGAAGAGGAGACGGAAATAAAGGAAAGAAAAAGCCAGAGGGACGGAGGAAAGAATCGCGATGGGAGATAGTAAAGGGAAACTCAGAGCCTGGGTGGGGAAATAGATAAGTAGGTCAGTCCTAATCTGGGGTTGAGTTTAGTGTGTAAATAAATAATCAAGTCTGCTTCACTGTCAAAATCACATAGAAGAATAAAGTCTTGTATACATGCACCACACTCTGCAATGACCTCTGTTGCTGTTTTTAAAAGGGCTCACCGTCACTATAATGCAATGATTATGATTAGCTTGTGTTTGTGTTATAATAGATGTTATTATACACAGCTTAGAAAAGCTGACAGATGAAAAGAGCTCAGATCTAAAAGACAATAAGTGGGCGATAACAGCATCGAACGTTGATACTGTATGTAGTTGGTGAAGACGTGGGAGAAAAAGCTATTTCTTTAAGACTGTAGAAGTGTTGGACACATGGCATCCATTAGTCAGATGGAGCATGTGTTAGGTCATATTGCAGTGCTCATAGGTTTACATAACCTGAAAGAATTTCAGATCTTTTTCAGGGAATACAAAGATGATACAAAAACTTTTATTTAACTCTTGTTTTGTAGTTGGGTTGAAGACATTTCTTATCAAACAGTTGCTGCTTTTAACTGTAATGATAACTGAAATCAATCCAAACGTCCTGTTCAAAAGATTTTACAACACAGTCCTTGGTATAATGTATGGTCAACCTGAGCATCTTTGATATCATGAAGTATTTCATGTTATTTATGAACAGGACGTTTTTGTTTCTGTTGCAAAAAGAGATTGTGCACTTTTATCACAGAGTTTATTTTCTACTTTATAAATGCAGTATAAATGCTGAGTAAAGTAAAATTTCTGTCTCATCCCTCCAATTGACTTTTGTTCCTGGTTGTCTTTTCTTGTAAGATGAAAACATAAAAATGTTATCTGAAGATGCAAAATAAGGAATGCACGCTGAAACGCAGTGATATCCGTTTAAATACCAGTTTTCATTTAAATTATTATTATTATTATTTCTAAACTGTGAGTCCCACAGGCTTTATAAAAAAAAAGTACTGTGATTTGAAGTGGCTATATTTCTCAGCCATCAAGACAAAATTATGGAATTTAAATACATTGAAATATTTTAGCAGTTGATTACTTGACATATCAGTTCTTCTTGTGCTTAGTTTCTTTTTCAGTACAAGCTTGTTTTACAATAGTGTGAGATTCTTGTCAGCACAATACTTTATTCACACAATGCATATATCTGACTCGTACAGGGACTGTACTGCTGCAAAAAGCTCCACTGGGAAGTAAAATACAAGCTCAGTTCTGCAACACTTATTAATCTACTCAGGTAGAATAGAGCAAACTCATAGCTCTGCTCTTTACTTATTTTCAGCGGTTGCATCTTGCAGACGTGTGACACACTTTGTTTGGTGCTCCATTTATAGGCCCTAACAACAATGTTTGATGAGGATCATAATCATAAGAATTTCTGGGGCATATCTGGGAAGCAGAGCGGGATGAATTACCATCTCATTTGTAAATCCTTGCTTGGATGAACAAAAAGTACATCCCAAGTATTATCTTTATGTACTTAAACAGATCTAAATGTAAGTCTAGTGTCACACCTCCTTCATGAACTGTCATGGTAATATTTTTCCAGTTGTCTTGTTTTAACTCTGTGTTGGATACACAGGCTTCTAACCTGCTTTTGTAACTCACATGTTGCTTTGAGGAGCAGCACCTGTGGTTAACCTGCTCTGATATCTGGGGCACCGCTGTGCAGCATGGCACGCTTCTTTGTCACCATTAGCCGCCAGCGATTGGATCCATTTCCTGTTGACCCAATAGGATATTGTAACAGCAACTTTCCTTTTCTCTGTGAGGTGAAACTACACATTTTTCAGTCATGTTTGGCTTCCCTTATTAAGCTCCAGGAGCTGTTATATCCTCCAAGAGATCCCATTTCCATGTTCCATCATGTTATACACACTAACTTCAGGGTACTTTCAGTGTATTTAAAAAAAATCCCAACAATAAATGTATGTTTCTGACTGTAATGTGGTAAAATGTGAAAATGTTCAAAGCAGATTAATGTTTTTACGGCACCATTTGTCTCTATTTAACTGATCCAATATAAATCCCCATTTTTGTTTAATTGCTGTGATTTTAATATTTACGCAAAATAAATTCTCAGTTGAACATTTAAATTATCTCAGAGTCATAACTTCTACCTGGTAGAACCTC
This sequence comes from Poecilia mexicana, assembly GCF_051168715.1. Classification (NCBI taxonomy): domain Eukaryota; kingdom Metazoa; phylum Chordata; class Actinopteri; order Cyprinodontiformes; family Poeciliidae; genus Poecilia; species Poecilia mexicana. Next base: position 9,514,988 of record NW_028263383.1, on the reverse strand, counting down.
TTTTTAATAAATCTGAGTGGAGATTTAGAGATAACTTTATCCCCCAACATCAGTGTTTGATCTCATACATGGAATTCTAGACGAATAGTCAGCCAACGCATGGCCCAATCCAATGATGAGGAAAGAGAAATCAGTCAAGCTTATGTTTTTCCTTGCACTTCTGCATCATAAGAGAACTAAGAAACAGTGAAGTGGTTTTGAATTCACAGCTTGACAGAAAAAACGTGCCACTGTGGGATGGATGTAATAAGTGATCTGACTCCCGAGAGCATAGAGTGACCTCACTGTGTGACTGAAACACCAGCTCGCTACCTCTGGTTACATAGCAACCATCGCACATGCTGCAGGTCTGAATCTACATTGGCGTTGGTCAAGTGCTTTACACTGTTTTCCATCCTGTTATTAAAATTAGTTTTGTGCACATCTGTTATGTTGCTTGTGCTTTCATCTTTTACTGTCAAGCTTCTCTAAATATTACCTAACACTAAAAATATATTGACTCTCCTGCATAACAATAGAAACAAAGAGTTTAACAAGTAAAATTAATTGTTATTTAAGAAAAAATATTGAAAACAAACATTATAATCAGATGTTGTTGGTGGTGAATACAATTGAAAGAATAAGAAAAAAAGTAACTTCATTGCTAGTTTCTTCTGTTATCTTAAACATTTTCCTGAATGCATTAATGTTGAGATTATTTCCTTAGTCTTTATTCCACTCTGTTACAACCAGCTTTAAGTTTTATTTAATTAATATTTCCCAGCTTTTTTTTTTTAAGTATTCCTGATTCTATTTAAATTCAAAATGCTCTGAAAGATTTCTTGATTCTTTGGGTCTGACAGCAATGTTCCAAACAAACATTTCTCTTCATAAATTAAGTCATTATGTAAAAACTGCCTTATGTATTTCCATTATTTTAATTTAAAATAAAATGTTTACTGACACTTTCATTCAATGCATTTGATCACTTTCTGTCTCTATGTTCTCCGCTCCAATCAGTCACTTTGGATCAGGTTTCATAAAACTGAGGAGCTGATGAATAGTGTGGTGAGTCCTCAGTCTGGGATTAAGAGGAAATTCAACAAAAGCCAACACAACACATGCAGGTACAGTTGAAACTAATGAAAATTCTCAGTTGAATCGTGCCGCAGTTTGGTACAACATTTAAATCACTGAAAATATGAAGGTTTTGGTGTTAAAAACAACCTTCAAATGTACAAATATTCTTCTTTTCCATGAAAGTTTTTCCTAGATGCGCTACATAATAACAGCTTACAACACTCTTTCACAAGTAGGAGTCACCGTGTTCTTTTATTGACTGACCTCTTTCTGTCTCTCTCAGCTCTGCTCTTGGTCGTATACTCTGACTCAGATGTGCTGTGCACTGAATCCTTTTTGCAGCATGTGACCTTCCCTTCTGTCCTTTCATTTGCCTCCTCTTTTCCCTTTGTCTCTTGGCCTCTAACTCCTCTCCTCACTCATCTCGATGCACTGAAATTTCCTGCCTCTGTCATCTGTGAACATTGGACATAGAGTCTGAAAAGAGCAAAGAGAGTCAGAGGCAACAGAAACAGGTGAACAGCAGCGAAGTCCTGCAGACAAGAGACAAAGCAGGCGATTTTAATCAATGAGAAGCTGAAAATAAAAACTAGTTTGACTGATTTTTAAATAATTTTTTTATTGGTATATTTTTTTGTCTTTGCAGTGTTCAGAAAATAAATCATTAAAGTCAAACTGTTGCCAGACTTGATAACTAATTTATTAGCTTACACATTTTGAGAAGTTACAACCGCAAACTTTATTAATAATAAATATTCAGGAAGTGGAAGGAAAACAATTTCTATTAAATTCCAGCATTCAGAAAGGAAAAGCAAAAAAGAGAAAAAGAAAATAACTACAATATTAATTGAATAAAACAATACATCAGTATTTTCTCCCTTTCAGCAGGTCTGTTCCCTCCTGAATTGTGATTACTGAAACATCTGTTCTTCAGAATCTGATAATTACTCCATTGTCACCCGACAGTTGAGAATATTTTTTTAATCTCTTTCTTGTGCATCAGTCTTGAGATTTTCAGACTTCCTTACTCCTTTAAGGGTTTTATCAAACTTCAAAATCGTTTTTGATGTTAACAGCCATTAACACAAACTGCAGATACCATAAACAATCCTTTAATATTTTTTTAATATAATATATTATGTATTTACACCAGGAGTGCCAACAATTGATGTTTCATTTTTTCTGTAATTTGTCTTGGTGCGATATTATAAAATATTCTAAACATTATCCAGATTTATTTAGTTGCATTATTTTTAATTACATTTGTATTTCCTTTATTGAAATCAACCTTATTAGAATATGTGAGCCTTTAAAAAAACATGCAACTTTTATATCTTTGGAATGAAGTGGACTTTTTTCTTTGCAATAAGCCTGGCCATCCAAACAAGACGTACACAGGCTTCACGCGGTGCTGTTTGCATGAACACAGAGTGAGAGGACTGCTGCTTGAAGCCAGTTCATGGGGCCTCCAGCAGCAGCACATGCTGAGCCCATGTGACCTCTTCCATGTGAGCCTCTGTGTCTGTTTTTGTCTCTTGGGCACATCTGCACTACTACAAGGAGGAGGATGCAGCAAATCTGACATACACATACACACATACAGAATATCACAAAATCCTTAAGACCCAACACATAAGCTAACAGTTAAAGCACAAACCCCCAAAGGAGCCGCCCAGATTAAACTTTGACTTGCAGTGTAAACACAAAAGCACTTTTTGTTGGGCGGAAATCTCGAGACACAAATCACATGATTATCTTGTTCTTCACAGCGTAGCTTTACCTCTTTTTTAGTCACAATAAAACGCACCCTGTGATCTCCCGCGGCGCTAAAAATGCAACACTGAGCGTGTTAGCTCAGCACTGACAGCTGATAATAAGCTTGGCGTCGTATCGGAAACTAGCCAGATGGTCACCTGCAAACACTATGTGACAAGCCAATTATTATCCACCTGAACAAGCCTAATGCTGTTATGCTTTAGCTACACTCCACCTGCCAGGTGTGATTAGAAACTTCACAGCTGTGTGTGTGGGCATCCCGACAGAAACATTTGGACATTGTGCTAGCATGAATAAAAACTGTGTAACAAAGGAAACAAATCAGCAATTTGTAAAAGAAACCATCACCAGGTTAAGTGGATCTTTAACCGATTCCCATTTTTATTGCCTAAAATCTAATAGCACATCCAAAATTAAACCTGTCTCTAGTTCATTTAGGGATAAAGACACACTTTGTTTAAATATGTCAGAAAAATGTGTGTGAGTTTCTAATCAGAGCTGCTGTTATGTGTTATGCTCTTATGTTTGCAATTAATTTTTTCCAATAAGAAGAGGAATCCTGGCTCAGTGTTTTTTGTCTGTTTTCTTCATGGAGGATTGATATGCCTATAGCCGCTCTTATGTTTTACACTCTTTGCTTCTTCTTCCCATAGAAAATGTTTCGTACTCTCTCCTTGTGCTTAGCATCGTCTCTTTCCTGAGAAAAGTGTTTGTGGCAATAAACTATGTGCTTGTTCTATGTTTTTAGTTTCTATAGAAAGCAAACCTGTCCATGCTTCAATTTTTAACTGTGGCTCTTTTCTGAATTAAAGAGTGAGACAGTGACAGAGTTTTAGGATTTTATCTCAATTCCTCCCCTGACACCACTTGCTTGCTTAGGAGGAAGAATTGCAGCAAGGTAAATCAGTTAGTGTAACCAGATGTGCTTCCTTTTTCCAGAACGTTTTACCAACTGAGAGATAACAAAACAAACACTGATTGTATGGAAAGATCATTTGGATTGAACTGAGGTGGTTGTAAATAAATATGAATTTGCTCTGTGATTGTGTTGCACTGGAATGAATCAGATTCATTTAAACTGACTTTCAAAAAAACTTTGAAACGAAAATGTATGTTTGTCTTATAAAGTGATTTCGAATCACATTTGTTGTGAAATGGCTCTATATATTTAACTAAAATGATCTGAACTAATGCTAAATGAGTTTCTAAAATGCTCTCTGTATCAAGAGAAATTGTTCTGAGCCTTTTTTGTTAAAATAAAAAATGTTTTTAATCGGTCAGCTGCCAGCTGATTTCCTTGTCAGCTGAAAGAAATGTGGAGGATAAGGGAAGATAAGATAATGGTTTCAATGCTCAAACTACTGCAAAATTCCACAATACTTATCTGCTTTATTACCCAGATGTTATAATCTAAAAAGTAAATTTAAAAAAAAAATGTATTTTTTTTCCTCCCTGGGAGGACATTGTTCTTCATGAACTCAGTTCTAAAGAGAAACGTCCAAATCGGGGGGTGTTACTTCCTCCGTTATTTATTTGTTTTCGTTGATGTTGTAGTTATTAAAGCCACATGTAAGTAGAATAGGGGACAGAAAGAGGGAGAGAAGGAAAGAGGGAGACATCTGAGGACCAAATCAGAAGCCCAAGTTGTGGTGATTGTTTTTTATCTTTTCTTTTTCTTTTCTTGGCCATGTGCTTCGTGTCTATAGGGTAACTTTCTTTGAATATTGTTTTGCACTCGATTCTAAACCCAAAGTGTTGAACCACTAACACATCCAAAGAACTGGGCCGGAACTGCACCAGCTTGTAGTCCCTGCTCTCCTAAGGTCGAGGTTTATTTATTTTTTAAACCTTGTAAATTTGACGTTCATTATTTTTCTCAACTTGTAAAATGACAAATATTGCTGCAAACAAAGTTATGGCTGTGCTGGCTGGAAGAGTATCCTTGCATCCTGACAGCCTTTGGGGTGATATATGTAACCTTTGTCATTGTGTCAGTCTAAATGATGCCGTTTTAAGCCATATTTAAGAAGTGAAGAGCAGCAGTTAATGGGGAAACCTGCAGCGGTGATTGTGTGCATGTGTGAGATAGCATGGATGACACTGGGCTTGTGAAGATGCTCCAAGCATTTCTACAGTGGAAGGAAAAGTGAAAAGCGGCTGCATCTTATCTCTGGACCTCAGGATCTTCCTCCCTCTTCTCGGCCTTTTCTGTCACGAGCTGCAGCTCACTGAGACGAGCAAAAGCAAATTTTACCTGGAGCTTGTCTTTGTGGATGGCCGTCTCGCCCGACGTGCACGCAGCATGGGGAAAGCTGTTTGCTGCATATGTATGTGGATTAGCAGCGCGACAGAAGGGACGCGCTGTAGGACAAGCTAAGTAAACGAAGAGAGGAGACTAAATGAAGAACGACATGATGGCAGGACAGAAGAGGACATGAAAGGCGACTGCAGCTCTGGCTCTATGTGTGTGTGTGTGTGTGTGTGTGTGTGTGTGTGTGTGTGTGTGTGTGTGTGCGTGTGTGTGTGTGTGTGTGTGTGTTTATGTCCCAGCCAGCAAGATCTAATTGACTGAGACAGCTAACTTCCAGTAATTCAGCTGATGAAGCTTTTCCCTCTCAGCCCTGCTGGCTGGACACAAACAAACTCACTCACTCACGGGGCAGCAGAGGAGCAGAGACAAAGACAGAGGAGCACAGAGAGGGGGAAGCACGCTGTTTTGTTAACATGCCGACCCACAATCGCTGACTTCCCTCACACAGACACACACACTACAGCGGAGTGGAAAGGCAAAGTGCTGATAGGGCTGTTCCCATTCCAGCTCTGGTGAAGGCACATGCATGGCTGGTTGGAGCTGTGAAGATAATGTGGTGTGCGAGGCAGGAGACAGTCCAACTGGTGGTGCAGAGGAATGTTGTCTGACACTATTTAGCTTCCAAAACTGGCCTCATCCTGATCAAATCAGATCCATCAAAACACACCTGACCATTGGCTCTTATCAATTCACTCCGAGCAGTTCAAGCATCAATGGCTTCGTGCAACCAGATCATTTACTGGAGCCATTTCAGTAGGGAAATCATATCTCACCCTTCTTGTTTTCTGTATGCATATATGAGCCATAAGCAGCAGTATCCGCAGCAGATGAGAGAAGCTGCAAAGAGGCCGCAGAGGGACATATGCAAATGCATGACCCAAAGATTGCACCTGCTACTGCTGACTCCAGCACCGCCTCAGTCTTTGGGTGGCTATGAATCATGTAGGCGACATAGAAGAGAAAAGAAGGAATGAGATAGGATTATTAATACTCCATCATACGCAACTCTGATTTTTTTTAAAATCGAGGTTTCCCCAGTTTCACGTCAGATGTTACACAGAGATTTCATCATTTTGCATGACTGTAGATTAGACCTCTGTCCTAAAATCCCCCCTCATCCGTGGGCATGAAATGTCTCTGGTATTTATTGCGAAAGCAGTGATCTGTCTGTGTGTGAAAGCTGCATGAGATAAAGTCATGAAACAAAGTGAGGGGGAGAGAGAAAGGAAGAAGAGAGTGTGATTCAGGGTGAACGAGCGAAACATATGTGTGCGTGCGTGTGCGTGTGTGTGTGTGTGTGTGTGTGTGTGTGTGTGTGTGTGTGCTTTGCCCTCTTTGCTGTAGGTGGCCCTAGGGTAAATGAGGCAGAGAACATTAATCATTAAAGCAAGTCATTTTGATTCAAAAATATTAAAGGTAGTATTTTTAAGATATTTTTCAAGTTACATTCACAAGTTACATTTTTTAGTTTTATTTGAAATCAAACAACATACTTGTGAAGCTGAAAGAGAAGGACTAACAATTTCTGATTCTTTTACAAATAACACTCTGAAAAGTGTGATGTTTATTAGTCCTTACTGGAAATAAGAAATCCATTGGTAGTAAAAAGAAAAAGCCACAGACCATGAAGGGAACACAGTGAACTTGTGGAAGAAGGTGTTGTAAGCACGTCAGACTGAAACTATTAAATACAAAACACAATGTGCAGCAGAAAGCTAACTCTGCACATGACCTTGAAGACACAACACAGAAAGCTGGTCAGAGTTGATTGAAAGATGGATGCAGCAAACTAGACGGGGGATACTGGGAGTTTGTGCGGTGGTTCTCAGTCCCGGTCCTGTAATGCATGTTTTAGGTGTTTCCCTGCCACCACACACCTGACTTAAAGGACTGAGTGATTAATAGGCTTCTGCAGCACTTAAAGACATGCTGAGGAGGTAATGCTAGCATTTGACATAGGTGTGCCATAGCAAATACACATTTAAAATATGACATTACAGACCCTTAAGACACACACAATGGAAGGGCTTATATTAGAGATATCAAACTTTTCCTCCTCTAGCAGATCTGGATTAAATGAATGATTCATGCGCAGGCTACTGCAGAGCCTGATGACATGCTGCGGAGGTAACCTTGCTATTTAAATTATCTTTGTTGGAGCAGGAACACATTTAAAACATTCAGGACACGCACTCTTGAGGACTGAAGGTGGCCACCCATTTACTTCAAAGCATATCCATGTCAGAGTAGCCAGATAGCCACCTGTAGCCAACCGGAAGATCTTCACAATATACAATTATAGATATAAATTTAATAAAACTTAATACTGCAAAAAAAAAAAAAAACTAAATTTATCAAGCATTTTTTTTGTCTAGTTTCTACTGCAAACATCTTGGTGCACTTGAATAAGGACATTACTAACCTACAAGTAACTATTCAGTGAAATATAGGAGCTTGTTTTCAGTTAATAACTCTTTAACACAGATTAAAAATAGTAGTTTTAGAGGAAGATGTTTTCACTTATAAAATTGGGAAAAACATCTTGCTACAGGTGCAGAAATGTACCAATGGAACGAGTATTTTTTAATCTATATTCAAGAATTACTGACTTGAAACAAGCTGCTGTATCTGGCTAAAAAGTTACTTGTAACTTCATTTGGTCTTATTTCAAGTCTGCCAAGATTATGACACTAGAAACTAAACAAAAATACTTGGTGAGATTTTGTGATTTTGCTAAATTGTTCCATCAATTACTGATTAAATACAGACCACACAACTGTGTTTAGTTACTCTTTCCATCCACATAGTTATGCTCTGTGTTGCTTTACTGAGGTTTATAGTCGTAGCATGAAAAACTTTAGAAATGTTTTCTTTTCGAGGCACAGAATAATTGCTATTTTTGACCTGTACTCCATAGTAACCTCAGTGGCTCATTGTATAATGAGATTAAATGTGGTTAAACTGTGTCATGGTGTAACACTGAAAATAATCTATATAATAAGCCAAAAGCAATGCTATCCTTTAAGGTATTGAAACAGGCTGTTTCAATACCTCAGACATCGTCTATATTAAATTGTTCTGTAATGTAATGTAATATTATAAATAAAAATGACAACAAAGTCCTGAGGGCAAAATCTGTCACTCAGGCCTCATTGATCTCAAGTAATGAAATACAGGAAGAGGTCACCACAAGGCCACCGTGAGTGTAATTAGAATGAGAAATGGCTCAATTAAACAGGAGGTGGGAAAGAAGAAAGGAAGATCTATTTTCACCTACATAACATGAGAAAAATGTACGGAAACAAGAGAAAATAATATTTCTCTATGTCCATGTTTCAGGTTGCAGAGGTTACAGCTCCAGGAGGAACCTAAAACATGTAAAGGATCTGTTTATTTACTGTAAATAATCCGATTTAAGGACATTGGCTTCATCTTTGAGAACATTACATAACATAATGTTCATATTTCCAATTCTAAGTTAATTTCTTGCTGAATAGTTGCAAAGTGGGAGGTAAAATCTTAAAGGTGTGGTGGGCATTTGTATTCAGCCCCCCAATACTCCAAAACCCCTCTGAAACCCATAAATAAAATCTAATATAATCAATTGCCTTTAGAAGTCATTATATTACATACAGTCTCCATCTGTATGTAATATAATGTCATTATAAACAGAGATGATCTGTTCAGTTTTCAGAAGTTTGCTGGAGAACATTAATTGAACCTTTTAGTTTACAAGCAAAACACAGCACTTCACCCTGAAAGGACACTTCTCCCAGTGACGCATGGTGATGGTAGCATCATGCTATGGGGGTCTCTCTTTCTTTCAGTCAGTGTTGATAGGAAGATGTAGGGAGTTAAATATGGGTGAATCCTCTAAAGGTTGCAAAAGTTTTGAGACTGTTTTGAGAGTTTCACCCTCCAGTATAAAGCCAGATCTATGACTTAAATCAAAGCATATTTATGTGTTAGGAAACACTAAATGCAGTTCCTAATATGTGGTACCAATTGAAAATTATTGACAGACAGTTGGACTGAATTCCAGCTGTTTTGCAAAGAAGAACGGAAAAAAAAAATCCCAGTCTCCAGATGTGCCAAGTTATAGAGACACACCCAAAGAGTGATGTGAAAGGTGGTCCTACAAATAATTCAAATTGGGGCTAAATGAGGTTTACTTCTACCTCACAGTTAAGTGCTTTACTCTGAAGTTTCGCTTTACTCTGAAGTTTTGTTTTGGCTAAACCCAAGTTAAATTTGGGTTTAGCCAGATTTGTGAAAAGTCCTAAATGAAAACCCTACAGAAAAAGATGTATACTGTCTACAGTATACATGGCGAGGATACGCCTGTCAAACTATATGTTTACAGTAACAAGATGGTGGCTTGACATCAGAGTGGCAGCCATCTCCAGAGAGTCATTAGCTCCAGAGATTACTTTGCACAACATTAGGAAGAACATGGAATCTTGTTACAGCAGCAACAAATGGCATTACCACTCTGACACGGCTCTTGATTTTTGCATTTCATATCTGCACTGTGATTATTGTCAACATATTTACATTTTACATTCATAATACAAACATGTTACCGTATGTTGATAGCTTTGTTAAATGGGTAATTAATGCATTCTTAGCAACATTCCTCTTAGTTATGGCCAATAATCATATATTCTGTCAACTTAATTAGCGTTGAAGCAAAGATTTCCACATATCTCATATTCAGATTGAGACTTTTGACTCTGCGGTGGATTTTGTTTTTTTCCCCCTTTCTCTTCCCACAGTTTTGTGACACGTCAGATAAACAGTATGTGACAGAGGAGGGAGGCTTGTAAGTGGGCGCAGTGGGAGGTGGTCAGGCTCTCCAAGGCTTGGAACTGAAGAGAAGGAAAAAAAGGATCCCAACTCTCAAGGAGGCAGAAAAAACAGGGAGGCAAGAAGGCAGGAAACATATTGGTCTGCTCTCATTACCCTGTCACCAGGAGGACCCAATCTGGGACTAGTTGGCATGAAGAATCTGGTTCAACCCGAATGTGTTGTATGCATGTGTATGTGTGTTGTAGTTGATTTTGTCATAGTAAAGCAAGCTAATGTCGCTCTGGGGCAAATATTAAACCAAGGATTACACCAGAACATCGCTGCAGGATGGAGTCATGTGACCATTTCAGTGTCCAATTCTTCTGTCGCTCTGCGTGTGGCCATGAATCTGCCACATGCATGCACTGTGACTGCTCAAGGGACCTTTTGTTCATGCTGTTGCATAGCAAGCGTGTTTCATCTTTGGTTCTGTGTGTGCATCCCATTGCTCACCCGTGGGTGCTTGATGAAACCATGTCCAGCCGTGTTTGTGCATGTGTGTGGAGCATCAAGCTCTTGCAGATGGAGGCAGCCATTTGTTTTCGTTTGGCCCGGAGAGGAGTGGGCAATGCCAGATACTGGCTCAAGCAGGAAAAGGGTGTGGGTGATGTGAGGAATGAAGTCAAAACAATGAAAGATGAAAACATTTTTATTTTGCCTCATTTTGGTCAGAGTAACCGGCTGAATTTATTATTTATTATTGAGATTACAAAACCTATTGTGCTTGTGCAACCATTTGTTCCTGCTGCTTTGTTACATCAGAGCAAACGATGCATCTTTTAGCTTTAAAAAATGCACAGATTAATTGAGAAAGCAATGATGTACAAACTTCACTCAAAAGTTAAATTAAATTCACTTGAATACTGCCATGAGAAAGTATTGTCATCCTCAGCTTAACAATAAAGTACTGTGTGAAATGCCTTCATTCCATTTTACACCAATCAGATGTTTTTGTCCCACACTTTTCTACCAAAAGTGCTAACCAGGCGAAGCATGAACTCCACTAGATCCCCAAAGTTATGCTTTTTACATATATATATATATATATATATATATATATATATATATATATATATATATATATATATATTTAGAGATGTGCCGATCAGGTTTTTTCCTCCCAATGCCGATCACCCATGAGGGCCGATCACCGATACCGATACCGATACCGATCACATAATTATTATTTTTTTTTTTTTATCATAAACACTACCGGTTACATTATGTGGAAAAAGGAACCATGAATTCACCTTAGTTTAGACAAAAACTTGTTTTTAATAACTTTTTTCAAGAAGAAAACTAAACAAAACAGGCATTGTGCAAATTGTACTGCTATTGATAATACTATCTTTAACAGACTGATAAAATATGAAGGCTCTGAAGAGGCTAAATAATGCAAAGAGCCAAAATAAAACCTCTCAACATTGCCAAAAAAATTCAAGTATAAAACTTAACATTCAAAGGCAAAAACAGGTTCCATTACAATAAACAATCCAGAGTTACTGAATGAAAACTTCCTGTTAGCATGGCGGCTAGCTGATTACTGCTAGCTCTGATTGGCTGTTTCTGACTGGGAGTAATTATGCAGAACAGGGAGGAGATCGATTTTTTTTTTTAGAGATCATCTGTCTCATGTTAGGACAGCGAAAGTTTTAATACCTATGTAAAATTAATTTTTTTAGGTTAGATGCTGCAGCTTTAAGCAGAGGTTCGGTGTGAGAGTCACTACCAGGTGGAGCAGAAGCGGCGCTCCGTCTGTGAAATATTACTACCTGTAGAGTAGCAGCGGTTCAATAGCGAGAGCAGAACCAGTGTCTTACATCGCAGCTCGAAGATTTAAATAATTTTGCGGGTTATTTGTTTAGCTTTCTGACCGTCATGCTAATCCGGGTGAGTGTTTGTAGCTGTGCGCTGCTTTACCTGCTATCTGATCCTCCGTATGTCTTTTTTACTGCAGTGAGCCTCGATGTAGCCAAACTCCGTCAAGTATGGCATTGTTTTTATGTCGTATTAGCTTCGTTGTGTTGATGCATTTTGACATGCTTCAATTTTCCGCCGCAACACGCAAACTTCCCCATTCACTCAGTGCGTTATAGTTCCACATCGCTTAGGATTTGTTGCTGCGCGTTTGTGCAGTGAAGGAAAGAGGAGACCAGCTGCACAGGCAGGTTGGAAATGAGAAGATCGGTATCGGCAACAAGAGCCAATGATCGCCGATCACCGATCATGCACTTTTTCACGAAAATCGGCCGGATTATGATCGGTGACCAATCGATCGGCACACCTCTTATATATATATATATATATATATATATATATATATATATATATATATATATATATATATATATATATATATATATATATATATATATATATATTAGAAGTATATATATATATATATATATATGTATTTATAACCTTGATTTGATTAGTCATACAGATGAACAGAATGGAAGACAGTTGGCCAACAGTGAGAATGAAAACAGTTTGAACCATGAAGAGGAAAGGAAAGGGAATAACCAAGACCAGGAAGAAAGCAAACACACAAGCACGCACACACCCACACAGGATGATGCAGACCTTGATCACTTATTCATTCAAACCTGAGAAGAGAGGCAGTAGGATCAGGTTGCCTAATGACTGAAAGACACACACACACAACCACAGGCAGCGAGTCCCACAGGCCAGGCCTCCCTTGCGCAATTGAATTACTGTTATCATACACCAAGGACTGAGGCTGGGACCCTGTCTGCCCACCAGCCACACCCTCTCTGTTTCCACTGAAGGACACACACCCACTCACACACACATAGTGGATCAAATACCAGAGCTACACACAGTCACACAGATCCCATCCATGTCAGTATTCTGCTGCAGGCATCCTGCAAACGCATTAACAGTTTTTGAGCTTTACAGCTTGTTATAAGATTTTGCTAAACTTTGAATTATGTTTTCTAATCTATATAATCTTCATCTGCTCTGCAGCCATACCAGTTGTACTGTCTGCTATTGGGTTCTGCAACAACATTAACTAACATGGCACCAATATATGCTTTCAGGTTTATCCTGTACATAACATTCCAAGTTACCTTCTACTCTGACCAGCTTTTCTAACCCTGATAATGAAAAATATACCCACAAATATCAACAAAATACATGGAAGTTTATGAAAGTAAAGTAATAATTCTGAAAAAGTCCAAGGGACATTTCTAAGGCACTCTGCATCTGATCATTTGACAATCTTTTTGCTACAGCTGCACTCAAATGTGGCATAAATAACAATATACATAAATCTAGCAACGCACAATAAAAATAATTTAAATAGAGAGCAGAATGAAAATAATGTGAGTGTGCACACACTTTACCAGAATGCTGATTTCCACAGGGAACGGCAGTCCCTGCTCGTCATCACACTCGTCCTCCTGTCTTTATCTTGGTGCTGATGAATGTTGATTCAGTGAGCAAACTAGATGGAGAAGGCAGGATGCACAGATGAGGGAAAAATATGCAAAGCAATGCTTTGCTTCACCGAATCAAAGAAAAACTGCAGTAAGTTGCATTTAAACTAAAGCACAGCAGGTCGAGCGCCGCCATGTGCATGTATCCACACAACATATGAATAAAAGTGAAAAATATCTATTGAACTGTAGTGCAACAATCAGGTGAAAAGGGAGAGTAAAATGTTGAATGAAAATGTAGGAATGACCTCATATTTGCAGATAACTTACTGATGTTGTGGTGATTTTTGTGACCTTTCTATAATTTCCACCTACAGTAAATCTCTCTGCCAGGAATGAGGGGAGCCTGGATACGGACCAACTGTGCCATGATGCAAATGATGGCTGGTGGCCTGCTTACTGTGCCGTGTGATGGAGGCTGCGGAGACAGCAAGCCAAAAAAGACGGAAAGAGGGAGGATGAGGGGGAACGAAGAGCACAGAGCGAGCAAAAGACAGGGGGGATAAATGGGTGGAAGAGGAAAAGGAAGAGGGAGAGATTCAGAGCTGGCGTTGCTGCCATGGTAACCGGCGTCACCTTGGAGAAGAACGGAACAGAACCGCTCTGGGGAAAGACCTAGAGAGCCACTGGCACATGAAACTCACCGAACAATCGCGTCCTCATTCGTGTTTAATCAACACAGCTCTATTTTTGGGCTTGAGGCTCGGCTTAGCACAAGGATTTTTTTGAGGGATATAAAAATAGGCTCAGCTTAGCCTGAGTGATCCCTCACTGGCCATTGATGTTTAATTAATAGGTCTTAGCCATACAATGTCATGCTGATGCCCCCACTTTCATGTCTCCCTGTAACTAACTGGTCTTTTGTGTGCTGTACAGACCCGGTTTTATATGGATCATGCCTACATTTAATTTGCATGATTGCAGACTCATGCACTGTGGACATTTGGATTTTACACTCTTTACAGTATTGGACCTGCCCTTGAAGCATATTAGTGCAACATCCTGTACCTTATGTTGTCTTTTCAATATGAATATGCACAGAGCTCCCCTGCTGTGGTGGTTAGGAGGAGACCCCATCCCCCAGTATTACATCCAAAGTTTAATGTAAATGTGTTCTAATTTTGCATGAAAGATTTCCTCATTGTGTAACCTTATCATCCATTTAATTAATTTTACACTGATGTAATTGTATGTTTGATTAGCTGTGCCTCACTAAATCTTTCATTTGTGAATTTGTTCTCTTGTCTTTTTCTGATTTTTTCAATGATTTAATGGCAGTTTTCTGAAAATATCTGCAATATCTAAGAGAGCATGTATGGCTTTGTGATGACTGGGGTGAATGTCAGGACAGCAACCTTAAACACACAGCAATGGTTATAATAATATTGTTTTAATCAAAGCATGTTCAGTCAATAAAATATTTCAGCTGAAGTCCAGATGTAAGTCCAAATGAGGATCTGGGACAAGATTTAAAAATTAATGCTGATAACCAGACTTCACCCAATCTGGCTGAGATGTAGTATGTTGCACAGAGGAAAGGGGAGAAATATTTCAGTCTCTAAATACATGCAAAGACTTTGAGGTGTAATGGCAGCAAAAGGTGGATCTGCACAGTTTGACATTCAGTGCACCGCAAACGTATTTTGTGAAAAAACAAAACAAAACTGTGTGTCATTTCACTTCTACTTAACCATTATGCTGTAATTTATGTTGCTGCAACAGGTAAAGTGTCCTGTGATAAAAGTGTTATGAATATTTTTGTAAATACCAGAACAGAAAGATGTGAGTTTCTTTAAGGGCTTGTCCTTTAAGGAATTTGTTTTTATAGGAATACGTGTTTAAATTTGGAGAATGTCTTGTTTTTTTAAACCTTTGTTTGCAAACTGAATTTGAAAACATTTTTTTATTGATTTACTGTTATTTTTATTGATTTAATCAGTTCAACAGTTCAACATGTTTTGATTTTAAAACCATCTTAGGCCCGTATTCTTTAACTAAGACTGTTTTAAAGATCCCTCTGTAGCTTTGCAGACGTTTAAACACAGCATAAAAGAAGAATAAGTTAATTACAGAGCAGTTTCTGCTATTTAAAGATTTGGTCTGTGCCAGTGAAATGTGCTAACAGATGGGTGCAAAATTAGCACCAGAGCAAGCTGTGAAGGTAAAGACGATATTAATGCTTCAGGTTAAATGTGGAACCTTTTATAAAGGCCTTAATATTTTTTTTGCTGCTGAATGTCTTTGAAACACAGAGGATTAAAAATAATCAAGCAATATACATGATCCAAATTCAACAAGGGAAGTTTTATTTTATTAAAGGGCCCACGAGCTAAATGCTAACATTCTGACATGCTAGCATGCTGTGTTAACTGCAGCTTCTTGATTTCACCGTAGATACATGTGAGGTTTTGCTCACAAATCTCGTTTTTTGGGGGGTGGGGAGGTGAGGTAAAAAACTGGGTAAAACTGAATTAAGGCAGTTTAGACCGATGTGCATGAAACATTTCATCATCCAAACGTTGAACTGTCCCTCCTGTAGGGATGTTGCATCTAGGTGAAATGTTAGTATGGCGAAAGGTTTGAACTCGAAAATGAAAACTAAGCAGACCTGATTGCAACACTTATTAGCACAGATTGGAATTGTTATAACACTGGGTGTGTTTACAGCAACGAAAAAGACTCAAATCAGCAAAAAGACACAGATCCAACCAACCTTTGCAGTTGGTTCTTATATTTCCCCTTGTCCCTCATCTGACAGCAGAGAGTTACATGCAGACACCGATACATCAATCTACCTTTTCAAGATGCCAGTGCAGGGCTGGTACTTATCAAAAACCAGTAAAAGCACATTTCAAATGAGTGAGTCATACTGATGCGGCTCCCAGCAGCACCTTGTGTAAGTAATGTGTTGGCCCTATCTCTGCACACATATTTATCATCTTAAATGTGATAATATAAGGTCAGCATCTGTAGACCACATGCTTTGTAGAATGCACTGGGATCTCATGATAGGTGCCTGTAACACATCTCTGCTTCAGTATTGATTGCATTAGGACGTTTAAGGGCATATGTAGGTGGTTTAACAGTGGCTGTAATAGCCAAATCTCATAACACCCGTCTCCCTGTGGTTATTTCAGCAGGATGCAGTCTGGTCATCTTTTAGGCGCTAAATGTATTTTGAGAACCTCAGGTTTTTTTATTAAGAAATAAGATTTACAGTCTATGACTACAGACAGACTGATAACGGGTATGTGCTGTAGTTGAATTAGGGTTGCCTCAGATCATGTACAGAACCTTGTGGTCATTTTCTCAGAGCCAAACAAGATGCCCATGGTAACTCTGGAGTAGCTACAGAGATCTATTAACCAGACAGTTCACTCCATAAATCTGCCCTTTACTGAAAAGAGGCCAAAAGAAAGTTATAAAAATCCGTTTGCAGTTTGCAAAAGAGTCTACAACTCATGCAGGGAAAACAGCAAACATGTGGAAGATGAGACTAAAATAGATTATGTAGGGGAAAAATATGTCTGCCTTTGGAAGCCTTGTATCAGTTTTATGTTTCACAATTTGTGTTGATAAATAAAGTAAAATATTAAGAGGTTTATAGTTGTGATAAAACATGAAAAAGGGAAGGTTAATAAATACCTTTAAAAGGTATTGTAGACACATTGTCCTCATTGTAGCGCATTTGAGGAATCCAACATTGTTCATCTGACCTAACAAAATGTTAAATATCTAATATATAACACATGTTCTGCAGTAACCTTTCCAAGTTTCCTTTGCTCCATTTATTCAGTTTTTCTCATTATTTTAAGAATTTGCAAAGACCAGTAAATAGGAGAGATGTTCTACTTAACAAGTAAAAGACTTGAGCATGGAAAACAAGACAGGTGAAGCTGGGAAAGGAAGCAAATGCTGTGGGTAGGCGAGGGAGAAGAGAGGATGAGGGGGAGGAAGAGGGAGGTCAACAGAAGGAGAGGCAGATGCTCGTGCTTGGGATGCCTGTGCACGAATAATTATCCTGATGAGATTCACAGAGAGCAGCACAAAATGCGGAGGAAGAGGAGGAGCAGGATCTGGGGAAGACCTCACGACGCAGAAACGACAGAGCTTGAGGGAAACAAAGGACGATTCTTTTTTTATTTACAGAGATGCGTTCTGGTGCGATGACTGGATGTGTTCTTGTAGGCTGCCCTGCTACCTGCTGTTTCTGCCTCATCCGTCTCGTGTTCTCGCCCATCTCGCCATGCATGTTCGTGAGAAAGTGGAGCCTCCCTCTCATCCTTTAAAAGATGCATAAGGCAGGTTCTACAGCAAGTGGGCAGGAGGCTGAGGGATAAAGAAAGAAGGAGCACAGGGTGTAGTGGTCGTCTAAATAAAATGTTCCACATAAAAACTCTAAATCTTTATTTCTAGAGGTAAGACAATTAAATTTCCAAAATAAACCATCCAATATCAAGATTACTAAATGCTTGCTCTGTTCAGCAGCCACCCACTGGCACTGTTGGATGGCACAAAGATGGCAATCTCAGAAGGATTTGTGTCTCTTTGTGTCCCGAGCATAAAAGCTAGCACAGATGTTTCATAGCATGCACCACAATACTATCTCCCTGTCTCTTTACACATTCACATAGATGGGAAACACACACATATGAAGGTCCTTATCTGAGAGCACTGTTACAGATATGTCAGACGTACAGTATTACATTGTCTTACTGATAGCCAAGCATGTCTGTCATGTTTTAATCTCTTTACAACCTGGGTAAAAACCAAATTAAGTTACAGCACAGCACCACCACTTAAAGAGTTAAACAGAAGTGAGTTATCTCCTTTGAGCTTTCTGCCTTTAGAGTCAGTCATGTGTTAGTGGAGCTGCAGTAAACGTTCATGCTGCAAACCAGTGGTTAGCAAATTTTACACTTTATACATGTTTTTAATGGAATCAAGTCACAAACCCAAAAAAACACTGTGTGTTATTTTTAGGGCCGTCAACGTTAACGCATGCAATTAATAAAAAAAAGTTTAACATGTTAATATTACACAATATACTTGCACCACCTATTTTGACCTAAAAGCTTCTCTCCTGCAGAGGGCTGCCTGGCTTACAGCAGCGTGTTGCAAGTTCTTGTACTGCAGAGTCGAAAATGAGAGTGAAAAGACAGGTGAGAGTCAAACTGGTGTCCTCAGCTGCAAATGTTCCTTTAAAAAACGTTTTGATAAAACCAAAGTAGTAGCCTGTTGCCTATATTTCAATGATGAATTATCATTCCACCAAAGCAGTTGTTAACATTTCTAAATTAACGTTTAAAATGTTTTGTTGGCTCTAGTGGCCTTTATTAGAAAGTAGTTTTGACAGGAAAGACATGCAGCAAATGTCACCAGGCCAGGAGTCAAACCTGCGACCACCAGCATGAGGACTAAGGCCTCAATACATGGGTTGTGATTTACCCCTGCGCCACCACAGCATCCACAAAATGACTTCTTTAAACTGTCTTGAATTTATAAACACAAATTTTCAGATTTGGTTTGACACAATAAAAACATATTCTTAAACATTTTTTGGGGGAAAAATGCATTTCTACATTTCAAAGCTTACAACATAACTCTGCTTTAAGTTTCTCTACAGTTTTATTTTTTGAAATTTCTGGTGTGTCCCTTCGTCTTCATGTTGCACCTCACATTTTGTCGGCAGGATTGTGGCATTACAGCCTTTTATTCTCAGGCTGCGACCATTTAAAGGGAGCAGAGCTGGATTATATAGGCTCATGCTTTCTCTCTCTCTCTCTTGACTGGTGATTTGTAGGTCATGAATGAAAGACAGGAATGGAAAAGGGCTTTTACCCTCTAGTGGTGAGCTTGAGGAAATACCTGTTAAATTTGCTTTAGGTGAGGGAAAGATAAAAATAAATTGCAAAATGTTCAATTATCCCTGCTTGGTTGTGCAGTGACCCAGTTGGGTCACAGTTTTACAGATTTCAAATTTTAGTCACTAGCAAGTCTGATACAGTTCAAGAAACCAAGAAATTTTGTAGACAGAATAAAATGTAATGCAGACAGATTGTAACACCAAATGTAAGTTTCCTTGTCATTAATAAAAATAAAAGTCAGAAAATGACAAACATAATCTAAATCTTGCTCATGTGGTTGTGCTACAGAGTTTAGTTGTGAGCAGGAATTTATTTGGCTTTTCACCTGAAGCCTTCTTTGTTGAGGAGGTTTGACTGTACAACAAAAAGCTTCAATGAATGTGCAAAACAGGAACTGGGCATACAAGTTTAAGTTTTTTGCTTATTTAGTCTGCTCTGGATTTGATAAAGCGAGTACAGGCCATTTACCATTTGATAAAGAAACTACTATTTGTACTGTTTTTTTTTATCTGTCTGATTCCATTGTTTATTGATTTGAAACATTTAAGAGACAAAAGTGCAACATTGAATAGTAATTTAATGAATCCCAGTGATTCCACCATCCACAGATCAAATTGTTTTAAATTTAAGCTTCCAATTCAAGTGTTAATTAGCAGGATAGTGTTATCCCTGACAACCAGCCATCAATAGCAATGTTCATCGACAACACTCTCACACACACAGATACATACAAGCGCTTCAGCACAATCACAGCCACACAATGACATATGCTAAGAAAAATTATCAAGCAGGCTCAGTGTTTCACAGTTTTGCTTGTCTATAGTCCAACACTAAAACTGTGACAATGTATCTAGGAAACAGTGTCCATGAGCAGCAAAAAATAATAATAAATCAAGCATAATGCTTTTCCATGTGTACTTCTTTTTCATATAAAAAAAATAAACAGGGAAATTTCAGCCTACGAGTGAGAGTGTGGGTGTGAGAGAAAAAAAAGTGAAACATAGGCAGAGAAGAAGGGAACGCAAAGAATACAAAGACACAAAAGAGCAGAATCAGGGAGGGAATATTTGGTATTTAAAACGAAGATGACACATGGGGCTGTTACCGCCGCGAATCAGCAGGATCTCCTGAGATGGGCTTTGACTTTGTGTTACAACAGTCTTGTGTGAAACACAGTCGCACTGAAAGCCTTAGCACATGCTCCTCGGAACAAACCCTCATTTGGCTGGAAACACACGAGAAGGCTTTCTCCTGAGGTGAGAGGAAGGCAAACAGTGCTCAGTCTCGCGTTTCACGGCGATCTGGAAGATATTCTCTGCAGCAAAAGGCACACTTGAGTGAGTGTGTTAGCAAAAGAGAGAGAGGTCTCATTTTAACTCCTGTATAATCTTTGCATCAAGGGAGATGCAGAATGATTGTTTCTAAAGTATGAATGAGCAGGCATGCGTGTGTGTGAACAGTTGCAGATTTAAAATTCATAGAAATTACCAAACCATCCTGTACTTATTTGCTTATTTTTTGTATATACATAAAACATGACAGATCTCTGCTTTCTTTTTAAAAATTCAATTTGAATTCCATCAACAGAGGACATCCTGACAGATATCACCATGTAAAAAAAAAAGCTTAGGCTTGATGGTATTTACTCACTAACAGGGATTATTTTTATTATTTCAGTCTCATGATTCAAGTTTAATGCTCATTTATTTTAATACTATTTTGGAATATGAGTTGTTTGCGAATACTAAAATACTAAATAAACATAACTGTACTGCAACTGTCATGATGTCTGTTGGTGTTGGACCCAAATGCAGCAGGTTGAGACTTTGAGTTGCATTTGAAAAAGTAATAAAGAATGAAAAAACAAAAACATACAAAAAAACCATGGAGAACACAGGGAACCAGAGCAGAACAAAAAGTAACAGGAACAAGGAACAACAGGGAGGAACCAACAAGGAGTGTGAGCAGGCGAAGGGTTTTAATACTGTGATTAGCTGACAAGTTTCAGGTGTGAGAAGAGACTGGAGAGGTGAACTGAGGAGGGAGAGAGAGGAACCAATAAGGAAACTGACTACAGCTTAATGAGGTAAATGATTATCAGCTGGACTAAATGGTAGACTGGTAGACTGACACAAGGCAAAGTAGTTATTGATATGCCAATAAGTTATCTAGGTCTGAAGGCAACAGTATAGTTTGGAAATAAAGGAAGGAGTTATGGAAAATGAGGTGGGATAATGACATAAATGGAAGATGTTTACATAGGACACAAAGTACAATTGATGTTATAAGAACTGATATCAGATGGAAAAAACTGAACTAACAGAGGAAACAACTATGGATGAAGGAAGATAAGGAATCAATACAGGGAAATAACCGAAGCAAAGAGTCCAAATAACACGGGATAGGACAGCAACTTAAAGTTCCTTGCAAATGTTTTTGTCCCCTGAAATGTCTCATTTTATCTAATTAAAATTATTGACATTAGTGTAATCATGTAAAATTTGTATGATAGAACAGTCACAAAATTGAAAAGTAAAAGGACAAAGGCGAATTTCTTTTATAAATCAAAATCTGAAAAGTGTGGCAAGTGCTTGTTTCAACCCCAACCCAGCCTCATGATAAATAAAGCTGATCTATGAAGGTGTCAAAAGTTTTCAAGTGAACATTACAGAAAAAAAACAGCCACATAAAGACCAAGGAACAAAGCAGACAGGTCAGCGACAGAGTGGAGAGGTTTTAAGCAGAGTTATAGACAGAATCCTGAGCTTTGAACATCTCACAGAGTACATTTTAAATCAAAGAAGCCAAGAGTTCACCAGCTGGGAAAGAAAAATGTGTTAACAATATAAATATTAGCTGTACATGGAACAGTGGGGAACAGTGGCAAGGTGAAACCCAAACTCAATTTGCATTTCTTTCCACAAGCCAGATCAAACAAGTTGAAGACAGTGTTCTGGGCTGGTGAAACATTTTCACCATGAAGGTTTTCTAGTGAAACTGGTAAGATGCGAGGAGATACAAAGAAGGCAATCTTTGAAAGTTAATGAGCTGAAAGGGTCATAAGACTGGATCAAAAATTTAAATTCTAGTGTGACAACAGCCCACTCTGGTAGAAGTTCACTTTACACCAGGACGTTGACTCCAAACAAACTCAGTCTCAATGAAATTATGTCAAAGCATTTTAAATGTGTTGGAAGGGTCTACTCAAAGTCCAGACTTAAATTCAATCAAGAATCTGTGGCAAGATTTTAATATTGTTGTCAATAGACATTTCCTATCCAATCTGACTTAGAAGGAGGAGTTTGATGAGGATAAATATTGGCAAGCCACAGAAGACTTACAGTCGTATCTAAAGTTGCTCTATAATGAATTGACTCAGGAAGGCTGAACACAAAGATATTCTTCTCTCATTTTTTCATATCTTCACAACTATGCTCTGCTTTGTACTGATCTATCACATAACATCCCAGTGTGCAGCCATGCAGGAGCACACCCAGCCACAGACCGATATTACTTGAATGGGATTTATCTTTGCTGGTTTCCAATATGCTGGAAGTCTCTCTCTAGGCGTTTTTGTTGATAGGGTAAATTTGACAGATAAAGTTACCAGAAAACCTCTTTCAGGGTCTGGTTCTATGAGTTTCGTATGTCAAACTCAACGTTGAATAAATTGTAGTATTACTGAAATTTTAGATATTTTATTTCAAGACAAAACATGCAGGAATATCACTTTTTTTGTATTTCTTTTTCAAGAAGTCTTTACAAGAGTAAACATCATTCACAATTTTGAAATTGATTTCCTTTACTTTTTGTGGGAGTGGGGAAAAAACACATTTAACTCAGCTTTTATGTGTAATGTTCAACCCACGTAATTTGAATATGTAGGAATTACATTGGCTCAATCTGATTTCATGTTTGAACCTGTATTTGTCTTTTTATATTGATGTAAACTGTTGGAAATGCAGATGTACCCAATTGATCTGCATATAATATCTTAAATTCAGAGACTGACGGGCATTTTAATAAAAATAAGTTAAACTTGAAATGTTTTTAAACGAAGAATGACGTTTAACGAACAGTTTCCTTCCTGTACCGTAAGGCTGCCATTTTGACCTTCTACCAGCAACTTCGCAGAAACAAGCGGCTCATCTCCTGTTTTCAGTGTCCAGGAATCGTTTATTTGTCCAGGTAACATTTGAACTGTATGTCTAGAGGTTTCAGAGTTAGCAAAAACTGCAGAGTCATTCAGACTTTTACGTTTTAAATGTCAGAGATAAACGGTGCCTCTGTGGCGGAAATATTTAGCTTGTTAGCTTAGCAGCATCGGGGAGCAACTTCAATCATTTACTGGTGGGGATAAAATACCCCGAACATTTAATCATAGACAAAGTTAGTAGTTTTGTTTAACATGTGAAGTTGCGAAACATGTGAGTTTTTCTTTGAGCTTTTAGCTTTTGTCCTTGCAGCTTGTTTTGGCTAGCTGCCCGAAGTTGGCTAATAAAGTTCAGATCAAAAATAGCAACCATAGAAAAGTACTGAGTTTAAGGGGATACTGCTGCAAGTAAGTATTGTTTTCATATGCCAGTATGTGCTTTGACATTTATATTTTTATCTTTAATGAAAAATATGTAATAATCTTGCTTGATTAATGTATGATATGTTGGTCAGTTTTTGGCCTTAACCCACATTTTACTAACTCTAATAAAAGATTTTAATACAGGATCGTACACACTCTTCACCAGTCTGGAAAATATTTAATTTGTTTTCAAGTCAGATAGAAAAACAAATTATGTTATTGAAAATTTGTTTTCTGTAATTAATTGACTGAAAGTTGTCCTTCCTGATACACTTGCATGATTGCTTTTTCTGTCTATTGCTTCTTTCTTGTTTTTTACTTGTACGTGTGCTTACCTTCCTTTTCTTTCTGAAAATAAACATTCAATTC
Organism: Poecilia mexicana; assembly: GCF_051168715.1. Taxonomy (NCBI): domain Eukaryota; kingdom Metazoa; phylum Chordata; class Actinopteri; order Cyprinodontiformes; family Poeciliidae; genus Poecilia; species Poecilia mexicana. The sequence continues at coordinate 9,490,721 of NW_028263383.1, read as the reverse complement.
ATATTTGTGATTTTATGTTAAAATCATTTGGTGAAAATGTTGTTTGAACAGTTGCAATTTAGCTGTGCTACCCAAGGTAGGCTCATTTTTAAATGGAGGACCATAAAAGCGTTATGATGAATGAACAACCCCTCCAAAGGAGAGCTAAGCGAGCATTAAGCTGTTTTTAAAAGGCCCATTCAGCTCCAGGAAAATCAAGCCTGTTTTTATTGGACCAAAATAACATTTTCTGCCGCTTTCTTGCAAATTGGAGGTGAAAGATTAGCTGCTGAATGGAATTTAGGGAGTTTTCTCTCTGGGCTATCAACAGGGATTCTTGAAAATCCAATTTGCTAAAAAATGTTATTTAGAGTGGCAGTCCTGTCCAACAATCGATTTTTAAAAATCCACTCTTGAAACTAGTGTTTTATCATTTAGTCTGTTATTCTGGCTGTTCAAATGCGTAACACTAACTCCAGTGTTGTTCAATTTCCTTCAGGCTCCTTGACAAACATGTCAGATCAAGAATTATTTAAATACAGCCCAAGAGGCGGTGGTGCAATGTTTAGGTCCCTAAAACCTGACTTTGAGCCTGGTTTGCGCCATCATCCTCCTGAAGTCCACCTGGCAGAGGACGCAGCAGTTCATGGCAGCACAGCAGGACTGAGGTAATGAGATGAAGAGTACATTTCTCTTTTGTTGCTTTGTTGAGGTGGAAATATTTGTTGACATCACATTTTAATTATGGTACAGTTAATTATTGTTTGTTTTGCAATGTAGTATGTAAAAAGTACTTGTACTAAAAAGGAGCAAAGTTTATACAGCGAATGTATGCTTGTCTTCTCAGGTTTTCCTAATCTTGCTAATATTCTAACAAATAATTTAAACTGAAACCAAAACAACTGAAGCAATTATTGTATTTACTGAAATCAATTTGCATGAAATGAGGTCATTGATTATTGTTCGACTCTTACTTTTATACGGATTTGACAGATTCACGTTTTGCTCCTTATCTTATATAAAAAAAAGAGTATTTTAAACTTGTTTTTGTTTCAAGTCTACCTTTTAAAATTGAAACTATAAAAGGAATGGAAATCTCCCTGAAAGTTTTAGTGAGTTCACCAAGCAAAACAAAACATGAGGTTTAACATTTTGATTCTTTTCGCTTCGTAGAAATGATGCACTTGCTGCAGGAGGCTCAAACCACAAACAGGAGTCTGATGTTTGCGAAGGTGACGACGGATCAAACGAGACATCTCCCATCCTCATCACAAAAAATCTGTTCGATTCTGATGACTTGTCCGTGGAAAATGAGGTAAAAAAACAAAACGAATTTTAAAAAATCAGTGAGAAAGACTTCCAGAACAGCAAATGTCCAAATATATTTATATATTTCATGCAGAAAGAAGATATATTTCATTTAGAGAAAGAAGAAAACACAGACATGTAAACATCAATCTGCATGTAGACAAAATTTGTCACAAACTACAGACTCTAGTTCACCACATCCAACGTTTGGTGTGCCAGAAGAAAAGATAGAAACTCGAGCTTCTGATCCTAATTCATTTTAGCAATCACACCAACTCTCCTTCTTAGGACTAAAGAAAATGTCACTGAATACCATAATTAACCCACACACTTTGTGCTTGGCAGTTTTTTGGGGGTTTTTTCAGGATGTTTGTGCCAAAATTTAAATGGTGTTTTGGACATATTTTATAGTGAGAATACTACCAGAAATAAAAAGCCATTACCATTAAAAGCTGCTGCCAGATTTCTAAAGCTGTGTTTGAAGTGGAGTTCTGGGATATAACGAATCTTATCTAAAAATAAAAGTGTGGTTAAAAATAAAGTATGGAAACTCAAACATATAAAACTGATCACTGTAGTATTATGTGCAATGATTTTCTATTTTTAAAAATGTCTATCAGCATAAAGATTTTGAAAATGTAACTTATAAAAGGTATCAAATTTTAATTTAAAGAGGTGAAAGAGGAAGAAAATTGGCCAGGAAGGAGAAAACATTACAAATAAAGTTCTGTTTATCTTTTCTGAGGATATTGCAGTTGCTTTAAGTTTATCTTGAAGTACCTTAATTCACACACAGGACAAGTTAATCTTCAGTATTTTAATATCCGTCACATATGGCCATTATTGACCGACTGTAGAGAAAGAAGAATAAAAGCCGAAGCTTTTTGCTTGGTTTCCTTGTTTCAGGATGAAGATTTTGAAGAAGCAGCGGTTTTCTCTCTCCGCGGTTTGTCTCCCACTGCAAGCACAGACTCAGATGAAGAGTTTCTAGTGGACCAGCTCAAGGATCTCCAAACCACATATGAGAGTACTGAGACTGAAGGTGGAGTTCTGTCTGTGTAGAAGTGAAGTAACGAATGAAGTGTCAGTGTGACCTGTTGTTCAGTCATCTGCAGCTTGTCTATAGAGCTGCTGGCCTTTGTCTCTTTGTCCTAAAGGGAGTGAAGAACTGGACGCTACTTTCAAAACGTAAACTTGACCACATTTGAGTCCTTTTGTCTCACATCTCTGTTCCTGTCCAGAACTTTTCCACTGATGCATTTTTTTAATAACTTATTTCAAAGGAACTAGCAGCAGCAGATTTCTACATTAGTCTTACCTGTACAGTCAAATTCCTATTCAGCAGGAATGATGCCTGACAGTTTAGACCTTTGGCTTTTCTCATAGTTTGGCAAATGGACTGGCACAAGAGTCACATGGCAGCGTTAAGCAGCGAGAAGTTCGACGTCCTCCTCAGAATGTATCCAGATTTCTACGGCTGTAAAAGTCACATGGCAGCATTCGTCCTGATAAGTGGTGAGCTTCCGGCACACTATGGATTTAATGATTAAAAATGTCTCGCTTATCGAATCGTTTAACTTCTCCACAGAGGTCGTGGATACAGCAGGTCGTCCGTGTCAGCAGTATAAGGTCGTGGCGATGGGAGCGGGCCGCTCGTGCTGCAGCGGCTGGCTGTCCTACAGCGGCATGATGGTCCACGACTGCCACGCCATAATCATCGCCAGAAGGGCTCTCCTGAGGTGCTAAATGCCCCTTTGGTGAATTAATAATCATCTCATGCAAGTCTTTAGAGAGCTCATTGTTAAGTGTTGAATTGGTAGAGTGCTCAAGATGGAAACAGCCTTCTCCTATCCTGTTATGTAAAAGATTTATCCACCCTTCCATCGTATATATGTCCTTCTATTACCTTTTTATCCATTTTGCTTTCTATGATCCATCTACTCTTTTTAGCTTTTTCATCCAGCCTGCCAGCTTTCTGTCCTCCTGAAATGTTTAAATGTATTTCTTTAATATTCGGAGTGAAGCTCAGACTGGCAGACTAGATCAAAGTGCTCACTTTGCTGCTGATAAGTGCATGTGATTCATTCAAGACTCTGTTGTGGAGAAATATTTTTTCTGGCTTCTGTTCAGGTTTCTATACAAACAGCTTTTGCTGTTCTTTGAAGCCGATCCAACAACCAAGCAGAGTTGTATTTTTGAGAGCAGCACCGACAGTCATCAGCTGCAGCTCAAACCCAAAATCAGCCTCCATCTCTACACCAACCGGTGCCCTGAGGGAGCCGCTAAGAACTTCTACTTCAAGTAAAGCTGACTATTCAGCATTCATCTTTTTTTTACCATTCTTTTAGAAATTTGACATATTGGAGATGAATACCTGACAGCACTTGTGATTCAGAAAATCATTTGCTCTTGTTTTGAAGAGCCTCTAAATGACTAATATTACGTAACTTGATGTTTAGGAGCTCGGGGAACAACTGTTGGACCAATTTAAAACTACAGTACCACGCCAAGGGCCTGCTGGTTCCAGTGGCTTACCTGGACCCGGGCCTGTGGGGCGCCAAAGTGTGCTGCGTCTCCGGCAGTGATAAGTTATGTTGCTGGACCGTCATTGGAGTTCAGGGCGCATTATTGAGCCACTTCATTCAGCCGCTTTACATCACCACCATAGTGCTAGGTAAAGTCATTTAACTTTATATTTTATAGTTAATTTAAAACATGTGGTTGTATGCATTTTATTTGTACGTTTTGCATGTGAAGGTTTATGAAAATGTGTTGCTGTTTGATGAGTTTAAAGGATTTTATAAATTGACACATAAAGTATTCACAAGCTTGAATTTTGTCACATTACAACCTCAAACTACAGTTAATTTTATGGGATTTTGTAAACTTTTAATTCTAATCAAAGTTATTTGCAAGGTAGAATATAGTCATCAAATTCTTAATAAAGCCTCTTCATAGAAGTTAAGATGACTTATGCATTTATTAGATTAGTCGTCTTTCCTTTTAAAGCTGACCTGCTTCTGTTTAGGAGGTCAGAGGATCTTTAATGAGGAAGTATCTGACATCACCAACAAGCGACTGGGTGATGGATGGGAAGGGATTCTGCCTCTGTCCTACAAGAAACAGGACATCCTCTTCCTGCCCGGCGACTATGTGGGGCCGGCGGAGACGTCCCAGATGCACGACAACCTCAGCATCAACTGGTGTCTTGGAGATGAAGACATCGAAGTTCTGGACAGCAGCAAAGGCGTTGTCGTTGAAGGGTGATGTCGTCTTTTTGTTCTCACCGTTGGATAAAAGAAATGTGACGTTATTATTAATGCTCTCCTGTAGCTTTCCTTCCTGAAGTTACTACCTGCTAGTGGATGTTGGCAGAAGGCTGTACTTGTTTTACTGGTCCTGTATGACTCCTGCCGTCTTCCCACTGACAGAACCGGATCGGCCACTTCTCACACATTATTCTGCTGCTTGTCCAGCTTTTCTCCATTAGGCTCTACAGTTAACCTCGAGATGACACCAATAGGAGGCGCTAGCAAACCCCGGGAATCTCATGTCCTGTAAAAATACAAAATCTTACCACATAATTTTGGTCTAGTTTCTAGTGTAAAAACCTCTGTACAGTTGAAATAAGTCTAAGCTAACTTGCCTAAGTAAATAATTGATTGATATTGGTGAACAAGTTCTAGTCTAGTAATTTCACTTATAACAAGACATTTTTCCCATGTTACAAGTGCAATAATCTGCCAATGGAAATGACACTTTTTCATTAATGTTAAGGAATTATTCACTTAAAAAAAGCTCCTAAATCTTGCTTAAAGGTTATTTGTAAGTTAGTTATTTTTATTTAAAGTGTACTAAGATGTTTGAACTACAAACTAGATCAAAATACTTGGTAAAATCTTGTGTTCTTTGCATAAAATAAAAAAAAAATTGTAATTTCTTTTTTTAGAAGTAATGCATCAGTCAATTTACCAGCGATGGAAATCTATCAATTTGCTCTTTGTTTAGCAGTTTGAATACTCCACCATAGTCCAAACCACCTGAATGCACCAAAACCGATTAATCCTAGCTGCCATTTAATGACCTTCATCTGTTCTGTTGTGTATAAATGTTTAAAAAATTTACAAAGTATCTGAAATTAAAGCCTTAAAATGACATCTTCACTCACTGTGACTCGACGCGGTTAAAGCTACTATTAAGAACCTGCTATTGCTTGCTAGCTCGCTAGTTTGTTTGCATCTTTCATAGATAAGTGTAAATTTATCTGCTGGCTGATGTTCATCCTTGCTACTGGCTCACTTCTGTTGCCAACCCATACAAAGCTCGATGCTTCCTGTGCAGAAGAGTTTGGCACTGATTGGGTTAAGGCTTTAGAGAGCCATATGCCATGTGGAAAGCACAAAGCTGCTGCCAAGAGCTGCACAAAACCCCCAGACATTTTACAGTTTGTCTCCTAAACAAAATGATTTGCTTTGTACTTGTCTGTTGTGATACAAGTTGTAAATTTTATTCATAATGGTTTTAAAGACTCTTAAAATACAGTTGGTGAAACTCTATTTAATAAGAAATAAATAAATATTTAGTTTTTTTATTTATTTAGCCACTGTATGTATGTAGGGACCTGCCTCACTACTTGGGTTTGTTTGTTTGTTTGTTTGTTTGTTTGTTTGTTTGTTTGTTTGTTTTTTGTACGTTTACATTTAATTATTGACTGACAGAGTTTTGACAAATGAGTTAATGTATTAGGGACCTTTTGGACCAAAAGAAAACTGAATTTAATCCAGTAAAATCCTGATGGACCATCTCTAAAGCAGTTCATTGTTTCTTTTTAAACTTTTTCTTGAGACCACATTTTATGACTTATTGTATGGACACTTTTGGTATACATTATTTTTCTATAGTTGCATAAAACTTTAAATATTTAACAGTGTGAATAGAAATATCAATGTGAACATTCTAAATGTAACAAAATAGTTAATGAAGATTATATACATTTATGATGAAAATAATAACCACAATAACGCATAATAGAAAAAATTAAATAAGTGAAAATGCATTGTAATAAAAATATTCAATACCTGTTCTAATAAAACCAATAACTTATTATAGATTGTAGGCCTGCCGTATTCTGCTACTAGAGTTTGTTCTAATATATGGCTGCGGTTTCTTATTCTTATCTACGTTTTAAAAAAGTCATATTGGTCTCCTCGTTGGGTTCCACTTCATTTCTTCCAGCCACAGTAAGTGCTGCCTGCAGGAAACCTCCTCTTTTCTTATTCAGCTGGAGAAACGCCACACGGCGCTTTAGTACTGTAAAAGTATTTCAACAGCCCGATGTGCTGGAGCAGAGGCATTTTTCTTTCAAATGGAGGTTGAAGACATTAAGAATTGTGCCCTAAATGTGACACTGCATTTAATGCAGTTATGATTGTAGTCTTTAGGCAAAATCAAGCTCCCATTTTATCACTCTGTCCTCTAACAGCATTAGAACAAGCTTATTACTGCTCTGCTAATACCTGACTGGAAATATTAATATTTCTTGTGGTCTAATTCGTTTCCTAGCTCTCCTTCTGTGAATGGGCCCAGCTTCACCAGCAGACTTTGCAAGAGAGCCCTCTACAGTTATTTCCAGCGAGTTGCACTGCTGGGTGGGCACAGCTACCTGGTGGAGCTGCCCACCTACCACAGCGTCAAGGTGACTGGACTGCTCTCAGATTTTGTGCTGCTATTCTGATGTCATTAAAAGTGATAATAAGAATTATTTATTTATACTGAAACTTGACGTCCCTAACAGTGATTGTGTTTTTTGATCATTTTACGGCCATAAAATAAATAAATTATGGTTTATCTTGTGTAGTTTTAGTCAATGGGAAATGGAGAGTTCCTCCTTAACCCATTTACGCCTGAATTTCAAATGTCTGCCTATATATTTCTTCCTTATTTTAATTTTAAGTAATTATTTAAATGTCCTGTGAGATGATATATTTACCCATTTATCCTTAACAACTGGAACTTTCAATATCCAGCAAGTTATTTTCGCAATTTACCGTCTATTAAACGAGTGCCCCCTGGATTAATTTCACTCTCTGCAGCTGCAGCTGTGAAATTACAGTATTAACCCGATATTGGCTGGAAAGTGCAACGTCTCCCCTTTCAGAATTTTTCAGATAGCGCCAAGTGTGGCGGAATTACGGTACTGCAAATTTGGATGTTTCGCCGGCGACACGTTCCGGTTTAGAAAGGTTAATGAAAACTTAATTTTGTTCAAGTGCATTAGCTGAAAATGTTCAATTATGAATGGAGTGAATGGCTTTAATGGTTTGAACATTCACTTAATATCTTTAGGAAATAAGTAAAGTTGAAGGAAAGTTTAAAAGTGAGGGCAGGAAAGCACAACACTGTAAACTGGTACTATTGTATTTAGGATTCATATGCTGTTCATATGATTCCCAGCTGGTATCTGAAACGCCACTGAATGTTTTGTGTTGGTCTTTTTCCACAGGTGGAAGCTACCATCTACCAGACGGTGAAAGATCTGATCAAGCAGCGCTTCCTGAGCAACCAGGCCGGACCTTGGAATTCAAAAAAGCTGGTGGATTGCTTCAGCGCTTAAACACGTCTCTACAAACGGGGTTAGAAGTTTATTGAAGCTCATCCCGAGATTGGAGTTATTGTTCTTTTAGTGCTTTTATTTGCATGTTAGTTTGAAAAGTAATTGTTTTGTTTGGTTGTTTGGCACTGGAGCTTTCAGTTTGTGTAGGTGTTTATGGAAAATAAACAAGAGCCGACTGTTTGCAGAAGAAATCAGTTTGCTTGATTTGTGGGTGGAAATGCTTTACTTAAAGGCTCAGGTTTAAAATGGGGAAGATTTTCTCTGCCGTGTCGGGAATGAAACATTATTCCTCAGTAGATCTGCAGGAAAAGCTGACAGGGTGACAAAGATGTTCAATCGTTTACTTTCAGTTTTGAATATTCAAATATATTAAAATATTTTGAAGTTTTGAAATTGTGAAAACGGTTCCATCATAACAAAATGCAGCTGCAGCTCAGTTGATTAGGGAATCATTGAAGCATTTATTTGCTCTCTGAAAACTGTTGGTACAAAATACCGTCGTCTTTTTGCATGAAATGGTGCATTGATGCAGTGTGACTGCTGAGGTGTTACAGAAGCTCCAGACTGGTTGCTGCTCTGGTGTCTGAAATTCCTCTCGACTCATCAGGCTGTGTGGTTTAGGTCAGGGTGAGTTTGCTGTCAGTCAAGCTCAGTGATATCACAGTCATTAAAGCAGATATCGGTACTTCTGACTGTCAGCAGCATCCAAGTTTTCCTGGGAAATGAAATTTCTACAAAAAATTAGTCAGCAGTGGAGTCAGAGTCCTCTAAATGTTCTCTGGTAAATTCATTGCTGTGCTCTGACTTTTTCCATCACACTTTTTTTCCTTCCACTCAACTTTCCAGCAGACTGCTTTAATGCAGCGTTCTGTGAGCAGCCAGTTTTTTTTGTGGAGGTTTTGGTGACTAGCTTCCAGTCAACGTTCAAGACAGCAGTGTTTATCATGAACGTGTGAGCCATAAAATACAAATGTTTAACTTAAACCCTTTTATTGCTGCTATTGTAACTAAAATGCAAAATTATGCAAAATGAATTTTAATTGGATTGTTTTCTAATTGAATCAGATGTACCTGTAACCACAAAGCTTGTAATCCCTATAAAATTACATCTTTACAAAATCTATTGATTACATTGCTACAGTCTGTAATAAACTGAGGATTTGTTTAAATATCAAGGCAAAACTTGAGACAATAGAGAAAAGAAATAGGAATGTTAGTCTTGTTTCATGGAATTTTAATTTAATTTGTCACTGATTGCAGATTTTTCTGTACATAAACATCACCAAGTTTAATAGTGTACACACAGACAGAGACATGTATTGGCAGAGACAGTGGTTAAAATACCGTTCAGAGGGGGGAAATCATTAAAATGAGTATCTGGAAACCACCATATGCTAATCAAACAAAAGGTGTCAGATTTTACACAAGAACAAAGCTGCCCTTAAAATCTCCACTGACAAATTTTGTGCATAAAGCAACTGAGAAATGATCAAAACGTTTGAAAATTGAGCAATGAACAAATAGGGGCCAAACCTGTCACCTTAAATTTTGGATTTTATTATCATTTTTCTTTTACACAAAATGTTTCACAGTTCATTGTCACCATCACTCCACTCACCAGTTGCTTGGCAACCAACTCCTCCTTGGTACTGATGCAACCGCTCCTCTCTTCGAAATTACAGGCTCTTTTACAATATTTAGCGGAAACAAAACTAACAATAGAACCGTGTGGAAAAATTAGCTAATGAAGCCGATGCTGTGTGCACTGCTTACATCTGTTGCCTCTGTCAGAGAGATGCGAGTAAATGATGGGATGTGTGCAGGTTAGCACTTTGGGTGGTTGTTTTATTGCTGTGGCTGGTCGTTTATCCAGATGTCGGCTTCAGAGATTCTGTATCTGGGGCTCCGGTCTGGGCTCGAGGAAGAACCAGGCTGTGCACAAGAAGATCTACAAGATAATTAAACATATGAGCCATTTAGAGGTGAGAGGAATGGATCGCTTTTATGTCTCTTAGGCGTGTGCACCAGGGGGGTTTGGCTTAAATTGAACTGTCAAATTGAGAAGGAAGTGTTTCATGAGAAGCAACAGTCATGTCCTTCTAGCTTGGTTTAAGTCTGCCTCATTACAAAAGGTTGTAATTATTTAATTTCAGAGCAGTGTCATTAATTCAAGCAGTGACCTTAAATATGATTCCAGCTGCAGAAGCACCAGGAAAACCTTGTGGCACATCATTTCTTATCCTATGCTTTTAAAGTCAAATTTATCCAATTTACCAAACTAGCTGCATGCTGCCAGAGATTCTGCTTGGTTTGCTCACCAAGGTTTGGCCTCCTGCAGGGTGAGTCTCTCTGGCTGGAGTCGGAAGAGGCCGAAGTACTGTCTGTGGAGTTGGACTTGACAGAACGGACAGATGGAATCGCTGCTTTTAAAAACTTCTCTTTGGGCTTTGCAAGTACTCGAACTGATGCTGAATTGCTCCACTCTAAAACCAAACAAGAAAAAGATCCCAGACACAGTCAAGTTGGAATAAAGCCTTGTGTTTCTTTCAGGATTCCTATCCAGTTTTTAAAAAAATTATTTAAATGCATGGATTTCCAACTCTCGGAAAATGGGGGGGAAAAAACTCACAGAATATGGAAAAATGTTTCATTATCAAAAAGCAAAAAAATAAATAAATAATTGTGCCACATTTGTAAGGAGTGCATTTGTGGGTCAAACAATTAGGGCTGCATTTAAATGTCTAAAGTGAATTTCACACATTATTTGAGCCGTAGGCCTTAGGTCATGATCTTTAACCTGGGATGTTTACATGCAAAACAAAACTTTTATTTCTTTTTCCAATAAAAATAGGTAAAATAAATTACAAGTAGTGACTTAAATAATTTATATCCAGACATTACATGTGTAATCAGTTTGAAATAGTTTGCCTAAATTAGTACAGATGACCAAAAAATGTTGTGAAATGACCCACAGATTTACCCGTGTTTGATATCTTGCAGAAGATGGCGACATTGAGCTCCAACATTGTAGATGGCCAGAATTTGATCTAAATCCGTCAGAAAAATGTGAATATTTGACTCATACGAAATGTAAAATTTATAGGAACTCCGTTCAATGCAAGTAGCTACAAACTGATTCAGGCAAATAAAACCATAACCAGTGTATTATGTTGAGTGTTAGTACCAGAGTGCTCCTCAAGTCGAAATCGGCCAAAGCAAAGATGAATCCTCCACTGTTTTCTCACATTCTCCTTCATCAGACAGTGGAACAGGAAGACAAAAAGTCCTGGAAGAAACGGGTTTTGGAAAGCCTGTAATGAATCGTGATCCAAAAGACACGGTGAACAAAAGACACGGATTCAAGAGTTCACTGGAAAACTACAGCCACCATACTGCGTCCCTCAAAGCCTGCCTAGTCCAAGTATGCACTTAGAGTGTAAACTTTGTCTACATAGATCACCCAGAAAAAGGACCTGCTTAAATAAACCATCAAACTTATGATACTCATGCTGATCGCTTTTTCCAACTCATCAGTAAAAAGTTTTGAGCACATCTAGATTTTTCTCTGCTTAGTTATTTCTAATGAGGCCATTGACCTAAAATTGACACATATTGACAACAACCCAAGTAATTACAATGAAATCAAAGCAAATTAAGATGCGTGTAAAAAAAATAAAAGGACAGAGAGATAAATAATAAATAACTTCCCAATATTGGTGATTGAATACTTTGTGGGAGAAATCTTAAGACGTCTCTTGTTTAGAGAATATGGTTGATGGGAAGTATATTCATCTCATGTGTAATTCCATTTTTTGTTTACCTATAACTTTATTTGTGGGCTGATTTGCTTAGATTTCTTTGAATGTGTTGATTTCTTGTGTTGTTGCCAGCATCTGGTGGGACTTTTATGTCAAAAACCTCATTAGACATGTAAACAAAGAGAAACACTGACATGTTCAAAAGCTGTTTTACCCAATGTCTGAATTTCTCTGCGCAGAACAGAACTCACCTTGCAGGGTGTTGAGTCCGGCGAACAGGTACAGCAGAACTACCCTTGCTGGTGCCCAGGTAAAGAAACCTACAGTCCATGTTAGCCCGAGTAAGAAGGTGAGACTGGCAGCTCCCTTCAGGTCCTGCAGCACCCCTCTCCGGGTCCCGGCCGGGCTGTTGAGCCGCATGCGGCGGATCTGAATCAGAACCACCACAAAGACCTAAAGAGAGATCCATAAAAACATTTTAAACTTACAGAAAAACGTGTGCAATTTCAAACAATAAAAGATCATTTTGGCTGTAGAACAGGCTGTATTATTGATATCTATTTAAATTATGAACTTTCTGATAGTTTTGTATGATTAAGGGCTTCTCAAAACAAACAGCTCTGCAATAATTATCTATTCTGAACACAACTGAAAATGTGTGCATAAAATATGATATTTACCCCGATGTTGAAGAGAAAGATCAACCCAGCGTAGGCAACCACAGACACATAATACGTCACATTATCTTGAAGCCAGCAGCTGTTGACAAATTGACAAAATGTTATGGTGCAAAGGACAGAGGAGGAAATACTGCAGACAATGTGCTTGTTTAGTCCCACAATTTACATATTAAATAAATAAGTATGAAAGGAAACGTAAACTTTTTCTGCAGCTACAGTATGTAACTCAGACAAGTTCTTCAAAATAAATTAAACTGTGAAAGATGAGTAGATACCAGACTGATATCTTACAAGTTATCAGAGTTGTCCAAAGGTTGGAAAGTGTGCTCAGCGTTCCCAGAGAAACTACCGTACGCATCCCGATTCACAACGAGAACCACGATGCAGATCAGCAGAGGAATACCTGACGAAGAGTTAAAACCCCAACAAGTGATGTTTAAAACACCTTGCAATTAAATAGTAATTATTGAGCTACTAATTGGAATTAAGCTTTAGTTATAGCTTACCCCATCCCAGAGCACAAAACTTGAGGATATACGAAGGAACATAGACGTTGAAGACTTTAACCAGGGCAAAGTACATGTTGACAGCCTCTAATCCCATCCAGGTGAAGGATGCTAGGAGGAAGTAGTGCAGCAGGGAGGCTGCTGCCACACAGAGACCGTAAACACTCCAGGAGGACAACCAGGAGTTGACCAGAAACATCAGGTTCAATCCCAGCAGGGCCAGAGAGAGGTTTATGAGGATCTGAGAGGGGTAGTCTCTACGAAGCTTTCTAGAATGGAAATGAGTGTCAAAGAAGAGGAGGAGACAGATTAAAAAATACTTACAGCCCTGCAATTCAGACATTTATTAGACAATACAAATGTCCACTATGAAAGGGAAGATAAACTCACTGACAAATGTAGTTTGAAAGTATGTTTTATTAATCTTGACACAACTTACTCATAGGCCATGTACGTCAGAATGGTGATTCCTAAGAACAGGGAGGAGACGCCGCAGCCAACATACGTGATGATAGTCAGGATCTGTTCATGGAGCGGGTCCAGCTGAGTCCTGGACACGTCCTGGAGAACAGAGACATTTTCTTCACTAGATGCCTCTGCTGGTTTCAGAGATCGTCTGTACAGTCATTTTTAAGCCTTGCCGTAGATTTTCAATTGGATTTGGGTCTTGAGTTTTACTGCTGCAGCTCTTCCTGTTTATCTCAGTTTATTGTGCTGCTGAAACTTGAATCTCTGTCCTAATTGTTCCCACCAGGTTTTTATTTTTTAGTCTTGATCTGCATTTAGATCCTGCTTCCTTTTCACCATTGAAAAAAATGCTTTCCTCCAGCATGATGCTGCCACCACCTCAGCTGTGTGCTAGTGTTGGTTTTCGCCTTAGTGTTCAATTCAAATTGTACATTTCAGTTGTAAAAGCACAATAAAATAATAATGAGTGGGAAAACATCTGGCAGGCTCTGCTCAGTATCTGAACTAAATTATAAACTTTAGTTTGGCAGAAAACAAAAATGTGTCCATTTAGACACATCAATATTATTTAAAAGAAAGAAACTCAATATTATTATTATTTTTTATTTTTATTTTTTGCTTGATTTGAAATGATTGTGTTTTAGTTTTTTGGGACTATGTTTTAAAATCATTTAAAAATCAAAAAATGTCCAAACATTGCTTTTCATTTTCCAAAATCTAAACTCTGAGTGCCCTCTGCTGCCCAAATCTTACCTTAGCTGCCTTACTGGGTTTCTACAACCGCAAATATTACTACGATTTAACGCTTATAAGATTAAAATGTTAAAATCTTCACATTTTAGCTCTGCCTGTGGCACCTAAGAAACGGAGCTTTCTATAAATAAAAATATCTGTAAAAAGGATTCGTACCAGAAGAACTCCAAAGTGTGTGAGATGATCGCAGAGACATGTGGTGTAATCAGGGGTGCTGTTATATTTTCGGCAGCCGTGATCATCCCAGCCCCCGTGTCCGTCTAGATGTCAACAGTATTTTTTTTAAATCAATTTCTGTTCAGTATAATGAAATTTTCCATTTGAAAAAAGACCTACTGTTTTTATTGAAGTTCCAGTACACACACTGCATTTGTCTGTCATGCTGGAAAGTATAAAAAAAAAAAACCTCATGATAATCTCATTTATTCATTCCTGGAGTGTGTAACGTTGTTTTTAATGTTTCTTCTACCGGGCTAGACTGCAGATGGTGGAGCATGACTTTAACTTCTTCATGAAGGTCTTTGATTGGTGAGCTGGCGTTGGACACACTGGCTGACACCACAAAGGTGCTGAGGAAAGGCTCCTGTTCATTCACCTGATACTGGAGACAATAAACATCAACCACTTTCCAAAAGGCCAGTTTGAACAAAATTATTTTTTCATTTTGCTAGTATTCAGTTTTCTGCATCGTGTACCTTAAAGAGTAGTGGGTTGGCGTAGAACTGAAACTGGATTCTAGGTTGGTTCTGGTTCAGGCCATTTTGTGGGAAGGTGTCCTGCAGGACAGACGGCAGGGAAATGAAAGCCACCGTGCCATCTGACGGATACCTGTTAATAAAAATCTACATCACAGAAAAGAATATCCTTAACGTCACACTGCATTCATAAATATCTTCATATTTACTGCTTACTTTGAACAACTGGAGAATCAAGCATCAAAACTGTGATAGTGCTTTAAAGATTTAGAAAGCAAAGTCCTTTCAGTTATTAAATATGGACTTTGTTTTACAATATCTTTTCTTTATTGGTTATGATATTCTGATGCACCAAATTCAATTATAGTAGACTGGATGTTAGATGGATGTAGAGTACTCTGTAGTTTAAGTTCATTCAAATGAATTAGGTTCTGCACATTTCTGTTTGGATGTAAAGATGTGATGAAGACCCTTCATAATTATAGTAATTATGAAGGCTCTTCATAATTATGAATTATGAATTATTGCAAAAACCTTTGGAAAAAATATATTAGGACAGTTCAAAAGTGGGACTTTTTATGTGATTTAGAAGTCACAGATTGTTTGGATAGCTTTTCTTTATTTAATAAATAGAATATATATTTTTTACAACATTACCACTTAATGTGTTATAGAAAAAAATCCCATCATTGTTTCATATCATTGGATTATTTTGTTCCACTAAAAACAGACTTATCTTTACCAGGCGTCTCAATAACTGAGACCTTCTGAATTCTCTGATCTGAAAGGTGTTTCACTACCTCAGGCTTGTTGCCGGACCAATCAGAAAGAACTCCAAAGCTCAGGCTGCTAAACTGTCCAGGAGCCACGTCCACCACTGACAGAGCCACAGCTCGAGCACCGAGCGTGTAGGAGCCCTGGTAACCCACCATTTTGTCTCCCACCTCCTCTGTGAGGTTCAGAATGCTGCAGGTAATCACACATTTTACATTTAGACACGTTTGAGCGTAGCTGAGGTTTTACTTGAATGCTTAAATCTGCATCACGTCCGTACGTGTTAGTAAACGGCCCCAGGTTGCTGTTTGATTCCAGTATGTTGGAAATGGCGTTGATCAGAGCTTGGCCAAGATCTGGTGTGACAACGCTGACCCTGATGATGTCCTTCAGCTTGTTGAGGACTGTGACCAGCTCTTTGTAGATGAGACTGGACTGGTTTCTCATTAAGTCCTTAATCATCTTCAACACGTCAAATGCATTTTCTGGAAATAAATGACGCAACAGGACATAATGTGACTGTCAGGACTTTGAAACACTTTAAAAACTGAACAAATTTGTATGTAGATCTGATAAAATAAAAAAGACAGATGTATAGATAAAGTGCAGTTTTTAAGCATATTATTGTAATTAGTTTTAACGTTAACTGTATGATTTGAACTGAATGTTTTTAAACTCAGTACTGAATAGACTTTAAAAATTATATAACAGAAATGAAGAACACAAAAAGGAATGTAAATAAATGTTAACAGACCAGGAGTGACTTCAACATGATCCAGATCGGGGATAGTTTCCACCACTAGAGGGCAGTTTTCAAGGTTTGGCTCCATCCAGTGAGTCCACTGGGACAGTTTACTGTAAATAAATAAATAAGACTTAAGACTCATTACCAATTAAAAACACAAGTAGAAAGAATAAATTTCAATGTTTTCCTCTATTTTCTGAGGATGTTTAGAATATGTTGTCAAAAGAAAGATATTGTTGTGATGTTATACTCATATTTCATCTACAGTCTGTTTCCAACTGCCCTAATGTGAATGGGAATATAAAAATGGAAAGCTTAATCTGAAAATCATTTAACTTTCCCCTTTATTGTCTTTTACAACAGAGCCATTAGTAAAATCTGTGGCACTGAGTCAACATAAAACATGGACAAAACAGAGCAAATATGTACAGAGATAATCGATACTCGGATAGGCCTATACTTGTTGATGCATTAAATTAATGGTGGTAGTTGTTCAGCTAAATGAATGAGTCAATTATTTGATATCCTCTGTAAATATCAGAAAGACAAACAGATGTTTCTGTGAGGCAGCACTCTGATGTTATTGATGCTCCAGTTTTGTGCTCCATTAAGATTTATATTGATGTTGCTGAAAGGATTTATGCTTCAAAATAACATCCAACTTTAACAACAATCAGCAGCATTTTTCAAATTAAGTTTTTTAGCTCATGATTCTTTTGAATTTGTGTATATTTTCAGTTTTCTCCTTCATCTAAAAGGTTGCTGATGTAAGTAATGCACAGGCAGCATGTGATCAGTTTTTAAAAACCACAGAAGCCCTTCATACTGAGAGGTCTCACCAAAGTCGGGTTGCAGAGTACTGAGGGTCTTTGGGGCATGGATATGTAGCATTTTGTCCTCCTGCAGTGTCAGGCCACATGAACAGGCCTTTTAGGGTCTGCTGGGCTTCAGCAGCACACTGAATAACCGCTAAAAGGGAAACATACATTTAGTAAGAGAGTTTCAGCTTTTCAGCTGGTTATGAAGGTGTGTGGACCTCAGCTGTACTTACATATGAGACATATCTTTATGTCGTCTGCTGTTATGGAGAACAACCCATTGTCATAGGGACTCTGGAGACAGTCCCGTATTTGGTTTTCAATTTCCTGTTGGACTAAGTGCGTCAAAACTTGGACCTGGAAAACGAAGCTCTCTCTGCAGACAGAAAGACGTAACAATGAGCTGCAAAGATCTAAAGAATTAACGTGAAAAGAAGAGCAGAATGTAAGTGCTTATGAAATGTTGTTTACACATTTTGAGATTTAAAAAAAGAAAAAAAAGATTTAAAACTGAATGGAAGTTATCTAATATGCACAAAGATATGCATTTTTATGCTGCACTTAACTTAGTTTGAAACGTTTTATTGCACAACATCGATTTTGAACAAGCAGTACCTCGAGACTTCATCTGTCAACACCTGGTGAAAAATAAGAAAAAAATGTTTAAAGAAAATACACAGCAGTTGTAACTGCTCAGACATTTATAATATGCAGTCAAATTTAAATGTTCATTCTTAGCTTCTAATGATTCATTTGAACTGCTCTCTTTCTGTTATGGAATCATAGCACAACATTTTTAAAGATGATATTTTTGGACTTCCTGTACCCATGAAATTAAAAATGATAAATATATACATTCAGCTATTATTCTCTCTAATATCCTTTAACAAGTTGCTTCTCAAACACATTCAGTCTTTTAGCCACGATGACAAGTTGAATGTTTGGTGGAGTGAAGATGATGCTTTCAGACCTGAAAAAACATTTGAACTAACTACCAAGTATGGCAGTGGCAGCGTTATAATGTGGGGCTATTTTCCTATTAGAGGTACTATTGCATTGCTGAAATTGGGTAAGATTATAAAAGCAAAGGACTTTCTTTTGCGTTTTAAGTCCAAACAGATTCATAATCCTGGCAGAATTATATTTAAGATCACTTAAACACAACCAAATAGTTTGTTTCTGACAATAAATTGGACAGGCGTCTCTAAAAACATAATAAAGAAATGTTAAGTATCATTAATCCATTTTTATTTACTTTTCAATTTTTTTAAATAATGTCAAAATGTGTTTGCAAACTTTTCAATAATCAGTGAATTTATTGGCATGATTGCAACCAAACCTGTCTTCTGATTTCTGACCAGAAACATGTTGGTCAAATTAAATTGATTTCTTTAAGTGTAAACCTCCCAAGAGTTTGAATCATGAATCATGTCAATCAAAAAAGTCTGTGTTAATTTTTTCAAGTTACTGATGGACTTTCACTGAATAAATAGGGATTTATTCATATCCCTACTTGTAAGTCTAATTTTGAATCTGTTTGGATTAGACATAATTTACAATTCAAACTTCTAAATCCATTTCTTGTTTTTTTTTATCCTTGTGCTTGTATGCTCTGTTATCAGTTCAACCCTAAACAAACAAATAAATCATTCAAGGCCATAAATTTATGATGATGACAAGCGGTTGTACATTTCTCCCTGGAACATGGACGTACTTTAAAGTTATTTTTTATAAGCTTTGTTGTGTACGTTTGCAAACCAATAAAGAATTTTTATTTGAATTTTTCTGCAAATATTGGATTTAAACAGGTTTATTTACTTACTTGGTTTGAGTGACGTTTCCTTTTAGGATGACGTCTGAAACAATGAGAGATTTTATCTTATTTCTGACAGTTTCTATAAATGTTCTTAAACATTGTTGTGATAGTTTCCTCTCATAAAACACACCTTTCTGTTTTGGGGAGCAGCTGCAGATCCAGCACCATCATTAAGTCATCAGGCAGACTCATGTTGAGCTGAAATGAAAAATGTAATATTCATCCTGGAGATTTATTTGTTTAAATAAGATTTTGGCTGTTTTTTTGAGATGTACCCAGTAGGGAAGGATCTGCTGTGGGTCACAGTCTCCCGTTATGGAGACGTTCACTTGGACTTCAAAGTAAAGTTCTGCTAAGAGGATTGAGACGAATCAGAAGCTTTCCTCAGGACGTAGAGCAAACAGAACATGCGGAAGGTGCTACCAGACCGACCAGAGATGTTTCCAGGGGTTCTGGTGACGGTGTTGGTTGTGGTTTCTTTGGTATCAGAAGTTGTGCTGATGGTCGATGTTTCCAGAGTTGTTAATTGGGTGAAAGCAGAGGATGTCATGGTGGTTTTAAAGGTGGAGGTTGTGACAGGAGAAGACGTTGTCATGACAACCTGAGGGCTGATTGTCGTCATGGAAAAACGTTCTGGAAAGGAAGCCATTCATCAGATATTTTGAAGGTTTCTTGTATTATCCTGCTACTACTGAGATCTCTTTCCTACCAACAGGGGTGGTGTAGATGGAGCTGGTGTCAGCTAGGAGCCGCAGCAGACTGCTGGGGTCAGTGAAGGGGTTTGAAAGGTCAGTGCACATTTCTTTTTGAACAGCCGCAACATCCCACTTCGGGATGACGCTGATGTAAACAAGGCAGCGGAACCTGCAGGGCGGGAAGAGAGTTAACGGGGTTTCTACAGACAACTGTAGGAAAGCCTGAAAAGAAATCTCAACATACTCTGCACTTCACATCTATATCTTAAATTTCTTTAATTTGTGCCATTCACAGCCAAAAAATGACCCAAGTTATCTCAAATATGATCACAAGTGATGACTCTTAATATAATCGTTTTAGTTTAGTTTGAGGGTTAATTGTAAAGTATTTGCTTATATGTAACGGCC
Organism: Poecilia mexicana; assembly: GCF_051168715.1. Lineage (NCBI taxonomy): Eukaryota > Metazoa > Chordata > Actinopteri > Cyprinodontiformes > Poeciliidae > Poecilia > Poecilia mexicana. The sequence continues at coordinate 9,470,705 of NW_028263383.1, read as the reverse complement.
CTGGTCAAAATATTCTGATCAGTACAATCTGTACTGTTGCATAGCAATGTTTGTTCATTAAAAGTATTAAATAAACATGGATTTTACCTGGAAATATTTTCAGGAGCCCATCGCATCTGGAGCAGAAGAAACACACATTTTAGATTTTATTTTAAAAGTTTTGGTTATTTTTCTTGCATTTGTTGTAAAACTGACTTTACATTAGCCAGTATTAAGAGGGGACGGGGCGTATCAACTGACATATCACAAAAAAGTCATTTGAAGTTAATGTGGATTGTTTTGTATTAAATTTGCTGTGTGTTTACCAGCCCGTCTTCATAAGGCGTTTTTATGTGTTCCTCTGTGTCAGATCTGCATGAGAGATCACAGAAACTTTGCTTACAGTTCAATAGCTCCACTGTAAAGCAGTTTAAGTAGCATAAACCAAAGGAGTTTTATTGGAAGTATGCAATATATTGAAGTTGTAAACTCAGATAATTTTTTCCCTTACCTGATTACTTCAAACACAGACACTCTGTATAAATAGATTTCAGTCGGTAAAACGTGTCTGAGCTGCAGGATCAACAAACATAACCAAAAATATTGTTTTACCTTGTGGTTCTTTGCAGTTGAACAAGGAGAAAATATTCTAAAACAAACTACAAACCCCTTAAATTAATCTATGCAAACATCAGTCATGACTTCTGTATATTTCTGTTAGTGCATCTAATCTTTAACACATTTTAGCTTTAGCAAAACTATTGGTCACATCCTGAAAAGGTCAGTTCAGATCTGCTTGCATAATATGCAGTAAAACTTGTAAAGACAGAGATGATGTTTGCTCTCCTTACCCAGCGATGTGCGATGTCTCTGGCTGTGTAATGCTCAGTCGTGTTTTTGTCGTTGCGCATGATCACAAACTGGAGATTCACCTCATAAAAGGACCATTCTGCCAAAATATAAACCTCTAGTTAGGTAAAAAGAAATATAGATGAAAACACACCTACACTTTATATACTGCTCAAAAAAATAAAGGGAACATTTCACTTTAATTTTGTGTGTGGCTCCAAATCCAGGCCTCCATTGGTTAATACATTTGATTTCCATTGATGATTTTTGTGTGATTTTGTTGTCAGCACATTCAACTTTGTACAGAACAAAGTATTCAATGAGAATATTTCATTCATTCAGACCTAGGATGTGTTATTTGAGTGTTCCCTTTATTTTTTTGAGCAGGGTATATAGTTTCACACATAAAACTTTATATATGAGTGTAAATCCCAAAAGTTTACAAGCGTTTTGTTTAACATATCTCAGATTCATTTTATTACTTTTTTTTATGACAAACTTGTGTTTGTTCTGTATAAAAGTCAGGAAATTAGGTTACAAACTGTTAAACTAGCTGTTCCTCGTCTTTACTTTGAACCTCAGAGTCAGTGAGACAAACTGAAACCACACACACTAAAACGGACGTCAACAACACTGTCCGCTGTTATTTCCAGCCCTGGTGAAGTGGCGCCGTGCCCTGCAAATATTCATACACCTTCACCTTTTTTTACAGTTTGTTGCATTAAAAGAAGAAATTTCAATGTAAATTACTTCGATCTTTATTTGAGTAACATAAAAATAAAATTAAAAGAATTAACATATTTTTCTTTTACAATTGACAATCTGAAAAGGGTATCTTTCACTGTCTTTTTAACTCAGATACCACAAAATAAACTCTAAAAATCTCATGGAGTATTGTTAAATTCATATATTACTTATGGAAAGCAGAGTTGGGTAGTAACTAGTTACTTTTACTCAGTTACATTTACTTGACTAACACTTTGAGGGGAAAAAAAGTACTTTAGGAGCAATTTCACTATGCTGTACATTTTACTTTTATTTGAGTAATTTGAAGTATTTCTGCTCTTATTTGAGTAAAATGTCTGGATTCTCAAACCACTGAATGAAAAACAAACATGTTTTAACCAAAACACAGACACACACCTATAGTTTTTGTTAAAGTTTCACAAGTTTTTTTTATTGATAAAAACTGATTTGGAAAAAACATATTTTGCCTGATTTTATTATTTTTTGTTACTTAAATGAATTATTGTCATTTTCATCCTTAAATTACCAAAATTTCCACTCAACTTTACATTTTGGTCCCTCTGATTATGTAATTTTTCGATATTAAATTATTAATAATTTGATTAGTAATTCATTACATGAGTCAACTTTTTACCAAATACTTTTTTACCCTGACTTGAGTAATTTCTTAGATGGCTACTTTTTACTTTTATCTAAGTAAAAATATAGAAGTAGTTCAACGAGCTGTACACATCACTAATCTGACCTTTAGGGAGAGGAAGAAGAAAACCTTCTAGTTAAAAATGTAAGAATGTATCACAAGGGAAGACGATAGGCTAGTTGCCAATTTGTGTTGAGGGCGCTGTTATCATACGCTTCTGTACATTTTGTCATTGATTGTAGAAAGGCTTTTATATATGTTAAATAAAGCACATCTTGGCAGGCTTTAATCTGAGAGCAGTGGATATGAATCTAATGGAGATGAGACCGGAAAAAGCTGTAAATGATTGTGACATAACAACCTATTCAGATTCAGTTAGGAGAAACAAACTCACCACATTGCAGGCTGGTGTCACGGATCGGGTCACAGTTCACCGTGTCCCAGTTGTCCCTCATCCACTTCACCAGATCCCCCTCTGTGCATCTCTGTGATGTCACTTCCTCTTTGCTTCGTTCTTTCCCCCATATTCGAAACAGGGAAATTTTCCCCAACATAGCGCTGTACCGAATGATCTCGACGTTCCCATTGTTGATGGTGTGTCCGACCCCGAGTGTGAGAGATCCATTTGGGGCCAGCTGGCAGCACAGCGATGGAGGGATGTTTGTGTGAGCTGAAAGCAAAAACAGAGGAGAGCAATCAGAAAAGTTGCTCTCAGACAAAAACTGCAGCAGTGAATCAGTTTTATCATTCAAAGCAAAGCTCACCTGCTGTCATGTTAATTAGGCTCCCGTTAACGTAGAGGGCAGGCCTGTCCTTCGTATGGGACCAGGTGAGGCACAGGGTGTACCACTGCAACAGCTGGAGGTTGATGTCCTGACTGGTCCATTCCTGTCCAAACAGCCAAACCACCAAGCGTCCGTCCTTCCCGCCCAGCCCCAGCTCTGCATACTGAACCTCAGGATGACGATACATGAAGATTGTCCAAAATGAGGAACCCTTGACCAAGAGGTGATCAGTTAGTTATCATGAAGTCATGAGTCAGGATACTGTTTAAAAGAACAGTTTGTTCCTCTGCAGTACCTTCTTCAGCTTCACGTTAAGGCAGACGGTGAGTTCCTGCAGGGCGGGGATGAACACCTGAGGCTTTAGGATCCAGTGGTTCGATCCAGTCAGGTCAGCCACCTTCCCCCACAGGCTGAGCGACGTCTCTGACAGTCAGATGAAAATATGGTAAAAGTGAAACTTTTTGCATCCTTCCCCCTGTCATAACATAAATGTCACCATAAACATTATAGGGATTCTTGACTTTTTGTAACAAAACATAGAAAACCTGTCTGTTTAGTCTGTTTGTGTACATCAGGTGTTTCTATCATTGAAGAGAGAGTCGTGTTATCATGATGTGTCTTTGTTCCCCACAGAGACTGACTCTTTGGATCTTGGTGTCTCAAGGTTGTAACTCTTTACTGCCTGATTCAAATGACTTATTTCCATTTCCACTCACTTGTTTGTCTCTTCCTACCTCATTTGATGACTAAATGACAGATTGTCTTACAAGCCGACACGCAGTATGTTTGTCTGCTTTACGGATTTGTTGTTAAAACCAGAATCTCCACTGGAAGCTGAGGAAAGAAGGAGGCTTTGTCCCTTTGCATCATCATGTTCCATGTAGGCAAAGGATGAGCAAATTGTACCATCTGACTCTGTTTTTGATTGACTTTTTCTTTGTCCAAACAGATTCAGAGTTTAGATTTATGTCAATTTTATATTCATCTCTTCATTTATGTTCATTTCAAAGAGCACAGCCAATTTCTGTACGTTTTGTGATCAAAATAGTTTGTTAAAGACATTTTAAGTTAAGTTTTTAAGGTTTTAATACCTTGTCAGTTTCCAACTTAGTGTTTAAATATGTGGAGTTTGGTTTTACTTTTAAGATCTTGAGTATGAACAGCTTAGAATATTTTCCAAATTTTTTCCCTTTTCCATTTTTAAAGGACAAATATCTGTCAATTCTTAGTTCATGCTGACGTTTCACATTAACAATTTGGCCAAAATGACTCAGGTCTAAATCTGTCAGATGTTTGAATCATTTTAGTTTTAACTGCATATTAAATTTACGCATCACATGTTCATGTTATTACTCAGTCTTTCTATGTTCTTTATTTTTCACCAATTTATCCCAGTGTGATTCTAGAATCAGTGTGAATTAGCATCATCTCTCTACTGGACACCAGATCTAAAACATTCTAAAATGTTTGAAGAAAAAAATAACTAAATCTGCTGTTTTAGAATTTTTTAACAAACTAAAATAAATATATCAACATTTCTTCTGTTCTGAAAATCAGAAAGCCAATTTCAACAATGTGTTGTTTCATTTATTTGTGGAACCTGCAAATTGGACATTTTTTTACACTGAAATGTCCATGACTTTATTCCAAGAAATATCAAGAAAGTTTCAGACATTTGAGTCTGAAAATATTAACTTGTATATTGTCTTGTAATGAAAAATGTTTAGGAATTCTGTCATAAGCAGGAAAATTTTTTTGAGAGTTGCAGAAGTTACTACTGGAAAAAAAAATCCTAATGTCAAATTCAACAAATAGGAATTTGCTTTTGTATTTAAGAAGTTCATATAATAAATAGTTATGCTACCCTGAGTTTACTTCTTAGATTGTCTTGCTTACCCAAGTCTTAATCTGATTAGTTTATAATCTGAATTGTTTGCATTGGCATTTGAGAAAAGCAAACAAATGCAAACAAAGTCGTGTATCTTCATAAATTTCTGTGCAGAAAAATAAGCAAAAAATGTACATGCAGAAACTTGAACAAACTAAAAGTCAGTAAATAATTTACTTGAACACACACAGAGTGTTCCCATGTTGGTTTCCAGAATCACCATTCACATTTCACATGTGTGTGTTTGCTTTGGATTATTATGACATGTTTACAGCTGAAGCTGTAGCTTCCTCATGTGTTTTAGTTCAGCCTCGCAGACGGTGACCTTACTGTTAACAAACTGAAGTACTGAAACAGACTTCTGTTCTTAGAGACGCCACAAACACTTTGCTATAATTGTGTTAGCTGAAAACATTCACTGTTGTAGCATAACTTGTGGTTACTGATCATATTTCCTACCTTGCTTTTCAGCCACGGCTTGGCTTCTCAGCAGAAATACAGTCAGGAACAAAGCCAGTTGTTTATGTAAAAAAATCATCTCAAATCTAAAAAAAAATGAAGAAATGAATTGTAATTTAACAATAAACACTTTTAATACATATGGTAAAATATAGCTGTAGATATTGTCCCCCACTATCATAAAATAATTTAAATTGACTCTTATCAATCATCTCAAAATAAACCCAGGATATCACAGTTAAAAAAAAACAGTTCTTACCGTTAAAACAAACCCCAGGACAGCAAAAGAAAACCTTTCACATGCGTTTTCCTTCAGGTTCTCAGCAGCTGCAGCAGCTGATGGAGGGGTGAAGCGGTGTCTGCCTCTGATTGGTTCAGGTTGCGTAATTATGACCACACAATAAAGAGAGAAGAGCAGCAGGCGTATGTTCTGTGTCTTTGTGTAGTTCAGACAAACGTGAACTATTGCTAGATAAAAACCATAAATTGAAATGTCATTGGTTTCGACAAACATTCATCCTGTATATCTATATCAGTACACAAGTTTTAAGGCAGACAGATTTTTCATCAATTTCTCTGGTATAGGTTTTATGGTGGGGATTCTAAGTGAGCAAATAAAATGCAAAGTTGGCAAATAAATTAACCCGACCACAAAAATATTATTTGTATATTTACTTTAGCCATGCTGATGGAGACATTGGAATAATGGAGACGACAGTGGATTTCACCACTACTTTAGTCACATAGTAAACCTTAAAAAAGTTTCCTTTGCTTGTGTTACATTGACTTCAACATAAAACCAGCTGAAACACTGAAAGCAAATCCCAAACTTGTTTTGTAGAAGCTTTATTGCATTTCACTTGAGCAACACATCAAGACATCTCAGTTTAAGATTAATTTATTGTTTACATAGAGTGAATAAAAGTTTAAAAAACACTCTTATTTTTCTTTGACAAATAAAATTTTTTGACATTGATTATTTGACACCAGGATGGTATTAATAAAATAAAAAGAGAAAACAAGTGATAGGCATTAAAGACAAACATATTGAACAAAGGAAATACTGTTTAAACTATGCTGATATATTGATCTCTATTGATTTCTGCAGGATAGTAAACCCAAAAAATGCACTCAAAGTAAACTTTGGTTTCATGCTGGTTGTGTGCTGAATGATAGGCATTCTTTATCAAAATAGAAACTCATCAATCCTTTTTAAAGAAAAACAGACATCGTCAAACAACCACTGAGCACCAGAAGGTCTCAATGTCTTTCCATCCTTGAAAGCAAGAGAATTAGATAACAAGTTGAAATGTGGACTTTAGTCGTCGTGTAAAAACAGGCTGAGTGGTTAGGAAACAGAACATTGATTTCTGTCCGTCACTCCTTGTTGCCGCAGGTGGTGCAGAGGATGTCTTTTCCTTCGGCCACAAAGCGTTTGTTGGACAGACTGAGGGAACATTTCTTGCAGTTGAAGCAATATTCATGCCAGGAGTTTCCCTCAAAGTTCACAACATTCACACCTTTACCAAAACCTGTAAGGAGAGAAGAGCAGAGACGAAGACTGAGCTTCTTCAACCTGTGTGTGTGTGTGTGTGTGTGTGTGTGTGTGTGTGTGTGTGTGTGTGTGTGTGTGTGTGTGTGTGTGTGTGTGTGTGTGTGTGTGTGTGTGTGTTTGTGTGTGTGCGTGTGTTTGTGTGTGTCTGTTGTCTAAGCTTTCACATTTCTGTTAACACATCTCTTCTTATCATGTGTGTTAAACACCTGAAGGAGTTTGGAATGGATTCCATCAATGTTAAAACCTCTCTATAAGGGATTTCATAATAATTTGACAGTGCTTTTCAAAAACACCCATACTCCTTAAACTTTTGCGCATTTTGTCACCTTGTAGCCTCAGAGTTAGTAGATACTTTCCATCCAACATGACTGATCTTAAGCTGTTGCACAAAGAAAAACAGGCAAACATTTCAGTCACTTTTCAGATTTTCATCTGGAAAATTTTCAGAAAACCATGTTTTGTTTTTCGAGCACATATAAATAATTATAATTATATATAAATCATTGTGCAAAAACAGCTGGCTGCAGTTTAGAAGTTCACCACTAGATGTCTCTAGTAGCCACAGTGTCAAATCAGCGTCTTAGTGCTTTATAAATAAAATGTTTTGTTGTTATTAATATTAAAGTGGAACACCACTTTGTGTGAAACACTTCACTTCTTCTCAGGCATTCTTTTGTCTCTGTGACCAGATTTTGCTGGTTTGAGCAGCTTTAGGTTTAATCTCGGCTTTAATTTAAGGTTACCAGAACTATTTGTTTTTCTCTTGTTTTCTGGTTTCCTGGTAACCGGAAAGATTATTGATTTTAATATTAGGCAGAACAGATCAGATATTTGGTTTTGGAGCAAGGTACACTAATCCAGGACAGAGAAAAGAATGTTTCTAATTGTCTCTGATTTTATAAGACCACAGTATACAAGGTATCAGCCTTCAGATCTAATCTGTAAAAGCACATTTAAAAAGGTTAAATCTGATTCTGCTACATCATGTCTAGCAGAAACAGTTTCAACTCCAGCCAACCTGTGATTGGGTTGTGGCAGCCGCTGCACTTCTTTGCCACTGAGCTCTTGTAGCAGTCGACGCAGAAGACCTGGTCCTGGTGGGTGGTGAAACTGGTCCCAGCCAGAGGCTTTGAGCAGGAGCTGCACACAAAGCAGTGGCTGTGCCATGGCTGCTCTTGGTAGTTCACTCCTCCAGACGTTATCGGCTGCAAACGGAAAGCAACAGCAGTGTCACGGTCACATTAAGGGGATAATTCAGTCCGATCAGATTCAAAAACAAAAAGTTTCCTCTATTTTAAATAAATTACCTTTTTGCAGCTGACGCAGGTCTTGGCAAACTTCTCATCGTAGCAGGGGTTGCAGTAAACATCATCTCCTTTAGAGAGGAAACTCTGCGATGCGATGGGTCGTTTGCAGCTGCAGCAGGTGAAACATTCGTCGTGCCACGAGTTTCCTTTGTATGCCACGCTCTCAATGCCTTTAGGAGATTAGGAGAAATGTCACATTCTGGTCCAAATGAACTAGAGCAGGAGTGTCCTGTACGCTTTAGGTGGGTTTCTGCTCCAATTAAGCTAATTTAAATGACTACAGTAGTTGGTCATTTAACTAATGGTCAAGGGGACTGATGACCTGTGGGGTTCTACACAATTTTCATAAAATAATTTATCTTATTTCCAGACTCAAGATTTCAAAGTTGTCCATTTTAAAGTGTAATAGTAAAATATATAATTTATTTATGTCAGGTATTTTCACAACTTCACCTATGAAGATAGGAAAAAGTTGAGTCTAGCAGAAAAAACAGAAGAAAAACCACAAGGAGGGTTAGAAAGATAGTGAGAAAGGAAGCAGACGTGGCAAAAAGAAAGGAGAGAAGGAGGGATGGAATGACAAAGTGAAAGAGGAAATAAGGGAAAGATACAAGGAAGAAGCAGATGAAAGAAAGAATGACACAAGGAAGAAAAAGAAAGGTAATACATTTATTTTGTTCTCTTTACAAGCTTAAAGAGAACAAAGAAGAAAAAACTCAAGGAAGTAATGTGACAGAAAAAAATGGGGAAAGAAGGATACCAGAAAAGAAGAAAAAAAACATTTACATACTACAAATATACTTTTTAAATGTCCACACTGAAAAGCAGCAGAAGTCTCAGACACACAGTGATTTGATCTGTGGAACCAGACTATAGGGACACTTTTTCCAAAGTTTTTCCGTTTTAGCGAATCATATTTTGAACTGTGATTGGTCATACCAGCCGGTATGGGTTTATAGCAGCTGTGGCAGCGCGGAGCAGCATCTCTGGAGCAGCACTTCACACACATGATGCGCTCATCCTTGGTGTTGAACGGCTCCTTGGCCAGAGGCTTGTAGCACTTTGTGCAGCGGAAACACTCCTCATGCCAGTGACGCCCTTTGTGGCTCAGCTCCTGATGGGAGGAAAATGGGAGTTTCTCAAGCAGTACATGAAGAAGTACAAACCCAAACCGGTTCAAATCCATCTGGAGAACACACCTTTGTCTCCACTGAGATGGGTCTGTGGCATTCTGCACACGAGTTGGCACAGAACTTTGTGTGACAGCGAACACACACCGGCTTCCCCTCGCTTCGGACAAACCGCTTCCCGCCCAGGTCCTCCCGGCAGTAGAAACAGTGGGAGCTGTCTGCCATCGTCACGACGATACAGCGTCAGGCCTGAAGCAGGAAGAGCAACAAAATACAATGTCATTTTCTATTGACATCAAATCAGCTTTTTAAAACTATTCCAAAAACCTAATTATTGTCTATAAAACACATTACTAACTTTAGAATAACAGTTCATGTCTGTGTCTTCATCTGTGATGCTTGAATTGCTTTTGTAAATATGCATTTTGTTTTTTAATCATCACAGCTCCACCTGTTCCCAGCCTTGCATAAGGACAAACCTTTCCCAAAATGTCCACACAGAGGCGCTGTTGGTAGACTTTATAGGATACATTTTATTACTTATACGGACATTCATGCATTACCACAGAGAAAGATTTGTATGCGCAACTCTTTTGCGTCAGGAAGCTTAGATGTGCGGCTGGTTTGTGTTTCAGGTAACTTATCTCTGAAGACGCTCATAAAAAGTGGACATAAAATGTTATGGTTCACATGAGTGTCCCAGAGAAGCAAACGGTTCACACCCTCTGATCAGATAAAGACTCACTGAGCTGAAAAAGTTGAACTAATAAATCATTCATCATACAGATGAAAAATATCTTGCAGCAGTCAAAAGTGAGTTAAGCCTTGAGAGTTAATGCTTATCTGTTGTGGCTCCAACCTTTATACGTTTTTTTTTTTTTGTCCAGGTTTAATCCAAAATCAGTTTTTTGTTGAGACTCTTGTGGTTTTCCATCCTCTGAACATCCTTCAGCGCTTTTATTCCTTCTTGTCTTGACTTTTCTTTAATTCAATATGTTTAGCAGACACTTTTTAGATTGTTCTGGCAGTTTTTTCAGAACTTCACCAATGTTGAGCATCTCTATAATCTATAACACCGAGGTTAGATTATCTGTTTGCACATTAGAAAAACAATGTTTTACTGCTATCTTTTGCATTTTAACCCAGATCCAGTTTAATAATCACAGGTTGTGACATGGCCAATTTCTAAATCCATTTATTTTTTGCCATCGCTACCTAAAAATGAGGAAAATATATCAAATTAAAAACATAAACACCCATTCAATAAACTAGAATTTTATGAAAAAATAATTTACTTCAGTAACCCACTTCATAAGTGGGTTACTGCGCTTCTGGTTCATTGCATTGAACCAGAAGCGCATATTAATGTGAGTTATAATGATTTTTCCACAGCCAACGAAAACATGATTAAAGTTTAGATTATTGCATCAGATCAATATAAACCCTTTCGATGCTGAAATGTGGGCTTAACAGTAAAATAAATACTTGCCTAAGGTCTGACAAACCAGCATCATTGAGTTTTAAAATTAAATAAATTCAGCAACTAAGATGTTGGGCCTCCACTGAGCAATGACACAGCAGAGTGACGGACATTATTACCTGTATATAAAGAAACCATGGTGGTCATGTGACCTCTAATGGAGCGGCAGAACTGCTTTAGAAGAAAACCCAGGACAACTTTAAAGCTCTGCAAGCCTCATTTGCCTCAGTTAAAGTCAGTGATCTTGGCTCAACATGAAGGTTTGTCAAAGCATCTCAGATCACAGTTACTTTTTCACACCACTGAACTGGATCATGTCCCACAAAGCAGTTTGACTCTGAAATCTCTTTGCCTCTTTAATGCTGCAGATCCTCTGATCAGCTGAGCAGTCGCTGCTCTGCATTCCCAGCATTTTTCTCTAATCATTTGTTACCAACATTTTGAAGACAGAACTTCCCTGTGTGTTCGATCATTATGTCATTCCATTCTGCTTAGACTCAGCTCTGGTCCTCTCCAACATTTCCTTCACAATACGTAATATTCAGAGGTGGGCAGAGTACCCAGAACCTGTACTCAAGTAAATGTAGCACTTCAACATATTTTTATTCAAGTAAAAGTAAAAAAGTATTTGGTAAGAAGTCTACTCAAGTACTGAGAAACAGATCAAATTATCCATCATTTAAAAATGTCGTAATCAGACTCACCAAAATATAAAGTAAAGTGGAAACTTGGCATTTTAAGGACCAAAAATGACAATGATTTATGAAAGTGACAAAAAATAACAAAATCAGGCAAAAAACCAAAATTCTAAATCAGTTTCTTTCAATAAAAAACTTCTGAAGCTGTAACAGAAACTGCAGCTCTGTGTCTGTCTGGTGAACTTTTGTTTGAAACATGTTTGTTCTTTATTCAGTGAGAATCAAGATATTTTACTCAAGTAAGAGTATCGGTACTTCATAATAAAATTACTCAAGTAAAAGTACAGCGTAGTATAAATACTCCATGAAGTAAAGTTTTCCAAAAAAGTTACTCAAGTAAATGTAACTAGTCATTGCCTCACTCTGGTAATATTATGAAATAGTCCAAACCTTTTCATTTAAATGCATCCTCTCTGTAAATAAACTGACTTAGTTTCCCATCGTATAAAATCCGCTGTGTTTAAAATATTCCATACAAGTAATAAATTTCCTTCGCAGAGAACCAAAATCACCATGTTGAACACCATAACTCTGATCACAGAGCCGTGATTACAGGGTTAGGACTTCAGATGGTAAATAAAACACTTTGAAGTGAAAATCACAGCTACAGAAAAGGCATAAAAAAAGAACAAGGATGCGGTTAGAGATGCTTGCAGCCTGTTCCCTCGGTTATTTCCCGCATCAAATCCATGCTGGCTGCCTGCAAGGAATTCTCCAAGCTGCTGCAAGAGAGAGAGAGAGAGCTGTGCTTGTGTCGACACAGTGAGGTGAATGCACGAAGGAATGCCTGGTATGATGTGTGGTGAAATCTGCTGACAGAGCTTTGATGGACCCAACACACAAACGCTCCACGTATGAAATGAGCCACACCCACAAAACACCCACAATCTAACAACTTCTTCTGGTCGTAGCAACTCTGGTTGGAGCAGATTGAGGAGGAGGAGGTTCTGTTGAAGGAAGACGACGGTACCCAAACGTTTAAAACTGGGGACAAATTCTCAGTAAAGCATGCAAAAGCTTCAGTTTGGTTTTTGGCTTTAGGGACTGACAGATGACAGTCGGGGACAGACGACCTCACTAACCTATTAGACTTCTGATACACGATTTAGGTGGCTGAATAAAACTAGGAATAGAGCCTCATAATCTACCAGTGAGTAGTTTATGTGTAAGCATGTTGTGTGTAGGTCAAAATAAAAAAACAGATGTCATTGTCATCTCTAACTTGAATTAAAAAAGTGCTCCTTGATCTCTGATTTTTATAGTAAAAAAAGACTAAAATCAATACCAACCTTCAACATCAGTTTTGTTCTTTAACAGACATGCAACAATGTTGTCTGAAACAATATTTAATTCGTGCAACAACAAACAAGCTTTTAAGAGTAGATACTTTATTACGTTAATGTTAGCTGTTTGCTTCGACGTTGCTCAGTGATGTTTTAGCTGTTTTTTTTTAAAGATGTGCTCTTGAAGGTCTGATGTGAATTACACCTGCACATGTGCTGCTTTATTTGGATGAAGTCATTTCGAAGGCATTTTTGTCCCAGATTGTTTCCTTTTCAGTGTTCTTGGCTTGGAGCATTGAAAACAATCACAATGGAATCAGTATCATGAGTTTTGCGTTTCTTGCATTTGTCATTCGTCTCTCCTCCCTTGTTTTCTAACTGAGTGGTTGTGTTTTTGCAAATGATAGTATGAGAAACACTTCTGTTGGGAGGTGGAAAAAAACTAGTTTTGGGCAATAATAGTGTACAGGTTAAATGCAAACTAAGCATTTTACATGGACGAGTTTCTGGAATTTGAATTAATTTGAAACTATTTCTAAATAAGAACACAGTATCTGTGTAAATCAGATGTTGTTTTATTAAAAAACTCACTTTTTTCTAATACGATGCATATTTATGCAGAAACAATCTTAGTTTTAGAAAGTTAAAATGATGCAAGTTCAAAATCAGACAACTAGTGAAGTAATTCCAGGTAAAAGTGCAATAAACTCCACTGAGATTTCTAAAGATTTGGTCTTTAACTAATGTAGCGTTAACCAGATTAAGACCAGGCTGCAGTCTCTTTGACATGTCAACCACAGCAGATTTAAAGAAGATCGTTTTTGCACATTGCTTTGTTATTAGTAGTTGCCCAATAGAAATGATAAACTCTCTAACAAAGTCAAAAAGTCTAAAAAAGTAAGTACAGTATAACTTACTTGCTCAGAGCTGTTTTAGCCTCAGGTTGAATGTGCTTCTGTTAGCAGAAGTGACAAATGCCTTATTTTGTGTTGTCTCATGCATAGACAATAAACTGGAGATGACATCACTGTGAGTGGACTCAACTCTTCTGTTTAGTTATCTGCTAATTCATTACTTATTAAAGGAAAAAGAAGACGCTTCGTTTGTAGAGTGGGTGAGGCGCCTCATCCATTTAGTGTAGACAGAAGGTACGGCGGGCTTCCTGCTCTCTTTTTACCCTCTTTTCATTCAGCCTTCACCTCTGCTAACTTTCAAAAAAACTATTTGCTGTTTTTACCTTTTAAAAAGTGAGAAAGCGTCAGCCTAAAAAGGAATACTGCATAGTTTTAAGTGCTGCAGACCTCAACATGATGAATGGCAGTCAGCAATGTGAAAATCTTATCTGATGGGACTCAAACAATGGCTGACAAGAAGCCAGTATCCACACAGGTGGAGGCAAAACAAATGGGTACATCGTCGCGGCTTGCCTGTGTTAAAATAAAGGTGGTTTAAAAACACTTTTTTGTTGCTCACATAATGGTTAACTTTGCATTTTTTCTTTAGGTACGCCCTCTGTAAACAGTTTATGTCAATCTCTGCTTTTCTAGTGGACTCAGCTCAAGTCAGAATTGCAGTGAGTAATCTTGGGTTCAGATCTGACTTTAAAATAAGCAGACAATCACTGAAAATTGCTGCAAGATTTAATGTGAAATTTGAGATTCAGGGATACATGTGTGGCTAAAAAGTGTTATATTGCTGATTTTTACCTTTTTTTGGATAATAAATAATCCTCTTTGTCTGTCAAGGTTGGATTAAGTACTTAAGAGATATAGATGGTAGATTTTGGGTGTTTAAGTGTGAAATCCATCTGAATTTCTGAAATCTTCTGTTTTGCATTTCGCTGTAACTAGACTAACCTAAAGTCTTGCATAAAAGTCAGATGATTTTGCTGTGACACGTCCAAAAAGCTGACATTATGACATTAACAGTAGAACAATATGTGTGACAAAGTATATTGAGGAAGAAAGAATGACGCTAGTTAACGTGGCTGGACACAAATGTGTGTGTGCGTGTGTGCGTGTGTGCGTGTGTGTGTGTGTGTGTGTGCTGGCATGAGCTTATTGCTGAAGAATGTGGTGGAAAAACTAAGACAGGAAGTCTCCATCAGAACTTTGAGGCTGGCACAATCCAGCTACACACTGAAGTGTTTAACCTGACTTTTTTTAGCCCACTGTTTGCGTCCCCATGTCATTAATCCTGAGTCTTCATGGCTCATTCAGTCTGAGCTGCAGGTGGCCACAAAGGTTAAACAAACACTCGGGGTGGAAACAGGTTAGAGCAATTGTCATATGCAAGGATTTTCTGGCGGCTCAAACAGTCAAAGAACTGTAGGGGTTAAATTATAGAAGAAGTCTATATTGTTTTTACTTGTTTGAACTTTAGACGAGAACATCTGACAAGAAGGACGTTTCTAAATCACCCAGTCATGCAGCGGATTGCTAAAGAGAGAAATTATGAATCTTTTGTTCCGTAGTATGGAAATAAAAATGGATTAATTGAAGTTGTAACAGATTACAACTTTTTAATATTACTTTATGTTTAATACAGATGTAACTTTGTACAGAGTTCAGTGATTTGTTCATTAATGTGGAGCACTAAGATTAGATTCATTTCACAATCTGGTCTGTATTTTCTAGCTTAAAAAGTAGCAACTTAATTTTAAAACAGCTTAGACAACTGGAGGTGATGACAGCCCCAACCTGTCTTTTGTAAAGTCAGCAGCCATGCAGATTCCTACCACAAGCTCCAGCAGACAGTATTTTTCCCAAACATTCGGTGTGACAAAAACCAGCTTTGGTGTAAAACAAGTTCACGGTTTGAACAGTTGCTATGTGTGGCAATTTAAAGACAATGTGTCCATGCTTGCTTGCTGCTAAGTTTATTTGTTTAGGTAATTTTTGACTCAATGCTTAAAGAAATGCCTCAGTGGAAAGTTATCAGCAATTTACTGCAGGGAATCCTGTCATTTTCCTTGGAGCAAATTTCTTTTCTCTCTGATATCAAAGAGTGCTGATTTGTGGTTTTCCCTTGCCAGTTTTTTTTTTTTTTTTTTTTTTTATGAGGGCTCAATCATGTGCAATCAAATCAGGAGCGCAGCATGAGGGATTTATGCTTTGTGGAAAGCTGACTGGTTTCAAAGCTGGCTAAATATGCCTTTATTTTTTACTTGAAACCGTCAAATGCATAATCACCAAAACTCACTTTAAATGCCATAGCAACTACTCAGAAGTTTGACAGTATCTTTGTTTTTGCTTTGGCCTGCTCTTTCCAGCAGCTTGGCAAAAAATTTTCTGACAACTGTACAATTACTTGAGTGCCATGCAAATTACAGCTGTCAGCTGGCATTCTTCACAAGCCTCATGTCTTGCCTGAAATAGCCTAGCAACAGTAGCAAAAGACAGAAATATTAGCAAGTACTAGCTAGTGAAAAAAATAACATCACACATTCCAGTGATTGTCAGCAGTGTTAACCAAACACTTAAAAACCTCATGTCTGTTCGTTGTGGAGTTTGATAGTTATTTGGAAAACATTCAGCTTTAGCATTTGCAAGCTAGCAGAAGATTTACCTCACAAATTCTTTGTGACTGCAACCAATTCGCCAAAGAACAGTGTTAAATCAGAAAGCTAGCATTTTCTAGCTAACAGAATATATTTTTCACATGCACAAATTTGTAAATAATGCATTTGACTGTTTAATCCAAATATTTCCTTTACATAGTCATAAGAAAAATGGTTTAAACTGGATATTATGGCATTTCTATGTAGTAAAAAGATTAGGGATGTGTTCTCGCTGAGAGTGTAGATCATATGGTCAAGCATGCTAAGCAGCACAATGACACAATAATAACCAGCAACATTGTGCTTTCTGTGTGTCATTTGATCCAATACTTGAAATATTCAGAGAGCCTCTGAGGTTTGTAGGCTTTCTCTAACTTCCCACCATCACACTGAGAGCGTTCCCACCCCCGATTCCAATCATGCTATCTTAAAAATAAATACACAAGTGTTTGAAACTGAGCAGCAAGTTCAACCAAACATTTGTGCAACACATAACCCCACAATGAGAGATCGGAATAATTGTTTTATCTGGCTCTGGTGAGTCCACATTCCAGTAGAACAAGAGATCTGAGCCATTCTCCGAGATGGAAATGATGGCTTTAGCAGAAACTCGTCCCACTTTGTCTTGAGTTACATTCTCTTGTCTCGGTTCCAGATTCCCCAAATTTGTGACCAAGAAACTTGAAAAAACTGATAAATCTATGTTTTTACTTAAGCTTCTTTGATTTTTGTGATATTTTCAGAGAGAGATTCTGGCCACAATAACACCAAAGCAGCCTTGACTGACGGCATTTTGGTAATCATTTTTCCTTTAAAAACATATTCAGGCCGATTTTTAGAGAACATGCCCTAAAACCTTTCATGTACTTCTGTGCTATTGATACACATGTTCATTATTCTCAATTAGCTGAAAGGGAATGTGAAATCTTTTCAGTCAAGTGCCAGAAGTCAGAGGAGTGGATAATCTTCATGTTCTGATCTGTTGGGTATTAATTTGCAGCTAGTAAATGATCAGTAGAACCTTCCTGGTTTGAGTCTAACTAAATTTAAAAGCTCCTGTAGCCACAAAAAAGAACACCAACCTCGTCTTGCTTCCTTTTCTTAAATCCCAATTCTGAAAATCATACAAAACTAATTTTTTTTAGTAACTCTGCCTGGTAGGTGAACAAAATGTTGTTTCAATGCTTTTTTTTTAGCAATAGTTTCAACTAAGACACATAACGTTCCACCTAGAATCATCAGACATGCCTTGTAAGTGTACATTTTAAAACAACAGGGCATGAATTACAATCTGGTTTTACTGAACATAAAGTTACTCAAATCTATTAAACTGATGGCAGTTACTGCTGGGATAGCTCCAGTTGCTTTTTGTATTATTTTCCAATGTTGATTCCATGAAACCATCATTAAATGCTGCATTTATGTTCCAAGCTATGATAAAATGTAAGTATTGCATGCTTTTTAGAAACGTGATTGAACAACTGTGACTTTGTGAAGTAATTTAGTTGATATTTGAAAGCCAAATAATGTCAATAAACAAATACATATCACAACTTATCTTTGTGAGATATTAAGTCCATATCGTCCATCATTAGAAGACTCTCCGCTAAAAAAATAAGGACTGTTCCTCATTATAAAGGTTTAGCAACAAGAAGAATGGCTCAGTTCCTCATTTGCATGTTGGACGTGTTATGTTTTGAAAAATATATTTTATTCCACACAACTGTAGTGTTTGCACTTCAACTCACTTTAAATGAAATTAGTCTCAGAAACTAATACTGCCACAATCATTCTGAAAAGTATTTTTCCTCTTTGTGTCTGAATGTAGTGTTTTCACTCAAAACAATCCTCTTTGCTATTTTTTGGTTGCTTTTGTTAATTAGTCATGTGTCGTCAAAGATAAGAAACTGATTTTTTCCAACATCACTTTGAAAATATTTTGGTTTATTCTGTATTAGCTAGCAGTCTCCATCATGGTGGAGCCGTTGGTACCTCTGGTGACTTGCAGCAGGAAGGTCCCAGATTGAATTCCCAGTCTGGGCTTTTTAGCATGTTCTCCATGTGAATGCATGGTTTATCCCCAAGTACTCTGTCTGCCTCCCACAATCCAAAAACTTTTAAGATTGTTAGGTTAACTGAGCTCTATAAAAAGGAGTGTGTGCATAAATGGTTCTGTGTCTCCGCGTTGTCCTGTGATTAACTGGCAACCTTCAGTCAATCACAGGGCAAGACGCTGCTACACACCCACCCCTCTGTAACCCTGCAAGGACAAGCGAGTATAGACAATGGATGGAGACTTGTGATTGATTACTCATCCCCCTGCTTCTTTCCCCTGTTGCATAATGCACGGCAAAAAAATATCACCCAAGACATAAAAACAGACTTTAATGGCTGCAAGTCAAGAACAACAAACAGAAGAAACTTTAAAGCTTCAGAAACCCATCAAAGACTCCACTAGCATGTAATTTGGGAATAATATAAAACACACAGCTTAACCATATTTAAATTCTGACCTTTTAAACATGACATAAGACAACTCCATCTATACATAAAGTTTTATGGGGCTACGCATGTCTTTTACAGAACTGGATTAGTTTAATACAGCAGACTCCGGCTTTAATTTATAAACACTCTGTGGCCCTTTGGTGTGGGATTGGACTTGGTCGTTACTCTGCAACATCTCACAGCTTCATATGGGTGTTTGCCTCGACAACATTACTTAAAAACCTGACCCTTATTAAAAGTAACTGTAGGTTTATGTCTCTAAAGGATAACGTTGCATTCCTACTGTAAAGTACAGAGGAAAAACACATGTTGAGTTGAGCAGGAAGAGGCCGCAGTAAGGCCATGTGCATCACTTAAATGCTTATGGATTTAAACACACTCACACACACAGTCAGGGGAATGCAATGAAAAATAGCAGTACAGGAATTTTAATTGACCTCTGTGAAGCATTTTTAGTTTTAGTGGTTCCATCATAGGATGGGGGGAAAAGGAGACTTCCTAACTGGAAACAGATTTCAGGAGCAGCTTTAACAAGTCAGCACACACACACACACACACACACACAGAGAGAGAGACAGACACGCGCACACACACACTTACAGAGACAGACAGCCAACGCCCGAACTTGTTAAAGTCTTTAGTTTCCTCTCCGGATATCAAAATGCTGCTTTAGCAATGCAGCGTGGATGAGGTCATAACTAACTAAATAGGAAGACAGAGTTTGTCTCACATTATCTGTTACTCTCTGTTGGATGGTCGGAAACAAACAAGATACCACTTTACCACTTATTAACCTATTAAACTAAATATCACATTTCCTCAAACATCTTTGGGCTCTTGTAAAAGCACAGCCTGCAGTAACTGGTCTGTTCTGCTAAACCTGTTTTAGTTGGGGATGATGCACAGTTCCAGCAGTTAAAAGTAAGCGGACTCTGCAGAGATCTTACCCGGGTTCAGAGTGACGTCTGCGGCGTTGAACGAGCTGCTGTCCGCTTCCCCAACACCGTCCCTCGTTTTAAAGGCAGTGTCGGACCCCGACAGCAAAGTCAGACTCTGACCGAGGCGGACAGCGCCACCTTCAAAATAAAAGACAGCGCGCTCCAATTGCACAGAGGATTTTCAAAATAAAAGCACGTTCCTAAAAACTGGAATTGCACACTGAAGTTTGTAATTTTAACATGACAAAAATACAACTCCAAAGTATGAAGAGTACAGAACAATCTGTGTCAGCTTCAAATATGATTTTATTTGTCTTCACACCTGCAGGATGTTAAGCTGATGATACAATTACTTCAGGATTACAGTTTGCCTCTTAAAAAGTAAATAAAACCTGTGTACTCAAAAATACAGTTTCCACAATCAGCAGAAACATCAAACATTTTCACAAATTCAGTATTATGTCTTCCAGTTTGTTCGTTTTTTGTTTTTATATTCCCAAGTAGATACATGTGAGAGAACATAGATGGAGAAATGCAGAAACTTTCTCCATTAAATTAAAATTACCGCCTAATGAAACCAGAAACACATGCTCAACCTTACAGATGACACACTTTTTATGACATCACAGTCAACTTTCACTTCAATAGAAATAAGAAAAAACTGTTCTTACAGAGTTAGATAGTTCAAAAAAACTTTTGACAGATGTCATAGAAGAATAAACTATTTTAAAGAAAGTGCAGAGCATCATAAGTAAAAGAAAAAAAAACTTCCCTTTTGTTCCTTTTTCATCCATTGTTAGTGAAAGTTTAGTGACTTTTTTCATGTCACTTCATTTGGAAGCTTTCTCAAAAAATACACATACAATATAAGAGCCATGTTATTGTCTGTAAATGCAAGTATTCAATCTTGCAGATTCACAGACAAAAGATTTAACAGTAAAAGCACAGACAGATGGGAAAACTGTAGTTAAATTATACTGGGAATACTGTAGTATCTGGCATCAATCAGAAGATGTGATATTTATATAGGGTCATCTTACTGCACATGAGCAAAACAAAATATGTACAAAAACAGTTCCTGAATAGGCACTTAAGTTCAAAACAGTGCAGTCAGCCTCTTTTCATCAATGGTGACAACAAATCTCAAAGACCTGGTCAGTATTTTTATTTTTTTTGTTCTTTTTGTACATTTTTTAAGAAACTTCAACCAGATGGAAGCAGTAAACCCAGAAACAAGCATTAGCCCTAATAATAACTATAAAAAATCTGATCACACATATTAAAACAAACAAACACAAAGGGAAGATCTGGTTGGGAAGTAAAAAGTAAAAGCATATGCTACAGTATGGGAAGGATACAAACTCCTGGAATAAATAAATGTCTCCATCCTCCTTCAAGAAGACTTCACTGCAAAAGGTACCATGTGGGAAAAATTTAGTGCGTTTTTTTTTGTTTTTTTTAATAAAATGAGGCATTCACTACCTGGCAGTAATGATTGAAATCTACACAATAAATAATAAATAGAAAAATTATAATTACAGCTATCAAGAATTTTTCTGTTAAATAAATAAATCAGTAGTTAAAAAGATTCAAGATTCAAACAGGTGGATAGTGCTAAAACCTGTCTCAGTTTTACTTGGTGTTGCTCCTTTGACCTTCACTCAGATGTTCACATAAACTCATCATGAGCATCATTTATTTTGGGCTTTCAGTGATGGAGGTGAACTCAGCACCATACTGCCAACCCCTTGCTTGTTAGACGGTACAGTGATTTTAAGCTTAAGCAGATCAATATTTGTCTTGTCTGAAAATAAAACTTTTCTCAGGTAAATGATCCAAAGCACACATCGAAACTGGTTTGGAAAGGGATAAAGTTGACCATCATTAAGCTTCTGAAAAGGTATTCCCTCTGCATCTCATGGACTATGCTTCAATGCTGAATACATTCTGAGAAACAAACCAATTTAAATGATTTCTACCACTTCTAATAAAAAGAGGGATTGAATATCCAGTCAGATATGTCAGAAACGGATATCTAAAATTAAATAGCAAGACGTTTTTCTTCATTATTACGCAAAATATTAGTGAGAGTGCATGTCTATATTCAAGCCTCGTGTTGATCCAAGATAATCAACAAAGGGAGCGTAAGTTAATTGTTGCATAATCATTCCACCCTGGAAAAAAAGGTTCAAATACATCTTAAGATCAAAATAAAATGACAATAATGCAGATGATGAGTGAATGTAAACTTCTTGGTTGAACTGTAGGTACCAAATATTCGTACCACTCTCATTAAACAATATTCCCATTTTTTATCTGCTGAGAATCCCAACCTTCACTTGAGAAAGTTACAACAAACTGACAGAAAAAGTTAACATCGAGTGGAAAAACGATTAGTTTCCCAAATGTAGTGTGAACTGAGTGGTTGTGAACTTTAAAATAAATAATTGGTTAAATACAGACGAAATCATTAGAGGGAACATAACCCCAGAAAACCCAACATTTACACCAGTTTTAGTGGTTGACCAACACGCAGAGAAAGTCGGAGCTTTAAGAGACCACAGTAGTAAAAATGAATCACCTCAGACGACAGCCACACATTGAAGCCTCCTGTAGAGGGCAGACTGAGGATTTTAGTCTACATGTAGTGCATTAATAATCAAGATCACAAGATTCTACCAACATGTTGAGCTGAATCAAGCACAGCTCATCGGAAATGATGAAATTGATTTCCGACTGCTTTTTAGACAACGCTGGTCCAGTCAACACCGAAATATGTGAACTACATTTTGATTTAGTATTTTTCTTTTGCAACAGAAACATCAAACCCCATCTTACAGTCTGTGCCTGTGAGGTTCGGAGAGTGGGGGCGAGGGCGGAGGCGGGAGGGTGACGGTTGTCGGGGGCTCCACGGGGTCGTCCATCGGCAGAACAAGCCGCGTGCCGCGGATCGCCAGGTCACGCTCCGCCGGGTCCAGCTCACCATCCCGGCTATCGTTGAACGGCCCGGCGCCGGAGTGCTTGGGGTTGATGGTGCGGGACCCGGACGCGTCGGTGCTGACGGTGACGTCGGCGTACATGGAGCTGACGTTGGCGTCGTTCAGGATGAAGTCGGAGTCATCGTCGTGAAGCGGCCCTTCGTTCTGAAGGCAGGAAAAGTGAAATGTGCCAATTACCATAAACCTTTTTTTCTTGCTGGATATTTTTTTTGAGGCTATTAAATTCAAGACTCTGTAAACCTGTAGAACCCTAAGAAATAAATAAAGACAGTAAATGAAAATACATACATTTAATCATTAAAACCAATGTTACTTTAGCAGGAGAGATGCTTGTTGCTTCTCTGTTGCAAATAAATCATTTATAGATTTTTCTTACAAATGTTTACCATGCTAAGTTCACTTGCTTATCTGACCTCTAATCTTTTAGCACCATCATAAATCTGAGATGTGTTGGGTTTGAATGTGTTGTTAAACTGCGACTAATCAAACTTCATGTGCAAACCTCATAGGCCTGTGGACTGGTGAGGCATCGTGCCAGGGGGCCACAGCAAGCCGGCAGAGTAGCAGTGAGAGGGGGCCCGCTGTGAGTCAGGAGGGGCTTCAGGTAGCTGAAGGAAGAGCTTCGGTCAAGGACTTAATTCATCAAACACGTGAATCTCCAATGGAAACGGCTTTCAGTGTCTTTAGCATTTATAGTTTCACTAATATTTCCCAATACAATGGTTTTAGCAAAGTTATTATACTGAATTAATGTCACTATTACGCTTAACAGGACAAATGTTGATTTTTGAAGAGTAAAATCATTGCCTCTTCAAGTGAATTAAATTTGTTTTCAATGGTTTCACTGTAAGAAGAAACTTATATTATTGATTAAATAAACTAGGAAACTAAATTTGTAAAATGAAAGACTTTCATACATATAAGAAGAACCATTAATATATCCTTGGGAGAAAAAAAAACTTTGTAAATCTTCAATATTGAAAGCTTGTGAAGAGCACCCCCTAGTGTTGAAGTAGATTTCCGCATGACTTCAGAAAGAGATCGGCAGGTTAAAGGATACTTGTGGTCGAAGTTGTACCAGATCCTGAAGGGCCAGGCGCTCTCATGCTTGGTGCTTCTCCTCTGTGACCCGTCCAACACAGCTGAACTCTGGACAGCACAAAACTGCACTTTAGTTAAAACCTATTTCAGACATTCTACAACACCATGTTGTCAAACGTTTTAGCCCAAGTTCCCACTTTAGATGAAGCATATTCTCTGGCTTCCTGCCACAATATTAGAAAAAAAGTAGGTGAAGTTTAAGTCACTTAAAATACATGAACTGCAGAAGGTGGTTCTTCAAGTAAAGTACTGACTTCAGAGGGACTGAATACAAATACATCTGACATTTCTTGAATTATTCATAAGAAAAATCTAAATCATGAATCATTTTATTTCATACTTTTTGAGCTAGTCCAACATAAAATTCTTACAGAATATAGAGACTTTTATGTGCATCATGAGCAAATGTGAGTATGCGCTGTGCTCAACGAGCTTGCTTTGAATCACAATGTCCAGTCGCAGTGGAATAATTTATTTATTGATCACGCGACATTAGTTCTACTGACAAAAACGTTAAAAACTAAATAAATATCAATAATCATGATTTGTGCCTGCAATGATACTGGTTCCTCCATGGCGCAACCCACAGGTTGAAAACCACTGAATTAGACGTTGCATAATTACTTACGGAGTGCTCTTGATCAGAATCCACTCCCACTCTGAAATGAATCGGAATAGGAACACAGATGTAATAAACGGTGTAGAAACAGCAGCAGAAACGGATGCAAGTAGATATCAAGCCTTACGGTATGCTCATGAAAGACAGCATGGGCGTAGTGCCCCCTCCACAGATCCACACAGTGAAGAAAACAATCAGCAAGGTGGTCGAAAACATCATCTGGCGGGCATAAGTGGCTGTGTCCCGGATAGACAGAGCGAAAGTCATCGCCCCACGCAGACCTGAAGGGGGCAGGAGATGAAACAGTAAGACCGAGAGTCTGTGTTTATGAAACTGGGTTACTCATGCTGTGGGAACACAGTCACACTTTAGGAAGCCTGCATTGAAGACAAAGACAAAAGAAGCCCCTATAAACACTAAATCTATTATCACCTAGGTGTTGATAACATAAGCCTGATGTAAAGTCCTCTATTGTCTAAAACATACTGTTCATCTATAAAAAGATCATCTCTGCACCTTATACGTTTGTCGTTTTTTTGTAGTATTTTAGTTTTGCTCCATTTGAGGGTTGACATTTACCACTCACCTGCAAACATCATAACATGTTGAAAGTTCATTCCAATCTTGTTTCTACGGCCCAGGTTGAGCAGGAAGGACAAGGGGTAGATGTTTGCAGCCCTGCCCAGAAATACGGCCAACTGCACGCAACACGGTCAAGGACACAACTCAGTGGGGAAAAACACAACACAGCAGGTGGAAAACAGCAGAATGGAAAGTATTTGTGGGTTGAAGCACATTTTAAAAACCACAAGCTAATCTGACTAATCTGTACTTTGATGTGTGCGTCAATTTCCATTTCGGTTTCCGTTAGCAGGAAATTAAATTATAAACTGAAGTGTTTCAGTGATAGCTTTTGGACGTGCAAATATTTGGTGATGGCTGACGCAGTGCGGTCTGTCAATTCAATGCTTCTTGAGAAGGGTTATTGCATGTGTGCTGATCCAATGCAGAGCAGAGTGAAGGATACGAAGGCTCCGATGATGAACATCGGGTTGAAAACGTGCGACTGAAAGGAGAAGAGCGTCAGACCCATGTAGGAAAAGATGAAGTTTTCTGCCAGGAAGTTCAGCAGCTCAAACAACTGAAAAAAAAAACATGGAAAATTGATTAAAAATTAAGTCTTACATCAGTGTCAATAAGCAAAGCTAAACAAATTATGCTTTAGAAGCACAGATTGCTCACTTTTTTCATGTTTTCTTTCAATCTTTTGGTTCAGAGTGATTTTTATTGTTATTTTAAGAAGTTCATCCCATTCAATTCGATTTCAATTCAAAAATACTTTAGCATGTGCTTGATTTAATTTCCCTTTGGGATCAATAAAGAAATTTAAAAAAAATAGTTTATTTTCCCAGTTGATAAGTTAGTACATCTAATAAATCCTGAAAGTATTTTTACTATGGACTCAAAAGACTGTTTCAGTTTGCACTCAGGACTTGTGCTTTTTAATTAACCAAGTTGTTGCCATGTTTACTTTTCCGTGATGTACATATAAAGTAAAGCACACTGGCTTCAACAAAACTGTCCAAATATTTGTGTCACTAAAGGTTAGGTGTCACAGTGAACCATCGTGGGTTTTATGTATTTTTAGGACTTGTTCAGCAGAATCAATGAGATAAGGTGAATTTGAAATGATGACTAAAAAAAGTAATCAGTTCTGACGAATGACATCGCCATGCAGACTTCTGAGAATTACCTCCACTAAATAAAATCTACATCCTTGTTTCTGAGTATTTTTTCATGAAGAAACTCGGTTGTACAATTTTTTCTCCTCCCATATCTGTTCTGTGGCTGCAGCATTTTTTTTTAAGAATTTCTCTTCATACCCACAATGTATGATGCAGCAAGACAAGAAATAGTGATTACAAAATTGGTTGAGAAACAAAACTGCTTCAGAAGAGACAGAAACAGTTTTATGGATACAACTTTTTACCTGTTTAGTGCGGTCTTGAGAATCACGAGAGAGATTGTTGTAGGTGTAATGAGCCTGCGTGATCCCGCAGAACAGCACCGCCACAACACCTTAAAAACAAATACAATTTCATCTTTTAAGAGGAGAAAAACGCAGAGGATTCAGAGCACGTACGCTAAAACACACACACACACACACGCACACGCACGCACACACACACACTGCTAAGGGCAATTTAGAGAGAACAATAAACAGTCATATTTTTGGAGCAGTTAAAACTCCATCCACGTGGTCAATTATATAATCAACAAGCAAATAATGAATTAAAAACATTTCAAATATAATACCCTATTAAACATTGCATCCAAGTAGCTCTTTAAAACAGCAATCTTGAACATGCTAATAATATAATGTAATTTCATATATGTGCAGCTCTATAGCAACCGCTAAGATCCCTTAGCAACAACTCGCCCTTGTTGTGAAAATTGTTATCATGGTGGAGTTATTCTCAGCATTAGTGAGGTGTTGAGGCGTCAATGAAGGTGAAAGAAGCTATTTAAAAGGGAAAATGCGTTTTCTACAGTGAGATTTCAGCGGTTACCAGGAAAACTCAACACTTTAAGGCAAATGCTTCAAATAAAAGTCAGAAAGGTCTGCAAAAATTATTTAATCGGGGTATTCCATTTAGGACTTTTTACAAGGATTTAACATCATTCATTTAATTCCTCTGATACTAAAGCGTCACGCATGCTGAATGGTTGTAGACGTACCTGTCATCCCGCAGGCCTCTGCCAACAGAAAGGTGCTCCAGGACATCAGGAAAAATAAACCAGTTTCCAGTAAAGGGAAATCCCTCAGCTTAGTAAACTTTGTCACGTAAGAACAACTTCAAGTTAAGGAACAAAGCAGCAAGTCTTAGACAATGAAAAACAAATACAATATACTTATTACATACAGTTCAATCTGTGATAACAGCATTAAAATAATCTTAGCTCATTATAGGGGAAAGTTATAGGGAAGTTTCCTCCAAGGTAGTTGGGGCACACAAAGGCATTATTAATTGAAACATCCTATTTGCACTATCACTGTAGATGATTCTGAGTTAAAAAGTTTCTTTTGTGTGGTGAACAATAAGATACAAACTATGTATGCAATGTTTGAGATGGTGGGACAGAGTAGGCTTTTTTTGAGATAAAGGTATAATAATGGTTGTTATGGATACGTGATGCCATTTATAACTGCTTTGACGAGAGATATGAAAATGTTTAGCTAAAGTTAAAAAAAGTCTACAGTTACATTTATTTTATAGGAACTCTAAGGGTTGCTAATAACTGTGAAACCCAGCTTAAAAGTTTAACATTTGTCTTTCAGACTGAGATGAGGATGGAGGATCACTTTATTTAAGACTTTTTACATGTTTACCAAGGGGGGGGTCAATAGCATGGAGGGCAGTGAATGTATCACAATAAGAAAGATCTCTCTATATATAATTATATTAATCTGTATAATTATAGAAAAGGATATAAGAGCAGTCATGACTCCAGTAGCCACACCAAGAGAAAAAGATCCACTGAAGACACCCAGGAAGATGCCGAAGGATTTCAGCACAGCCATGGCTTCAAAGCTGTGGCTGTTGTCCCCAACAGGCTGGTACGCCACAATGGAGCTAAAGGACAGTAGGAGTACACAGAAGCACTTACAAGGAAACTAGAGGTCGAGTCCTTCTCAGAACACAGGAAGAGATCGTGGTCAAACACATGCTTGTATTTCCTTTGAATCAGAAAGTCTGTCAGGCATTAAGACATACCTGCAGCAACTAAAACAGAGCTGGGTTTTATAAAGAAAAAACATATGTGAGGTTAGCATGCTGTAGAGTAATTATAAGCACCAGCTCTGCTTGATTACCATTCAATAATAGATTGCTCACATTTACATGTTAGTAAAATTATAACAAAGTCTGATTTTCTGATTACAAGCATGGTAATATGAAGCAAACTCAGAAAAAACACAACGAAAAGGAGAAGAAGGGGCTGCAGTTGCAAAATTATACTGAGAAAGGGGAGTAATTATCCTAAAGGTTATTTAAATCTACATTTTACTTGTAATAACTGCAAAACATCAACCAAAAAAAAAAAAATTCTAATGTTTTATCACAAGCAAAATGCACGCTTTCCACCCAACCTAAACCCACCCACCGAGGAGTAAATGTCTGGTTTTCTCCCAGCCATTCTTCAATCTCCTCAGGCATAACT
Source organism: Poecilia mexicana (assembly GCF_051168715.1). Classification (NCBI taxonomy): domain Eukaryota; kingdom Metazoa; phylum Chordata; class Actinopteri; order Cyprinodontiformes; family Poeciliidae; genus Poecilia; species Poecilia mexicana. Next base: position 9,441,963 of record NW_028263383.1, on the reverse strand, counting down.
GAGCTGTCCTCTCCAGCGGAGTGAACAGCTCCCTGCCTGCTCTGCTTTTCAAAGCGCAGGAGAACGCTACAGTCATACGTACGGACAGGCGGTCAGTGACACAGATGGGTGGAGAAAGGCAAGCAGTGGAATGACAGGGATGTTGATGTTAGTGTGGTTCATTTCCACATGGAGAGTCACAGTTAGCTTGTAACAGTACTGCATGGGCATGGAGAACAATCCTTTTCTAATGCCATTTTCACACAGATTATCAGGGCTGCAGCGTCCTGCAGAGCGTGTAGTACTCACGACGAGAGGACGATGGCCACAGCATCGTTGAGAACACTCTCCCCAAACAGCAGAGCGTACAGATCCACGTCTACCTTCAGTTCGTTAAAGATTGCCAGAACGGTCACTGAGGCAAACAGAAACAAACAGTGCAACTTTACAACAGGAGAAATACACTGAAGGTCTTCAGATACCGTCTCCAGTGAAGCTAATGCTGACATGTTAGCTATGCATGCAAGAATTGGAACCATGCTGAATGCATTTTTAATCACGGGAATCAAATTCCTGCTTTAATTTAACACTGCATATCAGTAACTGAGGATTGTACTTCCTACCTGGGTCTGTTGCCGAGACGATGGCCCCAAAAAAGAGGCAGTCAGTAAAGAAAAAATCCCCCCCAAGCTGACCCACCACTTTCATGAAGGACACAAACCCATACATGATGAGCCTACAGAAGTACAAAACATTATAAACACATTATAAATGCTGGAAATATCAACAAATTAACTTTAACTTATTTAACTCAGTGAAACAGGTTACTTAGTTTACTGTTATATCAAAGAGGATCAGACAACTTACCCAATAACAAAGCAGGATATGACAGTTCCCATGAAAGCATAGGCCAGGATGGAGCCAATGTTTCTGAAAAAATGCCTCTGAGGGGAAAGAAGACAAATATTAATTTATCAGACAGAGGCCGTAGAAAAATACAATAGAAGTCAAACACCAGTCAACAAAAGTAACTTATAGTTATGCCAGTTTTGGTCCTCCATAGAAATGAGTCAGATTTCCAGCAAGCTATCCAAGAAGTTTTTTGATACCCAAACTACTTGGCCCAAGTCTTTAAAAAGCAATTCTATCAAATACCAATATTTAAATATCTTCATTTGAACAAAGAAAAAAAATATTTCATTATTCCCACAATTAACCATAACTGATCTAAAACAGAAAAGGTTTAGTTGTATTTAACATAAGGCAGTAAGAGAAACAAAACAAAAAAATTGTCAGTTGACACAGACAAATTGCCAAATTACCCTTTTCAGACTGTAACCTGCATGGAAGATTATGGGAGGCAGTAAAATGTTGAAAAACACCTCTGGATCAAAGGTCACCTAAAAAGAAAAAGGGAAAAAAGTTATAAAGTTTTACACCAATTAGTCAATTCAACTTACTACTTACTTCTCTGCTTGTTTTTGCAATGTGTAGCATTTTATGAGGACTGTCAAGTTAATCGAAATCAAAATGAAATCTAAAAATGTGTGTTAATAACAAATTATATGTTCGTTCACAATAGTTAAAAGTGGGTCCTAAATGGATAAAACCTGGTTAATTGTTATTCTTTATGTTATACTTTCACCAGCTACAGTGTAAAGAGTCACATCACTGCCACAGTCATTCTATGGATGAGAAGCTAAAATGTGGAGGAAACACTGCTTCTTGCCTTTCGCAGCATCTCATCGTCCTGCACTTGGTGGTCTTTTACCCGGCTCACTTCACCCTTAAGCGTGTATTCATAGAACCTTCCGCTGATGTTGACCAGCAAAGTGGCGGGGCTGGCGTTGACGGCACATTCGAGGACCACGTCGTTCATGCTTTGGGGCACATGAATGCCAAAGCGCAGGATCACACCCACCAAGAGACCTTTGAGTAAATATGAAGGGGGGATTAAGATATAAGGATAGATTTACTCAGAGGAAGCGTTAAGCTTTTTTTAAATCTCAAAATGATTTAACTGCCCCTAAAAAGCAAAAAAGAAGCTAGATTAATTTTTAAGCAGAAAATTGCATCAGAATTCTGTTTGGTAGTGATGGAAAAAATTAGGACAATGAACTAATTAAATAATTATCATTATTAATGCATTTGGTTTATGCCAAACAAATAACCTGTTGCAGTGTCTGATTAGCTAAAAGAATTATATTATTCTAATATATAATATAATAATTATTATAATATTAGACATTTTAAGGGGAAATAAATGTGTGAGCATCCAATTTATTTCTCAAACTGGCATTTTTTAAAGTTTTAAATATATTTTTAAATGGTAACTTCCTCACTGTTTCTGGTTTACTTAAAATGCCAAAATATTTATATGTCCAAACCAAATCATTGGGTGTCCTATTTTTCATACGACTGTATTTCAACTTCACTCTAAAAGTAAAACTTGGTCTCTTTTACCAACTGCCCTCATATGGTGGGTTAATAATTACATTTAATTGGAACCAGCACAGCAACCATAAAAAGCGAGTGACCTGCATTTATGTTTATAACCTGGAAAGTGGATTATTTAGTTTCCCAGAATTCAACAGAAAGACAGTCCAGTTAAATGTTTTCATGTACGTAAACATAAGGCAAATAACATTAAGCACTAGTTATAAGTAGGCTCGAGCTGTCCATGTTCCCTGACACGTGAAGAGAAAGCGTTTAATTGGCTTAGAGGTCAAGTTTAAGCAGCTGACTGTTTCCGTCACAGGCATGAGGTGTCTTTTATTTTGACTCGATTCATTAGCTGACTGACACGACTGGTTGCTAACGTTAATGTTCTTACCGTAGATCATAGCAAGCCCCGTTTCGTGCAGGAACCTGAAGCGGCGGTGCTTGAAGAGCCATATGGTGAGGATGGTGAGCGTTAGTAGCATTATGAATATGAGCAGATAGGCACTATCTTGTCGGTGGCTCTCCTCGGCCATCCTCTCGGTAACGACATTATCCAGAGCGGCGTTCTCGTCGCCTTGGCCGCCGACGAGTAGGACCGGTAGCAGGAAAGGCAGCAAAAGGGACGCTTTGGGCGGTTTGGCACCCATGAAGCGCCTCGGTGTGAATCCCATTTTGGCCTTGTGTTAGGGAAATTACATTTGTCGTTTAAATTAGAGCCGCTTTAGCAGAAGAAATAGCCCCTCTTGGTGGAACGCAACTGACAGCTCCTTCCGCAGCCTTTACCAAAACACTGAGACTTCCGGTTTTTCAAAATAAAAGTCCCATCATAACTGGTGTAGCTTGTGAAGCCAACAGCGACCCATCATGGTTCTCCTGAACGAAACAGTACATATTTTCTCCTAACATTTTTAGTTAGTTATTTATGTAGTTATTTATGCTGGAGATATTAAAACTTTTTTGTTATTTGTGTTATTCTTGTGATCAATGGAGATAGGCACCAGCACCCCTCTGAACCCCTCTGGGGATAAGGGCATAGGATGGATGGATGGATGGATGGATGGATGGATGGATGGATGGATGGATGGATGGATGGATGGATGGATGGATGGATGGATGGATGGATGGATGGATGGATGGATGGATGGATGGATGGATGGATGGATGGATGGATGGATGGATGGATGGATGGATGGATGGATGGAGTTATTCTTGTAAATACACTGCACACAAAAATAAAGGGAACACTCAAATAACACATCCTAGATCTGAATGAATGAAATATTCTCATTGAATACTTTGTTCTGTACAAAGTTGAATGTGCTGACAACAAAATCACACAAAAATCATCAATGGAAATCAAATTTATTAACCAATGGAGGCCTGGATTTGGAGCCACACAAAAAATTAAAGTGAAATGTTCCCTTTATTTTTTTGAGCAGTATGTTTTATTTGTAGTTTTTTCTTTCACAGGTGGCAATCTCCAGCAGTCAAATGAGAGACAACGCGTTCAACACAGACACAAACAAAATAAACCATATATCCACAAAGACACATGGGCAAATTACAACCACCAATAAGCCTGAAGTTTTGTTTAGAGTACCTTAAGAAAACTCATGCATGCATGTGGAGAACATGAAAACTCAGGACCTTCTTGCTGTAAGGCAACAGTGTTAAAAACACCACAATCATTCAAAAATATATAAACAAGCAGCTGTTTACAATAAAAAATATATTAAATTAACAATTCAATCCAATTTATTTATAAAGTATATTTAAAAATAAATTGTTTACCAAAATGATGTACATCAAGAGAATAAGTATAAAATAGTAAATAAAGTAAACATAAAAAATATATTACATCAATTCACACAAATGTACAAGTAGCTCATAATATACATAAAAAAGAGCAGCTGAACAGCAAGTATGATGGATAGGGTGGAGCAAGTGCATTAATGCATTTAAAAACAAACAAAAGAATGTTAAAAACAATTCTGTTGCAAAAAGGGCGAAGAGCAGCCAGAATAAGAGTGATGTGTTCTCACCAGAGTGATTGTGTCCTATGGTACTAAAAACATCTTTAAGGATGGAGTTTGTAATGTTGACTGGTGACAATGAGATGAAATCATTTCTGACAAATATCCATTTTTCCTTTGCAATTTTTACAAAGAACACCTGATGCTTGTCCTTCTTCCCCCTGTGCTCAGCTCTCCTCCAGGCCCATCAAGTGACATCACTCAGCCTGGGTTGACATGTCGGTTTGAAACAAGACAGAAATTGATGTCAACTCTGCAGTATCACCTACAATTTTTGTATTATTCTTATAAAAAATATGCTTTGTATTTGGACATAATTTAGAAGGTTTTTCTAAGAGAGACATAAATAAACCTGTGATAAAGGCAAAAAAGGCTCTGTGTGATCACTGTGAAGCAGGAAAGGGTGCAGCAAGATAAGGTTCTTCAGAAATGTGCTTCAGAAGTTCGCTTGCCTTTGTGATTCTCTAGTACACAAGATAAGTGCATTACAAGCAGAGGCATGAGACAGTTCTGTTTCACAGCACTAAAAATGCTGTCTACATTTGAATATAACATATGTTAGCATTACTGTCATTCTATAAAACAGCATATAATCAGTTTTGTGTGGTATGAAATTATAGGACATCCAAAATGTTGAAGTAGTTGTATTTCTCCTAACTTTTCTAACCTAAAAATCAATCACACTAGTAATAAAATGTTTTTAATAAGATCTGATGCATACCTGACCAGTACACTTTCTCAGTGATAAATACTCAGCAACCTGACTATGTGCACAAATACACCACATCACATATTAAGCCCCACTCCACAAGTACACGTGGAGCATTATTTTTTGAAAAACTATTTCCTGCAACAGGAAGCCAAAACCACAGTGTAGGAGTGTAGGAACAGAGCACATATAGGCATCAGATAACGTTATAAAGACTACATCCACTCAGTTGATGCTGTATGTGTTGAAACTCTTTTTAGATTCATCCTGACTTGTTTCTGATAAAGGCTGTTAAAACTTATTTGCATGTTGGTAACAACCTAAGTAGTAAATACATGCAAATAAATCAAAATTAATACATTAACTATGTTATGTGCAATAAAGTGAGATGGCACAGTGCTAAGTTATTGATCAAAAATGTATTAAAATGTCTTTGATAAGTGGTGGAAACTCACCTCTTTTAGACTTTAAATGACGTTCAGTTATTCTTATCTCCTGTATACGAATCACATGTATTGCTAGGCTTCAATTTTGACTCAGTCTTTAACACAAACTCTTTAAGTTGAGGGCCTCACAATCCAGTCCAGTTTTAATTCAGCCAAATCTGTGTATAGAGCATGAGCAGTCTGACTCAGGTCATGCAACAGCATCTCAATCAGATTTAATGCTGGACTTTAAGTAGACCACTTCAAAACCTTCTTTTTGAGCAAATCAGGTGGACTTGCTAGTGTGGTTCAGATCATGTTTTGCCGCATAACTCAAGCGCACAAGAGCTTCAGGTCACAAACATTCTCCACCAGGGTTTTCTGCTAAAAAGCGGAATTTGTGGTTCAGTCAATTAAAGCACGTCAGTCAGGCAAGAAGTACCAAAATACCACCTCTATGTTACTGTTTCTTTTTAAAATTGTTTTAGAGTCATGTAACATTGATTCTGCACATTGGTTCTATTCTTCCTGTCAAACCATCCTGGACCCGGTTGCTCCATTAAAAACCAGGCAGCCAAAGATTAAACCTGAGCCTTGTGTAGCAGGAAGAAGCCTGCCCCAATATTCAAAACACCTGGCACCTAATCACCTCATGATGGGCGGAGAGTATAAAAGGAGACTCTCTCACCTGGTTGCTTTATGCTGGCATTTGGTCACGTCGTTGGGAAGGTTGCTTGTGCAGCGTGCGGGTCTAAAACTCTAACATCAGTAAGTAATGTTTCTCCTTCTGCATAAGAGCTACAATTTCAGTGTTTGACTTGAATTGTTTAATTCTAGAAACCACTAGAAGTCTCCTGTTTGGTACTGGGGTGTGGCTGCAATTCACCTTCCCCAGTGCAGTTTTACAGCTCCATAACACAAAAATGACAGTTATTTATATATAGAACATATTGGCAAGCTGATCCTCCTGGTTTGGGACAGAAAGGATTCTCTGGTTGGGGTGGAGTCATCCAGCTCTGGTAGGTGACAATGGTTTCCTCTGCCTTCCACTATCCAGCGACGACAGGCACTTAAATTCTGTCCTGTCAGGCGACGGGGCCTGGATAATACCCGTGTTAAACAGACGGCGGAGTCCGGCGACAACGGGCGCTTAAATTCCGTAACAAAAGTGTTTTTTTTTTTTTTTTTTTTCAAAATCCGTTTGTTCAATGTCGCATGTTTTTATTTTTTCTTAAATTATGTAAAACACCTTGAAATGCTTTGCTCCTGAAATGTGCTGTATAAATAAAATTTGATCTTCTGTAAATCGCCCGTTAACCTTTGCTTTAATTTCAGCTCTGACACTGCTGCAGCTCATTGGAGACCCTGCTGTTTTTTCACTGCTTGGTTTCATTTTTTTCCTTAGTTTACCTTGTTTCATCGGCTGACTTTTTCATTTTTGTAACTGCTTTAATTTGTTTGGTTTTGGGGGTTTTTTGGTTTAAATTTGTTTGGAGCATTCTATTTTGTGTGGCCTCCAGCTCTGCTGGTAGCAGCCTTGGGTTCTTTTACATTATCCTATTAAAGTATTGATATTTTTAATTGGTTATGTTGGAGGTAACCTCATTTTAGTCTTTGGCCAAGTTTAAATTGTAGTATTTATATTTTTGTGGCAGGTGTTGGGATTCCTTCACGATTGAATGCCTGTTCACAAGTGTTTGGAGTGATTTATTTTGGATTTATTCATTTTTTAGGAACCAGTTCCCATTTGGACCACCCTCCCCCTGCTAGTAGGCCTCAGTACTGTGCACTTCCCTTCCTATTGTGGTTTTTTTTTGTTTAAACATGAAATGATAAAATGTAATTAACTTTTGGAAAAGTCTTGTTCTCTTTGGTCACGAACCTCGAGTGCCTACTGGCAATCCATTTCCTGCTCTCGGAGGTACAGAGATCAAGAAGGAAGCTCAGAGGGGACAGGACTTTCTCTGATATGGAATGACTTGCCTTTGCAGGTTGGAGAGGCCCCTTCACTGTTCACTTTTAAAGCTCCTCTTAACCTAAAGTGCTTTACAAATTTGGTGTGGTATGAGTCGTTTTTATGAAGTGTGGGGCAGGAAACAAATAACACGGAAGAGCAGAGCGGAAGGGGAAGTAAAACCAAGTCATGAAGCTTCTATAATTCACGATGTCGACACGGGTGTTTTTGCTCCTCTGTCTTTTTCGTCAAATACTGGCTCAAGAATATCCTGGTAAGGGCTTTTAAATCATTACTTTACCTAATAAATGATATATGGTTGAATTAATAATGACATTTATAATGAAGTTTGAATGTGTTTGAACTTTAACGCTACTTGATTTCCTGAGACTTCTGGCAGGTCAAATCAAAATTTGTTAAACAAAATTGTTCTCCTTTCCATTTGTTTATGAAACATTACATATAGACTAGTATTTATTTTTGTTTTATAATTTTAATCAAAAACTAAAGTAAATGTTTTTAAAAGTGAAATTTTAAAAACACTTGATTTAAAAAATAAAGTGAGGTGATTCTTTTTTCTACAGAGTTTTTGAATTTTGATTTAACTTTGGGCTTTTCAGATTATCGATTCAAAAGAAAAATCCCCTTTGACGTCAGTTCTTGGTGAAGCCTATGTGTTTGTGTTCACGTCCGTACTGCAGTCAAAATGCCACCTATGAGTCAAAGCTGAACTCTCACTTCAATTTTTACATAAGCAATGATTGACATTTAATTATATTAATAAAAATTTCAAACAACTCAAGAGTCATGCTGTGGCACCACCGAGAGAAATGACTGATCACGTATATAAGAACACATGTTTTAATTGGCTAAAACGTTTATTAAATACAAATGTATTTATGTAATTGCAGTTTATCTATTCACACCTTGTCATTTAAGTTATGGTTACGCCACTAAAATATCCAATAAATTATAATTCAAAAAATAAAATCTAAACTAGGCTATAAAGTATATGGTGCCTGTCGCGATAAACGATATATCAATTAATCGCACGATAAATTAAACCTATCGACCTCATTTTAATCGTCTCTTCCTGCCTTTTTTTTCTGTTGACACTGAATGAAAGGCTCAGCTCCGGTGCTCTCTACTGACCCTCCCGTCCTCATTTCCTTGGTGTAATGTCCAGCGCACACTACACGAGTTGTCGGCCGATTGTTGGCCCATTTTCAAAACCTGAGACCATCATTAGCCGACAGAAATCCTAGGCATAATGGTTCGATCGGGTTCGTCGTACCTTGTGGTGTCCAGCCACCTGGGCACAAAATAATGGCTACAAGTCCAGTTAACTAATTTTAAAGCCAGGCATTAATCAATGCTTTACTAGAATCTACCTGTGATGCATGTGGCTAGATTCAGCCACATGCATAAAGTCCTGACTGAATGAAAATCATTATAACCTATTTATGTCACGTTAACGAAGAACAGCTGAAAAGTTACCGGGTTTATCAACTGCGGTTGCAATTTGGCTCCAACTCCTCCCCTTGTCATTTCTATATTCTTTGCACGAAATGTTGAATAAATATTAATGTCGTTTCCACATATCTCCGATGTCCGCTGGAATACGGGTTGCGCCGTGTCAGCTGTTTGGGATACCCCTCCGTAATTTCCCCTCAAAGCAGGGAGGAGAATCCGCGCTTTCTGATTGGCTACCAGTCACATTCAGCGTTAAACTCCCAGTCGGGGGGAAAACCCCTGATTTAGATCGGAGCAGTCACGACGATCTACCGTAGCACACCATACACTGCAGGATGATCGGTTACGAAATCACCAGCGAGAATCTTAGATCGTTGGCCGATCTAAGATTGTCATAAGTGGGGGAAATCGTGTAGTATCAACTACTGCATTAGGTAGTCGGATGTGCCCATCTTCTCTATTTAAACCTAGTGATTACTGAAGGGCAATATAGTATACAGACTTTATAATCTGCACTCTTTTGGTTGAATCCAGTATTTATTTCCACTTTGGCTTTATGTTGTTTAGTTTTTATTTAAGTAAGTTTTTTGTTAATGGAGACAGAATCAATTTTGGGTTTTAAAAACTGTCCAACAGGTAATCGACCCTGCAAAACGGGGAATTATTATTGCAGTTTGGTGTAATTGTCGTAACCTTGGATCACCTGCTTGAAGACAAGACGTCAAAACCTGATTTTTGCTTTCTGATAAAATAACCTTGTCATTCTTTTCTCCAAAATGACACCTATATTTTCTTCTACAAGCCCATTTTTCTGTCCAATGTATTGCAGCATCATTTAGCCTATTTTGTCATGAACAGAAACCTGAATTCAATGAATTGTCAGCCTGGCGCGTTTTAAAACCATTTTTAGTTAATGCTCTGCTGATGCATGCAGCATTCACACTTTTGAGATGTTCCAATTCTCGTTGTTGCTTCTGTACACTTTTTGACCCTTTATTAGTTCTGCATATTTTGTGTTATTTCAACCCATAAACTTTTACAGGATTCAACTATTTCTGTTGTACATATCATTCTATTCTAATTATTGTACTTTTAAAAATATTTAGCTTTTCAATATTTTTTGCCTCCATTAAAATGAATGGAAAATCTCAGTGCATTGAAAGTTGCATATTTTTGAAACTGAATTAGTTCCACATACTTTGACTAAGAAACACGATTCAAAGTTGAAAATTTAGCATACCCTCTCTGATTGCTATTACATGTTTCAACTTCTTCCATTTGTCTTTCTCTCTTTTCATAAAATCCCTCTTGAAGAGTTTGGTCAAATTATGATTAATTCTTATGTGATATTATACACCAAAACTTAGGTTTTCTCTTTATCTGTCTGTACATTTGTTTTCTCAGCTCTTTTTACCTCCCTTTTCCACTCTCTATAAATCTTCCTATTTAATCATTTCAGCTCACAGTTGAACTTTAATGTTTTTGCTAATTTACTTTCTGCAACTTTTGACTTCAAATGCTTCAGCAAAAAACATCCACCTTACAGCATTCACACTACAGTTTCAAGTGCAATTTTTTTCTAGTTTTTTTTATATTCCTTTTGAGTTATCTCTCTTTGAAAAGATAAATGTGGTAGAGTATACAAGTGTCTTTATTAAAGTTGGTTGCAAAACCAGCAAGTGGGACTTCTCGAGATCCTCTTCAAAAAGTAAATGATTTTAGTAAAGCTATATGCTCCAAAGATTAGAAAAGATAAAAACAATACAGAGAAGCTTGTGCACCAAACTATGCATACATTTAAGAAGAAAGCTACTTCAACTGGCTCAAGTGCAACTTGCATCAATAATTTTCCTGTATGGTCTAAAGTTTAAGATGAATTTGTTTTAAATCGTAAAGCAAACCTGAAGGTATTAAAATGTCTACAAGTCATTTTATGAAATTCTTTAAGTAGAACATGGCAAAAAAGGTGTATTCAGTTTTCTCATTTAGTTTCCGCCACAATAAATGTATTTTCTCTGTAAAGCCAATAAGATATTATTTGCAGCTGTTCATAATAAAATAATGATTTCATGGAATTCAAATATTACAGGAATATACATAGTGATGTGTATTTACTTCTGGTATACATTTGTAACTGTACATATTTTTCCCGATTTGATCGTAAAACGTTTCAATCTTATTCACAATAGATGTGACATGTCTGGTGATTAACCTGGAATCTATTCGCTGTATGTGGAACCTGCAGGGGACTCCACAAGTCAACTACACCTTTTACAGCAGGTTTGTATCCAGTGGTAATTGTTTATTTGACGTGTTGAATAAAACAAAATCATTGTTTTTGACTTGGTTAAACAAGAATTAGCTGAATGCAGGAGCTCTTAATTTATACTAGTTTGTGTTTAGGCTTTTTTTGTTTTGTTTTTACTCTGACAACCCAAAATAAAATTCTCTACAACTAATTACCTTTGTAAGTCACCTAATTAGTAAACAGAATCTGCCCTGCTTTAATTTAAGCTTACCATCCCAGTGATCAAACATGGTAATGGCAGTATCATACTGTGCAGAATGCTACTCTTTATAACTGGTCAGAGATGAATGACCTAAATGATGATGCAATCCTATGAAGAAACCATAAAAAAAATGGCACGATACCAGATATCGTGCCATTTAATTTGAAACTGTTGAAACATAACACTAATACTTCAGAATTGGCTATTTATCACACATTGAGGGATTATGAAAAACAAAAACGAAGCATAGGTAAAACATAAAACTAGCAACTACTTATGGTATTATGCATCTTCCAGCCACTCAGTGTAATTTTAAAGTCTGTGATTTTACTATTTACGAACAGTTAATTTTATTTTGGTCATAATTTGGTTAAGTTGGAGAACATTTCTCCACAGGTCCAGACTTCAGGGAGAAACTATCTGTGCTGAATACCTGTCTGAGAATGGAAGAAATATTGGATGTACGCTTCCCTACATCAGACTGCAGAGATTCGAGTCGTTTTACACTGAACTGAGGGGCGGCAACAAGACCTATAAAAAGGAACATGATCTTAAAACCAAAGGTAATTTCATCTAAAGCATGGATTAAAAAAAAGACTCCAGTTTTGATTAAATACTGGAGTACAGATATATGAAATTGATCTCATTTCACATCCATGTTATCCCCAGTGAAATTAAACCCACCAACCAACCTGACAGTAAAGAATGGATCCGACCTGAACTTGTGGTTTTACTGGAACCATACTGTGAACCCTTCTTGTGTGGAGAGTCAAGTACGAATTAGGAAAAACGACAACAACTGGGAGGTACATGGGTTTTTTTCCTTTCCTTTTTGTCACCCATATTTTAATGTTCCAGAATCTTGTCTCATTAACTGTTTGTATCATAGACTTTAAAAGTTTCTAGAGGGGGGAAGCAGTACTGCCATAGCTTTCCCTCCAGCACTGCCAGATATGAGCTGCAGGTGAAGAGCAGAGTCGATAATTACTGTGGGGAGTCTGAGTTCTGGAGCGACTGGAGTGAGCCTGTGGTCTGGGGATTCAATAACACCACAGGTAAGGCTGCAGGATACATGGTATATACTGAGTTCATGTGGGAAGAAATTGTGTTAACAGGATGTGAATTTTTTCCGTTTTCCCAGTCTCAAATGCTAAAAATGAGGCAATGCCAGTGTGGACAGCATTGCTGTATGTGGTGAGCGCCATCACCCTCCTTCTTCTGGTTGTGATCCTACTGCACAATGAACGGTGAGTCATATCACGATTCATGATTTCTTTTTTTTTTTTTTTTGCTGCTCACTTTTTTCTTTATATTAGATGCTCTTTGTTTTAGATTTCGTTTTTTTTTTTTTTTTCCTGGACATGACTCTTTATTTTATGTCACAACCACATCAAAATTCCCATTTCCTATTTTCTACACTACATAAGTCTTTTCCAGGTTGAGTGCAAGTGTGGATTCACGATGCATCCATCTATATACAACTGCATACAACTGAAGCACAATGTTTACAGACACTATTGCTAAACATTTTTCCATGACTTTCTAACTTTAAATAAGTGTAAACTAGTTAATGTCATTGAAAACGTTTCCTGTTTTGGGTCAGTGAAGTTGAGCAGAATTATTCTTAAATGTTAAAATAATTATTTCATAATTTGCTAATTTTGTATGACTTTCCAAAATTAGCTTGACATAGACCACACACCATTGAATTGCATTTCCAGAGAAGCTGTTTTATTTTGTTTTTTTTTTAATTCATGAAATATGATCTTTTTGAAGTTAAAGTTTCACTTGCTTTATGCTTTTTTTTACTTTACCTTCCTCTTTTGCTTTTTCAACCCGACACCTGTGACCTGACCGCAGAACCTTATTGGAAATCTAGAAATAAATTATAGCAGGTGATTTTTGTTAAAGTGCAGGATGTTAGTACTCTAGAATGAGGTTAAGTGAATGCTACTACTTCACTATAAAAATGCTTGTCAAATAGAGAAAAACATTCAGATTCTTATTTATTTCAAGTTCTATGTGCCATATTCTGTCTGAGACAACAAAACTCAGGTCCTTTTTTTAAGAAACCAACCTCTGTCAATAAGAATATGATGTATGTTGATTTGGTTATTAAAAAAAAACATTTTGACTGTCTGCAACTTTCACACAGGATCAAAATCATCCTGATTCCTCCACTTCCCAAACCAGCTCTGAACTCTCCTGATGTCGAGGTTAGTAGCATCTGGAGCCTTATTTCTGCCATCCTACTGTTTTCTATCTTTCTATGTTTAAATCATGTGTTGCATTGGTCTAAACCTGAGGGGAAAATGCATTTTTGCAACATCACAGAATGCAAGTCCTGTCATCTCTCTGAATTATGCTGGTATGCTGCAGATCTGTTTTGAATAACTTCTGTGTATTGGGATTAAGGAGGCAAAATGCCCAGTGTTCAACTGCGCCAGGACTGTGATGTCACTATCCTAATTTTTCTTCCTTTTTTTCATATTTGAGGACCAACCAATCATCTGGAGAGGAAAACTTAGTGGTCAAAAAATATCAGTTAAATTAGAAAATAGCTCAGGTTGTCCTTAGTTGGAGCTGCTTAAAATACTTGGAGTGCTGATGTCACTAAGTCATTGAGCATGTGATTAATGATTGTTGTAACATTTGTGTTGATTCTACAGCAGTGCACATCTTCAATGGAGTCTCAGAATATATTTAAATTTTAATTGGACAGGGTTACGTAAAGTTTTAGCTCTCTTAAATGATCATAGTTTGACTGGATAATACAAGTGTTTGTGGCATATTTACCTGAGTAAAGATCATTATACAGGCTTCACTCTCAATTTTTTACAGCCTATACATCTTAAATTTGAATGATGAGAATAAGGAATCTCTTATCCAGACAGAATAACTGTTTTCAACCAATCGGGACTCACAAAAGTCTGTCTTGAGTACAACATTTAAAAATATGATTTTGCTCTTTCACTTAAACATCAGATGCTACATTCAATCAACTCTGAATCAGACTCACTTTGCAACACAGCTATTCAGTTCTGGAGGTCCAAACTCAGACTTGACGATGTGAAACTAACAGTCGACTTCAGAAAGTTAGAGGTAGATTTGTTGTTTATATCTGACAATCTAAATACATGAGGCTCTGTTGGTTATGCTCAGTTTACATCTGCAGCAGGTGCTGTTTCCAAACGTTTGTAGTCCGCTTGTTGTTGAAAGCAGAGTGCCCTCTAGCGGTCAGATTTGGCATGCCAAATTGATAGAAGTTACCAACGAGGCTCAGTTTTACAAGTTATAAGTTCTGCATCTTTAAGCTTAAGAGAATTATTTTTAAAATTTATTAAGATAAACATGCATAACCACACTACTCCTAATATCTCCTAAGGGCAACTAATTTGGTTTTGATTTTGAGCGATTCTACTTTTTCTTTGACTTCATTGCTTTGTACTACTTTAATGTCTTTGTAACAGTCTGACAAATCTGATATTCAGCCGGTTCAGAGGAAAGTTTACCCAGACAGTGCTTTGTCAAGAATAAAGTTGATTTATTTATGTAGAAAACTTTTCCTCTTAAAAGTTGAAGCAGTCATGTCTTCAGCATTCAGCTATTTCAGATGCATCTCATTTTGGACAAAACATTTCAGTTTGAAAAGTGGCACTTGATGCATTTTCCAGGTTTAAAGGTTTAAAGCTTATGTTTTGGAAACTGGGATATTGTGTTTAATAAATACAAACTGTACTGTTGAACCAGTGGTGAAGTTGAATGTTTGATGCATTTGCTTTGCAAAAACAAATGGGAATATAAGAAAACTGATTTTTTTTTCTCTTCCTTTAGGATTGGTTTCATTTCTCTAAAGGCCTTGTTAAAGAGAGGTTTAACACCAACTTCAATGAGCGTGCCTGCACCGTGCGCGAGTACCAGCCGGTCTCTCGTTCCGACAGCAATGGCTCTGACAGCTCTCGTCTCACCACCGCCACGGATCAAACCGACTGCTCTATCCCCATCGCAGAGAACGAACCGGAGGACACGTCTGCTCCTTTTTACACCACCGTAATTGCTTCGGAAGACGAGCAGCAGGTTTCTGTGTAAATGTCACCTCAGGCAAATTTACATGTCTCAAAGTAAAAAAAAAAATCCTTTTTACTTTGCGAAAGATCTCCAGGATTACTGAAGGAATATGTGTAGGATGTCTTTTAGGAAAATGGATGGAGATAAGAACATTGAAAACGATTAGAAATCAATAAATGAAATAGGGATCAAAATTCTAAACTCCTTCCTCAATATTTCAGGGATTTGTTGCTCACCTTCAGTTCTATTAACTTTGGTTTTTATAATTGAGTTTTTCAATACTTTTTATATATCATAAAGTTAGCTAGACCACACTGTTAAGAGTACTATTGCTTAATTTTCTGTCTTGCATACATATTTTTTCCATGCAGGGTATATTAAGTATCTGAATTTTCATCATTTTTTGTTTTGAAATACTTAACAGTATTAACGTTGATCTGTATGCAAGACTTCAGTAGCTTTGTATAATCTTTTTACATACAAGTGCTTTTATATATTTTTATCAAGTTACCTTTATTGATCTGTGGATTTTAAAACCATGTAATTTTTTAGGAGTCCATAGCTGACCTGTAGATTTTAAAGGTTTTATAACGACAGATAAAAATGCCTGTAATTGATTATTCACCAGTATTGTTCTACATAAAAGTTTGTAGCTGTTAGAAATTGACATGCTTACAGATCTCATACATTCATGCCAGGTGCTATCATTGTTATGCAATTGACAGTGTATTGCTATCATTTCAAATTTTATTCCAGTGGTTTCTGTTTGAATGTCATGTAATCTTTTGACTTGTATGTTTAATATCAAGAGTAAAGTTTGGTTTTTTATTATGATTATTCATTGTTCTTCATTCCCCTTTATTGCAAGGAAACGATAACGACAATAACACCATGTATGGTCCATATTAATGATTGAAGCAGAAAGCGACAATGGAGCTGTGTAAATCAAGACATATTCAGGTCCAAGTACAGATCTAAATCTATTTGAGAATCTTTAGCAATGCTAAAACAAAAACAGGTTTTGCAACAGTAGTCTTTTGGAAAGATTTTGACATTTGCTTTTACCCATCGTTACCTGCTTCTTGTCTAAATCCTTGGTAATGACAGTTTTCTACAGTCTATTGATCAGGACTAATTGGCACTAAATTGTAACAGGTTAGTTTTCTAACCATATAGATTTTAAATGTTTTCTTGGCTTTCTATGCTTTTTTGCACCTCTTTTTCTTCATGTGACTAATGCTTATTCCCTGTTATTTTCTTTGATTTCTTCGCATGTATATTAGGTAATCATTTTGGAAAAGTTTTACTAAGAAATTTGTCAAATTCTTATTTCACAAGTTGAACAATTGTCCATGTCAATCCAATGTTCCAGTGTACAGATAACCAAACACGCCAGCCTGTATTAGTCACAGCATTATTCTAAACTTTGTGTAATTCATCACGTAAAACATACAAAATAAAAAGTACATAGAAATGTCTACAGTGGCTCAGTTATATTGTCTTTCATTTGAAACAGTGTCAGGTCAGTGCTGGTAAAGTGATGATTTTTCACAAGTCAGCATTTACTGACCCTTTACTTTTGGAGACATCCTGTCCATCCTTCCTCTTTCTGAAATTGCTAAATCTTCATCTTTAATTAAATGAAAATGTTTAAGTAAATTAATCCTTTGGGATCAGACATTCTGGAGCAACAATGTATCTTAAAATATAAAAGAGGGTTTCACTGATGTTATAAGAAACTTAAATCTTAATATTCACTCAGACAATACAATAGAAATGTATAACCTTAAGCAGGAGATAGTCTAACCATTTAACCTAAGCCAATAATCATAAATGAACAGGATTTCCATTTTAATAGTAATACAAGACACCGAGTTCTTTTAAACAGTGTAAATTGTATTTGTTATTCATATGTCAGTGTTTAACAGCAGTCAGACATCAGGTCAAAATCAGCCTGTTTAAAAAAAAACTCATGGGTTTTTTCTCCCAATTAAAAAGGAAAAAGTAATTTTAGAGTGATTTTTTTCTTTTTTTTACCAGCATAGGCAGCCATTTAAATGCACAATATTTTTAACAACGCAAAGTAGAAAAGAAAAATATTCCGTGTCTAACCCTACCTTTGGTTTGAACAGTTTCTAGTTTTTGTTGATCTGATACTTTGTCTATTCCCAACAACAAAAATTAGAACTTTCTTCTAAAGTAAATGTTTAATAAGTGGGTGTGCCCAAGTCTGTGAGTAGAAAGTTGCTGGATGTTTGTGGACCAACTTTTTATATCAAGATGGTAACTGAACAACATGGCTATTAAAAGAAAAAACACTTTGTGTTGCACTAAACATTTTCCATTTGAGAAGATATACATCAGTCAGTTGATATTTATAGTAAAACTCAACATTAGCACATTCCTCTTGGTGGTTGTTCTGGCAAATAAATCCACCTCTTAAAATAAACATACAAATTAAAAACATATTAGGACAAATGATTGTCCAATATGTTTTTTGTTTGCTTTGAATCCAACACTAGTTTGTTTTTTGTTTGGTTTTTTTGACAGATATTGAGTGTCTGGTGATTAGCCTGGAATATGTTCAATGTGTCTGGAACCTGCAGAGGGCTCTAGGAGTTAAATACTTCTTTTACAGCAGGTTTGTATGTAGTGATGATAGTATACTTTATTCAACTTAAAGATAAAAACAAAAAAGATATGCTGTCAGTTTTTATTTAGCCCCCAGTAATCAGATATCCTGAAATGAAATCCTGTGCAACCAGATGCCGTCAGAAGTTGCATAATCAGTTAAAAGAGTACATTGTGTAGTTTAAACACACTATTCCCACCCCACTGGTGGCAGCATCATGTTTTTCTTCAGCAAAGAGAGAAATTTTATTCACTTTTTCTTGTTCAGGTAAAAAAACAAAAAACAGTATTTTAACAAATTAAAAAGAACCCATATAATACAATCCATAAAGTGTGTTAAATAAATATTTAATAGGGGAAGAAGAAATTCCTTTAAAGTATTTTCAAGAAAGAAATGTTACTTCAGTGGTAACATGTCTGGCATGGTCACTTTTTTGCAAGTGAACAACCAATGTGGGGAATTTAGAGGTAAACCTCAGCTTCAAAGAAATAATTACTTTCATACATTAGAAGTTTGCTGAAATAAAACAATAAAACAAAACTGAGACAGAAATACTTCTCTAAACTTCACTTGATTGGCATTATTTTTGGTGAGTGGGAAAATAACATATTTGTGATATATATATATATATATATATATATATATATATATATATATATATATATATATATATATATATGATATATATATATATATATATATATATATATATATATATATATATATATATATATATATATATATATATATATATATATATATATGATATGATATATATATATATATATATATATATATATATATATATATATATATATTTTTTTTTTTTTTTTTTTTTTTTTTAATTAAGTGGTCTAATATTTTATTCGTAAAACAACTCTCAGGAGCCAACAGTCATACAATAAATTGATTTATAAAGTCAGTGACTTCATTTTTTAAGAGTAAAATTACATTTACCTTGGTTATAATTTGCTTGAGTTAGAGAACATTTCTTCACAGGTCCGGAACTGGGGGAGAAACTATCTGTGCTGAATACAAATAGCTTCCCTTCATCACTCAGCTGATGAAAATAAAATAAAACAAGTGAAGCTAACATTTAATTTACTTATAGTATATTTTAAATGTTGCTTACATCAGACCTTAACCCTAAAAGAAGTTCATCTCCATCAACTAGCTATCTTTTATGTGTGCATCTTAAAATTGTGATTGGGGCCAAATAAAACCAGTCAGAGAGCTGCAAATGGCTGGTTTCTGTTGCACAAGATAATGAAAATAAACATTAAAGTCTCCAGCTTTCCTAACGATTTGCAGTTGTAAGTGCAGCTAAAGGTGGTTCTACAAAATGTTCACTCACAAGAGCTGAATACTCAATCCAATTTAAACTGGCAGACTTTACGTCCATAGTTATAATTTAAAAAAATACATAAACCATAATAAAAGAGTTATGATATAAAACCGTAAGATATAAATAAATTCCTCAATTAGTTAAAAAGTCATCATTTCACATACACCCAAATCATCATCAGATTGAATGAGAAATTACTCACTATCGGGTTGTGGCATAAATATTTGTGAGACGCTGCATTACTTCAATGTGTCCTGTCCAGTCACCTCGGTGTCCGCTAGGGGGAGCAGGGTTTCAGCTCAGTACGGAACTGAATCAACGCATTTTCCAGATTCAAGAAGGGCAGGGCGGCTGGCCCCCGCAAGAGGAGAGCTGCTTCTCAGACTGCTGTTTGTGCTGTCAGATGAGATTTAAGATTGAACTTTGTGGTTAGTTGGTTTTTACCCTACGCACAGACAAAATAGTTTGCATCATAAAAGCACAGGAGGGAAAATGACAGATCCTGTTGTAGCAGACACTCGCCGGTTGAATTCCAAACCCCAGGACCTGACGGATGCTTACGGCCCCCCGAGCAATTTTCTGGAAATAGACGTTTATGATCCACAGATCGTTGGAGTGGGACGGAACCGTTACACAACTTATGAAGTTCGGATGAGGGTGAGTGTCGTAGCACTGGTCTAAACACTTAAGAGTTAAATAGCTTCCTGTGCTAAGCTAACAGGTTATCACAGAATTGTTGCTTAGCCTGTTAGCATGGAAGAAGACGGAGGTGTCAAGCTGAGGATGGCCGCCTGGGGTTTCTCGAGGCGGCGCGCTGTTAAAACTCAGACGCCGGGGATTATCCGCGGCCTGGTCTAGCTGATAGTTTTCGTCCGAGAGCTATAGATGTTGTTAGCAGAAGTGATTTGCCTGAACCTCAACGTCGCCCTACTTGAGTACGGCTGATGTTAGCGTGATCTTATACTACAGCAACGACTTTCAGTTATTTAATTACATTCAGTAAAATATAGCTGCTTAATCCGGAATCCATGAAGTATAAAGTAAACACCGGAAAGCTAATGGCTAACCAGAATGGATAGTGTCAGTGTCAGTAAATGTGCCAATTAAGCATTTCCTGCCTTTTCCAAGCAGAAATAGATATAACCCCATAATGTTTGCAAACAAACGATGATGTATTTAGGATGATCCTGTAATTGTACAAAGTATCGAGAAGTGTTAGCCTGTTGCTGTTTTAAAAAACTGCAGCTTTACCATACTTCCTTTGGCAGTTAGGATTGTAAAAGTGTGAAAAAAAAGAGAAAACTACAAACTCAGCGTAATTTTGAGGAAGCTGAGGTTGACCATTGTACCGACACAGGATTTGTGTAAGTTGATGTCCTGCAACTTGTGATGCAACACTTAAGTTTGTTGCCAATGTACAGTTGGGTGTTGGCATCATATTCAAGAGTTGTTGAATAACTAATGAGAAATCATGAAAACGATTATGTATGTAACTTTAAAAATATATATTTTAAAAACTGAAATTTCTAGTTTATTTATGCAGTCACATTTACTCTGAACCGTTTATAAATTCATTGCTCAAAATCATAAATGATACAGTTTAAAAAACAAAAATAGTCTGCTGGTTTAGTGGTAAGAACAAATCCCAGGTATTTGACATTAAAGTGTTTCGTTAATCAGCCAAAAAGTTTTTTATTGTCAATTCTACAGTAGCGAACATCTCTATGGTGAACATGTCACAATTAAAACAGCAACAGAGAATATTGTGTTTTGAAACATGAAGATATTGAGCTAACACTCTTTATCAAAAAATAAGAAAAAAAATGAAACTAATAGATCATACTTCACTAGGTGTGTCACTGAAAGAACAGAGGAAAGAAATTGATTGTAATTGTATTTCGGAAGTGTTTAAATTATCATTTGAAATATAAAAACAACAACCAGAAGGAGCAAATTAAAAACTGTTTTAGGATAGTCAGAGATCTCTTTATAAATTTCAATCAGTGATTTTTTATTTTATTTTTATTTTTTTTTTAATCTGTGAACTTTTTTGCTAAGATTAACTATAATAGAAACATTAACACTGGCCACATTGGCTTTTTGATGACAATCCATTAACTGTTACTACAGTAAATAAAAAGAATACAAGAAACACTGCTAAAATTATATCAGAAATTATGTTAATGACAGTGCTGTCACAATTTCTTCTGTTCTCTACCCAGACAAACCTTCCTATTTTCAAATTGAAGGACTCGTGTGTGAGGAGAAGATACAGTGACTTTGAGTGGTTAAAGAATGAGCTGGAAAGAGACAGTAAGGTGAGTATGCAATTATTTAGTCATTATTTAGTAATTTTCTGAAGCACATTTCACAATTTTTTATTTTATTTTTTTTCATTTTAGTTTTGAAGATTTGATTATTTTCTGACCAGATTTTTGGTGTACAAATAGAAGCTGTCTGATACAGGATATTTTCTTCCTAACAGGCATAAAGTTTATGCCTGCCTTGAAGACATTTTTACCCAATTTGATAACCAAAGACTTAAAAGTACTTCTTTTTATAATCTAATCATAGTTTATTGTAGGGCCGGGGTATCAAACTCCTTTTTATTTTGCTATGCCAAGATCATGAATGTCCTCAAAGGGCTGGTTGTGGGATGTTTTCGGTCCACTTTTTCTATCTTCCTCTGTGCTTTCAACTCTGTGTGAGCTCAGCAGAAATCTGCTATAATCTGTGTCAGACATGGACCTTTTCTGCTGTGAGAAACATTTAGTTTTGCTCTTTTTCCTCCTTACTTTTATTTACTATACAATAATTATTATATCCATTTGGCATAATGGATATAATGCCTTCTGATTTTTGTTAGCAATGAGTCCGGTGGTGGAAAATTATCTATTAGGACATTTTAAATCTGATATATTATGAGATAAAATGTTCCACCACAATCCCCTCTAATAATTTTATATTATTCAAATCACATTTTATTTAATCTCCACTGTTTAGGTTTTTGCAGCTGCCTTTGGTCTTTTTCTTGTCAGAAACTTTTCCATTTCTAGCTTAAGGAGTAAAGCAACTAGATAAATTTGACTGAAAGATGAGCATGGCAAATAACATTTTCCTGAATTTTTCCTTTTAACACAATTTATGTTTGTTGGTTTTTTTTTGTTTTGTTTAATATTCAGATTGTAGTACCACCTTTGCCGGGCAAAGCCCTGAAGAGACAGTTGCCATTCCGTGGAGATGAGGGCCTTTTTGAGGAGGCCTTCATCGAGGAGCGGCGAGTCGGGCTGGAGCAGTTCATCAACAGGTCAGCAAGCTCAGCATCCTCCAAGTTACGAAAATATTATTCTGTTGAAGTGCATTACTACTAAAAAATGGACCTTGTAATTTATGAGGTGACAAAAAAGAAAAATATTATCTAAAGAGTTTGCTTTCTGGTACTTTATCGCAAAGCTGTGGGGTTACGTCTCGTAGGAAATTCTTCAAAGATGTTGATTTTAACAGATTGACAATGATTATTTCACTAACTCTACACGTTCGAACCCAGTCTATGTATTAGCATGTCCTTTTTACTAATCAAAAACTGCATTCAGCTAGTTTTTAATGTAAACGACCAAAAGCAGGCAGTTTAATTTCTTCTTTTGTGTGTTTTGCAGAATTGCGGGTCATCCCTTGGCCCAGAACGAGCGCTGTCTTCACATGTTTCTTCAGGAGGAAACCATTGACCGTAACTACATTCCTGGAAAAGTACGACACTAGGTTTAATGTGGGAAGATGTTGGGGAGGTGAAAACTGTGGGGGGTGTAGAACGGACTGCCTCTTGCCTTTATCTTCACAAGCAACTTCTCTTTCTCTCTCCCCACTTTCTTCTTCTTCCTCTCACTCTGTATTTGATTGTAAACACTTTATGTTGGAGTTGAGAGTACGTTCTTCTGCTCCTCTTAAGGACGTGTCGACTATGTTTCAGACAACTCGGTGACTCTGTTCGCCCTTGTTCGTTTGTTTTAAAACTGTACAATGAGGAAGATGCTCCTAGTAGTTCTGATTGCATTGTGAATATGTAGCTATTAATGGCATTAATTGCAGAAATTAGATTACTGTTACAGTTAGTCCAGGACGTCTCTAATAAATGTCACATATTCAAGATGGTAATATTATGTGAATAAACTAGAATAATGACTGTTTGCTTGAGCTAATGCTTATTGTAGAGATGCATACAGACTGTAACTGATATTTCTGATCTTGTTTTGTTCTCTTGTTTTTATTTTTTTTTATTTTTAGGTATGAATGAAGTAAGTTTTACTTTATTTTCATCTCTATGAGCTTTCTGATGGTTGAAGGTGTTTGCATGGGGACTCTATAGACCAAAGGCGATAGTTCACAGATACTTAAGTAAAAAATATGAATACTACATATAAATGAAAAATCAGGCTGCTGTGACTCAGTCTTTTAATTACGCCTCACTGATTCTCTGGTCTTACCTAAAAATAAGGTTCTGCAATTCAGTTTTGTTTAAATTCAAATTTGATCAATTATGTCTTGGTTTGCAGAGGTTACTGGGTCAAGCAGTGCAAAAGCACACCTACTATTTTAAAGTCATGTGAACTATTGTTTGTAACAAAAGGAGGGCTGTACACCTGTAACAGTAGCTCTTTTTAATCATTCCTCAAACTAATTATGATGCATTTTTATAATCAATTGCACTAATCACTGCCTGCATGGCGCACTTGCACGCTTTCTTTGTAATTATTCATCTGGCTGAGAAATTTGCTTTGCATCATGTGTTCACCATTAAGTTGCCCAGTGTGTTAATCCAAACTTTAAAACACTTTCAGACCTGGATGTATAGTATAAAAAAAGTATTTATATATCTGTGTCTGAAAGATTTGGTTACCAGTTGTGCCAAAATTATGATCTGATTATTTTATCTTCAAGTTCCAACCTGCATCCAAATCCAATCTGTTTATATCTCTTGAACTTTTCACATTTTAGCTTGTAGCAATGTCTTCTAGTGAGACTTGTGATAAACTAACACAGTGCAACTCAGAATTGTAAAGTGGAAGGTAGAGAAAACTTGGTTCTCAAATTGATTTTGCAAATTAAAATCTGAAAAGTGTGGTGTGTTTATATTTAACCTCACACTTTGTAGAATCTCTTGTTCAGTGAAATGACAGCCCCAAGTCTTTGCAGATCGAGAAACTGAAATCCTTGCCTACTCTTTGCAAAATAATCCAAACTAAGTTGGATGGAGAGAATCCATGAATATTGATCTTCAAGACTTGCCACAGGGGCTCAACTGGAATTAGGCCTGAACTTTGACTACACCATCCCAACACACAAGTATGCTGTGCCCTAAATCATTCTAGCGTATCGGGGATGAATCCAAAATGCACAAAACTTTTTTTAAGATTGTAAAAGTTTTTAACTGTGACAATTTTCTTCTACTTCACACTTGTTCACAACTTTGATATATCAATATCCCAATCACATATATTGAAGTTTGTGGTTGTTGTGTGACAAAATGTGAAAATGTTAAAGGAGAATAAACACAGCAATTCATTAGTAGTTTGTGTCCAATGAATGAAATTCATGCAATCTCCATGCATTTGATGGAAAAAAAAAAATCATTAATTCCTGCTTGTTGGTTAAATCCGTCTTTCCTGCTGAAATGGCACATTTGCATTGCATGATGCCCTAATGGTGAAGTCCTTTGCAAAGCATATACTAATTTCATCAAAGGTGTTGTGGTATGGATATCATAAGAATATGGTACAAGCTGTTTTGTATTGTAAAGCTCCTGTGAAATCTTCTCTTACAATGTCTGTTGAATGTGACATTTCAACGCAAGAAGAAAAGAGCAACATGAAATTTGTTAAAACTTATAAAAATTGCTGAGTTTGTCTTGAGTAGTGCTTGTGTTTCCAAGTAAATCCAATGAGTCAGCATGTCCAGTGATATTTGAGGACTCTTGAATAATACGTGTTGTGTAGCTACTGCAGAGAACCGTTATTTTTTATTCATGCTGTAAAACTAAAGGAACCTGTCACCGCTAACCAGGAGTGTTCAGCACTGATAAAATGAGCAACAATGCAGGATTAGAAATGACGGCTAGCAGTCGACAAGATGTTGTGATCTGTTGTGTGCTTACGTCAGTGCACCAGTCTGTTTTTAATGTTTGCATTTTCTGCATCCTGTTTCTCTCTCTCTCTTTCTCTCTCTCTTTTATTGGAAAGATAACAGAGACACCTGCGCCTGCTCTATGTACATTTATTTCTACATCACGTTAATACAAAGCTGATGGGAATGTGAGAAGTCTCCAGATATGCGAGAGGAACACAACTCCTGGACAAAAACCTAAAATCAATGTATGAATAAGTTCATGTGTCTTCATTTGGTCATTCCACATACCATATGTACATTACTTTGAATAAATTGGTTAAGAAGACAAAGTGCTATATATAAACTTTAATCTTTTTGTTTAATTTTTTAACAATGATTATGTTTTCTGATCGCTTTCCAGTTGATTTGATACAAAACTGTCATTTGCTTTCATTGGTGTTCCAGCGTTCTTTTCACGTTAGCCTCCCAAAGTTACGCAACATGTAGCATTCCTGAAAAAGACAGCAACGTGTCATTCCGGCCAGCATATTTTCCCTTGAATCACACTTTTTTTCTTTATTTGAATGCTATTAAAACAGGTTCAAGTGTTAACCCTGATTGTTAGTTACTGAATCAGCATGCCTACATATTGGCTGTATGTGGTCAGATCAGCTAGTATTAAAGTTAAGTTAGGTAAACACCCATAATCTAAGCACTGTGACAAGCGGTTCATTACATGAACAATATTTTTTTGCAGATCTGTTTTCGGGGGGATATAATATAAGGCTTCATTTAGTCTTACTTCCTGCTGTTTGATTCTTCATCAATATTATTGTGAAGTGTATTATTATTATTACTACATGCTGTCTTCGCAGTTCCACTTTGGGTGGTGAGGAGCAACCTTGTTAATTCTGTCCACCAATAAATTTCCTGCTGCCTGCTGTGTCCTGTCGCTTTCTTTTTTGTTTGAGGAAGGGAAATTTTAACTAGCCTTCCGTTTTGTCATCAGTGCATGAACCAGAGAGTTCAGACTGGGAGGCTGACGTCCAGGGGAGCTAATTGGCTTAAAATGGGGAATAAGAACCTTGTGGTAATGTTTTAGTTTTAATCTTTGTTTCAGTTTGAAATTATCTTATTGTCATACTGTTGATGGTTTCACAGTTGCATCACTTCTATGTTTGAGCTTCTTTTTTAAGCTTTATGTTAAACAACTTTAATAGTTAAGATATGAAAGGTTTTCACTTTGGTTTAAACCAAGAAAGTTTTAAATCTTTGTTTGGTTTACAAGGTTAGACTGTTGTATACTTAATGCAGCTTTATATGCAGTTATTTAGGCCTGATAAGCTCAATCATTTTCTGGCCACATATATTTGCATCCTTGCAACAGCACTGTAAAACTGTAAAAAGTATATAAATGAAATCCCAAATTTGGGAACCTATACTCAGCGTGGGAAAGTTTCTGTTCCTGGTGCAACTGATACCACAGTTTTGCTGATATTGACCAGTTCTGTCCCTTAGGTTTAAAGTCTGGGGATGGGTGGGCATGGGTCTAGGGTGATTTTTCTTTTTTCCCCTGAACAATTTCTGTGTTGACTTGGGAACTCATTCATTAGCATGTTTTTGTCAATCTAGTTAATGACTGGAAAAAGCCCAATCATGACCCAGTTTCATTTTCCATGCTACAAAGTGACATTTTGAATACAGTCTATTCAAAATGTGTGCTTAAGAGTTCATGTTGATCGAAGTCTAACGAGGTTAGTGGCTTATGAAGCATTTCAGATCCTCCACCATATTTAAAAGCAGCCATATTTCTTTTCCAGGCCTAAATCATAGATTTATAATCTTAAAGGACAGTTCTAGTTGAGGTCCTGGTGATTTTTAGTATGTCATTTAACAGTATTTTTTTTTTTTTTCAACCAATGTAGAATGTATTTAAAATAAAGCCTGGATGTGTTTACATATTTCCTTGTGAGATTCTGCAACTGCCTAAATATGAATTCATTTTTGCTTTTAACAGAGATGTCTACAAATGAGATCAACACTTGCTTATAAAGTTTAGATTGTTCCACTTTCATCTGATGGAGAAATGATTACACTTCTTCTGTTTACTTGTGGCCTGAAATTAGTTCAGAGTTCTGCATTTTATTCTTTGTTTTAAACATGTCTGATCTTTCTCCTGCTGTCGCTTTGGGAAATGCAGGGAGGGATTATCAGTGGAGGAAATTCTGGCCACAGGTGGATTAAACCTGTCCAGGAATAGTGATCTTGTGATGCAGATCTTGAACCGCAGGAGCTCTAAATCAGCAGCTTTGACTTTAATTAGACATAACTGGGGTTTACAAAAACAATAGAAAATGAAATGTACATACAAACCTTGGTATGTATTTTTTTTTTTTTTTTTAGTAATCCAACGTATGATTGAACACACTTTGTGGTTAAAACAAACGAAAGAATGAGCCGTTATCCCTGGGGTCCATAGGCCATCCGAACTTTTCTCTGTGTGTGAGTATGGTGACCTATAAAACCAGCCAGCTTTGATGTGTCTGCCTTGTCCTGAGTAATGACGGTGGACAGACAGGATGGGTACAGGGGGCCAGAGCAGAGATTAGGCTGTGTTGTGTTAGGCATTCTAACTCCGGAGCCTGGTGTGCAACCATGAGGCTGGCTGCGTTTGCTGGGACACCCAGTTGAGTTAGCTTGATAAAGTGGAAGTAAATTGAAAGAGCAACCCAAAGCAGCGTGACTGAGCATGGACAAAAGGTGAGACGAGTGGTTACTATAGTACCACTGGACAGGGACGGATGGTTGGAGACAGAGAAAATGAGAGCTTTAGCAATTTATATTTCCAATGATTGAACACAACCTCTGGATAAATCCCAAGTGAATTGAAATAAAAAAATGCAACATTTATCAGGGGTTGGTAAAACCTGCTAAAAAGGCACACTACTGCAACTTAAAAGGATTAGTGTAGCTTGGTGAAAGATTTGGCAGGATGGCCTCCTGTTAAGAGACAATGGCCCCAGGTTAATTTATTTGAGAATTGTGTGTAAGACTATTAAAGTCTTCTATGAAAACTTGAAAAAAATAAACGGCAAGTATGCAGGATGAGTTTCAAGTCAGATCACATTACCACATCAGAGAGGGTGACACCCCAGCAGACTTTATGGACCAGCACCCACTGGTTGCCAGGTCTTGTTGGACATCCACCTCAGTTTTAATTCTTTTGCACATGCTTATTTGCTGTAAAACCCTAAAAACAACAAAAAAGTTTGGTTTTACAAATAAACTGACCCATATAATTATGACAAATTTTGTTTTTCTCAGGAAGATTCATTAGAAGGAGCTTAATAAAACCAAAAAGTCTTCAAAGTTTGCAGAACTTCTTCACAACATGACTTGTTCTGTTTTGGGGACAACTCTTGAACATCTGATTAGTATGCAAAGAAGAATAATTAATAAAATATAGAAAATTAGAGGCAGCCTTAAGCATCCTCTTCATGAGACTGATATAAAAAAACAAACTCAGTCAGAGGCTTCTTCAGATTCACTGCAGTATTACCAGCTGCTACAGGATATCCTTCCTGCCCACCATATCTACAACAACTCGCTGAAGACCGTATGAGTTACAACAAAATGCATTTTCCCTCTGGGATTAATAGGATATTTTTAAATGAACTGGATTGAATATGATATGATATGACCACATTAGTGTGGGATTCTGTGTGATATCAAATGTTAAGAATAACATCTGAGATCACAACCACAGTCAAGTCACCGAGAAAATCTACATATAAACATGAGATAAATGTTTAATAATGCATTTCACTTTTATTCTGAAACTGTGGAACAAAGCACAGCTTGTAGCGAGAGGATGACGCATGTTTTCCATATTGATGGCCTAAAAGCTGCTCTGGTTTCTGCTCCTCAGCAAATCACACGTTAAACAAGTTCATTGTTACCCTGCGTGGAGATCCTATAAAATACAAACTTTGCGTTCTTCTCCGTTCATGGAGCTCTTCTTTGTATTGAATGTTGTAGTATTTCTTGGTAATGAGATTAGTTTGTTATGCTCCATTCATGGTGAAAAAGCTCCGCCTCGTCTTGCGTCAGTTTGTTTATGTCCCGCCCTCTTTGCACGACTAACTAAAACGCTCAACCAGGCGGGATGTTTCATCAGAAACCACAGACTTCGCTGCTTCTCTTCCGTCTCTATCTGTCCACTATTGCACTCCAGAAGACAGCAAAAGGTATAAATATAACAATTTTTGTTTTCAAAACATATATAGATATTTAAAAATCCAAGCGGTGTTCAATGACGCGCTTTTTTCCATTCAGTAGTAACGTTTATTTATTTCGTAGTAAGACTGATGCAATCCTCCTCGTGTGTTGTATTGGCGCTAAAGGACATAACGTTCTTCACCTTTATTACCCGATTTATGTGTGAGCGTTTGTAATTTGCCATACTTTATAGTCATAATGAGTTAATTCGCTGTAGTTAACATTAAGTAAATCGGCTTAATTTGTCATTTGAGCGCGGAATCAGCTGATGTATAGTCCCGGCGTGTAATGGAAAACCAATGAGAACAGAGCAGAAAAGGGAAACTTAATAGTGGGTTACCATTGTGGAAAAACCGTTTAAACAGTACTCTCTTTTTAAAGAATACACCGGACACCCATAGTTTTATCACTCAATGTTTTCATTCATTGTTTCGCTTTACGCGGTTAAAACATCGTGAGGCTGATGTTTTGCTTTTTATCAAGGCGCGTTGATGTCTGGAATGCTGCTTTCAAAGACCCCCACCAGCACCGAAAATTCCAACACGTGCATCGAAATGCCCTCAGATGGACTAAAAAAGTGTTGTTGGAACGGTTGCTTTTAATGTCCAGATTTTCTCACTAAAACGGGCAAATAAGATACCAGGAAACGTAGCTGTTAAACCGCTGCTTGGTGCTTTGCCGCGTTATATTTATGAACCTACAAGCCGACAATCACCGAGTGTCGTTTATACCTGAATGCAACAATATCAACACAAGGAGATGAGCAATTGGAAGCCACGTAGCTAGCTGATGCTTCACATGCTAACAGCTGTACATCACGCAATATGGTTGGCGCTGCTTGTAGGTAAATACATTTTAACTGCTATTTTATTTGAGGGTTTCTCTTGTGCACAAACCACAAAATTCGTGAGTGTCATCAAAGCGAGCTGTCTTTCCTCGGTAGCCACCGCCAAGCTGCCCGTCTTCCAGGGTGTTCCCATGTCTGTGTTGCATCAGCCGGCTAAAGCAACCATGTAGTAAAATGTAGTAAGTGCTTTGCTGCTTGTTCAAACCCGCTGAGCTTGAAGGTCAGGTGGTGTGAGGTGGAGTTGTAAAGGTGTGGACATACCGTAAAACTGCAAAGCCATGCTGCAACAAACTACTCAAGTACTGCGGCTATGTTGAAATGTCACGACTTTTTCATTGACCTATTTAAAGTTTAACAGTTTCTAGTAAAGATGAAAAAAAACGAGAATTAATGGTGCTTTTACTATTTAATACATTTGATGTTTATGGTTTATTACTATGGTTTTATTACATATTCGTGTAATAAAACTTATAGATATTATTAGTTTATTCAAAGTGTGGCAAATAAACAATAGATATTTGCCACACCTTGATCTACTATGATACAGTAGATTATTCAGGTATAACACCTCAGTTTCATTGTGAACACAAAAATAAAAAATGTATTTAACATAATCTAATTATAACAACAAAAGCAACAATTCAAACTCCACTGTAAGTGTTCATTTTTGTGTTTTCACAAGTAAAATGGGAGATTTCATAAATCTTAAATTGTTTTTTAAATAATCAATTTAATGTAAAATCATCCATGATGATTTTTTGATTTGATAGCAATAAGTAAGGTTGTTACTTGTAAGTAATAACCTGGGTTATTACTTGAGACTAATAACTAGAATAGTAAAATGGACAAAAGTAATGCATTTAACGTGGGAAAAGAAGGTTATACAGCAGAAAGAAAACGACTTTATTTTTTCTTAGCCGTGTGGCATCGCCCACCCACAGACCATGCTGTTCTGGGCAAAGAGCCATATTGCCCACATCAGAAAACATAAATGTTTGTAAAAAGACATATGCATTTGTTAAAAGCAACAGGTAGGAGGTGAGGGCGGTTAGTTACTCTAAATAGCATAAGTTAACACTTCTCATTAAGAAGACTTTGACCTGAAGAAACCATGTGATATAAGTTTTATTTGGTTTTATAACTTTTTTAAGGCTGTGATCTGCAGTCCTACTGGTGCAATAATGAGCACCGTGTTTTTTTCTGGTGAGTTGCGCCTCACGAGTTTAAGACCCTTAAAGTTTAATTTATTCGAAGCGTTTCTCTGTTTCATCAGATTGTCTTGAGCTATCTTTTCATGCCGTGCTGCAGCTTAGCGGCCACACCTTGACATTCAAGATGTGGCCACTATGTGCCAAACGGCCAAACTGCTTTATCCTCTTTAGCTCTACGTGAGCTTAATGCTGCCGCTCCCAGGTCCTGTTAAAGCAAGTAAGAGCTGGTGTTGGTCATGGGAAAGCGAGCAGGTTGTCCGTTTGTCACATTCCATTTGACCGGGGAGAGCAGCTTTTGGCACGGGTTGCTGTGTCCTGCCAGGTGAACTGAGAGGTCGGTCAGTTCAGTCTCAGCAGTCGGCCTTTTCCACAGATACGTGAACAAAGGTCCTAGAACGGGCTTGTTGGGGGCTTTTGTGTAGATTTTCATTAATACAACATATATTTTTCACTCATTGGGGCTACACATAAATTCAGACAATATTGCAGGATTGCTGAAGAATACTGCAGCATCATTTTTGGAATAATAAAGAGGTTTTAATGTTATATATGTGGTCAGTGTTTACTCTTGCAGTGTAATCTACGTCTTGTTCCATCTGGTCCTCCAGATAACACAGGTTCCCATCAGATTGAGTGAAGTTACCATGGTTTCAGAGTATTTTATTATATATATATATATATATATATATATATATATATATATATATATATATATATATATTTTTTTTTTTTTTTCTCTTAGGTTTGGTTTGTGCTCAGACTGGTTTGTGCTGCTTAGAAAAAAGCTGAACCAAAATATTGCTGGCCTAAGTCTATGGATGGTGTTGTAGTAAATTGATCAATAGTTACACACCCTGAAAGTGAGTTGCACAGGCAAATGTTGATATACCTATGCAGCCTTTTGTATTAATTTTTTTCTTTTTTAAAGTGAGCTCAGTATGATGCAATATTCTGTGAAACAGATTTGTGACGCCGCTCTCTTCCGGCCCAGTTCTGTAACCACCACTGCTGCAACTCTAGTGACTGCAGTCAAAACAAACCCATGTGTTGTTCAAGTTAGAACGTGGCTCAGAAACAACTTATAATGAGGTTAGCATGTTTGTTACCTTCCAAAATAATCCTCTTACCGTGCAGTACGTGGCAGCAGCTGCAGTGAAGCTCAAGCAACACAACCATTATCCCCGAAGCCTGTTATAACCGGAGTGCAGTTGGCCCGAAACGGTGGGTTAGCAGTCCCACCAGCATGAAGAGCCTTTGTTTAAGGGGCAAAGTATGACAAGAACCCTGCCGTTGTGAACAGAGACTCCCATGATCACACTGAATATTTACTTTTCTGTAAAATGTTGTCTTGGATGGTCTTTTTAAGAGTGTGTGTGTGTGTGTGTGTGGACTTGTGGAGTTTCTAACCCTCGTGAAAACCACAAGGAAAAGATTAGCGACGCGCTGATGTGAGCGAAGCTGCAGCGATGCCTTGTTTTAATGAGGCCATCATAAACCCTCCAGATCTGTGGCATTCTAAAGAGGAAAAAGCACTCTCCTGGTTGCACTCAAATAGGCCTGTCACAATAACAAATTTTGCTGAGCGATTAATTGTCTAAAAAATTATTGCGATAAACGATAATATTGTTTCAAGACCAAGATAACGAGGGGAATCCCAAACAGCTGATACAGCGCAACCCAAAGTCCAGCGGACATTGGAGATGATATGTGGAAACAACATTAATATTTATTCAACATTTTGTGCAAAGAATATAGAAATGACAAGAAGAGGAGTTGGAGCCAAATTGTTACCGCAGTTGATAAACCCGGTAACTTTTCAGCTGTTCTTCGTTGACGTGACATAAATAGGTTATAATGATTTTCATTCAGTCTGGACTTTACGCTGAATCTAGCCACATGCATCACAGGTAGATTCTAGTAAAGCATTGATTAATGCCTGGTTTTAAAATTAGTTAACTGGACTTGTAGCCATTATTTTGTGCCCAGGTGGCTGGACACCACAAGGTACGACGAACCCGATCGAACCATTATGCCTGGGATTTCTGTCGGCTAATGGTGGTCTCTCAGGTTTTGAAAATGGGCCGACAACTCTTTAAGTGTGAGCTGGGCATTACACTAAGGAAACAGGAAGGGAGGGTCAGTGGAGAGCATCGGAGTTGAGCCTTTTTCATTCAGTGTCATCAACAGAAAGAAAAAACGGCAGGAAGAGACGATAAAGCCGATAATTAAAATGAGGTCGATAGGTTTAATTTATCGTGCGATTGATTTATCGTTTATCGCGACAGGCCTACACTCAAACAACTCTGTGAGGTTCTGGGTGAACCCCTGAGAGGGTCACATCCAGCCAGCCATGGCACTTTGTTAATAGGTGTTTATTAGCACAACGCAGACGCCCCTCAGATCTCAGTTCCTGGTGTGCGAGTGGAAAAATGCTGCTGGAATGTCACACCAAGCAGGAGGTTGGAGCATTTCCACCCAGCACCCGTTTCCCATCGTCTTCAGAGGGGCGAGTGTTTATTATGGCGGCGCTCCGGGCGCGCTGTTATTTGGATTTCATTGTTTCACCGTGTTTGTCTTTTATTTCTCCCAATCCTAAGCTGTACGAACCAAGGCATTCTTTTGATCCGGTAGAACGAGACATGCTTTGATTAATTGGTCGTGTTGCTTTTGTGGTATTAATAGAATATTGTCTGTACTGAGGCACTGTGAGTTTATGTCCTGTTCACTGAAAGGGGCCAGAATTAGACTCTTGTCTTTTAAAAGCTTTTTGTTTTGCTTTGCACGACATGTGACATTTAGCCAAACTGGTCAGAGAACAGATCCTTCTTAAGGCAAAAAGTTCTTTTGTAGACGCTGTGACACTGAGACGGTCCAGTCCGTGGTGCCAGGGTAGAGTTTCACTTCTCTTCGCCGGCTGAACAGTGAAGTGACCGACTGGCCCGATATGTCAAGGAATCAGGTGTCACAGCTTAAACGGCCTCAGACTGGACACAGCACTGCTTTTTATGCTTTCTGGAAGTCTCTGAAGGGCTTTAACAGAACTCAGACCTCTTAACTTTTTCCCATCCTGTGACTTTGCATTTTGCATTCAAGTTTTCATTTGTGACAGCTGAAAGAAGGAGTGAAATGCAAAATATTGTGCAAAGTACAATAGCCAGTTTGTTAGAGAACAATAAACTAATGTGTGTATTTTTTATCTTGTGATAAAACTCTCAATCAGTTAGAATGTGTGGTTATCTTTTAAATATTTGAAATATCACCTTTAGTTCTTCAGATTGCCACTCTAATCTCAAACGCGCTAACAGAACAAAGGTCTGTTTTGATAATGACACTGTTGCGTGAAGCTGTGATAAGTTACACTTTTCTTGATTATTTAGCTTCTTCATAATGTCTGAATAATGTTGCACTTGCAGAACAGATAAACTTTCTCTGTCCTTGATATTTCAAGCAGGAGTTCCATGTGTCAGCAAGAGGGTTGCTGTAAATTTGAGGGTGATTTTTGCACATTCATCACATTATTATCAAGGCACATGCATGCTTTTGTGTGATCTCAGACAGTAGAATAACACAATGCTCTGAGCTTCCTGTCATTCACACGCTCAGTTTATAACGTGCAAATCTCTGCTCTGAATTTCCCCAAGTTTTTAAGTTAACTTTTATCTGCTAATCTGAGCAGGTTCTGCACAGGCAATGTTGTTTTAACCAAACCTTGATTGACTGACTGACTGGTCGGAAAGTAAAACACATCTTATGCAACCTGTCTTGGATATAATATGTAACATCAGACTGGAAATGTTGTGGAACCAGTTTCTTTGTGATACCGTAAAAGTCAGTCAAACATTCCTTCTCAAAAAGATGCCTCTTTGCACTTTAGTAACCCGCTTTTGCTTCCTCAGGTGGTTTACCTTTGGGATTTACGTCAGTCCTAAATTCATTTGTGTGTTTTTCCTCATTCATCTGATAGTTGGATCAGTTCTGAGAAAAAACTGAGTCTCCTCACTCGAGTTGACTCCTCTAAATGTCCTTGGACTGTTATGCGCTGGACACGTGTTTGCAGGAACTCCTCTAATTATTAACATTTATTATTTGCTGATCTGACGCAGCAGGTGTTTACGTCCTCAAAAGCTGGTTTTGGTTTAATTTAAACTTTTAACTTTTAAAGTCTGAAACTTTTAGGTTCAGTTTCATCAGTGTTTTCCCAGTGCAGCAGGTTCACCTTATCACATTACTGGCTCATGCTGCCTTCCCCACCTCTCTCTTGTTGATGTTAGTTTGATTCGAACCCATCGTCTCCTCGCAGCCTTTCCCAAGCTTTTAGAACAACACCGAACCAGCAGCAGTCTGCACTTTCTCGCTGCAAGGAAGTGGTGAGGGCTTATGCAAGGTGTTCCTTTGTTTGTACGAGGGTGTGTCACATGGCAGGTTTATTTGTTAAAGCAAAAAAAAAAAAAAAAAAAAAGAAAAGAAATGAAGAATTAGGCCTGGCAGGATAGTACTCGATCTCCTTTTGTCTTCACGAGGTCACTGTGTGCCCCACCGAGATCCCATGATCGTATACTGAACTGGAAAAAGGTGGAAAAACGTTTGAATTCCTGGAAGTTGTGCAACTTGGTTCTCATGTCAGAAGGTAGAATTTTTTTTTACCTTTTTACTGAAGAACTGCTGGCCGATAAGAGAGATGTTCATAACTCATTTGAAGAAAATACTGAATTTCAACTTCAGTATTAAATAAAAAATGTATTTCCATTCATAAAATGTTTCATTTATATTAAATCAAAACAATTTAGTTACATATTCAGCTGAATGTGTTTTTGGAGACTGTCTCTCCCAGACACATTCTCATTTTTTCTCATTTTTCTGCACATCATAGCTCAGTCATCTTCGACTGACAGGTAACGTCTGGACGCAGAACCTGAATAGTTTTTTGGGCTGGGTTGGTTTTTCATGTAATATTTTTGGTCTAAACTGCTCTGATCGTCTTTGGGGTTTTTTTCCAACAGCATGATGCTGCCACCACAGTGTTTCACAGTGGAAGTAGTGTGTTCAATGTTGGTTTTTCTTGTTTAAAATCTTTCGTTTTAGCACAGTCTTCTGCCTTGTTTCTACAAGCTTTTCAGGGATGTGAATATTTCTGCAAAATACTGAGAGTTTATCTCAGTTCAATAAAGCGTTAAAGAACAGTTTTATTTAATAAATACCTGAATTATTAGACAAAAGACGCATGGAGATGTTTTATGTCGTATAAGGAAAATCTTTTCCAGAGTTCACACATTCTGTTATTGTTTTTTAGATTTTAAGTCTGCCCTGATTTTTCTTTCGTAGAAACGGGAACAATGCTGTAATCTCTGATTAATTGCGAGCTCTGAGCTGTAAGAAGTGTAAGCTTTGGCAGGTACTGAATGAGAGCCCTGTTTAACTTTTTTCCTTGTTGTGTTTCCTGACAGGTCCTAATCTGCTGCTTCGACAACACACCTGCCACTTCCTGCTTTGTGTATTCCAGTAACTCCTGCCTAAGTAAACACACACATCAGAGGACCAATAGTATTCAAGTACTTGTTGTTTACCTCATTTGTCTCAAGCTTTCCTGCTGTCCTGATCCAAACCGGAGAACAGGTTTTTCTGTATAAGCGGTGCCCATCTCACACACACATACACACACTCACCCACCTACGCTAGCATCATTTAAAAAGCATAGCCTTTTCCTGCACCCACGCGTAATCACAGCCATCATGGCCAGCATGCTGTCCAACTTTGGCAAAACCCTGCTGCGCCGCCGGGCGCTGGACTTCTCCAATGAAGAGACGCAGTTCGCCCGCTGCTTATCCACCCTGGACCTCATCGCCTTGGGGGTGGGCTCCACGCTGGGCGCTGGCGTCTACGTCCTCGCAGGCGAGGTCGCTAGAGAGAAGGCGGGACCGGCCATTGTCTTCTGTTTCCTCATCGCCGCCCTGTCCTCCATGATGGCTGGCCTGTGCTACGCCGAGTTTGGCGCCCGTGTCCCCAAGACGGGCTCCGCGTACCTCTACAGCTACGTGACGGTGGGAGAAATGTGCGCCTTCATAACGGGGTGGAACCTCATCCTCTCTTATGTCATTGGTGAGTTCCAGTTTAGGTGGATAAATTGTTGAACAAGCTGATTCCAGTGAATTCAAATGTCATCCAACATCTACTTTATCTTCCCAATTCAAAAAGTGAACTCATGGAGTAGGAAAGAATAGATTGGTTACACATTGGTCTGTCGCAATAAATCAATTAATCGCATTATGAATTAAAACGAGACGAAGGATTTTCTTTTTTTTCTACCACAGTCTGGTGCTTTGGTCTCAACTAGCCTTTTTTTTAGGACAATTTTGTTTGTAGTTTCTGTTGTTTTATTTGTTTTGGATATTTAGAATGTCTTCCAGTTCCAGTGTTAAATGTTCACTAGAGCTTAAAGTTTGTTAATCTTTGAGGATGTGTTCTTGCATTTTCAAGAACACATTGAGAAGTGAGTAGAATTGTATTACTTGAAAATTGTCGTAAAACAACAATATTATTGTTTACTGCAATAATTTCTAGAACAATTTATCGTCCAGCAAAATTTATCATGACTGGCCTAATTACAGACAGTAATGAATTTCTGTTTTTTGTTTAATTTAGATGATTATGGCTTGTGAACTTATGAATTGTATAAAAACATTATAATATTACACTAGACCAATAAACAAAAGGTTTTGGCAGTTTTCTCTGTGTGCGTCCTTTTTCCTTCCACTCAATTTTTCAATAATATGCCTGGCTACAGCACTCGTGAGACGTTAAGTGGAAGGAAATGTGATAGCATATGATAACCATAGCCTTGATAGGATGTACATCTTGTGTAAATTAGACGTTTCCTGAGAAAATTAATTGTTTTGGTTTTTATTAGCCAAGAAAGACAAATCATTTGATATGTTTCACTCTGTGTGTTGTGAATCTAAATAATCTTCACTTTTTCAATCAAACTAGTGAAATGAATGAAGTTTCCAGTGATCCTCAGATTTTTGATTTGTCTTCTGTTTTCTTTCAGGTACGGCCAGTGTGGCCAGGGCTTGGAGCTCGACCTTTGACAACCTGGTCGAACAAAAAATATCTGGCTTCTTTAAGGCATCCATGGCAATGAAAGTGCCTGGAAATGTGCTAGCGGAGTATCCGGATCTCTTCGCCCTAATCCTGGTCCTGCTGCTAACCGGTGAGTTTGCTGAGAGCTTAAAAGTTTTAGTAGAAGGGGAAGGAGAAAAAAAACAACTCCTGTTTATGCAGCTAAAGAGATCTTATTAGTCGGCCAGAACAGTTGTCACACCAATCTCTCAGCTAATGTCACATGCCAGCAGCAGTGTTAGGAAGAGCTAATCAGAGGATTGCTGTTGCCGAGTGATGGTTTGTCAGAACATATCTGCCCACGCAACAGGACGTGCAGTTACTGATCCTGAATATGAATTTCTTTCCCTCGCTTTCTGCGGCGTCTGCTCCCCTCAGGTCTCTTGGCTTTTGGCGTGAGCGAGTCGGCGCTGGTGAACAAAATCTTCACGGGAATCAATCTGGTGGTCCTGGGCTTCGTCATCATATCCGGCTTCGTCAAGGGAGACGTTAAAAACTGGAACCTCGAGGAAGGCGACTTCCTTAGCTTCAAGAACGGCACTAATGTCACCCAAAAGGAGTGAGTATTGGACTCTATTGCCAACATAAGTTCTGCTTGTGTTTGAGTTCTAAATGTTGCTTTTTCTGTTTTTCCCCAGTCTGACAAAAATGTTTGGTGACGGTGGTTTTGCCCCGTTTGGCCTCTCTGGAATCTTGTCTGGCGCTGCCACCTGCTTCTACGCCTTTGTGGGCTTTGACTGTATTGCCACAACAAGTGAGTATGTTTTCTATTTCCAAAGTGCAAATAGAGTAACATGACTGCCTATATGACCTCGGACTCTAGCCTGGTAGGAAATGTCTGTCGTTCATATTCAGTCGTTCATGAAATGTGCTTAAGGTGTATTTTTGCAACTCAGTGCAAACTGGTTTTAATTCATTTATTCAGTTTTCAGTGAAATTTGACTTGCAGCTCATCCTTTTTCCATTGTTTTCTTCCTCCAGGCGAAGAAGCTAAGAACCCCATGCGGTCCATCCCCATCGGCATCGTGGCCTCGCTGCTCATCTGTTTTTTCGCCTACTTTGGCGTGTCAGCAGCCCTGACCATGATGATGCCGTATTACCAGCTGAACACTGACAGCCCTCTGCCCGAGGCCTTCAGCTACGTCGGCTGGGCACCAGCCAGATACATCGTGGCCGTGGGTTCTCTCTGTGCGCTGTCCACCAGGTGAGGAAGGGAAGCCCTAAAACCTGTGACTCGCTGTAAGCAGCTGTTAGAAGTCTCACTGTTGATCTCCTCTCAGCTTACTGGGCTCCATGTTCCCCATGCCTCGGGTTATTTACGCCATGGCTGAAGACGGGTTGCTGTTCCGGGGTCTGTCCAAGATGAACTCTCGCACAAAGACCCCCATCCTGGCTACCATTGTTTCTGGAATCGTTGCAGGTAACGCATCTGTTGGTAGGATTCAGCTGTGTGTCGTTCTGCCATCGCAGTGAGTCAGCAGGGTTTTAATTAGACTTCCAGCTCTTCTCTGTCTTGTCTGTCAGGATGTCAGGTCAGGATCGATAAAGTTTCCTGAAGGCAACAGGAAAAAACGCTGCAGTTCCGATGGGTTTTGGAGTGGCTGTCAATGTTTGCGTCCACAGAATGAGTTTTTCTGAAATCTGGTTTCCTCCTCGCAGCTCTGATGGCATTCCTGTTCGATCTGGCGGCCCTGGTTGACCTCATGTCCATAGGAACGCTGCTGGCGTACTCATTAGTGGCTATTTGTGTCTTAATTCTCAGGTAAGCACTTTTATCATCAACAACTTTATTAAAGATGCAAATTGGTTCATATATTAAAAATGTAATTCAAATAAATAGTTTTAGGATGATGGCAGTCATAGACATAAATCACAGATTTACAAAAAGACTAAACCTGACAGAACTTTGTGTGATGTCCGTTAGCATCAAGATGATGATAGATAGAAATTTGTAATCTCTGCATAACCCTGTACATTTAAGTGAAGATTACAACACATAAAGAGTAAAAAGTAGAGACACCAACTAACAACAGACTTGCACTAGTCCATCTCAGCGTCCAACTAAACACATGAAAATTGTAGAATTATTCCTATTATACAAATCTAACATCTTTTTCAAAGTGAATTTACACACGTCTGTGCCATGTAAGGAGAACATGTTCTATCTTACTTGGTCTAAAGGTGCAGGACCTTGGATAGCACACAGGCTGATAATTTTCCTTATTTATTTTGACAGCTTTATCTTTAATAATAGACACTAATACAACAGATAACAATGAGTCATGGACTAAAAACCCAATAAAACACAAAGCAAGCAAAGGGAGAGTTTTCTGATAGAAATTTGTAATTGTTCTACAGACAGGCTCATGACTGCATTATAAATGTATTGCTTGAAAATGGTCTCCAAACAACAATATTATTGTGTATTGCAGTAACTTCTTTGAAAATTTATTGCCCAGCAAAATTTGTTACCATGACAGGATTGTGTGTAACTTGGTGAAAGGTGTGATGTTTGCAACAGAAGACATTTTTCCTTCTTGATCCAGTTTAAAACAGCCTCTCTGCCCCGACTCACCAGGTATCAGCCAGGCAATCTGAATTCGTCCAGTCAGACGGAGAAGCTGGTGGAGCTGGTGGAAGGCGAGAAGGTGGCTGTGAGCGGCGGGGACAGCGGGGACGAGTATGGCATGGAGATGGAAGACAGACCCCTCCATGAGACATTCACTGCCAAGCTGCTCTTCTGTCCAAGTGGAAAAATCCCGACTAAGACCTCCGGGATGATAGTCTACGTTACCACAGCTGTTATTTGTAAGTCTGCTACCAAGTGCTCAGACTACTTGTTAGAGTCAAAGTCCAGAAGGATCTGAGTTTGTTTTCTTTCACAGGTGTTCTCATCACCATCCTGTGCATCATCCTGGCAAACGGTTTGAACCAGCTGCTCGTCGGACATGCAGCCGTTGTGGTGCCCTGCATCATCTTGGCTCTGCTCTGTGTCGTCTGCATTATCATCATCTGGAGGCAGCCACAGAGCCCAGAGGCTCTGACCTTCAAGGTCAGATATCTGCTTTTTTGTGTGTTTTGACATTTGTAGTGTTGCACTGAGCAGTTCCTAAATGTAATCTCTGTTTTCTCAAGGTCCCGCTGCTTCCATGGCTGCCCCTGTTCAGCGTTTTTGTCAACATCTACCTCATGATGCAGCTGGACATTAGTACATGGTGCCGCTTCTCGGTCTGGATGGTTGTCGGTGCGTTTGAACGTTTCCAAACCTTCTGCTCCGTCAAACTGGGGCAGCTTGCTCATGTTACTCTTTTTATCTGCCCTTTTTCCTCCAGGCTTTGCCATCTACTTCTTATACGGTATTAAAAACAGCAGTGAAGCTAACAACAAGTCGCCCTCAGGCAAGTACGAGCCGGCGCTGCAGAACAAAAGCCCGATTTACAAGGGCGGTCCTGATGAGAGCGACGTGGAGGCCGGCAGCAGCCCCTGATACGGACTGACCCAGACCCGAGGCTCGTTTCCGGGCACCTGCACCCATTCCTGATCATTTACAGTGCAGGCCGGTGGAAGTGCAGGCATGGGCCGGTATGATATTATGACGGTATGGTGACCTTAGGTTTCGCGGAGTCACAGTATTATGGCCACAGCTCTAAAATGTGTTATGTTGCATTTTCTTTACGATGCTTTGACGTGAACGCATACGCAATTTGCTTCTTAATTGTTTGCTGAATTGTGGGCTGATCTTCACCCTTTGACATGACCTGTTGCTGCCAGAGGCTCTGCTTTTTCTAAAAAAAGACCAATTAGGACAGATGTGAATTTAACTGCAATTTCAAATTAGTCTATCATCATAATCCCTGTAGTCATAGTCGACTTTGTCTTTGGAAGCTGCGTAAACTTGCAGAGCTAGTAACTATGCAGCAGCCGACCGGTGGGATTTGACCTCCACCCGTTCGCTTACCAGACATTATAAAAATAAACGCTTATACTGCAGGCACAGTATGATGCTAAATTTTCATGGTTTTAAAACTGTGACTTTTTCATATCACCGTATACGTTGAAACCGGCAACCGGCCCATGCCTGCTCAGAACGCTGCTCCGGGTTTAAAGGGAGGGAAGAGGCAAGAAAAACACAACACGTCTTACCTCTGACTTGGAGGCTGATCAACTACTTGACAACTAGATGCTGTGACGAAGCCGATTTCCAGCTCGTCTGAGTTTTAGCCCGGTTTTATTTAGCTTTAGCATTTACCTGCCTGAATCACATGTTTTCAGTGGATCTGACCAACAAGGGGGTCAGATCGTGTTTTATTCCGTTACATGAAGCTGCAAACCGGAAAAATGTTACTTTTTGTTTTTTGTTTTGTGTTATTAATGTCCTGAGGTGGACCCTTTAAGCCACTAGTGAGTCCCAGTGTAAATCCCAGTCGACGACCGTTTGAGCCATTGAGTTCGCCATCATAAGATCACTCAGTGAGTCCAGCAACAAAGTGGCAGAGGACAGTCATCCGTCTCTTATGAATGTGGTGCAGTAGAGGAAGTTACCTGTGTGTTTACACGTCGTGTGTGAGAGGCTAAGAGGTTTACAGTGTCAGTTTTTACTGGTAGGTCAGTAGCATCTGGTCAGTGCTGATGTTTATGTTCAATATTGTGCAGCTGAAGTCCTAACTGGGAACGCTATAACCCCACTGCATCCTAAAACTCCCTGAAAACTGCTGCAGACTACATGTAGACTACAATGTTTATATGGTATAAGTATACCATTGCAGTTGGTTGTAAAAATCTCTCTCAGATGAGTACAAATACCTTGGTTTCTTGGTATCAACTCCAAAATTTAAATCAAGAATGTAAAACATGAATTTATGAATATTACTTGAAATAATGTTATCTATAGCATTATTACTTTCTTATGTTGGTATAAAAAAAGAAGTAAAGCTATAGAACAAACTGCTACTGAATTTAACAGTATATTTTGATTTAGGATTTATTATCACAATATTTCGTTTCATACTTTTTATTGCAATAAAAAGTATTTATTTAGAGATCTCTGTAAACAAAATTGTCCAGAAAAAAAGGACTAGTTGAATCCAAAACACCAGTCATCCAGTTTTTCATAGAGAGAAGTGATGAAACATTGAGCTTGTTTTAATTTATCATACAATTAATTGATTTATTGCGACAGGCATGTTTCCAAATTCCTCAGTCTTACTGTCTACAGTCACAAACTGCTCTAAAAACATAACAATCTAATATATATAGAAGAAATTTCAAAAAATTCTCATTTCATTTTTTTCATCTGGTGCTTGTGTGCCCACCCCTTTTTC
The DNA here is from genome assembly GCF_051168715.1 of Poecilia mexicana. Taxonomy (NCBI): domain Eukaryota; kingdom Metazoa; phylum Chordata; class Actinopteri; order Cyprinodontiformes; family Poeciliidae; genus Poecilia; species Poecilia mexicana. Next base: position 9,397,521 of record NW_028263383.1, on the reverse strand, counting down.
TAATGCCGCCCTGGGTAACCGCCCACATGATCATATCTAAAGTAGAAGGAGCATAACAGAAAATGTTTGCACTTTTCAAACCGCAAATTTTTAAAACCTTTATATCTACAGCCAGCCCATCCCTAAATATGACATAATTTAACAGTTTTGTTATTTATTTCATCACAGTATTAACATGTTACCATTCGATTTTGTGGCCTTTGATTTCAACTTCAGTGACTCTAAAATGTACATAAAACACATAAATCTGTGTGGTTGAACTTTCACGTCATCCTGCTATACGGATTTTAAAATTATTCAATGGATTTACCGATTTAAGATTTTGCTAACATACCAGTTTATCTGCCTTTTGTATTGTTTTTTGTTCACACTTGTGCAGACCGGACGAGGTTGATGGGACTTTGGGTGTCGGGCATTTTCGGCAGAAATGTAATGAACTGTAATGTACGTCCAAAATAAGCCAGGGTTCATGTCAAGTTTTACCACTAAAATGTAATCTTTCTTTTTTTACTTCTTTGTAAAAAAACACCTGTTCCCCACTAAGGCTCTTGATTAGTTTCAGCTATATAACTTGAACTTTTAAACCTTTATCAGATGAATTACCATCACTTGTATTTTAGTTTTATAATCTCATTTACTTCTAATTTTGTTAGAAAATGTTAATATTTATGTGTTCATTGATTGTTTGGGAAAACATTACTGTTTTTCTGCCTTTATGTATTCATTTTAACTTGCTTTGTAGATGTACAGCTTTTAATGTTGATCTTTTGTCACATTATATATTTCGTTTCTGATCTTTTCCGACCAAACTGAATATTTTTTTTACTCCGCTTTCCAAAAACTACCAACCACAATGAGCTGGTATTTAAATTATTCTAACTATTTTTGCCCCAAGCCTTTTTCAGTCTGATAACTTATTTCTAAAAGGTTTTTTTTTGTGTGTGTGTTGTTGTCATAGTACAAGTGCTTTACTGTAGAGTGTACAGTATTTGTTTAAATATCTTTGTATATTGCTGTAAATTATGCAAATATACTTTCTTTGACATAAGAAATTACATGTAAACCTGATGAGACGGTTTTTGTAGATTACACTTGAAGGAACTGATGCTGCTGAAGCCCAAATTATGAAACTATTTGAGACACAAAATGCTCCAATGGAAGCTGGATTATACTTTGAAACATATCTTGAAGGCGTTTATCGGTAAAAGGTAGATTTAATTTTCTTTTTTTACAGATGGCGCATAAGAACCATTTGTGAAGTCGAATGTGAAATTTGCTCTTCAACTTTTTGATCTGAACTTTATGTTCTCCACGCTTACTCGTCACCAAAATGTTGTGTTGTGATGGCGTGTTGACTCACTCAGATTGTCACAACCCGCCCTTGTGCCTTTTGGAAAAATCAATCCAATCATTCCTCCATAGTGCTGGCATCATTTAGAGCAAGAATTGACTTCCGTTTTGTATTCTGTACATATGCTTCATTGTGTAAAATGAGCTGCGTTTTAATTTACTCTTTTTTTTTTAATAAAAGTGATTTATCCTCTTGGAACCTGTCTCTCTCTCTCTCTCTTCCTGTTCGTTTTCTCAGCAAACGAGTTGAATGCCAGACGCTCCAGTGTTTTTTACAATGACTCACTGATTACTCACATCACATTTAGCACACATTCTGTTAGCTCAGCCGCCCTACCTTTTGGGTGGAGAGTTTAGGTTCTGGGAAAAAAAAAGAAAAGAAAAAAGCAGAACTAACATGTTCACTTCCTGATTACGTTTTGTCTTTCTGTAAAGGCTTTACAGTAGGGTAGTTTCCCCTGCTAAAACATTTTTTCAACAATTATTGTTCATTTTAGAGCAAATTCTGAGGTTTAGAAGATATTGCTAAGAATTTAAAAAGTATTATTTTGGGTTCTTAACTTTATATAACCTAATAAACCCTTTTTTTTAACAAATAGAAAATGTATGCTTTTACTGCTCTTTACAATTCTATTACTTCCTGTTTTGCTCAGCCTCTGAGGCAAATTAGTTATCTTTAAATATGCTATTGGATTTGCCCCTTTAAAGTTATTCTGTTTTAATTTTTTTTACACTTAATATATTTAACAGAATAAAACAAATTCTAATATCAAACAAATAAAACCTGAGTAAGTATAAAGTTGTTTTACAACCACGCCCCACATTCCGTGGCCTGATGACGTCCGGACTTGTACATCCTTAAATCACTTAAATGGAACCAGTCTGACAACATTAAAGTAGATTATATGATCTACATCCACAGAAATTCAACAGAGGCTTTGACAGAATTTATTAGTTTAAAAGTTGATGTTATCTGGTACTTTTTCTTGCTTACCTTTGTATTTTGTGAGGAAGTGATCTCAGTTTTTTTACTTCTTCATTTAGTGAGGCTGCCCTCTAATGGTCAAACATGGTAACTCACTGCTCTGGCTTTAATTGAATTTTTAAACTGTTTTATATTTACTTTCTAAAGTTTCAGTGGGTTTCCACTTATTCCATCCAAAGTCACTGAGAAGAGATTCTACCTCCATTCAGATGGAGTAAATGGACTCATCCATTGTTTATTTATCATGTTTGATCTTGTTGGCATTTTATTAAGAAGTTTTAGATACAGACCAATTGAATAACCATTTCATATTGAATCAAAAATAAAAAGCACTTTCTCTCTTAGAAACTTTGATTCAAAATGAAGGGATGAATTCACTGTAAATTCAGGTAAATGTGAGCTAATCAATAGATTGTTGCCTTTACTGTATGAAGAAACTGCACCCTGAAGGGGTGATGTTTACTTTAGTAACATTTATGAACAAAGATTAGTTTTTATAAAGGTTTGGACCCCCTCCATAAAGACTGCTAGATGGGATGACAAAATGGAAATAAAGTGAAAAAAGTCAAGAAAATGGCTAAAAAAAATTGAATTATAAAAACTATATAATATTGTTTTTACATTTGGTTTTAAATTGATGAATATCCTTTGTATTCAACCAACATTTCTTTTTACTATTCATATTAGTTACTTTTAGTAACTTTTTCACTGTCAGCTTCTAGATCTACTATTTTAATTGGCTTTTTAACACCGTATTTTCAAAATTATTTTACACAAATATACAAATTAAGGCCAAAGAAGAAAGCTGGGAGCAACATGTGTAACTATGGTGAAAGGATAATCTCTTAAATGATGTTGAAAAAATGTTTGAAATGCTAATTTGAAATAGTGGTGTGATCAATGTTAAATGCAACTTTTTGGAAAGTATTAGTGAATGCTCTCCAAATGTCCCCAAACATTTTCTAAAACCTCTAAAGACTCCCAGATAATAATAGGAAACATTTACAGTGTAAAGTAAGAGACCCTTAAGGGAGCGTTACCTAGTCAGTGTTAAGTAGTCAGTTGATAAGGGTAGCTGCTTTGGGAGCAAATGAGCACATAATATAGAAAAGTAACTAGTTTGTTAGTTGTTCCCTGACTAGGTTTTCTACTTCTTTTCTGCATGTGCTTTCAATGGGGAAATGGCGCCCCCATGTGTTGAGTTGGCGTCCTTTGCTTGCTACTGAATATGAAGACCGTGTTATGTGCTTTTTACAGAATAGCATAGCAAAGTATTTCACTTCCCAGTCTTAGATTATTTCTGACATCCTAATTAGTTGGTTGACAGGAGAGGAAAAGGCTCAGTCTGTTACAGCAGCCACATGCCTCACCCTCTGGAAATGTTACATTAACGTTCTCCAAATATTCCCCAGCGGTTGGTTTCCACACAGTTGTGACTTTATATAACTATCAAGAAACATTCCTGGTGAAAATAAACACTTCTATTTTGATAAGACTCCTTGATAATTGAATATATAATATATTTCAATGCAGCTCCAGTTAAATGCCTGAGAATAAAACATACAGAAAGTTGATTTTCTTGACTGCAGACCAGAGTTTTGTTAAAAGAGTGAAAGAATCTGAAACCAGTGCCTTGACTGGGATTCAATCAAATGCTCAAATCTAGATCCAAATATAAAGTATTTGTATAAAAAGTATAACGTATTTAGTAGGTCACTTTTACCTACTAAAAGCAGCAAATTGAAAAAATGTTTTTTTTTTTAAACATCATAATCAATTAGTTTATGTATTCTTGTATTATATAATGAGCATTTTACAATTTGAACTCACCTCTGACCAACATTTCTCCCTGTAATAGAGGTTAATCTTATCTTTGTTTGTTTGAAACTCAATTAATTAACTTGCTTGTTGACGGCCTAATGGACGGCTAAGCATTAAATGTGTTTCATGAAGCAGACAGAAAGAGGTCTGTGGATTGAAAGGTGGTTAGGGTTGATCAAACAGGATCAACCAAGCTTGACTTTCTTTGTTCAGGCTAAATTTGGTCTTGACCTATGTAACATTTTCAATACCTTTTTTTTCTACAAAGGAAAAAAAGTTCAAACTTTTAAAAAATCACAGCACATAGAAAGGATCCACAGGGATTGATGGGTATATTTTATAAACTGAACAGATGCACAACATGAAACTACCACACAAATGCATACACTCTTATCGTTAGACCAATCTGAAACACAAGTAAGAAAATTGTCCTGTTAATAACCTCCTGTTGTTAAAGGCAGTCAGTGAGCAGCTACAGAAGATTTTCCTTCTGACCAACTATTCCCTTCAGCTGTTAGAGGCAAACCAATGGGAAAATCCCAACTACTGGCTTGATTCATTGCTTCTGTTGTCCTGCACCTTCTCTCCATGTACACAGCAAGTCATATTCATGGCACAGGTGTCCACTTGGACAGTAACAACGTTTTCTTCTAATGTTTAGTGGTGTGGTGAGCCTCAGTCTTCCATCCGGACTAATTTCTTGTGGATACATGAGCAGATGGACACCAGACTGGCAGTAAGAGTCTCTGGTTTCAACGTAACCAGCCACAGGAGTTATCACTTGAGAAAAAGGCCAAAAGTGGCTGCAGTGTTGCTAAAAGCTACAGACACACGGATACATGCAGACAGAAAGGTGAGGGGTCAGGATGCTTCTTGTGCTTCTACACCTGTTGGGAATCTGAGCGTAGCTTTAAACGGATGGTTTAACAGTGCCGTACATGTAGGAGTAAAGTGAGTAACAGTCCCAAAAATCTGGCCTTAAAGCAACAGCAGCAGCAGAGAACTTCAGTCTGGTGAGGTTTTATTTATACCACCTTCCAGCTCGGGTGCTGCAGCCATCAGCAGAAACACTGCCGACTCCCTTTGGTGACTTCTTCGGAGGAATGGACCATGTTGGGAACAAATCCGCTTTTTACTCCTTCCCAGCCATCTTGGATCTGGATGTCCCCACTTCGGACCAGCTCAAAGATTTCCCTTGTCAGATCTACAAACGCCTGAAGAATAAAAAACATCTTCAGTCAGAATTAAATTAAATTTAGCTTAACTTCCAACAAATTTGGTTAGTTGGAATGCATTGGACGACTACTTCCAACATAGAACCAAGTGCCTTAATAAATCAAATTCTAGCTTGAAAACTGTATTTTGTATTTGCAATTTGCTTGACTATCTGAAACAATAAAGCCAAAACAGGAGACATTTCTGACGGTGCAGATACTTTTAAACATTGCTGTATATTCAGACCTTCTCCACATTAATAGCATCCCGTGCCGAAGTCTCCACATAACGCATCCCATAGGCCCCTGCCAGCTTCTCCGCCTCATGCTGGGTCACCTGCCGCTGGGCCTCTAGGTCACACTTGTGGCCGACGAGCAGGAAGACGATGCTGTGCGGCTGGACGTGACTTCGCGCCTCCTCCAGCCAGTTATGGACGTTCTGGAAGGAGCGGCGGTTCGTGATGTCAAAGAGCAAAAGGCCGCCCACTGAGTTACGGTAGTAGGCTCTGGTAATGGACCTGGACAGGAGAAAAACATGGGATTAATCAGTTTGTAGTTAACATGCTGAAGGCTTTTAATTGTTCCCACATTTTATCCCACTACAACCAAAAATCGCGTTGAATTTTACTGGTATTATCTGAAATAGAGCAACAAAAAGAAGTTCTGGTTAATAGAAAATAAGGGGATAAAATGAATTCCACTGCATGTAGTGTTAAGGGAAATAATCTGAACTGGATCCTTCAAATCCATCAAGAACTGGGTGAGAATCAAGACGTGGAAAGTCCTGGGCCGAGTCAGAAATCTGAAACAGTAAGAACAGTCTTTCTTCTGTTCTTTCTTCTTCATAACTGAATCTGTGTTTTCTAACTTGTTTCACATTACAGTAAGCATGAAACAAAGAGATAATCCAATGAGAATTAGAAAACAAACAGGCTCTGCAAAATTAAATCAATTTTGGAATTAAGGGAATATAATACAAGAGCAAAACTAATGTGGCAAACTAGACAGGAGCTGAACACTGGGCCTGCAAGGAACAATAAAAACATGAAATAACAAATGGGATGAAGAGAAAAAATGAGCAGGCAGTAAAATTTGTCCAGTCTTGTTTATATATTATGAGGCTGACAAAAAGAGAAACTTGAAGCGGTGAGTAACATATTGTCTCTACCTGAACCTCTCTTGTCCTGCAGTGTCCCAGATCTGAAGTTTGATCCTTTTTCCCGGCTCGATCTCCACCAGGCGAGAGAAGAAGTCCACACCCACAGTGGGGTCTGATACCTGGGCGAAGCGGCCCTCTGTGAACCTCCGGATCAGACATGACTTGCCCACTGTGGAGTCTCCGATGACGATCAGACGGAACTGGTAAAGCCATATTGTCTCCATGACTCATGTGAGTTTAATCTGTCGCAGAGAAAGATGTCAGAAGGTTTTTCACCGAGCGTTAAACGGAAGAGAGAGGCTAAATCTCACACTAATAAAATTAACTTTAAATTGTTTATTTTTTTCTGATCAGTTAATTGGTTTAGCTTGTACATTTCCATAAACACTCCTTTGCACAATTTCTCATAGTCATTCCACTTATACTACTTTTTGTTACACTATCGACATTTTAATGTTTTATTTTAGGTTTTATGTAGTATACCAACTGAAGCAGAAGAAAAAATGGAAACATGACCTTTGAAATGTTTTAAAAATAAAAATCTTAAAAGCCACATTGTGTTTTGGTATTCTGCCTTCTTTACTCTGACGTCCAAAAATAAAATCCACTGTAGCCACCTGCCTTTCGAAATCACCTTATTGCTATAAATCAACTGTGTTTTATTAATGTTGACGTATAAATCTATTCTGTTCATTAGAAAACATTGCAGAACAACATGATAAAAGCTCAGGATGAAAAGTGTTTCCGTCAAGATGCTTTTGCAGCAACAATCCGAACATCTCACAGAATACTGTTGAACGAAACATCTGAACATGAAAAAAGCCTGGCACACCTGAAAACATCAAGACAGCAGTTCATACTGAAAGATGATCAGTGAAACAACCAAGATACCCATGATAACACTGGAGGAGCTGCACAACTCAGGTGAAAAATACAGATGTTGACAGAACAACTATAAGTTGTGAACTACACAAATTTCACCTTTATGGGAAAGTGGAGAAAAGAAAGCCTTAAGATGTCCAGCTTATAGTTTGTCATACATCATTTATTGAGAGAAGACCAAAATTGAACTTTCAGACATACATGCAAAACTTTATTTTTGGGTTAAAGCACCGTCCCTACAGTCAGATATGGTGGAGGCAGTATCATGCTGAGGGTACACTTCTTCAGCAGGAACAGAGAAAGATGTGGAGGTGATATGAAGATGGAAGGAGCTAGATGTAATACAATCCTGGAAGAAACTCTGCTGCAAACTGGAGAGGATGTTCACCTTCCCACAGGATAATGACATTCCTGCCAGAGTTAAAGAGGAATGGTGCAGATCAGAGCATATTTATGTGTTGGAACGGCTCCATCAAATTCAAAGTCTAGATCGTATTGAAAACAGGACAGTCTTCTTCAAACCTTGGCAAAATTTGAGTTAGTTTGCAAAAAAAAGGATAAACAAAAAAATTGTGTAAATATGTTAAAAGCTGCAATCTAAAAAAATATAGAAATGTTCAATGAACACTAACATCTTTGCAAAGCTCTAAAAATACCAAAGTAAATGGTTCTAAAAGTAACAACAATCTAATTTCTTATTTTAAACAGTGCATCTGTTTAAAAAGCATGAAATAAATCAGTTGAGCCCCTGTATGTGTCAATTATATTACAATTTTTGGTTCATAACAATATTATAATAAGCTCAAATCATCTCAGCCCTGTGCAAGTGATTCACAGTGGGGTGATCTAATTTGAGGAGATAAGAGTGAGGGGGAGGGCGCTCCTCTCCAACTCAATAAACAGTGGTGTAGTCAGCCCCCATGTGGATTATAGAGTAGCTGGTAGGGAGCAATAACACTCAGTGAGGCGTTGGAGCAAGTCATGTATGCTTTCAGTGAAGAAATACATGCAGAATATAACATGTTGTTGCCCAGATTCCTAAAAGGTAAACAAAGCTGTTTTATCCATTAGGCCTCCCCTAAATCATCCCAGGAGTATTTTTATTCTACATATTTAAGATTATACATGAATACCTGAAGATGGCCTACCTTGGTTCTGAGCTCAGCAGCAGTGAAAAACAAGCTCCATGTTGATGATTGTGTCTTCTGAAAATGACCCCTGAGGCTTTCGGTAGCTATGATGCAGCTTCTTACAGGAATAACCCGCAAAAGACGCAACACATGAATCCGTCCAGATCACGGTTTCAAAGGTGCAGGATATAGCTGCTCAGCGCGCAGAGCGGCTAGTGAAGCTAGTGATGGGAGATGCTGATATTTCCGTGTGATCATCCGAAATGGCAGCAGGACACAGCACCACCACCAGCAGCAGCGGCAGCAGCATCACGCACAAACACCTCTTCCTCGCCCTCATCAGCACCAGTACCGTAACTACACCGACAACAGCGCAGCGACAAACTATCAAACTGCTGCATTCATGCCCTGGAGAAACAGATGGCGTGAGGTACACAGTTGTATTTAACTTTATCACTGCGTGCAAAGAATGATGTTTAGATAACTACCGGCTTTTGCAACTTAGTTTTACATACTGAAGCCCAATGTAAAATCAAACGTAACCGGATAATTAATCTTTAAGCTTTTTGCACACACACAAAAAAAGCACACATTCCTACTTTAAAAGAGTGTATATTTTCTGTTGATTCCTATTTGAACGGTTTGCACCGTGTGTTGGTGTCGCAACTGTAGGGTTTTACTATTACTTTTGGTGTTATACGTGACGGATTGATAACAGAGAATGAAGTGGAACGTCTCCAGAACATTTATGAAAATTCACTCAATTTCTACAATTAAATAGCTTCCGTTTTTATGACATGATGAAATGATATGTACAAAACTACTAAAAACAGTTTAGATTTACTTAATCGTGACGCTTTCAGGAAAGAAAAGTGAGGAGGCTGAAAGCGATATTTCCAAGCAGTACTTGAAGTAACCATTTACTCTCACTAAGACAGATGTTAGACACGGACTCAAAATATAATGTGACGGCCTGTTTGCCGCAAACTGCAGCGCTTTATTTGTGGACTGATGTAACCTAGCTCGTATTTTGTCAACAAAGCAGACGATGTATTCAGGTACTGTAGGCATAGAATGTCGTAATGCACAAACAGGGACACAAAATCCATGCAAAAAAAATATTTCATATTTTAGGCTTAAAAACGTAAAAGAAGAACGTTTTAAATAAATCCTTTGACATAACATAGGCTTATAACTTGACCAATCGAGCCACACCTTGGTGTAGATGTTAGAATTTCAAATATAAGTATTATTTCCCCTAATAATTGTTATATCGAAAGATTGGAGAAAAGAATGTGGTTGATGCCTAGATTTACGAGCAGCTCTTAAATGCACCATCATCTCGTCCTATTCGGCTGTTAGACACGCGTTCAAACTGTTATAATAGGTTAGCCTTAAAATGATCGGCTCAGACCGTCAACGCCGTTTTTCCTGCAGACCGAATTGATGTGATGTTTTGTTCGTAATTTCACAGAAACAAAAACAACTTTCCATGACTTTGTTGTCACCAATATCAAGTTTTTCAACATCATACTGTGTATTTATTTATTTACCCCTTTATTTTATTTTATTTTTTACATTTTTTGTCGTTTTTGCCGAGCTGCAGGCATGCAGCAGGAGCTTCTTTTCAAAGTCCTGGTTGTCGGGGATCTTGGTGTCGGGAAAACTTCTATCATCAAGCGGTACGTTCATCAGATCTTCTCCCAGCACTACAGAGCCACCATCGGGGTTGACTTCGCGCTGAAAGTTCTGCAGTGGGACAGTGACACCGTGATCCGGCTGCAGCTGTGGGACATAGCAGGTCTGCCTCAGCTTTGTACACCAAGACAAGAAAAACAGCAATCTTTTGAGCTGATATTTTAAAAAATAATAATTTAAGAGCAAGTACTTACAAACTTGAAAGTACTTTAACGTGGCTGTTGTGTTTGTGACTGTGTCAGAAATTGGAACAATAAAAAATACTTCCCCAGTGAGTCAGGCTGCCCTCTGCATGCCACAGAGCCTCCCTGTACTTGATACCTCCTCGTGGAATGTAGATCTTGTGTCTGACTGTGACTGAAGTGATCCCATGATCAATAATGTCAATCACATGACGGCAGCTACCGTAAAATAAATGGGCTCGCTCTCACACACACACATTCAGATATTTGTGGAGTTGATGTGCTGTTCTTTTGTCCCAGGACAGGAGCGGTACGGGAACATGACCCGTGTCTACTACAGGGAGGCGGTGGGAGCACTGGTGGTGTTTGATGTGACGAGGGCCTCCACGTTTGAGGCTGTGCTGAGGTGGAAGGATGACCTGGACTCTAAGGTGAGACAAACTCAGATTTAGGATTAGGGATTTTGTGTCCTTTTCTGATCACTCTGTCTCTCTCAATCTGTAACCCTACAAAAACAGAGACCTTTCCTGGTAATTCAGATGCTATGGAAACAATAAATCTGTGAATGTAATTGAATGTGATCATGCAGTGATACAGAAATCAGCATAGAAATAACTTTCTGTACTAGATGTTGAATAAAATGGACTGAAAATGGAGCCTTGAGGAATCAGATGTATAATTGCTAATTTATGCAAAGTAAAGCTGATCCGGTGATAAAGATTTGAACTAGTTTTCCACTGAACAAGACATTCACACACTTTTCCAGTCAACCAATTAGTGTTTTATAGCCAACTATGACACTCTTAAGATTCAGTAAGACCAACACAGAAGTTTTAGATGCATTGCTTTTAAGCTGTTTGTCATTTAAAACCTTTACCAGTGCTGTATCAATGCTGTGATATGGTCAAATCCCCTCACTGGAAAGCATTTTTTAATTAAAAAGCTTTAGATTTGTAGTGGACTTTGGTCAAGAGATGACAAAATACGTGTGGTAAGAAATGTTGTAATATCTCATAATCTACGCTAGGGGGCGCAGGCAAGCCTTGAATAAAAGTGGCCTGAAGGTGGAGCCTTGTGAAACTCTGCATGTCATCTTTGTCTGCTGAGATTTACAATTACAATTGGTTGGTTGTAAAAATCTAAAAAAACACTCATACAGGTTTATGAGTATTTTTGGGCTTGACTTTGACTTTGTTCTCGTTAAATTTTTGGATATAAAATAGCAGATGATGCAGCTATAACGTGAGGTTCAATTCATCTTTCCTCAGGTGACCCTGAACCATGGGAGACCAGTTCCTGCTGTTCTGCTTGCCAACAAGTCAGACCAAATATCGTGTCAGCTGCCCAAACTGGACTTCTTCTGCAGGGAGAACGGGTTTGTGGGCTGGTTTGAGACTTCTGCAAAGGTAACATCACTTTGAAAACCAGAACAACAGCATCCAGACCCATGCTGCTGATTTTTAATGCAGAAGTGCACTAGTGCTATTAACTACATTTGAAAGCAGATTACCAAAGGAAAAATACTTAGGATAAATAGTAAAAGGCAACAACAGCTGACTATAAAATCAAAAGATTTGCTTGAAACACATTATTTTCTTTGTTTTTAAGAGAGAAACTGAAGAAAGTGTAGCGTGAAGTCCAGACTTCTGTTTTTCTCCCTTTCTGGCTAAATGTGTCTAAAGAATTACATCAGAGTAAAAGTCAGAGAAAACATTTCAGTTGAAGAATCCGTAAACTCTTCAGACAGCTCAGTGAGATCAGGACAGAAACATCCACTGCAGGTTCACAGCAGGATCCTGAGCTGAGCACGGAAACCTGACTGAAAGACATCACAGCTGATGGTCGTTGTTAAGAAGACACTTCACTGTTAAAACACCATAATGTCACTGACAAATAATTTTGGGCTGTGTGTGCTCTCAAACAGCTGGAAAAAACATTTTTGACTTTTCAGTAGCACAAGACCAAAATGTAACACATCCAGGTTTCAAAAATCTACACATTTTATTCTGAATTCACAGAAACCTAACTGCAAATTCACCAGATACTTTTCTTTGAACCTCTAAAATCCTCTAAAATCCAATTTATGGTGTTACTAAATCCAGGGGGAAAAATTGTTTTGTAGCATTCAAGATGCAAAATAAGTTGCAAAGAACATTTCTTTAGAAATGCTTGTGTGCTCTGACCATCAGGAAAACAGAAACATCGACGAGGCAGCGCGCTGTTTGGTGGAGCACATCATGAACAACGAGGAGAGCTCAGTGTCAGAGCGAGAGCCGTCCTCCGTCCTCCTGCCGGGATACGCCAGCACCGCCAGGAGTCCTGAAAACTGTTCTTCATGTTTAAAATAATCACATTACATCAGGGACAAAAGATCTGAAAGAAAAGTTCCTTTTATAAGTTACATGTAGAAGTAATAACATTATTTAAAGCTGTGCTCACACTCCAGTATAGTGGAGTATATAAAGTGGAGCACAAAAAGCAAGAGTTTTGTTTTTTATGGTTTTATTTTTTGTTATTTAACTAACTAGAAAAACACATGAAATGTGAACATTCTCAGAAAGATTGACCTTATATTTAGTTTGTGAGCCACGAATCACAGGCAATGTGAGTTCATGGTTTGAATGTTTGTATCGGTTTCTGCAATTAACACAATAAATGTCAGCTTGGTCATGAAGCGGAGTCATGCCATTTTGTGTTTTAGATTTCTGTGTCCCTGAAAATAAAAAGAAGCCTAATATACAAATATGCATTTTTATGTTTAACCATCTAGAAAAATGAAAAAGTGATTATTTCAAATAATTACCTTCTCTGAACGTTTTGCAACCAGGCACTTCTGCAAAATTCTTTGGAGAAAAAAATCCAGACCTCTGTGGAGGACAGTTGTGAAATGGTAATTGGACTGAATTTTACGGAAGAGGATTAGGGCCACTGGAAAAAAGAAAAAAAAATCTGACTTTAATCTCATAATACTGACTTTTTTTTTCTCAGAATTCTAAGATTAAAGTCAGAACTGTTTTATTTTTTTTTCCAGTGGCCCCAATCCTCTTCCATAGAGCTTATATAGTACTTTTCCAGTCATTTTGACCACTCAAAGCACTTTATTTTAGAGTCACATTCACACATCGATAGGTTGGCAATTTGGGGTTAAGGGCCTTGCCCAAGGGCAGATTGACACATGGCAGGAGGAAGCTGGAATCGAACCTATATAACCTTCCAATTGCAAGATGACTACTCTACCCACAGAGCCACAGTTACTTGATTCAACCCGGAAACGTCTGATCACGTGTGGTTAGATGACTGCAGCCAGGTGTAACGGCTGCAGCAGGTTCACCACACCCTGCAGCAGACCTAAGGCTCAGGAGGAAGGCATTTATAAACTAACTTTAATCTGTTGAGGTAAAAATGTCCAATCAGGAACATTTTAACCTATCTACCTATTGTAACTGCTTCTGAGAAGAAAAACAATTAATTAAGAATTTCTCAGTCATATATTTTGTGCTTTTGAGATCTGAATGTGTCCCAATTATCTCAATGCTGCAGTCTCTGCTTATCTTGACAAAGACAAATATCTTGTCCCAGCAGGACCTTCTGCAGGACAGCCTTTTCTCTCTATGAAGCTGCAATACTGTGTGCAACATTAGAAACAATTATCAGCTGCTTGAATGGTTCCTTGTGTTCTTCTATTCTGCAGAGAAAAAATTACAACAATCCCCTAAGGTCAAAATAGAAATAGAAGTAATTGTGGTTTCTGTGTCTAGTTAGTGGCATCTCCAGTCCAAAGAAAATACAAACACCCTTGGAGAGACGAGTTTTTGCTGCAGACATAAAAGCAAACTATGCCAGAGCTGACTTGCTGTCAGACTGTTGCACCATTGTTGTTGTAAGTTATTGTTTACAACCACAAAATCAATATCTTCCCAAATCTGAGTCTTTTCTTTCTCTCTTTCTTTAAAATCAGCAAAGAGAACCTGTCTGCTTTTGTGCCAGCGTCTTTTGAGTGTTATTTAAAATTCTGGGTTTTCTATTACATGTTGCGTTGGATTTTACTTCACAGCTGGTAACGAGCTCCTGGATCAATTTGTAAAATTACAAATGTGTGTCTCTATTCTTTGTGGACATGCCAAAGACAAATTATTCTTGTTTTTGTGTCTGTTGTGTTTTTAGGATCTCTTCATAAATCACAAGATTCTTCAATAAAATCTCACAAAACAAGATAAAGTATGAGAGCTTAAAGATCGTCCGCAACCATATATATTTAATTATTGTCAATCCTAGACATAAAAAACACCTCCAAGATCAATAGGTAATTAAACACCTGGAAAAAAAACAATTAATTTTTATAACTAATGGCATGAAGAAAACCCAAGAGACCTTGGAGGGCGTGCATGCTAAATTAAACTTTTATGATGAACAAAGATGAAAAAATATTGTTTAATTGCATGGTTTTAACGGGGCTTCGTTCCTGTGGTCAGAAGATATTAAGGGCCTTTGAGCCTCAGCGACAAAAAGGCTGAAGTGAGAAAACATAATTATGCTGAAGGGATTCCAACTCAGACTAGGGTTGAGACTCACCCAAACCAATTTCATGCCAGACAAAACGAAGAGTGAGATCTTCTCTTTTATTAAAAACACACACATATGTTTTACCCAACTAGGCGTTCATGGAGGACAGGATGTGAACATCTAACTTCTCTCATATACTAGCGTAAGCACTGGTCCTTTAACTTAACATACAAGAGTTGAGCTGAGCAAAACCTACAAAAAATCATATCACAATTTACAAATTCATGTTTTGATTTGAACCTTTTGATGAAATACTCAGATGAGTTAATCCACTTGATGTTCTAATATACAAAAACATATTTAGATATTACTTTAACTTTGCAAGTTATTTATCTAACCAAGTCCAGTAGACAGCATTATGTTGTTGACTTTGCAGCAATCACCTCTCCTTTCATGCAAGTGGCAACAAGGGGAAGGCTTAATTTTTGCAGGAATAAAAGGAATGTGGCTCAGTAGAAGCAGCCATCTACCACAATCAACAAAGAACGGTTGAGTGGACAGAAAGGAGACAGAAGCACTGAGCAAGGAGTACTTTCTATGAGAAAGACAAATAAATACACTAATTTATTTGAAGCAATATCTCTGTCAATGGTTTCCTCCTTTAAAATGATGTAGTAAACACAGAATAACTGCTGGAAGTACTTTCCTAACCACAGCTGTGCCAACATCTCTACCTAGAAAACAGACAAAATACAGAAACAACGTGCCGGTACTTTCTGTCTGAGGGAAAAACAAAGAGTACATCTTTGGTCGAGTTCTGGTCTGAGACTGAGACCGGCCAGGTGTAACTTCTCTGAAGGGAATCACTCTGCAGCGCTCCACACTGATCTTAGCATGACTCCGTTTTACAGTTTCAGTCATGCAAACTGGAAAATACCAGCTAACCAGAATGAATTGCAACAAAGAGAAATTCTCCTTCGAATGATGTCTTTGAATTTCCATACACCATCAAATCAAGCTGCTAGTTGAAGGACACACATTGTAAAAAAAAATTAAAACAACTGGTTAATCTAATGATAACAGGGTATATGTTGGCATAAATATAGTATCACAAATTAAAGAGACAGAAGCTCCTTAACAATAAAGGTGGGTCTTCGTGTTTGGATTTGTCTTGAGGCATCAGTGCTCAGCAAGGTGACCACAGCAGATAATTGCCTCATCCACTGGGTTCTGCTTTAAGACGCCCTCCCCAGACCCGAGAAGTTGCCCAATCGCCCTCCTCTCCGTCACCTGATTCACGTGCTGCCATTTTACACACAAGTTTGACTGACATAATAATAATTGAGAGGGGGGGAGATAAGAATTGGCCTATCGGTAACCTTTAAGAGAGAAATACTCCCCCCTTTTTTAGTGCGCAGACTGAAAGAGGCTGAGGTTGGTGCAGCCAGCGCGGGGTGTTGTGGGCATCAGAGAGGTGTTTGCGCTCGGATCGCTTTGATTCTGGAGGAGAAACCGGGTCAAGAAGAGGGAGACTGCTGGGAAGGAAAGGACAATGCTGTTTCGTGTCGTTTCGTCGCTCACAGCGGATGCAACGCAGATTTTACTACTAGTCACCGTCCGTTTTTAGATTAGGGACATTTCGGATTCGGCGTTGGCACGGACGCACCCTGCCACCGGCATCCCAGCCTTTGGGCAGCATCTATTTCAGGGATCGCTCACTGTGCGCTGGCTACACTGCATGCCAGCAAGCTCTTTATGCAGATTTCTACCTACATTCGTCGTTTTGCCTGAATGTGATTGTCATTTTCTACATGATTTTTTTGGCCGCCGCATGAATTCTCCCACCGGATCCTCGTCGGTGTACTCTGCTGCTTCTCTCCTCCTCCTTCTCCTCCTCCTCCTCCTCCTCCTCCTCCTCTTCCTCCTGACTCTCACAGAGGGCACTACCCTCCTCCCTACCACTAAAGACATTTTGATCGTCCTCCCCAGCTCCCCCCACCCGGACACGACCACCACCATCACCACCACCACCACCTCCGCCACCACCTCCTCCTCTTCCTCCTCCTCCACTGTAACATGTCGGGACAGTCTTTGACGGACCGGATCGCCGCCGCGCAGCACAGCATGACCGGCTCTGCCATCAGCAAAGCCGTCTGCAAGGCCACGACGCATGAAGTCAGCGGACCCAAGAAGAAACACCTTGACTGTAGGTTGAAAGCATGCCATCACTGCTCCTAGCTGCTGTAGCTCATAGAATAGCCTGCATGCACCTTTTCTCTCTCGCTCTCTCACAAAGGACAGCCTGTACAAATAGCATCCGGCCGGGTTATGTTTGCAACCTGTTTTTATTAGAAATAAGTATATGCGTCTGGGATGTGCGGGGGGCAAAAGCGCGCACGCAACAATGAGCCTGAGCATCATCAGCGCAAGATTTAAATAAAGGGGCGAGGGAGCAGGGCACTATCTGGGCATGTCATTCTGGGGAAATAGGCCACTCTGGAATGGGCTAATCACATTGCAACCAGCCGCTTTATATTGTGGGCCTATCCATTATTAACGCCACTATCAGCAGCAGCAGCAGCGTGCATGCAGCACTAGGCTACATTCCCCTGGAGACGCTTCAGTACATAATGTGCATTATCGTGCAGCATCACCAAACATCTTCCTCTTCATTTCCACAACCGCGCATTCAAGTTCACTGTCGCGTCCTCTGGGGTTTCATCATTAATGAATGTCCTGCTGTCAGTCCTGGACCCACAATAGCTTCACTTCTGTCTGTTGGTTATAAAAAAGGCGTCAGAAAACAGAAATATCGATTGTTTATTACCTTAAAATAAAAACACGAGATTTATATTATGAAACTTAGCTAAAATATAGTGACTTCCCTTATAAAATGGGTAATGTATAGGTAATAAATTTGTTTTTAATGAATCTCTGAATACTTTATAAACTGTTAATATTGTGGAATAGAGGACAATCAATGATCAATATTTTATCAATACTAAAAATTTCCTGTAGCTTTTTAAAAACTGCTCAATAGTTCTTCACAAAAGCTGAATATATATCAGTTCATGGTTTTACAAGCCCTTTATTGGGATCGTCTTATGATTTTACAATGCAACTGCTTTTATAAATGGCTTGGAAATTGTTCATAAACCATATAATGAAGCTATTAATCATAAACCATTAATACTGAGCTATAACACATTATTAATCAGAAACATTTAGAACTACAAAGGATTCTGTTTATACATGACTAATAAATAGTTAACCAGTTATTAAATAAGCTATGAACGTCTCATAATGGATTATTATGGACTTGTTGTGCATTATTTAAAGGGTGAGAGTGAAGTTAAAAGTGACCAGTGCCCCATGTAATAGCTGCATAGTCACAGTTTATAGTGTCAACAGCTTAGTTAACATACTTTACACTTTAAAATATGGCTATTAGGAATGATTAACAAATAATTAATAAACCAGATAGATAGATAGATAGACAGATAGATAGATAGATAGATAGATAGATAGATAGATAGATAGATAGATAGATAGATAGATAGATAGATAGATAGATAGATAGATAGATAGATAGATAGATAGATAGATAGATAGATAGATAGATAGATAGATAGATAGAGTTGTATTCTAAGCAAAAAGCACAAATTTAGGTGTCAAAATAAAACAATAAAAACGTGTTGAATATATTTTAGCAGCTTTTTTAGTTTGCTTTTCTGTTTTCATTAAAAAAATCAAAGTAGTTAGACCTCATTTTCTGTGTAAATACTGTAATATCTTAGTGTTTTCCAAGAGTTTTACTGTATATCAACCATGCGTACTCTACATATACAGTTGTGGTCAAAAGTTTACATACACTTGTAAAAAAACATAATGTTATGGCTGTCTTGAGTTTTCAATAAGTTCTACAACTCTTATTTTTCTGTGATAGAGTGATCGGAACACATACATGTTTGTCACAAAAAACAGTCATAAAATTTGGTTCTTTCATAAATTTATTATGGGTCTGCTGAAAATGTCACCAAATCTGCTGGGTCAAAAATATAGATACAGCAACAAAATTTGTCAATTTTGGTGATGTAGCGAGTTGTGTCAATCAAATTAGCTTCATGTCATGGCCTCTTCACTTCTTGTAAGTGATTCTGATTGACTACAGCTGTTGACTTCTCATGAGCCCATTTGACCCAGTGATTAGACTCAGCTACAAAAGCTACAATGGGAAAGTCAAAGGAACTCAGTGTGGATCTGAAAAAGCGAATTATTGACTTGAACAAGTCAGGGAAGTCACTTGGAGCCATTTCAAAGCAGCTACAGGTCCCAAGAGCAACTGTGCAGACAATTATACGCAAGTATAAAGTGCATGGAACAGTTGTGTCACTGCCACGATCAGGAAGAAAACGCAAGCTATCACATGCTGCCGAGAGGAGATTGGTCAGGATGGTCAAGAGTCAACCAAGAATCACCAAGAAGCAGGTCTGCAAGGATTTGGAAGCTGATGGAACACAGGTGTCAGTCTCCACAGTCAAGCGTGTTTTACATCGCCATGGACTGAGAGGCTGCCGTGCAAGAAAGAAGCCCTTGCTCCAGAAAAGGCACCTTAAGACTCGGCTGAAGTTTGCTGCTGATCACATGGACAAAGATAAAACCTTCTGGAGGAAAGTTCTCTGGTCAGACGAAACAAAAATTGAGCTGTTTGGCCACAACACCCAGCAATATGTTTGGAGGAGAAAAGGTGAGGCCTTTAATCCCAGGAACACCATGCCTACTGTCAAGCATGGTGGTGGTAGTATTATGCTCTGGGGATGTTTTGCTGCCAGTGGAACTGGTTCTTTGCAGAAAGTAAATGGGATAATGAAGAAGGAGGATTACCTCCAAATTCTGCAGGAAAACTTAAAACCATCAGCCCGAAGGTTGGGTCTTGGGCGCAGTTGGGTGTTCCAACAAGACAATGACCCAAAACACACATCAAAAGTGGTAAAGGAATGGCTAAACCAGGCTAGAATTAAGGTTTTAGAATGGCCTTCCCAAAGTCCTGACTTAAACCCCATTGAGAACATGTGGACAGTGCTAAAGAAACAGGTTCATGCAAGAAAACCATCACATTTAGCTGAACTGCACCAATTCTGTCAAGAAGAGTGGTCAAACATTCGACCTGAAGCTTGCCAGGAGCTTGTGGATGGCTACCAAAAGCGCCTAGTTGCCGTGAAAATGGCCAAGGGACATGTAACCAAATACTAATGTTGCTGTATCTATATTTTTGACCCAGCAGATTTGGTGACATTTTCAGCAGACCCATAATAAATTTATGAAAGAACCAAATTTTATGACTGTTTTTTGTGACAAACATGTATGTGTTCCGATCACTCTATCACAGAAAAATAAGAGTTGTAGAACTTATTGAAAACTCAAGACAGCCATAACATTATGTTTTTTTACAAGTGTATGTAAACTTTTGACCACAACTGTAGTGCTTTTCACAGCCCTGTCAGTCTAAACGTCTCTGAGGTTTTACCAGTCTTTATATGATGTTGAACCAGAGAAGATCAAAAACAACCAAAACTCCTAAAAAACCCCCAGAAAAGCCTTTTGATTTAGCGCTGAAACAAAAGATACAATCAGATAGAAACTTCAGCATCATCAGCCAGTCTTTGTGTTCAGCCTTATTTACACCACAGGAGGGGGGCCTGTTCTGATTGAGTTGGCAGTGAATAAATGATACAAATTATACTTTTTTTTTTTTTTTTTTTTTTGCTTTTTTGTTTTTTGGTGCCCTGCAGGCCATGGCGCCCTGGGCAGAAAGCCACGTCACCCACTGCACATAGATTGCCTGATTGACTGTACCTGCACAGGGTTTCCCCTGCATGTACATTTTACCAGTGATTGTAATTAGGTTAGGTGGCCTTTTCAAGTTTTCTTTTTCTTTTTTTTTCTTTTTTTTACAATCACTTGACATAATTGATAGAGAGCACATCCAATCAACGCAGCTGAGGGTCGGACAGACTGAAAAAAAAGACAGAAAATGAACAAAAAGAGTGAGATGGCTAATCTGGAGGAAAATGTGGATAAATCAGCCGGAGAGACACCACGAGGCAAGTAGCCAAACAGCCTGCGAGTCAGTCATCCAGCTGCATGCCCAGCCAGTCAGCCGGCAACTCTGGCAGCGCATTACTCAGTCATGTCCACAGCAGAGACACTGGGAATTATGGGTCCCTTTAGGGAGGTTTGCCACCGGGCGTTCTGACATCTGTATTACTTTGCCCCTATTTAAATTCAAAAAACAAACAAAGAAAAACAAAAACTCATTAGACTGACTGAAAATCATCAAAAAGCACTGGTGCAACAATAAGTAATTACTGATTGTTTGATTTAATCACTGCCTCGCACAAACTAATTAAGAAGGTTTTAAGTGGACTGTGTGTTTTTTGGGGAGGTGGTTGTTTTGTGGGTAGAAGCTGAAGATTTCTGCTTTGTGCTTTGATTACATGAATTTAATTCAACAGACGACTTCAAATAAAGCATTGATATAAACTCTGAAAAATATCAGACGCAGTGCCTCGAGTAATTAGATTTATTTCTGGCAAATCTTCAAGCACTCGGTAGCTGTGCCGATATTAATTTGTAGAAGGCTGCCCACTTCAGTGCCTGTCATGAGTGGGAGTATTCAGAAAATTAAAGCAAAGCTTGTATAGTTTCAACAATGGATTGTATGTAACTGCTCTCAAGGACAAAATAGTTTCACCTAGAACGGTCCACAAAGAAAGCATACATGAGACTTTTTATTGTACTGAAAGGAAACTCTGCTCCTTGTTCCATTAATCTGCCCCAGCTTACTTGTTTAGCTGTTTTGTTCTGTGAGATACTTTCTATTTCAGCTGGAGGGCCTCTCTTGTATAAGGCAGGGTGTAGCATGCAGAGCGTGAAATGTTCAAGGCATCGGGAAATGTATTCGTGATGAGGAGGTCAGTGGTTCTGAACCTGCGGCTGTCTGAGGGGACCTTGGTGACTGAGTGAATAAAGACCCAACAAAACTTCTTTGGAGGAAACTGATGAGTCATATGAGAGCAACGTCAGCCCCTCATTTTCACTTACACCATATCCACGCTCTCTTTGTGCAGCCATCACTGCATTCTTGTTTTTTTTTCCTCTTTTCCCTGAACTACCTGGTAAACAAGGTTCTAAAAAGCAACACTTTGTAATGGAACAGCCCAGAAAAGCTCTTGGCAGGAATGAGAGCAGAAAGTGAGACAAAACGAATGTGTAGAATAGACCTTAGAGCTGGAAGGACAGAAGCCTCATAAAAATGAAAATAAAAATCCGGGGTTATATTTGAATATTTGTCTAATGCATCCTTCTAAACCTGAGTACAGTTTGGTACATGATCATACTAAATATGAAGGTTGAGAATGAGATTTTCTTTCATGGCCACAGCTGCAGGTACAGCTCTACCTGAGTGGCATGTTCTCTTGTCTTTCCCATTTTGAAGAGTGGCTAAAAAACCCCCAAAGTATAAATAAATGAAAATATTTTTAGAACTTTATGACAAAATTTCAAAAAATCTGTTTTATATGTATTGTTGAGTGTTAATAGTTATTATATTTGTAATATTAAAAAAATCCTAATGTTGGATTTTTTTTTTCTGTAACAGAAAGTAGCCCTTGCTTACCGTTAGGTACGGTAGAGAACCTATAATGCTGTGGGCCGAAGATCCTATGCTCCTTTTTAGAGAGCATGACATCATGAGATTTGTAAAATATCAGGATGTTTTTAATAAAAATCCATTAGAAATTTGAAATAGGTCATTTAAGCAGCATGATGATCCAAAACAGTCTGACCAAACCTACACAGCTGCGCTTACCAGGCAGACAGATCCACGTTCCTCCAGTCCCCAGACTGCTTTAAAGTGTTACAGGAAAAGAATAAAGGCTGCCTGATGTGTAATAACGGGTTATAAAGCATTAACAGCAGTGGTAGCAACCTTAGAGGAAGCGATAGTTATGATTTAATGTAGGACATTTTCCATAATAAATAAAAATACTCAAACTATAATTTGTATTTTTCAACAATTTTCAGTGTGAGATTATGTTACTATTTCGACACGTTTCGGACATCTGGTTTGAAAAGGTGAGGACTGCCTTTTCTTTTTTCCATTCTTTGAACCCGATTGCTAAAAAAATCACAGAGAAGAACAAAAGCGCCGTCGATGACGCCACTTCGCCTCACAGGCAGCCAAGGGTGCCTAAATTGGCTCCACTTACTCCCACATCTGTGTGTCATTTTAATGACCTCATCTTTTCAGTAGATTTCGTACCCTCAATATTTCTTCATTCCATCTAAAGCCAAGGTCTTAAAGCAGACTGAATAAAGTTTTATGGCTTTTTACAGTAAGTCTCTTTATGAGCAGAAATCCTTCACAGACCAAGGCCTTCTATTTTATCTTAAAGAGCATTAAACATGTCCTGAATTTTGAAAAGACACAACCGTCTGACACTGATAACATCCAAGCCATTTTTAATCAAGTTTTCGATTTATATGATTTCCAATGTGCGCTGTGGGTTATCAGTACTAACAGTTGGCCACCATAGGATCAATACTGCTTCCCTCTGGCTGTTTGCACTGCCACATATCGGTGGTTAAATCCCTTCTGATTTTTTTTTATCATGTATGAAAATATCTGCCAGAAGAACCACTGAACAGTATAGACAGAATGGAATCATAGCAAGCTTTCAAATAAACATTTCAGTTTGAAAATTTCTGCAGAAAAGTTGCTAAATAAACCCTGAAAGTAAATTGCCTTTCTGGATACCTGGAGATTTCACGCTCCTTACTCTGATTTCAGCCTGGATCAACCCCCCCTGGGGAAATAAGTGGTGTGTCAGCAGCTATCTCCTCGCTTCAGCGGCTAGTTGTCAACTTTGTCTCTGTGAGACCGGTCAGGTTGTGCATCAGGGCTTCAGAGCAGAAAACAGCTGTCTGCTTTAGCATGAAAAGTACGATATGAGCGAAAACAGATACCAGATGTTTCCATGCACACAAAACCATTTCCACCTAATTATAAAAACTGTTTTTAAGAGGAAAACGCCATTCAAACTAACTTGGCTTTGAGCAGAAATAAATATTTACTCCCTTCACCTAATTGCAAGTTGTACTGATTTTAGATTGTTCAGAGCTTAGAGGTGGACTTGCTGTTGTGTCTTGGTGCATCACAACATATGCTTGAACTGAAGGTCATAATTCATGGATGGTGAGATTTTTGAGATTATTTATTCTACGTCGTGTTGTCAAACAGGTTGTTTAAGGAATTTCATGATTCCACAAGTCAAGCAGTAATCAGGAGTGGGTGAAGCTTTCCAACATACACACAGCTTCATTACTGTAAACATAGAACATTTCTCATTTTTTTGCAAATAAATACAAAGTTTTTGCTTGGCATGTTGTCAGCAGTTCATAGAATAAAAGAGCGATGTTCATTTTACTGAATCATGAAAAGTAAAACCAGAGAAACTGATCACTTTAAGTCAGGGGTCCCCAAACGACGGCCCGCGGGCCGGATCCGGCCTGCCACGTCATTTGGTCCGGCCCCCTGAACAATGCCGGATCCGGCCCGCCTCCTCATACCAGAGAGCATTCAGTGTTTTTTTTTTTTTCATATATTGTATTTTCTGGTTTATATGTGGATTTTTCTCCAACCACCAGGGGGCTTGAGCAGATGTGAAACTAACTTTCCCGCAATGGTATATATACTAGTCAGTCCCAGTCACCGTTTCACTCACGGTTTTTTCCATTTGCATTCTGGGTAAAAATTTATCTAAAAGCGCGAATGTGTCGTCGCGCTCCCCCCCCCCGCCCCCCCCCGACAGTTTCTAAGACAGAACAGCCTCCTCCTCCTCTCCCCCCCCCCACCGTTGACAAGAATCTTCTAAGGTTTCTAAGACCGGCCTTCACCTAATTGCAAGTTGTACTGATTTTGGTGACCCCTGCTTTAAGTGGTCTCTTACTTTTTTCCGGAGCTGTGTATTAAAGACATATTTGTTTTTTATGAATTCTTCCAGACGCTGAAGGCGTGCAGACCTTTGACTAATATTTGCCCTTTAAACAGACAAATATCATGGCATGTATGCAGCACAGTGAGTGTCATGCACAGACTGACTTCATTTTTCTTACAGCAGTCAAACACAAATGTGTCAACAAAGCAAAAATTAATGTTTTATTATTATTTCTTATTGAGTGTGTGATTCGTGTGGAGGGTTTCACACTGATAACTGGGCTAAAAAGCTAAATGGCATCTCCTGAGGTGGATTATCATTTGTGTGTTTCTTCAAGGAATGTTTTGCATCCTGGGATGAAGAAGACTCTAAGACAGCTGTCAGTGTCAAACATCCTCGATGACCTCAGTTTGCTTGTGAAACAATTTGACATTTTCTCAATAACTCAGCAAAATCTCTCCTCTTGGGACTGTTGTTTCCTCCAGGCAACTAATTCATTACCTCCATGTTTTGGATGTGGTATTTTTTTTTTACATGTATGTGTAACTATAGTTTAGGTTACGCATTTACTTGTATCTAACGGGTTCTGCTGCTGATTCCCGTCCACCTGCTCATCAGTTGGTCTCATCTTACTCAGTTTTAAAGCTTTTGCAGAATTGATCCAAGACAAGATGTAAAATGTCTTTACACAGAATCAACAGTCTCATCAAATTACAATCCATTTATCATCATTTAATGTCGAAATGCACAGAAATACAAACAGCTAAGTCAATGAAATCCATAGTCTTTTTATTGGTGTATATCAGAAAATCAGAGCAACATGATTTAGCTGACTTATAGGCATGCAGCTAAATCTGTATATGTAACGCCACAAAATGCTCCTGTGCCATTTTATAAGGAGTCGGTAAATCTCTGGGCTTTAACAGATGCCACGCATTCTTCGTTTGCTGCAATCCATAAGGAATCTGGGCCACAGTTCCTGCAGCCTGACCCAGTTTTATGTCGACTAGTAAAATTTAAATGATCTGTACAGCACCTTGAAAAGGTATTTGCACCACTTGAAGTTTTTCATATGTTCGTAATGCTACCTTGCAGGATTTTATTGAAGTTTCACGACAAACCAACTCACAGCAGTCTGTAAGTGTGAGAAGAGAAGAAAGGGGAACATGGTTTTCAACATTTTATTTACAAATAAAAATCTGAATAATGAGGCATGATTTGTATTCAGCCTGCCTGAGTTAAAAGTTTACATAACCGTCGTCTGCTGTATTTACAGATGGAAATCTTTTTGAGTATGTCTCCACCAGTTTTACACTGAGCTCTGCCCATTCTTTGCAAAATAGTTTGAATTCAGTCGTACTGCATGGGGAGCGATGTGCAGTGTTAGTTTTCTGCTACAAAGAATTTTGCATCAAGGCCAAAAAGTGCAGTTTTGGTCTCATCTGACCAGAACACTTTCTTTCTCCCTGATGGAAACCTGTAAATGGGACTTCTGATTGCTTTCTTTCGGTTGTGGCTTTCTTTTTTGCTGCAGTTCTTTAAAGGCCAGATTTGTGGATTGTATGACCAATCGTTATCCTGCCCAAAGTTTCTCCTACTTGAAATGTGGATTTGTGCCTCTCCTCCAGAGTTACCATGCGCCTCTTGCTTCTCTGTTTCCAGACGAGCCGTTTCTTTTTCACATCATCTCTGCTCTGTGAGACTGAGACATTGTTTTACAACCTAATCCTTCTCTGAACTTCTCCACTACTTTCTTCCTAGCCTTTCTGTTGTGGTCTTCAAGATGTTTGTTCACTAATGTTCTCCAACAATTGTTGGTCTATAATCCAAATAAAACGCATCGACGTTCTTTGTTGTAATGTGACTAAACTTGAAATAGTCCAAGTGGTGTGAATACTTTCCAAACACACTCTTCAGCCAGTTTTATTCCAACATTTCCTGATGTTTATTAAACCTTTAAATATAGGAAACCGGCACAGCATGGCACTCTTACCTCGTTGATATGTGCTTCACATATCCTTAAAGTGAAAAATTTATACCCCAGACAGATGAATTTTATCTC
Source organism: Poecilia mexicana (assembly GCF_051168715.1). Taxonomy (NCBI): domain Eukaryota; kingdom Metazoa; phylum Chordata; class Actinopteri; order Cyprinodontiformes; family Poeciliidae; genus Poecilia; species Poecilia mexicana. Next base: position 9,370,537 of record NW_028263383.1, on the reverse strand, counting down.
AGCCAAACTAACAAGGACCCTCCAGAGAAAATTTCTCATTCATTACTCTCTATCTGTTAAAACATGTGTCTGGCAACGGAACAAATTAGATCTTGCGGCTTGCTCTACAAACATTTGAGCTGAATAGGTGGAAAGCTGTGCAGCTACATAATGGGGTTGTGAAAAATGTGTTTTTTGTTCTGATTCATCTGCCTACACAGTTACTCTTATTAAAACTCTTCTTTGTTATTAGATTTGTGTGCAGTTATTGAGTCGGAGAAAATGAATGCAGCAGTCGATGTGAATCTCAGTGGCTCTCCTTATTCCATTGATTCAGGGCTCCCCAAAGATATAAATTTATGTTTTTTTTTCATAGCCGCTGCTTTTACTCACAGTAATTTAAAGCATTCTCCACATTTACTGGCACTTCTGGTAAAACACCATTCAAATTATTTCATATTTTATCACTATGGGACAATCTTACCCTGAAAAAAGTGATTCCACATGGTTGGGGGAAGCAGAGAAAGGGATCTTTGACCATTTTGGACAATATCTCGAGATCCTGCAGAATCCTTATCCCCTTCTTATGCACTCTGTCCTCTAGTGTCCTTGTGCTTCAAAGTTTTTAAGAGGCCATGGACAATAACAATCTTCCCAGGAACTTTGAAGCAGAACTTAATGTTGCATTTTATGTTCTGCTTAATAGCAGAAACACTTCAGATGTTTGTTGCTGAAAAGCTCAATATGAATTTCTGCATGATCAAAGCACACATCGCCCAGTAGAGTTAGCAAAACTTCTTGTGATTATGTTTGTGATGGTAGGACAGAGAAGACATTTTTCAGATATAGCATAACTGTCCATATATAAATTTGGTGATCCAAACATCAACATGGTTTTGTCTTATTTAAATGGTGTATTCTCTTGATTTTTTTTCTCATTTTGAAGAGTTGGCAAAAGAAATGGGTCTATATGCACTTTTACATATCTGAAGGAACAAGGTATGGAGTAATATTTAGACACTGATCATTACAGATAAACTGAATTGTGAACATAATTGCATTTATTTAACAAGAATTGGATGACATTCATTTTATGTTTTTATCAAAGGATTCTTTCCATTCAGTCAATAGATAATTAAAGATTGGATATTTTAATTTTACATTAGAAAAATATTTTTGCATCCATTTTTCTACATACTCAGACTGTTTTTTTATTTACTGTAGATTGTCTCATTTTTATTTCTGTGTCCCTCAGACCTGATCCACTGCACCAATGAGCTGAACGTCAGCATCCCCCATCTGGCAGACACGCTGCTGGAGCGCACGACGAGCAACAGCTGGATTGTGGTTTTCAAAGCGCTCATCGCCACACACCACCTCATGATGTACGGCAGTGAGGTAAGCTAAACATAGCGATCGAGGAGCTCAGAACAGCAGCTTGTCTTCTCAAAGTTAAAAAAAAAAGTTCCAGTATATGATTTTTAAACAAAAATTTATTCTTTTGTAAGTGTAATTCATAGAACAGGGTTTCCCCCTGCATATAATAGGCCTGGCGGGCCACCAGGCTTTACTTGCCCCCCTCCAGACTAACCGTGGTTTGTTCATTTTAAATAGGGTTTAAAATGAAACCTATTTCACAAGCTATTATTTCCAAATGATGATACACCTCTCAATTTTTGTAACTTCTAAAATTATTTTAACATAAAAACTTGGTGGGGCTCAACATGTTTTCTTGGGAAAATTCTGTGGAAGTCATATTTTCTTTCAAATTCAATCCCTCTCAAAAGTGTAATCAAGAGTCTTTGCGTGTAAGACTTTTATAATGCATAACATTAAGCTTTGATAAATAGCTTTCAAACTTTTTACCCCTTTAACGTGACACATATCCTGTTCAATTCGACTACAAAGCAAAAAAAATGTCAGAAGACCAAAAGAAAACAAGATGCAATAACCTGTTTGCATAAGTTGTAAAATTTTGTTGATGTAATTAAGGCAGTTAGTAATGAACACGTCCTTTTCATCAAGCAAGTTTGCATTAATTCATTGTGTGCGTTCGCTGAGGCTCTTGGATGAGATCGTATCTTGTTGACCTTCCTTCAGAAAGCCTGACTTGCTGCTCTGCAGGTAGCTCTCTCTCTCTCCGTCTCTCAGAGGGACGCCTTCCTCGTGTCCGACGCGGACCGATGAAGCTTCCCGCTGACATTTCGGTGGCCGGCCTGATAAGTCGCCTCGCTTTGCTGCTCGTTCTACACGATGAACAAGAGGAAAACATCAAACACGCTGAATGATGAGCAGCTGAGATCAGATGAGACAGAAAGCATGCGGCAGGGTGGTGACTCTCTAAAAGCAGAGCTTTTAGTGACCTGACGGTTTGGACGTTTTAAGGGCTGCTTAAACTGTCTGAGTGTGGCTTCTTTGACTGGCTTAGCAGAAACAGAAATCACTGAAGATTATAGACTAAAAATCAGACAGCTATCCTTCTTTCTTACAATGAAATTGCTTTGTATAGAAGAGATGTGATTTAGGAAAGTAAGATTAATTGTATTAATCCGGGGAGTGGAAGATGAATGGTGTGAGTGGCTAAAACTGCTGGTAAGTTAAAGGATCTTCTGTAAGGGAGAAAGAAAGTTACATGAATCAGTTTTGATAGTGAAGTGTTGCTTTACTATCAAAACTACCAAATCTATTTTTTGCAGCTAATAAACATTTCTTAATTTAATTCCAACATTAAAAACACAGTATCAAGGTTGCTGGAACAGACTTTAATGAGTTAATTAATTCATTTCAGTTACTTTGGACAGTTTTAAGCAGTTTATGTTATGAAGTTTTGTTTCTGGACCTCTTTTTAAAGGCCTGAGTAAGCGCATGTTAATACAGGGTAAGTGGGCTTTTGTCCAGGGTAAAAAGGCTTAAGAGGGTCATTTCTCCTGTGACACACAGAATTACCTTTTGTGTGTACCGATGGACGTCAGCTAAGCTTCTAAGAGTCAAAATCAAGCAACGTGCAGCTAGCCAGTCAGAGAGCAACCTGCCATTTTCTAGACACCGTAGATTTTTTAATAATAAAGTTTCCATATAAAAAATGAAAAAAACACAAATTCAAAAAAGATGCCACTCCCACAATGTTTGCAATTTTTAACAAATTGATGCTGTGCTTTATGAAAACTTCTATTGGCTTCAAATAAGGCAAACTTATTTAATAGTTGATAAGACACACCAGAATAACCAACCACAGCATCATGTGCAGTTGGGAAAGAAATTTGGATACCTCATAAAATGTTTACCTTATTAATAAGATGTTTTATTAATAATATATTTGAGAAGTTTGCAGATTCTGTTCCAACTCCCAGAAGCATCTCGGAGGGATCAAGATCTGGACTTTGACTGGGTTCAGGGTTTTCCTTTCTTAGTTTTTAACCAGGTCTTGGTGGTTTTACTGGACTGTTTTTGGTCATTGTTCTGTTCCGGGTCCAGTTCCAGTTTAGCTTAAACATTTTCAAACATCTCCGCTGAATTCATGATGGCTTCCATGATAGCGAGCCGACCTGCAGCCAGACATCCCAAAACGTGACTCTTCTACCTGTGGGCTTCTTTTATTCCTCCAGTAATTTATTAGGTTTATGTTAAACATCCCCACTATTGATCAGATAGTTCAAATTTAGACTCATCTGTCCAAAGAATATATCTCTCTCTGACCTTTATCTCTCTCTGAATTGATCTGGTCTGGAAACATGGACTCTATGTAACCGTACAGTGCCTGCTGCAGGCTTCATGGATGCATGTTTGGGGTTTTGGAAACTTCTTGTAGCATCTTGCAGCCTGTTTTCATGGTAAACTTTCTCTGTTGGCCTGAACTGGGCATATTGGCAGTTCATGGCCAGTTCTGGGGCTTGCAGATGTCAAATATTATCTTCATGTGTGCTACATGTGTGTCATTTTAATTGCGGAAATGCCCTGATTTATTCCTCACCAGAATTGTTTTCATTTATTTATTTTAAATATTACTAAAGATTATTTTTTTCTTTTACTTTTTGAAAATTGATATGAAAGATATGTGTTTGTATGAGTTTATCCTTCAGGAATATATTACAAACATATTCACTCTGTTCGAATTAAACTCAACCAAACTAAAACTTGCACAGAGATGCTTCTTTCATGACGTCTGCTCATGCGTCCCGGTGGACATACCTCTCTACTGCCAGGCAGCGGGACGACATAAATCACTAACTTTGTCCTCTTTGTTTTGTCTGTTTTTCCTCCATCAGAGATTGATGCAGTACCTTGCCTCCAGAAACACGCTCTTCAACCTCAACAACTTTCTAGATAAGGCTGCACTACAAGGTGATTTAATGCCATTTGACTGTTTGTAGACTCAGCAGTGCTGCATGCCTGACAAAACAGCTTTCTGTCGGACTCTCCCTGGCTCTGTTTCACCATCAATACGCCAGTATTCAGAGACGATTTCAAAAGATCTGGGGCTGAAAAAGGAGCTCTTTGTTTGATACAGGAAGGTGCTGAATTTTGCTGAAAGCTGAAACAATGCCCAATGTGTGATTACATAGTCAGAAGCTAAAAAAGAAAGTGAATAAGTCTAAAGCAGAAAAAAGCAAGAGCTGGTTTTACAGGTGAAGTAGAAGGCGGTGCAAAAATGAAAATAAGAAGGTATTATGGGACGTCAATAAGATGTAATCGGTCTCTAATGCTTTTCTCTCCAGGATACAACATGTCAACCTTCATCAGACGCTACAGCCGATACCTGAATGAAAAATCCATGTCTTATAGACTAGCCGCAGTGGACTTCACCAAGATGAAAAGAGGGTACACCTCCTGCACAAACAAACTGATGGCGCACGCAGCGCATGTATGCCTTCCTCTTTTGTTCACCATTTCTGTGTGTGTGTGTGTGTGTGTGTGTGTGTGTGTTTCAGGGCTGAGGGTGTGATGCGCACCATGAACACAGAGAAGCTGATCAAGACTTTGCCCATCATACAGAACCAGCTGGACGCACTGCTAGATTTTCAGGTTTGTGAACAGCGGCTTGTGGAAACATCCCCAGCCCTTCATCTTTTTCACATCCTGTCGCATTAAAATCATAAGCCTGAAGTGTAATTTGCATTTGTATTGAAACTCTTTGAGTGTGAATGCTTTGATTTTCCTTCCTCCTGTTCTACAGCCAAACTCCAACGAACTGACCAATGGCGTGATCAACACAGCGTTCATGCTGCTGTTCAAGGACTCCATACGGTTGTTTGCTGCCTACAACGAGGGAGTCATCAACATGTTGGGTAAGTCAACAAAACACATAATTAATTTAGTTTGATGAGATTCTTCTTAGCCAATCAATTTATTTGCAACTTTCATCTAAAATTCAATTCAAACCTTTGATTAAGAGCGTTATTATAAAACATTTTGCATATACGTTGTAAACAACTCCCATTTCCTTTCCACTTTTTCCCCCAAAAAAACTAAAGTTAACCAACAAAAATAATCCTAAAACCAAACTTTGAAAGTTCTCTATTGTGTTTCCTCAATTTGGTCATTCCTTTATTCTTGTTAGTTATCATCACCATTTGTTTTGAATATTTTATGGCATTTATTTGGCTTTCAGAGTAATTTATTTGAATTTTATGGCAGACCAACAAAAGTGGAAAGAAACAGATACATGGTTCTCTAAAGAAAAATCTGAAAAGTGTGTCCTACATTTGCATTCAGCCTCTTTGACTTTGACAGCACAAATCAAGGACCTTCAAATCCCTACCATGATAATAATGATCATCACTGATGCTTTAGATGAGCAACATTTTCGATCTCTAGATGTTTACAACTAGTGGGTGTGATTGTAGCTACAGGTGGTTCTACAAAGTATTGACTCAGAGCACAACACATCTGTTCAGATCTTCATTTGTGCAAAAAGTTGAAAACCATGAGCCATTTTCAATTCACTTCACAATTATATAGCCCACTGTCTGAAAACATAAACCCAATAAAATATGAAGTGTTGCTTGATAAAACATCTATAACCGGGCGGAGATGGATACCTTCTACTTTTTTCTTGTGTTTTGTTTTTTTTGTCTGTCTGACAGAGAAATACTTTGACATGAAGAAGAATCAGTGCAAAGAGGCATTGGAGATCTACAAAAACTTCCTGAACAGGATGACAAAACTGTCCGAGTTCCTCAAAGTGGCTGAGGTACCGTTTGTTTATGCCGCTCTGTGCTAACCTGGAGACGATGGGAACATCGGTTTGGAGCAAACCTCAGCAGCCCCTCTCATCTAGATTTCTATAAATCCACCAAATGTGCTTTATTGTTTTTTTTTTTGTCTTTTTTTTACATCTTCTCCCATGACAAAAATAAAAAAATGAAATTGTCCACAAAACACAGCATAAAACTGTTGAGATTTGTTCCAGACTTCTGTCACCCCCAAGAGTCTGATCTGCGGTCAATATTTACCCAAACGGACCGCAGATCAGCGTCTTCGGGGCTTCTCTCTTACTCAATTCTCAAATCTCTCTCTGCATCTAGATATTCTCCTGTTTCTCACAGTCTCCCTTGCCCTGAACTGGGGATTGGGTGTCACCAAGACAGACATTAATGGTTGAGTCTTAGTCTCTCAGAGGGCCACTCATGTACAGCTTTCCAACTGAGGGACTCCTTGTGTGCTGCCTGCTCACATGCCTGCACTGCATGCCCAAGCAAGCTCTTTTCTACCACTATCTCTGTCCCTTATTCCTCCTCCTAGTAAAAACAAAAAAAGAAATATCTTTTGTATTTGATGGCTGTTATCCAGTGAGCAGCTTGTGCCAGACTTCACAGTGAATATAAATAGTTTTATCCTCTGCAGACTGCGTAGCACTTCGCCATGCGTCATCTTCAAAGGCTTTCTCACTGCTTGATTTCGTTCCCATTTGGAAGAAGGTTTGGGGTGCAGCCGCTTGATCCAAAGAAAAAAAGAGAGAAAGAAAGAAGGAATATATAAAAAAAAGCAAACTAACGTTGACTTTAAGGACCCATTCATTTTATCTGTCTAACAAAATGTGTTTGTCTGTTTTGTGTGTCATCCGTGTCCCTCCCCCTTTCCTTCTGTTCAAAGTCAACATTAGTTGAGTGTCTTCCTTTTTGGATGTTTTGACCTGTTGTCCTCCCTCTCTCTCCGCCTGTTCAGTCAGTCGATGTGCTCCGCATTCATTTCCAACCAGTCTCCAGATTTCAGTGTGTGTGCGTGCTCATGTACTCTGTATATGTACAGTTTATGTATATATAGGTGTTTGTGTGTGTGTGCACGTGCCCTCCTCCCCTCCTCCTCTGTTGTCTTTTGTTTGTTTTCTTTTCCAGCCACTGCATGAAGTAATGAATGCTTGGGTTTGATTCTTCTTTCTCCCTCCTCCTCCTCCTCTTCCTCCTTCACGTGCCTCTTCCCTTTTCTTTTTCCAACTCTATGGTCTGTTGGGTTTTGTTTTTGGTTTATTTCTTGTTTCAGTACGACATTTGGTTTATTTTCATTTTGCCTCCCTCCTCCCTCCCCTCCCCCTTCCCTTTTTTGTGACACAGCGAGTTGGGATAGATCAGGGCGACAGCCCCGATCTCACACAGGTCAGTCTACATCTCATCTCAGTCAATCAACCAGCCAGTCAACTAGTTTATAAATCCGTCCAGTGAGTCTCATAATGCTTCATTCTTTAAGCTCCCGTTCCCTACTCACCCTACAGACCTCCCCACACTGCAGCTGCCCCGTCTTCTTCCTCTCTTCTTCACTCTCCTTGAATCCTTTGCTTTGCCTCTCTTTCAGTTTGAGTCTAGAATAGAGAGGAGACAATAAACATAAACCTGCAGTAGCTTTGAAGCAATATTTTATTTCTGCAATTGTTACCTGAAGGATTTCATGTTTTTTTTTTCTTATCTGAATCATTTCAGAACAAATTTTGCTCAGAGGTAAGAATTTTGTAAAAGAATTTAAGCAGCGGGGTAATAACACTTTTTAGCATTATGTGAAGATTTAGTTTAGATGGTTATGACAGGATCATACAGTGCCTTGCAGAAGCATTAACACTTTAACTTTTTTACATCTTGTCGCGTTATAACAACAAACGTTTGTCCATTTTATCTTGATTCTATGTGGCAGACCAACACAAAGCAGATAATTGTGAAGTGACAGGAAAAGGAAACATCCGAAAACTGTGCCATACTTTTCTATGTAGCCCATCTTCCACTGATGCTACAAAAGACATCTAGTGCACCTGCAGTTTTAACTAAAAAAAGTCCGATATTCTGCAAAAGCCTCAGAGGTTTGTTAGATAGTTTTGGGTAAGAATCAGAATCAGGTCAGACAGAAGGTTGTGGAGAAGTTTAACGCAGATAGTTTGTTTTAAAGTCAATATTCTGAGCTCTAAGCATCTTACAGCAATGAATGAAGCTGTGCAGGTTTCCACAACCCATGTGGAGGAAATGTGTGCAAACAAGCTTGACCATAAAACATAAAACATGTATTTCTTCAGCAGGGACATAGAAGTTGTTCAGGGTTTCTGGGAACATTGGTGGGATACAATACAGGAAAGTCCTGTTTGAGGTTCAAAAAGACTTGAGATTAGAGCAGGCCAGCAAAACATGGAGACAGAGCTGCAGTGTAATTAATTGTGTTCATTTTTGGTCCAGTCAACAGACAAGGATGTGTAGCAAGACTTTAAATTTGATGCTCAAAGACATACTCTTTGAAAAATTACATTTTCCAGATTTTTATTTGTAGAAAACACATTGCAAACTATGAATCCTGCGTTTGTCTGCCACATAAAATACCAAAGAAAAGAGGCTGGAGTTTGTGGTTTCAACACCACAAAACTTGAAAAAGTTCAAGCAGCAGGAATACTTTGCAAGGCATTGTAGAGTTTGTCACTTTTATTCCATTAGCCTTTTCAATGTAAAATCCAAGGCCTCTCTATTTATTAAAGGCTTATTATGCAAACAGGGTAACTGAACTGTGAACACGAGCTTTGTCCCAATGAGAGCACAGCTCAGAACATTTTGTTCACAAAAATATTTCTGTCCCTTTTCCTTAGCTGTGGGGAGAGCAGCGAATGGTAATTAGGTTTCTGCAAATATGACTTGGATAGGTGTACATAATGCCATCATAAGTACTGCATAACATCCTGAAGGACTTCAACGCAGCTTCTTCTTTTCAGTGGACGCATATTTGATTGTTTACATTTTGACAAAATCAAGTTAAAAATAACTGAAAAGGGTTTATTAAAAAAAATAACAAACTTGTAGTGCTTATGAAGACCTTATATGCCCTTATTCAACAACATAGTGGAGCGTGCCTTTTACTGAGCTGTAGTTATGTTTTGTTTTTAAACTTTTAGCATATTCTAGATTTCTATGACAAAGGATATGCAGAAATGGCATTTTACTCTCTTTCCCCCTTTGAAATAAGTATATGAGAAGACTTTTCTTTGCCTGTTGTGTCTGCGCTGTGTTTCTGTGATGCTGAAATGTAAAGCTCTGCGTGAGAACTGTGGTATCACATGTGGTCCAAATAAACTCATTCATCATTTTATTTGCTTTCCAGTTAAGAGTGCTGGCCAGCTGCTCAATGTGCATACCTGGTTTTTCATCAGATCTTTACATTTGATGGAGTTAACTGTCTTGGTTTCCAGAAATTTGCTTTCTTCTGATTATTTGACTAATTGACTAAAGTCTCCAAAACAAATGAATCATGCATTGACAGGGCTTTGACCCCAGAAATGGAGTCCATGAGTTAACTCTTTTGGGTGGTGATTTTCTGCGCGGGTGTAAGTGTGTGTGTGTGTGTGTGTCCTTTCGAGAGGGCGTATGTGGACTGCTGGCCTCTGCATGGGCTCATTAGATGGTTCAGAGACGAGTCCGTTGAGTTTCTTCTCTGAAGCCGTTCAGCGATGACGCTCTGCTCTGTCCCGATTTTGTCAGTCCTGCTGCGGACTTGCTTGCATGATCCAACAGCTAATGTGTGCATGCCGGTCAACCAAACCTGATGAAACCAAATGCAAAAGCAGAACAAACATGCTGTCGTAGAGTAGCACATGAATCTGAGGTCGGTGTTTAATTTCGCTGCTGCTTTTTATGTGTATGAGAGATACAATTGAGGAGACGGGGTGGTGAAAGAGAGCTTTTTACCCCACTTTGTCTTCCTGGCTGTGATTCTAATGTTTTCTCCTTAACTGCATATATCCCTCCCTCCCTCACCCTTCTCAGGCTCCCAGCTCCCTCCTGGAGGCTTTGGAGCAGCATCTCGCTTCCCTGGAGGGCAGGAAGCTCAAAGACCTGTCTACTGCCAGCAGGTATGATCAAATGGGGAATAAAACAAGTCAGGCCTCCTACACCAGCCACTTTGTCTTACTTTAAATCTATCTTTGATGCTGCTGCTCTGCTCTGCTAAACCTACTACCACCACTATTTGCTTGGTTTGTTGGTCTGCAACTAGAAATGCTGCAATCAACAGGATTTCAAGCAAATGCAGTGACTGTACTTGTTTCAAAATCAACAACAGAACAAGAGCAAACTGATCTAGTTGGAAATCTCATCCAAACATAATCAGCTTTAATGTTTTATTAATTTAGAAAAGGAAAATCTGGGTGTTTCAAGATGGAATTTATTAAAGATTTCCTGATTTTATTATTAGAAAAAAAAGCTTTCGCAATCAACCTGGCTCTACATGAGAAAACGTATCAACTCCTTTAGGTTAAGTTGGACATTTATTGGGATTCATTATATTCTGTAGAAAGGTGAGTTCAGCGAGACTGGAGACGCCCGGATACCATAACTTCTTTAACTTTTAGAATAAAGAAATCACGTTCATCTCTTTTGTCTGACAACATGAAGCAGTGGTGAACTTCACTGGTCTTTTCTTGAAACATTACAGTTTAAAGGCTTTGCTGAATTTAGGACTGCAATTAATACTAAAACTTATAAAATCACTGGCAGATTTAGATTTAAAATGATTGTCATTTGACCAAGAAGTTTGGTTTTGTGATGAAATTAGACCAAGTTAACAAAACAACATCAAATGAGTATCAATTTTGAAAAAGAAAAAACAAACATTAGTTCATTTGTTTTATTTGATGTGGAATTTCAACAGGTTATCTTTGGTGACAAACTCAAAATCTTTGCCTTTAGAAGACTTTATTACCATTGCCATAATATTTAGCTCCCGCTGCAAATATTCAATCAGATTCTATTCATAGATTACAAAATGCTAATATTTGTCATGGAGTGGTTGTTGGAGGTGGTGAGGAAAACGCTCGTGGGCCCAGGATGTCATAAAGAAGATGATTTAATAATGAATACGGGAAACATACTCAAAATCACACGACGCACTGGGAGCAAACAGACGAGGACTGAATGATGTTAGACGAGGAGCCGACAAGAGACAAAGACAACAGGTGGACTTAAATACATGAGGAGGGTAATCAGGAAACTAGACACGGCTGGGATCAATCAACAGGGAGGACAGGACAGAGACTCAGGGAAACAGGACTAAACACAGAAAATCTCAAAATAACTGCACAGAAAAACACAGATCACAACAATATTACTACAGATCATAAGAATACATTGGTCTGATTAAATATGTCTTAAGATCTGTCAAGAAGCTGAATTTTTTTTTAATCTTAACTGTTTAGAGCACAAAACAATCTAATAAGAACAGACAGAAATACGGTTAGCTTAAATTAAACTTTAAAGCAGTTTGATTCAGTTTTCAATTCAGGAGAATCAAGCAACGTATTCCTAATTTTCCAATGAACCAGATTTACAGTTATTGTTTTATACGGTATGAATGAATTAATGTCGGGATATGAAAATACTAGCTCTTCTTTTCATTCCTTTTCTGTACAGATATAGTGATTATTATGTGGTAATATTTATGTATTTTGAAATGTTTTCATCTCAGTACATTTTATTATGTTTGTGCTCCACTACTTCAATGTATGATTTAGTCATGTTTGGGGAAAATGCATTTTAAATAATGTCTAACGCAATAAATTAAAATGACATTGATCTGGACCAACGAGACATCGTCACTGTTGTTGTTCATTCAGCCAGCAGGAAATATGTTAATTATTTACATCTCAAATATGTATCATCAGACTTAATTCTCTCTGCAGAACGTGAAGAGTTGAGCCACAGGTCTCCGCAGCTCTTCCACCTAATCTTACTGAACCCGATCCATTCTGGATGAAAAGCTCTGAATTGCACACCCTGTGGAAAAATTTGTCTGTATTAGTGATTGATAATGGCTGATACCACTAATGTCTGATGGCAATCTATTACACTCATCAATGGTTTTTGAGCCATTTGAGATAATCAGCAGCTGATGCAGTGAAATAACTGCTGATGCCGCTTTTCACAGTGGTATTGCAAATTTATTGGCCTCATCAACTGGCTGACGCATTCATCTGTCCTTTAATTGCACTTATGGTTAACATAATTGCACTTGGCTGCAAAAATTTTGTGGTCTTTAGCAGGCAGCAGGAAAGTTACAAAATTAGTTTTATGTGAGTCTTGGTAAAAGATCAAGGCAACATGAAGAGATTAAGCATGGCTTCTTTTTAAACAAGGAGGGTAAATAATGTATCTCACTACCAGATCCAGCACAGTGTCGTCTCTCTCCAGCACCGGTATCTCTCTCAGCCGCATGGATGACAAGACAGAGGACAACCGGCTGCAGCAGCACAAGGTGAGACCTTGACAATCCACCTTAAATGACACCTTTCTGCAGCTAAAATGAGTGAAAACGATGCATGGTTACACCACAATGAGATTGTGTGCATAGATTTTATTGGTGTTTTAGGAAAAAATCCTCCTAAAATGTGAGTGAACTGTGAAGAAATCCATACGTCAAGTCTCTTTGTGCTCCACAGTGTTGTTAGAGTTGAATAGGCTTGTGCATTAATTCTGCAGTGCAATGAAATAAACTGCCTGTCTGGCCGCCAGCCCATGACATAAAGAAGTGCACAGTGAATAGAAGGAAAGGGAGAGTGTAAATAAGGCAGTTTTGCAGCACATTCTTTCTTCAAATAAAACAATGAGGTCATAATTTTTCCCCCCAAGTGATAAATATTAATATTTTAACAAGCAGGACACAAATAAAAAAAAAAACATGCATAATTTTCTGCTGCTTTCCATGCAGGACGACGGAAACAAAGTGATCGACATTCAGACGCCCACTGTTTCACCCAGCACCCAGTCGGTGGGCAGTGCCAACAGCAGCGGCGGGGCCACGGATCTCTTCTCAAACTCTCCCAGTGTACCCATCAATAACCAGTGAGTCCAACTTCATCTTACTCTCTTACCATAATTCAGACTGCCCAGCCTCTGTTGTAAATTACATTAAAAGCCTGAGATGTAAATCTTCCCTTTTCTTTGTTTTTAGTGTGCCAAACCTGACCAGTGAGCTGTTCACCCTGCAGCCCAGCTTCACCCCCATCCAGACCACACACACTGTGCCCAACAACAATGCCTGGGGAGGTAGGACCGCACAAACAGCCAAACTCTTACAAACATGTAGCAGAGAATGCTGTTACAGGCAGAGTAAAGAACATAAGGCCTATGAATATTGAAATAAGAAGAAATACTTTCTGTTGTTCTTCAGAGCAGATCAACTATTTTAAAACACTTTTGGACAACTGAAAATCCTTTTAGCCTTGCCTCTCTTAAAATCAGATTTGAGTACCATTTATGGATGATGTGACTTCTGGATCTGCAATGTGCAATGAAGCATTGTTAAATGTCTGTTTGCATGTCTCAGAGCAAAAATGTGATATATTGCCTGAATTTTAGTGTTCCAAAGTACCGTTTTTGTCACAAGTGGTCATTTCTCACTAATGTGGTGAATTTCAGTCAGACTGGTTCCATCAAGGCACTTTTAAATCCCTCCATTAATGCCTGTTTGTTAGGTCTCCACCCTGTTGCTCCCAGACATTTCTATCCTTCTCTTCACTTGATGAATCATATAATAATGTTTACCACTTTGCTTTCCTTACTTTTCTTTTAGGCAGACATTATGTTATGTTTGCTTTCTCATTTGTTATCGTTCTGCAAACCTCTGGTTGCGTTCTCACCTGCTCTGCTCTTGTTTTTGCACTTTCAGATTATTTTAAAACATATTTCTTGATTTTGGTCTTGATAGTTTACATGTAGCTATTATGAGCCACAAGCCTGCACACAAATGAACAGTCAATGTTGTAAAATTGTGCCTTTTAGTTTCCCATTTGCTTAAAGATAAACAATAACCAGATGGAACCTAACTGACTCTAGCCTCATGTCTTGTACTCTTTTGCTCTCTTCTCTCCTTTTTTCATTTTTTGGATGTCAGGAGACCTGTTAAAGCCGTCCCCACCAACTCAGATTCACAGTCCTGGAGCTCCGTTGCACTCTGGTAAAATGTTGCCCAATGATTTGGACGCTTCATTAGCAAACTTGGTTGGAAGTAAGTAAAATCAATCATTATTGCTGCCATGTTTTCTTCTCTAGTTACTCCACTTCATGTAATTTGTGTTTCTTCTCTTAGACCTACAGTTTGGGGGCACACCGGCTAAAAAGTGAGTGAGCTAACCCGTAACCAAAAGGTTTTCGGTACATCTCAATAATTAGAGAATCGTTATATAAATATTTATTTCTGTAACTAACTTTTCAAAGTAAAATTCAAATTTGATTAATTTGCAGAGTACCATATTTCAAGTCTGTTTCTTTAACTTTGAATGATTATTGCTTACAGCTAGTGAAAACCTAATATATAGTTATTCAGAAAGGTTGAATTTTATAGAAAGAATTTTTTTTTTATTACAACAATTTGGGCCTACAGACTTTTGAGTCCATGCAGTGCACAGTAAGTACCAGCACTTATTTTCTTGTTTTGTATGAATTACTGCATCAGTGCGGTGTAACATGGAGCGAATCAGCCTGTGGCTCAGTTTTTTGACTAAAGCCCTTCAGCTCTTCTGCATGTTGGGCACCAATGATGGAGGCCATAATATAACATGAAGTCTATTACTGGATGGGTTTGCATTAACTGTAACTCATCAAAATCATCTTGAATAAATATTTGAAACATACTTAATGAATCTATATGATATCTGAGTTTGACTTTTTTAATTGATTAACTTTCCAATGACATTGTGACGTTTTGAAATTCATTTTTTGTATGTAAATTGCTGTTCTGTGTGTGTTTCTGCATCAGGCCAGAGTTCCAGTGGAGCCAGCTGGTGGAGAAGAAACCCACAGGAGGGAGCGGCTGGCAGTCAAAGACGATGTGCACCAACACCAACTGGACTCACGCGACCCATCCCATGGCGCCTGCACCCATGCCCGTCCCTCAGATGGTAACCAGAGCTTTGTTCACTTTCGCTCATTGTTCTCAAATTTCAGCTTGGTGATTTTATCCAAAAATGCTCAGCAAGACAGAACTAGTCAGGCAGTTATTATGTGTTGGTTTCGTTGGTAATATTCAGTTCCAACCATCAATTTCTGCAAAATCAACCAGCATGAATTAGGGAGGACGAATGACATATCTAGATTAGTATGTCTATGCATTCTAAGCTTTGAAAAAAAAGTCAATATAACAGAATTTATAGCAACAGCTGCAGCATATGTTTTGTTTTTCTCCATTTGTAAAAATAGATATGAAATTGTGATACTCTTAAATGACCACACATTTATTTATTGAAAATGGAAAATTATAAGTTGCTTTTTAAAAAAAAAAAGGTTAGCAGTTCTAGCTAATTTTGATTGGACTGAGGACAAAAATAGGTCTTTTGTTTGTAAAGGTTAGAGAGCCCCAATCCAGAGTCTCTAGTTTGGCATTATGATTGTTTTGCATGTTTCCAATGAGCCAAACTGTTAAACTTCTTTATCAAGAACTTTAAATTGCCCCTGGGACTTTTGTTTTTTGCATTTCCATTGCAAAAGAGAACTGTGCACTTACTTAATCAGTGTTAATAAAAAAACATTAGCTAGAGCTAGTATAACTCAGTTTTAACGCTGCAACATTAGTTATTGCTTCTACTTAATTAAACGTGGTTTTATCTTTAGAGACATCAGTACCGCTGCATTGGAAGAGGCAGCAACAGTAAAACAGTAAAATCAGACCAATAAAGCATCAATCTGAAATTCTTAATCGCAGAAGTTACAATCTAAAACATCAATAAGAAGTAGAAACTGCAACCATAATCAATTTTCAAAGATAAAAACTGACTTTCAACAGTTATATGATGATTGATGTCTCTTTCACATCATCTTCACTCTCTGTAAAACTTATAGAGCGTCACACTCTACCAACTTCTGCGAAAAGGTGCAAATGGATTTTTAGATCAATTTCACCAACCCAGATTTAATTTCACACACGTTTCCCAGAGAAAAAGAAACAAAAGAGACGTTAAAGTTACATTTTGAAACAGAGTTATAATTACCCCAAACCCAGAGAAAATATGCAACATTAGCAGATGTTTAATAAATTAAATCAGACATAATGTTACGAAACTCAACTTTTTCTTTTATATTTAAATGATTCAAGTTGTGGCTTATTTTATTTGTGCCTCAGAACATAAATTATTTAAAACAATCTGTCATAAAAGGTTTTTATCCCCAAAGTATTACTTTGCAAAGACTTTACTCCGCCTGCCTCCACAGACATTGAGTCTTTCATTTAAAATCCTCCAACAGAAAAAAAGCAGCTGTAGAGGAGTTTACACTGAGACTATGATGCAAGAAAATTGACTCAATCAAAAATGTTTCAGATTATCCACTCTATTTATTTATTTTTTTCAAATACATGTAGAATCTGCCATAATAAAACTTTAATCTGAATGGACAAAAACGTTTCCACACGGCTAATATTTCTGCTTACGTTTTGTCTTTTAAGGATTATGACACAGGAAAATAAATATTACAGGTACACAGTAAATCTTAAAAATAAATTTTATTTGACTGCATTACTAATATTTCATTTAATGATACACACTGAACAGTCCCAACCATCTGCATACTTGAGTAAGTATTACCACTTTTTCTTAATATAAGTAGCAGAAATTACTTCTCGACAGAGCCTTGAACCTTCAAGGACACCATCACTTATCCATCTTTGGCCTTTGTGCGTCAAGTTATTATCTCCCTGTCTTTTCCATTCAATCTGGTTTCATCTTCATAATTTTTGGACCGGATAGCCTCTTTACTCAAACTGCTCGTTTTGTAAGGAAATGGTTCAGAAAGTCTGAGGCAAGACCTGAATACAAAGTGGAAGTGATTTTATCATGAGTAATGGACAACGGTCTGGTTTCTGCACTTTTGGACATTTTAAGAAGTGACACAAGTTTAGCTTTGAGCACAAGGGCCAGAATTCAACATTTTCTCTTTTTTTCTCTCTAACTCAACAGAATGGGATGATCTATACAGGATATGTAAGTTTAATCAACACTTCACCGTAACATCAACTCCATCTTACTGTTGTTTTCCTTTATTCCTGATATTTATGATGATTTTCTTCAAGTGAAAACATGACATTTAAGATGAGAGTATTACAGAGTCATGGCACACTTTTTTATATATAAAAAAAAAAAAAGTAAATACCTGCTAAATACTAAAGAGCTTCATCAGAAAGCATATTCTACTTTTTATATGAATGTAGAGTTGTAGAACTAATAGCAGCATTGATTTTTTTTATTTTTCCCTCTGTAGGCTCCAGCACCAGTGGCTTTTCCTATGACGACACCCCAAGTGCCTGTGTATGGAATGGTACAGTATAACTGTGAACCTTGCAGAAATAACATGTTCATAAAAAAAAACAAATACTAAAACTCTTGTCAACCCACTTGTTGTCACCTCTGCTTTAACCAGCTCCCTCCTCAGATGAGTCATCAAATGGGAGGCGTTCCCATGATTCCCCCACAGCCTGTCATGTACAACCAGCCTGTCCTGAGACCCACCAATCCCTTTGGACCCATCCCGGGTACACAGGTAACACAGACACAGAAACACCAGTGCAATGATGTAAATGCAACATAATCCACCAACTACTGAGACACAAAGCGGCTGAGACTGCAGAGAAAAAAATTATGTAGGGAGAAGACTTGTCTTGATAATGTCAAAAAATGCTCTGCATATGTTGAGCTACTTTAGAGTCCCTGAAATATAAGCTTGTAGGCAATTTAACATCATCCAAAGCATATCTAGAAATTTCCTCTGACAAAAATTTAAACTCTGGCTCTCATATAAAAAAGAACAAATTTGAAAACATATTTTAGCCTTACAAAGGGCACTGAGTTCAAGTACAATGTTGCAATAACGATGTTGTTTGCAGGTGTTTTAAGGTTTCAAAGGTGCAAGAAATATGCTGTTTTTACAGTTTCAGGCTACATTATGATATAAATGTATCAAAATCATTTCAGTATCATGAAATATACTGTCACAAATCTACCAAATATTAATCTAGATTAGTTTTTTCACTATGTGGAAGCATCCTAACGCATGTAAACACTAGGGGTTCACTAAATAACAATATGAACAATTATTAAATTAATTTACATGTTAAATAAAAGTAATCAGATCATGAATATATGTTGATGTTGTATTCCTTGCTTGTACGACAAAATTTATATTTATTCAAGCTCCTGAAAAACCAAGAACTGTGATGCATTATTATAATGATGCAATAACAGGTGCAGTGCTTATGGGGACTAATGACTAAATGTTTAGAAATGTGTTATGTTACACGTTTTCCTGGCACTGCAGCAAGGAATGTGTTTATCGATATCAATAGTTGCCTGAAAGCCTGATGAGGTGTTTTGTTGGACTGAATTACTCTCATTTCTCCTCTTTGCCTTCTGCAGATGCATTTCATGTAGAGATGATGTTGTAACCATAGCAGCAAAGCTGAAAGAGAAGAGGCAAGAGAAAGATGGAAAAGAAAGAGCTGATGGCAAACACAAATACAGAACCAAATCCAGTGCAGGAGGAAGAAAGAACGGCGAGGGGATTGGAGGACCGGAGCGGAGGATTAATAGAAGATGAAATGCTGATGTCAATTTATTGTCACTTCACCCTCTATTCTCCATGTGGCTACTGATTTGTCTGTCTTTAACCCAGTACAACCATGGAGCATCGGAGCCTCCTCATCAGTTCAGCCCAGCTTATCTTTGTTTGGCCTCTTCTAATGGCAATCACAGCCTATGCTGACATAGCAGAGACTGACAGCTATACGGAGGTTCTTCACCTTCTCCTGAGCCGCCCCTCCTGTTAATAACCAGTATGGGAACTTACCCACATCTCTCCCTATCCAACATCTGAGTCAAACTTGGAGGGCAAACATCTCTTTCTCTGATTCGATCATTTGCTGGCACTTTACTCAATGTGAACTTTTGCCAAGGGTGTGTTTCTGCTTAGATGATTCTAGCATCTTGTTAAGATTGGTTCCTGATTGCTTGTCACCATCATTTGAAATCACAAGTGATTTGAATGCTTGCGGGTGTTAGCTTTTTTTCTACATTTCAGTGAGCAGCATCTTTGATCATTTGTTCTTAAATGCGTAAAACAATGATTTTTTGGGGTATGCCTGTGTGGTTGTAAATGGACGTAGCGCTTTAGAGTTTGAACTTTGTGTGTGTGTGTGTGTAAATTATCTTTTGGTACCTGATGTCATGACTATGTTGCCGGGTGCCAATGTGTTACTGCACTGGAACTAACCGATGAAAGCACTGAGCCAGACCCAGCTATTGCATTTGGATGTAAACAGACCTCTCATACTAACTTTGCTACTTGGGGACTTACTGTACACACTGTTTCCTTCTTTGTTTCCCCTTCTGCAACTGTGCGATATTGTGAAACCTCATTAACTGTCTTTTTTCACACCTTTAGTCTGTTTAGAAGCTTTCTTCAACACTGTAATTTGTTTGTCCATGTTTTCTCTGTATAGAATTATTTTTCATTTTTCCTGCTTGTTTTTTAACCTTCTCTTGTATACCTGTACTGCTCTAATAGTGAAACATAGAAGGGGATTTTCAGTCTAACCAGTCAGAAATTGTTTAATTTTCTCTGTCTCCTAAATTAGTTACATCTTAAGTCTTGTTCACCTGAGAAAAACTGGATTTGGGGTAAGCACTTCAGTCTTTGTGCATCCTTTACCGAGAAGACTTGGGTTCATGAAGTCTTATCGTATACAAACAGGACAGCTTAAGGTCGTTGCGAGAAGTCCAGTGAACACCCAACCATCAGAAAGAGGCCGAGGGTAAAGTCTTCTGATCACAACCCTGCTAACGCCTGCAGTGATGGCGCACAGATCAATCCAGACAGCCCGAGACGAGAAGCCTTAATGAGGCATTAAACGCTAATGTGGATTTTCTGGCAGATCCAAGGTCAAGACAGACACAGTCTGAGGATATATATATATACATATATTTATAGCACAAACCTTCGAAGAAGGAACAATGCTCTGCTGCACAAAAACCTTAAAATCATTGCTGGGATGTACAGTGAAAAGGGGCAATAATCGATTGGGGGTGAAGTCGTTTTCTATTGATTGTGTCTGTTCTATGTACATGTACTTTGTGTGTTTGTGTGCACATGCCTTCGCATAGAGATTAACAGGGTCATGTTCCTCGGTTAGAGATGGAGGGTCTCTAAGCGAGATGGTAGTGTGTACTAACTTAGCATTGAGTGTTCTTGTGACAGTGTCTGAGTCTGTACAACACATCAGCTGTAGGTGGATTGTTCGCCTGCTGAGTACAGTCAAACTGAACTCTTCAGACGGCGGGTTATTTCTAACCAAATCTTCAGAGAAGACCAAAAGTACGTTAGTGTACTGTGATTAAAGGTTAAAAATGAACCGATACCAGGCTCCCTGCACCTAAGACTCTACTACCAGCAGAGACTTGTGTTAGAAATCATCACCAAGCAGGCATATGTTGTGAGGTTTCACCTATTTGACGAGTTCAGCTGTTGTTACACTCCTCCATCATTCTTGTTCCAGTGGTTTGTCCTTCTTCTTCAGCTGAAAGCTTTATTCAGTGAGTTATTCAGCTCCACGACTCAACCCACCCTGGGATCTGACTGTTACCGTGTCCCCACTGTATATAGGTAATGCTGTTCATGTGTTTTTAGCCGTGCTCTCTCTGTGAACGTGATCAAAGCCCCCATTGGATGACTTACTGTATGTTGGACAATTTATTGCTGTATCTGTGTTTGAATGGTTGTATTTTTGAAGGTGTCATCATCCAGGGATGGGCGGGTGGGCTTGGGTCGATGTTTGTGCTCTTTGTGTCCATCTCAAGGTGGAAGAGGGTGGGTGGGAGGGGTCAGGGGTAAACTATCACAACTGGTCAATACCAAGAGTGTCTTCATTGAAAAAAAGAGGACAGGACGGGGTCTGTCCTCTTTGAAACAGGAACATTTTTTGCACCAAAGTCATCATCAAAGCGCAGCTTCTTATCCAAGGTCACTAAGGATGGATGATATCAGAACTCCAAGGATTTGTTGTTTTTTTTTGGTTTGGTTCTTTTATTTTCTAAAGACAAACTAAACTGTCTCTTTTGCATGATTATGTGTCGTCTTTTTATTGGCTTGTGTGCCCGGTAAAAGCATGACCATAGTGTGAACTCACTCTTACCGGTGTGTTTGGAAAATGAACTTGCTCATTGAGACTTCTTTTTTTTAAACTTACCTCTTGACATTCATCATCAGCTGTTTTACGATGTAGGGTCTGTAACTGTTTGAAGGTTGCCTCGCATGGATCAATGCAACTTGCAAGTAACCCATCAAACTTCAAACCCAGTTACCACGACTGCATCTCTAAAACGCCATGGATGTCAATGCCGGTTACCACCTAACTAGCTAGACATTGCAGTCTTGTAAAAATTGCTCTTTATTAAAGCGTTGCTATTTTCAATACGTGTGTTTGAATGCTCGCTCCTTTTTCATATCAAGCCAGCAGTATCTTGGGAGGTTTGTGGTTCAAAGTACTGTAACACGTGTTTGGTCTGGTTCACGTTATGTGGTGTTTCAAAGTGTTTGGGTGTCGTCCTGTCTACCATCAAATACCAAAATCCCAGTCATCTTCCACAATGCAGTGGTTTCCAGAAATGATTCACTGGAAGCTTTCAGTTTGCTTTTAACAATGAAGACAAAGCAAATCAGGAAAATAGCATTAACTATTGAGTTTAACATTGTTTTCCTTCAGCAAAGACTTTTTTAGCTATAGGAAATAACATATCTCTTAAAAGATTGCTGGCCAACTTTTTGGACATTTCAGGGTTTTGTTTTTTTAGCAATTTATCTTGGAGTGCATCTTTACCCTCCTTTACTCTTCAGATAGTTTCAAATTCAAGTCAGGACTTTGACTGGGCCACTCAAAATGATTCGTACTTTCAGTCAGAGGAGACATGTTGGTAAAATTAAGATGACTTTAAAATCTGCAAAGGGTATAGGTAATCTTGGGCATAACTATAGATGAACGAAATCAAATACTAACTAATGAAAACCACACACCAGCCACTTTATTAGGTACAACTTACTAGTAGAATATTGTACACCCTGTGAACATTCAGAACTATCAATTTAACACTTCTTGGCAAAAATATGCCTCATCGTAGCTTCAACTTTTCTGTTCCTAGCTGACAGAA
This sequence comes from Poecilia mexicana, assembly GCF_051168715.1. Lineage (NCBI taxonomy): Eukaryota > Metazoa > Chordata > Actinopteri > Cyprinodontiformes > Poeciliidae > Poecilia > Poecilia mexicana. The sequence continues at coordinate 9,347,925 of NW_028263383.1, read as the reverse complement.
GTCGTCTCCTGCTACTGTGACTCTTTACATTGAAGTTCAGAGATGTATGCCAATGTCCTAACAGGCAGCTATTTGAATTATTTTTGCCTTTCTAACACCTTAAACCAGTCAATCCATTCGTCTCAGACATCACAAAGGCTTTTTTGTGTCCAATCACAACTCATGATGGATATTTTTGTTTTTAACCAAAGAGAGGGTTGTGCATGAAAATTCCAGGCTCAGCACTTCCTGAAATACTCAGGAACTCAACAATTATGCCAAATTCAAAGCCAACTTTGTCCTCTTTTCTTCTTCAACAAATCGCTTCAAATGTCTAGATGCATAAATACATCGAGTTGCTGCCCTGCAATTGACTCGCTTGTTTTGCCAACATTTCATTGAACAAATGTACCTAATAAAGTGGCCATTGCATGTATAAGATCTAGTAATGTTGGATAAACTTATCGTGAAGTCCCTCTACAGATCGTTTCAACTTCAAGTCAGGACTTTGACTGAGCCTCTCAAAATAATTAGTAGCTCCTGTGAAAGGAGCTCAACTAAAGGTGAGCATAATAAAATACCAATCCAATAAAAATACTCTTACACTTTTTTGAGCAATTCATTATTTTTGCCTTGTAAAAAGTTATAAAATGTAATTTTATTAGTATGCAACAGATGACTATACAACCCTAGTTGATAGTATCTCAATAAAAGGAATATTTCTACTTGACAAATACTCTACATGATTCGTTTGAAAGGCAAATAACTTTGGACTTCCCCCATTTGTCTGGCTGCTGGATACCTGACTTGCTTTTATTGGAAACTGCTGCGTTTTCATGTTGCTGAGTAGATTCCCCACTCTGTATCGGTTTTATATGTTAACTTACATGCATAAACTATGTCATCTTCTTACCTCAGCATGCCATTTGTTTATACTGCATTCAATACACTCATTCGGCCCCCTTGTGTCCATTTGTTAGCTGTTCATTGTTGCTGAGTGCATGAAACTCAGCAGTGTCTATGACAAACTCTTCCTTGCAGGGAGTAGGTTCTCGTTTAAATTTCTTCCAGCAATTTTTTTTTTTTAATATTAAAGCGATCAAATTACCATCAGGTTTGCATTGTTTTTTGTTTTTTTTAGTTTGTTTTTTTATCTAAAAGATAGATAAATGGTTTTTTTTGGAAGAAGAAAATTTAATAAAAATATCATCTGATGTTCATCTCCGAGTTATTCCTATCAAAGCACAATCTTTACAAATATACACACAAAAATAATGCAGCTTGGTTGAAATTCATTTATTGATAATGAAACATTTCAAAGAACAAAAAGGACAAAATGTAATTTAAAACAACATGGTAGAATTCGTGTTCATTGTCATTCTTACAAGTTGAAAGTGGCATCAAAAAAATTGTTTTTAGGAGACGGGGAGTCTAGCGTCGAACCAGCAACCGATCCTGAGCCAGGTTATTCAACTCTGAAATGGAGGGCTCTTCATCAAGGCACTTAACCCCAAAGTGGCCGCCGGGTCACATTTATAAAACCTAAAACATCCCAACCCACTGAAATGTCCCAAATCTGGTTCTGGTTGTGATTGCCTGGTATTCTTTAAGTGGCAGGTAGCAGTAAAAACAAAATGGCAGCTGAAAACGGTCAGATTAAATATAAAGGTGGTATAAATGTCCTCAAAGAATTATGTGACTTTTCAAGTCAGAAACAGGAATGTATCGCTCAGTATGCTTGAAGAAATCTAAGCCGGAAAACCAGAGGAGGAAAAAAAAAAAAAAGATTCTCTCCCATTAAAAAAGAAAAGGAAAAAAAAGACAGGGGAAATTATTCCAGGTATCCTGACAAGTTAAAATCCCAAAGACAGGAAAAAAGGAATAGTGAGCATGGACATAGCTGATGCTGTTAAGTCAAAAAATATGTGCTTGTGAGTGTGTTCACGTGTTTCGGGCCGGGGCAGGAGTGTGTGGTCTGAGTGTTTACCTTTAGTGGGGGGACACCCCCATCGTCCACAGCAGTTTCAGGCCTAACGCTGCTGTTTCCCCCATCCCACTCTACAGCTGCGTGCGGCGTACGTCCAGGGCAAGGGCTCAGTTTGGCTCCCTCCCACTCTAGCTGCAATAATCAGCAAGAGGAAGAAGGTGGCTGGAGCAGCAGCAACAACAATGCATGCAACTAACAGTTCACATGGAGAAGGTGGAATAATGTGGAAATGTTGAGTTGCTATGTGTCATTTGAACCTAAAACTGTCAGTTCAGGTGTCCCATGAAAAACGAGATGGATACTGTGAGACGACAGTAAATTAGCATGTTTGGTCTGCTTTTGATGTGTTAAAGAAAAGAAAAAAATCCATTTTGATTTAAGCGGTGAGTTAAGCTGTTATTTAACTGTGATAGGGATTCCAGAAAAAAAACAAATCCTTGTTTTGACTTAAAATAAAAAGGTGTGCTCTGGTGAAAACAGCCAAGAGGAAAAAAATAATCTGCCCTTCACACTGCCGCTGGAGCAATCCAGAAGCAACTCCTACATCACCTCTTCTCCACCCGGCCAACACCCGAATAAAACCACAAGATATAACAGAGGAAATTATCCTACAGCTCTCTCAAAAGACGACTGTAGTCAACAATTTTTGCAATCTCAACTTCAAACCACTACAATACATACGTACCAAAGTGTACATTTCCCTTATAGGTCTGATGTTTTCTAGGGGAACCTGACAACAGGAGAAAAAAAAGGAAAAATAGCTACTAATAGAAAATTTAAATAACTGTTTGCTCAGTGACATTACTCCTGGCTTTTGCAAATTCAAATATGTACACAACAAAAAACAACAGTCTAAAATTATGCGATGACGTAAATGTATTAAATCTATTTTCACTAAAGAATGAAAGTGAATTGTGAATGAAGTCCAAAGAGTCTGATCTAATGCTTTAGTAGCTAAAATACCAGAACCCTATTGTACAAGTAAACGGTCTGGTGAAGAAAAATGGGGAATGAATTGGTCTTTTGATTGGCTGTGCGTTGTGATAGTCAAAATATGCTTGTCTGATTGAATTAAACTGCATGTTAATATCTAAAAATATCTGTGTGTTACAACATACTTCTATTTATGTTGGTTCTGGTCTGCAGTTTGACCAATTTATTATTTAAATGACCCCTGATCAAACTGAAATAACTAAGTGGCTTCTGGTAGATTATTTTTAATGAAGTCATATTACAAACACATTTCCTTAGCAGAATTTTGAAATTTACTTTAAAATAATCAGTTGTCAAGTGCCCCCTTTTGGTGGGCATAAAATGAGGGACAAAGTCAAACAGCCTGTGGCAGACGGCACCATTTTGTGCCCAAAACACTCAAATGATCAAAACTGTGAAGTTACAATATCAGCCAAGGAGCAAAATGAGAAGCTTCCCATTTCTAATTCGTTATCCAAGTTGCAATGAAATTCAATCTCTTTAGTTTTTACAACTACCAAACTTCAGTCTTATATAAGGAAAGTAAGTAAAAACCTTAGGAAAACAAGTTCAAATTAACCAAGCCATTTAAATTTTACTCAATTTTTCATTTTCACAAATCCCTTTTTGATGCTGGGACAGCTGACGGGACCCGACTGATACGCAACCACTTCAAACCAAACAAGTCCTTCTGTGCAACATCAAACCGACAGCGGACTAAGCCAAAAATATTACATCAGCATTTTTTTAAATAAATGCTCATTAAGCAAAACTCAGAAGCTAATTGTCATCAGCCAAATTTTTTTTCATAAAGCTACACGGTGAGCTGTATCACCTTGATTTTCCTCTGTAAAAAAACAAAAACAAAAAGTCAGATTTACCTCTCAAGCCATTTAATTCCTATTATTTGCAGCTAGAAAAACATCAAGCTTTTCATATTCAACACCAATTTTATAATATACGTTCTGACCTGCTGATTCACATTTTTTATTCTAAGATGTACAACAAAAGGAGAAAATTTGTGCTCCAGGGATCTGACAGAGGTAGTAGTTATGAATACAAAAAATAATTCATTACAAACACTAAAGCACAATCCCTAACCATTTTATTTTTATTCAGCTGACTGAGGGCATTAAAGTAGACGCCATTGGTCGATTTATGGACTGTAAATGGGAATTTTAAGTTTTAATGGATTTATAACTGTGGGTGAAAAAAAAAAAGTAACTTCTGATAACTGACCTGTCTGTCACAGGACAAAAACTCCTGACTGACTCTGATTTGGGGTTGATTAACTGGTCGTCTCTACTCAGAAGTATCAACTGCAGCAATCGTTATCTGAATAAACAGAAAAAGAGCGCCTTAAAACTCAGTTAATCCAAGGATTGCTATACACTCTGCAAAGGTTTGGGCTCAGGTCACCCACCACTCACACAACACTAGAACAGTTTTCTGGAATAAAACCCTGACAAGAAATCTTTAGAAACTGTTAGAAAACTGTTTTTGTACAGTCTTGGACTGATATTCAGAGAACATTTGACATTTTATTGATCATTGTTGACCGATTGAATTTTATTTTTATCTTTAGCTTTCCCTGGCAATTTAATAAATGGTTGGGCAAAGTAATTGAGGAAAATGCAACATTCTGGATCCCCTAAGGAAATCACTGAGTAACATTTAAACAAAACAAGTCTGTGGAAAAGAAACTATGAAAAGTATAAAAGGGGCCTTGATCCAGCAACAAGGTAAAAATGCTAAACTTCGTCCTCCAACCTAACCTTGTCCCCGGCAACAGTCAACTAGGAACCAGTTCTGCCACAACATCTAAAAAGAAACTTTGAAAGCTGACCAATACCCCGTTTCAAGTTGCCGAATTATCTCCACGTGTTTAAAGATCTTCTTGCTAACTGGTCATTAATGGGAAAAACATTTAGCCAAGAAAAGGAAACGATGCTTAAGACGCAAAGCACATTCGAAAACAACCTGGCTTCCTGTTCGAGTTTCCTTTTAAACTGTCCCTCATGTAAATACATATACGTGAGCACACACATTGGCAGTGTGTATGGAGTGTGTTGGGGGAGGGGTGGGACTATCGGTAAGGGGGTTCTGGCGTGTGGTAAGGGTAATCGTGACGCTGGGGCGTGGGTTGCCCGTGTGCGGGTGTCTGCTCATACGGTGTGGATGTGGAGTAGTTTGCCGTTGCTGGGTAAGCTCCAGATGAATCATATGCTCCCGATGCACCGTAGCCTCCAGACGTGTCATATCCTGCCGAGGCGTCGTAACTTCCTGAAGAAGCATTGTAATTCCCAGATGAAGTGTCGTAGGTACCCGACGACGCGTCGTAACCTCCTGAAGCGGCGTATGTTCCTGGGGCTGCATAGGCGTCTGTCGAAGCGTAAGTTGGCGGTGCTGAGTAAGTCCCTGGTGGTGCAGGGGTGGTGGTGGGAGGGGCTTGTGTCTGAGCGCTGCCCGGTGGAGGAGGCGGTGGTGGAGGAGGATTGGTGTAAGCGTATTGGAGGTACTGATACTGTTGCTGGTACTGCTGATACTGTTGGTACTGATGCATTTGCTGGTAGTATTCTGAGTATGACCTAGAGAGCAAGTCCAAGTTAAGTAATAAGTCAAAAAAGCAGGGGCAAAAAAAAAACAAAAAAAAAAAACAACAACAACTAAAAGCTCGTCTCTTACAAAATACTGAAAATATTTAATGAACCTTTGGAAAAACTTTTTGGCTTGACCTAGATAATGTAAGATTATTTATTCCCAGTTTAAACATCAAAAACACAATTTCTTACAAAGTATTTTGTCTAGTTTCTAGTACAAATATCTTAGTACACTTGAAATACAACAAACTTACAAGTAGTTTTTCAGGAGCTTGTTTTCAGTTAATAATTCTTTAATATTGATGAAAATAACTAGTTATAAGTGAAATAATCTGCTAGTGGATTACATTTTCCCTTACAATATGGAAACATTTATTGTTCTACCAAACCTGTCACTCAATGACTGCTGGAGGTAACCACCAGCGCTTCTCACAACCCTGTAAGGAAAAACCTGTTAAATAACGGGCGTCTTGTTCCACTGGCAGATTATTTAACTAATAATTAGTAATTTTTCATCAATATTAATAAATTATTGACTTAAAACAAACTATTTATTGCTGACAAGTTACTTGTGCGTTACCTCTGTCTTGTTTCAAGTGTACTACAATATTTGCACTAGAAACTAAATCAAAGCTACTTGATAAGATTTAGTGTTTGCAGTGTACATCATTCCATGTTGTGTCTCCAGTAAAATGTTTTTCCTCACCACATCAATGCGTTAACAGTTATGTGGAAACAGTAAATAATGACTTCAAATAAGATAGAAATTTGATTTTCTTTAAACTCCACTGTAAATGAATGTTACCTAGCAACAGGATCCGCCCCTTCAGACGTAGTGGTGGCAGGTGCTGCTTCTTCAGAGACTCCAGGTGGCGTCGGCAGCAGCGTGCGTCGTTTGGGGCGTATCTGAGCAAATGAACCGGGAACCGGGTCGGGAAGAAGAGGGGCCCGGTTTCCTCTGATTGGACTGCGGTCTCGTTCGTTTTCTGATGTAGCAGCTGCTGCTGCTGCTTTTCTTCCCGCCTGCTGCTCTGCCAGAACCTATAATTCAAATTTAATGAAAAAATATTAATTAGAAAAACTGTTTTTTTTTATTTTTTTAAGAATTTGTATTAGCAAAACATGATTAAATACAAAAGTTAGCTCGCCTTCTGTCCTTCCTGAAAGAACTTGGCTCTTGCTGCTTCGAAGAGCGTTGTGGGATCTGGAACAGCAGGTTGCTCTGCCTCTTCAGCCGCAGGATTGTGATGGGCCAGTTCTTGGTAGACCTGGTCAGCAACGGCTCCATACACCTGGCTGGCAAGAGCACCGTATATCACCCCATCGGCCCCCTTAGAACTAGTAAGGCCTTTGAGAGCAGCGTAGGTGGGGTCAAAGGTTGTTGTGTTGTAAAATGAGTTATGGACACTTTGTTGAACCTGAAAGAAGAAATATAGACCTTATTAAAAAGACATGAAACTCCAATCTGACTTGACTAATTGGTATCAAAATGAAATGGAAGGTGTACAGTTATTTAACTATTAGATTTTATCCATTACTAAAAATGCTGGTTTTATTATTTTAGTTACTTGTATGGGCAGGCCAGCGGCTGCAGCAGCGGCAGCAGCTAGCACAGCTGCTTGACTCTGGTGATGTTCGAGTGACGGAGGAGGACGTGGAAGAAGACCCTCTCTGCCACCTGGAAGCAAGGAGCAAAGACCACAAGTGTGAAAGGTTGTATTTTATTTTTTTAAAAAGAAAGAAAGCAAGCTGGATTCTCCATCTTCAGTTGCAACACCTCCGCCTGCAGATGAATCTCCGCCCCCTGGGATCTGATTGATCAAAGGTTGTGCTTTGGAAAGCTCCACAGCCAGCTGACGGCCCTTGAACATGGTCCCGTTGAGAGCCTCGATAGCTGCCAGGGCTTCCTCCTTCCTCTCCATATGCACGAAGGCGTACCCAACATTTGAGCATAATCTTGCTGCAAAACAAATTTTGCAGCCATCAGCTTACAGGACACAAATGTTTGACTATTTCTGTATTTCTTTTGAGTATTATTAGCCATTCTGGTTTATATACCTTTACCTTTGACTTTATCACAGTCTAAAACTCTTCCAAAGGTTGAGAACAGCCCGTGGAGGTCATCTGCTGAACACGTTGCGCTGATGTTTCCTACAAACACTTTAATGGAGTTAGGCGGACGGGCACGTGACTCTTCAACAACCAGCGGCCTGCCTCTGTACTCTTTGCCATCCAGATGCCGTATGGCCCTGAGGGAGTGAAACCAACATCAGAACTTCAAACACAGGACAAATCAGAGGAGACATCTAGACAAACCAAAACTCACAGTAAAGCAAACATTGATATTGTCTTTGGACAAACTCAACAAAGATTATGTACATTTAAAATGGTTTGTGTATTCTTATTAATAATGTAAGTTATGGTTTAGTAAAATATTTTCTAGGTGGTTCTCTGAAACAATAAAAAATGCCTTTTTCAAAATGAGAAGAATCATCTTACTTATTGTGATCATGGGACCTGCAGTCATTATTAATTGGAATTGAATTGTATCATAATTTAATTTTAACACTTGAGCAAGCTAGTTATAAGCACCCAACCAGGAGAAGTGCTTATACAGAAGCATTTTCTATTTCATTAACAAAACACTCAAAGGATTATACCGCACTAACGCTCCAGGGAATCTGCCCATATTCCACCTTTTAAAATGTCTGACTACAAGTAAAATTGTAAATGCACATTTCTTATTTTAGCAGCTACAAATCTTCCAAATATAATCCAAAATTAAAGCAATTATGGGCAGCTTTGGAACAGTGATGGCTAATTGGGAAGTTATTGGTTCAGTTCTAGTCTCCTCCTTGGTACATTTCCATGTGTCCTTTGGCAAGACATTTAACTCTGAACCAATACTAATTAAAACAATTTAACTCCCTTTCAATTACTAAAGTACCTTAAGGATGTTCATATTTAACACCTTATCCTTAACGTGCTTATTAACAAATTGTAAGTTTTTCAAAATATATTACTGTTTTCGGCTTTGACATCTAACTTCAGTGCCTTTAAACCTGCTGGTTACTGAACTTCAACATAATTCTACAATTTTAGAATTTGCTTCATAACAGTTAACTGGTTTTGGCAAACTACAACTAATTCATTTTCACTTGCTTTGATGTTTCCAGAGTCAAGGGGTTTGTAGGATAATCACAGCATAACACAACAAAACTGAATTAAAGCATATATTTAAGAATTAAATGTAGATCAATGCCAGAAAAGGGTTTTCACGGACTATAATTGAGATCATTCACAGTTTCCTACCTAAAATTATTTGATCTGTAATTAAAATATTTTTTAAAATTTACATTTAAACCAAGGTGGAAGAAACTTGATGGCCTTTCCGCACTTTTAACAGTCTATTACAATCTCGGCAAGTCAAAAACACCAATCTATTTCTGGCTACAAATAAACATCATGGACAGTTACATACCTGTCTGCTGCGCCCTCCCCTTTCAGGGTCACGAACGCATACTGTCTGAGCAAAGAACATGTGTCGATTTCTCCATAAGGAGCGAAAAGCTTATTTAGTTCATCTTGAGTAGCATCTAAAGGAAGGTTTCCCACAAACAGCTTCACGTTCTCACCGCTCATCTCTGTATCAACCAGACATCTGGAAAAGAACAACAGCATTTATTGGTACAAGACGTTAGGTTAGATATTCCCCGCCGAACGTTAGCTACCCATTTGCTAACTTCCCGCAACTCTCCAGAAATATAATGTAATAGCACAATTGTAACATACTGGTTTTTTTAACCTTTCAACATGAGTTATGGTACAAAAGGAGTCCGAATATTTACAAAGATGTGGCTTTCTGGCAGGCGTGTTATAAGCTAAGCTAATATCACCGTTAACTTTAGCAGTGAAAATTGGTTTAGGAAAGTAATAAGCATACCATAAGACAAATAAACTAAATAAAAGGAGACATAAATGAAGATTAATGAAAACAAAACGACGTTTTTGTGGCAAAAAATACAACCAACAGTTAATTAAAACTCCTGGCCATTTTGTTTAACGCTAGCGTAAATGATGCAGCGTTAGCCGTGGAAGCTAAAGCTAACAGTGATGTTATATGAATGAATTTGCAACCGTATGTTTCGACTAAATACATTTTGCTTAAAACACATACAAGCAAGCATACCGAATAAATGTTTGTTTTTTTCTGTGTTTAACTCAAAGACCAGACAAACGTTTAAGCCTAAATGGTGCACAGATAGCTTACCCAACGCGGTCGTAAGCTGATGTGGTTCAGACGTCACATCCGGCTACGCTGTTCTAGTAAAAAAAAGAAAAGAAGTAGCACTGCCATGAAAAGCAGATTTTGGGTAGTTTTAATAACTAATAATACGATTCTTTGTTTATTTGAAGAAAAATTTGTCAGCGGATACAAACAAAACGTCACAAAAACGTGTTCAGCTGTAACCTATATTAAAATTAAATTGCATTATGTTTTGAAATTATTCTATTTTGAGCTTTTCGACAGCAGGAGGCGCTATTTTACCAAATTATTCCAGGCGAAGTCATCCACAATCAATGAATGTTGTGAGACCCATTGCTTTTCCGATCAGTAGTGCGCGGTCTTATTTTCTTTCTTTATTCTATTCATTTTTTACAAGACCGTATGAGGAGATTTGTTTCCAGGTGACATCCTCCTCCTTCCAGGTGAGCTGGAAGGTGGAGCCACACACTCTTGTGGATCTGTAGACGCACGTCATGACAGGCCGGAGTGGAAGGAGCAGTGAACTTTTCTTGGTTGTAAACTTGGAGACGGAAGAACATGGAGCACGCCACGATAAACTGGAACCCGAGAGGATAGAAAACAGGAGCTGAGCGGAGAGGTACATAGACATAAAAACATCTGGTAATCTTAATATTTGAACTGCAGACTTAAATGGCAAGATTAGAGCTTGAGGAAAAGATAGAGTTTGAGGAGACAAAGTGGAAGTTTTAGGAATGCATGCTGCGCAGTCAGCATGATGTTGGCCTTCATGCTGTCGGTAGCGTTTCTGCATAATAGAAATAAAGATGTTGATGTTTGACACAAAGTTTTATTATTAAATATGATGTGATGTCAGAGTTTTCTGTCTGTTTAGGCTTTGACTTGAATTGCCATTTCATTAATCTCTCTCTCTCTCTCTCTCTCTTTCTCTCTCTCTCTCTCTCTCTCTCTCTCAGAGCTGCTCAAGTTGACCAAGTCTGGACTTGCAGTTCAAATCCACAGATTTTCTTTGCAGGTGTGGAGCAGACTCACCCATCTTATTGACTAAGGCATAATCAACACTGATAATATAATGGGACTGCCTGATCATTACTGGTACAGCTAATAACAGTGCAGTTACTGATGTGTGTGTTTTCAGATGGCACAGCAGGAGGAGCCTCTGTATGATTTCCCAGAGCCCACCCAGCCATCAAAGTGTAAACTCCTGGGGGTTCAAAGAGGAAGGGGTTCCCTGAGAAGCATCAGCGTGTTGGACCGTCTCCTGCTTACCGTTCCTGTCTGGCTACAGCTGTCCATCAACCCCGCAAACGCGCTGCACATTCTGCAGAGGGAACCTCCTGGGGTCTGACGTCTGACACAAATCTATGCAGCATGCTTTCTTGTTATGCACACACAGCGTTGTAAATAAGTATTTGGCAACTCTCAGATTTCTCCTGATTTTGCTTTTTTGTCACACTTACATTTTTTTTTAAGCATGTGTGGCTTGTTTAAACTATCCGTGACCCAAGTGTGCTTGAGTCCAAGGTAACAAATTAATGACCAGATAATGTTCTTAAGGATTTTCTGACTGAGAGCAGAATTCAAAGCTCCATCAATTAGGACAAGCTTTCTAAGTCCTAAAACAGAAAGCAGACCCAGAACATCACACTACCGCCATGTTTGACTGCCGGTAGAATCGTTTTTCCTTAAATGAATTTTACTTTTGTATTGTTACTGGAGATCATTAAGATATTTTCTGGTCTTTTTTCATCTTGAACCATGGACGCTGGTTTTTGTCCAGTCTGTGTCTTGTTGTTGAATCATGATCAATGACCTAGATTAGATTAGAAATTTGAAACCTCTTCCTGACTGATAAATGTCAATGACTTTGTCTTAAATAGGAATAAATCTGTAAGGGGAAAAATATTTTTTCACTGACTATACACTTTTAATTCGTGTCTTTTCATCATGCTGTCTCTTGCATTCAGTATTAAGTTTTGTTATCTTACAGACGTTCCTGGTAAGAAAGTCCCGCACATCCCAAAAGAACGTGCTCTGTGTTCGTTTGGCAGATGACAGTGTGCCGTCGTTTGTTCAGGAGTTTGGCATCAGGGAAGAGCAGTGCAGTAAGAACATTATTCCACCTCTAACCCCATGTTTTTGTCAGTCTTGTCTCACAAAAATAACTATTTCAGAAATCGTCATATGCTTGTTATATGGAAACTATTTTTAACCACTGTGACACATTTTTGTACTTTTTTATCAACAGCTCTGTCTCTGGAGAGTTCGGCCATCAGCTTTCCAGATCTCCCTCGACTAATTTCCTTTTACTGTGTCAGCAGGTAAAAAAGGGAAACTTAGTGCCCCTTTGTAGTTTTGTTTCAGTCAATTTCTTCTTCCAATCTATATTCCATCTTTAATCATTAAGTATTTAATGATTATAATCGGATGTTGCATTTGCATTTCAGAGATGTGCTGCCTTTTCCTCTGGAGCTTCCTGAAGCCATTGCAAAGGCGTCATCACACAAGGAGCTCGAGTCCATCTCCCACATGGGAATTGGTGAGGGAATTACCCGTTTCCTCACAGCAGCTATTGCAACCTACTATTTAACTGTCTGAAGCTTTGAAGAAGGGATTTAATTACATAATTCATTCACAGACAGTGGGTTTTGAAATTGCACACACCCCTATTAAAGTGCTAAATTGTTGCAATGGAAAATATTTGACAACAAAAAAGTTTAAAAGTTAACACATGGTTAACAGTTAGCTAAAAATTAAGATATATTAAAGGAAAAAAAATACATATCAAATAAAATAGGGGTGTGTACACTTTTGAGAGCTACTGTATTCAAAGCTATATAATAACATTCCAATTCTTTTCTAGAATTCTGGCGTTCCCATCTGAATGTCCGTGGACCACGGGAGCCTCCTAAGCCCAGAAAAGAGGAGAAACCAGATGTTGCACCATCGGCTCCACCTGTTGTTCTGCAGACTTACTGTGCAGGGGAGCCAGACTGTGTTCTCCAACCAGATGCAGAGAACCGGCTCAGTGCAGCTGAACCCCACTCAAACGGCACTAAATCTGATTCAAATCCGACTCTGTTCCAGGAGTTTTGTCCGATCACAACGCGGAGCCCCAAAGAACTGAACTGCGGCTCCGGTCAGGGCGCCCTCTGCTTCATCAACCCTCTTTTCTTGCAGTCGCAGAATGCTTTCTCCAGAAGGCGCATGTTCAAACGCAGCTTAAAGATTCGAGTTTCCACAGAGACGTCAAGCTCGCTCTCCCCTCCGCTCGCTCCGCCGCCTCCTCCACCCCTTATGCCTAAAACCAAAGGGAGATGTAAAGATTTAAGAGGAGGGGGAGTGAAACCCAGCGGAGGAACACTCCAGGTTGAACAGCCTCCATCAGTAGATCTTTATGTCTGGCCAGAGATACAGGAAGAAGGCCAAGCAGAGAGCGAGATGGGTCACACTGAAGCCGACATCAAACAGGAAATGGCTTTAGCTGAACTACCAGCCATAATGGAGCATCTTTTAGATGATTACATGCAGCCTTGTTCTGCGGTCAGTGCCCACTCTCCCTCGCTTTCTCCTTACCAGTCGCCATCAGTTTCTCCAAGAGCCCCCCCTCTTTTCCCCAAAACTTGTCATTCCCGCTCTCCTCGCTACTCTCCCAGTTCTTCCCCATCCTTCTCACCTTATCAGTCCCCGTCTGTATCCCCCAAAATGCCTCTCTCTCTCTCCCCATACGACTCGCCCAGCATTTCTCCATCCCTCTCCCCTGTAACCTCTATGAGCTCCTCTTCGCTGTCAGAACAAGTCTGCTGTGCAGAGGCTGCTCCTTCAGGACCAGATGAGCAGACATCAGTGCAGGAGGCTGAGGATGAAGCAGCACACACGGGTAGGGATAAAGACGATGATGGACAGGCAAAGGATTCGGATGAAAAGAAGGAGAAAGAGGAGAACAATATGGATGTAAAGAACGCTGAAGCAGAAATCTTCAGTTCTGAAAGTAATCTTGAAGAAGCAGCAGAAACTCCACCTCCGTTACCCCATAAACAGGACACACTTAAACAAAGTGATGAGCAAGCACCTTAGACTGTTGATTCATTTCAAAAATAGTTAATGTTTTAAACATTTTTCAAGAATGAGCAGAGATATCTTATAGGAATAATTAATATTTGAATGACATGTTTCTTAAAACGTGGTTTATGTGGTCTTCCTTTTCAATTAGCCATTTTTAAAATTTAACTCAGCTAAAATTAGTGACAACAGTTGAAATGTTTGCAGAACAAACCCCTCCATACCAATCGCTTTCAATCTGCAAATATAGATTCTTGTTCTTGCAAGTTGTAAATAAATCATTCTCAACTAAATATGCTGCTTATTTTTATTTTATGTAATTAAAATATTAATACAGTAGCACATTTTGATCTATTAAAAATAAATCCATGAACATCATGGCTTTTGTAAATTTCAAGAAATGATAGGAGATAACTAATATATACTAAAATAATTGTTAAAATACAAAATTCATTTTATTATGGGATCAAATGGGAATTAATAAATAAATAATAAACTATGAATGAAAAAAAACATCATGCATCACCTGGTATTTATTTATCTTCAATTTTGACATGTAATGTAATGATGTTGTTCTGATATCTTTCCACTTCATTAACTGCTAAACATATTTTAATGGGAGTATAAAAATATGATAAAAGATCATTTGTCCAGTAGTTTATGTACTAGAGTATATTATAAGGCCATTGCACAGGAGTAATAAGCAGTCAGAAACAAGAAACATTTTTCCTCAATGCACTGAACAATATTGGTAAATTGTAAAATATGTAGCAAAGTAATATAGTTTCACTTAATATGTTGTTTTATTTTTTTGTTTGGTTCACAACGATTTTAAAATATAAACACAAAGACATAAAAAACCCAAATGTACATTTTTGTGCTTAGTCATTTGTTTCTAATTAACGTTATGACTGGACTAAAAAAATGTTTTATTATTGTGAAACTTGCAGACTAGGATTACCTACCTTTGAACTTTTCTAAAACTTGTAAAAATAAACAAAAAAGTCAAACAGATTTATTTTATTTTTAGCCACAAATTAACCGTCAAAATCAGTTTAGGTACAGAATGACAAATGTCATGACAGAAAAAAACTTCATGTAAGAATCTATTTCATTTCCAGGTTCCATTTTTTCTAATACTTCTTATTACAAAATGTGTTCCAAGTGGCTTTTACAAAGAGATCTGTTGCATTACAAATCAGTTCACTTATACTCGCCTAAATTTGAACAAGCACATTTCAACAATCCAACATAATGTGAACAAAACAGCAACTTGTGCACATCTTATGGCTTATTGATTTTAAGAATTTTCTTTTCACTGCCTCATTTAGACCTTCTCAGGACATAAAAACAGACTTCCATAGTTATTTTTAAACCTGTGGAGCCAATGATTCATCAACACCAGTAACAGGCGTCAGTTTTGTTCAGATCCAAAAGGACGGCTTCCAGCTGCTCCGCGTCGTCTTGGAAGCGCTCGGTGAAGGAGCGAATCAGACCTGCAGCACTGCTTTCATATTCCACCAGCTCCACGTTCTCCCCTGGAAGCAGCACAGAGCGACACAAGTTGAACAGCAGAAAATAATAATTACCAGGATTTGGCAGCACTACAACCATAATTTATTCACAACTTAAATTTTATGTTTGTCTTTATAACACTGGTTGTAATAATCCATTTTTAGCTTCTGGTAGCCATTTCATTTACCTCCTGTCTGATTCATGTGTCTGTCACCAAACTCCAGCTTATTGCCACTGATCCTGGTGTTTGCCTGAACAAACATTTTGCGAGCTTCTTTGCGAAGCAGCACGGTCTCACGCAGACGCAGGAAGTTGTGAGCGCCGGTGTCGCTGACAGTGGAGTAACCTTCGTAGAGAGCTCTGCCTCCTTCCACATCAGCGGTTGACTTAAACACCTGAAAATAAGTGGGATCAGATTAGACATTCGTTGGCTTTAGATTTCAACAGGACAATTAAAGCAGAAATGATCAACAGCAGTACTTGAGAAATCATATGCTTGTAGTTTAGCTAAGACAATATATGTAAAAGTCAGACAAACTTCACAGACTTTAGTACTTTTGCACATTAATTTGAACATTTTAAGAATTTATGCACTTTTCTAAATAATGATGCATACAGGAAAAACTAAACCTGTTAAAAATGCAAACACAAAAGACACAGCCTTGGAAAAGTACTACTACCCCATAAACCTTTACATGTTTAGTCACATTACACATCACAAACTTCAATGTGTTTTGGTGGGATTTTAAGTGATAAACCAGTGGCACATAACTGTTAAGTGACAAAAATGATACTTTGTTCTCCAATTTTTTTGTAAATAATCTGCATTTGTATTCTTTTACTCCCACAGTCCAAAAATAAAATAAATCATAACAAATTCCCTTCAGAAGGCACATAAATAGGAAATATGTCAACATATAATTTATTGTCAAAACAAATCAACTGTTGAATGTTTTGAAGAACATTAGTAAAAAAAACAAAAAAAAACACCATATAGGCCAGGGAGAAAGATATGGAGAAGATTAAAGGAGCATGAGGTTTTAAAATGATATTCCAACATTAGAACACCTTAGGACTGGAACAATTAATTGGATTAATCAATTGTTAAACATAATTGACAACTGGTTTAGTAATTGATTGTTAAATAGTTTATAGATTAAAAAAGCCATTTGGTAAAAGAACAACATAGTCACAGCAGTAATTAAGCCAAAGAATATTTACATTTTGCATTGAAGATGAAAAACCTTCTTTGTCTACAAATAAGTTCTACTCAGAAGCTGCACAAAGACCCAAAACTCACAACCACAGCAACAATGTATTGTTTTAAAATGCCTCATTTTTCAGGTGTTTATATTCCAAAAACAATAATTTTATATTATATTTCTATAACATATAATCCAAAATAAACACTCTCTTCTTTGTGTTTATAATTTTATAAAATATCAAGAAGTTCAGATGTAATTAGTTATTCGCACACTCCAACTGATGAATTTGCTCGTTAATTTCCTACAAACTTATAAAAAAATGAATGATAAACAGTGTATAATCAAGCTGCTGTGCATTTCCCATGAACTGGATGTACCTGCAGTTTACAGAGGAACCTGTGGATGGCGTCCTTGCCCACGGTGCTGATCTTGCTCCGGTCCAGAGTGATCCGTGCGTCGGGTTTGCCGTCCTGCCCCTCCACCTCCTCCAAGCCCACCAGACCTTCCCCTGCCTCCAGCAGCACACGCAGGATCACGAAGCGGGCCTGCATGTGAGCCTGACGCAGACAGACACAAAGTAACCGACTGGACCCCTCTTCTGACAGTGATGTAAGCACACAGTCCAACTTCACATAAACAAAGTGTAAAGCATCACAGCCACTGCAAACTAATGATGGGAAAGCCGTGGTAAATGGTGTGTAAGATGACTTTTCATGTAAACACCAGATATCTGTGTGACTGAAAGTCCAGCTACGCCTCAGGTGGATGGATTACCTGTCTCCAGCTCTTGCTCTCAGGCGTGTAGAACTCCAGACCCAGCAGCCCAGCTCTGACCATGCTCAGCCAGTTGATGTACACCACATCCTCAGCCTCCTGAGCCTCATGGCCAAAAATACTGGGACACACACACACACACACACACCCCCCCCCACACACACACACACACACACACACACCCCCCCCCCACACACACACACACACACGTAACTTTTTACATACCGGGTTCTTTCAGCCATAGATGGAGATGAACCAAAATAAAGCTGATCTTAAGGGTACAGATAAAGATATAACTTCTTTTCATCAGAAAAATACCCTTACAACAACAACAACAAAAAAAAGATGACTAAATATGCAACTTTTAGAGTTTTTTTTTTGTTTCTTTTCCATCTACAGCTGGATCTGTGGTGTAACAGAGGCACAAAACACTGAAAAATTTCACAGTTCAATATTTTCAATAGATACATATAAGGTATATTTAATATAAAATGGTAATACAACAGTACAAAGCATACCTCAGCACTTGCTTGTTCAGGCACAGATAGAGGCCAACACATTCAGCTCTGCATTCTTCATAGGAAGACGCAATCGTGGAGAATTTACTGTCCCACGTCTCGCTGCCCCGATACCAACTGGACACCTGCAAGGTAGTGAGGCATCTTTAGTGTTTAAAGCCCAGAACATAGAGTGAGTAATGAATGATAACTGCACAGTCAAAGCTCACCTTTTCCCCTGTCTCTGGGTTAACCACGTTACTCTGGTCGAAGTTGAACTTCCCACGGTCATCCTTAGGAAACAGGTCAACAAATTTTCATTGCTTACACATTAATTTTTCTCATTAAAACAATTAGAGAGGAATAATCTGAGGGTAAAATAAACAGTTTAGCTGACCTGGACAAACAGCTTGCCACTTCCATGACCCAGGAGCTCATGGAGACCAACCTGCACCTCAAAGGATGGACCCTTCCATTTGATGAACAAATCCTGAGGTAGAAAACAGCATGTAGCATGCAATCAGACACTTATGGTCATCCATAAGGAGACACTGTGTGAGAGCATGAGGAGGCTGCTACCTTGTCCTTCTCTTCAAGGAATGTGAGTTTTTCCTTCTGTGTGGCGTAGGCCACCGCCAGCACATTCCCAAGAGACACGTTTTTAAAGCCTTCCGATTGCCTGATGTCATCATCTTTATGCAGAAAAACAAACAGATAGGTTTAATGTTTTTTTTTTTAATCTGGCAAACAGAACCCAGAATAAGTTGGACTCTGTGCACTTACAGTTTGGGATGTTAATCCCGGCTGGAATTCCACTGCCGGCAAACGTGAGAACATCCAGGGAAGTGAAGTCGGGTTTAAGGAAGGTGTCCTTCTCAAACTGCTGGGGCCAGGGCAGCTCAGGAAGCAGGACTTCTGCTGAGCTCACCAGCCTGGCAAAACGCTCGCTCATCGCCTTGTTCACAACGGCCACAAATCCTACAAACACGGTCAAAGTTAGAAAAGCACACACATTTGTTTAAACTGTAAATATTTCACACACATCCAGAGTCTTTTGGCTTTCTATTAGGTCCACAAAGCATAAGACCAACAAATAAATCAATCCAAAGCCAGGGGAGATTTATGAGCGTTAAAAAGTTAGTCCCTCTAAAGCACATGTGTCAAACACAAGGCCCGTGGGCCACATGTGGCCCGCCATGTCATTTTATGTGGCCCCCACAGCATTTTATAGGCCAACATTGACTTAAAATAGGTTTTGAGCACGAATTGACTACAAACTACATCTCCCATAAAGCATTCCGATTGTTACCAGCCAACATTACGGCTTCTCGCCACTAGAGAGCAGCAGAGTCACCTCAAGCTGCTTATTGATTTTCCCAGCGAATAAAACTGAGACATCGACAAGCTAACATCAAAACGTCCAAGAAAAGAAAAATCGATTTACAAGACTGTGAATGAAGATGTGTGTGAGTTGGTGTCAGGGCGGCAGGTCGCGCTAGATGTTATCTTGACTGACAACATAAAAAAAAATCGGTCCTGTACTATTTTATCCGTGAAATTACAATCATATTAACATCGACTATTTAGTCGCATTTTATGCGGTTTAGTTAATATTCACCGTGAATCCAGATCCCATCACAGATTAAGCAGATAAATGCATCTACATTTTTCTCGTAGTGACAAAAACCACTGACTGTTGCCCAAATAACTTTTAATAAATTAAATTAAGCGACTTCACTTAAATTAGCATCACTTCACCCGCTGGGGTCTGAACGCACTTCCTCCTGGTTCCCATCTGCAGAAAAATCTGCGCTAATTCATCAGTCAGTTGGATCTGTCTGATCCAAACAGATCAACTGTGTGAGTGTTTTACCCTGTGCGGTCCGGTGTGCGCTTTTACCAGGATTATTTATTTATTTATTTATTTTGCGTGGTTTCGCTTCTCCGAAACAGACAGATGTTACGTCTGCAGCTCCTCCAGACCTCCGCTCTCCTGGGTAACGTGCACCAAGAAGGCTCCATTTGTTAAATCCGCTGGATGAGTTTCTCCCAGCGGTTTCTAAGTCTTCGCAGCGGCGGAGCCTCGTCCGCAGTGGTTGAGCTGCGGACTGCGCATGTTACAGTCTAATTAACTTTTGCATGGTCATTTATTTCCTCAAGATAAACTGCTGGCTCCTCAAATGGATTAACACAACGTTGCATTCTCTTTAGTTTTCTCTGATCTGTAATGGAGACTTGAATTTCAACCAAAGGTTTATAATGCGCTTCCTAACCATTTTTTATTTGTAAGTATTGATTTTATTTTTTAGCCAAGCCTCTGTCTCTGCTAATGACATCTTCAATACATTTTTTGATCCCAGGCCTAGTTTATGGACTGAACAGAAAGAAACAGTTACCATTATACATTTTGAACTGTTGATTTTATTTTTGAACCTTTTTTTTTTAATTGTAAAATGTTGATTTTATTTTTGAACAATTTTTTTAATTGTAAAGTGTTGATGTTATTATTGAAACCTTATTTCTTTTGAAGTGTTGATTTTATTTTTGAACCCTTATTTTAATTGTAAAGTGTTGATTTTATTTTTGAACCATTTTTTTAATTGTAAAGTGTTGATGTTATTTTTGAACCCTTATTTATTTTGAAGTGTTGATTTTATTTTTGAACCCTTATTTTAATTGTAAAGTGTTGATTTTATTTTTGAACCATTTTTTTAATTGTAAAGTGTTGATGTTATTTTTGAACCCTTATTTATTTTGAAGTGTTGATTGTCTGAAAGACCTTGCACATAAATTGCCCCATATGGGATTTGAACCAACAACCTCAGCATTACCAGCATGGTGCTCTAACCTGCTGAGCTACCTCACCTACCTTACAAACTGTTGAGTTTCCATGGATTTAAGAAGAACTTACATGATCTTACCACAATGGAGATTTGATAAAAGTGCTTATATTCCAATGTTTTTCAAAACAACATACATAATATTTTATTTTCCAGAGATTGTATTTTGAAGTGTTGATTTTATTTTTGAACCATTTTTAATTTTCAAGTGATTGTATTTCAGAGATATTTTTTTATTTAATGTCTTAATTTTATTTTTGAACCATCTTTTATTTGTAAGTATTGATTTTATTTTTTAGCCATTTAACCAATTCTCTGTAGAACCATTTGTCTCTGCTAATGATATCTTTAATACATTTTTTGGATCCCAGGCTTAGTTTATGGACTGTAATGTGAAATTGGGCACAATTATAAGTCTGACAGTTTGTTCACCAAGTTACTCTCTGAGAGGATCTGTGGTAGAAGTATTTGACATTGTTCCATGCCCATCGTTGACATTAGTCTCTAACAAAATTTGGATCATCTACCAGGAACACTCCAAAGAGCATGAGTTTCTGTAGTGTAGTGGTCATCACGTTGGCTTTACACGCAAAAGGTTTCTGGTTCGAAACCAGACAGAAACAGATTTTGCATGTTCTATTCATCACAGGTGTTTACTGAAGACCAACTAGGGTTCTGTGGTGTCATGGTCTGTACTCAGAATCCAGGCATCTGAGTGCAAACCTCAGCTGAAATTTTCATGCGTTGCATCTCACATCATCAACTTTGGAACCTCAAACTGAAACAAAGCGGAGAAGTTCAGTTCCTGTAGTGTAGAGGTTATCATGTTTGCTTTACACGCAAAAGGTCTCTGGTTCGAAACCAGACAGAAACAGTTTTTGTAGGTTATGCATCTCTTGGGGTGCAGTGAGACAACAAGAGCCTTCCTCTTTGGTGATGGTTCATTTGCCAATCGACTTCAATGTAGGCTTCTTTGAAATCAAAGCTACTTTACTTCAATTACCAATTGGCAGTTCTATGGCGTAATGCTCAAGGCCCGCAGGCCACATGTGGCCCCCCAGCATTTTATAGGCCGATGATTGACTTAAAATAGGTTTTGAGCACGAATTGACTACAAACTACATTTCAACCAAAGGTTTGTAAAGTGCTTCCTAACCAGACGCTCCAAAGCGTCCGGTCCATAACTCTTCAACACGCTGTCAGCTCCCGGTCAGAAAGACGCATTTAGTTCAGAGACCATGAGATGATATTCAGAAAGGATTTTTTTAATTAAGTGATTTCAGTTGCCTCTGAGACTAAATCTTTGCATAAAGTCTATAATGTCTGCCCATGTGACTTGTTTTTATTATTTGTTTGCTCACCTTTAAACACTGATTTAAATATTGTAATTTTTAAACTGAGCAGTGATTTTACATCCATGGAAACTCAAATGTAATATTTAAAACTTCAATACATAAAATCAGTTATTTAACAATATGAGGTGGTTAATTTATTTTTAACATTGTATTTTTATACATTTATGCTAGAGGTGCCCAAGTCTAGTTTTCCAGAGCTACCATCTGCAACTTTAGATGCATTCCTTCTCTAACACACCTGGACCATTGACTCATTATAAGCCTCTACAGAACTGAATGAGGGAAGTCAGCCTTCTGTCTGGGGTGTGTTTTAGCAGGGATGCACTCCTGATTTTTCACTGTCAATGTGGCCCGTTGAGGGTGGCCAATATGCTGAAGTGGCCCTCGGTGAAATTGAGTTTGACACCCCTGCTCTAAGGTCTGCCTAACTTATTGTTTCAATGTTTTCTAATTTCTACAAGTTTTATTCTCAATTGACAGCCAGTAATTAGCAAATATGACCAATACAGTTTTGACAATAACCTGCTGGAGAATATAAAATGGCAGTTCTCTTATGACATGGGAAAATATTTAAAACATAAACCTTTTTTAGGTTAATAGGCTGGACAATAAATCAATAAACACCTGATCAATAACAATAGATGATAGGTCTTATATTCAATAATTTCACTCCACTCTGATCCAGAACCGGACAGCATTCTGGGTAATTTAGGCAGAGGAAAGGCATGAATTTACTCACTCACTCTTTGGTAACCTAGCAACAACCTATTAATTAACGTGGTTACCTAGCAACAGCTTGCTGAGTAGCTTGCAGCAACAGTTTAAAAAGTTTTGCCACCATGCTTCATAACTGCTTAAAAATAAAAAAAACAACGTTGTGGAGTGAAAACTGTGGATCAAACAGGAAAGGTCACGCTACCAGTTTGGCAGTATTTAAGATACTTAATTATCAATAATCGACTAATATGAAACGCTTATATTGTGATAAATTTTCCAGCCATGTCGTCCAGCCCTAATTAATAGTTTAATAAACTCTAAAAACAACACAAACCGTCACAAAGAGATTGCATCAGTGGATTATAAGGTGACTGAGCTTCCTCTGCAGTCGGACGTTTATTGTTTGTTTGTTTAGGATGATAGCAGGCTTCCTGCTACTATAAAATTCCCCCACCAATCAGAATAAGCTCTTCATGGTGTGTGGCATTTTTACTTGCTGTAAGATAGCACAGCTAAATCAGTAAGCAGCAGAAAACAGCCTTCAAGGTGTTTTAAAACTGTGCTGATTTGCTTTTTGATTGTCTATTTATTCTGCAGTATCTCTGTCATCTTTTCAGTTACCTTCAAACTCTCCTCGGGAGCCAAAAGGGTCTCTGTAGCTCTCTATGAAACCTATATAGCTGAGAAAGTGAAAGAAAAAAAGCAGCAAAGGAGAGGGATAAAAGTTTAAGAGATCAATAAAGTAGCACTGACTGTAGACAGAGCAAAGGTCGATGTTTGAAGTGAACGGCCATTAAAAAAAAACAGAACTGTTTAAACAAGATTTATGAGGAGGTAAATCTTAACGAAAGTAAAAACCGTCATAGTTATTTGTACACAACTTGGAGGTTACAGATAATACAAATTTAATCTAAAACATGTGGTATAATTTGTAGGAAGGTTAGGTTGTGACTACTGAAGCAGTGCTGCATTTCACCTCTCAACAATCGGCCCTTTGTCCTTGATCCAAAACCGGGAGCCTTCTTTGTGGGCTTCAATAGAACCAAATTCAAAACTGCGCCGGTACTCTTCCAGCATCTTCTTCTGGTTGTCATTAGCAGCATACGCCTGTTTAACATTAATACATAAAAGCAGAATGAATAAAGTTGAAAGGAAAAACACAACTTCTCTGCATGTTTAAATTGGAAACGTTCACCGACTTGGACTCTGATCCATCAGTTCTTTAAATCCTAAAACAACATTGATGCTAAGGCCGCTTATGATTTGGCTTTTCATAAGCCCTTCATCATCAATATGTTTGAGTAAAATTTGAACTGTATTTATAAACTAAATCTATCTAATCTAAATTCCTACATCTAAAACGATTTTGTTTTTATTGCTGCAAAAGACCCAAAAAAAGAAAAGAAAAGCAGTGAAATTGTGTCCCACCGTTTCTTCTCATCTCACCTGGGCTTCTTGGAGATAATGGCAGACTTTTTCCATGAGAGGACTGTAGTCTCCCCTCTTAACAATGAACTCTTTGTCCTCAAAGGTGAAGCTGCCGCAGGACGACCCAGCCTCCCCATCCACTGCACAGTCTGTCAAATAATGAAGGGCATTTAATGTTCAACCTCTTCATTTCACTTATGTCATTCACTATATTTCATCCAATTTGTATTACTAACTATAATGTCAGATTGCAGGTCGACAGTCTGATTGATGGTAATATTTATTAAAAGAGTTATTTTTCACCAGTTCTGACCTTTTTGAACAGCTGAAGCCAAGCGAACCTCATAGCAGGGTTTTCCTCCATTTTCCCTCTTGAACAGACGTGTGTTGTAAGCAGAGAGTTTCTGGAAACAGACAAGAATAAACGATAACATAAAGAAGTGAATATTATCTACATCAATTAATCCACATAATCGATATCATAGGAAAAGACAGAAAAGAGATATTTGCAGCCTGTTGTAACTGTACATGATTGAACCGTGAACGACTTTTGAGCAAGAGATATTTGTCGAAAAAAATCCCCCTATGTTCCAAAACAGTGACTATTGCATTATCAGTGTGTACATACATTTAAAAAATGCAACAATTTGTCTTGTAAAGGAGTGAATGAGATGTACAAACATTTTTTTAACTTCACTTTATTTACCTCTGACCCATATTCCAGGTAATTTTACTGTTCTTGTTGATTATAACACATTTTAGTTTTTCATTTAACAAAGTAGAAAATTTTCTATTTTTCAAAATCTATATAAATTTGTATCTGTAGGTCAGATTTTCACAAAATCTCTCTGGTATAGATGTGAAAAGTCCAAGACTAAAAATAAAAATCAGTCTAGAACACAATTTCAGAAAAACAGCAGAATGGTCTTGAAACTGGTTTACTCACTCTTGAGTCCAGAAATCTTTGAGCCAGCTCCGCATCCTCCAGACAGCAGTTTCCTGAGAAATAAGTGGTAATTCCCTGAAAACAAAAAAAAACAAAGGAAAAAAAAAAAATCATGTACTTTAGGGTCATCCATTTACAGAACATCATAGTTCCCCAGCTGTGTTTTGCAACAGCAAAAAGAATAACTATGAAAACAGAAAGCAAAGCAACAATAATCTTTACAAAATAAAGAACATTTTTACATGCGACTTAAATATGTCACTTCTTGTAAGGGAAATACATTTCAAACATAGTAACAAAGGCAGCTAGAGTTAATCAATAGAGTGCAGCTTAAAACATACTAACAGTTGTGAAATCTGCTCAGTTTATACCATATAAAATAATATCACCTCAGAAAATGGAATGAATATGTATTATATCAGGTCCCACCTTATCGCCCAGCCCAAGTTGTTTCTGTCTGTCTTCCAGGGAGTAAATGAGGCATGAGCTGCTGCCCCACAGAGCCTCCATCTCAGTGGGATTCTCCTGAAACGCTTGGCTGGCCCTCACCAGAGCCTCCAGCTTGTCCTGGATAAACATTTAACACATGTGCACAGCTCAGGTATGCACTAAAGTCACAAGCTTCTTTTAAAGTGATATGAAGCAGATTAACAACATTTACAATGAACATTTTGTTTTATCTGTGGTTTACCTTTGGTAGATTTGGAATGAATTTGGTGTCTCCAAAAGACTTGTAGTTGCCCATGTTTGCATATACACCAGCAGCATACACCAAGAAGGCCTACAGACAACAAGCAGAAAACTGCTTCATAAAAAGAACACGTTTTGTAATGACTGCACTGTAAACAACTCTGAAATATATGATTATGTACCTGGTAATCCTCAGAGCTGACACCAGCTGCTTTAGCGACCTGCTCCAGCTGATCCGGAGTCTGCTTCCTAAAAATCCTCTGCAGCAGGACAAAGATGTTTGCAGACTCTGGAGAGGTCTGCAGCAGCACCACCAGACCACCATACCTAAGACAAAATATAAAATAAAAAAAATTTAAAAAAAAAGAACTGAGGCTACAACTTTCAGTTCCCTTAACTTTCAGTTCCCAAACATTGCGCTTCAGAAGCAGTCCCCTTTGACTGATTAATATTTTATAAATATTTCCTGACTGGAGGTGTGTAACTCACCAAGCGGCCCGTGACAGGTAGTGGGCGTACATCTTCTCCTGAGGTGACAGCAAACGAAAGGCCTCACGGCAGTCTAGCGCCGAGATCCCAATGTCATTTGGGAGGTAGTACTGAGAGTCCACCATCTTTGTTCTGAGTAAGTCAATAACGCTGAAAAGGTACTGCATGAAAGAAATAAAAAAAAACTGACATGATCCGTGTTAAACGACCCACATGTTGTAGAAGATTTAAAGCATATCTAGGTCCTACAATGTGCCTCACAATGCATTTCTTTGCATGTACATCCCTATGCATGTGTTTTTTAATATCCTCTATAATCACAACTCAAGAATACGTTAGGGATGAATTTAATCTGAATACACTTGGATTATTTTACTATTAAACTGTCCCACCCAATCGCTTATAAAAAGAGCATTGTTAGGTATTTATACTTTTAAACTGATATCATCAGGCAGAAGATACTGCAGCACAGCCTTTCTGTAACAAAAGCAGTTTCCTAATCACATGTGAAAGGGATATATTTTTTAAATTTTCTGCCATGTTCAGCAGATCTGATCTGGTAAAACTTTAATGTTGCTTTTATGAGAATAGTTGTGTATTTACTGTATCCTCACAAATTTAGGTGAATAAGTTAGTACTATCCACAAAAGCCAAGAGCTGCAGATTATGGTGTTGCTTAATCCATATTGACAAAGTTTGAGGTAAGTGTGTTAAAACATCATAAACCGTCCATAAACTTATGAAAAATGCATTCATTCGCTAAGCAAAAATATCCCTACTACGAGAATTAAGTGTGTATTGTAGTTGCAAAACATAACAAAAAACATTCCAAAAATGAAAGAAATGAATCAGGAATAAGACAAAGACAGATTTAATAGAGTCTCTGTAAAAAATACAGTTGAACGTACAAACTTCGTTGACATAACTTTAAAAAGATTTCTTCTAACAAACTAAAACTGAGGCTTTTTATTTTGCAACCTAACTTGATAAGATAAAATCCAACATATATAGTCGGATTTAGTTGAATCACAATATTAAGATGAGTTCTGTATGTACCATTAAGTAAGTTTACTGTTACTTAATAAAATGTCTTACATTGCAGTCATGTTTGGCTTGAAACCAATCTGACTGGACATGAAAAGTGAAAGAGCTTGCCACATGGATATTTTCAGTGTTTAATTTCATACAGTTTTACTTGAGAAAGCAGCAAAAGATATTTTGTTTCCATAAATTAACTCATAAATCTGGGGGCTGATTTCCTTAATGTGTAAGAAGTTATTTATGCAATAAGATGTGAGATTTCATCTAAGTCGAGATTCAGCTAGGATCTTGAGCTGCTGCTAAATTTATTTTTGTAGTAATTCACAATTAAAAGTTTCTGCAGCTTTTTTCTACAATAGACATTTTAGGCCACTTTATGAGGATTGAGAAGCACGCACACAAACAAAGGCAGATTTATTGCATCAACCACATAAAGCAGCTGTTGAGACATGGGACATGAGACAGGTTTAACAGGAACCAGTCTGGAAAAATTGTTTTCAGTTTCGATAATCACAGTGATTACCCACTCTTTTAACCACCAGCAGATCTTGTAAGTCTTTTTAAAGTACAGGCTGAGTAAAGGCGAGAGTTAATAATGTGAACGTTAGCTCCTAGCGGCTAAATCCTGCAGTCTGTAGAGTACAAACACACTGATACAACTCCAACTAGAACACCCCACATCACGGCTTTTAATCATGTATGAAAATAATCACATACTCGTTTGTCTTCTAATGAATACTTAATTAAAAAGGTCCAGATGAAATGGAAAAATCCATTACCTCAAAACTGTTAACGTCTCCCTCGAACGTCAAAGTGCAGTCTCACGCTGTTCACTTCCTGTGCTCATTCAGCGCTAGTCCCGCCTCTCAACCAATAAAAAGGTCGTATTTTGTAGTTGACTTGCATTTTTAACCAATTAGAAGGTAGGCACGTTTAAAATTGTAGGATTCCTAACGTAGTACTACAAAATCGATCAGACAATCATCAGCATGTAGCTTCTCATTAGCCATTCATCTACACACAAGGAAACAAATAAAAATGTACAACTTTTGACATACGCTGTTATTAATGAATGACATCACACATATTTATATGACGAGGTGGCCGAGTGGTTAAGGCGATGGACTGCTAATCCATTGTGCTCTGCACGCGTGGGTTCGAATCCCATCCTCGTCGAAATATGTATCTTTTCTTGATATCATGAAATTTAGATCCATATTTTTTCCCACTCTCATAAGGGGAAACTGATCATACCAACATTTTTGATCAATCTCACGTTTATGACGTGTCAGATCAAGAAATGCATGCACTAAAAAGCAATGTTTATAGAGAAAGTTGCTAAACAATCAACACTCCTCATCAAAAACGGAGATTACAATATTTAGATATGCCCACCAATATCATTAACTCAATGCTCGCCACCATTCATAACTTGAGCTGCTTCTCCTCTGAACAAATGAGTTTTGTAGAAAAAGAAGGTAATTTACCGCAAAAGTCAGGTATAATCACTTTGTGAAATTAAGAAACTGACTGGCAGCTTAAGAGAATTTCTTAAGCTCAACATAACTTGTTCGCAAGTTTTTTTGTTTTGTTTTTTTCACTCATTTTGATTGACATGGCATGACATGGCAGAAAGAATTTGTATGGTCCACTTCACAAATGTTTGAAACTACGCAATGAGAAAACTTTCATGACGACTATAAATTTTGTTTTAACCTTTAATGAGGGACTCCAAGCCTGTGTCCAAATTTTGGTGTAGCATTCCCACTAGCACATAATAACTCGTTAATTTTGCAGTCATTTTTAATTACACTTTTTAGCCATTTGCAACTTTAGTTCATTCTAAGACGTTTCATTTATGCCACGTGCCTGCTACATGCAGCCCGTTTGCTAGCTAGCTTAATGACCAACAACGCAAAGCAAAAATATTCTGTTAAACCTACAAACGCGTCTTGTTTTCTCAAGTGAACTCTAAACCGTTCAATTAAAAATAAAAATACATAAATATACACTTACTTATTTCTTAACCTCGTTTCATAACGTGCACCACCGTGAGGACAGTTCTCTTCAACCAGGACCGCTGCTCTACATAATGCTGCATTTGAGGACCAAACGAAATTCACAGTTTCAATCAAGATATCCGGATTCCTGTTCGGTTACTACCTCGTTGACGTCAGGGAAGACTTAAGCAGACTTCTAATATCTTCAAACAAGTCTCAAATGGTATGATACTAAAGCTAACTAGCAGTTGCTTTAGCATTGGCTGGGTATTTAAAGTGAATCAGATGCTTACTTAAATGTTAAAGGAAGGAGGCAATGGGCAATCTTCCTACAAAAAAAAAAAATAAATAAATAAATAACCAATAAAAGTGAGGAGTGATATGAAAAGCCAGAATATTACAGTCAACATTACATTACTTGACTTTTACTTGTTTCTATCAGCCTATTTTGCAGAACAAATAAAAGTTGCACCAACAAGACCATTGTTGTTTAACCACTTTAAAGAAAATGGTATCCCACACACTAGATTAGTGTCTGTTGTCTTGTGCTTACCTTACCTGGAAGTAATGCACCAATAGAGAGAGGGTATTCTCCATGAACGATATATGGACTGATACCAGAAATAGGTTCACTGTTCTTACCATCAAGGTCGTGCTTACCGTGAAGACAAACATGAACCTCCTTTGCCAAGAGTTCATGGAGATGCTAGCCAAAGACGGAGTCATTCTGAAAAAATACATTCTTCAGAAAGATATACAGATTAGGTAGAGGAAGACAAAGGGAGAGATTGGGAAATTGAGAGTGAATGGAAGAGCAGGAGGAGAAAGGAAATCTAACGGGTACCTTGCAAACCTAATAGGAGCCTTGCTGCATTTCAGAAGCTGAGAATATACACTTTTCTCAGTGCTATTTGTAAATATTCTTTAATTTTTATATATTGCCATTACCACTGTTTCGTGGTATCCAAACTACCAGGAACACTGCTTCCAGTCTTTGCTCTTTAGTGATTTATGTTTCTCACATTTTATCTGTGTCTATCATTCAGTTAAAGAGCTACTGTTGCTTGAAATATTATTCTGACATCTGCAGTGATTTGTACAGTTTTTTAAGGATGATGAAGACAGGAAAACCATCTTTGACATCCTTATTGGGCTGGTGTTATGCAGCTGTATGCTCAGGAGAAGTTCAGGTTTACCACCTGGAGTCAGAAGATGGAAGTCTGTCATCCAGCAGACAGACCCATGTCCACTGATTCCTGTCTTCAATCAAAAAGTCTGGACAACCAACATATTTGGGAGAAAAAATCCCCTGCAACTGCGGTTATCAAACGGTAAGTAATTTCTTTTTTTTATTGTATACAATGGATGATAAAAAGGCTATGTTTCATACCGATGACTGTAGAAAGTTTTAAGTGTTTCACATAAGTTTTTTTTTTTATGATTTTGTTACCATAAAAACAGTTAATCCTGCCATGCAAAGGAGCTCAAGCGTAGTTGAAGCTGCAGCAGATCCAGCCACACAGAACAGTTCAAATGTAGACACAGTTCCAGCTGAAACAGAGCGCAGAGGAGCTCAAGTTCAGGGAGCTGCCAATCTCCCACCATGTCAGTCAGTCAAACTTTTCTCTGAACATTTATCTGACTTGAGTATTGTGGGAAAAGGGTCAAGGGTGCAGTTCGGCTGCTTCGTCATATTGAAGAAGGTCATGATCCACCACGCCAAACATCACCATCTCTGCCAGACCGACTACTAGCATTAAAATCACAACATGGGATACCAGCAGCATCTCCCCATAAACCAGCAACACCTCCCAGGAAACCAGCACTTCAGCCACAAGAGTGCCTTGCACCAGCACAACACCCTAGCCAATTCCTTTGGTTGCTTCTTCTCCTATTGTCCACCTTAGGCCTCCAGAGGTGAACTGGGTAAGCTTTCTTCCCAAGCAGTTTTTGCGGGTCATCAAGCCAGCAGACCAGGAATGGATTGCACAGTGCCTTTACAACCCTACTGACCAGTTTAAACAACAGTTCTCCCAAAACTGGTTACATCCACCCAGTCCACCAAAGTTAATGACTCCCCTTCCAGATCCCCTGGTCTACTTCAGGCAGCAGATGTTTCTATGGGCACCTATGCGAATGTGGGGTATTTCACTAAAGTGTCATCAGTGCAACACCAAGATGCATCACTCTGGGATCTACAAAAAGGTCAGAGAAGTCATAGATCTGGATTCAAGGTGTTATTTGATTGGGGGAGATTATCCACGATGCAGTAAATGCATGATTCCTCTTTGACCATGGAGCACTAAGGTGCTAAATCAGTTCTCACTACGCAACTGGCTCTGGGCAAAAAGTATGTGACTTTCCTGAAACCACAAACTGTTGGAAGTAGCTCGAGTTATGTGCAGCAAGCATTAGAAGAACTGCACAGTGATGAGTGGGCAAAACGCAGCATCAATTATCTGTTTGACTGTGAGCTTTATAAAAAGAAGAGCGCCTTAGCTAGGAGCCATGCGGTGGTCTATCAGAATCCACCAGTTTATCCCCCTTCCTCTTGCACAGTGATTTGAGACTGTGCATGCCAACGAAATACTTCGTCACTTGTCCAAGATGAAGGGTGTCATCACATCACCATACGTCAGAATTTTAAAGCTTGACTCAACCAGAAAGGTATAGTAAAACACCTCTTATTTCCAAATTATAATCAGATTATAATTGTTTTTTTTTTGTTTGTTTGTTTGTTTTTAGCCAAACAGATCACCAAAAAACTTGCTGGTGGAATTTCTGAAACAGCTACATGGATGACAAACATCACCAATAAGTATGGCCAAGTTCTGAACTGTGTGCTGCTGACCACAGGTGAAGGAGCAGGGTTGGAGGAACTGTGCCCGAGGATTGTCATGGGCTTCCACAATAATGGGGAACCAGAGCCACAAATTCTCTATGTTGACAGAGACTGCTGTAGTGAATCAGGTTTGTGATCTTCAGACTTTGTTGCAGTTCATTGTGTAACAGGTGGCACCACAAGGTGTCACAGCCTAATTACAGCCTGAGCTCCCATAAAAGGGAAGCTGGAAGGGTGGTGGCGACAGTGTCAATTTCCTGTGTGAACAGGTGTGTGTTGGGCCCACGCTTTCCATTGTTTGCTGGCTGTGGTAGGTCTGGAGGCAAACCGTTTTAAATCAGTCCCTTTTATAATACAGTAAGAGCTGATGTGGTGTTTTTATACAGAGCCACACTGTTAGTGATGTTCCAGTGGTAGCGTTTCCTGGGTGTGTGGTTGTTCGACGCCACCGGTAGGCTTTATACCTTTGTCTGTTTAATTAGATTGGATTGTATGTTTTTTATATTGTTTTTTTATTTGGTAGGGCTACACTAGATCCTTCAAATTTGACTTGGAGTGCTGGTTCATGCAATGCAGGTGTGCAGAGTTTTTAATTTGTTTTAGATTGATGTAATTAAAGTGATTTCATAAGTATTTAGTAATTTTTGTATTTTTGTTTTTACAGTTCTATCACTGCTTCCTGCTGTCCTTTAGTTTGATTTTCTTTATTTGTGTTAGTCCGCCCAGCTTTGGATCGTTAGTCTTCGTGAGGGCGGGCTAACAATTTTCCATTTGTTTAGTGTTTGTATGTCCTGCGTCTTTGGGTTTGTATGTCCTGCATCTTTGGGTTTGTATGTCCTGTGTCTTTGGGTCACTTCCCTGAAATACACACATTCCATGTTGCTGTTAATCGTAAATATCTCAAACCCAATCCTGTGTGTGATCTTGAGTTTGGATTGCATTTAATCATTCTGCAGTGATTCAAGCGCATTATAAGTTTGCAGTGAACAATTGTAGTGGTTTACGCGGGTTTGTCCACCTGAAGTGGTGTTTGAATTCGGGTCGAATGTTATCGGATTGACAACAAATGGATGAAGATAACAGGAAATCCCCTTATTTATGTAACAATAAATATTACATTTACTTTTGCTGTTTTATTACCCTTCGACTTGAGGGAGTCATGACAATTGTAGCATTTGTTTACAGTTTAAAGTTTAAAACATTTTAAGATCACTTTATTGAAAACCCAATCTAAAAAATTTTTTCATCAAGGTATTATGATCTGTGTAGCAGTTATATTTTGTGTAACACATTAATACCATCGTCTGTGAGTCATCAGGAAAATTAAATGCTGTAGAATTTACTCATTTGTGTTTTATTTATTGTATTTTATTTAAACAGATGTGCCTCTGGTGCTTGAGTGGTTTCGGCCATGGAAGACTAAAGTGAGGCTTGACATTTCTCATAGCATGAGACGATTCACAACTGGTCTCACCACAGAGCATCATCGTCTTTGTGGATCTCTGTGCTCCAAGTTGTAGTTTATCCCTGCGCGTGTCATCTGTGCCACGTGCCTGCTACATGCAGCCCGTTTGCTAGCTAGCTAAATGACCAACAACGCAAAACAAAAAGATTCTGTTAAACCTACAAATGCGTCAAGTTTTCTTGAGTGAACTCAAAAACGTTCAATTAAAAATAAAAATACTAACGGATTTCTTAGCCGCTTTTCATAAGGTGCATTGACGTGATGTAGGTTCTCTTCGACCACGCTGCTCTACATAATGCTGCATTTGAAGACCAAACGAAATTCACAGTTTCAATCAAGATATTCGGGTTCCTGTTCGGTTACTACCGTGTTGACATCAGGCAAGACTAAAGCAGACTTCTAATACCTTAAAAAAAGTTTCAAATTGCAATAGGAGATCGTGAAATTGTTCCTTTATTATTCTTAAAGCAGTTGCTTTAGCATTGGCTGGTTATTTACAGTGAATCAGATGCTTACTTAAATGTTAAAGGAAGGAGGCAATGGGTGATCTTCCTACAGATGGGCAGTGGAGTGATGTGAAAAGCAAGAACATTACAGTTAAGACCATTTACTTGACTTTCAATTGTTTCTGTCAGCCTATTTTACAGAACAAATAAAAATAGTTTTATTTGTTCTGTGACACCTCCTGTCAATTTCCTGTGTAAATATTTTCCAAACTTTTCTGAGAATAACTGTCCATTGCAAACATAATGTAATGTCGTTTGTGGCAGAGGTTAATTAGCAAGAGTTGTTTACTTTTATCAAAAAGGTAAAGCTTTATTTATGTTAGAGGATCTAAAATGTTTTAAGAGGGACTCAAACTGGCAACAACTGAGAGCTGACATCCAAGGCCAGGCCTCTCCTCCTGACATAGGAACAGCTGTCTTCACCGCCAGCAGTGCTAGTCACTGGCACCCTCACACCTGGTGCCCAGGTAAACATCACAACAAACAATTAGTCTCTCTTGTCTCCACTCCTGTTCCCTTTTATCCCCTCCCACAAAGGTGAACCCAATTACTGCTCATCAGCTCCTCACAGCAGCAGCAACCCTTCTTGTTCGCCACAATAATAATGATTTAAATATTCACTGCAGAACCATGTGATTTACTATGCTAGAAGTCCACTTTTTTTAGACCATTTTCAAACTTGACTCCAAATTTTCAGATTTACAGTCAATAAATTTAACAAGAGAGTAATGCCAAGTGGTTGGACATTATCATTTTTATTTTAAAGACCACACTGTGTTGAATCAGTTTGTTTGTTTTTTTTATTGAATTTGTGAAAATGACAGTCAGCTATTTACAAAGGCTGTGCAGCAGAAAGTATGAAATCAGTCCTTGGTATGAAATCCAGATTGTACACTTAATGAGCAAATTTGTCACCAGAAACCAGAATAATGTTAACAAACATGTAAAAAAAATTTTTTTTGTTGTTTTGTTAATGAGAGAGTTCAAGCATGGGTTTTGCTTTCCCTTCTCTCTGGGGGTGTTGCAGGGAGCACCCAGCGATAGCAGTCTGCAAAGCTGAGGCTCTTGTCTACTGCACAGCTGGTACAGTAGACGATTCCCAAAGCCAACATCACTACCAGGAACACGCACAGAGGGACAAGAAGAGCCACCAGAAGCCAGCTCTTGTCGTGCTTGCGTTTCACATCATCAGATCCGTCTTTAACCGCTGCTGTACTGTTGGTTTCACCTGTACTGTCTATCTTAGGTGTCTCAGCCTCCTCAGTCCCACTAGTGGGCTTCTTTGCAGTTTCAATTACTTCCCGGTCATTGGAGTTGCCACCTCCTGTGTGAGCATCATCTTCAATGTTGTTGCCTGATCTCATCTTCTGGGTTGGGGATGGGGCTGTCTGGTATTGCTTTGGTGATAAGTGATCCCATTGGTTTAGGTGGTTATCTGACTGATGAGCCATGTCAGGGGTGAGTCCCTGAGGGGTATCTGTCAGCCAGTTGACGTTAAAGTTGACATCAGCTTTGAAATAGGGATCAAGAGTGGACCAGGGAGTATCCTGATCATCGTAAATACTGGGGTCAGGGTTCAGAGTGGAATATTCTCCGTCATAAGTTGAAGGTTGGCAGGTAAGTCCGTCTTTCTTCAGTTCAAAGCCAAGATTACAGCTACACTGGTACCCTCCAACAAAGTTAATACACTGCTGGTCGCAAGGTGAGTACTCCATGCATTCATTCAAATCTATGCATTCTCCTTCACTGTTTGATGTAAAGCCAGGGTTGCACAGACAGTTGAAGGAACCCTCAGTGTTCTGACAAGTCCCTTCACAGGTGCCCTCATCCAGGCACTCGTCTATGTCCACACATTCGTCTGTGTTGTCTGGCTGGTACCCTGGGTAACAGGTGCAGTGAAATGTGCCTGGAGTGTTGACACAGAGTTGCGGACATGGCTGCTGTTGGCATTCATCCACATCCAAACACTTGTGTCCATCTGGACCAATTTGGTAACCTGGGGGGCAGGTGCAGCGAACGCTCCGAGATGTTATTGAGCAGTCATATTCGCAACCCATATCCACACAGATCCGATTGACTGGAGTCTTGTCTGTGGCAAAAGCAGAATCTGATAGCTCTGGAGGTTCAGTTTGGCTCAGAGGGTCCAGCTTGCAGCTATAGCCATCTTCATCTAAAATGTAGCCCTCAGAGCAGTAGCAGTAATAATCCTCATCCCTGTTCTGGCAGTGCTGCTCACATTCATGCTCACCGCTACACCAGTCCTGGGTTTTTCTGGGTGCACCGGAAGAGCAAAGAGGGGCATCTTTAGACCAACCCACTGTGCCATCATCTCTTTTGATACACAGCACTGATTCCCTGGAAGGTGCATCTGGATTTGAGCCGTCTGTAGGACATGGCATGTCAGCTACAGACCCATAAGGCACATGGGTCAACTGGGTACTTTTGAAATGAAATGGGGTTTCATAGACAGCGGGACCTCCACCCTCATCCTTCAGGGGTGAACACATCATGCTGTAGGTGTACTGGCAAATAAATCCATCCAGTTTTATGACACAGGGACCTTCAGCCCAACGGAAGTTGTCGCCGCTCTCTCCTGCACCGTCAGACGTATGCACAGTCATGGCCACACAGCGAGGTACTGCACAAGTGTTGGGCATTTCTTTACGGATCCAGTTGGAGAACTGACCTTCCTGATTTCCTGCTAGAAGAGAAGGACAAACCCCTAGTTAGTTTTCAACCTTACTTTGGATCTAGCCTGCTAGAGTTGTAATTTTCTGTTACTTTTTTTGTTACCCATTTCTTTCTTTTCAGGCTCTATGGCAGATTTTGGGTTGACAGCATCAAAACATTAAGTCACCTTGAGAAAATTGCCAACATAACCTTTGTCTGGCTTTTAATTTTCCAGCAAATTAATCCAACAGCATTTTAAAATAATATTCCTGCACTCTTTGGTCCCATTGGTGTTATTGATGTGGGACATATTCTGCAAAAGTGAGAGTCATATATTTTTTTACCACTAGATGTCACCCATATAAAAAAATAAGTGAAGTTTAAAGCGTAATTATTTATGTGGGATCAGGGCTTTTTTGTCTCCTTATTTCCATTTAGGGAGATAGAATCTGTTTCTCTTAACAAATTGGGAGAAATTGATTAACTCAGCAGGATTTAAACAGATGCTCTTTAAACAGTGCATCTGTATATAGTGGTGTATTTAAAACATAAATACTCTCATTTGGGTGAGTCATTTTCAGTCATCATGTGTCATTTTGCATTATTAAAACCAGAAAAGTCTGCATGGCGAGGCGCTGACATGAGTAAGTTGGAGTTGTTTACTCCAAATTACAATCAAACAGATTGTACAACTCTTAAAAACTGGATGCCCTTCTCTACCAGGAGAGACACATCTGTTTTCTGTCAGTGTGTATAATGACTAAATCAGACTGGGTGAGTAACAATGGGGTCAAAAAGAGTGAAAATCTCCAAGTTGCACCCATTCTGTCTGAGAAATAAAAGAAGATAATGGATTAACCATACAAGGAGCCCAAAGCTCAGCCAAC
This sequence comes from Poecilia mexicana, assembly GCF_051168715.1. NCBI lineage: Eukaryota > Metazoa > Chordata > Actinopteri > Cyprinodontiformes > Poeciliidae > Poecilia > Poecilia mexicana. Next base: position 9,310,191 of record NW_028263383.1, on the reverse strand, counting down.
TGACTTCACTCAATTTCTGACAGGATGGGGTGTGGCAAATTGGTTAATTACCACTAGGCTGCTTACCAGTAGCAAGGCATGCAAAAGTTTTAAAAGTATTTAAAGTCCTTTTAATGATATGCCAAATGTGTTTTCACTGTATGTACTGTGAGGAGCATAGACTATGGTGCTACCCATGGCTATTACTAAGGTAAAACTGCAGGAGACTAAAACGACTGGTTCTAGTCAGCTTTTTGATTAAAACCAACAAAAGGTTAGAGATGTATGCTTATTTGCGTAAATTGGGATAATATTGGAATCAAAACTACTACCTCTAGCAAAAAACTTGCATTGCAGTTTCCTCCTTTATGTGTCACTGTCTCCAGAAAGAATAAACTGGATTTGGTCAAACTAGGAATCAGCAGGTCAAACCTCTAGAAAAACGTGAACATTTTATGTGCCAATCAGTGTTTCTCTGTAGCTATCCATTAAACAAAATGACTGATAAAAAATTAACCAAAATTTGTGAATTTCAAAAGTCAAAAAGGTGAAACTTTGCCTGTGACCCAGATGAATCCTCTGAGTGGTTTTGTGGCTGAACACTGGCGTGGAGGTCGGTGCAGCCCGATCCAGAGACGAAGCCTGGCCCTGGATCCATGCACAACAGTTGCTGACAGCAGGTTGTGGACCACACCCGCCGCTTCACTAGTGTACATCGTCACCAGGGTCCCTCCTTGATCTAGGCAGGACTGTCTAGCTTCCCTGAAGTTCTTCTTCTGCAAGAAGACGGCATAGCATCCCTCCTGGTTGCAGATGGCGTCCTTCTCACCCAGCTGGGCTTCAGCTACTTGTTGCTCCCCATCAGGCTCCTTCATTCTCTGGCCCTGGCTCCCAGGAGCCACACAAACTGTCAGCAGCCAGACGATATACAGGAGAGTCATGCTGCTGCAGCTGCTACTACTCCTTTTGATATTTACCATTGTCAATAATGCAACGGTGGGATATAACCTAACATGTATATTTTAGCAACTCTTTAACATAAATACCCTAACAATGGAAAAAATTGTTTATCAACCTCTAAAACTGAGCCAAAGTTTAGATTTTTTTCTCAAATCAGAATAGGCATCTGTAAATGATCTCGACCGGAGAAAGACCCCTCCAGTGTAAACCAGACAAACTTTCATTCAAGCTGCCAGGACTGCTGACAATTTAAAGAATTATTTTTTTTAAATATGAACAAATCCCTGCATAAACTCCAATTAAATCCTGCAAAATTGAAAATACAGTCCAGTTATCCAGGCTCCAGAAGGAAGGATGAATTGTTCCATATATGAACTCAGTAAATATCCGGAGCAGAAACCCTGTGCTATATCTGATCCCGGCTCCTGCCTCTGCAAGGCTGACTTTCAGACTGAGCATCAGACAGAGAGACAGACTTGGGGAGGACCGAGGTGGGGGTGGAAGGCTACGTAGAGGAAAATTATTGAGGGCAATTGTGTGCTTTTGGAAGAGGGGGCTGGTAAAATGTGTGAGTGTCTAAAAGAACACTGGAGAGGATGATGTGTGTGTTGGGAAGCTGGGGGTGAATGGGGTAGCTGGAGAATTGAAAGCCCTCAGGAAGCTATGAAAACCATATGATGACGCTCTGTCCTATATGCACACACATAAACACAAACATAAAGAGTTTTTGCTGTGAAACATCAGAGCATGTTAAAAAGTGTCAGTCAGCTTCAGCAGATAAAGACATTCTGTTGCTTTTCTTTCTTGTTATCCAGACTTTTGATCATCTTCCCCTCTTACTTTTTCTTTACTGATTTTGCCTTAATTTCTTTATATTCCCTTCATAAACTTTTTCTCACTCCTCCTCTTTCTTTCTCTCTCTCTCTCTCTCTCTCTTTCTCTCTCTTTTGGTCCATGACAGCTGGAAGTTTTTACTGCTCAATGGAAACATTATGGAGCAGGAATACCTGTTGAAATGTGCACACTGTGTGGGTGACTTCATTCTCATGCTGGTAAAAATTAACTCCACAGAGGCACAGATGTTAATATACGTTCCTCAGTGCATGTGCGCGTGTGTGTGTGAGTATAACTTGGGGGCAAATGGAAGAGAGGAAACAGGAAATGCCAGATGTGCATCAGCTTGACCTCTCCATGACTAGGGAGCAGGGGTGACCTGTGGGGTGCACCTCCGCTGACGCCACACTCTTCAACACCATCAACAACATTGTGGGAAGTCAAACAGTGGATTTGCATTTTTCCAAAGAAAACTCGAATCTCTTTATTTTTTCTTCTGCCTGAGTGAAGAGTAAAGCTGGAAAATATTAAATGAAACCAATAGCCGTGGAGCTGAGCCTTGAAGGGAGCTGGAAGCTGCATGTTAAAGTTAGCAGTGCCCAGCAAAAGCAAACTTGTTCCAACCACCAACAGCAGTGTCTTTTATTAGGATTCAGTGTTCTAGATCAACAAAATATCGTGCATATTTAGTTGTTTTTTTTTTCTTTTTACAAACAAAATTCATAAAAGGTTGCCAGTCATTTTATTCACCCAATTTGAGTCAGCACTTTGTAGAACCACAACTTGCCACAGCTGCAGCTTTTAAAGCTTTTTTTGTGGCATTTCTCCACTAGCTTTGCGCATACAGAGGCTAAAAATAATACTAATTATTTGCAAAACTGCTCCAACACAGACAGATTAGATGGAGAGCTACGATTTTAGTCATTCCATTGCAGCTTTGGTTGGAGGTTTCTTATTTTCCTGTTGGAAGATGAGCCTCCACCCAGACCCAAGTCTTTTGCAGACTCACAGATTTTCATCTATTATCTTGTATTTCGCTTCATCCATTTTTGAATCAGCTCTGCCCAGCTGGTGAGAAACTGTACAACAATCCCACTAGAGTGAGCTACTCTAGTGGACCACAAAATATCATGATATTTTGTGGTCCTTATAATAATAAAGTATTTACAACTTATTTTCGGTATTTTCAGGCAGCTGGGCTGCATGTCACTACAAACACAAACTGCACTCTTAAAAAAAAACAGCCATTCAGGACTTGATTGACATAAAAAGTGGGCTTTTTCTCACTAAACTGCACACAGTACCGCCCTGCTGACCAGCCTGTTGGCTGTTGTGCTCTGCTCTTTGCCTTTCCAAGGTGCTTGTTTAGATGTTCAAAGTCTAGGGTATTGTTTTAGAACATCACCATGCTGTGAACCGCTCCACTTCTTTCTGGTGATGAGTACAACTCATGCCACATTTTCAGATTTTTATTTTTATCCTTAATTTTATACTGTCCTTTGTCATTTTCCAGTCCGTGATTACCTTGTTTCGGTCTATCATAAAATCCCACTAACATATAAATAAGGTTTCACAATGTTACAAAACGAAAAGGTTAAAGGGATTTGTAAAATTAGCAAGCAAACTCAGTGAAAAAAAAAAGAAAGACTCCATAAAAGATCTTTCTTTTCTCTTTTCGGAAAATGTGACTCAGCCACAACAATAATTGGGGCGACTTAATGCCAGTTTGACCCAATAGTTCTGATAGCAACAGATGTGTCATGCGAATTACAAACTGACAGCACGAAGTCACTCGCTCAGCCTTGTAACAAAAGACGATAGGGTGGAAAAGTAATGCATAAAGTGCAGTCGGAGCAGTTATTAACCACAGCTGAACTTGGACGCCTGTGTTCTCTCTGTGCAGATGAGCTGGCTGGATGTGGTGTGTTGGTTCTGGCAGACACAACATACACAGTGTTATTATTCGGCAGTCTTTTCCCATTATGTAACAACCACTGTAGCTAGAGGGAGAACATAAAACCTCTGCATCCTGGAGAACCTCAAGAGCCTTTTGGTCTTCTTGCCCACGTCTTTTAACTTGTCTCTGTTTCTCTTGGACTGCCATCAGACCTTATCATCACCACCTTCTTTCAACTTTTTTAATCCAATGTGTCCCTTTTCTCCTTCCAGCTCCTTCTCAACATCTGTACTCTGATAGTCTTAATCAGGCTGCTGTTGTCCTCTTCCAGAATATCAGTGTTTTACCCCCAAACCTTCACTCTTTGCCTGCTGAATTCATAAGTCAGCCTGTTTTTGGCTCCTCCTCTTTCTCAGACAGAAACACCCCCAGAAACATACCAGAAGCATAATTGATAGAGCAGACAAAACCTCTCCTTTCCATAGCCATACTCTCCCAAATCCCTTTGTTCCTATTAATCTAGACACAGTGCGCCCAAGTCTCTATCCGCCAACCTAAAGATCTCTAATGGAACATACAGACCTCTTTATTTTATATCTGCCGCCATTTAAGTCAGCCCTTGACTTTTTATCTTTTGCCACTTGCTCTGATTATTTCACAGCTTTTCTGCAGCTGAGCTGCACACTGGAAGCTATTAGTCCTTTGCATTTAATTAATTTAACAGTGACATAACTATTCCTTATTGAGCATTCATCTCTGAACACTTAGCACCAAGTTAGGTAAATCGAATAGTAAATGTTTGACCAGAAAGTTATCATTCTGGCCAGATGTTTGCATGCAATCATCATGCGATTGAATGTTATTTTGAAAATTTTATACATCATTCAAAACTTTTTTCACAAATAAAAACTGAAAATGATGGTGTGGAAGTATTCATCCCCCTTTTCTCTAAGAGCAGCCAGTTGCCTTCAGAAGTTGCCTGATGGTGACGAACTGTAGTCCATGTGTGTTTAATCTGATCTCGGTTCAAGTCCAACTGCTCTGTGACGCCTCAGAGGTTTGCTAAGAGAATATGGGGGAGCAAAACCATCATGAAGTCCAAAAAACACACCAGACAGGTCAGGGAGAAAGTCATGGAGAAGTTTAAAGCAAGTTTAGGCTATAAAAAGATTTCCCAACTTTGAACATGTCACTGAGCACTGTTCAATCCATTATCCAGAAATGGAAAGAGTTTGGCACAACTGTAAACCAACTAAGGCAAGGCTGTCTACCTAACCTCACAGGCTGAAAAAGGAGATCACTGATCTGAGATGCAGCCAAGAGGCCCATGGTGACTGTGGACCAAATGCAAACATTTGGAAGAAGGAGATTTGGTCAGACGAGAGCAAAATGGAACGCTCTGACCAAAAGTAAAACTCGATGTGCAGCAGAGAACTAACACTGCCCATCAGTCTGAACACAGCATCCCCACTGTCAAATGTGGTGGTGGCAGCATCATGCTCTGGGGGTGCTTCTCTTCAGCAGGGACAGGGAAGATGGTCAGAGATGGATGGAGCCAAATACAGCAATGTGTGAAGAAAACCTGTTGGAGTCTGCAAAAGACTTGAGACTGGGATGGAGGTTCACCTTCCAGCAGGACAACGACCCTGAACATAAAGCCAGAGCTACAATGAAATGGTTTAAAACAAAAACATATTCATGTGTTAGAATGGCCCAGTCAAAGTCCAGACCTAAACCCAATCGAGAATATGTGGTAAGAGCTGAAAACTGGTGTTTACAAACGTTCTCCATCTAATCTGCCTGAGATTGAGCTGTTTGGCAAAGAAGAAAGGGCAAAAGTTTCAGTCATTATATTTGCAAAGTTGGAAGAGACAAATCTTAACAAACTTGCAGCTGTAATCGCAGCAAAATGTAATTTCACAAAGTATTGACTCAAGGGGGTTGAATGCTTTTGCGCTTTTCGCTTTTTTAATTTGTAAAAAATGTTTTGAATCATGCAGAATTTTCTTTCTCCTTCACAATGGATACCACTTTGTGTTGGTCTTTCACATAAAATTCCAATGAAATATTTTTATGTTTGAGGTTGTAATGTGACAAAATGTGGAAAAGTTCAAGGGACATAAATACTTTTGCATGGCACTGTAAATTCCTTGTTTATTTTCTAATATTCTGTTTATTATAGTAAGATTTTATATTTTTATTGTTGTGGCTTCTTTATGGCCTCATTTGTCCTGCTTCTGATATTTAGCTTTTAAGTAGCTATTGTAGACTCATTAATGGCTGTCTGGGTGTAAGTTTACACTCATAAACAGTGAATAAAATTCAACAACAAAAACCCACAATCTCACTTAAAATGTCATTGTGGCCATAAAATTTGTTCAACGAACCTTTAAAGACATCCATTTTAGATCAATTAGTGTATATTTCAGGTTTCCCCGTGAAAAAGCTGGAATTACATTTCAGTATTTTTCAAGTCTACACAGATGTGGAGTATAAAGAAATAAGAGTATCTTGTCATACTTTCAGATTTCTGAATGTTCCAAATGATTTGGTCCAGTCTGTTTTCTCTCAACCCAATTATCTCTGTGTTTTGCTTCCACATTGTCCAGTGCTTCCTCCACCATAAGGCCTGAGTTTGGCATATTATTTTGGAATCTGCAAGTGTATGAATGCAGCTATAGATACTTTATGAATAGACATTACTCAGATGACAAGCCTGAAACCTGTTTGGAAAGCAGCAAAGAAGTCTTGTTTCTTCATTTCTGTTTTATTTAATTCCAAAAGGGTTTGGTATTTCATAGTAATTGCATTTTAAAAGACTATTTAAGTATATATAATACTAGAACTTAAAGTTTGGAAAATATGCTTTCAAAAAACATAGAAATCAGAGGAGCTCTTATTTTGATGAGTGAGCTGCCTTTTTTCCTCCTTTTATACTATATTGTCAATCTTTGGCACTGAATAAGTTTAATGTTTAAAGGTGATTTTTATCCTCATGTGTTCAGTTGGATTCAAGCATAGAATCTCTCTGATAATGCAAAACAGGCGTAATATTTGTCCAAGCATGCTGACACTCACTATTTTATCCAATATAAATAAACTCCAGCTGTTGCTCAATGCCATCCCATATGTTTTGCATTGTTTAGGTTTGTATTTGGTAACACGGATAAATCAAAACCAGATGATCCTTCATACTTTACAATATTACAGAATTTATAAAAATAGAATGTGAAGTGGAATATTGATCCCCACTCCAAATTAAACACTCATGTCTGGGAGCAAATTGTTAACCTAGTAACAGCTGTAAAGAAAAAACATGCCAACGTGCTTTTAATGCACATAATAACTGTCTGCAAATTGTGTAAAAATCCATAACCAATCCAACAGATGCCAAGATATTTTCCTGGTTAAGTGGAGATCTGTGGTACGGTTAGATTTGAGTTTTAGAAAAATAAAACTCAAATCTAATCTATTTTGAGTAAATAATGAGTAAATTATTTACTCAAAATAATTTACTGTTTATTTTGAGTAAATATGCAGGAATTAAAGCCAGATTTTATTTAGGGTGAAGTCATTATGTTTAACTTAAACACTCATCTGATGCTACCATGCTTAAACTAAACTAAACAGAAAGTTTAGTTTAGTTTAGTTTAGTTGTACAGCATGATGCTGCCACCACCAAGTTGATTGTGCTTTCAAGAATATTTGCTTTAAATGGTGTCACAACTTTCGGCCTGAGCAGTCTGCTGTGTTCTCATGATGTTATTTTGTTCTTTAACTTCTGAGGTCTTTACAGAATGGTTGTAGTTATACAGAGATTAAATCACACAGGATGACTATTTACCAATAAGAATCACAAAGGTAATTGTTTGCACTGGATTTTATTTTAATGCGAAAAAAAAAAAAACAGAGCAAAATAACGCCACACTTTTAAGGGTTTTTTGGAAAAAAAAAAAAAACGGCACTGTTTGCAGGGACTGACCTTCACAAAGTGTCTTTGCTGTGATAATAAAAAGGAGAACTGTGTCCCTGATGCCTCTTAACTTCCCACTAATGTCAAGGTCTGTTATTACATTGCAGTCTTGGGTTAGCTGATCACAGACTCACACTGTTTGTGCATATGGAAGTGTCTGTGCCGTATTAAATTCAGCAGAACCCATCAGTATTTGCCTACTCTCACACAGACAAACACACAGGGACACACTGAAGCAATTAGCAGCCTCCATTATGGCTAAATATGAGCCGCTGCTTACTGGGTGATTTCTTTGAGGGGAACGAGATCAAACTTTTATTCTACAAAGTCCATATGCTTCATCTCTTGCTGCAGACACGAATGCCCTCAATCCACACCCAGACTATCAACAAATCTTTGACACAAACATCTGGAATGACTGCAGCGACCCCCTGAGTGTACAGTGATTAATTAAAAAATACTGAACCAGTCAACTGAAAATGTCAGGACAGTTCTGTATGTCATCACGCAGAAGTAAATCCATATTAAAGGAAGGATTTTAAGTGAAAATGAGCACTCTGCATGCTTCGTCTGACTCACGTTAGCACTGGGAGATGCCCAGTGCAAGCACAGCTCCCATGGAAAAACTTGAGGTTTTTAAATTGACAGATAGTTTGGAAAATCTATTATCGTCTTTCATTTTTTTTACTCAACCATAACATAAGGGCCATCTAAAACTGAAAGAAACAAACAGAAAACATAGCATAACTGCTCTCTTTAAAGATAAAGTGCTCTCAGCTGTCCTCCACATGGACGAACCACAAACAAACAGACCGAAGGATGAAGGACAGAGCGCACGGACAGGCTGACTCCTGACAGATTATTCCTTTACCAGATGATCGGCTCAACTTTTCCATAGACTCAGCCGTGCGCACATACTGTAGATCTGCACAGACACATGACACTTCTATCATCATACAGCACTTCAGACTATTTTGCGTGTGTGTGTGTGTGTGTGTGTGTGTGTGTGTCTGCGATGGTAAATGCATTAACAGTGAGAAGAAAGGATGTCAGCTCCACAAGAAAGGATCAGGACACAAAAGGTTCACAGAGAAGCAAAGAGACAGAAAGGCATCCGACGTGTTTCTGTCTGGCTTATTTCTGAACCGTTTCCTGCCATTCTTTCTCCAACGTTTCACTTGAACTTTAAGTTTTGCACCACATCTCCACATCCCCTGTATGACTGGGACTCATTTTCCACTGTGTGCCTCTTTTTTTTTTAATGAAGCATTTTGGGGGGGAAAAAAAACATGGGGGGAAAAAGAAACCATAAACTGCCTGACTTTGCATCGGCAAAAGAATGTAAATTACTCCCTAAACGCAATGCTAAAATCTTCTGCAGACTTGTTATGTGCAGGGACGTCTAATAACAGGGTCTTCTTTTCCTCCCCCATTAGTTCCTTCACCCGTCCAACTGGGAGGCAGAGGCCACCACACCAGCTCAGAGGGTGGCCACTGAGGCTGCTGGGCTTTATCGCTGTATAATTATCTGGGAAAATCACAGAGGGAGCAAACAGGTAAGGCTGTTGCATCTTGGAAAAGTGCTGACAAGCTTGATCCAGTGCAGCAGTGTTGTCCCCCTCGAAAGATTCAAGCAGCCAGCAGCTGAATACTTTCTTGGAATGGAAAGACTTCAAGTGTGACTGAGCTGAAATGTATTAAACAGGAGGGAGAGAGGGAGCAAAATGAGAGATCAGCAGCCTGACTTTGAATAAATAAAGAGAACAGCCGCCTTAATCCCCACTGGACCAAACCCTTTCTAGCGTTTCACAGAGCAGAGCAGAGGGGAAAGAAGTGATTTTGTGACCAGAGCTGCTCTTGGTATTCTTCACATCAGCTCAGAAATAAGAACTCTCCAGCCTTGTAGATAAGTTCCTTGACTTTTAGTCCTCATATTTAAAATGAGAAACTGAAACGGTAAACCTGGAGTATGCACAGTAACAGTGTTGTACAAAAGCAGTGAAACTCATTAAGCATCAAATTTCAGTTTATTTTATTTGGATTTTATGTTACTAGAAAAGATTTTATTGCATATTTGTGAGGGAAAGCAAAAAAGGACACAAGGTTTTTAAACCTGTTCAGTTAGAATTGTGAAAGAAGGTGGCATGCATTTGTAATTGGGTTTTCTTTATCTTGCATCTTTACCGCTCAATAAAATCCAGCAAATTTTACACACAGTTGAGGTAATGGGTAATTGACCTCAAAATAAACCCAGCTGCTCTGAGGGTCTCTGAGGTTTGCTACGGGAAATCAGTAAACAGTAATACACTTACACCTTACATTATGAACAACATATAAACACACCATTCTGAAAATATACAATCAAGATAATACTGGATAAAGCATTAATCATAAAATGTCAGATCTGAGGGTTGGAGGTTTAAGCTGCAGCTAAACAACAATCAGTGTGTAATCAGACCTGCAAATTGAAAATATATGATAGGTCTTGAAAACTGAGGACATTTTGAAGACAAGAACAAAAAATAATAAACATTTCACTCAAGCTCAAAGTCTCAATTTGAAGCATCAAAGCTTTTTGATTGTGATTTGGAAAAGTTCAGAGGGTGAAAATACCTTAGAAGGCAGCATATAAAACTCAAAAACATTTGTTAGCCAGGTAAACTCTTGTTGTTGCTGCTGTTTTTTTCTTTTATTTGATCATGATCTGAGTTCATGAATATTTTTAACCACCTTGTTTTGCTTGCAGCCTTGCAGACGTCTGATTAACGCATTCTTTAGAAGCCGTTGAACCTCCGATGCACTGTTCATTCTGTAAACATGAACCCACACATCCCAGACACATTCAAGTACATCTGACCTCAAATGAGACACACATAAATAAATAATTACCGAGCTGTTTAGCCTTTGTTCATTCTTAGCCTACGTGCCTTCTGTGGGCCTGAAACCAAGCTCAAATTGAAGACTGAGAACACCGCGCACCGTTTTGAGATTAGTTTGTTCTCAGTATGTCTTTAGTCGTAAAAAAAAAACAAACAAAACATATTTTCTGATCTTGTCTAACTCCTATCCTGATGCATTAGGTCATGCAACAGTCGGCTGCAAAAGTTGGGATTAGGTGAGTTAAAGTTAAAACTTTTTAACTGCTTTTTAATGGGGTGAAATGGTGCAAGGAACAACACTGCTTTTAAATCTGGATCCAGGACACATGGTTCTGAAAAAACAAGCCATTAGTCTGATCTTCTTGGTGTGACTTTGTATTTTTGACCACAGTTGGAGATAAATTGATAAATTTTCAGCTTTTTTTGACAGCAATGTGACTTCTGTGAATTTGATTAACATTTTCTGTTGATACCAAGAATGATCTCATCGGCTAACCCTGAGCTTCTAACACTGCATTCTCTGTATCCATAAACTAGATTTTTGTTTTTACTTCTTTCACGAACATCTGGCTCCAAGCAGTAAATGAACCATGTGAATAGGAATGCATCCTTCATGCAGCTTTACGTTTTAGTAACAGCTGTGTGTCAAGAAAACGATACAGAACCAATGTTAACAGAATGAACTGGAGAAAATTCACAATCCAAACTTGCTGTAGTGAAGTGTGAAGTTGCTGTACCATGAAGCAAACGTATATTCACATTTCTGACTTCGCTGGTGTATTCCTCTTTCATTTGTCATTCAGACGTTACAAAGTAGGTCAAGTGAAATTGAATATTGTAAAATGAGCACCAGAGTTTACAGCTACAAACTGTAAAAAAAAGACAAGAAATAAAACGCATCTGGAATCTGTGGAGAAAAAGAAAAGACATATACATGTGAATTTATGATGTTTGCCCAATTTTACGTCGCAAAGGTTTTATTACTTATAAACCTACCTCATAAATGTGGAGCTTCAACACAACCTTTCACCTCCCAGACATTTCAACATACCCTGCATGACCTTTCCCTTTTCCTCTGCTCTGCTACTCCACATTTTCAATTTCCCCAGGGAAGAACAATCTTTATCCCTGCGCTCCCCCACTCTACCTTTTCTTATTGCTTCTGGCTGGAGCCACTTGTTTTCCACTCCTCTCTGTTTAAGTCTTCCTCTGGCTTTCATTGCCTTGTCTGATTTAAAAACATGATTTTAAATAGCTGTCTCTCTCCAATTTGGTTCTGTTGGTGTATTTATTGGCAACGATGTCTGCATGTTTTGCCTGCCTCCGCGTCTTTCTTTGTGATCGTGTCCTCTATTGCCTGCTTTTTTTTTCTTCTTCACCACCATATTCCATCTGGTTTTCTATGCTTGCACTCATGCACGCTTCTGCTACTTTGTTGTAGCCAGGGAGTTTTGTGCTGGTGTTAAGTTTCATACAGTAGGAAATATTTTTGAACCATGCAGGAAATGTCTGAAGCACTGGGATCTTTCTCCTGCCACCCACAAAAATCATGCACGCACTTCAGAAAAGTCCTAATCATGACTGAAAAAAAAATTATATTAAAGTTAAAATCCATCTCAAACCTTTATTTTTCATGATTTTCTTGAGTATTTGACTTTTCTCAATCAACATTCCAATGCTTGAGAGGCGGCGAGGCTGCAGACAGCCATAGAGGAAGGGGTCTGTGAAGGGGAAGAGCACCACCAGAAACAGCAGGACTCCAGTCAGATAGCAGATCAGCATGGCTGAACGCTGAGGGCGGCTCAGAGCAGAACCAGTGTCAGGGAGACCCTGGCTGTTGCAGAATGAATATGACCTTGGGAAGAACAGACCACAACATGTGAAACTACCATATGAACACGAGATGGCGCTATTAGAGGATGAATGTGTATTTTTGCCTCTTCCCAGTTCTCAGGAAAATAAAAGCAGCAAAGACACCAAACACAGTTGTGTACAAAAACTGAAACCCTGCAATGGAAAACTACAATGAATAATCAACAAACTGTAAAAGCATTCATACTCTTTGACTGTTGTCACAAAAAACGTTGTTTAAAATGTTATGGCAGACCAACACACAGTCAGGCTTATTGCAAAGTGAAAGTAAAGTTCAGCTTTTTCTTCTAGTAAAAAACTGTAAGGTAGTGTTTGCATTCAGTTTCAATCCCCTCTCTCTGATCTTCTTACTGCATTATCTGCAATATCTTAATGCAATATATCCTGTTACAAAAAGCTATTTTTGGTGGAAAACTAACATTGCATCACCTACACTGAACATAATGGTGGCAGTATGATGCTGTGGGGATGTTTTCTTCAGCAGAGACAGGAAAACTGTCAACTGGTGCATAAGCAGATTTGAAGTTGAATTATCTAAACAATCACAACAATCCCAAACATAAAGCCAACGTAACAGTGGTGTGGTTAAAATTAAATCATTTTCATGTGTTAGATTAGCTCAGTTAAACTCTACAACTAAGTCCAATCAGGAATTCTAGGTAGAATTTAAAAATTTATGTTTCAACCAGTTTTAAACAAGCTGGAGTTGTTTTACAGAAACAAAAGAAAAGCAAAGTAGTCTAGATGTGAGAGGTACCTCCGTAGAATATGTAATGTAAAGGATATGAACACACCACACTGTTGAGATTTTCATGTGTAGAAGAAAAATAAATCAATACTATAAATAATTTTCCTTCCTCTTTAAAAATAGTAGCTGAGTTGCTTTGTGCAAATGTGACATAAAATTCCACCAAAATGCATCAACGTTTGTTTCCCTGTCTCTGTTACCTCTCATTTACGCAACTGTTGGTATTGTGCAATAACATAGTTTACTAGACTGTAATTTATAAATGTTTTCTTAGGTGTAATACTACTGTATTCTTCATACACAGCGCATAGATAGCATTTAGTGTCTTCATAAGGTCAGATTGATTTTCACTGGGATTTGATTTATTGTATGAACATACATACATCAGTCGCCTCCCACATGTAGTTTATTTGAAAATAATCTCACCTGCCCCCAGGAAGATGGCACTCACCTTGTCCTTTCCAAGGTGAAGCTGCTCTATGATGTGGTGAAGAAGAGCTAGAACGAGAGTACAATTAAGATAAAGTTTGCAAACATTATAACAGGAACAGCAAAACTCCTGCAGGTCAACTGGTGCATTTTGCCGTGCTTTAGTAGAGTATGATGTCATTGTGGCCCCAAAGTTTCCTGTCATACCAACACCAAAGAACAGAGGCGCAATGAAGATAACAGCTGTGGCTCCAGTGCAAGGCACCAACATCGGCAGCATGTTCCGTCCTCCGTCACTGGCGCCACTACCTGGCTCCTGAGCCACGCTGCATCTTTAACGCACATCCTCCAACTCTGCACATCTGGGAAAATACATTAGTCAGGAGATAGTGATCACCTTTAATGCAGAGCCGGCACATATGTCAAAGTTTTTGCATCAGATTTCTCTAACAGAACCTTATAAATACCCAGAGCAGAGTGAAGTTCCCCAGAGAACCCGTCAGAGTTGTCCAAAGCAGACTGAACCAGGGGCCCCAGATAAAAAAAACTATTAGGCAGAATGAATATAGATGTTTATAACATGCACAGGCAATAAATAACAACAAGATCAAAAGTATGAGGGGAAAAAATTGGCACACATTTTAGTATGTAGTTTAAACACGGCAGGGAGCTCAAATAAAAAAATAAAGTTACAGTATACTGTTAAAGAGTTATATTAAATAAAACATCTAAAATGTTTAATCTGCCTCAATAAATCATAAATTCAATCTAAAAACAAATCCTTCAAAATCTGTGTGACCAGATGCTGGAAAACACTTTCAAAATGACTTTTTAAACACTTTTGACAACGTGAACACAATAAAAATCCATTCCTCTCATCTGTATGGTAAAGAGTTCAGTTCAGTTTCAGTAATTTTATATTGTTTCAGTTTTAGAATTTAAGTCAGAAAGAATAAAATAATTACAAAAGCATTTGTTACAAAACTTTTTCCTTTAAAGTGTTCATGTTGTAACTTATTGGCTTACCGAGGTCAATAGCAAAGACAGTCCAGTTGCAGGAATGAAACCTTTCAAACAAACTCCCATCAGCTCCCACAAGGACTCTTCAACCTGGAGATGCAGGATGCACTTTATTTATTATACAAAGTTATTTCAACAGAGGATCTCATCACCTGAGTATTGTGGGTAGTGATGATTAGTAGCTGGAAAGCAAAGCATGTAGGAATCACAATGAAAATCAATTGCCTGTAGAACTTTCAAACCCCAAAATATCCAAAGGTAGAGAAAGGTCTACTCACTGTGATATCAGCCCAGTGCATCCACATCTTCACAAACGCAGGAGACACTGCAGACACCAGACCTACACTGACAGAGTGACACTTTATCACTCTTGGATGGTCCCTTCAAAGACACACACTTTCATTGACGGGCTACTTGAACAACACTGACTGCATGGCTGTTGATGAGTTCCACGGGAGAGGGATGAATAAAGTAGCACAGGGTCAACATGCTCGAATGGATAAGCTTGATCCTTTATGTCAGATTAGATTAGAAGATCCTAGTGCAGAGAAGCTGATTAACTAAAGCGCAATAGAAAGACATAGATTAAAATAATAATAATAATCTCACCGCATCATGTAATCTTTCATAAAGTAATAGTTTCTATAACGAAAAAGAAACTGTTCCCTGACCGGGAATCGAACCCGGGCCGCGGCGGTGAGAGCGCCGAATCCTAACCACTAGACCACCAGGGAGCTCGCATGAAAACACTATCATACAAATCCAAAACACTTCTGTGTGTCCCATTACAGTTAGTATGTGCATATACTTCATAATGAATCTGCTCCTCTGGTGATACCTAGTCGGATATGAAATGTAAAAAGCTCCAAAAGTGAAATAACCAGTCAAGCACTCATAGCACTCAAAAGTCTCTCAATAACCCGCGCAGGCCTCAATGGTAGCTAATGGTAACGGTAGCCTGTTCTTCAGAAGGAAATGTAATGTTGCTTCAATAAGTTAAGTGTAACTAAACTTATTAAACTCTACGGGCACAATAGGCAGACTCTACACAATATGCACAATGCTTTACTAAATACAGTATTTACAAAGAGCTTCAATGTATTACCATACCAGTTAAGGGAAATGTCGCCGTCTGGTGTTCTGTCAGAGCGCCAGTGGGTTGGGGCGGATTAACGTAAGAGAGGGAGGGTATGGTGGTGGTGGTACTTATGGAACAAGACTACAGCGGGAAAGGGAGGTAGAAAATGGTAGTTTCCCGGCCCAAACGGGAGACTTGACAGGTATTACTTCTGTATTTCCTGTAGTAGGCAAAGCATGATTGACGTGACGCCGGCTCCCATGAAGAAGTAGATCGAAACTCCGACAAACAGTGTTATAATGGCTGAGGTAGTGGAACTCAATGCATTACCCTGAGACATGTTTTGAGTCATTTTTGCCTTACCAGCCAACATTGAGGCAAAGAACACAGGCAAGAAAATTCTCCAATGATTTGTCGGAAACATCTGAAAAATCAATGTTAAACCCAAGTCTTATAGAAGGAGCAATTTTCAAATTCTGACAGATTTTAAAGTAAATTCATTCCTGAATAATAGAACAATCAATCAATCAATCAATCAATCAATCAATCAATCAATCAATCAATCAATCAATCAATCAATCACATTTTATTTGTATAGCACATTTCAGCAGCAAGGCATTTCAAAGTACTTTACATAATTAAAATAAAAACAGCATGTAATAAAGGTTGAGAACGTTTTCTAAGACACTAATATATTTTTTAAGTAAATACTTCCATTGCAGGCCTTGGGTTGCAGACCTACAATGGAACAGGCCTTCCTGTATTTGTGTGGCAGCTGCACACAGCTGGATCTTGTGAGGTAGATGCTGCTGTTTCATAAAGCTCCATAAAGGCGAGATGTTTGAGCTAATCAATCAAAAGTAATTTAAATGGATTACCCTTCCCGAGCAGTGTGTCTCTGCAGGTACCATGGGACTATCCAGTAATTATTCTCACCCAATGTATGTATGGTGACTGGCTGGTTTTTAGGTCACCGTTTTCCTATTTCCCTAAATGAGATGGTTTGCACAAAATTGAACATATTACAGTAATGTGAACTTTCTGTAGGCCGATTTTATTAATATTATCTATTTCTACAATCTGTGCTTTGGTTACATTGATTCGTACATAAAATACATTTATGTCCGGAGCATTGTGGTGTACCTCACAAAAAAAGACTTCGCACATCTCTAGCTATTTTTTTAAACGTTATTTTATTTGTCATTCATGAATAAAACAGTCATAAATATGGAAATCAACATTTGGAATCTACATACTGAATGATAGGTACCGTTTTAACTGCACACATCAAAAACCATGCACGCATTCATCAAACTATGCAGAAATACCAAAACTTTTTAACTTACACCAGTCAAGAAGATGAGAACATCCAAAGAAGCTGCAGATGACTTAAATCACCAGGGCCCGACATTAAAAGATACATTTTAAGATGCATTACCACTTTAAGCGTCAATAACCATTCTGCACTGAAAACCTTGTGGAATTGAGTCCAGCTCGAATAATCACAAAATATACTAATTTCTGAAATGCTTTGACATACTAACATTTTTTTTTAAACTATCAGAAAAGATAAAAGCGTCACCTGCAACAGAACATATCTCTTTGCATACTTGACTCCTGAGCAGATAGATTCTCTGGTGCTTTTTGGCCTATAAATCAAAAACTTCCTCTTAAGGCACAGGAGACACACAACATAAAAAATAAGCAGAGGACCAGCTGGAGTGTGAATACTGAATAATGTCCAAAAAAATTTACACAACACATGAAAAACACCAGAAGTGCAATAAATGTATGACAAAATGACACACGTCTTCAATAAATAAAGAACAGATTAAAGAAACAAACATAATACCACTAAAACACACACATTACACTCAGGCAACAATTTCCAGCTTCAGACTTAGAGAACATTTCTAGGAGGGAAAAGGCACTTGAAATCCTACAGATATCTTTGTAGTTTCATTTTTTTCTTAACATTCAAAGAAAATACTTTGGGGGACTTTGGGATTCAATGACAACTGCAGTTTGTGCTTGTCCTTTTCACTGTAACACACATTTGTCCTTATTGCTGTATTTCCTCCTCCTCATCTCCAAACCTCGCTCCAGCCGCTCGTCCTCCTCCCGAGCACTGCAAACACATAAACATCAGTTCAGTATAAACAATTTCTCAATAATCAGGGATAAAATCACAGAGATGACTGAGCTACACAAAAGGAACGGCTCTCTAGGTAAAAATGTGTAAAAGGCCTCAAAGTAAATTGATTATTTAATAAATAAGTATTTTAAAGAAAAAAACTTTTCAAAGTTCATTTTTAGAGAAATTCAAAAAGCAGAACGGTCTTAGGATCATTCTCCAAAAAAGTCAATTCCTTTTGTAAACCTATTTACCTAAATTGTGGTCAATAATTGTGTAGAACGCTGCATGTTTGTTTGACTTTTTCTGGTCGTACTGAAAGCATCCACTCACCGTTTCTCTTTGTCGTCGATGTCTCTGATGATCTCATCGCGCTGGTTAACCAGAGACACCAGCTCCTGAAGGAGCAGCTGCTCCCTCTGCTGCTGAGTCGATGTCTTCTGCCAGTCTGTGAAACATACGGCAAAATGCCAAATGGTACTGCTTTATTAATGCTTTAGATATCTGAAAACAAGATTATGTCTGACGATTACTTTTACATGCTTCGCTCTTTGATTTAATATAACAAAGAAGTTTCTCTTTCTGCAAGTTAAAAACAAAAATATGAACCATTTCCCACAGCATTTCTGACAAACATGACTTAAAAAACTAGCTTGTTACGTTTCACCAATAATTTCACAAGCAAAGAACAACCCTAAATGCAAGCATTTTATGTAGAGACAGACATGACTTTTGCATGTTCACAAATCAAAATTTAGTCAAAATTACAAATCTTAGCTATGAATAACTTATTCTAAATGTGTACATGTGTATTTAATCTTCTGTTTACCCTGAACTCTGTTTTCAGTGCCTAAGACACAGATCCACAGATATAATAAAACTTCCACCGAACACTGACCTTCTATAGCCATCATAACTCGTAGTTCTCTGGTGAGAAGTTCGAATCTCCTCTCCAGATCCTGCTCCTCTTGTCTGCAGAGCAGTCAGAAATTAGGGGATTGTAATAAACTCAATGTTTACAATATAAACATGTATTTTCAGTTCGCTTACAATAGCTCCAGGTTGTCCTGTCGGCGTATCAGAGCGTTCTTCTTGTTCACCAAAGTGAACCATTCCTGGATCAATCTCTCCTCTTCATCACGATCACTCCCTGCAAACAGAAGAGAATAATTTGTAAATTCATGTAAGAGTTCTGGAAATTAAAACCTTTTCCTGCATTGTGAAAAACAGAACATTGAACACTCCCACCTCTCTTAGAAAGAATTTAAAAAATAAACCAACCTGTTTCCATGAGGCTTCGCAATCGTCTCTCCACGACTGCTGCTCTGCTGTCGATGTGCTTCTGCTCTGTCTCCAGTGCCGCCAGTTCGCTCAAGACGTACTGACTGGTGTCCTGCAGGTGCTGACCACAAGTCCCATCACACACACACACACACACATTTGCATGCATGTACACAACATGCAAACACACACAAATACAAATAAACAAAAAAATGAAAATGGCCCGGCAGCCATGAGGAGAGGAGAAGAAGGGGAAAAGAAGAAAAGTGACGACAAGAAAAAGGACAGTCAGAGATTAGAGGGAAGTCAGAAGCACTGGAGAAAACTAATTTATTCTGCAATGGAGAGATTTATTGTGATTTTGTATAAAGGGCTGTTGTTATGCAAAATAAAAATAAAAAACACAAAACTGACCATAGTTTCTTCTTGTTTAGGAGGCTGGATGTCAACTGCACTCTGCAGCTCTGCAAACACAGAAACACAGATTAAATCTTGAGCAGCAAAAAAAAAAAAAATCCAGTCAAAAGTGGGAAGAAATATCCAGAATTTTAGGTGCTAGCAAGACTCAATCCAGATAATACCTACCTGAGTCATTAGCATTTTCAGTAGGAGATGAAGCATCTTCATCCTGCAAATGCAAAATATAATACACTAATAGACGTCGCATATTGTTTGAAGAGTTTTCATTTGATGACAAGAAGTGTGACCTGTTCATATTTGGCAGCTTTGGTAACCGATCTCGGGGGTGGAACTGGGATTCTTGTTTCTTCCGCTACAAAAAGATAACGAAAGCAATGAGATGTCTGATTACTGGTCAAGAAAAGGCATTCATATACTTGTTAGTCCTTTCCATAAACTTTGATAAAGGTTTTGAGATTCCAAGTTACACATGTTTAGATTTCAGTTTCAAAAGATATAAGAAATTAACTCTAATAAATCTTATGCAATAGGAAACACGTAATGAGGCTTCTTTCAAAATTACTCAGCAAAAATTAAAGGCACTGATAAGGACGTAAAGAAAACAAGGCTGCAGCCATCACTCTTTTGAAGTTAGGAGGCTGAAACAAGCAAAAACTAATAAGTAAAAGCTTCACAAAATGAGAAATGTACCTTTAATAGTCCTTTTGGTTCTGGGTGGTGGCACCACCAAGGCACTGCTTCCTCCTTCCTCTAGACTCACACCTTCGTTCAGCCTGGCCATGCAGAAGGCGGCGGCGTCGACGTTGGTGGGAGCGGGACCAGACAGAGCGAGCCCGTAACTGGACTGGCTGCTGTTGTGCTCGATCTGCAGTACGCTCAGCTCCTGGTTGGTGAAATGTGAGCGGATTTGGCTGAGGTACGTCATAACGATGAGCCGGTCAGGGACGGACAGCAGAACCATGTCAGACGGTTCCAGCAGACGAGAGATCCCCAGCGCCTCAAAGCCGTCAAATGCCTGAGGTTAAACAGCGGATAAAATGGGCAGCGTAACTGTCATTAATAAAAAAGCTCTGTATATCAAAATTTAGTATAGAACTTTATACATTTTGTCATGTTATGAACTTACATGCATTTTATTGCACATTCATCTTATAGATGCAAAAATCAGACAGATGTCGCATGTATTAATTTTCAGTTCAATTTCAATTATAGCTTTAAATTTCCTTTGCCTTAGAGCAGATTCAAAAACTAACACACTAAGTGCAGTGGTTGCACTCATTACACAGAGGACTAAAGAATGGATGCCATTCTCACCTTCTTATTATTCAACTTGATGTCATGAGGAACCAAGCATTCAAAATCTCTGATGGGGTAAAAGCAGAAGCACAATAAAATTTATTTAAGACAGATGAAAGCCATTTAAACCATGAACTGTGCATTCAAAGAAGAGATTTAACAAGAGTGATAGTGTAGAAATGCTTTACATTTTGTCTGGATGAAAGTGGTGCAGTATGGCGCAGAAGGCCAGGCCGTTTCTCCAGGACGTGCTGAAGTTTGTGACCTTTACACCCTTGTAGTTGTTGGTGATGCTCTGACACCACTGGAGCAATGACTGACTAGAGTTCACAAGGTCCTTGAGGAAAAGCAGAATAAACAAGCAATTCAGTTTTAATTATGGGCTTATAAAAGCTCTTTTGAGTGTCTGTTTATGATCCATTTACCTCAGTGTCATCCTTCCCATTGACCTCCTCTGTGACCTCTGCAAATGGATCAGTGGTCCTGAGCTCGGGGGTTTCTTCCTCTTGTAATGTTGGAAGCCGAGAATTATTGATCTCACACTGAAGTGAGGAAATGACGGTATGTGTATTGGAGGTGTCTTTGGAATGAGACGATTGTTTCACCGGTCCACCATCAGATACATCAGTTGTTTTATGCTTTGACCTAGAAGGCAACAAGACAGAAGGCAGATGATGAACAGATGGGACAGAGATCTGAAAAAAACCAAAAACAGGAGAATCCACCTGCTGTAAGGAGGTACAAGAGATACAAGCAAAAGACATGGAGTCATGCAATGGTGAAAAAGCTGAAGAAGATGATGAAGACGAATGAAGAATGATGGGATTCTTAGACAACGTGACGTAAAATTCATACAGCATTCTGAATTTTTCTTCTGACTTGGCATTATAGTTGCCTAAAGCCAGATATACACTATGAAATAAATACACGAAAATGTGAAAAAAAATGTTTTAAGTACACAGCATAAAGAACAAAAGTTTTATCAGTCAAAAAAGGCCAAAGTTACCAATCTGCACACAAAAATAAAGCACGAAAATAGGAATATACCAAGTCATTTTCACGCGTGAAAAGACAAAAATAAAATGTCTATTATTTTCTTTCCTTAATTTTAGGACAGTGAAACAATTAATCTGACATGACTACAGTTAAAGTGAATTGTTGCAATGTGCTACAAGTAGATACACTAGAAGACAAGCAAAGTCTCTCTAATCATCAACTCTATATAATAGAGGTGATTTCAGAGAGCAGCGCAGGTTTACAGACTTACGCTTCTTCCTCTACAAGTGGCTCTTCCGTGTCATTTAGTCTTATTTCCTGCAGATCATTGGAGCAGGTAATGATGGAGAGCTGAATGTGAGCAGTGAAGTCAGTGGGGGGGCTTGAAGGGACTCCTTTCTCCATAACATCGATGTCAATATCACCAGGAGTGGGAATGAGTCTTTTCATGGCTCGAGGCCCACTGACCGGAGACGTGTCGCCTGACATCTGTCGAATCTTAGCCAGTAAAAGTCTTTCCTCCTCTTGGAGCTGCTGCTCTTTGGAGAGATTGTTGGCTGAACTGGGGATCTCCAGGTCATCTTCAGACTTCAATTCAGGACTCCCATGTAAATTCACAGGCATTTTTGTCTCGTTCACCTTACTGATGCATATGCCACTGGGTGGTTTAGACACCACCAAAGGTTGAGCAAACTCTGTTACATTTACATCATAATCAATTTTAGTAAGTACTCCATCACTCCTTTTTTTCACTGACTGTTGGTCTGAAATTTGTTGTGTTGTTTCCTTCATGTGAGACATAAAACGATGGTCAGGAGGCTGACTGTGAGGTCTATTTTGTTGTTTCACATCAAAGCTAAGACCTTGTTCAGAGGAGGGGGCTGATGCAGGCTTCAGGGCCACAGCGGGAGGCGGGTGGTCTGGGCTAAAGATAAAAAAGGGAGAATTCAAAGCTAAATTTACCGCCTGTCCCAGGTATGACTAACATAGCAAGCATTAATAGCATGCTTTGCCATATCCAAGCAGCAGAAGAGATGTCACTTTGATGCTCCCAAGTGAAAAAGCACAAAACTTAAGAATCTTTCAAATAGCTTTTGCTATTTAACCCAGAAGCTGTTAGTTTAAAATGATCTTCAAGGCTCCCAGAACATTAGTGGACAAAAAATATCCTCATAAAAATGCCAGATTTTTGCTAATCTGCAGCATCAGAGACTAAAACCATGCTAATCCACCTATTTAGCCATGCTACAAGGCTTAAACAATAAATGCCCCTCACAACATTTAAACCGACCATCAATAACAAAAACATGTAAGAAATATTACATTAGCCTGTTTGATGCTGGAAACTAGCATCCTAACTTCTGGACAACAATGTAGTGATAGTGCTGTGAAATTCATATATCCTACATGATGCTGTGGTGGATAAAAATCCCACAACACTGGATTGTGCTGCAGACTACAACCCATTAGCATGTAGCCTAACGGACAGGGATCGCTAACCATGGAGTCTGCTTTGGAGATGTGTGTTGATCGCCTCCCAACCATACTTTACTGATATCCTCTATGCAAGAGAAGCACACATCTTGTTTTATAATGGATGTATATGAAATTATTATAAATTATAGAGATTAACTTAATCTTGATAAATGCATGCAGACACCATTCTGTCGTAAGAAAAAGTTAACAGAGAACACCCAAATCCTCAGTATGCAAAGAACATAAGTTAGTAAATGTTCTAGGAGATGGACGTTGTTATGAGGAAACATCCACAAATGCTTCAGACTTCTCTCTGAACAACAGCAAGCAACAAGGAGATCTTTCTGACAACAGCCAAGTTACTCACCCATTTCTGTTGCTATGTCTCCCTCCCTCACCCCTCACTCGCCCTGCTTCTCCTTCCATATACAGCTCAGCCAGCCAGATGGAGCCCAGATCTTCCTGTCCCCTTTCATACTCTACTTCCTCCTCCTCCTCTTCTCGCAGCCACACTGGGATGGCATTGTGTTTAGGTCTGGATGCACCCTGCTTGGTTGCTCTCAGACTGGAACTGTGCTGTGCCTTCACATCAGCGCTCACAGAGTCTTTGGCTTTGTTATCAATCATCCTACATGTACTTGCAGAAACAGGGATGATGTTGCTGGCTGGTTTGGGGTCAGATTTGTGCTTCTCATTGCTTCCCTGTAGCCTCTCGTCATATGCGATATCATCCAGCTCTGCCTTCTTCAGGGGCGGCCAGGAGTTTGATGGAGTTTTGTTTCCTTTTTCTTGGTTCTGAACAAATAAAATACCGGCAGGAGTTTTCACCTCTCTATTCTCCCATCCCTTCATGAGTTTTTCCATCTCTGCATTTTCTTCCTTATGTATTTCCTCATTTGTCTCATCAGCAAGTTTCCTCTGTTGCCTGAAAAAAATGGTCTCCTTGTCTTCCTTCCCTTTTTCAATTCTAATTCTTTCATTTTCCAACTTTTTTATGTTTTTCTTCTCCGCCTCTTCCTTTACCTTTTGCCTTTCTAACTTTTCTCTCTCCAGTATTTGATTTTGTATCTTCTCCATCTCTTCTCTCCTTATTCTTTCAATTTCTTTCCTCTCTGCCTCTTCTGACCTTAGTCTTTCCCTCTCCTTCTTCTCCATCTCTTCTCTCTCTAGTCTTTCTCTTTCTTTCTTATCTTGCTCTTCTCTTTGCAGTCTTTCCTTTTCTATCTTCTCCATCTCTTTTCTTTTTCTTTCCCTTTCTTTTCTCTCTGCCTCTTTCCTCCTTAGTCTTTCCATTTCTTTCTTCTCTGCCTCTTTTCTCTTTAGCCTTTCTTTTTCCTCCATCTCTAATCTTTTCAGTCTCTCCTTTTCCTTCTTCTCTTCTTCACATCTTTTTAATCTTTCCTTTTCAATCCTGTCGGCCTCTTCTCTCTTAAGTCTTTCTTTTTCTTTCCTTTCAGCTTCTTCCCGCTCTTCTTTCTCCCTTTCAGCCTTTCTACGGTTTTCCATTTCCTCTCTTTCTCGTCTCTCCATCTCCAGTTCTCTCTGTTTCTCTTGTTCGCTGGCTGCCAGTCGCAGACTTGCCACCAGACCCAGTCCGTGCGTCATATTTACTGCTCCCTGAGCTGGTTCAGCCTTGGGGACCTCGTCTTCAACCATCATCTGACTTTCTGCTGAGTCAGAGAAAGCTGCTGGAGGTAAAATGTTCACACCAGCAGAGTTTGGTGGCTCATTATCTGGCTCTGCGGTGCACCGGATCGCTGCATCATCTTTTTGAAAAGTGTTTGTAAGTGGCTGTAGTTTATCTGCTGAAGGCTCCTGACTGGCACCATTTGATGCAGATGTGTGCAGCATGGAGGCCATTGTCTCATAGCTAAGAAGCAAAATATGACAGACAGGAAATCTATGAGACACAGCTCACCCTGAAATGACCCAGCAACATGACCGGAGCTGAACTCAGCGACAGAGAACCAGCCAGACATCATGCTTGATTAGTTTCCTTAGTAGACTTTGTTTTGGTCTGCTTCCAGACAATGCTGCTTGAAGAACCCAAAGGAAACATGGGTTTATTTTTAATAGAGAGAACTGCTCTTTTGGTACAGCCAGGAGCAATCAAAATACTTTCCAAATGCTGTTAAAAGCTCCAATTCAAGAGGAAAATAACTAAATATGCAAGTTCTCTGCAACTAGCTGTCGTTGAGCAACATTTTCTCAGCAGAATAAGTGAATTTAACAAAAGAACCAATGAAAATCCATCACCAATGAAGCACTGACATTATCTCTTATAGGTTTAGGAAAGCATATGGCATATTTCTGCATAAATATGATCAGATGTTCACAGAACAGCACAACAGACAGTAATTAATTTGTAGTTAATTTTAGTTTAGAATTAGATGGCTTTTTGTAGAAATGTCAATATTAGGCACAACTAGACTGCTGTCTCTTTCTCACAAATCACTAATACTGAAAATAAAATAAAGCTGTGCTACTGCTGCTTGCAGACTTACATTTGATGCAGTTTAAAACTGGTTTGGTTTCATAACTGGTCGTGTTTAAACAGAAATCTGTTTAAAAAAGCTTCAAAAACATTCAGTCACTATTGTTATTTCAGTCCACAAAGCGGCACACCTCAACAGGTAATCTGACCGCAGCAGCAGGCAGACTCACCCTCGGTGCAACACCCCAAACATCACTGACATAAAGCCAGCAGATGTCTCCTTCTGCTCTTCTGCAATACACACATCATCCTCTGCACCTTTCTGGGTGCTAACACACACAGAAAAACAAACATACACACTTATTTTACTTTGCAGATGAAATTCCTTCACTTATGAATGTCTACAGGTAGTATGGAAAGAAGAACTTCAGTTACTCGCTGTTAGGCGGCAGCACAGTGGAGCGATGTTAGTAAGTGCAGGTTTGCATCTGAATGCTAGCAACCATCACTGACTCACCCCCCTACTACAACCTCTTCCTCCTCCTTCAATCCAGGACTTTCAGTACTTCCCGTCCCCCTTTGTGCTTCCGTCTCGGCTGTGGTCTCCTCCATAGCTGCCCACAGTTTGTTCTCTTCATGGAGAAGCGGCTCTTCAATGATCACAAGATTCTCCTGATCAGCAGCGTTAGGTGGTTTCTCTTTGTCTTCTCCTTCCAGTTGTGATTTATCTGGTGGCTGGATGTCATTCTCCTGCTGCAGCTCTTGTTTTGGTTTTGGGGGCAACAAATCTGTCCTTTCTCTGGCTGGTTTTGGGGAAGGTTCAGAAGGGGCTACTGGTTGCACAAAGGGTCTCTCAGGCTCTTTAATTTCCTCTGGAACTGGTTTTGGTGTTTCTAAATGTGTCTCTGGCTCTTCTGCTGCTGTTGTGTGGTTCTGCTGTGTCACCAAAGTTTCCAACTTGGTAGATTCTCCAGAGGATGAACTGCAACACAGAGAGAGCTATGAATACTAATTCATATTTCCTTTAAACTACAGTATCTATAAACCAAAGTATCACACATTAAACAAACAAAAGCATGGCTGGGAGGATAAAGCAGAGAAGCAAGCACAAAGATGTTCCCTTGTCAGTTCTTACCCTCTGCACAAAGGTTTTGCACCCTCCTCAGCAGAGATTTGTACAGTTGTATCTTTGCAACTTCCCCCTTCTAAGACTTTCCATAGAGGAGTCTCTGCGTCAGACAGCCTCTGTGGAGGCGGTGCCAGCGTCAAGACCTCTAATGTCATTATTTTATTCAGCTCCTCTGATTCAATATCACAGGGTGAATGAAGCGAGGCGGTTTCTTTCTTTTCTGAGGTATCAGAGTTTGACAGGGAGCATTCCACTACAGAGGGCTGCTTCAGACTGGAGTAAGCAAGGAAAAGAAGGAAACCAAAAAAGAAAATAGAGAACAAAAGAGAAACAGGCAGAAAAATGACAAAGATTACAGCAAACACAAAGATATGCAAGACATTTGAGAACAGAACTTGATGCTTGGTAGTAGACGGTAGGATGACTGAATACAGTTGTAAGTTGAAGAAATTGAAATGAACACAACATTCTTTCATTGGGGAAAAAAAATCATACATGGTTACAAAATGTTGATCCATTAACAAAGTTAATCTGTTTTTAAATTTACAATATACTTTTCCCCCTTTCTTCTCGACTCTATGAACTTTTCTTTTCCACTGTGGTATAATTATATGTGACACAGGCTGTGAGATGTTATAGAAAACCAGGGCAAGAATATTTCTTAAACTTCAGCAATATTATGTATCAAAGATGATGAATGATTCTTATATATTTTACTTAAAAAAAATTACTGCTGACGAGTTTCTTTTGTTCTGAAAAGCTCGACTTTATGTTGCATTGAGGGTTCAGATGATTGGAAGAGAAAGAGAGAAAGAAAACTTCATTCCTATTTTTAGTTAATTAAAGGAATCAGTCTTTCCAACCCCATACCAGAGTTCATTGCAAAGAGTAAGCACAACACCACATGTAAGAAATATCATAAAAATGGAATAAGTCAGCTCAGTAACAAAATAGGTGAGAGCTTTAATTTTTGAAGATAGTTAATTTTACAAGTAAAATCCTTAGATTTTATTGTAAGCACAGAAGCAGACCACACAAAGCAGCAAACACCAGTTGGTTACAGCTCCACATCGTTACTGAAACTTACCGCTTTTCAAAAGCAGAGTTCGGTTCACTCAGTTTCTTTCCTTCTTCTGACTGAAGGGAAATTTGTTCAGGCAGATGTTTGGCTGTAATGCCGTTTTTCACCAGTGGAGGGAACCGTAGAGCAGGAGGTTGAGTTTGTGTTTCACCTTTGACATCCGTTTGGGATTTATTGAAACCAAGTGAAGAGGTGGTTTTCATCTTCTCCTTGTCCTCATCTGACTTGTTTTCCTCCAGAATGCTGACTGGGGGGCTTTTCGTCTTCTCCTCCTCTTTTTTCTTTCTGATCTCTATCTCCTCCTTCTGCTGCAAAAGCTTCTTCTTTTGCTCTTCTTTCTTTTTCTTTTCCTCCTCTTCTTTCTTTTTCTTTTCCTCCTCTTCTTTCTCTTCTTTCATTTTCTTTTCTGCTTCCAGCCTCCTTTGCTCCTCTTGCAGCTTTCTCTGCTTCTCTTCTTCTCTCTTCTTTCTCTCTTCTGCCTCCTTCTGCATCCTTTCCTTCTCTCTCTGGCTCACTTTCTTCCTATCTTCCTCTTCACGCCTTTTCTCCTCTTCCTCCTTCTTCTTCCTCTCCATCCTCTCTGTCTCTTCTCTGAAAAGTCTCTCTTTTTCTTCCTGTTCTTTTTTTCTTTTCTCCTCTGCTTCTTTGGCTCTTCTCTCTTCCTCTCTCTTTTTTCTCTCTTCCATATCTTTAATTCTTTTCTCCTGTTCCTCTCTTCTCTTGCTCTCATCATCCAACTTCTTTTTTTCTTCTGCCTTCCTTTTCTCGTCTTCCTCCTCCTTCTTTCTCTTCTCTGCCTCTTTCAGTCTCTTCTCCTCTTTCTGCTTTCTTTCCTCCTCCTCACATCTCCTTTTCTCTGCTTCTTGTTTCTTCTTCTCTTCATCCTCTCTTATTTTCTGTTGTTCCTTCTCTTTTGCCTCTTTCAAAAGTCTTTCCTCAATCTTCCTCGTCTTTTCCTCTTCCAAGAGTCTCATTTTCTCCTCCTCCATCTTCTTCATGAATCTTTCTCTCTCTTGCCGTTTCTCCTCCTCTCTCTTCAGTTTTTGTTTTTCTGCTTCTGACTCCAGAAACTTCCTCTCCTGTTCTCTTTTCTTCTGTTCCTCTTCCTCCTTCATTTTCTCCTGTTTGTCTCTCTTCTCCCTCAGCAGTCTTGCCTCTTCGAGTTTCCTCTTCTCTCTCTCCTTCTTTGCATCCTCTTCCTCCTGCAGGAGCTTCCTCTTCTCCTCTTCCAGCAGTCTTTTCCGCTCTTCCTCATGCTTTCGCATCTCCTCCTCTTTCTGCTTCTGTTGCATCTTTTTTTCTTCCTCCTCCTTCCTTCTCCTGTCCTCCTCTTTCTTTTGGATTTCTGACTGTTTCTCCTTCTCGGCTGCTCCCTCAAACTGTTCTGTCAGTGATGGCTTTTCATTTGTTTTACTTTCAAGACTGCAGAACAGATAAAATAAAAAGGCTTAACTTTTGGGTTTTCTTTGTCAGCATCACCTCACATTCTGAAGACCTGTGTTAATGTGCATTGCAAAAGTATTCACACTCTGGGACTTTTTCACATTTTGCAATGCTACAAACACAAACTTCAGTGTATTTTATAGGGATTTCATGTGATAAAGCAACACAAAACACTGACAGGAAAATAGTTCATAAATTAATCATCTAATAGTTTTTAGTTTAGTTGGTTGGAATGTGAACCTCCACACTATAGTTTCAAGTAATTTGCAGCCTGAACAGGTTTTCCTACAGCATTGCCTTGTATTTACTTCCATCCATCTTCCCAATATCTCCAAAAAACACCATGACACCATGATGCTGCCACCACCATGATTTAAAATGGGGCTGCTGTGTTCCAGATATTGTGTCCCCTCCAGGTTTTATGGTGATATAAAGGAGGCTAAACATGAAGGCACACTTTTCAAATTTTTGTTTGTTAAAAATAAATATGAAAAATCATGTATCCTTTTCATTCCACTTCTTAATCATGCACTTTTTGTGTTCATTTTCCACATGCAACCCCAGTAAAACACAATAAAGTTTGTTTTTATAATGTGATCAAATTAAAAAGCGATGATGGCTTTTGCAAAGCACTCTGTATTTATTTTTGTGACATTGATCTTGTCATTAAAATAAGAAAAACTCACCCTGCAGGACACCTTTTGATTGCATCACACCTAGAGTTGTCCTCTTCCAGAAACAATACCCCTGATTTCTGTTTCTGGTTAAGTGTTTTGTTCTCATAGTCACATTCAGGTGTTTTTCTGGACAGTTTATCACTTACAACGCTCTCACTGATTTGGTTTTTCGATTCAGTTTTTTTCTCAACATCTGACTGCTTAGGTGTGATAAACGCAGCAACGACAGAGGTGGAGGGCTGCTCAGAGGTGGAGCGCTCAGTGCAGGAAAAGGGCCATGGAGGTGGCGGGGCTATGATCAGCTCTGAGCAGGGCTGAGCAGGACTGAGGACAGAGATATAAGCAATCAGACTCAACAGGTGATTAGACGAGACTGAGCATGAGGACACGCTGCAGAGCTGTTGGTTATCTTAAATGCAGGGAGAAAGAGGAGGATTCTTGCAACAGGAAGTGAAGTGCAGCTGTTAGCAACCCGGAAGCTCCAAAACCAGAAGCACACAAAGCAAACTGAGGTATTGAGAAACTGCAGGCAGAGATTTCTCAGAAGCCTTGATTTGTATCAGCAAGAGGAATCACTCAGCTTGGTTAGCTTGGGGCTATTTGGATCTTCATAAATGATGATAAAACTTGTCAAAAAAATCCGGTCCTAACCTGTTACCACATGCTTGTCTTTAGTTGATACACAAAACAAAAAATGAATCAGACAAAAATGTTTTTCACTTTCTTCTACTCCTCATCAGAACAATGGCACCACCAAAGAGTAATGAGGACTTTTAAGGGACCCATTAAATCTATTCATTTTGCAGCCTTATGTTAAGCATATTTTATAAGAATATGTAAAAATATGAATGTGAAAAAGGGAAGGGTTTATTGAGTTACGTTTATTTCTTCATTTATTTGGAGCATGTCTTTTATTTTTGAATATTTTATTTAAAAAGACATTAATTTATTCTGCTTCTGAAGTAATTAACATATTAACTGTGATAATTGTAATATTTATTTTGAATCTCATAGGAAAAAATTGATACACCTTTTTGTCATTCTGCCTTTCATTGTGAAACAGTGGTAACACACTCATATTTGCTGCTTAATCAACATGAGCTATTATATCAAAGAGCCTGAAACCAGCTGAATAATATAGATACCTTCCCAATTATAATTTTAAAACAGAAAATCATAATCAATTATGGAGCTTCTTTAGCCTCCACATATGACTGACAACCAGAAATATTACTAAACAGCCATATTTTTCTTTCTTTTTATGTGAGATAAAAGTAAAATAGCTTTCAGTCAGCTGACCAGCAGTGTACAGCAACAATAAGGGCAGAGGCAGCCCTTATATTGGTTTTGGTTTTAGTGTGCCAATATTATCAATGGATTCTCTCTGACCACCCACTGAAATTTTCTGGAAGCACACCTGGTCGCATGCAACCATGTACTGTAACATGTTTTCATTTGGAGTTACACAGCAGAATAAAAAGTGAGTTTTCACATTGTCCTATCAAGAACAGTAGAATAATATCAGCCGCTAACGAGAAAATTTTCATTTGATTAAAAGGTTTTCTTAACATGAAGACTCAAAACAGGGACAGTGACTGCACACATGACAAATCTTTCCCACATGCAAATAAAAAAAATATTAAAACATAGCACATATACATGTCTGAATATGCAATTTATTAACCCTAATATTTTTATTTAACAGTAC
Organism: Poecilia mexicana; assembly: GCF_051168715.1. Lineage (NCBI taxonomy): Eukaryota > Metazoa > Chordata > Actinopteri > Cyprinodontiformes > Poeciliidae > Poecilia > Poecilia mexicana. The sequence goes on along the minus strand of NW_028263383.1, from coordinate 9,278,447 downwards.
TTTCCTTACTGGATTACAAATTTTATATTTTCCAAAACTTTTAAATAATTGCACAAATTTCAGAGTTTTAACTTATTTAAATAAAAAATTAAGTATAGCTCTTTTTGTCACTCGATAAAAACTAATAAAAAATGCATAATTGTTGTAAAACATTAAAATCACACAGTGAAAATAACTCCAGCAGCATACATTGAGCCAAATGTGATCTGAGCAGAACAAACCAAGCAGGGCTTCACAGTCATGATGGGGAAACTGAGAGAATCCTGTCGGATTTGTCCATCATGATGTTTCATCACTGTTAGTAGATTAGTAGTTGGCATGCAACAAAAAAGTCACTTTACATGCAGAAAGTTTAATCCTCCATGACTACCTTCATTTCAGATAAAAACGATTAAAGAAATAAAATATATGTAACTGAAAATAACTGAATCTTAAGGATTTCCTTTCCACTCCGAAAGTATTGTCTTAGTTTTAAGTTTCATAAATGCAGTCTGTTCCCAACTCAGTGATTAATCAAGTCGACTGATCATCATCTAAATACTGACAACTGCTTAAGGAAAATCTGTTCTAGAAACAGTTCTACAGTCACAAAGCATGCATAGTTTTATTAACTACATGAGTCCATGAAAGTTTCAATATTTTTCAGAGATTCAGGAAATTCTGTTAAACAATTATGTAGCATTGCAGAAAACACATTAAAAAACTATTTAAGAGAATTTATGGTCTAAATGGATCATGTTACTCCATCACAGATATGTTGGGTAAATTATTGTTTTTTAGTAATAGTTTTTGTATGATTGGACCACTGGACAGAGTATGAAGGATAAATCAATATTTCCCAATATAATATGTTTATTCTAGGTCAATACTTTGCTGAAGCAATTAATAATAATGGAAGCTAAAATATGTTCAAAAACCTTCCAAAGGCAACAGCCCTTCTCACGTTTTCCAGACAGAGCACCATGCTAATGTATGTCTAAACTTTTTTTTTTATTTTGTCACATTACAACCACAAATAGACATGTATTGTGTTAGGATTTCTGGTAGCAGGCCAACAAAATGCAGTACATAATTGGGAGGTAAACGAAAAACAATGCAATTTTTTTTGAAAAATGTCGTCTGCATTTGAATTGAAGAAGACAAGTTTAAAGCAGGTTTAGATGAAAAACGCTATTCTAAGCTTTCAACAACTTTTCAATCCATTCTCTGAAAAATGGAAGAGAAAGGCACAACTACAAATCTACCAAGGCATGAACTGAAATGTCAGGCGGGGAGCACTTCAACCTGGCCTGAAGTTGTCCAACAAAGATTTCTCCAAAGCCTGTGGCAACACTGAAGAAGCTGTGAAGATTCACAGTGTGAGTATAATAGTCTGTTGACAGGGCAACTATTATTTATGCACCGCACAAATCTGGATGTAGCACAATAGATCAATTGCTGAAAAGAATATTCCATTTAAATGCAGGGGAAATAAGAAATATCTGGAATCTGTGAGAATCAGTGGACGATCTGCTTCCAGTCTATCCTAACTTTTGCCTTTTGCTAATAAGAAACTTTTGGAGTAAGGTGTATAAAAAGGTAGAGATATCCCAAAAGCTTTGAGGCTTTTGTTGCTTGTCAAAGTTTTAAAAACCATCAATCATTCCTTTAACATCCCAATTATGCATGACTTTAAATAACTTTGAGGTTGTAACATGACGAAATGTGAAGATTTCAAAACTTCCCCAAGGCTAGGTTTTCTTCTTTTAGCCTGAACACAACATCATAATACATTTCTATCCACTTTCTTTTTAAGATCTGTTCACTGTTGACAGATTAATTTCCTCTGACCCGACAGACTAAAAGAACCAAAGCAAGACTCTAAATTAAGCTCTGAACTCACCTGGTCTTTCCAGCTTTGCTCTCTGCGATAATCAGCTTTGGCTCTTCCAATGTTCTTCTGTTTGTGTCTGTCTGTTTACTGGTAGGAGACGTTTTGTCTTGGCTCATTGGACTTACAGTTGTCTCTTTAGCTACCAGAGGGACAGAGACCGATGAGCCTACAAAGACAGAAATCAAGGAAAAAATCATTAGAGTTAGAAAAGCAAGATTTCAAATTACCCAAAGCTGATACAAATAAATAAATACATGAGACAGGTGTATTAAAAAGCTGGTGTACCTGTTTGACTAGAGCTGATTTGAGCAGAAGGAGGTGAAGAATGAGTAAAAATGAGAGAGGAGGAGAAAAAAGTCGAAGAGGATAAAAGGGTGGCAGAAAGAGCTGGAATCTCTGGGTCACAGAGAGCATCAAGATCTGGACTAGTCAGCAGAGGGACGGGGGAAATGTTTCCAGTGGCTGGAGCGGGGTCTGATGTAGGCCAAAGCCCCTGAGTAACTGACAGAAACAAAGAGGAAAGATAGAAAACACAGGAGGAAACAGAAAGAAAACTCATATGCAGAAGAACTAACAGAGGAGGATGCAGAAGGGGGTAGAAAACATGTTGGAAGTGAGGTAGCCCCAACACAATGGTTACCTGAGCCAGAGGGCGGACATTTAGGGAGAGATGATGATGAAGATGATGATGAAAGTGGAGAAGAATTGGTGGATAAAGGAGAGGGAGAGGTGGGGCGTGCGAAGGATTTCACAACCTGCGGTCTGAAAACGTGGGAACGGCCTGATGTGCAGGGGGGAAGATGGCAGAGGAGGCAAGAGTAAAAATGAAATAATATAGGGATGAACCGGATAAGCAGTAAAGAGAAAAGACACACCAGAGCTTGAAGCAGAATCATCTATGATCTGAACCTCTTGGGGGCGCTGTTGGTGCACTGGTGGAGCTTAAAGGACAGCAGAAAGAGGAGCAGTTAGAAAAAGATAAATCAGAAACTTAAGACAAAAAGCAAAAAAGAAAATGGATGGAAAACAAACATGCAGTTTGGAAACCACAGATGAAACCTTTGCTTTTTTCAGATTTAGTGAAAACTTGTTCTGCTTTCTCATTACGTTTGCAATGCTCTGATCTCCAAGAGGTTGTGTTCAGAAGTAGGAACGATGCAGCCTTAGTTTCCTTCTGTTACCTGGCTTAATAAAACCCAAATCCTCTAAAAAGATAGAACATTACACAGTAAGCTCAGTCAGGATGAAGAGTTCGTCTTCATTCTTCTTTAGTTTTTCCTCTACTGATTTTGTAACCTAAGGTTAGGAAAACACAAATCAAAAGCTGCAACCAACACCTCTCATTTAAAATCCACTAGTCTGGACAGGTTAAAAGCTCTGCTTACGGTGGTTCTCAAAGTTTAGTTACTGTTCAAAAAATTACAGTGTTTGTTGCATTTTTTTTTATCAGTTAAAGGGATCTTTATCATTACAGTGCAAAAAAATAAAAATATTACAACCCCTTACAAATGGTGTATTTTATTTGGATTTCCATAGCAGACTAAGACAAAGTAGCTCAGATTTAAAGTGAAATGAAAAAGATGCAGAATTTTCTATTTTTTTTACATATACCCATAAATAAAATCTACTGTAATTAATACCTTTCAGAATTAACCTTAGTTGGAAAATAGAATCCTTCACACTGAGATTTAATCTCAGTGTAAGTGCAGCTAATCTGACTCATGTTCTATTTCAATATGCGGATATGTAGACATGTGCATTCTTCAATGTCTTTTATCCAACTATTTATTTTAAACTGCACTTTAGAGAGGATTCAAGCAGCTCAGTCACTCTGTTCAGGTTACAGCAACAACAGGAACTCTTATTAATTCGTACTTCCTCCTGTATAAACTCTGCCTATTTTCCTTCTGGTTATTTCCACTTCACTGTGCAGTTTGTTTGCTGAACCTCATATTTTATTCCTGCCATTCATACACATTTGTTTGACCTTATTTGGTTCCTGTTTGGCTTTCTCTGAATTACACCTGCCTTATAACTCTTTAATGTTTATTTCACTTAGTGAATAATTAAAGTCTGTAGTTTTCTATCTCACTGCCTTCGTTAAAATTTCCATTTGTTTTCTATTCATTTGCAGCCTTCGTGTAATGTTTTCTACTGAATATGTTGTTTAGACTGTAGAAGACTTCAGAAGATGGACTTTTGTGTCACTGGTTTTGAGTTGAAGTGTGTAGATGTGTTGGTGCTTAAAGTTTGCATACATGGGGACGAAAGCCATTGTTTTAGGCCCGGATGCATCAGAGCTTGGGGTGAAAAGGTCATACATACAATAAGCAACTCAAATGAATTACAACAAAATTAATTTGGTGTACAAGTTTGAAAATAGGCTAAAGATATGCATATTTAGCTTCTAATATTTATGCCAGTGATAAATGTGCATTGCCAAAAAAACCTTTACCTGAAAGTAAAAGTATGTCATTTAGGTTTACATTAAGCTGCATGATCGACTGCAACTTCAAACTAATTCAACATTTGTCCACCACTGTATGCTTAAAAGCACTGAAGCTCCAAGAGATGGAACCTTTTTCAAGTATTTATTTTGTAAAGAAGGGTGGACAAATGTCCAGCTAGAGGCTCGTTAACAGCTGCATAGTTTTCCATTTCTCTGCAACTTTTCAAAGGGCATTTAATACGAGAGGATGTATGAATATACTTGAATCTAAAATACATTTAAAATCAAATGTTAGTTTTCTTTTACTTTTTAAATTATTCCAACCTTAAAAAATAAACTACAAATGCATCCTTATGTTATCGTGACAGGCTTGGTCACAAGTCACAAAAATTAGTCAGAGGTTTGAATTTTGACTGAAAAAAAGACAATGAAAAAGATGAGTTCAAGTAGGTGCATCCACTCCCTGGGTGAAACACAACATCACCGATAAAACATTTAAATGTTAAACTTAACAATTTTTATCAATCATCATGCACAGTCCACAAACAAACCCACCCCACTAGTTTAAAGCATTTCACAAGACCACCACTAATAACAACATGCAGCTGAGAGTATGAGGCATGCATGCACTGCAAAAACACAAAATCTTACCAAGTAATTTTGGTCTAGTTTCTAGTGCAAATATCTTACTACACATGAAGTAAGACAAAACTAACTTATAAGTAACTTTTTGGCAAGAAATAGGAGCTTGTTTTAAGTAAATAATTTCTTAATATTAATTACAAGTTCAATAGGCAGATTATTTCAATTATAACATGGGAAAAATGTCTTGTTATAAGTGAAATTATTTGCCAATAGAAACACAACTTTTTCATCAAAATTAAGGAATAATTCACTCAAAACAGGCTCTTCTTTCTTGCTGATAAGTTACTTGTAAGTTAGTTTTGTCTTATTTCAAGTATAGTAAGATATTTGCACTGGAAACTAGATCAAAATTACTTTTGCATTTTTGCAGTGTGTATGCCAGCCTGCTTCCTGTTAGCATTACCTGGCCCTGCCTGGAAGATTCTGGGCAGAGAAGGGGGCTGAGAGAGGGTCCATGTGACAGGAGGCTGAACAGACTGATTCTCGTGGGGCAGAGCGGGTCTTTGGAGGGAAGTAAATTTGGGAGCAGGAAGCTGGCAGGCTGCTGAGATTGGCTTATGGGTCACAGCAGTGGATACAATGAGAGATGTGGTTGGAGAAGACATGGATGAGGATGTTATTGCTGTTTTAGGTGATGGTGATGAAGAATGGGGAAGCTTGAGCAGCTCTGAAGACAGAGCTGGGGGTGTATTTGAGGTCAGAGGTGAAGAAGTCTCTGCAAAAGCTGGAGACGTATTACAGGAAGATTTGGATGTTGCTGAATTTTCAGGGAGCAAACAGGCAGAGGAGGCACTCTGAACTGGATGAGGCTTTTCTATGGCCTGCATTTCAGGAGGACTAGTTACAGAGTCACACACAGGAGTGTCTGAAAGGGCAGTGCTGGCTATTTTCGTCCGCTTAGACCTGGGCGAAGGCTGAGGGGAGGGGCCAGGTGCAGGTTGGATGTCTGATTGGACAGGAGCAGCTGAGAACAGATGTCGGGAACGCCGGGGAGAGGGACGTGGAGCATTTGGCAGAGGAGGGCGAGAATGAAGAATGGAAGTGGAGGGATCAACATCATGCCCACCGGCTGGATTAATAGACGGAACAAAACAATGATGAAAGATGGGGCGTGGAAAAAGAGAAACTATGAAAATGACAAAGAGGGTTGTGACAGGCAATAAATAATGAAACAATGGTAGGATCACATGACTGTCAGTGGTGATAAAGTCATGTGAATCACATGTCTTAAAGCAAAACTAAGCGTGCTTCCTGATAAATCTGATCCAGTAGTAATTGTATTGAATGCAAAAGTAAGAGCTAAATAACATTGGAAATCTCTTGAAGCATTCAATGGTATTTTAAAGTGAACCCCTGGTATTTGTTGGGGTTTAGGGACCACAACTAAAAATGCATATAACTGTCCATTTTAATAGTTGAAACAGAACATGTACCTTTATTTGCATTGATATGCACATCTTAGTGTGACCGCAAAATCTAACGTCGACGGTCTTTTTTGGACTACAGCCAATCAGTGCCAAGAAAAATGAATAAATGGTGCTCTTGGATTGGCTACTCTGCAAATGTCAATCAATCAATCAATCAATCAATCAATCAATCAATCAATCAATCAATCAATCAATCAATCAATCAATCAATCAATCAATCAATCAATTAATCAAATTGTATTTGTACAGCACATTTCAGCAGCAAGGCATTTCAAAGTGCTTTACATAATTAAAATAAAAACAGCATGTAATAAACAGTGAGAAAGAGATTTAAAAACATAATTAAAACGTAAACAGTGAGAAAGAGAAATAAAAAGCTGTAGAACTTTAGTTGAGACGCTGTCAACTGGGACTCCAACCCTTTGGACTTTAGTCAAAACGCCGTTTGACAAGGACTCTAACCTCTAGATATAGCTCTTTTAAAATTCCCTTACGTTTCTGTTGTTATCATGTTTATCATTAAAACGTAAACAGTGAGAAAGAGAAATAAAAAGAAATTAATAAATAGATAAAAAGAAAAGATAAAAACATTAAAAACACCGAAAAAGAAAAAGAAATGTCAGCCAATAATGTGTCAGGTAGCACTGTGCCTAGATATTTAAGCTTCCCGATACTTTTAAAAATTGTCAGATTTTCTACAAATAATTTGGGATTAACTGAATTTTTTTTTATTGGCGAATACTGAAACAGGAATCGACAGAGGACATTTTCCTGCATTTCAAAAAGGTTTTAAGATCTCAGTTCTGAGGTTTCACATTGGCAAAGGCTGACAGAGCTGTTTTTATATGTCCCGCAGCTAAAACTGTTCATCCTAGCAGATGTACTTCAGAACAGTGACGGCTGGAGTCTGATGTGTTTAGTGTTTAAGTGAGAAGTATGTGGGTTTCAGCAGCAGGGCGAGTGACAGGACTGTGTGAAATACTGCGAGACAATCTGAGTGCTTTAGCAGCTGATGCAGACAGACAGACAGTGTTCCCATCCACACCTCCTCTTCTCTGGCAAGGAAAAATAGTGACAGAAAAGGCAAGATGGAGCTACCTGAAGCTGGCAAAGTGACTCCAGTGGATGTTCGGCTGTCAGGAGGAAGGGGAGCGGGACGGTTTGGACGAGTTAGTGTGTGTGGAACAACTGCAGGAGCCATTAATGGAAAGAGTCCAGCAGAGAAGAAGTCAGAAAAACAGAGCAGAATAACGGGGAAGGTTGGCGTGATGATAGGAAATGAATCAAATCAGGAAAACGTTCTACCTACCTGCGGCAGTGACAGACTTCCGGTCCTCCTCTTCATCGCTCTCATTGAAGTCTTCCAGGTTGCCAATATCAGTGGGTTTGACACTCATGAGGCTGGCAAGACTCTGCATGTCTTCATCACTGAGAAACAGTAACAAACCCTTATTACACCACTGTTACAGATGGGTAGGCAACATCACTCTGAGGCATTGAATCATCAAATATGTGATACATTTGACCCCAAAATGTGTATTTTATTCCTACTAACTTAATTAAAAATTAGAAGAAATCATCAAAGAATCATGCAATGCAAGTATTGGGGAAAACAGTGACCTTCACACTCATGCTTATTTTGTAAGAACAAAAAAAATCCAACACTATTGACTCTCCAACAATTAATTTAAGATAAACTAACTCAAGCATTTCTGTAAAGTGTCTAAGAACTTTAAATTAGTCATTCATAACTTCCTAATATGATACAGAGGCCAATTTCACCTTGCTCCTCCTCAAAATAGGAAAGACAAGAGCACATACATCCAAATAAGACACACAGGCATTGATATTTATAGATTAAAATATTGTGATATCTCCCTCAGAAAACTACTTCTTAGACAAATATGCCATCAAAAGGCCTTTTTTCTGTCCTACCATCATAAACCCAAACAAGTGCAGTTTGCTAAGCGCTACAGGGACATTAACTGGAACTATGTGATGTGAGTTTAAGAGTTTAAAAGCAAAAATCTGGTGGCATCTGCTAGAAAACTAATAAAGCGTCATCAAGTCTTTTTGGACAATATTGACCCAAAACATGTGTACACATCAATACAGAACTGCTTCACCAGACAGAAAATGAACCTTCTACTATGGCTATCTCTGTTTCTAAACTGTAATCTTATAGAAAGTACGTGGGGTAAGCTGATGCAAAGAAAGACTAAGAGAGAACATGGGACCCCTTTTTATGTTTGATCCTGGTAAAAAAATTAAGTAAGAAATGTGGAATTTCAGTCAAAGACTGGCTACTCCATCAGAAGATTAATTTTTTCAGACTTTTTTACAGTAGAAGACAGTGAAGTAATTCAAACAACTTACGTAGCTTTTCCTTCTCGAATGAAGACACAAGACAGAGACAACTTGAGCTCAGCCTCCACCACTTTGACCGACAGTGGCTTCAGCTTCAGAGTCAGGTCAGTCTGGGTCGGCGTGGGACTGGCGAAGCGCTTCAGGTTGATGTCAGCGGAAGCTAGCACCTTGCGGTGACCTTTGTTCTCCTGTGGATAAACAGTAGAAACAATCTCTGAATTTAAAGTATTTTAATTGCCGCTTATTTTTATAGTGGAAGTTTAATCTGTTAAGGCTAAGGTGATCATTGAGAAAAAGTTGGAACTCATCCCTTAACTTCTCTGGATTTTCAAGGAGCCCGACTTCGGACTTTGGCTGATTTTTATGTATTGTGAATTTAGTGATGCACTATTTTAAAAGGAATGTTCTTCATCCATAAAAAAACGTCAGAAGTCAATTGACAAACACACCTTGTGTCTATAGATACTCAGTTTGCAAAGAGAGATTTCACATAAAATTAAGTAAATCATGGACAACCATCAGCATTCCCTTCATGACACTATTATAGAGTGTCTTCAGTCAGAGGCATCTCCAAAGGTGCTGTAAAACAGACTGCTACAGGAGATCCTTCCTGCCCACAGCCAACCCATCTACAAAAACCCTTTGAAGAATCTTAAATAATTAGGTTATAAAAACATTTAATTTCACTTTTTGTAAACTGAATTTAATTTAATGCAGAAAAGAATCCTGTTACAAAGATTGTTCAATAATAGTTTTAATGACATAAAATGTCTTTAATAGCCAGGCAGTAATACATTCACTTTTTTAAAGCACACATTGCAAGAAAAAGCATACAGGAAAAATAAACAACTACTTCGAAATCCTGAAGACATAAAGATTTATTTAAATGATTACAAAAAAGTTAAAGGTTACCAAAACCTTTTTGCACACTGCACTGTAAAAAGAACTTGGGTAAATTTGCATCTTAAACAGTAGAGAGATACTTACCCCTTCAAGCACAAATGTCCATTCCTTGTCCTCAAACTCATCCGCATTAGGTTCCTAAAGGAGTGATAAGAAAATTAGTTTTTAATTAAATACTCTCTAAACTTAATGATTCTGTTTCTTTTATTTCTACAATTTTATATTTAGATATGCATAAGCCCCTTCCAGACGTGCCAACTTTTTAAATCTAGGTGCAACTCAAAATATTAACTTCATGTCTTCAGTCTTTTTTATACATTATTATTTTATCTTACAAGTCCATGTATCCCATCAGCTCACTTTGAGGCAGACAAAATGAGGTGGAGAGACTCCACCTCATTTTGCCTTCCACTTCAGAATCTTTGCATTTTGGTTGTTAGGTAAATTATATGCAAAACCAGAACTTTATCTAAAAGGAATGCAGCCCCAGTTAAAGATTGCAAGACTAGGCAATTTACAGTGAGTAGAGTTAAACTTTAGAGAGTGTAAAGTGCACAGAGATACTGTAAGCAGTTTGTTTGTGGAAAAAAAAAGTTAAACAGATAAACAGTTTCCTGGATCACCTCTCAGAGTGATTGAAATGTGATACCTTGAACAACGTAACGGAGATGTCGATGTTTTCTGGAACAGGCCACATCACCGTTCCCCTGTAGGGGTTCTTTATCCCAGGTTGCCAACTGTGGAGCTGCACAATAAAAAGTTAACATTAACAAATGCACTCTTATAATAATTATGAGGTACTATTTTTTCTTCAGATGTAGCAAATCTAACAGCACAAGTCACATTTCTTGATGCCCAAGCAAGGAGAGGAGATGTGTAATAACTGTGACTCTCCTCGGCCAGCAGTGTTACTGCATCAAAATCCCCTGCAGTCCTTTAAATGGCAAGTAGGAGCTGGCAGTCTCTGCCGTTGCCATTAATTTGTCATGCTGTGGCACAGATATGTGCTAGAGCATCAGGCTATAGGACCTACAGCCAATTCACCTCTTTGTCTCATGAACATCATGGATGTTACAGTTACATTTGATTTAGATCGAGGCATCTTAACTTGATGAAAATCTTTAAAATGTGTATAACTGTTGCAGGACAGAAGCTAAGAAGTCAAAGTTCAAAAAAGGTGAAAGACTAGTAAACTCAAAAGGTAAAAACTTTATTCTATCACATACAAATGCAAAACTGAACAAGTTTTCAATCTGATTGGCTTCTATGTTATGTGCAAAAATGTCTTTCCTAAATAGTTTGGTTGAAATTCTCTCTCATATTTTCATATTTCTGGTCCTGTCATAGAGGTGGTCTAAGCAGAGACCTCCTCAACATACAGGATTATCTGCATCTTTACTGAAAACAATCCTCATGCATCATGGAGAATGGAGTCAAAATAAACATAACTTTTTTCTGGAGGAAGGGAGGCTGTGTCAAACTTGAACTTTGCTATTCTCTAGCATGTCTGTTTAGGGGTTTAAATTCACTGTTGACACATCGACAACCTTTAAGTCAAAGCTGGAGTTTTTCTCTTAGTTTTGACAAATACAAAGTTTTGGTATGCATCAGCAAATTCTTCTAGAAAGCAGACTGAACAAATGCATATATTTTTTTAATTTTAAATACTGAGGGATGTTAAAATGACAGAACATCAACTAATGCCAAGTTAGGTTTTCATTTGTTTAAAATTATGTTACTGTTGCAGATTAAGGGAAGGCTTTTGTGTGTGATCTCAAAAGGAGAATCCCCCTGATGACACACACACAGTCTGTTGTGTTTTTGTCATCTCAGCTTTACCTTAGAGCACATGCGTCTGTTCCTCCTGGTCCACACCACTCTCAGCTTGTCCGGTTGCCTTTAGAAACATACAAACACACCAAAACAGAAATCAGACCTTGCCTAATGTTGTAACTCAATAATTACACCTCGTACACACTCTGCTTGAAAGATCGAGTGAACAAGACTAGAAAAGGGGATGTGGAAAAGGTTTTCACATGGAACTTGGAACATTTTTAAATTAGATCTCAGACCATCTGAACAAAGTGGACTTTATGCCTAAATGCGATGCCACGGGGTCCAACACAAAGTCTTATGACTGTCACTGCTGAATAATACTGGCACTGCGACCAAGAAAAGTCAGTGCTGGTTGTATGAGAGTGTGATTTTGCAGGAGTGCATGGTGACATGTCCAATTTGTCTATCAGTATTTATAACCCAAGCAGCTGCTCATCTGTTATTAGACTGAACAGGGTGTGCATTCTTGTACATGTGTGTGTTGGTAGCATCACTTCATGTGCTCTCTTTGCTCCAGGAAGTGAAAACGGAAACGACAGAGTCATGTGACCAGACTGAGAAGTATGTCTTCTTACAGGAAGAAGGAACCCCCAATAGTCTTCCTGCAGATATCTAATTGTATAATATACAAATCATTTTTCTTAAAACTATTTAAAACTCATCGGAAACTCAGTCAAGTGATATGAAACCCATGTTTCCATCCATGGCTCTGTGACTCTCACTGCTGCCTTGTATGTGAGTGTTTAAACTAAGCCAACAGTGCTTTGTGTGCACATGTGTTTATGTGGTATGTGTGTTAGTGGGTCGGCGTTGGCTTCAGAAATAGCCTGGGGGGCACACAGCGGGGATGATGGCTGGAGGAGATGAGGTAGATTTGGAGGAAATAAAGAGGGCTGTCATGAGTTATGACATAAAAATGAAAGATGCAAAATCATTAAGTAAGTGGAGAGCTTGTGGGTAATGATAGATAGCTTAGGCTGAGGTTTTACAGACAATAGAGGTGGAATTAAAGTTAGTAACATGTTATTAGTACAAGGCTGTTCAAAACAACAACGTTGGTGTCTTTATTGTGTTTCTTAAAAACTTTGCTGGTTGTTTGCCCTATCTCTAGTAAATTTTAAACCTACAGGAAATGATTAGACAGATTTCTTTGGAGGAAGTAAAAAAAACACTGCTTAAAGTCATGTTATTCTTGTGACTTTCTAGGGAGTGAGGTGCTTATTTGTACATTCACCGCATACAGACCAATGCTGCAATCAGTTATGATTTGTTTTCTCACTGTCTCCTCTTTCTGTTTTTGACCTCCAGAAACTCTTTATAAAGACATGAGAGAGTGGAGTATTGGCTGTAAATCATCTGGACTGAAAAATAAATAGCAATGTGTGGCTTTCAGAGCCACACCTGCTTTTTGTAACATTCAAAAAGTAGGTGCATGCCTTCATTTTACTGCATATTACAAGCTTTTAGGAATATCTAATCCTCCACGTGGCCCATGCTATCACTTCCTGCACCTGATAAACGATGTGATGTTTGAGGTGTTCAAAACCTTTGTACGGTTTAAAGTACAAATCACACAATGTTTTGGATAAGCTGTAGGATTTTTCTTTATCCTTTCTCTTTCTTACTTGGAATTTCTCTCTTATTGCTTTATTATACAATTAATTTAATTTATATAAATGAGTATTTTATTGATACTCAACAATTGTACCAATAATAACAAAAACTTCCCAATTTCTTTATGTGTCATTGTCTCTTAATAATCCCTCATCCTTTTTTCTCACTTCTTTGTCAAATCTTCAGGGATTGAGATATTGAGTTTCATTTCAGAGAGCTGTCATGCCGCTTACATAATTATAATAATTAAATAATTCCAGTTCCTGTTTCAAAAGATATGCTTTTAAAACAGGAGGACATTTGGACAAAGGGTAAAAATTCTTAACCCAACACTTAACACAAGAAGTTTTAAACTTACTGCTGTGATTAATTCAATTGGCTGTTTATGTAAGAGTCAATTTTTGTGACTCAGCTGCCAACTGCTTTGTATAGCAGGAAATTTACTCAGTGGGGCAATAGAAACAGCTTTGAAATAAAATATATTTCCACATAAAAATAGCAGGAGAAAAATGATTTAGCAGATAATTTAGACTGGAAATCCTATCCAGATTAATATGCAGGTTTAGGCTAAAAACTGCTAGGTTATTTCTTAAACCCAAATGCTGGGTTTAAGTTGTTGAAATAGAAGTATTTATAACTAAAACCTACATAAAAATACATCTGAGACCATTGAGTTAAGAGAAAAGACTAGAATGGGCTTTCTTCCTCAGGTTCATCATTTTCAACTAGATAACCTGATCTTTGCTGACTAAACTTCAAAGAAAGAATAACAGAACCTCCATGTGTGGGTAATAAATCTTTCTGGAAATTATGCCTGTTAGATAAATTGGACACTTTGGGGCAGTTTTGATTCTGATGGTGAAGTATTCATAAGTCAGCTCCACATTTGCTTTGAGGGTTGCCTTAATAATTCATAGTATTGATTCAACAAGGTGTGGGAAACATTCACCAGAGAGTGTGAATCTGTAGCAGATCAGTTAACTGCATATCCATGAAGATTTGCACCAACCTGATCAACTCAGTTTGAACTCCAGCATGTCATCTTCACCACTCTGCATGCTTGAATGCATCGAGTTGCTACAATGTGATTGGTTTATTTAGTAGTTGTGTTAACCAGTTAGACTGGTCTACATAGAGAAGGTGATAACTGTACAGTCAGACCATTTAACATTTAAAGTGCCCTAAGGTATTAAGGCTATTAATCATTTTATGTATATTTTGAGTTAAAAACCTTGCCCAGTAGTTTGGGTCAAAATAGCCCAACCTTATTGGACTAAATAAATCAAATCCTTGTAGGTTCCTGTTTAACCCAAGATCAGGTCTTCAAAATTATTTTAAAAAAGTGACACAAGAACAGTCAAGCTCAAAGGGAAAACCCCCAACACTCATGATTGCCCTATATTCTTCATCGAACGAAAATAAAAACTTAAATATAAGCTATACATTAAGTAAATTATATTAAATGATCTTGAATAATTCACATTGTTCTAAAATATAATTCACACCGACTTCGAGAAGGTCTTAAAAAGGCTTAAATTTAGTTCGCTGAAATGTGCAGAAACGCTGTTTTTGCCCAACAGTTTGCTTGTGTGTTTATAAGTCTAAATAGAGTCGCCAACAAACGAACTTAAAGTGTTTCCTAACCGTATTCCTGAGACCAATAACACATGTAGGTGTGCCGGACTTTTGCCTTTAAAGATAAAGAAACTTAATGACCTTCTGTTAAGTGTCACAAAGATATCTGTCAAAGGCGGGGTCGGGGATCGAACCGACTGCCACTAGCTTCAGCCTGCGGGCGGGGCGCCCTCAGCTGTCTCTGTCTAGCGGAAAGACCCACAACATGAGGCTGATCATGGCCATAACGGAGCCTTATTATAGCTAATAACACACACAGACAGCTCCCGTGAAGAATGTTTTCAAGTCAAACAGTAAAAGAAACGTTGACATATCGCAGACAAACCGACGTTACTCACCATTTCTTCGTGCACTCCAAGACAAGTTCCTGATAAGAAGCGATAAACTGGAACTTTGAAGCCTTTTTACCGACTCGTTGGAGTCGTTTCCAGACCGAAGTCATCGCCGCTGTTGGTAAGGTTAAAGTTTACACCCAGGGAGAGTTGAATAATCCAACTTTTATCGGCTGGTTCTGTTCCTCAGAAGAGGGTTTGCCTCCTCTTCATCCGCCGCTGATGAAACTCGCACAAGCTGCGACTTGCGCTCATTTGCAACACCTCGAACTGCACGCGCACTACACAAGATATAACCTGGCGTAAAAACGACGACAACAGGCAGGAGCGGCAAAAGAGAACCTGACTTCCCTCTGAGGCTTTAAAAAGTCCCAACTAAACAACTGCAGGAGTTCTCATTGACAGCTTGTCTTCCCTTGTTTGGCTATAATCCACATGGAGGCAGCACAGCTTACTCAACTCTGGGTTGTTGTAACACAGATCTGCTTCCTCTTGACTCAGCCAACCCTCCCTTTTTCTGTCTAACAGACGTAGAGAAAGAGAGAGAGAGGGAGAGGATATGCAAAATGAGTTTATGTTGATGCAGCAGCAGGCTATGCAAAGT
Source organism: Poecilia mexicana (assembly GCF_051168715.1). Taxonomy (NCBI): domain Eukaryota; kingdom Metazoa; phylum Chordata; class Actinopteri; order Cyprinodontiformes; family Poeciliidae; genus Poecilia; species Poecilia mexicana. The sequence continues at coordinate 9,262,762 of NW_028263383.1, read as the reverse complement.
CCCTGTGATACCTGGAGACTTTGACCCTGACTTTCTGTATCACTGTTGCAGCCTTATGTAGCCTTCACATAATCAACTCTGCATAGTCTAACTTTTTTGCTGTGTTCAAGGGTGAAAATCATGTATTGGTAAATTCTGTCCCTGATTTGGATCAGAAGTCACAGCTGTGACTGAGTCACTTCCTGAGCAACATCACCCCTAATGTTTCTGGGAAAACTGTGCTTCATTCTGTAAACTACAGAAGCATAGTTTCCACAGGAGAGAAACGGACCAGGTTCACTTTGTAAGTATGTGTCTGTGTGTTTTCAGGTTAGGTCAAAGCACAGGGATTTTCCTCAGTGAGAGCAGCAGAGTATTTTTAGGCATGGATCATTTATGGACAGAGGCAGCTGGATGGAGGAGTGTGGGGAAGCAGCAGCAACAGCGGGACGGGTGGTGAGGGGGGGCAAATCTCTCATGACTCAGAGTTACTCTAATTTTACACTGTGGGTTCAGTCTTCAGTGCTGTCCACTCCTCGACCAAACATGTAAACCCACCTGTCAGTGTGATGCTCTGATGTCTTCATGTATTGTAGTTCAGAGCATGAACAGAAACTTCTTTAACTCTTTGTTACTCTGCTGTATTGGGATAATTGCACACAGGTAAAACAACAACAAAAACATTTTTACTAATAAAAAACCTGAATAATCAGCCCAATTTATTTTAATGAGTGTCAGACTCTGCTCATTAGTTGCTGCTATCTGTAATCAATCTATATGTAATTTTTACTTTAGTGTTTTTGTCTACATCCATGTGGGCAGAACCTGTATAAAAGAAATGCCAGTTATAGGTCCATATTTGAATACAGCTGATTGAAAACCACTAATGAGAATAGTTTTGGATGACATGGACAGAATTTGGGTACATTCAAATCTTTAGCTCAGTTACTGGCAGACGTTTTCTGACATTTCTGATATCTCTGTAGCTTGTGCACCTTTTAAATAGAGTGGAATATGAAACCATCCTTTGAAAACTCCCCACACCAAATGTTTTTCCCCACGCTGCTGCATTTGGATGACTTGGGGGCATGGCGGAGAGAAGGAGCGTGTCTCCTGCACAATACAATTGTCTTAGCTTAAGACGCATTAATACACTGCAGGGTTTCGTTTTTCAGCATCACAGAGAGTCAAAGCATACATCCAAATCCGCAAAAGAAATGAAAGTTTGGAAGAAAAAAACCTGTGGGGTCTCCTGCAGAGGCTTTGGACAAGACATGTCCTCACAATCTGATAGATTTGGACATTTCTGTTCGGTGAACAGGGTAAAAGATGGATCCTGATAGACTCCGACTAAAGAAGATTGAATACTGGAACTGAATCAAAATGTGCTGTGAAAAAAACAAGTACTTCAGCAGTGTTGTCCCTTAAACAACCAGGTTGCTGCATCTTGTTTTTGATTTTTATGTCTTTCGTCAATTTAATGTTTGTTGTTTATTTGAATTGTAAAAATCACATCAGAGGTGAAAAAAAGGATCATTGCTTTACATCACCAAAACCTGACATTTTACTTTATGGTTTCAAACTATGTGTGGGAGTTAAATAAATAAAAGAAGAAGCTTGGAAAGTTTATTTTGGCATTCAGAGGTATTGAAAGCATGTTTGTACTAAATAAAAGTTGTTTCTAGGATTTGGGAAAATCTCATAATATCTGTGAAAAGTTTCCAGATCACAACATAAATAAAGAAGATGTCAGAAAGGAATCTTAGGGCTTTAAATGTTTACTTCTTAGAAATAAACTCCCACCATTTGCAGCCCATCCAGTTTTGTGAGGTCAGGAAAAGGCAAATTTTTAACATACTGAAGTTAAATATCACAAAAAATATGTTTTCTGTGACCTTGCATACAAATATACAAGGTATATATTTAAATCAGTGCATCCCTACAAACTTCAACTGTCCTTTACTTTTAACTCTTTCACTACTTAAGTGTAATTTACAGCTTCATGAAAGGATCACATGAGCCAAATCCAAATTATTCTGCATTGACAGAGTGTTGGTGGGTTTCATGTTGACTACGGTTCAAAAGGTGAAAATACATTTTTGTTTGAATCTTTTTTTCCTACATGTACTTTGGATTCACTCTCAAAGAATTCATTCTTTGTATGCAATCAAAATTTCCCCACTTTTAAATACGCAGCACAAATGTAAAAAAAAATCGTAATAATTGCCACTGTTCAAAACAACATTGTTGACCTGCTGGTTTCTTTTCTGCGTTTTATGTTTCATAAAAAGAATTTAAAAAAAAAACTTTTGTGAAGAACAAATCTCTCTTTAGTGTTATGCCAACATGTAAATGTTCATACCTTTTCAGACACAAACTATATGCAAATGATGAAAAATAATAATTTATTAAATCAGGCATAAAAGTTCAAATAAAGGTGTACTTAAATTCTTTCTCAAGCCCATAAGGTTATATGTTTGATATGGATGATGATATGATTCATATCATATGATATGAATGATGTGTGATGGGCAAACAAAACTAACCTTTAAGAAAATAATAAAAGCCACATTAATGTGCTTAAAGTTAACATGAACATAACAGTGATCTCATAAAACATTTTTTAGTTAACTGCTTTTCTACAAAACAAGCATCGAATGTTTTCTTACTGAGCAAAATGTGCCGGATAAACAGGTACAACATGAGATAAATTAAAACATAAATTAAAAAAAAGGGTCTCTTTTCACCATTGGTCCATGTGTTTATATTTACTAGTGAAAATGAAAGGAGTTTCTGAGAGAAGGCTGAGAAGAATTTTGTGCTTTATCCTCATTCTTCTTCATCATCCTCAACCTCCTCCTCCTCCTCTTCATCCTCAGAGTATCCGTTATCAGCGGTGATGGAGGCTTCGCCCTTGCATTCCTGGATGGCCTCATGGAGAGACCACAGCTGGCAGAGCAGAGACATGTCGAGCTGACGTAGACCCACCTGAAGTACAGAAGCAGAAAATGAATCGAAAAGTCCAGATTGTTAAAGCTCCCATACAGACCCTTGTGTTTTAGCTCATTATTACAACTAATGTATTTTAAAGGTAAAGTTATTAAGACATTATGTAAAAACTGTGTAATTAAAGGAAAAAATAGATAATTAAAGTCCCTTTTAAAACTACAACAATGGAAAAAATGGTGACTAATTTAAAGCTTAAGCCATTAAAGGTTCCACAAGGGAAAATGACAGAGTAACAGAACATCCATTCTGCTCTGGAAAAGGCACAAAGAGAAGGCAAAGACATTACTTACTCAAGTTTTAATTCCCTAATTTGGTCACGTAAACAGTTCATGGGAAGCTATCATTTTTTCCCCCTCCTTAAAGTCAAAGGTCATGCAAGTTGATGACTTTAAGTTTCTAATTACAGCCTAAATGTCCCACAGGAAGATTTACTGTCCCACCGTGGATGCTTTGCGGCAGATGAGTAAACACCTTACCATCTCTTTGCGCAGCAGCGCCAGCGCAGCGTCCAGTCCACCGGGCTTGGCAGCAGCCGCCTCTCTGCCTCCTCTGCAGCTGATCTCGGCTTGGATGCGGCTCCTCTTGCTGTGCATCTTCTGCATGTCCCTCCACGACCCGCCGCTGGAGTTCAGGATCCCGCTCAGGCTCTTAGGCAGCGGCGGCAGACCCTCTGCGGCGAACACGGCGGCACCAACCCGATAGTCTGCTCTGCTTAAACTCCCGTCCATGACACTTTTTCCTCAGTAAAAGTGGATTTTACGCTATCAAAACCTCTCAGGATCAGCTGCTCACACAAAGGCGCTGTTTACTCAAAGAAAATGAGATCATCTTCCTGGATTCAGACGGGAGACAAGGGATTTTTGGCTGCAGAAAGAATATGAAGCTTCCGGGCTTTGTTTTGCATCCTGCTCTTTGTGTCAAAGAAGGGGCGTTCACTCACAGCCCCCACCTCCCCACCCCTACACCCGGACAAAACAAATCCCCGCATCGTTGTTTGCTACAAAGGGAAACTGATTCTGTTTTAAACGACCTAATTAAATAGTTCCTGCACTTGATGTGGATGCAGCTACTTCTTCTGACGATGATGAAGAGAGCAACATGCTTTTATTTTCCACACTTAAAATCCGGAAACAGCAAGTGGGTCTTCCACACATTTTAAATGTTTGGAAGGAAAATCTTGCAACTTACCAGTAAAGGTCCAGAAATGTGTAGTGTATGACTAACAGTCAACACATTCCCCCACCTGAACAATGAATCTCTGCAGCTCCTCCAGAGTTACTATAAGCCTTTTGACTGCTTCTTTGATTAATGCCGTCTTCTGCAGGTTTGTTGATGTGCCATCACACTTGCGGACAATAGCTTGAACTATGACCTCTTATTCCTCAACTTTTCCACTGACCTGTCTGCTGTGCTCCCTCTTCATCAAAATATTTGCATCAAATGCCAGAATCCTTTTGAGGGCAGCTGCATCTATGCTGAGCTTAAATCAGCGTTGGCCAATTGACTCTGCTGGGAATTGTTGTATTTGACTTTATGAATGAGAGTAGAAGAGGCTGGATAATGCACAGCTCAGCAAGATTTCATATGAGAACCTTGGACAGCTGGTATCCTTTCACTTCACAATTAAGTTTCACTTTTTGTTGGTCAGTTAAAAAAATCCCAATATTATATGTAGAAGGTTGTGACATGAAATAAATATAAAAGTAGACCAAATATTTTTCAGAGCACTGTATTACTTAAGAACTGTGAAAGTCAATGGGAATAATAATTTCAGTTCATATCATTTTTATTTCACCCATTTCTTAAAAATAGATAATTTTTGTCTCCCTCTTGTGGAAAGAAACACACTTTGCAACTTCAGAACAGGATTTATTCTGGTCCATTATTAAAAAACACTATCTACTTTGGACACATCATTAAGGATGGGATCTATAAATGAAGTGCTGTCATATGATGTACAATTGCAAAGATGTATTTATTCTACTTGCTATAATAAACTGAAAATAAAACTCAGACAAGCATCCATGCAAATCATCCACATGACTGTCGGCTTTACTTGACAGTTTTTCTTTCTTCCAAAAGCCTCACAAATCACGTTTGCATCTCAAGGGGGTCAAAAAGAGAATTTTTAAGTCAAGCCAAACAACTTTTGAACTGCAACTGATCTCCCAAAGGTCAGATGTACGCAACATCACATTCAGGCGTGTGAAGGCAGGATAAATTTGTTAATTTAACAAATCTGATTTGCAGCACAGCAACATTTTGCAGATGGCTGTGGAGAAACTAGAGAGTACAAGATCACAAGATTTCATTTTCTATGTAGAATCTCCCTGGTTTAATAATCTCAATAGGATACATGTAAACTAATATGAACAAGTAAATGTTTGAAATTTTAAGTTACAATTTGACAAAAGCCATTACATCAGTATGTCATTTTTCTGTTAGGTGCATGCCTGCATAATTTCAGGAGTAAGTCGTGCACTTTAAAACATCTGAATCCTAATTCAAGTGTGTTTAGGAACAACTTCAGATTCAGCTGTAAGCAAGTATTCAGACAGAGATAGAGAAGCAAGGCAACAGTCAGTACTCCGAAGCAAAGTAGAACCAGCGCTCCTATCACTTTACGCCTTTTGTCTGTCCTGTGTGCTTACTGGCTGAGCTCCTTGAGGCTTTGCAGCGAGTTGGCACAGCTGCTGATTAGGCTGCACAGCTGGATGCTGGCCTCCAGCGAGGCCGAGCTCTGTAACTGGGCGGTGGCCCAGCGGAGTTTAGTCAGAACCGCTTCTTCTGCTTCTTCCAAAACGGGTCGCAGGGTGGAGTTCTGCGGACAAACCGGGGGACGGATGGGAGCCAGGGTGGTGGTGGAGGCAGTAGGCGGTGGAGACGCGACTACGGGTGGAGGCAACAGGGCCCTTCCTCCGGCGGCGGCCCCCTCACAGTGCTCCGGTCTGGGCTGAGGAACCGACACGCCTGCCTGACTGCTGGTTGGTCCTCCGTTGAGTTCAGGAGCCGCTGCCGGGACCTGGGCTGCCAGCTGCCGCTCTCTCACCTGGGACAAGGCAGCTTGTGGATTTAGAGCTATAAAAAGAAGAAAAAGAGGATAAACTTAAACATCTGTAAAAAGAAGAAAGGAGAATAAAAACTACAGAAAAAAAAACATATAGGAGTTTACCAGGGTTGTCCTTATCAATATCAGAGTCCAGCTCCTGACATGAGACACAGTAGTTCTTCTGCTGTCTGTCCTGAAGAAGAATAGTCTGGAAACACAAACACATGCCTTAGATAAGTGAATCTTTCTCCATTGTTTTGCTCCCAGTAACACTGATTTTTACTCAGATTGTAAATGTCTGCAGTGCAATAATTGTTACTGACCTTCAGCATCTTCAAAATGCTAAAGGTCACAGGAAGCACACACGACAAAGACGGAAACACCGAAACAGGCATATATCACAATTGATATCATCATATTTACCAATGCTAATGCATAATATTAATATTATAACTAATGAAAACTTAACATTCAGTTTCCCAGAACAGTTGAATATTATTTAAAACCAATTTTTTTAAAAAGAGACATAATAGTACAAAAAGCCCTAAACAGTCATTGCTACAGAAGCTAACATGTTAATGGAAAGTTGAGAAGAAGGAAAAAGTACTAGGAAAAAGGTGCAAAATAGATTACTGCAGCCTCGTTCCAAGAGTTTGGGGATTAACAACAAACTCCTTGGACTGCAAAAATATTTAGTGATTTTATAAGTACCATATTTTAATTCATGATGCATGAAAGTAGTTCAGTGATGCTTGTATCACAAGCATGATTAATAAGCATGGGGACCGAAGGCTGGCCCATGTTGTCCAACTTGACAGATGAGCGAGAAAAACTGATTTTGGCTGAGGAAGTTAAGAGAAATATCAGAAGACACGTTCCAGATCCAATCACCTCTCATCACACGTATCTAACACTAAAATCTTAGTAATTCAACATATTTGGACTGTTGTGACAGTAAAATGAGGTCTGAAACAGTAATAGTGATATCACTATTCCTGATCAGTGTGCTTGAGTTCATTCTCAATATGAGAGTATATGAAGTGCTTCCGCTTTTATTCTGACTAGATTATTACAAGCAAACGTCCTGCTTACCCCGCACGCCTCGCAACAGTCCCCCAGCATCTTGTACCCTTTCAGGAGGTAATCTCCCATCAGCTTGCTGATCTTGTCCTGTCTCTCCCTGCGAGCCTGGATCACCTTCATCTCAGCTTCTGTTGGAGGCTCCCACTCAAAGTCTTCTTCATCTACAGGTCGGCAACAAGTGAAAAACAACATCCGAGCAAACACACTCTGATAATATCAGCTATGCTACATACACACACTTCTGTAATATCGTTACAAACATGCTACCTGTCTAATTGCTTATTACACATTGTAAAGCTTTCAGTTAATTTGCTTGAGTAAAGTTTTATTGATCTCTATTTGCTTGCTACGACAGTTGTCAGAAAATAATAACAAGCTAGCAGTCAAAGCAACCGGGGTAACGTCAGGATAACAACACGTACACGAAGCAGCTCAGTCGATATAAGCTGACAGAAATTAATGCTAAATACAATTATACATAAACTATACAAGTTGTTTCTTAAAACTTCAAAATTAACAGACAGTTACGTTCACAAACCTCCATTCAAAGCCATGTTGCTTCACTGCTGCTACACGTTGTGAGTGATGTGTCTTCTTCGTGGCTAGTTAAAGTATTAGGTGGCGTTTACCGCCCCCTGCCGGTGACACCTGTCAGCTTTTTCAAAACCTAAACGCAGACGGGATTTTTAAAGCGTTTTTCTTTGGGCTTTTAAACTGCTGTTGAACAGCTAAGAACCCAGTCATTAAGAATGTCTAAGAGAAACCTAAAGTTAAAGTTGTCTTGGGAAAAAGGGCTGGAGCACTCACTTATTGCAATTTTTGGAGGACGTTCCAAAATCCAGACAAATCCAGGTGGCCTCTTGTTATATGGTCATCAGAGTTAGGAACTCCATCCATTTTCTTTACACCCTTGTCCCTCAGTGGGGTCGGGAGGGTTGCTGGTGCCTATCTCCAGCTATCATTCCGGGCGAGAAGCAGGGTACACCCTGGACAGGTCGCCAGTCTGTCGCAGGGCAACACAGAGACAAACAACCATGCATACACACTTACATCTAGGGGCAATTTGGAGAGGCCAATTAAGATAGTCATGTTTTTGGACTGTGGGAGGAAACCAGAGTACCTGGCAGGGCCGTGCAGAGACCACTAAAAGGGCAGGTGCTCAAAAAAAAAAGGGCCCATCTTACCGCATTCTAGGACAGAATATTAACAAAGCCTCTCAGCTTTCACAGTTTAATAAACAATGTTAAATTGTGAAATATACAATCAAAGCTAAGGTAAATCTCTATACAGAGCATACAACTATGCATATGTAAGATATTTTATTAGTAATTTTTTCTGCAGGTCTATTTTGTTATAGGGAAGTATTGCAATATTCAAATCCGCAATTTAGCGAGATATGTAAATCAGAGCTGGTGGTTTAGCTCTGATTTACATATTATGTCTTTACAGAATTACACTATTAAAAATGTAAACAAGGGCACAATGCAACCTTTTAGTGACTGTAATCTATAAAACAGAGCTGCCTGTTTGCTGCAGTGGAGATGAAGATGGTCCATTCAGGAAAGCAGAGCTGCATCAAACTTTAAGGTGGAACTGCAGAAAAAAAGAAAAAAAGAAAAGCAAAAATTGAATTGTTAATGCATGTCACTATGGGAAAAGCCTGCTGAGTTTTGCTTAAAACTTTTTTAAACATTTAAATCACACATTTGTCTCATGAAGGGATTTTTTTTTGCAAAACAAACTTATTTGTGCATGTCAGAAATATTTTCTTGATATTCTAAGTTTGTGTTTGACTCAAAGTTTTGCTTGTGATTCTCACATGACGTCATGGGCAGGACCCAAAATGCAACAAAAGATTTCTGATGTGTGCAAATAAAAGTTTGTTTGGCAAATAACTTTTTAAGTTCACAAGACAAAAATTAGTTATTTAATTTAAAAACAGTTTTTTAAACAAAACAATTTGTTTTTAAAAAAGAAATCATTACAATTCCAAAAGTTTTGATTACAATTTTATTTTACTTAAGTGAGGTTAGTTTATTTTTTCCCCATTGAATAATTGGGGAAATAAATTAACTACACACTCTGCGAACCAGGGTTGAGATTTTTCCCCTTCATTAATGACATACATTTTGTAATAAAATGGTGTGGTAGGTGGTGAGGAGAGACGCCGAGACCCAGGTTATAGTGATGATGAGGAGTTTAATGATGAGCTCACAGTCCGGAAAACAGGCAGCACGGCAGAGAAGCAAACAGCTAATACCGGTAGCACTAACAAAGACTGAAATTGCGAGCTAGGCTAACCAGGACTTAGCAGTTCCACTGGAGAGCTTCGACCTAACAGACAGCAACACAAGACAGCAATTGACAAGGACCCGACGAGGAACACAGACAACAGGTGGGTTTAAATACACACGGGGTAATTAAGGGAATGAGACACACCTGGGAAACAATCAACGGGGAAGACGCAGAGACAGACTCACGGAACAGGACTACACAGAAAAACTCAAAAATAAACACACCGAAACACGGATCGTGACACATTTTATCTATCATGGTAATTCAGGGTGAGTTATTTTTAATTCTAAATGAATATCCTTGTTGGACTTTTATTTAAGTGCTATTCTCTTTCAAGATACATTTACTTAACGCCAGAATAAATGCGATGTACATTATGCAGCAAAGGAAATTAGAAGATCGGACATATATCCATTATGGAGATGATCGGTTTTGGACGGGCGATGTGCCTCGTACACAGGGAAGAAGCTTTTCAGTTATCTAGCTTTGCTAGCAAAGTCGTTAGCTAGCAGCTAGCTAATAGCACAACAACAACAGACTGCATGATAAAAATGCTGACTCGATAGATAAGAACAGTTTCTCCTCACCTGGCTGTCTCCTCCCCTCAGTAGTTCTTCAGAGAAAGGCAGACAGAGGCCTGTGAGTGTCTGTTGTATCTAATTACCTCTCTGCTTAAACCACTGAAGCAGAAACGAGACTTCAACGTTTTCCATCATCTGACAAGCAGCAAGTCTGCTCCACTTTATTCACCAAAACGTTTTTTTAAATATATATAATTCACCAGAAACTGATCTGTAATCTGGATCGTTCGCTACGTTGAGCCCCAGTTAGCCGCCTTATCTCACTGTGCAAGAGGCAACTGGGTCACGGGCAAAAGGTCAAAGGTAACAAGGTGACCGGAAGGCTTATTATGTTGTACAAAAAAACAAAATAAAACAAAAAAATAATTTTAGTACATGTTATTATGTGTCAGAAGAGGGCTTAGAAAATAATACCAACAAAAAAAACACAAAAAAAAACAACTAATTGACCAAAAGGGCACTTTGGGGCAAGGAGCAAAAAGGGCAGGTGCTCAAGCCCCCCTCTGCATGTGCCTGGAAAAAACCCACATATGCACAGGGAGAACATGTGAAATCCATGCAGAAAGACCAGGGCTGGGAATTGAACCCAGAACCTTCTTGCTGCAAGGCAACAGCTCTACCAACTGCACCACTGTGCAGCCCATGAGGTAGGAACTCATGCAAGAAAAACTTGTCATCAAAGGTTTAGATCCTGCACTCCTATTCAAGCCACTTGGAAACAACATTTTCTCCTAATACATTTTAAACCCAAACCCACCAGAGCATCTTCTTCCCATCCTTTCATCTTCTTCCCTTCATAAGAAGGGAAGAAGATGCTGTAAACTGCACAGCTCTTGAAATCGGAGAAAGTTAAAATGATATTCAAATATTTGCAAGATACTATCCATTTAATCTCATTAAATGATTCCAATATTATTAAGAAAACAGACAGTATTAAAACCAGGGCCATGTTAATAAGAATTAATGACAAACTGAACTTTTGTTCTCAGAAAGCTGCTTGACATTATTCAGAACTATGGATAGAGGCACCAAAAACAGGGAGGCTTCAAAAGTGCAACATCTTCCATCATTAAGCAGCTACAAACAATATCAGCAAAGATTAAAGGGAAAAAAACTTTAGATAAATAATTATACTTTGAAATAACAACGACAACACAAAAACATTTCTTTCCAAGTCATTTATTTTTCTGTATGGGTAAGTACAGTATATCACAGACTTCAAAAGCACAGTGGTTTTATGGGCTTCGAACTGACATTTTATGGGAGAAAGAAAATTCCACTTATGTGAGGGTTTAAGTAAGGGTCTTGTGCATTATTTTTGTTTTAAACACCAACATTCTCTACAGCTACATGGCAATGCTCTCTCTACGTGAACAGAAACAACAAAAGATCTAACAGGGGATTGATGTTACATCTTATTTCCTTCTGTCCTGCATTGAAATGTTTTTCTCTTCACTTCCTGACACCAGCCACAATCTTCTTCTTCTGGGTGTCATGTTACTTCCTTTGGTTATCTTGCTGTCTTTCTGTGGGTGTCTTCTCAATCTGCAGTGTAACATCTTCTCTGTTTAGGATCAAGCACAAAATTTAAAAATCTTTTGTGAAGTATTAGAGATTGAGTCATCCAACAGGGCCTTTTAGAAATGTTTATACAATCTTGAAATATTCATTTAGGGTTCATTTAAGGTTGAATCAAGGGGGCAGAAATATGTATTTGTATTTTGCCCCAAGAGGTAATAATTTGTAGAGGAAACTTTCAATTAAAGCTGCAGGTCTTTTGGATTGTATTTTTACAGCTTTTCACATCTGGAATTTTGTAGGACATTTTAAAATATCTCAGAGCAGATGAAGATGACATAATTTATAAAAAAAGGTTGCAACAGATTCTTAAACTCTTAACTTTGACTGGGCCATTCTAACACATGAGGCTGTTTTAATTTTAACCACTCAAAAGTATCACTGGCTGGCTGTAGTTTCATCAAGGTTAATCTCTGCTGGGGTCTTAAGTCCAGAGAAACATCCAACAGCTTTTCATCCAGGATTACTTTGTTTTTTCAGTCTCCTTGAACTCCAGATTTGCTACAATATCAACTCATTCTTTCAACTGAGCTCAGGTTCTCTGCAGCTCCTCCAGAGTTTCCATGGGCTTCTTTGCTGTTTTTGTGGTTAACGTTTTCTCTGTATGGCCTGCCAAGCTTTGGTCATGGCAGTGTGGCCACAGGTTGCACTTTTGACCCTCCAAAGAGGCTGTTAATAAGTTTGGCTAGCATTGATACAGAACTGACCAGTGATTTGAAATTTGACAGAAGTAAAAACAGAAATGTTTGCACTTTTCTGTTAATTTTAATGCAACAGATGCATATTAATTCAACATCAAAATAAAACAGAAATATGTTTTTTGTCATTTTTGCCACTTTGTAACAAAACAATATGTTTTATTGTATGTAAGAAAATACTTTCTTTATTTGTAGAAGTTTAAAATTTTCTGTTTTAAAACCTGTACACATAAACACACATATTACTATTTAACCATAAACCTTCTTTAGTTGTTGCAGATAAACGTTTTTGGATCGCTGTCCCCTGGTTTAGCTTTTTACAGACTAAATTATACCCAGTTGGATTCATCTTACAAGTTAGGCAAGTTCTAAACAAAATCTCTTGCACTGGATTTTATTTTGGTTATCAGAGTAACAGGGGAAGAATACAAATACATACATCCAATGAGAAACTACATTGTACTGGTATAATAAAACAAATTGACGTTTTGGTCCCACAAAAATTTCAGAACCTAAACTACATAATTTCTGACACCGAAATCTAAAAGCGGTACTTACAGCGATGCTGATCCTTTACTCTGCCCAGATTGGAGGAATTAAAAAAATAAACAACAATTCATTAATATCAGCACGGATAGTTAAGACATCCTGAAATGTGTGTTAATAATGAAAAAATACCTTCAGGTTTGGGGTGCATGAGGTTCAGTGGCAGCTCCACTGTGACGTCGCTGTGCAAGAAAAGAAACCAAACAATTAGCAAGAGCTGCTTGCTAATCAGCTGTGATATAACTGCTGTGATGGACGCTGCTTACCTGGCAGTAAGGCCGCCCAGCAGGCTTAGGGGTAAGAACAACATTATAAGATTTTTTCCTTCTTCATTTAATCCACTTTAATCTTTAGGTTTCTTTGAGACAAAAAGGTGTGACACAGACTCACCCTCCTCCAGCCACCATGAGGTTAATTTTAATCTTGTAGGAGACCAGGATACCCAACACCTCTTTTTCCACACCCTGCCGCAGCCTGTGTGAACGAGGGATTTACAAGGATTTCAGGGATTAACAGGTTTATTTTAGTTAAGAGTACTACCATACGACATCATGGATTTCATAAGAAGCAACAGCAAAACTATAACGTCTAAAAAGAGCTTACATCCAAAGGTGTAAACAGTTAAAACACAACTTAATCTTGTTTTTCTTTCTTTTTTTTAGCTGTGTCTGATGTGTTGTTTTTGCACTGACATAGTGGTGGAGGCCAGGTTTGTGTCCTCATCCTTCAGCCGTCCATCCAACGCCAGACCTCTTTTCTCCTTGTTGTCAGACAGAAGTGGTGTGATGCTCAGAGTTTTATCCAAGGTGCCGTTGGCATCCACTGTCTCTCTGAACAAACAAACATAAACAAATGCCATTATAATATCAGAAAATTATATTAATGTATCTGTTTTATGTGGTCTTTCCTAACAGTTCAGGCAAACAGTTTGGTGGATCTGGCTTGCCTTATATTTTTGGGGTAAATTTGCTTATTTGTTCCCCGATCTGTAAAGTTGACTTGCCATCACTTTGACTGAATTTTATTTTCTGCTAGGCTCTAAGACGTACCCAAACTCTTGGCAAAGAACAGCCTTGGTGTATTTGTCAGCTGAGTAGAGAACAATGTCGGTGGTTTGGTCCACTGTGAGAAGAGAGTGAAGTAGATACATTTTCAGGGCGGGTCTAGATGTTAATTAAATGATCAATAAATCAATAACACAGGAACCCACCAGTGATTTTGATTTTCTTCACCGTTTTGTTGCTCTCGTTGTTGATTTTGACTTTAATTGGAATAGTTTCTCCGTGAAAGTAGAGCTGCAAAAACACAGAAATTAGTTGGTTTTTTTTATCTCTTTGTTTTATAAATACAGTATCTCAGTGTTGTAAAGGTTAAAGGTCAGATAAGTAAAATAAATTTGCCCCCCTACATCTTTTTCCAATGATGCTTCTAAGTGAACGGGTTTGTCAGACATCATGAAGCTCTTGCAGATGTCAGCCTTGGGGCCGGCTCCCACTTGAGACGGGGCGTACTGGATTTTACGGATGACAAGGCGAGCGGTGTCCCTGTTCGGAGCACACAGGGAGAAAAAAACATCAGATATAAACACTGAAAACATGAGTCAGACTGAAAACAAAAGCAGGACTGATGACAAAAGTGCACTCACTTCTTTTCAATCTTTTCATCTGGGTTGTTCTTCTCCATGGCGAGGTAGGTTTTCACCTCAAAGTCAACACCGCAAGCCTGCAAAGAGACACAAAATGTTGAAGGTCTTGCATATTTCATGACGTGTGGGTTTGAAAGAGGCACACCTTTCCCTTGTCATCAGGTCCAGGCTGCAGAGAGACAGAGCATGGCAGGTTGTTGGGAATCTGGAAAAACAAAATGAAGCAGCTTCTAATTAAACAAGTCATTTTTCATTACATTGTTTACAAAGATTTGTTTTCAAAATGTCTGAATGCCTCAGTATTGTTTCATTGCATATCCATGTTTTTCAGTTTGGACATATAGAGTGGAAAAGTAATAGTACTGTTTTTCTTTCTATGAAATCCATTTGATTTTTTTTTAAATTCTACGTAACTTCAGTATGATTAATTTCTTACATTTGTCAAAAAATTGTAGTATTGGCTGCATGGTAGCACAGCTATTAGCATTCAGATGAATGGCAGCATAAAAACTATTTAAATGAATAAACACTGAGCCTTAACATTATGCCAAGTTTAATAAACATTTTTCACTTCTAGTCTCTTTTCTAACTTATTTTGAATTTGACATCAATGAAAACAGACTTTTCCCAGCAGTTCCAGCAGAGTGGATCAGCACCATGGACAGAGGCATGAAACGTTGACCCAGCTGAGGTCTGAAAATCCTCCCCTACCTCAAAGGAGAAGGGGTAGGCGTTGTCCCCCGCCTTCTTCAGCAGGGTCTCATGCATGGCGCTCAGTTGCGGTTTGTTGGACTCAGGGTAGATCTGCGTCTGCTCGAACCAGATGTCCTTCCTGAAGCACAGGCCCATCACGTCCAAGTCTTCACTACCATAACGGAAGGCACAGGCCAGCTGCACGAAAGCTGCAAACATGACGACATTTGAATATTTATTCATTGCTGAGTTACTTTTTTCTCCAAGGAGATGAGTCCAGAAGGAATCTTTTTTTGTGTTACCTTTTCTGTCACCAAAATCTGCTGTGTCCACCTTGACGACACCATCTGGATTTGGGAAGAGTTCTGATTAAAATCTTAACATTACAACCTCAGAAATATGGAGAAATTAAAATAAAACACACACCAACTCTGTCCACTGCAGTCACGTGGTCCACATAGTCTCTCTTCCCCAAGTAGAGGGTAAGCTGTCAGACAGAGGCAGTTGGAGAAGTTAGAAAAGTCAGAACATCATGACCAAAATGTTGAAGCAAGAGAGGAACACTAACCCCTCCATTTCCACTGGTCTTCTTGAAAATCCTGAGAAGAAATGAGAAAAAAAAACACAAATTTAAAAACCTTATCTCCTCAGTACTTATGTCACCTGTTATTTATTTACAGTCTTGCTGGATTTACTAATTAAAGTCAGAATGAATGGTAGATTTAATTAAGATTCAGTGGATAGCACTGGTTTATCTGGCATGTAACTGTAGACCCAGTAAGTCTTTATTCTGCTTTATCAAGTCTTTATCCAGTCAAGTATTAAGTATTACTTAATAGCTAAGTGTGGAGCCGCTTTACCTCATCCTACCCGGATTGAGAGGCTGGGTCAGGTGAGGGAGTCATAAAAGCTGCAACTAAAGTTCTCTAATAGGTGATAACCTCTTTGCTCCCGCCTGAAGCTTCTTAACAGTGTTAGTGTCTGAGATCAGGTTTCAAACAACGCATCACCTCACGAGTCCATACAAACCACAAATAACACTTTATGGTGCTTCTAGAAATAGTTTGATGTAAAAAAAAAACACAAATTTGTATGTGTTCTTTACTCAAAGGAGTTGATTCTGATAAAGCATCATGCAAATGGATTATTAAAATGTCAAATAAAAACTTAATATATACATTTCAAATCAGTTGCAGTTGCTGCAATTAAGTTTGTGAAAAAAAATTATTAGATTCAAAGTTTAATCTTAAACTTTCTACTGAAAGCACCCAATCACAATACTTCACAAAAGTATTTATGCGCTTTTATCTTTATTCAAGGTTCATCATGTCACAACTAAATTTGATTGATTAACAGAATGTAGTGGTTTTCAACATTTTATCCAAATATACGCTAAAAGGTGTGGCCCATATTTGTGAAAGAAAGAAAAAAAAACCAGAAGAAAGAGAATGAAAAAAGAACAAAAGAAAAAGTGAAATAAATAATACTTACTTTGCCATTTCTGGAAGATGTTTCAAAGTGTCCTGTGGAAGATAAGACAAAAAAGGTCAATTTAAGTGATGGAAAGGTCATAAACTGCGTTTAAAACACTGATTGTGCGCCTTCTGTCAGGTTTGTGGCAGGTGTGGTGATATTTCTTTTCCAGGGCCGTAGGAGGTTAATCTTTTGCGATAAGATTACGCCACTGGTGTTAAAGGCCAACGCCAAAGCTGTTATTGTTTCAGCCAGCTGGCTCCAACCTCGTAAACATACGCACCAGGAAAAAAACACAAGCAAAAAGGCAGTTTACATTCAGCACAGTCTGTTCTCTCGCAGTTAAAGAGAATTGATTAAGTGATGAAACATCCAAATGTTTATCTTGAGTTGGTATTTTTGGACACATGAGCCCTAAAAGAAGAATTACAACTATAGTCACAATGGATTATGAGAGAAAATGCTTCAAATTGTGTCAGTTGTGTCTTTTAACAGGAGTTTCATCTTTATTTAATAAAAAAAATGGCATGCACAAATATGTTGCATGTAGTTTTCTGCACTTTTGATTAGATAAATACGTTTGCAACGTGGGAAAGACCAAAAATATACTTTCAAGCCCTACAATTTATAGAGGTTTACTTTCAGTTTTGATACATGTGTACATGAGCAATAAATTGTCAAATTCTTGAAGAAGTTTACAGTTCAGCCTTTAAACAAAAAGTATAAATTCTCTCAAATATCTTGCACTAATAATTTTGTTATTGATTATAGTGATACGTGTGAAGATTTCAGGCTGAACCAAAGAGGTGCAGAACATCACAGAAATAAAACTGAATCATTGTTAAACTAAAGAAAAGTCTTTGCTCAAAGATGTTTTAGAAGTTAAAACTTTTACACTCATGTTTGGCTGTGCTACTTTTTGGGTTTTGTAAGGAAAAATATGACATTGTTATTTGGTTTGTCCATCTTTTGGCTGCTGAGGATGTTGAAGTCACAAAGATAAGCCATAACTTTACTCTGAAGAGAAAAGTCTCACCACAGAAAACGACTAAAATCTGCTTTAATCTGAATACGACTTAAACTGACCTCACATGGCCAGATTATCACTCTGCTGTGGCTAGTGTGTGATCACATATCTGACCTTAAGACAGATTATTTCAACTAACACTTAGGACTTCATGAAATCAGAAAATGACAATGTTTCAGTAATATTGTATACTGTAAATATTAAGATGATTATATGACATGTAGTAAAAAACACAACCAAATACTTAAATCTGTTGTTAAATTATTAATGTCAGCCTGCTTTGGATTTAATGCAGTAAAAGACTTAATTAAATATTACATTTATTTATGTATGACATTTATATAATGAAGATAATTTATGTTGGTTTTCACATGCAATAACACTACATTTGCATTTTTTTAATTAAATACACCAGTTAGGTCATTACCAATTTACCAAACTTGTCAGGGTGATAACGTATGTATTCCTAAAACCTGCAATTGTCTACAGTCATCTGTCTTTCAAGTATCCACATACACTCATAGATCTCTGCACATGTGTAAATGTAGTATAAATCATGAGTATTAACGCTACAAGAAGGTCTTACCTCAGGTTCTTAGTGTCAGTGTGTGTCAAGGCGAGTTGAGAGTGTAGCCAGCGACATTTGGTGCCCCCTTATATACCATCTTGCTGTCTCGGTTTCAGAGTTAACAGCTACATTGCTGTCGTTGCCTCCTCCATAATCCAATTAAGGAATCAGCCCACAGCTTATTTTGGGCCACAAAGAGTTTAAAAATGTCCCTCAGATAACCCAACAGCCACCACATAGCATGGTCATAGTAGGCTGCTAATCCAGCCTGCTATTCACTGCACAAGCAACAAATCAAACTATAAAACACACATTTACTGAGATAGGACAATAAATCCCTATCATTTCACTTTTAGTGCTTTAATGTTGTACAGATTAAAACTTCTTTAAATAATTTGCAGAAAAGTATGTCTACTTAGAGTTTAATAATAGCCTTTAAAGCTGTTATTTTTAGTCTGACCTGTGCTGGAAGTCATGTTGCATTAACCACAAATAAGATAGAAGGACTTAATGGAAATGTTTACAGAACTGCCAATAAAGACAGACGAAGGCTAGAAATGTAAAGTCCAACAAGATCCCGTCGGTAAGTGGTGAAAAAATAGTCAAAGCTATCTCAAATGCAACTGTTGGGTTTGGGATCAAAGTCTGAAAAAAGCAGTTAAATGAAGTCTAATGAAAGGTATAATGAGTCTGAAAATGTGGGGTCTTCTGTGGGGCAGTGTGGGGTTTCCCTGTAGTTAAGTCAATCTGACTGAAGCAGATTAGCAGCTCCCAGTCACGTTACAATACGGATGATGGAGCCTCGATAGAAACATCAGAGTAAGCTGCCGTATTCAGCACTGTCTTAGTGAAGGGTCAAAGGTGAGACAGGATCAGTGGTGTTTCCCTTCAAGCCTCAAAATACCACAGTTAAAGGAATGATGACAAGCTACTGATGGAGTTTTAAACTGTTGGAAATTATTATTAGCAGTAATATTAATTTTAATGCAATAGGTTTTATTTCTTAAAAAAACTAAATTTCTAAATTTCAAATATTTTTTTCCTCAAAAATGAGGGAAAGCTGATGAAGTTAGAATTTAGCTACTATAAACCTCTGGGTTCAACATGTTTGCCCCACAAACCAAATGCTGCAGTGTTACATCAAAGGCTTAACTGGAGGCGAGGGCAAACATGGGACACAGCACAAGTTGAGCCGATGATTTATATGTCATCAGTAGCTGAAACTGTTTCATTTTTCCTAAGGAGAAGATAAAACCTAAAGTAAAAAAGCTCCCTGAAGTTTAATCTCAAACATTACATGAAGGACTTGCAGATAAAACGAACCATTTGCAGCGCTTTGTATATTTTACAGATGTCACATTACAAATAGTGTTTTCTTAAAATTTTACAAGTTAATTAGATTAGATTGTTCTAATCTAAAATATTCTTAAAATTTTACATTAGAACAAAATCTAAATTGTGTGTTGTGTATTTGTATTCTGCTGCAATTAATCAAAGATCTGTGCACTCACATTTCTACAAAGGTCTGTTGGAGTTTATCTCTACTATTTTTAATACTGAATAACATTTTGACCATTTTTCTTAAAAAAAAAGAACCTTAATCAAATTGAATGGACAGTGTCTGCAAATGTTTCCAAATCCAATTGAGAATCAATAGATTCTGATTTGAATCTAAAGGTTTAAACTTTAATCAGATTATTAAATTCCATCTCATGAACATGCTTTAAGCATAATGTTTATTATCATTGTTACTATTTTAGAACCTCAAACTGTTTTTTTTCTTCCAGCATACAGAAGCTTCACTTCCCATTCACTCTGGGATTTATAAAATTGTTTACATTCAAGGAAAAAATCCAAGAAAGAAAAGTATGTCCTCAAAAATTAATGAAAGAGTATTAATAATCAAACCCGTATCAATGCTGAACAGCGTTTTGAATGATTCCGATCTAAAACTCATGCTAATGTTCAGCTAAGTTTTTATCAGCAGACATGGTGACACATTCTTGCATTTACTGCCATCTAGTGGATCCTACTAGAAATGTTCAATTAATTCTTTAAATTATTTTATGTTACAGGTTATTTGTATCTTAGCTTAATTTTAAGGTTTTTATCCAGGTCTGTCTTAAATTATGTTTCAAAAAAAGCGTGTTGAAACAAAGGGAAAGTGTTTTTTTTTCTGTTTGTTTTTTTAAACATTTTCTTTTTACAATTACAATTGTGTGTGGCAGGTTTTTCTATGAATTCAGTCGAGTGGCAGAGATTAGAGTTATGTTCGCAGCAGTAATAGCAGTGGAGCCGTTGTTTGCTTTAATACTAACATAGCTGCTGTTAGTTTTGACGTCAGGTGAGTGCAGCACAACACGCCCCTCCATCCCGGTGCAGAGCAGAGGACGTCTGGTGCGCACTGAGCGCGCCGCTCGGCCCGCCCGGACACTGCAGTGGAGGTACCGAGCCATCGCTGCGGCTGCTCGCTCCCGACTCTACTTCCCTCTACACCCGGTCCGGGCCGGGACAGAACAGGGGGGATAAACCGCTGGGAGCCATGGCCGAATCCAACATGCGGTGGGGGTTTCCCCGTCTGCGCCGGGCCGCGGTAAGCTCCGCCGGGAGGTGGGGAATGTGGGAGGCTTCAGACTGGGCGGTGAAGGATAGCTACTGCAGCAAAGAGAGATAATACTGTTTTACACTGCGACACCGACGGTGTGATGTGTTTTTAAGACGCAATGCATTTTAACACGCCTATCTCCTAGAGGCTGCAGAGTGCAGCTCAATGTCAATAAGTCTAGGTTTGGTGTAGGACAGGCCAATGACAAATGTGCTTGGATTGGACCTGAAGGTGCAAAACAAAAAGCTTTCCTGGGAGACCAAAGAAATGAATATGTCGTTAAAGCCCGGTTTGTGTATTAAGTCAAATCAGCCTGGTTGATCTTTATATACTGCACAGCTGTGCAATTCTAATGTTCTTACAAGTTTTGGTTACATCATCATGGCTGCTGGGTGAGAACAAATAAGATTCACAATTTGAACTTAAGTTGGATTTCCTGTAAGAATGAAAGATTTCATAGATTTTGCCGACAGGTCCACATTTTATTTGTAAAGGTGTGTTTATAGGTAGACAGTGCACTTTTAACATGCCTTTCAATATTTTTACAAATCAAACATGATAGGTTTTAATATGCATTCAGACCCCTTCATATCATTAAATACAATTCTGTTGTCACCTAACTGGTAAATAGTGCACAAGTATTTGTCTGTGTGAAGGCCTCAAAGGTTTGGTAGAGAGCAAAAGTAAGCAAAAAGCATAATGAAGACCAATGAGCTCTGCAGACAGGCAGGAGTAATGTTACAGAAACGTTTACAGCAGAGAAACATTATAAAATAAAAGACCAAAAAGCATCAAGATTTTAACACAACCTATATAGAGGAGACAGCAAATGTGGAGAAAGATGCTCCGATCAGATGAGACAAACTGAACCTTTGGTAGTCATGCTAAACATTATGCGTGGCCTCATCATATTGGGGGCTTAGAGTGAATTAGAATGTGAATGGAGCTACATTAATTGTAATCCTGGATGAAGAACCTTCTGAGGATCTGTGGCAAGAATCGGAAATTAATGTGTACAAATGTCCCCTATCTAATCCAGGAAAACTTTCAAAGGCAATACTGCAGAAATTTCAGTGTCAAGATGTACAAGCGGGTAGAAATATACCCCCAAAAGAGTTGCAACTGTAATTTTAACTTCTAGAGGCTGAATACGAATACATGCTATACTTTAAACTGTTATTTGTTGATTTTTATCCTGAATGAAATCAGAGTAATGTTACTAGTTTGCTGCTGGACTAAAATGATTTCATCTTCATGAAAATATTGATAGCAACCATAAAGAAAGAATATTTTCTTAAACACCAGTAAATAACTGTAGATATAGTAATTTTTAATTCGGTGCATGATGTCAAGTGGCTAAGATTTAATTCTCAATGTCCTGCACAAATTGTTGTGAAAATTCTCAATGTTGTTTTGTTTCAGAATAAATTATGATGAACTGGGTGAAAAAAATGCAACAATAATCAGTTCATATCCGTTCAAACTGTCTTTTTAAATTAAAGCTAAATATGAATTCTTACAACCAGAGTTTTCAAATCAGATTTTGAGTGCTGTTAAATTCTACCTGAAGATAAGATAAAGTTTGCCTTGCAACTTCTGCTGAAATCTGAAATGTTGATTTTGAAAAAGAAAGTTCTTTAATTTCTGCAAAATCTAAAATGTACAATCTGCTACAGTTATTTTACCATAGAAAACACAGCTGTAAATGACAGTATGACAGTAACTAACCGGCATTCAGCTGCCAATTAGCTACTACAAAGTTTTACAAAAACATTGTTGAAGTTTATTACAACAAAGAAAATGTGCTTGTTTGTTGGGAGCTTGGCTTGACAGCTGAGACTGAAGGAAGATGTTTCACCAAGCAGCAGAGTGAGTAAGAAGAGCTGATTTTTAGAGGCACTGAAGTGCTACAGAAGCTGAAAGATCTGCCAGACTGACATTGAAGGATGCTGATGCTGTGTTAAGCTTCGCACTCTTCCTCTGAGTTGGCAGTCTAACTCCTGTAGCGCCGTCTCTCTGTTTCCTGCCTGCCAGAAGTAACAGAAGAAGTCACAAAAATCTGTCTGTTGCAGCAGAAACAATAATATTTTCAGAATAATTATGTCTGTAATACTTGGAATATTAAACTCTGTTATGTTTTTTATATGCCTGAAATTTAAAAATTATCTGTGCTGCATGTTTGTCATTTGGCTGACACAATCAGTCTGGTGTTCTGCAATGCAAAGCATTTTTTTTTAAATTGTGAAACAAGTTGAAAGACAGAAAGATTTATATCTATTTGTATTCTCCACACAAACACTTTCTGCATCATTGCAAGAATATATGCAGCTTGAATTTCAGCTTATATTTAGCTTGTTAGATGGACTCTGAGCTGAAAGCCCACATTTAATTTCAGTGGGTCAGAAACTAAAGTTATTGTGAGACTTGTTGGGAGGAAGAGTTGAGAAAGAATAAAAAATTATAAAGAGACACAAACCAATTTCAAGCCCTCAGAAGCAAAATTATTTTTTAAGTCATTTTTGACATATACAGCATTTTTACAACTGTTACTTGATTTTGCTATAAATGACCTGAAAAATACATAATACTCTCATTTAGAAGATTTTTTAAAATGTTTGTTTCTTTTGAAGCAAAAGATGTCAAAGATTTTTGCACAGTCTGACATTTTTAAGTTGTATTTTTGTATAGAATTCAGGAGTTCATGAAAGAAAGAAATGAATTACCATTTATTTCTTGTAGACTTCTTTTCCTGGCAACCTTCACTTGGTCTTGGTGCTTCGCCCCACCAGCTTGCTGAGCTCCACCCCCAGTCCATCCTCCAGCACAGATCTGGGCTTTCGCTTCAGCCAGGATGACTTCCTCCTAAAGATGCCGGTAAAAAGACTTTACCGAATATCACACAGCATGTTTTGCATGCAACACTGCATTTAGTTAACTTTCTAATTTTGTAAATGTTAGACAGCAACTAGCGAGTTGGACTCAGGGTTTATTTTTGCTCTGTGTCTTGCAGGTGGTGATGCTGCGCTCAGTGGGTGACCTGCTGCGCTACATCGATGAAAACCACCTGGCATCAGACTTTACTGCAAAGGTGGAATATTGCCAAAGCGACTGGGTCCTCCTGCGATCGGTAAACGGCTAACTGATGTTAATCCACCACAGCAAGTCATGCTCATGAAATGTCATCTGTTTTTATACTTTTGGGTGACCATTTGTTTGTTTTTGCAGTCCATTGAGACCTTTGCAGTGACGGTGAAAGAGATCGCTCAGCTGCTGCAGGGATTCGGCTCTGAGCTGTCTGAGACTGAACTCCCAGATGAAGCTAATGCCATTGAATTCCTGCTCCACTCCCACTCACATCGATACAGACAGATGAAGGTGGCACTTCCTCACTGTCCATCCTTGTCTTTTTTTCTGTCTTTTATGCCAGATTTTTTCCTATATTTTACGTGCATGTTGTTTTTCTTGTTTTGTCAGGATGACATCCGGGGCGTGCTGAAAGAAGGACGCCTGCTGCTGTCAAACCTGGAAACAGTTAAAGCTGCAAAGAGAGAAGTTGAGGAAGAGCGGGAGATACAAGCCGACATGGAAACTGTTCAGAGGTGCTGTTCACGTGAAAAATTCCAGGATCATTTCTTAGAAATCTTTAGTTGTATTTAGATTTAGTTTGAAAATGTGAACTTTATTTAAGCAGAGAGTTTGTTTGGGAGTGTGCCTGCTGTGTGTATTTCAGGCTTCTGGCACAGCTCAGAGACATGGAGGAGGCATTTGATGGTTTCTTTGAAAAACACCACCTGAAGCTGCAGCAGTACCTCCAGCTGCTGCATTACGAAAGCAGCTTCCAGCAGGTGGGATAATTGGTGTTTGTGCTCTCACTCCCATAAAAGTCAATTTAGCCAGGGCTCTTGATTTACACTCTTGTGGTTTGTGTGTAGATGGATGAGGTGCTGGAGCGGATCTCGGCCCAGGAGAAGGAAATCGCCTGTGTGGGAACTACAGTGGTTCAGACAGAACAGCTACTTAAAGATCTGGACAGTCTGGATAAACGAGCTCAGGTCATGAAACGCACACAAAGATTCACTTCACTCAATGTTCAGGTGCATCTCAATAAATGACAACAATATTGAAAAGTTACTGAATTCAAAAGGTGAAACTCATTTTTCAGATTAATTCAACAGAATGATGTTTTCAAGGCTATATTTATGTTAAATGTGATTTTTCTTTCACTCACAGCTAATGAAACATTGTGAGTTATAATATCACATCAGATCAATAAAAATGTTTTTTAATATAGAAATGTGGGCTTAATCAAAAATGAGATGGTATTGTTTCCCATTTTGAGCCTTTAAAGTGTAAATCAAAAGTAAATAGTCAATAGTAGTTGGATGATTCTGTCTCATTTAAAATAAAAAGATGTGGATATTGAATCTTGGGATGAAGCTGAATTATAATATCATAATGAATAGTAGTAATGTAATTTGAATAAAGAGGGATGATTTTGAACCTTTATAAAAATACATTTATGTGTAAACAAACCATTATGGCTAGGTACTTGAAAAGTTAAATGGAGATATCGGAGATTCTTTAAGAGACTCATCACACAAATTGGTAGAAAATTGGACATCAAATAAGGCTTTGGTTTTCTGAAATTTGTTGGGGAAATTTTTCAAATAGTTTTTTTTTTAGAATTGTGTTAATGGCTCTAATAAAGTAGCAGGAGACAAACACTTAACATCATTCTCCACCTCCTGAGCAACACTGCTCTTCCACCAACCAGACCAGAAACACAAAGACCAGGATTCCCATAATTTAAACAAAACACTTCTAGCTAAAAACTCGTGCTCACTTGGTGACTCACTTAGTGACCAAGATCATGCAGCACATTCACCACCAAACTGCCATGAAACCAGCTGCTCTTCCAGCCTTGTACTCCTGTCTGTAGAAACCTAACAACAAAAATATGCTGACACTGCTGCGTACATCTTTCCAGACTATTTTTATTCTACCTTCATCTACATTGTACATTTCTTCACACTAACTATTGTCAGAGTTGGTGGGCCACAGAAAAACGAATACAAGGAGTAACACAGAAATGCTTTATTACTTTGTTCTTTAACAGAAACTTCTTGTTCGAGTGACATGACCCACAAGGCTTACGTGCTACATTTGTTCTCAAAAGAAGGAAAACTGTCAGTGAAGTTTAATGAAATGTTCACACACTGACATTGGGCGTTTAATTTGGTGTACATCAGGAGGAGATGAATCGGGCCCAGGTTGTGATCCTGCACGGCCACCAGCTGGCTGCCAACCACCACTACGCTCTGGCGCTCATCGTCCAGCGCTGCAACGAGCTGCGACATCACTGTGATGTCATCAGCACTGCCATACGCACCAAGCGGGCCTCGCTCACCCGGACACGAGACCTGCTGCGGCGCCTTGAGGAGGTAAAAATCATAAGCTGTCTCGATCTGCCAATCTTTGTTTAATCCTTTATTTATGTTTGTTTGAAATTTGTGATATTTTCTTTGTTATTTAAGAAAAGTGTATAGTTTTTCCTTGCTCTTTTTTTGGCAGGCTCTTCGTTGGTGTGATGAGGGGGCCTATCTGCTCGCCAGCCAGATGGTGGACAAGTTCCAAACTAAAGAGGGAGCTCAGGAGGCTCTGCAGTACCTGAGCAGCCACCAGGAGAGGGCGCCGTCTGTTGTAAAAAACACCCAGGACACGCTGAGCCTGGAGTTTGAAGCTGTGCTCACACCTCAGCTGCAGGTAGCTGTTTGCTGTGCTGCTGCCTCAGTCGCAGCTACAGGATTTCACACTTTTGTCTCTTCGCAGTCCCAGATTACCATGGTGAAAGAGAAGCTGAGCTCAGTTCAGTGCATGATCAGAAACAGAGAGCAGTGTTTGAAAAAGCTTGCAGATGTGCAGGTTCGACCCATACAGCTGGTGGCGCCTCGGCCGGAACCGGATCAGACCGTACTCCGCTGCAAGTCTCCCCTCTTCTCCCCGAAACACGGTACGGGCCGCCTCAGCTGCCTCTTCAAATGTTTAGCTTCTGTTATATTTTATTTGTTTATGGCACTTTTCTTCTGGACAGCATAACACTTGAATTGTTCACCGCAGTTCATTTTGATCTGATCTGCTGCTGCTGATTTTAAATGTACCATGATTTGTTTTGCATCAGTGTTATTTCGTTTCCTCTGTGGTTATTTGTGTGGCGTTTCCTGCAGGTGTGGACTTCAATGTCTTGAACTCAAAGTTCTCATTTGATCTCCTTCCTGGCAAAAGAGCTTCAAGGAGAAACAACAGCCCGCGCAAGGTGTGTGTTCATTATGCATTGTCTATATAAGGAATATTTTTATTTCCAACTTAAGATTTTGCCCCATATTAATCCAGAAATTCATTAGTAAATCTGGTAATTATGTTTCTATATCTGCAGTATTCTGTAATACTTACCACAAATGTGAAGATGTTGAAAAAATATGTTTTTTACTGCTGTGGCCTGGTTACACACAGAAACATTAGGAAGATACAATTTATGTTTATTTTATTGTACTTTCTTTATATTATTATTAATGATATTGAAAGAAATAATCAAATCACTAATGCCATAGTTATTACTAGCCCTAAAAAGTCCCTAAAATTCATGTAACTGCAGCAATATTTACATTTTTCTGTCAGAAATTGATTGGTAATGAGGGGTTGTTGCATGAAACATACATGTATAGCATGGTGATCCAAAGATCCTGGGAACCTGTCAAGAGTGCACTCCATCATTATCTTGTTGAAATATCCGGATATTTTAAATCACAACATGGTGGATTCTACCAATAACCTGAAAACTGGTGACCAGTGTGTCTTTCAACTGCATAATGGCCCAAAACAAACGGCCAAATCTCTAGAAACGTCAGCCATCGTAGCCTCCAAAATGAAAACAAAACCTGTTTAATGTGCTGCTTCTTTCTGTGTGATTAGTGTTAAATTTCACCGTCTCACTGTGGGTGTGTTTTGTCAGATTGAGGTGATGCATGATTACCAAGGAAACCGCAGCTGCCTGTATGGTCCCAACCCGGAAACTGATTCAGAAGCAGAGGACAATCCAGAGCAGGTCACACGGTAAGTGACCCCTGATACCTCAGACCTGACTTCTGATTTCCAATTTGACCTCTGCTCTAACTAAGTATTTGTTTAATCTGCATCTTTTTCTGCATTACATTATTTTTCTCTTTTGAATTTGTCTCTTTTTTGGACTGTTTTAGGCACATTATGAAGGAACTGATAGCTACAGAGAGGATCTATGTTGATGAACTGCTCTCTGTTCTTCTGGTGAGTTTGCATTTTTAGTTAAAGCAGCTCAAAGACAAAATCAAGATTAGAAAAAATATATATTTTTGCTTTACATTTCTTGACTTAGTTTCCCATTTGTTTTGCCTGGCCTTTATTTCTGGTTTATCAGGGCTACAGGGCAGAAATGGAGGATCCCTCCATGTCTTATCTTCTTCCCTCGGCTCTTCGCTGCCAGAAAGATGTTCTGTTCGGCAACATGCCAGAGATATACCAGTTCCACAGCAGGCAAGCCTTCAGGCTCACTCACACAGATCTCACCAGCTCTCACTGAGTCGTCCTTCCGTTCCTCTCTTTTTGCTCTAATCAGATCTTCTTGCCTTTTTCTTCTCCTGGATTTTCTGTTTAGGGTCTTCCTCCATGATCTGCAGGCTTGCCTTGAAACACCAGAGAGGGTGGGGGCTTGTTTTCTGCAGCGGGTGAGTAGACAGGATGTGAGGACCGATTCAAAGTTGATCAAAAAAGCATAAACTAAGTGGAGCCTCATGTGTGCTTGAGTAGAAAGACAAATTCCAGGTGTACGAACGTTACTGCCAAAACAAACCCTGCTCTGAGCTGCTTTGGAGGCAGTGCTCGGATTCGCCGTTTTTCCAGGTAGTTACATGAAGCACACATGTGGAAACTCTCTACTCCATTTACGTTTTCATCATTAAACTCTGTCCTTTTGTCATATTTTTGTTTTTGTAACTCTCAGGAGTGCCAGAAAAAGTTGGACCACAAGTTGGGCCTGGATTCTTATCTTCTGAAACCAATCCAACGCCTCACTAAGTACCAGCTGCTGCTTAAGGTTTTAGGATCCTACAGAAATCTGTTTCACATGAATGAAAAAACAAACATTTTAGGTATACTCTGCAAAAACACCAAGTCTCAATAAGAATTTGTGTCTAGTTTCTAATGCATATATGTCAGTACACTTGAAATGAGACAAAACTAACTTATAAGTAACTTTTCAGCAATAAACAGGAGCTTATTTTAAGTAAATAATTATTTAATATTGATTAAAAAGTACCAGTTCCACTGGCAGATTATTTCACTTTTCCCAATGTCCTACAGTTTGCTGAAAAGTTACTTAGAGTTTAGTTTTGTCTTTTTTCAAGTGCACTAAGATAGTTGCATTAGAAACTAGAGCAGAATTACTTAGTAAGATTTAGTGTTTTTGCAGCGTATTACATCAAAGGTTCGGTAATAAAGGTTAAGATAATTTGCTTTTTTCTTTGCAAGATTGTTACTGCTTGTTACATGCACTTGGTAACAAAATGATAATTTTCTGTCAGATCAAAACTCTTGGTTCCAAACTTCATTTTAATATTCATGCAAAACAAAACAAGGGACTGAGACTCTTGTAGATGTTTCTAAACAGGCACAACAATACAAATTCAAATGTAGATTCGATTTCATCAATTTGCTGCTCGGCAGACTGGCTGACAGTGATTTCCAGTTTGACTAGATTAGATTATGCAGAAGCTGCTGACATTTCCTGCTGTGTCTGCCTTTACTCAGGAGCTCTGGAAACACTGTGTGGAGGAGCGCTACCGCTGTGAGCTCCAGGAGGCGCTGGATTCCATGCTGGAGCTGCTGAAGTCTGTCAACGACTCCATGCATCAGATAGCCATCACAGGATATCCGGTACCAGCAAACCAAACCAATAAATTAATTCATCTGATTTAATGCGTACTGCTGCTAAAACTAGCAAAAACATTCTTTCAGTGAGGATCTTCTTGAGCTTTAGGAGGATCTGTGTCTTGGTTTTCAGGGTGATATTAGCCAGCTGGGCCGCATAATCCTCCAGGGCAGCTTCAGTGTGTGGATCAGTCACAAACGGGCAGCGGTGCGAATGAAGGAGCTGGCCAGATTCAAACCCATGCAGCGACATCTCTTCCTCTACGATCACGCACTGCTCTTCTGCAAGCGGCGAGATGAGGACAGCCATGACAGCTTCTACAGCTTCAAGTCCTGCCTCCGAGTTAAGATCTAGCTCTCGCTCCAGGATGCAGTAAAATGATGTGTCAAAGAAATGAGGGCGATGTTGAGAGCCAAGTAGTGAGTTGGTGGGGGTCTTCTCCTAAACTTGGGTTAATATTGTAAATGAAGCTCATAGTATGACTGCAGTTTGTTTTGTGCAGCTGATTACTAATTAGATCTTGAGCAACCAGTTTGTGGATTTCCTTTATTTTCAGTCCAGAATTTAAGGATTGTTTATGTAAACTGCAAATGAAAGCCTGGCATCTTGGTAGTAACAACACTAGTTTTCCTGGTGCACATTGAGTATCAAATCTGTATTGACAATGGCAGCTAGATCACTAAAAACCCACTCATAATATAAAGCTGTTTTATGTCATTCCTGTTTTTCTCTAGATGAGCGCTGTGGCCATCACAGAAACTGTGAAAGGAGATGTCAAGAAATTTGAAATCTGCTACAGTGGCAGAGAAGTTGTTTATTTAGTTCAGGTATGTTGCTTTTGTTTGCTATTTTATATCGAGTTACATATAATTTCAGGGTAACACTTTATTTGAAGGGGGGTGAATAAGACTGTCATGACACTGTCATAAACATGACATAACACCTGTCATGAACATGAATAAGCCTTCATGAATATTTATGACTGTTGTCATAAAGCGTCATTCGGTAAATTATGACACTTTTAATACAAAGTTGACATTATTCAAAATGTCTTTGTTATGACAACTTGACATTAACCAAGAAATCATTACTGACATAAATTTGTTATAAAAGTATTACTGATTGCACTTCAAAAATTAGGTAACTTTATGTTATTAAAGATAAAGTTTAAACAGCAGTCATAAATATTCATGATGGCTTATTCATGTTCATGACAGGTGTTATGTCATGTTTATAACAGTGTCATGACAGTCTTATTCACCCCCCTTCAAATAAAGTGTTACCTAATTTCAACCTTAAACTTGTTTTTCTGTGGTCTGTGTGTGTGCTGTCTGTCCTAGGCTCCCACGGTGGAGGTCAAAGTCACCTGGCTGAACGAGATTCAAAAAATACTGGCCAACCCACAGAGACTACAACAAGGTTTCTACCACTTGCATTGTTCAGTTAAAACATGTCTTAACGTGTTTTAAGCAAATGCCAGTTTTACAGTCAAACTTGCAATCTGCTATAATTTGTACATGTAAAGTGATACTTCAGAACTGTACTTATTTAGTGTTGCTGTTTCCTTACAGAGTGTTTTTCTGCTCTACCAATTTAATGTGGTTTATAAACTCAAATTCAACCAGATGTAACCCAGGTGTGTCTGTCTTCATCTTCCTCAGATGAAGATTCTTCTCTTGCTCTCCCAGACAACCTTCTCTCTGACAGGTGACTCGCTTTTAAAGATCTCAGTCATCCAAACTGCTGGTCAGATAATTATGTACACTCATCATTGATATTAATATTATATATATTCTGATATTTTAACAGCACAATTCCATCCATCCATTTTCCAATACTATTACGACATACAACCTCTGTGATTAAAAAAATCATAGAATTTGCTGCACAAGTTTGACTTAATGCTAATTTTCTATAATATACACAGCTCTAATGATACAGGCTCAAATATGTACATTTGCTACCTCTAGTATTTGGATAAATGTCCCTCAGCAAATTGATCTCAATCACATGCTTTTTGTAGACAGGAGTGAGTTTCTGTCATACTTCCCAGGAATATGAGACAAAAATTAAAACACATATTTTTTGTTTATTTTTTATGCTATTTTTCAAATGCCTTTTAATGAAAGTTCAGGCTCATCAGGATATGATTAGCTGTATTTCTTTATAGGTGTTTTATATTTTTGTGTATGTTAAAGTAACAGTGATTGGTGTTTGCATGCCAGCATGTTATGGGTTTGGGGAATGTGTGTCATATTATGAAAAACATTGTTATTTCATGTCTAGGTAACCTTTTTTGTTTGTTTTATAATTTCCAACACATTTTACCAACAGATGAAAACAAACAGCATTGTTTCCATGCATGATATTATAGATTTATGTTTTACCCAAAGGCCTTCATTATCCGTTCTGTGAAATCTTCTTTAGTTATATTAATCTTGCACTTTGAGTGACGTGAGGAAAGTCCTGCGCACAAAGTTATTTAAGATAAGACATTTCTCATCTTCCAGAAAGTGAAGAAGAGACGTTTTTTGGTATGAAGATGAACTAAATTAGTTTCAAGTAAAAGTGTGAATGAGTGATATCACAAAACTAGGGAATGCGAATAATTACGCAAGTAAAAACAAAATAAATTTTGAACACAGAAAACCAACTACAATTCAACACAATATGCTATCAGTAAAAAGGTAAACAAAACAGATGATGTTTTTTCTTCAGGCCAGTTTTAAGAAGAAGCTTTAAAATTTGAGGACAGGTTGATGTCTGAAAATTTATGATGTTTATCAGTTTATTCCAGAGATGTGGAGCATAAAATAGAAAGACAGTTCAACAAAATTCTGCATTCATCGAGTCATTTAAAACATTCTGGGGATCTCAAAGACCAGGATTGAAATAATTTATGCAGAATAATAAACTACAGCCTATCACTATAGTATCTAGTCTTTTAGATTGCTTGGAGGAGACTCTGTCTTGAAAGACCTTTTGGCTTTCAGAAACAGAAGATTGATTAGAGACCATTTTTAAATACCTTATTTCTGCTTTATGTAGGAAATGGGTGAACTTCATTTAATCAGAAGTATTTTTCTACTCACAGTTTTTTTTTCCTCTCAATTCACTGGATTTGAACGTACCATTCCCACCCATCTGCTACTTAAAGCAAGTTAAACTATACTTTGGGTTATTTGCAAATGAAATACATATACCTGACCTTTCTCATGTGTTTGTGTAGAATTTTGTTTAAATAAAATAACAATTCCATATATTGCAGCACTCTAAGATGTCTGTGTTTGAACGCAGTTCGAAATCAGAGGCTGAAATATATGTTGTTGCAAAATGAGTGGAATGCAGAGTGAACCTCCAGAATGTGGCTGAGGTTTGACCTTGGTTTCTGTGACACGGTGGATGTTTGTTTGCCTGTCCTGTTTGTGGTGCTCGTGTCTGTGTTTCTGTGGCCATGCCTTGTTTTTCTTAGCACATCAGAGATGTGTGTGTCGTGGGGCGCCGCGCCGGTGGGAGGCTGCTCAGCGTGTCTTCCTGTTCCTCACAGTTCCTCAGCATCAAGCCACGCCCACAAGTACAGAGGGGAGGAGTCGACGCATTCGAGCCCCGCCCACTCAGACCCTGTGGTTCACTCGCCTCGACGTAGTGAGTTGGAAAACTGCAGTATCAAAGTGAAAACTGATTTTTACAAAATAATGACATCTAAATAAGTCTTTGTATGAATATCACCTTCTTTAAAGTGACAGACCTAATTCAACAAAGTTGCATCTACTAAGTACTGACTTAGTAGATGGGGAATATATATGCAATCACTTATTTTATGTTATTTTCTTTTTGTAGAAATCAGCTTTAACTTTTTTGTCAAAAAAGCCAAATTTTGCTGATCACGATTGATTTGTTGAACCAATAAAAAAGGTAAATGATTTTTTTATAGGCACCCTAGTAGCTGAACAGCATGCTAAGCAAGAGTAACTTCATCATCTTCTCTGAGATGTCTGTCTTTTGTATTATTGTAAAGTCTTCTTACAAGCACTTTAGTACAAAAAGAAAAGTGCTTCTTTCTGTCTGTCCCAGCTCAACAGTTCATTCGGGTTCATCTCTGATCTTTGGTGTTATAAATTTCTGAGGTTTACGTCGTTTCTGTACAGTGTTTCTGGTTTAAAAGTGCAGCAGCTTGGGTGTCGTCTTTTCAGGTTGGCCTGCTCCTGCTCACTCTGTGGCGATCTGCGAGGGCCTGGAGGACTGGGGTGCAACAGACCTCTCTGCCTTATCCGACTCAGATGAGGAGGATCAGCCCTCCCCACTGGTAAACTTTCCTAAAGGGCTGGGAACAAACAAATTTTATGTTGTTATGTGGATAAAATGTCATATGATTTAATCACCTACATACAGAAAACAACAAAGCCCAGCTTCCCTTTGGTGTTGGAATAAATCTATATATTTAATTTCTTATGTTCAGGTGGCGGGCAGGTACAGGGTCATGGTAGAAAGCAGCATGGCCAGCTCTGATGACATCATCTTTAACTGCGGCGATGTCATCCAGCTGCTTTATGAGGATTCGTCAGGAGTGTGGTAAACAAAATTCAAATTATAATGCATTCATGGATATTGATTGTCTAAAGAAAACAAATCTTAAATGTTTGTTGTGGTCTGACGTGCCGTTTGTAATTTTAGGATGGTGAAGAATATCAGTCGTGGTGAAGAAGGTCGAGTTCAGCCTGAGGACTTGCACAGGATTCTGGGAGAGAGCTGCTGAGAGCCAATCAAAAGCCAGAAAACTCACATCATCCATTCATTTCCTAAACAAATGCAGGCATCTGATTCAGTCAAGTCAGACTGAAACGCTCCATCAGCCGCTTATTCGACTTGAAAGAGGCGTGACAGAAGCTGTGTACTACAGGACAGACCTCAGAGGAATGTAAAAATTGAAAGCACATACAAGCCATTTTTACCTACCTGCTCTAGCAAAGATGCAGAAGAATGTTTGGACTGGACTGGTTTGGTGGGTCCTCCGCATACTTCCTATATGGACTTTTATTTTGGATGTTGTATAAATAATATTTTCTTACGACATATTTAAAAAACACAAGCAGATAATTATGTACATATCATCTCTGTGCCAAACAGCAAAGCTGATCACTGCAGCTTCTTTTTGTGACATGTTTTTGAATGGGACCTGCATCCTGTAATATTATGGGATGTCTTCTGCAAGGAAGTTGCCACATTAGCTTTGCCCCTCTATTCAGCCATATGTGTTATCTGAGAAGCTCTATGACTTTTTTAGTCCATTCACAAAACATACAAAGCAAGATTGTGGGGATGCAGCTGTGGCAGATCTTCCATGCTGCTGGTCTCTGATCAAACTTACCACCTCATCACATCCACACCAGCAGCCTGTTCTGCTGCTGCTCTGACTTTACCTAGAAGGCTAGGCTTGCTCCATAGCAATAAATAACAACATCATTGAACAAAGTGATCAGTATGCTTTGGGTTCCCTGTGAAATATGAAGTGCGGATACCTCAAAATGTTTTCAGGAAAGTAGGGTAAGGCTAAGGTGCAAGCAGCTGTTTGTATGGTTCATTTTACTCAGTTTTAATTGTAAAAGTGCAACTTATAAAGAAGAACATCAGAGTTCATAACCTCAGTTTGCATTTTGTGATTACGATTTCTTCTGGTTGCACATCTCTAGATATGCATACAGATCATTGAACAGAAAGGTAGTCATGCAGTAAGATCAGCTTTGACGTCAACCTGAGAGGAGGTTTTGAAAATTTGTTGTGACACAATTTCTTGTCAATGAAGGCAAGCTAAAAAAAAAAGGTAGTGATCATCTTCCAGCTGCATTTACCTGGCACAAAGAGGACACAGCAACCAAGGGGTTGTCTTAATTTATTTTAGGCACCATTATACTTTTCCCACTTCTTGTTGACATTTTGTTGCATGTAAAAAATTACATCTTCACAGCTCAATGTTTTATAATGACAGGCAATGAGTTTCGTTTCTGCAGGTTAACAAATAATAAGATAAACTGACAAAACTTTGGCAGAGAGTAAAGCCACAAGATAATTTATCAGAGTCAGCTCTCATACAGGTGCACATTAACAATATCTTGATCTTTGTACAATCTGCATCTATGTCAGTGGTTCTTCCTTCGTCTTAAAAATATCAAATAAAAGGATGACGTTTTGCATGCATTTGCGCATGCTAACCATGAAGACAATTTGCAGATGTTTTATTGTAATTCATGGTCATATACATAGATGCATTCTGAGGAAAAGATTGATTTATTTACAGTAAAACTTCTAAGTTGATGGGCAAGTTTAACTTTATTCAGTTTTGTTTAGTAATCTGTGATATTATGCATTCTGCCAGTCAGGAACCATTCAGTAAGAGAGAAATGTTATTCACAACACAACATTTCTCATATTATACCATGTGAACAAAGAAGGGAGGAGAGTAAACCTAATGCTACAATACTGGTCAGTAATCTAGAAGAACTGGAAAAGAATACAAGAAAATAGACTAATGTTCAAAATTAATGTAACTCAGATCTTTTTGTATTTGTCCTCCATTCGTTCTCTGTTTCTGCTTTATTCTTCAGGCCTTTTAATTCATGTGTTGTTCCTTTTCAAACTTTATTATTTGATTGCTGCTTATTAATGTATTCTGAGTAATCACAAATGTATTTGTTGCTGCTACAACATATGTAACCTATTCATGAAATGTTTCTTGTCCTAGCATTCTTCTGTCAAGCACAGCGTTTTATTGTTTTCCTTGTGGCTCTGTGTGGACAAATACCTCTCTATAGATTTGCACTTACCTTTAGCTTTATGTTTGCCTCCTCTGCTGTTTTACACACACAGAACTGTGTTTAGTGTCGGTTATAATTGTAAAAACAACAGTATGTAACCGAAGATGAATGGGAGTTGACATGATGAAGAAACAGACAGACGGTTTACTGCCTCTGTAAAAACTGCCAGGACCGACTTTTCCAGATCTTGTCTAACTCATGGTTTTTCACAGTAAAAGTGTAAAAGGTGGGCACTAAAACACTGCCGCTTATAGAAACATGACACTTTTTGAGACAGCTAAATTCAAATGTGAATATGTAAATACAAAGATTATTACTAGTTTAGCATCTAAAATGTATCTAAATAGATAACTTAGGCAGTCAAAAACTATCAACTGACTTAAACAGATAGGCTAAAAATACACAATATTAGTGATATACAAAAAAAATATATACTAAAAAAAATGTAACTCTTCCAGTAGTACCAAATTTAAGATTAACTTCACCAGTAAGACTAGATTTAATCTCTCTCTATTTAACACCTACAGTTGTACTGTAGCTACTTCTTTGTGAGATTTTTCAGACCAACTCAGAAGTTAGAAACGATTTTGTTCTGTCAGGCTTCATGAACTTGAACTTGTTTGCTGCATTTGCTCACTTTGCACTTTTTTTCTATCCTGTGAAACATTGAAGAAGATTGTATTATAATGCACAATGCCTGTAATTGTTTTGCAAAATGTAAGCACATGGTTATTTCATTTGATTCCACCTGGTTGATGTGTCTAAGCCTAAGGGGTTTATTTCAACTCCTCTTCTGATGTTATGGGTCTTTGCAGAAAAACTCAACTTCATAAAATCACACAAAGATGTTTTAATTTCTTATTGCCTAATAAAACATAATCTCAGCGTTCTTTTGTTGAACTTTTAATTCCTTTATTGAGGTGTAGTGGTTTATTGTCAGAGCTGCTACGTCTGGGGCCACAATGTGCCCAATGAATCAACCACAGCTACAGACTTAAAAAATAGATTTAAATCAACGCTTAGTTTTATTCTTCGACTCCATCACATGATTTTTGGATTGGGATGTTTTGCGTTATAGTTAATTTCTAGTCTTATTTTTAAAACCGTATTCTTATTGTTTACACTTTTCATGTCTTCATCTGCACCTTCTGCTTTGATTCGATTAAAAAAACTGCTTCCTATTTTCTTCATCACTGATGTACAGAATACAACACTTACTTATAAAACCCCTGTTTTGCTCGCATATGAAATAATTATTTAGCTGGGAAGATTGTCAAACAGAACATTGATCAATGTAGAGCTACCTTAATGTCAAGATGACCGTAACATTTATTTTAAAGGCATTTTGAAGGATGCTACTCATTAAAACATGCCTGATTAATATGGAATTTTATGCAAGATAGATGAATTCATTTTAAGGCTGTGTACACACAAAGGTTCACATTTGTAACATTAAATAAGAAAAGTAGCAAATAAATTAGCAAAAATAATTAATTGAAATCTATTTTAGAAGTTAAATATTTCAATATTTAAATCAGGCAGACCGAATTTAATGAAAAGCTTGATGGGATCATTTTCTTCATGGTGAGCCTCAGGCCAATGCAGACACAGAAACACTGCTTCCTTGTCGAAGAAATTTTGAGAACATCTGATGAGCTGCTTGTGGATAAAAGGGAAGTCGTGAAATAAAGAAAAACAAATATAACCAGTTATAAATATACGTTTTACAAGAAAAATCACAGTAGAGTTACAAAAAATATCCTCAAAACATGGCTACATTTTGCATGCGCATTTATTGTAGATTCATAGAAGAGTTTTTGTTCGCAATCTAGAAGTGGAAATGTTCAGGAACATATCAAGAGGGATGTTTCATTCTTCCACCACAGCTTGTTGCAAAGTCTGATTCTGTAATGCTCTGTTTTTCACAAGCAACACATATATTATTATAAAGTTTATTTTATGTAAAACAAAAACATGTTTGATGTTAGAGTGGAATTTCTCTCTATTGTTGGTCCTTCTCAGACTAACTAATCTTTTTTTTGTTCAAATAAAGGAACAAAGAGTATTTCCTTTAGGTGAGATATCAACAGTTAAAGAAATCCTGAATTTGCTGAACTACATATTTTAGTTGTACTGTAAGATCCCAGTTTTCTGAACAATCCAGGGGTAGTATCGTGAAACATGGGTGTAGATGCCGTATTTCCCCTTCTGGGCACAACCCTCCCCCCAGCTGACGATGCCGGTGAGAAACCAAGTTCCTTTGTAGTTGGTGGCATGCGGGCCGCCGCTGTCTCCCTGGCACGAATCGCTCAATCCGTCTGCCAGCCCGGCACAGAACATGAAGCGGGTGATGCGGTTCCGTCTGCTCTGCTTGCACAGGGCAAGGTCCGCAACAGGAGCCGATAACTTCTGAAGCTTGTCAGCTTCACGGCCCTTTTCCACTGTCCGTCCCCAGCCACTCACCAGGGAGATGCCGGAGTCTTTCATGAGGTCCTGCATTAAGACTGTTGAGCCCACACATATGGGACGTCTCTCATTGGACAGCTCCACAGGAGTGGCGAGCTTCAGCAAGGCGATATCATGATTAAACTGCGATCGACTAAAGTCATAGTGGTGGTGGATGTGCTCCTCCGCCACTTCATGGTTGCGCTCTGAAGCCTCGACCACATTCACATCATGTTCACCTGGAAATGTTGATGACATGAGAGCTTGACATTGTATGAAACAATAAAATATTAAAAACTAGTTGTGATTAGTTTCCAAGCATATACAGAAAATTCAGTGTAACCACGTGAAAAATGGGTAGCTGTGAAATATATTTATTTCATCTACTGGTTGTAATTCTTGTTTTTCTCAGCATGGGGTGCTGTTGTGCTAAAGAGGTCTAAAAATACCGGAAGTTGAAAAAAACCTCTTGTTTACATACTTTGGCAGTCTGATAAAACGGACGTTATTTTGGAGCCGAGACTTATTGGAGAAGACGACTTTATGGACACGTGAGTAAAAAATGCAGAAAATTAGTAATTAATGTCTGAACTGTATTATTTTCCATGTACGAAGCTGAAGTGATGTTACTGACGTCATGTTTTTCCGTTTGTCCTTAGAGGTGCCACTACCTCATGTCATAAACTATTTTGTTTTCTGTGAAGCTGCGTTGCAACAACTCTGTTGAGTGCTCATAATGCTGTTACGCACCATTTTCTCGAAGCTGTTGCTAGTTAGGAGCGTTAACCTACTGTTATGTGGACCATTCACGTAAAAAATGACTATTTTTTCATTTTTGCAACTCAGAGAAAATTGTTCTGTTTGAGAATAAAGAATCCCTTTAATTTGAAGGTGTGTTTGCTCTATTAATCCCAGTATCATCAGTTTTAAAATATACAGTTGGAGAGTCTTTTGTTTTGTCTTACCAACTCTTACGAAGATAGTGTATCCTTTTTGTTTGGCCAACACCAGGCAGTGGGCTGCAGTGATTACCCAAAATTCACTAAGCAGGGAGCCTCCACAGATGGGCAGCGTTTTGTTTAGCTTGGGTAAAAAAGTCATCAGGCCCACCTGCAAACACACATAGCAACACTTATACTTTAGTCATCAGTTCATCAAATGTAAACCTCACCACAGTCTCGTGTTTGTTGTTCACACAGCAGTGACTATTTCCAATGCCTTTTCAGTTGTTTTTGTCCCAAGACAGGTTTCTACTCTCCAGTGTCAGTTCTGCTGTGGACTTTTAAAATGTTTAAGCATCTAAATATTGCCAGCCCTCCATTGCCACATGGTCAGTGTTTACAATTCAGTAGGAGAGTTCCAGGTCTAAAACAATAAAGTATCTTATATTTGCAAAAAAACACGTTTATAATCTCAAGACTTTGGGAAAGGTGCAGATCCAATTACATCTGGTATAAAATAAACACAGCATTTCAGAAAAAGAGTGTCATACCTACAGTCAACCATTGTTGTGGTATAGTGTGATGGTCTGGGGCTGCTTTGCTGCTGCAGGACCCTGATGGTTTTCCATAAATAATTGACGTAAAATTTATCCCCCCCACCCCCCCCCAAAAAAAAAAAAAAGTTTAAATTAGTTTGGTAAACTAACAATATGTAAACTAAAGATTAAGTGTAAACAAAAAAATAAAAGTAAAAAAAAAAAACAGAATAAATCTATTTAATCTGTTTATGATACAACATGACAATCCAATGTTTCAGTGGAAGATGTAGCTAATGTCCGTGTCTCTAACACCAATTTAAATAGTGATGTCCTGTACAATCAAGAACTGATGTAGGCCAAAACATATTTCTCAGTATTTTTCAGCTTTTACTGTCACCTTAATAAAAGCCTGCTTAGGGCCAACAGAGTCTGGCATGCATAAAAAATGAAGTGTATTTATCTTCAATAAATCAGAATATGCATTCCAATAAGGCTCATTTTTCAGAATAAAAGAGTCTTTTAAAAACAGAAATCTTTACACATAGCTTTTCTTGAGCCCACCTTTTTGCATTACATTTATTGTCTGATGTAATAGTTTAATTTTAAATGTCAGCTGTCAGCTAAAACCGAAATAAAGGCTTGGAAACTTCAGTGTAATTAATCTGCTTGCATTTCATTTATAACTTGAATTAATGAAATAAATTAACATTTCAAAAATATTCTAATATATGAAATATTATTGTGAGAATCTGGAAAGATT
Organism: Poecilia mexicana; assembly: GCF_051168715.1. NCBI lineage: Eukaryota > Metazoa > Chordata > Actinopteri > Cyprinodontiformes > Poeciliidae > Poecilia > Poecilia mexicana. The sequence continues at coordinate 9,221,477 of NW_028263383.1, read as the reverse complement.
AGGCTGAAATTAATGGTGGAGATAAAGAAACGTCTCATGCACAATAATATATTGCAAGGAAACATTGTGAGGTAGTGCTTGTGTGATATAATAGTTGGAAAACAAGCAATCACAGTTTTCCAACATTTTAATATGTTGTGACTGTGGGTTGTTTTTAATCCAATGTAAAGAGAAACGCAATAGCTTTGATTCCACACAAAACAAAATAAGTTATCAGTCAAAAATAATCATTCTCTTTATGCATTCAGTGACGCTACCTGCCAAGGTATCTCGCCAGGTGTGGCTTCATTTCCTCCAACAATCCTCTCATCCTCATTCTTTTGTGCTACGACGGTAGGGATCTCAAGGGAATCCCAGGAACGCTTTTGTCTGGGACTTTTGCTGTCACCTAGCTCTGCTCTAGAGTCGATAGTCTCGGCTTGGTTTAAGGAGGAACTCGAATCCAACCCAACTGATCTGACATTTAATACAGAACCTGCTGAGGAGTTGAACAGTTCTGATTCGTTCATTGGAGAGTTGGGGTAATCCTCGTATTCTTTGAAGTAATCATAGTCGAATTCCTCAATGGTGGAGTTAGTTGAGTTGGATGATTGTGTCCACCTGAAAGATCTGGTGGCGAGGCCAGAGGACAGGCTAACGATGCCACAACTGAACGGGCCTGAGGGGAAAATAAGGCAAAAGAGGGGAGACTAGTTAGTTTTATCTCTTAAAGATCATATGTAAACATAACAGCTTCTGCTTAATTCAGTTTTCTAATGTTTTTATTGGTAATATTGTCATGCTATATATACATTGTAAAATTATGAGTTGGTAGACTTCAAGTTTGCTCAGTGCATGCTTACCTTATGGATTATTGATAAAAATGGTTTTAGTATTTTTTCTTTGAATTGGGGTTGTGAGATCTGCTGTCCTTTTTTTCATGTCAGTAGTGGATAATTATCCGATAATTATTGTCTGCTCACTACTTGGCTCTGAGCATCTTCATGCTGTCAGCCTCAGTCAGTAACAATGTCTTATTTGACAGCTGCGAACTGAAACGTCAGCTTGTTATGCCTTAAAGGATGGAGGATGTCAAACATGATGGGTCCAGCTTTCTGTCTTTTTACTGTGTAACAACCAGCTATCAACATTTCTGAATGAGAAGCTCAAACATTTGTGACCAAAAAAAAAAGACCTAACGTTGCAGATACACATTGGATTTATGGGAAGTTTCATTCCAGTTTTATGAAAACCGCACTAATTTGAACTAATTTGAAAAGCTTCGAATTAGTTGCATTTATCTATTGATTTTTCTGCTTTTAGAAAAATCAACATTTAGATACTTGGTATTTTTGGCAATATGGTCTGTGTTATACATTCTTTGCTAATTATTCTTAACATATTTTCAACTCGGAAGTCTTTATTGTACTGTCTAACATGGATGAGACATTAATTAAATTAAACTTAAAATTAAAGTCCTGTTGTTTTTTTTATGAAATGTGTGTGTTTTTTTGTTGTTTTTTTTACAATGTGGCTTTTAGGCAGTCTGTTTTTAACTTACCTGTTGGTTCACAGCTTTTTCCGTCTGCCCCAACTTTGTAACCAGCTGCACAGTAGCACACAGGTTGGCGTCTTTCCGTTGTGCAGAAATGTGCACACCCACCATTGTTGACCAAACATCGTCTGGGCATGTCTGCAAAAAATAAAATCAAGTATTAAACTGTAAACTAACACATCAGAACTCCAGGTCTTAAAAGAAAACATCATTGCTTGCTGTTGCCACTTACAAATCTCGCAGTTTTTACCACGAAAGTTTTCTTGGCAATAGCAGCTATAGGAGCCCACTTCATCACGACAAACTCCTCCATTCTGGCAGGGCTTTGGCTCACACTGGTCATCATCTATGCACAGGCATCACAAACAAATCCACTAGAGGGTCAGAGATGATTTAACTTGTCTGTGTGGGAAGTTGACAAATATTTGACTTACCAGTGTAGATGACCCAGAATTCCATCTAGAAGTGAAACACATAAGTTAAAGAGAAGTTTTCAGTTTTTTTCTTTTAATATTCAAAGCAAAAGGTTTGGTCATTGTGGTACAACCTACAGTTTTTTCATCATTCTCGAACCACTCCCTGGCCTCCTCCATGGTGCATTGCTCCTCTCTGCATTCTCGCTCCAGGTTGGCTTTCTGCAGCACTTCCTCGAGACGCCCGCTGTTGTATCTCCGTTGTCGTTTCAGCACCGCATGTGCTGTCTGCTGAGAGATAAACACGGTTTCTGAAAAGAAAACAGAAACCTGATCAAACCTGATCTCACACTCTAAGATTATTTCAACTGAACTCAGTTTCAATTAATAGTAAAATTGTCTGCTATATATGTACATATTCTGATTAAAGTAACAGAGGTATTGAACTGATGATAAAAGACAGCTCTAAGCCAAATGTGAATAATGTATTTGGTGATAAAATTTTAACTAATCTCAACAAAATATTCAATAAAATTACATCTCACAATCGGAATAACAAAGTATTTTGATGAAAGTTTGCAGTAACTATCAAAAGAACCAACATTTTTATTTTTTAAACTTAATTCCAGCTTTTCTATTCTGCATTTACTTTGATATGTTTTCAGAGGCGACATCAATGCGAAAATGAGAGCAGATTTTTCAGCTCATACGCTCCTAAATCTTTGTTTTTTCCAGTACAATCAAATCCAAAAAGCTGCCGTTTACCTGTGTTGTCTTCTGTGATCTCGGCACTCGCTCCAGGAATCCCCAGTTGAAGCCCAACAATGAAAACCAGCAGACAAACTCTGGCCATTTTACTGCTGTTGGTGATCTGGCTGATTATGACACACCGACTCAAGCAGTGCACTTAGACTAACTCACCACTCCAAAGTACAGAGGACACTCTGTTTACTCACCGGTGTGGTCACAATCTGTGGGTGTTTGTTCTTTCACATTTGCTTTGATTTAGACATTAGAAAGAAAGTGTGAGGTAAAATAATACACCTAATTATTCTGGAATTAAAGATACCAATTTCATGAGAAAAAGTGATTTATAGAAGCACTTAATGTGAAGGTGGTGATTTTTTTTTATCACATCATGTTGGCTTCAAGTCAAACATTGTCTAATATTGACAGTTCATGACAGCTGAAAATGTTTTGTGTACATGTTTGTGCTCAACTATTAGTCGTGTTGTTAATCCGTTTTGTGATGAGCATTTTTACACGTCACACAGAGAAAAAATAAAACAAACTCCAAAAACTTTTAAAAGAAGGCTAAAAGGGAAATTTGATCATATTACGTCTGAGCCTTTGGAGGACAACTTAAACATATTTTCATATTTGGAGTGATGACATGTTGCCTGGGACCTACGGTAAGCAGAAATAGACTGAGCACTAACAAAAAAACTCTTTCTAAATCAAATGTGTCCAACGGTATGTTGAATAGCAACTTAGGAAAGGATAGGATATTCAACCAGTATGCTTACACACAATAATGTTTACACTTGAGCTTGATACGTGATGTAAAGCATGCAGGGCAGTGAGGACCAGGGTTGGAAAAACCCCCAAGTTAAGCCAATAGATAGAAGACTCAGGATGATTACCAGGTAATTAACTAATCAGTAGAAATCAGCAGAATTACAATCATGTTTGTATCATTTGGTGTTTAAATAATAAATATTGTGTGGAAAACAACTGTGCCAACAAAAAAAGCAAAAGAAGGTTTATATTATATACAATGAAAAGTGTAAAAACATTACGAATCAAAAATACTGACACACATTTGGACAACTTCTGATTTAGATCACGTTGTAAAATAAATAGAGAACTGTATAAAAAGAAATAAAGGAAACTATTTTTGCTCTGCTCATCTTACTATCAGAGATACTGTGCACAAACTACTAACACACACGCAATCTAAATAATTGTTGCTAAAGCAATATTTTACTGGTTCCATAAATACTCACTAAATCCACTGTTAAATTAAACTCTATAAAAACTAGAATTACAAAGCACTCACAGTACATACACAGTCATAAGCTCTACTAATGCATCTTTGCATCACAATCTGAGCAGCCAAATGTTGCTGTAAATCTGAGCAGGCAAATCAGCTTAGAGCCGTTTAAATACAGCAGGAAAGAAAGCGCTGGTTTCAAACTCCTCCGCTGCAGCTGCTGGTCACTCAGGGAGATTGAAGGGCAGAGATGGCGACTGACAGCCGTCTGATTACAGTTTGAGTTACACGGGGTGCGGCCGAAGACAAATCACTGAATGTCAGGAGCTGGCAGCTCCTCAGCCACAGCAGCCTTGTTGTGATTTATTCCGTCATGTGGGATGAGGAAGGATTTTATCTGTTTATTACAACTCATGCCAGTTTATGGATTCATTAATCCTGCAAGCTGGAAACTTTTTGGGACGATCAAGTGGACCCCTTTAAATTATTATTTAATGATTCAACAGCCCCCTGAGGTCAGATTACTCAATGATGTCCACAATATCTCAGCTGTGGGGGAATGGACTGCTGACGCCATGTCAGATGTAAACACACCAACAGAGGCTGAGAGAAGTGGGTTAAAAGCTGAAAAATCACTGCAGTGATCCTAATCTCTTCCACTCTACACAGTTTTATGAGCACTGCATCACTGCTGTCTCTCTTTACTTGTTGGATTCAGTGAAACCCATAATAATGTAGTTACATTTTATATTAAATGAGCCAACAAAGACAATAAAAATAAAATAAAACTTGAGATAAATGGACTCAGATGAAATATTTGTTCAAGAAAACTAAATCAAACTTTTTTTTTTTGCTCACTGGTTTCATTCAATTTTACTCAAATCGCTACAACTAACATCTGCACCACTATAGCACCACTAAATCTATTTTTAAATGTTCTTTGCACCAAATTCTGTCCTAAATATCTTAGTAGTGCAGCATAAATCAAAACACAATCCAACAGAACTTTACCAAAGTATCTTCTGATAGATGGAATAGGGAGCTGATTGATGTGACACTTTTTGCTGTAATCATGAAGATTGTCCAGGATTTTTAATCCACAGAAGGAGACTCTTGCAGGGGACAAGCTGCTCTGCTGGCACACAGTTGGTTACCATGAGTCAAATTCAGAGATGACTTGATGCATCAGTCTTGTTTTCACCGCTGACAGGGATTCATTTCAATAGCATGTGGACCTCACCAACAAACAAGGAAAATAACAGCCTAATTATTTAACTGAGATGAATATTTATGTGTGTCTAGTTCTTTAAATGTCATGCCACCATTGTTTTAAATAATAGTAATAGTTTTGATAAATGTTTTTCTCCACTTATTACATATTGGAATGCATATTTGCACCACATTTAATCAATTCCACAAAATTTATTCTACAATTGAAGTCAATGCTAATAAGTACCTACTTCAAAACATGATAGGTTTTTCATTCTTTGCCTTTCTTTTTTCATACAGTATTTTAGTAAAACTATATGTATTAAGCCATTAATTGTTGCAATCTGTGTTATATTATATATTATACTTACATTTTGATTACTGTTAGAAAATATTGATGTGAGTGAGACCAACAGTCAATTTTTATTTATTTTTTTTATTTTTCCGAGCGAAATTCTTTGGTTTAGATCACAAATTTGCATAAATACACAATAACCATTATGTTTTCACTGGTTTGAGTTAACTAAGCTGAAGGCTGAAAAATGCACCTGATAATTTATTATTCATTTTGTCCCAAATCTGAAATAATTTATGTGCATGTTTAAAATATAATTGCATTAATCTGACAAAAAGTCAGTTCTGAAAAGTGTTATTTTTCAACAGTAACACTTTTAAAATTACTCTACTAATAGTTTTTAATGTGTGCATACTGGGACTAACAAGCAGGGCTGAAAACCCAGGTTCAACAGATAATTGTATGCTTTTGGTTTTTGCCTTGTGAAGGAGTTGAGAAATTTCCAGCACAAATTGATTTCAATGATTGATGAACTAATTACTTTGCATTCTGTTTGCTGAATTTGCAAGTAGATCTCCATTAATTGGACAACCTCATAGGTACAGGGGTTTTCCTCTCTCAGTCCAAAGCTATGGGTAATTTTTGCAAACATGTTGCTGCCACTAATGACTTCAAGAAAGAGACTGAAGGAGGAAAAACAAGGTTCTTTAGCATTCAGTTGATGCACTTTTTGTACTAATATCACATTTACTGGTCTGAGTTTACATGGTAAAACATTTGTTGAACAATTTTCAAGTTTTCTTTATTTTAATAGTTTTAATAAAGTTATCTTAATTTAAATTCTGAATATTTAAAAGGCCAGAGATATAGTGAGATTCAAATAAATCTATAAAATATATTTATCTAAGAAAGTCAAATTATACTTACAAATGATTCAACACACTAAAAAGAAACAAAAAAGAATCAGCAATTAAGTCAAAACATCACTGAAACAGTAATACACTTTTTAATATGTATTTGGTAACTCTTTTCTCTAACACAGCTAAGATTTGCTCTACATCATAACAGTCACCTTAAGAACTGCTTCAATATATTCAGTCAAGTTTTAATTAAAATTATCTGGCAGGATTCAGTTACCAATAACAAATGTTTGACTTAATTAGAACATTACAAATTATTTTTTATAATGTCAATGGCTAACATTCAGTACAGTGCAATTTTTTTATTTATTTTTTACAGTGCACATAGGGAGATAATTTTTGCTAATGGAAATTGGATTGGTTGAGTTTTAGCGTGGTGTACAATTATATCAATTATAATACAGAGAAATAATAAGTTGTGTGAACATTCACTAAGCAATAAACTGACAGAAAAGACAATAACAGTAATTGTGACACAATAACCTGCCTATGTTCCCCTCACTGAATGAGCCGTCATATTGGAAACACCAACAAAACCATTAATTGCCTCTGCATCCCTGTGCAGTTTCCCGTTCGTGCATCTTTCTTTGTCCCTCTCTGCGTGTGTGCGTGGAGATTTAGAGCTCATGTTGGTGTGTCTGCAGCCACATGGTGACATCCAGAGAGGAGTCTGTGAGGGGACGGAACCAGAGAGGGGACAGCAGGGACGGAGGAGGACGGGAGGAGTTGGGTATTATCAGCCGAGGGATACAGAGCGAACATAAAGAAGTAAAACCGCGTTGCTGCACCTTTCCCCCGAAGTTTTATTCTACGAGCAGGAAAAGTGGAGCTCCATGAGCGGAAAATTGAAAGTTAAGGAGGATAATGCCAGCAAAGGTGAGTGGTAAATTATTATGCATAATTGGAGAAGAAGGGATCATGAGATAATGCTTTTGCACGATGCTGAGCTCAGCATATTGCTTATTTCTTTGTTCTGCCATCTACGACGTGGTGCAAGTATTTGAGACTAAATTGATAAAAAAACATTCTTGAAAGTTTTATTAATTAATGATACAGATATTGAACCATGATTTATTTTTTTGTTTCTGTGTATTCTGTGAGCTTATGGATTAGTTTACAATACACATGCGACGGTGGGACGCACATTCTCATATCTTACTATATCACTGAGGAAGAAATATTCTCTATCGATTACCTCCTGTAAAATGAAATGCTGCCTCTCTAAAATATCTCATAGTGAACACACCTTCAGTCACTCACCAGAAACATCAACGCGGGTCCACCCGCAGTGGAAGCTGGGAAGCCATCATCGCCATGGAAACAAAAGGGAGTTTCCAGCAACGCGAGCTTCTTCATTCATGCAGATTAATCTAGTTTCATTTCATACCACCAGTTCTCAACTCAGAGCGACTGTCAAAAAATAAATAAAAATAAAACAATAGGAATGATTATCTGAGAATTAAACTTAAGTATATATTTTAGTAACATTTAAAATATTCTGTCATTCAAAGATTTGCTGTAAGTCTAATGATGTCAGCTAGCGTCTCTAGGTGTCAATTAGTTTGTATGTAAAAATTATCGTTTGATTACAAAAATCATTTTTTCATATTAAAATGTCTAATTTAATCAATTTGCTTACTATGACCTAATTTATCTTAAGCAGTGTTTTCTATTTTATAGCATCCATGCAAAAACAACCTATTTGTCTCTAAGTAGCGGTGCAAATGTTTAGCTAAACTTGCTAAATTATCCCTATTATTTTCCAATAATTTCCAACCTCCTTGACAGCAAGTTTTAACAGTTCCTCCTAGTGGTCACTAGGGGACATCAGGAATAGATTTGGACAAAACACCTGTGCTCACATTTTATTTTTTGTTTTTTTTTAAATAGCTTACATAATAAGGCTGACTAGTTTGCATCAATATATAAATTACAGTAGACTCAGTGGAAGAACATTAAAAGGAAGGAAGAATATTATTAATACCTCTTGAACTTTTTCACTTTCTCTTACTTTCTAATGATACCTTATATTTTTACATGGATTTTCTTCAATAGACCAACACAAAGAGATGTGTAATTGTGAGGTGGGATGGAAGAAACGCATTGCTTTCAAATATTTTCACAAATAAGAATAAAAAAAACATTGCCATGTATTTATGTTCAGCCTCCTCTGGACCTTTTTTTAACCAGTTGAGTTATTAAGAACAAATTCTTATTTGCAATATGCTCCAATAGTATGTAGGGACTGATTGAAGAGGGGACTGAGGCCATGAGATTGACTTTTATATTAGTCCGGTGAAGTTGCAGGTTGTGGGAACTCTGTCAGCAATTCTCCAACTCGACCTTGTCGGGCTGATGAACTGTGACGAGCAGGAAATCCCCAGTACCAGTTTGACTGTGGCTTTTTGAAAGTTACAACATTACAAAATGTAAGTCCACTTAGGAGTTTATGGAAAAACCTAAAGAATAAAAAACAATGTTCAATAATGCTCCAAATCTGATCTTATTAAGCTTGAGGTATTTTCTAAGGACAAATTTAATTTACTTGTTGTGCAAAGCTGCTAGAGACAAATCCCCAAAGACTTGCAGCTGTACTTGCAATGGAAGATGGTTCTGCAAAGTACTGATTGTTTACCACAAAAGCATGACATAGTTTTCTGATTTCTATTTGTGGAACAGGTTGTTTTTTTTACTACTTCACCAAAACACATTACTTTGTGTCGGTCTGTAATGAAAAATGAAAAATGTTAAAGCATATGAATTCCTTTAAAAGGAAACTTTATAACTCCTGGGCCTGTAAAAAAATTGCTATTTATTTTGTTTTGCCTCATATCACAGTAAATATTGTTCTTATGGAGAAGTAGGGTAAGACATTTATGAGTTATTTGTTTGATCACATAAGATTTCTTTCAGAAAGGAAGAGATGTAGTAAATAAACCAGTTAATCTCTGATCAGAGGTTAAGCATCTGGAGGAACAAGAGCTTGGCATATTCTTCCTGTAAAAGCTTTATGGTTTCTTTATAGAAACTTTTACCAACACTGCCTTATATTTCACTTGTAGGTAGTTAATAATATGGCGCCATCTAACGGCTGAACATGTGTATAAACGTTGCAATTGACAGCATCATTGTGAGAAATCTTATGTAGAACATCAGCTGGAGCGACCTTTTTCTGGAAGAGGCTACAGCGATTGTTTATTGGCCATCTGCCCAGATCAGGACTGTTTATAGCCAAAATGTACTTGCTGGCACTGTTACTGTTTGCTACTGTTTGCCAAGGGAAAGAGCTATTTTTGGAGAAATGATCTGTTTTTGAAGAAGAGTTCAAATCGCATCGGTAGAGACACAAAACAGAAAACGAAATTTGAAATCTGAACTTAAATGACCAATCTGCTTCAACCAAAACACAGCTATGTGTTTACATGTTAGAGCTGTAATGTTAGTTATGCAACAACTGCTGCTCTGGAGCTGCTGCTCCTTATGAAGAGAGCTACAGTTATTTCCAAGATGTTGTCTCAGATAACATGTTTTTTTTCTCGTCTATCAGCTTTACTGTAAAAGCTGCTGAGTTTCCACATTCTCCTGCAACATCCTGCTTCACTGCCTTCAACAGCTTTTATGTTTGTGCTGCAGACTGTGCTGCACCAGACACTCTTCAGTACAGAATATCAGCACAGAGATGTCCTCACTGTTGTGTTTTAACCTTTAAAGGTTTAACATTTTAAAAAAGATTTAACAAACTGAAAGGATTTGAAGTTGTTTTGTTGTATTACTTCAGAGGAGGCAGTGTGTTAGCTGTGTGTATTTCAGTTTTATGTTGTGTAATATGATGTGATGTAAGCATTGAGAAGAAAAACCATCAGAGCCACAGTAAGACTATAGTACTCTGGAAAAATATAGAGTCATCCCCTACTTCTTTCTATTTTCCTTCCAAGCAGCCACATTATCTTATAGTTTTGAAATCAAGCCTCTGAAGGCCTTTTAAAGTGTTTTTGTTTATTTTACCGTTGCTGCTTTTTCACTAATAGTCATTGTTTGACTTTGTTTCAAGCAGTGTGTCACACTCATTTTGTTTTATTTTGGCAGTTTGACAGAGTAGATGAGTTTAGCACCTGCAAAGTGATTCTCAAAGAACTTTCACCTGATAATTTGGCTCGTTCTGTATGATCAACCACAGGAAGCTCAGGCCTTGTCGTTGCTCAATTTCCCCCATTTTCTTAAAGATATGACTTTAGGTGTTGCTGCCCTGCTGAGAATTTATTTATTTATTAAAGATTTTATCCATTTCTCAAGTTTCTTCTTTTTTAACAAAACACTACATGATTTTCTATTATGGTCAGACACAAAGACAGATAAAAAAATATAAAAGTATTGATCTAGACTCTTTTATAGGGCTACAAAAAGTCGCTGTCTTCAGCAGGACAAAGTAATGTGCTTTTATCTCATTTCCTAAAACAATTTCAGCTCTTAGTATATATGAGTAAATTAATATCACTTTGTCCTGGAATAACAGTTAAAGGCGGAGAACTAACTTAGTGATATTAAGACGGCTAATAGAAAATAATTCTCATATAAAAGGAAAAAAACTGTATAATGCAAAATTCAAACAAGTAACTAAATGAACTGTTGAAACAATACGTTGTGTTGGGTTGTTATTTTTATTCTCATGGTTTTAGAAGTAAAAGGCGAAGTGATCGATGAAGTCCCTACAAATATAGTTTCTCCTACACACAACACAAAAACCCTTCAGGAACAAAGCAGTCAGTCTAGTCAATAGATCCTTGGATTTGGGAATGGCCTGCTGGCTCCATCCCTCTCTGACTGTGCCAGATCAGCGGGGTCTGGTGATGAATCATTGATGACCGGTTCCAACAGCTTAATGGCCTCTAATGTTCGCTAATGATCCCCCGTCATCGCCACGTGCATGGCCTTAATGGATCCAATGCCGTGGGGACTTCTGTGGTTTGGACTCCAGGAGCTCGGCCTCTGCGCGTGGAGCGCCGTACAACAGGAAGTGCCAAAGTCATGAGCACACGGCCGCGGAGGAGCTCCACGGGCGCAGCATGGCTTTCCCTCTCCGTCGATCGACCTCAGGTAGGGCCAGAAGGGAAAACTTTTACTGAGAAATTAGAAATGTAGTCACAAAGACGCACGGATATAATCCGAATTTCAAGAATTAGTTATTTTACTGAAAAAGTCTTGACAATGAGGTGCAATATGTAAAGATATAAAGGGAATACGATTAGGTTTAAGGCTTTGTTATTATTTGTGACTTATTGTTGTTGAACGGTCCTTAAATACTTGAATTTTAACTATCCTAGCTGAACATTCATCTATCGGCGGTTAAAACGGGATAAAACTTGTTTCTGCTCAGATAAAGAATCGAAGAGCTGTCCTTGGTGCTGAAAATTGCGCAGGGCGCACCCCTCAGACTGATTGGATCTGCTGCACCGGATCATGAGCATAGAAACACTCATGTAAACACATGAACTGTGAATTACATGCATTTTGAAGTTGCTTCTCAATATTGCTTTAATGTTTGTTTTTAAATTTTGGAATTGAAGCATAAATCTGTGTTTCCTTTAGACTCGCAGGGGAAACCTTTCACCGCTACAAAAATAATTACAGAATTAAAGTAATACAGGCTCAGTAATTTAAAAAGTAAATTAGTGATTAAATGAATTGTTATCTGTTGATTTTTGCTACAATTTCACTCAAAAACCTCAGCTTTTCTCTCTTTGCTTTCATAGTTGACCTGCTAGGTGATTTCTTTCGTCTATACATCTATCACCCCAAAGTACCTTGGTTCTATAATCCCAAATCAACAAATCAATCAATCAGTTATGGAGTTCCAACCACATGAAATAAAGCAGAGCCACCCCAAGGTGGTAAAAGGGCCGTTTCACAGTTTAATTAGGAGGTCATTGTCCATCAGCCACCAAAGAACCGCTACTGATGTCTGCTTTATACCATCTTCATTTGTTTGACATTCTGCTTAAATTAAAGTTTTAATTGTTTAAAACTCTTCAGCAAAAACTCATCTAGCACTTTTATTTTGCATGAACAGATTTACAGACCTTAAGGTCAGAGAGAAGCTGGCAGCAGAGAAGACTTGTAGAGATTAAATATTAAATATCGGTTATTTAATGACTGCAACAGACTGGCGACCTGTCCGGTGTGACCCCACCTCTCGTCCGGAACGTTAGCTGGAGACGCACCAGCAACCCTCCTGACCCCATTAGGGACAAGGGTGTTAGAAAATGGATGGATGGATTGATGGGTTATTTAAAGACTTATAGAGACATTAAATAACTGAAATCTCAAAATCATTTGATCATGGTTTAAGAGAATGCTGTTTATTGACTGATAAATTACTGTCATTATGTGTTAATATTTTAATCTGTCTTACAAAGTGTGAAATGTTCTTGGGGCTCCACCATCAGCTCCATATAAGGGCTGAGTCAGCAATGTGAGTTTCTCATAATCGTCCTCCTGGTCAAACTATTGAAACCATCAGCAGGAGGCTTTGTGAAACTCCAAGCAAACCTAAAAGTATGCGACTTGCTAGTGAAGCTAGCTGTGAATCCACATTGGTACAATTAATTGGTTGATTTTGTTTTCTCGTTTGGTGATCAGTAGTTCTTCTTTGCTTCTGTTGAGCTGCTTGTCTATTGATTAACTTATTGATTTCCTTTTACATCAACATTTGACATTGTCGTCAGCTGGAGACAAAACTGATTGACTGGTTGGTGTTAGTGCTCGTAGCTGATTTGCTAACACTAATCTAAATTTAAGACATTTCCAGAGTCTTACAAAATCATTCACATTTTCCCACAAAGCACAACTTAAGAAGTATTTTATTGAAATATCTGTGCCAGATTAATGAAAAATAATGGCAAATCATCAATGCAAGGAGAAAGATTCATGGCTTTAAAAGTTTCAAACAAATCAACTTTTCAAAACATTTATTAGGTATTTGTATTCAGCCCCCTTGAACACATTGCAGAAACATTTTTCACAGCTGTTACACCGAGTCTTTTGAAATTGGATAATGAGTGTCTAGCTGGATTTTAGCTAAATATAGCCACAGATTCTCAAATACACAATTTAATACATAAATAATCTTTTATTTGTTTTTCCATTGTATCTGTGGTTGTGTGCTTTGGCTCATTCTCCTTTCCCATCTGTTTGCTGTGATCCCGACATGGTTTGTGTCAAAGCGGACTTTCTTTTAACTAAAACAAACTGCCATATCATATCTTAAAGGCCAAATTTGTAGAGTGCATGGCCATTCATTGATCATCCCCACTTGGGAAGGGGATTTCTGTAGATCCTTCAAAGTTACAATGAGCTCCCAGCAGCTCATCTTTTCGTTGCTCTTTTTGCCAGGACTGTCAGTTCAAGTGAACATCTGTTTCACGGCAGGACTGCAGCTGTCCCGTACGCTTTCCATGTTTTGTTGATAGATAGAAAGCGGTCTACGAAATGTTCAAGGCTTTGGATAAACTTCTTCACAATGCTCTCCCTAACCTGTCTGATGTGTCACTTTGTCTTCATGATGCTAACATGATCTGACATCATTTTTGTTCACTTAACGATGTGCTTCTTTTTGTTGCTCCGTTTTGTGTACCACCAGAAATTACATTGATGTTTGTGGCTTTGGCAAAGTGATAAATTGAATAAAAGAAGTATGAAAGTTTACTTCTGTAGATGTAAGGCCAGACATGATACAGAAACAGTAATGAGACCAGTGAAATATAAACCCTGGAATGAATTAGCATCATGCTCAGGATGACGCAAGCATGTTTCCTCCTGTCTGTAACCACATTAGATGTTTTAGTTCTTAATATACTGTGCTCAGTGGTTGGAGAGAGGCTGTTAAGAACCATTTGTGATGTGTGGTCTTGGTTACTGACCACATGTATCTTATCACCATAAAGAATATGGCAATAAAAAAATACATCTAGTTTCAGAGACTGTTTCAAATGTCTACCAACTTTTACATTAGCTTCAACAATGACCAAAACCCCCCAAACCAGATGTATCCTATGTTTAAATTGGTTAGGAAACATTAGTTGTTTCCAAATTTGGATGTGAAACTAAACTGAAAATTTATTCAGTTCACTTTTCCAATTAAAAGACTTATAACTTTAACTTAACACTCTATTGCCTGTCTCTTTTCTCAACTCGAAATTCTTTCCCACAGATTGTGAGACTTGTTATAAGACAAGTCTCACAATCTGTTCTTAATAATTTCCAGCATCTGTTTCTTAAAAGAACAACATGCACTGTTTTCTATTTTGCCACCCAACCCTCGACCAGGGTTAGCGGGCATCAGACTGTGCGCCCCCTTTTTGATCACCTCCTCTTCGTCTTTTGGGTTTCTTGCTCTGCTCCATCCTAGCTGCATCCGGTTAGAACAGCTGTGCATTTGTTTTCCTGCGGGGGCCGCCTGAAGGCAGCAGGCATGCGTGAAGTGGCTCATTGCTGCTCTGTGCTCGTCTCCACTCAAGTGCTAATGCAAAGGAAATGTCTAGAAAAATGACACACCTCGTCTAATCTGAACTGTTCACTCTGTTATTAACCTCCTCCTCGAGCTGCTGCCTTCCAGCCATGGTGAACCACCGCAAGGCAGTCAGAGGCCCCTCCTCTTTGTTTTAGTATTATCCAGTGGTCTGCTTATTTTTTTTAAACGAACAAATGTACACTGCCATCAAAAACAGACTGGGTAATGAAGTGTGGATTTTCAATGCAGGATTTCACTGAATTCATAAGATTTTAAAAAATGAGAATGAAAAAAAGCTATTCAGATTTTTGTGTATTTTGGTCAATGACATCAGAAGAGGTATTGCAGTTGGCATTAGGTTCAACTTTATGTGTTTAATTCAGAAAACTCCAATTCATAGTTCAAACTTATTTGGATAGAGCTGCGGATGATTTTCAGTGCTTGAGTTTGCATGAATCTGCTTATGATCATTTTTCCATTTTTCTATCTGAGGGTTAAGTTTTTATTCCTGAAGAACCTTAGTAGTGAAATCTGGCCATCCTGTTCGTCTTCACAAACTTTACCTGCAGGGTTTATTTCGTGACCAGGATCAAGTGAAAACATGTATTTATACATACATTTGTCTCAGTTAAGCACATCATCAGGTAGATAAATGAATGTTAAATAAATGACGTTAAACAGTCAGAATTCATTTATTTAGGCTCTGAAACTGCAGACCTGTTCACCCTTTTAAGTTGTTGCTTCTATTGAAATATTTTGGTGCTCTTTGTTGGTAGATGATGGTAGATAGTTGTGTGGTCTGTGACGAAGCCGGCCAAGAAGAAAAGTTTTTGATTCACTGTTGTGATAATGTTCAAATCGTTACATGAGATCCTGGCTGAAATGATCAGATCCTGCAATTGAATGAAATGATCTTTCTGCAGTATGGCTGGCCTCCGCCACAGCTATGGGGTGGAGGACTCCATCATCTGAGCTGCTGCTCTTCTGCATCAAAAGAAATTAACTACATATCCCAAAGGTAGCTAGAAAGTGCTCCTGGGCAGAATAAATGGACTCAGGAAGCTTTTAGCTTTTACGTGTTTATTAACAAGATAAATGTTTTTTTTATTTGAACTAATGGTCACTGACCACTGTCCAGGGTGCACCTCCCCTCTTGTCCAGTGCGCCCCCTGCCTCCTCACTGCCCTGCAAACATATAGATGAAAAATGGACAGATGGCCGCTGATCAGAGCCAATTATAGGAAATAGATTTATAGATTTCAATCTCTGGCTGAGTGGTGTGTTTGTTTTCCATGATTCCTCAGTTTTCTTTATTTTAAAAGTGCCTTCACATTTATATTATTTCTCATCCAGTCCATCTCTTTTCTTTTCTTTCACCCATCCTTCACTTTTTAATCCTTTTTGAGGGTTTATTTTTGCTTCTTTCTCACTCAGTCACATTCAATATCTAATTTTCTCCCTCAACCCCTCCTCTTCTATTATTCCTCCTCTCATTCATTCACGCTCGCCTCTCCCTCCTCTTTTTTTCTTGTATATTCTCCTCCTCCTATATTACACCCACTCCCTCCTTCCCAAGTGCCCCCCACCCCCTCCTCCCCTTCCCTCTGTCTATTCCTGCCTATCACACATCAGTGCAACATGTAAATATCATGCCACGTGGGGTGCAGGGCTACAGGTGTCCTATATCTGACTGAGCTTCCAGAACCCCCTCCCCACCTGCACCCACTGCTCCCTGTATGCATGCACACCCCCTCCACCCCTCTGCTCATCGCTCCTCATCCTCTGAGCGGGCTGGGCTGCAGCAGTTTTATGAACGGCACGGCAGCAGCATCATGATCCCCTTTCCGCCGATCGCGCCCCGAGTTGTTTCATTGATAAACATTGCGGCTGCTGCATTTCTGTCACGGACAGCGTCGAGGAGTGGAGCGTCTCCGTGGAGAGGAGCAGAAGAAGAGGAGCAGAGACGGCAGCAGCTGCAGTGATCATCAACAACAACAGCCGGCGCCGATCACACCAGTTCAGAAGCTGTTGATTCGCCACTTGGACGCGGAGTGGATCTTTACGCAGCCTCTGCTCTCCTTCCACACTCTCTTGGGACATTTGGAAAAAAAAAAAAAAATCACCTGAGGGGATAGTGAGACAGCTTTTGCCACTCAAGACCCCCCCCCACCCCCCCCCCCCCCCCCCCAGGGGGATGGGAGGCGGCGTCGTTAAGGTTCAGGCGCTGGAGCATTTCTGCACCTACTTCCATGAGGCGCCCGGACGCTCCGATGGAGGATTCTGGATGTTTTCCCCTGAAAAAGCCCCTCGGCAATCTGCGAGCCTCCATCGGCCGGGCGTGTGATGCGAACTGAGTCGTGGGTGGCGTAGAACCCCTCACTTTTTAACACGTACATACACACCCCTACCGGCTTGTTCGCGAACAGTTCTTCCAGCCGGGACGCACAGCCTCGCTTCACGCCGCCGGGTTGAGCAGCATGTCCCGGGCAGCGGCGATCGCCAGCTCCCTGATCCGCCAGAAGCGGCAGGCGAGAGAGCGGGAGAAGGCGAACGCCTGCCGCGGCAGCAGCAGTCCGAGCAACAGCAAGGGCGCCAACGACAAGCCGAGCAAGCTGAATGTGTTCTCTCGAGTCAAATTGTTTGGATCGAGGAAGAAGAGGAAGAGAAGGCGACCACCAGGTTTGAGGGAGGGAAGGGGAGCGAAAGAACCAGCCATCAAAAATCTTCATCAACATCATCATCATCCAACACCATTTTTCTTCATCGCCAAGGCAGGCTCACCTCTTCTTCATTTGTCCCCATCATATAGACCGCTGTTGGGCTGTTGAGGTTGCAATGTACAGGTTGCGTTTAATTAGCCATTTATTTCGGCCCACGGTGGAGTCCTGTAGCAGCAGGTGTCTGCAAACATCACGCAAAGCAGAAAACTGCTGCTCTGTCATGTGACATCACTTCATATCCATCTGGTTTTAATACAAGCAGCAAAGACTGGAGATGCAAACACTTCCTGCTTCTTGGAGAGTCCTGACTTTGGCATAAGCAAGTGCATTTTAATGCATTTCTTCTCCTCTTTTCTCTTTCAGAGCCCCAGCTAAAGGGCATTGTGACCAGGCTCTCCAGCCGCCAGGGCTTCCAGCTGCAGATGCAGCAGGACGGCACCGTCGATGGAACCAAGGATGAGGACAGCACCTATGGTAAGGCTGGATCCCGTTTCACCCCCAGGCTGGTTTACCGGTGCTGCTGCTTCTCACCAAGCAAGAGAAGCAGAATAAAATAGTGTAGAACTTCTCTAAAACATATTTTGTAGATACAAAAACAGGACATGAAGAGAAATTTATAGTTGACACAATGAAGCAGTGTTTGAAAAGTAGTACGCTTATTATTTTGTTACAACTACATACCAAGTAGAATACAATTTCAGTACATTAGCTACTAGATATAAATGCGTTAAGATGCATGTATTTTCTTCTCAAGCATTCAAATAATTGCAGTGTGACTGATAACTACTTACATAACATTACATACATATGTTTACGTAACTGAAGTTAGTGAGAAATGATTGTGGTTGTTGAAGCATTTTTGAGTGAAATATTTTAACTACTTCCTAAATTAACTGCCGGGGGAGACGGGATGTAGGATAACTGTCATTTCATATTGCAAACATCCTGATGCATTATAAAACAATCTAAATACATTTTAAAAATGTAAAAGTAGATATTTATTTTCACTGTGGCACATTTGGTTGTTTTATTTGACTTTTTGTTTTCTTTAACTCGCACAGAGTGCTCTATGACTGAAAACGGTTCACATAACAGGCGCTCACAGGGAGTCATATTTCTTTACATTGCAGAAATAGTTCTTGAAGTGTTGTCTCATTTCTCAGTTGGACATTCTGACCTCTGTCTGAATTAATTAGTTTCTGTGCTTTTTATCCTTGTTGAATCTAGTTTAGTCTTTATTGCTAACCTTAACATTTTGGGACAAAACTATTGCCTGTTTTTTGCATTAGGTGGAAGACAATTCTGGGTTTTTCACTTATTGATGTCATGGATACTCTTACCTGGTAGCTGTAAGGAACTGTGGTAATCTTTTGACACAGGAATATAAAGTTGTTATCTTGTAATACTCTATAATGCTGAGGAGAGCATGCAGGTATTAATTAAAAGAGGCCAGAGATTGGAGTCTTTAGCGACGCCGTTTGTTATCTTTTGCTAAATGAAAGCAGCAAAGCATTTCACCCATTTCCAACAAACAAAATAATTTCCTACCAGTCATTAAACATCCAAACCAGAAACTGAAACATCAGTTTTAAGTAGAAATAAAATTATTATTATTATTTTGGCATTCATCTGTCTGCTGTTTGTCCATCCAGTCATCCACTCATATTTACCTAAAGGTTTAGCTAAATATGACTGGAAACTCTGACATTTGAATCTTAAAAAGCTAGATACTCCCAACATTGAGACTCAGCTACAGTAGGTTCAAATTCAAACTCTTGCTTCAATAAAACACTTTCAAATACTGTAATTTACTTTCGCTTTGAGAGTCAAGAATTGTTCAAACACATATCCTCTATTTTGTGCTCTCCCTAGTGATAAGGTGGGTTTAACTTCACAGAATTGAAGAGTATTTCATCATGGCAAAGGTTTGGTATCTAGCAATGACTGATTAAATGTCGCCCCTTTATAAGCACTTTGGGGTTCGCCTCTACCTCTGGTTAAATCCAATTTAAAGATAAACGTCACAGTGTGCAAAGGCGTTTGATCCTGAACATTTAATTCAGGCAGTCACTCAACAACATGTCAAGTGCTCATTTAATTAGTAAGATGGAGCACGTTTTTTCCTCCAAATGTCAGGTGACAGCGCTGTCTGTGGAATCTGTCCGTGCCGGCTGGTTAAATGAATTGATTAAACATCAACAGAAAACATTGTGCGGTTTTCCAATTTCAGAAATAATGACGGATATGAGGATAAAAGATCTCCTTCATCTCTTTTGTTGTACTTTCCCCTTCACTTAATTGTATATATCCTTAAACCCCCCCCCAAAAAAACCCAACTTAGATTTATACAAATCATTTAAATTTTGTTGGTGTTTTTAAGATAACAGTCTTCTTGTGCACAGTTGATTTCGGCAGCATCTTGCAGTAATCATCTGCTTCTCCAGCTGCCAGCTACTGAGCACAAAGCAAAACACATAAAAGTGTTTTCTTTAATTAAATGATTACATGCAGCATACATCATGTAAACGCCTACATGAACCTGGTCACCCATGTCGGGGGTTTGGAAAGATAATCCCTGTAATCCAAGTCTCCAAACAGCCACAGTCATTAAAAAGAACATGGTTGGCTGATTGACTGTAATTAAATAAAGGCTCGACACACAAAACGGGGACAAATCACCACATCCCTTCCATGGCTTCTCAGTCTACTGTAGTGACTTTTCCATATTAATGGAAATGGAAAACAACGACCGCCGGCGGTATTTATAGTGCCTGTTAGAAGTTTAGCTGGACTCATCTGGGATATGAATATCAAATTATTTGGGGACTTTTAATATAACATTTGACCAAGTTGAAGTGATTATACAGCAGAGAGCGTCAATGAATAGGAAGGAATAGGCGATCTTTCTATTCCACACAAGGTCGAAACTATTCATACAAGCTCAAATATTATGATCTGTCCTTAGTTAGTTTCCTGCCATAGACCATACTCAACAGAAGAATCCCCACTTTTCTGATACGTCGTTCCTGTTGCTTTATCCATTCCAAAACTATTTATGCTGTATGTTTGTTTGGTTCATAGTTTAAATCATTTAGTTTTCATGTCATGTAAAAATGTATACTTTGGAGGTCATCCTTCTTTGTTACTTCACCCACTTAAAAGCCTTGCATTGATTCCTCAGTTTTTCCCGTTCTTGTGGATAAATCCCTTTTGCCAGAATAATTTTGGATTGTTCTTGTGGGCAGCTACAAATTTAGTTTGTGCTTATTTGAGCAGTTCTCCTTTCTTGGTCAGCATCCCATCAGTCCAGGTTGATATAAGGCTGACTTCACCGTGGATGCTGGTGTTCCAGTACCTCCCAGTTTTATAATGGGTTGGAGACTCTGTCGATCCTGGGTTGTCCTTAAACATAATCAACTATCTTCTCCTGAAAGGCCTCCTCAAATCATGTTAAAGAGAATGGGCTATTTTTAAAGCCATGCTGATGCAGGGAAAATAACCAGTTTAAAATGAGTTCTATCTAGAGTAGCCAAATATTCAGCCATGTTTACAGCAAAGACCTGATGGAGATTAACATGTTGGAGGTGCACATTGAGGAAGGACACTGAACCAAATACTAGCAGGAATGTATAAATCAATTTGATTTTATCCATGTGTGTCACTTTGATCAGGTGCCACTGAAATGAAAACTTGTGTTACATTCAGTCTTATGCACCGGATTGTTGTTTTTAAAGTGTCATCGGTTCTCTGAAGAAAGAGCATTTTAAATATGTATGAAAACTGTATGTAAACTTCTGGCATGTTATTTTCTGCTCACATTTTCAATCTTACTGCACTCCATCTGAATTTTTTTTTTTCAGTCATATGCTATCTCCTGTGCTGAAAACGTATCACAACATCAAATAAGACAGAATGGTTTGCAGCTGTAAGGTTTCAGATTTCCCAAACAAGATAACAAGCTACCCAAAGTATAGTTATCTTATCTAATGGAGAACTGAGTAAACAATGCAGCCAGGCTTTGTATTTTTCAGTAACTAGCTTTATTTACTACTATTACTATTACTGTTCTCCTTCAGTATCAATGCAAATCTGTGAATTGCAACTAGCATGACTTTATTGACATGCTTCAACTATAACCATTCACTAATCTCGATTACTAAGCTACAGGATCTGAATGCATTCAGCTGAACTGTAATAGTAATTGGCTGTATTGATTTTAAAATGACCTGAGTTGAATGAACTGCATGTGTTTGAAATTTAGTCTGACTTTCTACACTCTGATTTGTGACTGAGCTGCACCCAAACAAAAAAAACTGAAGACATTTGGCACTTTTATTGTTATTATACATCTTCCAATGTGCCCTGAGATTTCATTTGCTGAGTATTGGCTGCATCCCAGCTCTCTCTTGCATTTTGCTTTGACGCTAAACCTAAACATTTCTACAGACCTATCGCACCTCCCACACACCAGCAGCACTCCCTTGCAGAAGCAGCCCCTTACTCTGAACGATAGCAGTGGCGCTACAGCAATCTCCTTAGAAGTGGCTCAAAGCACGTAAAGAGCTTGTGGTGTTTTGTTGTTCCCACAAAGTTTCTAAAATACCCATATAATTGCCCCCCCACCTCTAATCCTCATTTCTGGTACCAAGCAGAAAAGAGACACCTCGAATGCTCATAAATATATAGGCACATACTCAATAACAGGTGGGAGTTTGTAACATTATGGCTGAATGGTGTTCATTGACATGGATGATTTCCCCGTGGAATCACCCCGCACCCATTTCAGAGTTAAAGCTCTCGCCCCCAAAATGTGTCTTGAATTGTTTTAAGAATAATTATGGGTTATAGTTGGGAAAATTTCAACAGATGGGAATAAGCACCCACATTAAAATAAAGCCAGAGACTTCTTCTAGTATTCAACTGAATTGTTCTGCAGTCGCTTACATCATGTCTAAAACGGCTTTTAAATGACATTGTGCTGGAGAAAAATTAACGACTTTTGGTTTGGTGCTGCTGATGGATAAACGTTAGATTATTAAAATTACTTTTCAACCAATATCTGTGATGTCTCAGCTTTTAAACTGCTGACTTTTCTTGAGTTCAAATGTGTTACCTTTGACTGATTATTGCAATGTAGTGCATATGAAGAAGAAAAATAACATATGTATTTATTTATTTTTTTTATCAATTAAAATCTGAAAAATGTGGCCTATGTTTATATTCCGTCCCCTGAGTTGAGACTTTGAAACAGCAATCTGTTGCTTTCACAGCTGCAAAGTCCTTTGTGTCTCAACCAGCTTTTTCACAGACTTTTTCGTCCACGCTTTACCAAATAGCTCAGGCTCAGTCAGATTGCATCAGGAGAATCTTTAAACACACATTTTCCAGTCGTACCACATGCAGTTTCCCAACCTGATGTAGCTCTGAACTTCTACTCCACTTTTGGAGTGGATGTAATGTGACACCATCTAAAAGAGTTCAAGGTCCAAGACCTGGTACCCAATGCTTAACATGAATATTTTTTCTCTCTTGTTTAAAACGATGTTTTGCAAATTTTGCTGACATTTCCTACCTTTTTCCTTGCAGACAGTATATTGTGCAGGAAGCTAAATTGTTTATGCCATTGTTTGTGCCTGACTGAACTTTTAAAATTGCTTCTCTGTGGCAAAATGGAAGTGTCATTATGTCAGTGATATTGATGAGGATCATTCTCTGTTTTCCTCCCTCTGAACATCCATTTGTTTTCTCTCTGTGAACGTGTTGTTTGTTTGTGTGCAGCCCTGTTCAACCTGATCCCTGTGGGGCTCCGTGTCGTCGCTATCCAGGGCGTCCAGACCAAACTCTACCTGGCAATGAACAACGAAGGCTTCGTCTACACATCGGTAGGTCACTAAAAACGGCGCCGTTATGACTAATATGATAGATTTCTGTCATGTTGACTAATGAAGCAAAAGCTTCCACCGAGAGAACACTCATTATTGCGCTCTCGTCACATCGACACCTTTAACGACACGCCATCTGAGCCTCACTTATCCATCTCCGATTTCTTCTGCTCGCCCTCCTGTTTTTGTTGTTGCCTTTGGTCATTCTTGATGAAAAAGATTTCTCCTGAAATTTGTCCTCATGTCGTTTCCAAATTGACATGCACACACACACAAAAACCCGGCGCTGCTGCATTTATTTAATCAGACAGGCCAGAAGGTTGGAGTTGGCTGCAGGGCTGCGCTTCGAGCACCTCGTTTTAGCTCTTCAGCTCTGGTGGTGGGTGGTGTGGAAGCAATAACAACAAGAACCAACAAAAATAACACACACAAACACTCTCTCACACACACACACTCACTTCTGGCAATCTGTACAAGCAAAGCTACAAGACCAAGTGATGAAAACTAACAAAGAGGAAATAAAAAAAAAAAAAAAAACGATGCCCACCTCCGTCTTTGCAATCACGTATACCACCACAATATCTGGTCCATCATATACGAGATGCTTTCTGCTGTTTTTCAAACCTCTGTCATAACACTGATATCACTTGTTCCATCTCCTGACTTGATATTAAAAAAAAACAACACAGCACGGCCCTCTGCTTTTCACACCAGGTCTGGCCAGACGTCACGCAGCTCAGGCCTAATCAACATTCTTGCTGTATTAACACATGTCAGTGAGAAACTGCATCCTTTCTGTATCTTCCTGTTTCCCTCAGCAACCTGGCCACCATCTTTCCCAGTGGGCTGGTTGGTATTCAAGGGAGTAGCTGGTTGCTATGGAGACACAGGAATAAGGAAATGCAAATGTCAGCTGTCCTAAGTTGGTGCAGCTCATTTCTTTGAGACCACGGCCCGGCCAAGATAATGATTCTAAGAGCGGAGCGCCTGATGGTTGAAAGGAGGGACTGATTAGAAAGTTTTGAAACAGAGCTGCTGTTACAAAACACACACATGCCCTATCTTCACTCTTCTCCTGCAGCTAATGCTCCCGAATTTTTGCATCTTTTCTGGGCAATTTCTTCTAACACGCCTCCCGTTCTGCTCTCAGGAACATTTCACCCCGGAGTGTAAGTTCAAGGAGTCTGTGTTTGAGAACTACTACGTCACATACTCGTCCATGATGTACAGACAGCAGCAGTCAGGCCGGGCGTGGTACCTGGGACTCAACAAGGAGGGAGCGATCATGAAGGGGAACCACGTGAAGAAGAACAAGGCTGCCGCACACTTCATACCGAAACCACTTAAAGGTAGGACTGAACCAACTCTTTAAAAGATGCTCTGCTTATTTGAAGGTTTATTATTTGATTTTAGAATCATCTATAAAAATTGTCAGTGAGGAGCTCACATAAACTGATGGTAAGAGGACACAGCATCCTCTGTGATTTTTAAGTTTTATCCCACCTATCAGAAGCTCAATGTCGTCCCGCTTCATCTGGTCCAAAACCATATTTGAAGTATATTTTGAAATGTTGTTCTGTTGAATCACTAAATTGTGGCTCATGTATCAAAGAATGTAGAGCCGATAACTGCAGGTGAAGCTGAAGATTTCCATCAGGGCAGTGATGCCAAATACAAATCAAAACTGGTTTCGGAAATGTTTGGTTTCTAGAATGGCTCCATCCTTCACACTGTTGAAAATTTATAGATATGATGGCATTCATACATTTTGGGTCTGTGGCAAAAGACAACCAATTATAGGGAGCTCAACCAATTAGGTTCCTAATATTGGGCAAATATTCTGCCCAATGGTTACAAAAAGAATGTGGTTTCTCCACAATTTGATATCTGCATTGAGTTTTACTTCTGGAGTAAAAAATGATACTTAAGGTAAATTGTGCTCCATCATTGTCTTCCTACTTATGTAGCACTGAAACAGACAAATTGTTTATTACAAACTAAGCCAGGGAGCAACAGATTCCATGGCCATGTTAGAACATTTTACAGTATGAGACTGTTGCTTTCACATACCATCTGCATCACACATTTCCCACTTCTACAGCATCTACACAACTGCTGCTATTAATATTGCTGCAAATATCCAGTAGTAATATTACAGAGTGATATGCAATACTTTACACACAGTCTGCACTAATGGACTTTCACTCACGTTGGTGTGCCTGATGCTTGAAACTAAAACTCACGCCGTGGCCCATTTTCTGATTAATTTTAAAAAAGACCATTGGATTGTGATGTCTTGATAAAAGCAACATATACCATCCTGACCATGAAATATATACGGGTCAGTTCTTGTTTTTAAAAACATTTAGTTTGTATTTCATCATTTAACACTGGAGAAAAAGTTCCTCCATACTGAGTGTTTGGTAAGCTTCTCACTATTGGCACTATTTTATACTATATTTACAAGTAAAAAAAATATATTATTATACATACTCTGCACAGTGGGGCAGCTATTGTTGCAATTTGTTTTAAATTCTCTGTTTTGTTGTCCTTTTGGTCATTTTTAGGCCCTCAATCTTAAAAATCTACACTATTTGTTAACAAAATGATGTAAAAGAGGCAGCTGTTCAGTCCTTGATTAAGAAGTGCTAAGCTAGCCACATGCTGGTGCATAAAAGCGAGAGAAGAAAAATCTGGTGAGCTGTTAGGTCACAATTCACACAGCTTAGAAGCAGAATCTGGAGTGGAAGAAAAATAACTCCCTTCGCTGTGGCCTTTGTGACTTTGCAGGACTTTTACAAAACATCCAAAGCTACTCAACACACCAAACAAATGGTGCGTTATAAACTTATAAATTATAAAATGAGCTTCTAACATCTGAAAACAAAGTTTTAATTAAGTCTTTTCTCCTTAAAGTCAATTTCCTCTGAACCTGCATTATTTTCAAGCTTTCTTTACTTTAATGTTTCAGCTGTATTGTATAGCACACTGTATGCTTTGTGCAGAGAATTAAAATAATAGAGCAATTTTTCACATTAATCTGCTGCTGTTCCTTTTAAGATAGCCCAAAGTCTGATTAAGGGAAACACACTTGATGTTTGCTCTGCTTTAATTCAATATGCAGCTTACTCAAGTGTAACATGGGAAAGCGTGATATTTTAGAAGACACACAAAGAACAGTAATTAACCTTTACATGGCCCGTTAGATGGCCTGCATTTAATATTTTGAATGTTCATGAACAAATGTGCTACAATGTTCACAGATATGAAGTGCATATAAGTAAATTTAGAAAATGCTGATTAACTATAAATCTGAACACGTTTTTATTTAAAAAAGAACCTAAAAATAATTAACACCTAAATGTTTGTTGGGAAAGATTGATAAAAGTGAATCATATTTACTTATTAATTTGTTTATTTATTTACATGTTCAAAATAGAAAATAAGTAAAACATCCTATGAAAAATAATTGAATCCTATTTTGTTTTTTAATTCTTAAGGACAACTTTTTTTTTAATAAAAAAAGTTTATTTGCATTTCAATCAACATTTTATCCTCTCATACACAGTTGAATAGCTCTGCCTCTGATTGCAAGATTGTTTCTTATGCACTTCTTGTTACTGTGCACTATTTTATTTTTATATTTGTATCATGTTCGAATAAAATTTCATTCATTCATTCATTCATATGTTGGACTAGAAAATCTGTTATCAATAATCTGTAAAAAAAAAAATTAATAAAAAAAAAAATCTCAATAATCTCAATAAAAAGGAGATTACTGAAAAAAACGGTGTCCCATTTTTGCATTAATTGCAGAGGTGTTTACGATCTGCTCTCTTTTATCTGACATTCAACGCCCTCATCAGTGACGGTGGAAAATCTCTGAGTCTGTTGAGGAAAACACACTTGGATATTTAATTGGATCTGCATTAAAGAAAAGCTTGGGGTTTTATCTTTTTCCACAGTGCAGATCACTTTTCATACTGATTCCCTGTATCCTTGTTTTCTTCTGATTAGCTTTTAATGGGATACATTTTGTTCAGATATTGTGTTTTGAGTATGTCAGTTGCTTTCTTTCTTTATTTTTGTTGTGTGTTCTTGTTTGTTTGCTTCCTGTCTTCTTTTAAGGAGCTTTTCTTAAATAAATAAGGCATTTTGTTTTGTAGCTTCCAATACCATGCTAAGTTAAATTGCTATTTAAATGTTTTTAAAAGCTCCAGTCTGCATTTTGATCATTTTTAGTTCAATATCCTTCATGCAGTTGAATAAGCAGAGAGTCATCTTACATTCCTTTCCTTTTCTTTGTTCTTTTTTCTTAATGCAGTGTAAAGTAACAGAAAATTCTTGCATAATATTTCATCACAAAGATCTCTGACCAGGTCAAAACTCATATAGTAGCAGTTGTCATTTGTGTGGACACAGTGAAGAACAATCACAATAGACACATATGTTGTAGACACATGTTTTGTTTGTTGCTCCAAATTTTAGAGGCAGTAAAAATGGAGCTCCTTCTCTACACTTGAATTATTTGCTCTAAGGAGTTTTATAATCCTTTTTCCATTGTCTTCGCCTGACAGCTTCTCTGTTTGGGCCCATGTTTCCTGTCAGTCAGCTGGCTGAAAATGCTCATCAAAGTCTGCGAGCGCTCTTTCTTCACTAAGAAATCATTCAGCACCATTCAGTTCTATTCATACAGCATCGATTCACAACAAACATCATCTCAAGGCGCTTTAGGAGATGAAGAGATCCAATTCATATATAGAAGCATATTCAGCAATCATATCATTTAGGTTCATCCAGATCATGCGCAGGCTATACTCTATTTAATAAAATGTTTTAAAATTTCATAAAAGTAAAAAAGATCTTTAAAATAATCATTCATGAAGTGTACTACACAGTAAAAAATGCTGGGTTATTTTCATAACCCAATTTCTGGGTTGAAGCTGTTGGGTCATAGGTTGGGTTAGTTTGACCAAATATTGGGTCAAAATTCATAACTCATGAGTTGGGTCAGAAATTTATCGGAAGTCTACATCTTGCACACTTCTGTTGGGCCAGGAGTTGGGTAGATTTACCCAAACGGTTGGGTTAAAGATGAAACTTGGAAGAAGCCACGCCCCTCTTCACAATCCTCCATTTTCAACATGACTGAGAACGTTGCATATCGGACTTCTCCTCTACTTTGAAATAAGACATGGTAAGTAAAAAGAAGATAAAGTTTCAACGTTAATAGAATTTTATACATAAATTGAATTTATTTCAAACATGTTTGATATTTATTTTTATGGTTATTTGAAATGTTTATTACGGTAGGTTGCTCTGACAAAGAGCTTCGGTGTTGCTACAACACGGATGTTGGGGAAAAATGGATGAAGGGGAAGGGCACAATTTGTCAAGTAAATTAAATTCAGTTTTTAATATAACCTCAATCATATTTGTTCGTAACTTAACATAGTCAAATTTTTAAAAATCGATTTAGTTTTAAAAGAAAAGGTAGTTGACGGTTTGTCCCCTGATTTTTGCAATATGCGCGCGCATCCTCAGCGGGCTGAGGCTACGTGTTCGAACACCAGCAGTAATGGCGGAGGAGAGCGAGCAGAGCTTTAATAATGTGGGTATATTATGCTTTTTGAAAATAAAATAACTTTTGCAAAGTTATTAGGCGATAAATTAGTTGTGTAAACCTGAATTATGCGCTCGGTTTATTAACATATAGCTTAATTACAAACATGCTCGGACGTGTTCGGACTTATCGCTTCCCTCCAGCCGCCGGCTCGTCTCGCCCGCTCCGTCAGTTGACCGGGCGGAGCGGCTCGTTAAGCCGAGAGAGAACGACCGTCTCCCGGCACATTGCTTTCAAACTCCCGCTGGTTTTCGGCAACGAATTAAAAGCAAAACTAATACAATATCTAATGTTAATGTTTGCTCATTTTATTATTATTGTTACTATTAATTACAAATACATTTATTTAAAGTTGGTGCTGAAAGTTATTCAGCACTAAGTTTGTGTTAAGTTTTACTTCTAAATTAAATTATATGTGTCATTTTATTTTATTAAGTGCTATATTTATTTTTAGGAACATAAAATTACTCTGAACATTTGAAATTGATGGCTAATTACAAGTTATTTGCAGTGGTGACAGCTATAAGATTTAATTCAGTCATTCTTAAAGTTTGATTTGTGATTTTCTTTTCTGATAGATTTTGTAATTTTACATCCAGGATCTTCAGGAGAATTAAGCGAAACCCAAACTCCTCGTTCTCAAGGAAGACATTCTGCATGACCAAGAACATGAGTCTGCTCCCTCAAGGTATTGAAGCTCAGAAGAAATGTTCTCTAAAATGTTTTCATGCTTTCTAGTTACTGCAACATTTTAACACTAGCTTATGTTTGATACAGAAGATGATGTAGTCCTGCAGCTGCTGCCAGTACCCCTTCCTGCTCCACCTTACTCATTTGGGAGAAGTTTCAGATCCATCAACCTGGAAATTCAGATGTTTTCATTGATATCCAGCCTGTAAGTCAACCTTCATCTCTGAATCATGCTCAAATTGTTTAAATAAGTGCATTACATTCAATAGTGAGGTTTTGTGTTAAACTAGAATCAGTCAGAAATTAGTTTTTGAGAATATATCCCTTTACCTTTAAATTCACTAATGGCCTGTTTTTTGTGTCTTCTCTCTCTTGTTCTCAATGAAGATCTTTTGTATGGCCAAGAAGAGAAAGGAGCGGCCGTCTTCTCAACAACATGAATTTTCTCCCTTAAGGTATTGAAGCTGAAGAGATGTTTATAAACTGTTAACATTTAACATTTTAACACAAGCTTATGTTTGCCAGACAGACAAGATGATGTAGCCCTGACGCTGCTGCCAGTACTCCTCCCTACTTACACATTTGGGAGAAGAGTTTCAGATCCATCAACCTGGAAGTTCAGAAGGTTTCATTGATATCCAGCCTGTAAGTCAACATTCATCTCTGAATCATGCTCAAATTGTTTGCTGTTTATATAAGTTCATCACTAATGGCCTGTTTTTTCTGTCTTCTCTCTCCATCAGGTTGGGACAAACCTGGTGGTGCATCTACAAAATGTGACAACCCGTATGTCCTCATGCAGGGAGACAGGCAAAATGCTAAAGTGTTGTTAAAAATGCTCCTTGTTTAATGGCTGAAAGGTTTACTTGTAGTTTGCTTTAAAACAGACTTTTTTTCATTAAATGTTTTCTAATGTGGAGTAACAGATACTTCTGGAGTTGTAGCCAAATGAATTGAAGTGATTTAACTACTTACATTTTGTAACTTTTGTAAATGAAATCTGCTGGCTCTATATATGTATCATGTGGAAATAAAAGAAGCTTTAAATTCATATGCCTTTTAATCCTTTTTTTATATAGTGAAATTTAAAATCATTTTTTTTAACCCAACTATAGTGGTGTAATAACCCTTGTGTTGGGTTATGAATTTCAACCCAATTTTGGGTCAATTTAAACAAGTCAATTTAACCCAACGTTTGGTTAGTTGCCATGACCCAATGTGCTGGGTCAAACCCTCAACCCAACCCAGTTGGGTTAAAACAACCCAGCGTTGGGTCGGTCCATATTTGACCCAGCGCTGGGTTACGTATTGGGTTATTTTTAACCCAGCAGTTTTTACTGTGTATGTAAATGTATATATGTGATTTATGTAATGCAAAATAAAACAGTGGAAGTCCATAGTTTTGGCCTGAGGTTCTAATCAATACCACTGTGCGATCAACAGATCCAATAACTATTTAATGACTAACACTACTGCCAGTAATGGACCCTCACTGAGCTAAGGACCTCCATGTTTAGCATTTGCTTGCTTGTCTGACTCGCAAACGCTCCTGATTTGTTTGGATGCCTGCATCTGTACGCAGCAGGCAGCAGCTTCTAATGGCGAAGCTCTAAAAGTAAGTCAAGTACCTCTAAAAAGCTCTTTGACTTGCCAGATGCGCCAGGTTAGCGCAAGAGTGGTAAATTTCCCTTGGGAATCAGCAGAGAGCAAAACAAAGCTGAGAACGAAGTGGCTATTGGATTTGCATTCATTAAATGGACGCAAACCTGACTCAAAACAAATGCTGGGGCTGTTTCTAATCTGCTTGTTTGTTACTGAGTGACTGTTAACTAATTGATTCTTTAATTAAATTATTGTTCCTTTGTTAATTTCCTTTATTATTCCCAATTAATGACAGGAAGTCCTAAGTTTCTGCACTCGCACATATTGAACAGCTCAAAACGATCATTAAGGAGGAGCTGAAGCACGCTAAATGCGCCGACTGAACAAGGCCGCACACGTGTGTATTCGGCTCAAGGTGTAAAGTGCTCTGAGTGGTCGATAAGACCAGAAGAGGGTTATGTAAATGCATTTACCATATCAAACCTGAGTGGTTCTCTAACTATATTAATAATTCATGTGTGTCTGTTTGCGTAGTGGCCATGTACAGGGAGCCCTCCCTCCATGACCTGACAGAACTGTCACGTTCCGGCAGCGGCACGCCGACCAAGAGCCGCAGCGCTTCAGCCCTGCTCAACGGCGGACGGAAGACACCCAGCAACGACGACCTGTCCTAGCCTCTCCACTTCCTCTCTGACGCGTTCAAACCCAAGCACTCATCCCAACAGGAACAAACACTCACCCACAAACACACAAATCTCAGGCCAACATCCCCATTACTTCTGAGAGGGAGGAGAAGATGAGGTCAAACACAGAGAAGAGAGAGTTCTTCGTCTTCTCAGAGCCCACTGTGACTGACTGTGATGTACATAAATCAAGGACAATCAACCCTTTTTGGCTCTGCTGCCCCCGGCGACGGGAACGCGACTTGAGGACCGCTTCTGTCCAACATTAAAAAGATACAACAGAGGAGGGAGAGCGACAAGGAAGGGACAGACGAGTACAGTCAGTCACAAAGTATACGTTCAGCAGACTGTTACAGAGAACCAAAGAGTTAAAGTGTTACCTATCCTGGTATAAAAAGGGGCCAGAGAGTTACATGGAGTTTCAAAAG
The DNA here is from genome assembly GCF_051168715.1 of Poecilia mexicana. NCBI lineage: Eukaryota > Metazoa > Chordata > Actinopteri > Cyprinodontiformes > Poeciliidae > Poecilia > Poecilia mexicana. Next base: position 9,188,979 of record NW_028263383.1, on the reverse strand, counting down.
TGAGGAGGGCAGTCTTTATTTACAGGTGCATATTGATAAATTACAGGTTTAAAGGGTTTTTTTTCCCCAGTAATACAATTCAAAAAGCGAAACTTGTATATTAAACTGATTCTTTACACAAATTTATATATTTTTAGGATTTAATTTAGTCAATGTAGATGATTATGACTTACAGCTTACATAAAAGTCTGAAAATTCAATTTCTCAGTAAACTAGGATATTACATAAAACTAATTAGAAAGGATTTTAACAGGTATCCCTTGTTCTTTTCCTTCCACTCAGTTTTCCAGTATGCTTGAATAAAGCAAACAGCTTCTTTAACAATGACTTTTTATTTCTTTCCTTCCTTGTGGAAGGCGTCAGTCACTGTCTACTGGATAACTGTGGAGTCTACAGTCATTGTGTAAGCCATATATACACACATGGCATAAAAACATTTTTTTTTTTGGTCTGTCTGTGAACTCTTCTATAACAAAAACCTATAAATTGTTATTGATGAAGAACATTGCTGTTCAAAATGCTGTATCCAAGCAGTTGGAAGGTTGAGTGGAAGAAAAAAGGTGTAGATGAGAAATCCTGATTGTGCAATTGGGATAACCAATCAGTTTCATGCAATGTCTTAGTTGTGGGAACAGCTGAATTTTGGGATTTCTTAAGCTGTAAGAAATATTTCACCATATTTGCAATGAATCTATATCAGTTTCACTTTATGACTTGAATTGCTTGAATGGATGAATTATTGAAATGCACCTGTATGCTACTGTACGCTATGTTTACACGCAGCTCATGGGGTTAAGTCATATTTTCAAAAATGATGGACGTATTCCTTGTAAAATTATAAGGATTTATTTGTTTGCATGCACGTGCGCCTCTGTGTATGCGTGCGTGTGTGTATGAGTGTGTGTGCGCGCGCGAGAGAAAGCTGTGTTTGCAGTAGGTGTGTGTGAGCGCGCACGCATGTGTCTTCTACCTTTTTAAGATCTGTTGTATCAGACGAACCTCCTGAGGGCTTCAGCAGGTCACATATAAGGTTTACTGTATATGCTTCCATGCTCACTTCTTACGGGCGACGCTGTTGTTTATCTTTCCGTTGATAGCTGTCGTCCCTTGCTGTTTGTTTGTTTGTTTGTTGTTGCATGGAAGCTCGTGGACCTCTGCTCAGTAGCAGCATGCTGAAGGTCCCCCAGGCCTTTTTCCCCCTCTGGGTCTTACATGTTAACGACCACAAGAAAACACTAGTGAGCCAATAGTGTGATACCAGAACACTAGTGAACCAATGTGAGGGTGTTAGAACACTTCTGGACCAATAGTATTGCACCAGAACATGTGTGGACCAATGGTGTTGAACCAGAACTTTGGTAAACCAATGGGAGCACAGATTATCTTCATATTTTGGTTCCTGCTGTGCACAAACTAGAAATGCACTAAATAAACTTTGTAAAGAAGCAAAGTGACTGGTTTTGTGTATTTTTCATGCACATCTATGTAACTTAAATATTGTTAGTCATTATAATAATACATTCCTACTTATATTTAAAGGGACATACACCTCATTTGTATTCAAGATAATGATTTATGTAAAGTTTTACCAAGCTGTACTCATAATAATAATAATAATAATAATAATAATAATAATAATAATAATACAGCTATTCAATTAAAATGGGTTTTGCAAAATGAGGAGCAGGTCCATAAGAACCTCTCAGGTTCATATTTGAAAGATGTTAATTTAAATAAACATCCCCAAAAATGTTTAGTTAAATGTCTCTTACCAAAGCCACACTTTTTGTAACAATCATTGAGGTCCTTTCATAAATCTGGTTGGATATTTCTAATCAGAAATGAAAACATTTAATTTAAGTATGTTGGTCTGTTGGCATTGCTACTTTAAATCATAATCCATAAATTTTCTACTGGGTAGAGGCCAAGGCTTTTGGCAGCCATTCAGGAAGCATTTCCAAAATCTGTTTTAATGTTTGTTGGGGGTAACTCTCCTGAAAACCAAACTGTGTCCAAGTTTCAGCCTCCGGACACAAACTGTATCCCTCAGATAGAGAAATTGGTTATAACTTATAATGTTCCGGAAAGGCAAATTAACCACAAAGGTAAGAACTTATAATAAACTAGAACTTGCTAAAAACACCAGTGTTCTACGTAAGATCTACTTCTTCTGCAGAGTTAAAGAGAATAGTTAATTGTGAGCTATTTTTAAAAGAAGGTAAAAACACTCAGATATTGTCTATATTAAGTTCATTCTGTAAAATATTTTCCAGTTAGGTTACAGCCCTTGCATTATTTTGATTTTGCCACTAGATGGTGCTTGCAGGTCCACAGTTAAACCTCAGGCTGGATCTCTTCTTTACAAGACTTACACAGGCGTTTCTACATATGTCTTGCAGAAAAACGAAATAACAATAAAAAAGGCAATGAAGGTCTCTTGAAACACTCATTTACTCCAACATGTGTGTTTTGTTCACATCTGTGCGATAAAGAGCAGATATGGCATTTTCTTCAAATACTTTGGCTACAAAGGGTATGTTTGTTTTGCTATAACTGGAAACATTTAGGTAATTACAAAAGCATAAAGTGCAACAATTAAATAAAAACAATTAAATTTATATATATGTAAAATAAAAACATACAATGTTTAAAGTAATCACTTCACATTAGAACAATAAACATTGGTTTATTTCTCTCAGGTACAGTGTCATACTAATTATGATTTTTTTTTAAAAATCCTTAAAATATGAGATACTTCTTCCAAAGACAATGATAATTTAATAATTTTTGGTTTCACTCCTTAACTTTTCATTTATACATTTTGTGTAAAAGACCCAAAATATCTGGGTGAACACAAGAAGGAAGTCTTGTCTGTATCTTCAACCTACAGTAAGAATCATCCTTCCCTCCCTTTACTACGCATTTCTGTTCAAAGGTCACATGGTCACTTTCTGCACATGTGCAATAAACACGCAGACACATGAACACTGGTTAGAGTGATCACATTAATACTGCGCTGGTTTTAATCGGTCAAGTTTGTCACATTTACGATAGCTTGGTTAGCATCAGCCTTGCTGTGCATCACCCTCTTCATTCCTTTCTTTTCTTTATCTTCTTTTAATAGGTGGTCTTCTCATGCTTTCATCTGGAACAGATTCTCCTGCCAAACAAGTTTTTTTCTTTTCTCCTCACAGTCCCTGTCAGTCTGTTTGTGTCGTCTAGGTCCCCTTCTTTGATTCCCACTCCTGAAAACAATGAGAAAGCAAATATCAGACACAATATTATGCTTGGCATGACAGCAACATCCCAATTATCACGTTCAGTATGTAATGAATGTGTCTGAATTATTCATAAATGTCAGATTCAGACTTTAAACAGTGTTAAGATCAGAGTCGTGGGTGTCCTCCGACACACACGGCCTCAGCAGGACGTACTTCACCTTTGCTTTCTGCATGACGTTCCCCCTGGAGGAAGCACAGAGAGACGGGGGGCGTTTACGAAGCTCAGATGCTGAGTTGACGGGAACGCTCTCGTTGTAAATCTTTTCAGTCTTATTTCTCTGAGTCTGCAATAAAACATATGCAAAAACTTCACCAGTGAGGCAAATACAAGGTTTCACCAAGCATTTTGAATAACAGCGAAGCTAAGCTGTGTATTGTTTAAGAGGAATTGCAGTAATATTCAAAGACTTAGAATACTCAGCCTTAAATATGTTTTCCTGAAAGGATGACTGATAAAATACTGTTTTCAACATGCAAAGGTGTATTTCTTAAATATTACTTTTTGCGTTCACATGTTGAGAGATATAAGAAACACTAAGATTCAAAATGTTAGCATTGTTTCAATATTACATTACATCTAACATCTTTTAAAAGAAGAATGTTGAAGTGTGATATTCTTTCCTCATTATACTGCTTTTTTCAAAGCAGTTTAGACTATTTAGTTTAAATCAACATTTAATTTCTAAAATAATTTTGAAGTTGTACACATGATGTGGTGCTGTTTCCCACCTTGACGCTAACCTTTGTGTCCACAGCCGGACCCTGAGCTCCTCTAGCCAGTGATTTCTTCAGATTTTCCTTGACTTCTGTCAGCTGGAGCTCCAGCTCCACTCTCTCCTCCTCCTTCTGTTTGCACAGCATCTCTATCTCAGCTAACCGCTTTTCCATAGCATCACCTACACACACACACACACACACACACACGCTGAGAATTAGAGTCAATCCAAAGCAGGCGTCTAAGCAGTGCTGTCTGATGTCTGTCTAACCTGTGTCACTCTTCATTTGCTCCTTCACCTCCTTCTTCTCCCTACGGAGGGAGATCAGGGTGTTTCTCAGCTCCTCCTTTTGCTTCTCCAGCTCCTCTTTCTGCCTCAGGTACCGTCTGGCGTCTTCCTCTGCGCGCATCTTCCCATAGCGGCCGTACGGATTTACATCTAAGGGGAAATAAATTAACAGGCATTTGAATAGGCAGAGCAATTCTGGTAATGCACCGAGGGAAGACGTGGCATCTGGAGGAGAGAGCCAGATGTGGCAACATTTTCTCCCATCAAAATTTTATGCAGCAAGGCCAATGAATTATGAAATGAGAGGTGACTCACTGGAGGCGTGCCTCTTGATGGTGGCCTGTTGTTCGGTTTTCTCTGAGTCCCTGCTGGAGAAGGAGGCATGACGTCTCACCTGACCTGTTTTGCTCTCGGCATCTTCATCCTGCATTTTTTTAAAAAAGAAAAATAATTTTAGTGACTTTTCATTATGAATTTTATTGTTTTTAGCTTACAGCGCAAAGCAAAGGACTTTTACCAACTGGAGAGAAACAAAGCCCAACGGGTTGCAATCTAAATTTATGATAAACCCAACAGCATTTTCCCGTTACAGATTTCTTCTGGTTTTGTTTTTTTTTTTTTGTTAATAAAAATTAAAAATGCGATCTTTAGATCTTTAGTATGAGAAAATAAGTTTCTCTTAAAACTTATTCTAAATCAGTACAGATGTAAAAGAGGTAATGGTCATTAAACCAAGTTTCATTCTTTCAAACATTCAAACTTGCTGATGGCTTCCAGACTGTAGGTGGTGTTGATGTTAACTAATGTTCAGACATTTTCTTTCAGGGTTTTAAGGTACGGAGCAAAATTTATTGCTCCATCAATTCCAACAACTGGGGCTTTGCTGCCTCAGCATCTTTTCTCTACTTATGGTTAAAATCTCTTACTGTGGTTTGATGGAGTCCCAAAGCCTGAGAAATTATTTTCTCAGGCTGACAAAGTAAAAACATGTCAGTGGCAATGTTTTTCACCTGTATTTAAACTTCTTTTAAAGTCTTTCAGCCCCAATCATGTTGTCAGACACGTTCAGTTTAAGTTTGACAGCAGTTTTGTCAGCGTAAGGCGAGTGAAATTAAACTCAGCTTCCAAAAAATTTAGTTTACTTACAAAGGACTTTTTCAATAAAGGCCTGGTTAGTTTGGGTGATGTTTTTTTTAAAAAAATCCCTAAAGCCTGTTCAGATTATGTCACGAAAACAATTTCATGTTGTCTCACCGCAATGCTTTCGTACACTTCGTCATACATTCTGGAATCTATTGATGCACTGCTGGAGGAAGTAGCAGTGGTTGTAGCCCACCTGCCAGAGGAAAGAACAGAGGGACAGTTACAACTGAAGTTACAGGAAGGAAGTTCTTGGTAAGCGCATGCAGGAGCACTGACAGAAGTGACTCACAAGAAGGAGTGTCTGGCAGCCTGCCGTATGTCGGTGAGTGTGTCCACGTCGATGTAGTCGTAGTGCAGCTCTTCAGGGAGGGTGCCGCTGCCGGTCTCGGCAAACAAAATGCCCAGCCAACGGCCCAGATCTTCAGAGGAGCTCGCCTAATGGATAGAAATATAAATATCTAACTAGGTGACATGATTTAAAAAAATAATAATAAAAAAAATGTTTTGGCTGATCTGTGCACACACTAACTTTATTTCCCATCTGGATCTATGATGATATGAGGAAAGTTGTGAAAAACCTGTCAGTCCACCTACATATAATTCCTATACCAGATGAAGCTGTTCGAGATGTTTTACAGCTGCTTCAGTGTAGAGAAAACAGACTTTTATAACTAACTTTACCAGATTTAACGAGAATCTAACGCATAAACATGCCCAACCATTTTAACGTAACATAAACAGAGCGCCTAAAATAGCAAAACAAATGATGCCATTATAAATGTGTATGAATTAAACATGCTACGTATAAAAGGTTGATGAAAACACACTTAGAACTTTTTACCAAAATAAACTAAGTCACAATTCACTAATTATAAGGTAAATTTCTCACTTAAGATTCATAAAATAAAACAGGTAAAAATATCCAGCTCTGGTGGCCTCATGCTGATGTGTGCACAAATAAAAACCAAAACAAACTGGTCACGCCACCAGTCAGTATTTCAGATATTTAAAACAAAAAATGAATCAATAATTATCAAAATCGACAATTATCAATATGGACTGATATGAAATGCTCATATCGTGATAAGTTTATCAGCCACATCATCCAGCCCTATTCCAAATCAATATCCCAAATATGAGCATTTTACCTCTAAAGCTGCAAGCTCGTTGCCCGCTTGCATGATATGAAATGAGAAGGGATGTTTGGGCCCGAGGCCCCCAGGCACCACCTCTGCCCCTTTAAGAGGCACCACAATGACTGGAGGCCGCTGGTCCCCGGGATCCTTCTGCAGGTACAGGTTTCCACCTCGGAGAACACACCAGCGCTCCTTCCAGCAGCCACTGAGACACACACTGAGATAACCTGTGGAGGGGAAAAGACTTTGTGTCAGATAAGCTGCATCTACCTATTAATCTACGGCACCACATTGAACATCCTCAGCACTTTGAAAGAATGTCTACCTATTCCTGAGGAAAGTGCTGAGCCACATTTTGGTTAATTTATCTCTTGCATTTTTTTCAATTGCAGTACAGTTTAGTCAATCAAATTTCTGATTTCTTAATCCTCTTTTAGTAAAAAAAAAAAGTGCAAATGTAAATGTAAGGTCAAATCGTCAGTAAATGAGAATCGGGCGATCATCTGGCATGCTGAGATTGTGTCCTCACCACAGCGGGGGTTGTCATGGTGCCCAGAAGATGAGGGAGGGTCTCCTGGTAACGGAGGCTTCTTTTTGGAGAAAGTGATGATCCGATTGATTTTCTTTCCCGCTGCTCGGCTCATCGACCCCGTCAGCTCTGAGAAGGCGCCCCGCTTCCCTCTGTCTGAAACCAAACATGTCACTCAGTGATTATCAACTGTCAGTAGTTCATATTAATATAACTCAACACTTTCTGCATCAAAAATACAAAGAGATAACAATAAAATGTTGATAAGCATAATCAAGCTAATTGGAGAGTTTGATGTAAATCAAGCATTTTGGGAACATGTCTGATGAGCTGAGACGACTCCAGTGTGTTTGCACGTTTATTGTGAATGGACCAGGTGCAGCAGCAGTCTGTTCGTCCAGCTTCCTATGATGTCAGTGAGAGACAATTAGAGGAAAAGAACAGGAAGGATGTCATATCTGCTCGTGTCTCGCTTCCTGTCTCTCCCTTTCTCTCTCTCATGTCTCTTCAGGCTCAGCGTTGCTCAATCAGTAAACAACACTGAAACAACATGACTTTGTTTGACTTATCCATCGTGTATATGCTGGGTGTTTCCTTCCGAATTCAGAGAACAGAAAAACAAAAATATTTATTTTGCTTTTGATCAGTCCCTTGAAAGCATATGTGTGTTTTCTTATAACTTTTTCGGTACTTGATTGCCCCACTCCTGGAAAGTAAGACGTTTTACTTCCTACAGCGTAGAAGTTAAGCCTTGGACATGCAACTGAAAATATTAAAGCTAAAAGGTATTAATTAAATTTTAATATTAAAATGTTTTTTATTAGCAACATAGACCACTATGAGACTGACACTACTTTATTTCTTTTAGATATAAACTGTTTAATTAAACCCTCAGTGACACACTTTTGTTAAAGATATTCAGAGGACGTTCTTGAATGAAGGACACTCTGCAAGCTCCTCCCTCTGCTGCCCTCCAACAAATCATCTGAGATTCTGGTACAGGACAAAATACATTACCAAAGAAACCAAGTAACCTTGTTTTCTCATTATCTGCAATCATGCCACTCGAGCATAAAAGCAATAGAAAACTTAATTAGGGTCCTTTTGACAGATTTATTATAATTTATTATCTTGTGAGCACTGTTGCCTTGGAGTGTGTGAATGTGTGCATGTAGGGGTAAATGACTGAATGGCATATAAAGTGCTTTGGATTCCTCTGGATTAGTTAAAGTGCCATACAAGTGCAGGCTATTTACCATTACGCTGAGATGTGTGTGTGTGTGTGTGTGTGTGCGTGCGTGCGTGCGTGCGTGCGTGCCTGTGCGTGTGGTTAGAATGGCACAAAAACTATGCCGATCTATCTATTAAACTGCTGAATTTCAATAAATATTGGTATTGCTACTAAAATAAGTCACTCAGTTTTACATTAAATTAAAGGAAAAACCTTTTAGCATCTGTCACAAATGTGATATGTATGACAATATGGTGAGAAAGCAGCTTCTAGAGTCACAGCATCCAATATGTATATTTACCAACAGATGGTTAAAGGAAGCTGTTCCTCAACAAATTATATTCATTTTGTTGGCCATGATACAGAAACAGAATATGATGTTTGTTTTTATATGTCCATGTTTATTATTGAATCATTAATTAATGATTGTGCTGCTGGAACAAAGTGAAGGAACTCCCAATAAAAGTACAACTTTAACCATCAAACATCTAATTTATGCTGGTGGATAGTGAACTTTCTCCTTGACCACATTTCAGAAACAGAAGGAAGTAGATTCTAACAAGATTAGAAAGTAGCAAAGCTTTGGAGTTAAAGTGTAAAATTTTGGTTAATTAATTTTATTTAGCTTTTTTTTTTACTATTGCTAACAACATCTCTGTGTCAGAGATAAGATAAAAGTTATGCCTCTAATTTTGTTTTTCAAAACCGTGCTCAAATATCACTCAAAACATCCTGCCCTTTTTCTTTAAAATAAGCTGTGAAGACTTTACATTCCTGTTACTGATCTAGTGATGTAAAAGGAACATGAAGACATCTTTTAGACATTTAAAGTAAATCACACAGAGATTATGAACCGATTGGTAAATCTAACTCAGGTGTTTGTGATGACGTACTGAGTGAGTCGGCGATGTCTCGTCCAGGTCCGTAAGCGCTGGACTGGCTGTCTCCTATTGGACCGCTGTCTGAGTCCGATGTTTGTCTGTCTGACTGCAGCATCTGGGCAAAATAAAATAAATAAGAAAAATGATGAGGAAAAACCAGTACATCAGTATATATAGTTAACTCTGAGTTACGTCATCCTGCCTTGCTCAGGACAGGAAACCTGAGGAAAATGACTCAGCTCAGCAACCACAACAATGCTGGTGAACCAAAAACCAGAGGAACAACTGTGTTACTATTGGTGACATCATTCAAGTCCTCATAGTCGTCACTAAGATGACAATTTGTTCTTAGCTAAACAGGCTGAAGTGAAAGGTAATCACACCAAAAAACTACACACCTTGTCGAGCTCCAGTTTTCTCTGTATTATTGGAGATGTTGATCCATTCAGTCCTTCTGTGTTATTACACTGGCTGCCGACGTCATGGACCACCTGGACCAGTTAAAAAAGAAAATAACATTCACTTCTGGACACAAACTTGTGTAGGACCCATAATGTTATCATCGTTTTCTACTTGCTTTGACTTTTTCTCATCTGTCTAAGCAGAAGTAGTCGAACACAGAGAGCAAATGTACCTTGAGCCACCGCTGGGCCTGCTCTTTACTCTGAACGGCCAGGACCAGAGCTTCGCCTCCAGGTAAGGAGAAGCGCAGCTCGTGCCTCTTTTTCCGGCCCTCCTTTGGGACATAGATGACGTTGCAGAGGTTCAAGGGGAGCTCCGTGTTCGGGGACAACTCCTTTATACTTTTATAGCACTAAAAAAACAAAACAAAAGCAAGTTTTAGATTCAAATATAATAATAAAGCATCTGCTTTTGTTTCAGTCTTTGATAACGTAGATCATTGTTGTTGTTTACCTGGAGTTTATTGTCTCTAACAACTACTAGCTGCTTTGTCCACTGGCCAAATCGCTTTTTTCGCATCAGGAAGGCACATATGCGGCAATCCCTGACCGGTTCATCAGGGCTTCCCTCAGCGGTCCACCTCTGAGAGGAGTGCCGTCCCTTGGCCTCGTCCTCCTCCTCTTCATAAGACTCATAGGAGCTACTCAGCGCATCTGAGTCATTGTCTGTGCAGAAAAAAACAAAAAAAAAAAAACAAAGTGATTAATTCCTAAAAGATTTAGTGCAACATTATTAGTCAGAAAGAAATTGGCTTTTATAGCTGCCATATTGATTAAAGAATGAAAGACCAGACTCACTGGATGTTTTAGAGGGCCCATTAATCCTGGTAGTGGGGTAGTTATTATCAGCATCCTCATAGTAAGCATCTTCAACAGAGTTTCTGGAATCTACAGGAGAGAGTTATTAGAATCCTGCACCTTTAACCTCCCTTGTAAAGATATGCTGGTTAATGGTATTTAATATTAGATGGGCCTAAATGTGTATGAGTTTTCATACTTGTAGTGAAATACTGAGGAGAGGATCCAGGATCAAGAGGAACAGCTTCTTCATAGTAGTCATCAGGAAGTGGTGTTGCTGGCAAAGGCGGTGGTGTGTCTGTGGGTGTCTGCGGGTGAAATAAAGGAAATTCAAACAGAATTATATTTGGAATCTCACATAAATATCTGGTTTTATAAGAAAGGTGTAAAAAACTCACTGATTTACTAGGCTGTGTTTTCTCCTCTTTGTCTTTGGGCTCTTTCTGCTCCACTGGAGATGCACTGAGCATGTGCAAATCACAATCTGAAGCAACACATTTTATGCTATTAAAAAGATTTTTATAACACAATAACTTCTAAGATTTAACTAAACTGATTGAAAGATGTTTCAAAGATGTTACGAACCGAAATCTTCAAACAGAGACTCGACAAAGCTTGTGCCGTTCATGTAGACGTCTGAGCCATTGACTGCGGAAAGCACAAAACATGAGCAAGTATTATTTCAGCTTTTTCCAAGACCATAACCACCAGATTTAATGGATACAGAAAACTGAATCTGAAGAAAAAACTCTTTGCATTTCAGAAAAATTTAATTATGTGGAAACATCTGATTACAAGGAAGAGCAGTGGAGCGCTCAGTAAACAAAGATAAGTAAAGATGTACAATATGTGTGGGAGACTAAACCCCAGACAGTACATAGACCCAGCAGACCCATTATTATTGTGCTTGTCAGCCATCAGGATATTTTGCTCATCGCCTTCCTTTGACCTTGTCTCATTATCCTCTTTTAACTCTGCATTTCATTATCCTCTTACATCAATCCTTTTATCCTCCCTCATTCCCTGCACTCTTCTAGATAAACAAGTCCTGGCTTTACAGACTACAGGGAGTTTCAATGTTGCAAATGTGTTTTCAACAACTGTTTGTAGTCAATATCCACAATCTGCACTGTTCTATTAAATCCTTTAAGCCTAATCTGCATAAGTTAAAAGATTTGACATTGTCTTGCAAAAGTATTTCTACCTGTTAAACTTTTCCTGTGTTTTTCCTATTTCATCCGCAAACTTTAATGAATTTTATTGGAGTTTATGTGATAGACCAACACTAAGTGAAACCTAATTGTAATGAGAAAGAAGAAAAAATCAAATATGTTTTTTTGGGGGGGTTTTATGAATAAAATCGGAAGTGTGGGGTGAATTCCCTTTTAATCTGGTGCCCCAAATAACATCTAATGCCAACGTCACCTAAATCGTATGTAAAGTTCAGATGTGTGTGAATTAAGCTCAATAATGAATCGAGCTGTTTGTTAGCTGGAAATATTAGTAAATAAATATTTCCATAAAGACCCAGAACGGCACAGATCAGGCATAAAGCTGCAGATAAGTTTAAAGCATTGTTTGTTTAAATACTGTCCCAAACTTTAAACAAACAACAAAAGACACGTCCAGATCTAAATTTGTGGAAAAATGTTTAAATAACTCTTCAGTTGTAATTGCAGCAAAATGTGGAAGAACAAATAATTTATTCATGAGTGAGTAAAAAAAAAAACCTGCCGACCTTTTTTGATTTTTATCAGAAAAGTTTTGGACAAAACACTATTTTCTCTCCACTACATATCTGCACTTCACCTGCTGGTGACTGACTGAACGGTAACCCTACCTCTGTCAGTATGCTGCAGGCTGGTTCCACAATGTAGTTTACCAACACCCGTGTGTGATAGGTGAATATTTGACTGTATTGTGAAGCACTTTGGAGTCCTCTGACTTTATAAAGTGCTTTACAAGTACAGGTCATTTACCGTTTGTGACACCAAGCTTTCCCTAGGAGTCTGGAATGAAACAAAGGTAAACATGTGGAAAAGCACCAGACAGTAGCTGTTAAGTAAGTAAAAAAGTCTATGATGCCACGGGCTTGTTTCTAATGCAGATGATCTGGAAACTTTGCAACACTTCACAACAATAAGCATTGCTTGAGATATCAGGATATTCTAAATAAAAATCTTGTTTTTTCTGCTAGTAAATAAATAAAGGGTCGTCATTGGGTCTCTTGAAGTCAAAATAACCAGAAACTGGTTCACAAGACACATGATCAGTTTTTATATAAGACAGGATCCTGGAGAGAGATTGTGCAAAGAGGAATAGTATCTCTCTCTCTCTCTAATATCTCTAATATTGAATATATCTCTCTCTGCATGTTTCAATCTAACAGGAAAAAATATTGGCAAAAAGGAAACTATACAGAACATAATAACTGTGCGGCACATATTTTAATGTAAAAACATGAATTCCTCAAAGAACAATGGATTGTTTTCCCCACCAAATAAATGTAAGCAAACTAAATGGTGGAACTGATAAAATTTTCAGTCTAAGATATGCACATACGTTAATATTATATGAAATACGTCAAAGTCTGAGGCTTTATTGAGTACCTGACAGCTGAAGAGAGTCCAGGATGTGGCGTACGGAAGCCATCTTGTTGGCAGTATCTGGACTAACGGTCTCATGGTCCAACATCTTCAGCAGAGAGTTGAGTTCATTCACAAGGCGCTCCATCACCACTGGAAACCAGCAGAAATATTTTTTATTGTTCAAATCAGTCGAAGCTTACAACAAACCAGTTTGCCAGGCGCCTGACATGGATGAAATATGTAGCACCAAGTGCATTAAATACCACCTTAACACATGGATATAAGGCAAATCATAGAAACTGGCACAGACCAAAGGGCACGAACTCAGGAGTTAGCGGCTGCTGCAACAGCTGACTGGGATGAGATATGAAACATCCTTACATATCAGACACTAACAGACAGCTTGGAATATTTAGAGTTTTCTCTAAAAAAAGAGCAGTTTTTATGTTCAGCTCCAACATCCTGTGTGAGTCCGAGTGTGTGTGAATGTGTTTGTGCAATTTGTTGACCTTGACATTGTTCCAAATATCCTGACACACACTCACACATCCTGCCTGTTCAGAGACGACAAAGAGAGGAGAGGAGGGAAGAGGTTTTGGAGAGAAAAGAAGGTAGGTGGGGAGGTCAGCGGGCTTCCTTCTCTGAAGGAAATCGAGCCAGAGAAATGGAGAAAATCCATCGGTATGAACCGTGGTCCTTAGGTCTGTAAATATAAACATTGCAATAAAGTAATTGTGATCTAAGCTCAACGTCTTTGCATTTTTTACTAACTTTTAACAATGAGAAAATGTGCATAAAGTTTAACCTAGAATGTTCTTTGGTTATGAAATGTCCCCCCTTTTCAGTGGCACATCATTTATTTGAGACATATTTTTATAAAAGTAAGCAGCTTCTTCTCTTCTCTGAAGCCTGACTCTTCTTACTTCTAATCAGGCTTCACTGTGGAGGAAGTTTGTTTAACTTTTCTTTGCAGAATTGTTTTAATTCATCTGCATTAGAGGGTTTTCATACACGTAAGGTCATCTAAATTAAATTAAAGTCCAGACTTTGACTAGGGCACTCTGTTGGGAATCTGGAAGTTGCTGTGTACTTTGAATCACTGTCCTGTCATATAAACTAAGTGGGCTTCTCCGTCAGTGTTTCTGGTGCAGAATTTATAGTTCCATCAATTATGGCACGGCCTTGAGTTCCCAAGAAAACAAAATAGTAACACAACACCACACTACCAACATGTAGACTGCAAAAGACTTTGTATTTTAATGTCTTAAGATCTTTAAGATCTGTTAGCCTACCTTATGATATCAGATTTTTTTTTAATATTTGGCATTAAAACTAAAATTTTTATGACAGAAAATTCAATGACATTTTTGAATACATGGAGGAAAATCTATTATAAATATTTGTTTTACTAAAATAGATTCTCAGACACGTTGTGAAACTGAAATATCAACTTTGGTTCAGTTTGTTGTGAAACTCAAATATGAAACTCAAATATCAACTTTGACTCAGTTTGTTTCAACACTTGGGAACTTTAACACATTTTACAGTAATGATAATTAGTTACATGTATAGTGAGAAAACTATAGTTTGCCACTTCAGTCTGATAACATGTAGTAGCTAAAAATGAAATAAATGAAAATATAGCCATTCTTTGACAGAAAGCAGTTGCAAGAGTGAGGCTCATCGGAGTTGAAAATATTCTTGTTTCATTTTCCCAGAGAGTGAGAAGAAATCCCTCACTCTTCCCCAAACCCTCTCCCTCTCCCCCAACTCCAACAATACTCTATTGTCTCCGCAAGGGCCAAAATTAGATCACCACAGAGCTCCGCAAGACCAGAGCGCACAATTACATTGTCAGAGTCAGAGACTGTAACAAAAAACATAACAGGAACAAACAGTCACACACAGTGTAACAGGGGTGTGGTGCAACACAGCTGCGCCGTCTCGATTCCCGGGCATTCAGGGTTAAAGGATATATCTCCAGCAGCTGTTTGGTTGTGTGCGTGTGTGTGTGTGTGTGTGTGTGCGCGCAGCTGTGGTTTCCTGTCTTAGTTGTCGACAGAAGCGTCTCCCCACTCCTTCCTGATTTCCAATCTCTCCACGATCCTCCAATGAACTCTCCTCACCTCCTCTTTCTTTACGTCTCACTTTCCTCTTTTCCATTTCGCTCCATCCTGCTGTTTCTGGTTCAACATCTTCTATTGTGTTTGGTCTCTCTCAGCTTTTTCCTTATGAACTTGAGAACTTTTCAAGCAAAAACCTACAGATCTGAATTTAGTAGTATTTTCCAAATGACAATTTAAACTAAAGATGAACTTGAAAATATCCTTTAAAAATTATAATGATGCCTGCTGCTTGGAGGACAGCATACAACAACATTGTACTATTTTAAGTGGATCCTGACTGCAGTTATCCGACCAAAGAGACAGAGAATTTTATTTTTAAGGGAATGGATAAGTTTTAATTTAAAGGACTAAGATACTCATGTTGTCATTACATCTTATATCCATCAATAATGTGCTATAGGTAATTTTGCAATACTCTAATGTACAAAATATACATTCGCATATTGCCCAAGTACTTGGTAGAATTGACTTTTAACCAAAAACATTTACAAGCTTCTGCTAATTGTTTGTTGGATTTTGTCTCATTCTTCCAGACAGAACTGCTGTGACTGAGTAAGGTTTGTGGGCCGCCTAGCTAACTCCACCCAGATATTTTCTATTGCACTGAGATGAGAGCTTTGAGATGGTCACACCAAAACATTGACTTCATTGTGCATAAGGCACTTTCTCAGTGAGTTGAGGGTCAGTGTCCATCTGAAAAGTAGATTTTCACCAAAGATTCCACTTTTCGTCTGATATTTTATCCCTTTATTAGGCCTTCCTCCAGCAAAACATTCACACAGCATGAAGCTGCCACCACCATACTTCACAAGTAGTGTGGCTTGACTTGGTAGCTTCTCCTCTTTTCCCCAGAAATATAACAGTTATTATGGCCAAACGTCTTAATTTGAGTGTAATCAGACCACAGGATACGTCTTTGAGTGCATTTGCATTATGTTGCTAGTAACGATATCTTCCATGCTGAATGGTTAAACAGAAGAAGTTTACTCTGATTTAATGTCAGACAGTAAGAAAAAATGTGACATGCCTCTGTATGTAAACATTTGGTTTCATCCTTATTCTGAAGAGTATCTTCTACCTTAAAGCTGCAGCATTAAACTATATAAAAAATATAATTTTTTTACATACTTGTTATAATTATAATTATGTCATGACATAAGAGATAATCTATTAAAAAAATCAAGCTCCTCTGTTTTCTCCCAGTGCTCCCAATACTAACTACAGTCAGAAACAACCAATCAGAGCCAAGAGGAGGGCCTTAGCGCTGTCAATCACTCTTGTGCTCACCCCCTGCCCCTTGCTCTCTACTGTACTACAGCTGGTTCACCATAACATAGCCTGCCAACTAATGCTAAAGCTAGTTACCATGGTTACCAATGACGACAGATAAACAGTTTTCCTGGAACGGTAAGTTGTTCCTCCTGCTGGCTCTGATTGGTTGGTTTTGTCCAGGAGTCGTACATTTCTTTAAACTGCAATAGCAGTTCAAGGAAGGGGTTGAGGAGATCAATCTTTTCACAAATTACCTGTCTAATATTATACTGTCATGACATGGTGACAGTTTTAACAAATACGAAAAAAAACAACATATTTTTGTAAAAGTTACATACTGCAGCTTTTATTGTGTCAGTTAAGTTATTCTTCCGCTCTGCATTCATTGCTGTGTAGGGCACAAATTAAAATGACTCAGTGTTATCAGTCAACAACGGGTAAACAAACCAGCTGTAAACTGATGGCGGAGTCTCTGGTCTATGTTTTGTTTGCCAGAATCTGACTCCATGCAGTCAAGGCCAGTTCTCTCAGGGGAACGAAGGGTTTAGAGGCTGAGAATCAGCTGTTCTGCAGGCTTGTGGCTGCTCTGACCCACAGATGGATCTTTGTTACCCCCCATTCCTCAGACACGCACATCCACACAAACACACACATGCTTTACATTTCCTTTTCAAATCCTTTTTTTGTTACAAGCTGCTCAATTATTTCACTAAGAGGAAGAACACACCCTCCATTAATCTATCTTTTATAGTGCTGTGCAAAAGAGTTCAGACCCCTTGAACCTTTTCCCATTTTATCACATTACAACCTTAAATAACAATATTTTGTGAAATCTGAAAATTCACAGAAATTAGACTAAGTTTGAGCTTTTTTATATACATCTTATGAAAATCTTATAAAACATTCATATCTTGAGATGTACAATGATGGCAGAAACATAACAATAATGACCCAGAAATTTAACTGAAGTAAAATGAAGTTTCAGAGAATATAGTTTGCTGGCACTGGATGCAAACTTAAAAACACACAAAAAATTGTCATTTGAAAAAAATCATTGTTCTTTTTCATTGTCACAATTTACCTATTTTGTGTCAATCAATCAGACAGAAGCTCAATCTAATGATGTTTATGGTTGTAACATGACAAAGTAAAAGGAAAGTGCAGTACGAATCCATTTGTGGCACACACTACATGACAATCAAACAGTCACAGCAGTTAGTTAGAACGGATCTGTGTGTGTTTCCAGAAAGTCTTCCTGACGGAGGCTGGTCATGAGATCTGGGCCATGCGACTATCATTTGAACTGATTTAATGTGTTTGGTTATAGCCGAGAACAAAATAGCTACTGCTGCTGCTGTTTATCTCACCACAGAGAAAATACACACTCTTTCCTCCTAACCTTAGGCTTTGACTCCCGTTCATGACAGGTCCAACTCATCAATCAACTCACATCCAAGGGTGAGCTCTGAAACTTTCCTTCTCATATCAAAACACTCCCTCCTTGTTAGAACTTTCCTTCAGAGAAAAATACAACCATTAAATGATTTGAAATGAAATATTTGGCTGCATGTAGAAGATATGAGGATTAGGATTTAAAGAAATGTTTTGTGTAAAGATAAATATCAAAGGCCTACGAGGCTTTGGTCAACAAACATCAACCTGTTCCTGCTTGCCTCATTGTCAAAAGCTTCAAGAAGCTCTTCAAGATTCAAAACTTTCTTCATACCGCCAGTTTTCCCCCCATTGGATTCCCCTCTTAAATCCTTCCCTTTTAACTCTTATCCACCAATCTGATTCTTGTCTCTTCCCCTGACACCCATCCTCTTCAGAGGGAGGTCAGAGTTCAAGGCTCAGCAGCTCCCTCAAGAGACAAAAGTTTGTTTCAATAATTTAGCGCCCCGTTTTTCATATTTTCATGACAACAGTCCATGTTGTGACTGTTCGCCTAGGGCTTAACATTTAGACAGACACTTTAAAAAGCCCATAATCACGCTGGCAAGATCTGTAAAGAGAAACAGCTGTGGAAAAACAGTGGAGGAATTCACTTTTTCACATTCTTTTAGAATCTTATCATAGTCTGAAGATAGTAAATGGTGAAGGGGTCCCGAAAAATACAGAGGTACGACAAAGACCAAACGAGTAAGCTTGATTTTAAACCCACGCTGATACAGAGCTGTGTTTTCAACAAATAAACAGCCAATATTTTGATTTATCTATGCACTTCTTGTAACTTTCTTTGAAAAATCTTGCAATTTCTGCATGCTTCCATTCAATTCCACTTTTCATTCATAAGCCTTTCTCTGTTGAGAATAGCTGCAGTTGGTACTTTCTCTTCAATAACAACTGTCAAACAAAGGGACCCAGAATAAAGTCATGCCTGTCAAACAACAAGCAAAGTGACACAAAAGCGAAATGAAAACGCTGGAAATAGAAAGCGATTAGGACAATGGAAATACCAGCATTGAAACAATCAGTATTTCAATATTTATATTCTTGTAGCAGGTTTGTGCTTTCTACATTCCATCATTTATTCAGTGAATCTCTTTAGATTATGTTCAAATTGCTCGGTCTTTATGCATGCTTTGGATCCGATTATAAAATATAATAATTTAAAATCTTACAGCCGCATTGAAATGGTTTATGTTTAAAATTACAGTTTAGGAAATAACATAACTCCAATGACTGTCTAATATGTTTATAACAGGATATTCCTAAAATTATTATTTTGTATTGTAAGTAATTCGTGTGTGTTTAGATTGAAAGGAATTATTGCTGTTTGTTCTGCTGTTGTACAGCTCATTTTTTTAAAACCTTTACTCTAGATGATATTACGGTTTAATGGTCCATTGACTTGCAAACATAATCATCTTCTTTAAATCTTTACACATATAATCACATTAAAACCACTACATTTTGGGTATTTAAAAGGATTTTGTGTGAAAGACCAACACAAACTGGCAAATAACAAATTAAAGGAAAAGATGCACATCTAAATCTAACTTTATAACGTAACTAGCACTGCACATCAGCATGAACACACCAGCCCCAATGTGAAGCATGGTGGTGGCAGCATCATATTATGGGCACCTTCTTTTGTTGCACAGTTAAGCTACTTCGCCTTCCATACAATTGAGACTGATTATATATGCATTTAATCTTTTTCAAATTGTTTATCACAAAAAGCAATCATTTCAGATCCACTTCACATTTATACACTGCCTTGTCTATAAAGTTTACTTTTGTGTATTGTATTTAACCTGTTTGATTTTTATGTAGATATGCACAACTATTTGAAAACAAATGTCTTGAAAACAAGAACAAGCTTTCAGTGAATGCTGTATGCAGCCCAGTTTATTTCACTGACAATGTTACGTTGCCTAATACAGACCTGGCAAAGTTACTGCAAGATTTAAAGGCTTTTTGTATGGACGAAGACAACTTCCTTAATACCGAACGTTTCGCAAAGTACACACACATATATACACACACACACACACACACACACACACACACACACACACACAAACGCTTATACATAAGCGATGAAACTGAAAAGTTAATCTCTTGTAAATTCCGTGCATACACAGAATCTTAGGAGCAAAAGGACATAAAGTAAGTTTACACCAGGGGCCAACACCCTTCTTAGTCTAGGCTTCTATAAAATAACAAAATATGATTTAATACAGCAGCACAGAACTGCTACACTAGTAAAAATTTCAATTTGCAACTTCTGTTTCAAATACCAAAATGCTTGGAATCTTAATTCTCAATAAGACATAATCCTATTAACATATTTGGCTAGCAAGAATACCACTGTGTGAAGGCTTTTTATTTCATTGCTTCCTATAAAAAAATTGTCATTGATTCACTTTAAATAACCACTCTCGTCCTTATCTTTAAACATTAGATGACTTCTACTTGGAGTCCCATAATGCTGCTTCCTGTCCACATCCCTGCTCAGACAGAGCAGCCATTCAGCAGCCGCTTCTCCTCCAGCGGCGCACTTTCCAACAGGGCAGTCCTCTGTTGGCATCAGCTTGCATCACTCTACCTGGGGATACCTCCTCCGTACACACACGCGCATTCATTAACCGGCGCGTGGCTGCATGACGTCACTCTTGCCTACTACAACATCATGAGCCGGGCACGAGGGCACGATTTGCTACATTTGAAAAACTACGTGCAAATCCACTCTTTTGTTAAGAATTGCTTCACTTTAAATTATTTGTTTTACCACTCACAAACCATATGTAATTCACCTATCTATTGCCTCACATTTCATAAGTATTTCCCAAGTTGTGTTTAAATTTCTTCTTTATTTGTTAAAAATTACTCCTCATTGTTGTTGGCCAAAAAAAAAAGTTGATTCCTCCCGTTCATGTAGGGATAAAGAGTTTCTATTACTCACCACTTTGCCTTTTGGAGTCCATATCGCTTGAAAAACGCTTATATGTCCAAACTTGTTCCCAGTTATAATCCTTCTGACATTCTATGTGAAACTGTCTCAAACATGTGAGACGTGTTTCTCCAGTGAAACAGCGGTTCTCTGTGAGTCAGAGTGACCGCTACGGTTTACAGTGCGACTCCAGCGGATGCTTGTTCATCATTCAGTACTCCGCGGGGTCCTAGCGCCGGAGCAGGCAGACGGGAAGAGAGTCACATTTCTGCCACACTGGTCCTATTTGGGGAGATGTAATCCCTGAAACCCGCCAAATGATTAGCTAATTATCTTTATATAGTAGCATGGGTTCCCAACCCACATACAGTTAAACCATTGCCTTTTAATTAATTCAGAGGTTTTACTTCACTCAAATACTGCGTGATAATTAACATTTTTGTGCAAAATAAAAACAAGAACTGTTGGAATACAGCTTCTAGTACTCAGCAGCTGTCAGCAGTTATATGAATTTTACAAATTCCCTTTGATATGGTATAACTCTGCACTGGGACACATTTTATGCGGTTGAAACCAGATGTTTACACTTAGAAACACACATGATCTTTTTACAAAATTTTCTCACAGCCTGTCAATAAGTCAGACTAAACATTTTCTGTGTTTGAATCGGCTACGATTCTGAAAAAAACATTTTTTGCTAAATGTCAGGTTTTTTTACTCTCCTGCAAATTTAGACATTTCCATACGTTTCCTTACTGTGCAAGTTGAGAAAAAAAATACTTGGGGATTTCTTCCGATGTTTCCCTGAATTTTCTATTGGACTGAGATCAGTGCTTTGTAATAGTTGCAAAAGCACTTATCCTTTATACTTAGGATTTTTTTTTAACAGGGCCCACTTGTGTCCAAGGTCTGACTTTAAGACCGATGTCTTAAAATGTGCTGTCCTCATCTATTTTGTGAAGTGAAATAAATCATTATTAATCAGGGCCTAGTAATATCTGTGTATGTTATCCTCTAGGTTTAAAAAATTCCCTAAAAAATTAACTTTAGACACAAATGATCTAATCTGTAAGACCCCATTAAAGCAGAGCTGCCTTACTGAAGTACTCAAACACTTGGTTACTGCAACTTTTAGATGCATTTCTTGCATAGCAGAGAATTTAGCCACTATATTAGGGCATAATATACAATTAAAATTTGTCCTACACTATTAAAACATTATTTCAGCAGAAGCACTGAAATAATGTTTTATTGTTTCTTCTACATGTGTGTCTCATAATTTGGAATAACCCCCAAATGAACATTTTCAAGTTACTCAATTCAAATAAATGAAATTCATTGCACACAGTGTGGTTTCATGTTTTTATTTCTGTTCATTGTGATGATTATGGCTTTTAGCTTAAGAAAAGTTTCTCACAAAATTATGAAAAGAAAATTATTCCATAATGTCAAGATAAAAATAAGATTACCACAGAATACTTTGTGTAAGCTTGCAAAAAGCCTCTGGAAAAGTGTGTAAAAGCTGTGAAGGTGAATCCATGACTTATTACAGCAGCATAATATCACAATGAAAAAAAAATGCTGTTGCTCTTTTCTGAGGAGCTTTGGAGGCTTTATTTTTTGTTTCACTCAGTCTCCTCCTTACTGACCAAGATGAAAAGCAAACAAAAAACTTCTACAAAGATAAATGAAAAGTTGTAAAACAGTTGCCGAGGATGCCGATAATTATGACAATTAGTTTTGTAAAAAAGACAAACAAACAAAGATGGATTTTTTTCCCAGTCAATATATTCAAATTAAATTTTAAAAAATGAAAGAAATCACTTACTGTAAGCTACTGCAATATAAAGTAATATTTATTTCCTCTGTTTCTTTTCTTAATATGTTATTAGCGGTGCAAATTAGGGCAGTGCATGTATGTCTGCATTTAAAATAGATGAAAAACAAATTAATGCATCATGATAAATCACTAGAGACAAGCACCAGCACTTCTCACAACCCCTCAAGGGATAAGCATATCGAGTGTATTTGATAACAAATGGGTAGATGGATCATTATAAATCATAATAATTATTTAGAAGCTGTACTGACAGACAGGGAATTGTAGATGATAAATAACAAATACCTCCAACAAATACAAAATAAGAGTTTGTGTGTGATAATATTGTAAAAGTGATAAATTGTTGCAATCTGTAAACCCAAATACACACACACACACACACACACACACACACACACACACACACACACACACGTTTGTTAATGCAACTCATGGATTTTTGTCATCTCTTTTTCTCATTTCCATTTTTATCAGAGTTCTCTACACTAAATATCCTTCATTAAAATATAATGTTAACCCACACACAGACTCATTATCAGTCAGCCTGATTTATATCAGGATTCAAGTGCTCAAGAGAGACTAAATAAGCTTTCTTTAAATAAAATCCATCAACATTTTAGGCACTAAACCTACAACTTACTTTAAAGTTCTGTACACTCAGAGCCACATCGCAGCTCAGTCACATTTACTTATCTTTTTTCAAACCACATATCAGTAAATAGTACAAAAGTCCTAATGTTGATATGGCTTCAGATAACCTCGAATAGAAATTAAATACACAATTACACAATACAAAAACATTAGAGAAGTTTTGGTTTCCAGTAGTTGTAATTTATAAAAACCATAATATTTAGTAACTTTAACACTCAGATTCTCACAGAGTTTATTTTGCTATGACGTTTGCATGTCTGAGGGCAGTTTCTGGGTAAAGTTGGATCCTTTATCCTTCTGATCTGCTGATTTTCAAAACCAGTATCACATTTCAACATGAATCTTTCTGCATGGCAGTACCTCTGACTAAGACTGGAACACACTGCCACCTGCTGGTGCAAGGCGGGGAAGCAGCATCACACTCAGCATTACTGTCTGCTTCAACAGACAGTAATGCTTTCTGTTGAACCATTAGTACATTTCTTGCAGGCTTCTATCATCCAGTTTTGCCCTTGTTGCCCTTACAGTTATTGCTAAATAAACCTTAGTGCATATCAGTTGTAACTTGTCAGACCTGATGCTTTCTGTTCAGCATACAGTCCTAGTCAAATCTTTTTGGAAGCAGAATTCAGAGCACTGTTGATGTTCCATCTGGACTGCAGCAGAATCGACTGGGTTTTGTGACTTTTCCTAAAAGAGTCGGACCTGTTTCTTCAGTTCGTTCTTTTTCCACTGAGCCAGGTGATCAAAGGCAGACATGGACATGCCAAAGACTCGATAAAACTCTTCTGGTGAAAGGTGACGCTGTGCAAGGAAAGACGAGAGGAATAAAAATAATCATAATGCTGCAGCCAAAAAAGGAAAGGCTATGAAAAAATGTAAGTCTTCTGGTATAATTTACAAAACCAAATCAGAACTGACTATAAAATTAATATTGGTAGGTCAAAGCTTTAAGAAAAAGACGAGGATAGGAAATCAGCCAGAAAGCTGGTTGGTTCTGGATTATTTTTATTGAAATGAGAGGTTTACCTGCACCTGTAAGTATTTGTAAAGCTCAAATTGGTTTACTGTATTTTAGTCAATATTTGAACCAACAGGCAGCCATATCTTGCAGGTTGTTTCTTGGCACCATGAACTATGTTTCCCTTTGTCATATACATCAGTGCAATGCATATGTTAACTAATATTAGTATGTTCATTGTTATTTTGATAAACACACTGGTAAAAGCACTACTTTAGTGGAAATTGTAGCTTTTGTTTTAGTAAAATGAAAAAATGAGCTGCTATGTGACCAGTTATGAATTAAATAGTCCCATGTATCTGCTAAGCTGCAAAATCCCAATACTGTCAGCAAAAGAAAGAAAGTATTTAAATAGAAAATGAAATCAGAAGCCATTTACCTCCAGACGGGCTCTGTCCACGTCGCTGGGAAGACGTTGCTGCCCTCTTACTGACACCATCAAAGCTTCGTATGGGTAGATCTAACAGATATAACAAAAACACACAAATGCTTGTCTGTTTCTGACCTATTAATATATTAATATTTACAAATGAGAAATTAAAAATGTGAATATTTAAAATAACTGACATGTTAATAAGGCTCTGACCCATAATCTGACAGATGAATGAAAAAAGTGATGTCCAAAGCAAGGTTTTCAATTTTCATATTATTTCCTTCTATTAAGGTTTCTTTGCGTTTGATTAGAGAGTGATTCAGACCCTAAGAATAAGACCTTTCACTAAAGGGGGCCAGTTCTGACCAGTCAATATTAACTGGCTGAACATCTTTCTCATCCGTTACAGCCTGATCTAGACTTTCCCCTCTAGACTCATTAACGGGTTTCTTGCAGTGGCTGCTGTATTTTACCTTGTATTCTGAAAGACAACAAGAAGAAAAGGAGATAATGGTGAATGAGAACCTCAGATACCAACACTCAGAGCAAAATATGCATCAGGAGGCTTTAAGCTTAACGGGCTTACCTCTTATCTGCCAGTTAACTGCATTACTGCTGTCGTACTGGTAATAATCTGTGTCCGCACTCCCAGGCTGTGGGAGAAGAGTAAAAGCAGATTGGACCATACGACGGAGTTAAAACTAGAATAATTCAGCTGTCCAGAACGCAGCAGAAACCCATGAAGTCAGCTTACTGTTGCTTCCAAAATTTCATCATAACACAACACCACTTGTCTCCCTTGGTCTTGGAAAGTAAACTAGTACAAATGAGTTTCAGCTTCAGCAGGCAATGAAGGACTTGGCCCAGTTGTTTCTATCGATGTCTTTCTTTTGTTTTCTTACAACCTGCCCCAGCCAGTGCAGATCATTTTGCCTCTTCATTTCATATACTTGCAAACTTGAGCACAAAAAGAAAGGAATTCTGCACTTGGCTAATTATTTTTGTTGTAACGCTTTCTTTGCTCTCATACTGTTGAAAAGCTTGTTTTTGTTTTTTTTCTTTATATTGTGCTACATTTATAGGTTAAGCAGCAAAGTAAAGCATGAGGACTGCACTCATGTACCCCTCTCTGTTTCTCATGAGATTTTTCAAACCAACCATGCCTTTGTGAAGCAAAATGTTACATTTTGAACTTTCCTTTTATTTATCAACTCATTTTCTTCAGTAGACATTTAGGTACACGTTGACTATGTGAATCAATGTTAAGAAATAAAAAATGGACATATTCAAATCACAACTTGAGGGCAAAAATAAAAAGGTTTTTGCTTAGACTATGGGGCCTACTATGATTATTAATTAGTCATTACAAATTTGGTGTTCCTTCATACAAAATGGAATAATAAGCAATTAAATTAAACTATACATGGTATTTATAGCATTATTACAGCTCCATAAATTACTTTTTTACCAGGGGAAACTCTTGGTAAACTCAATAATTCTCAAAGATTCTCAGAGGAAACAGACTGTAATGAAAGCAGGAGGAGCACATGCTCCAGAAACCACGACGCCGTACCCTGTTCAGTCCATTCCTGCCGTAGCCTGGCAACGAGGCAGATTTGGCAGTGTACGAGTCTGGAAAAAACAAACAGAAAACCACAATCAAACCAACAAAAACGCAGTATGAACTCACTCCAGACCTCAGTGCTTTTTGTTCTTTTTGAGAGGAGCAAGATGGCCAACTATTAAATCGTTTTAATTCATATAACAAAACGTTTAAACAGAATCAAACCTTATTGAAGATATTACCTGCTTCCAAATACAAATACATGTTTCATGCAACAATAAGCCACCATTATTTACCACTGCTATGCATTTATTTACAAGGAGGCATTGACTAAGCTTCTATGCAGACGGTGAATGGTAGTTGCTCAGAATCACTGGAATCCAAGCAGCTTCTCAGCAGCTCAGCAGAGCCTGCGGACATGTTGCTGAAAGATTAGAAAAGGACTTCTAATCCGTCTTTGTACCACAGTCTGAGGGTATCCTGATGGTGAAACAATTCCTACTATTTGGACTGAAAATTCAATGCAGGAGTGTTTTTAAACCACACACTGTAAACTGCAGCTTCATTCCTAAAGCATTCAATAATAAATCCCTCAGAAACATTTGAGTCTCCGGTTGCACAATGATCAAACATGGGCCATATAGGACATGATGAAAATCTACAAATGCATGGATTTCTTTTTATTTTGCTTGTTCTACATTATTATATTGAAACATTAAATGCCCCTCTGTTCCTCACAGATCCAGCATCTTTGAGGTAGGTGATGGATTTGCTGCCTGTACTGCTGCATCAGTGCCAGCAGAGGGCAGCAGAGTCTCACATTAACTGTTTTTCCTCTCTTCCCTTCCTTATTTCTTTCTTTTTCCAAGTCTTCATCATTGACTCCTCCCCTGATATTAACTCCCCCCACCCACCCATTCCTCACTCAGTCTATCTTTTCTCCCTTGTTCATTTTCATGTTCAGAGGAATTGGATTGCACAGCGATGCCAGAGAGCTAAAGGCAAGAACGGGATGATGCAGCAGAATACTGACAGGTGTTTCGAGTCGACCTAAAGAATTTGAGTTCTACCACCAATAAAAACATCGAAACTATTCGCCTTGGTCATTCAATTAGATCTGTTAGATGGTTTGGGAAATCAGGGGTCTAAATTTCCTGTTTAAAACCCTCATTTTTTATCCCACTCATTCTTCTCAGTCCTGTTTAAAACATTTTTTCCCCCGAGTTAGACAAAATGAAATCCTAATAATCTCTTCTTTTGTCCTGGCCTTCTTCCCCAATCTTTGTAAAAACTCCTTCTATGTAGCTTGGTTCCATTTAATGTGATTCCATTTTAGAAACTTATTAAATGCTTTGTCACCTGAAGTATCCCGGGGTTCTGTAAAAAAAAAAATCCCTAACAATCTCCAGAATCAAACTCAATCTACTGTGTGACATTAAAATTTGCTTAGAAAACAAATCCTTAATTATATTTTCCATCCTCATTCACACAATATAAATCCCATTCAGTACACATAATTCTTGCGATTATTTTTCCTAAGGGACTCATACTGGGACAGGAGTCTCCCGCTTGCAAGACGATTATTATGAGCCACTCCAGATGCCGCTCCACCTTGTGATCCATTTATTCCCCCATGAACTAGTGAACTCGCATAGCTGTGACACGGCGCTTCCTGGTGAACATCCACTCTGATGTTGTACATACTGGGCTGTTACAAAACAGATGGCAGCACGGTTTCAAGTCAGTGAATTTTGAATCGGTTTCCTTTCCTTAAAAAGTTGATAAAAATAAACCTGAAATGAAGCTCCATTCATCCTCCCACCTGTAACCCTAAAGACTGAGCTGTGCTTGTGTGGCACAGCGAGTTGATAACAATCTCCCACTCAAAGCTCTGCTGCTTCTGTCACAGCAGAAACAAGAGGATGAAGAAGATGGGGGAGACAACTAGCTGAGGATAAACAAAATGCCTCGAAGAACCATAAACTCACCGTTGTCTGCACTTAAAGTGGATCTGGGGGCTGAGAAGGAAAGAAGATAAAGGTTAGATGTTTTATTCTCATCAGATTCTCACTCTTAAGACACAAACCTATCTGTAATTTTTGCTTATCACTTGCAACAATGAGATTGCCTTGTAAATATGAACAGAATTTCAGAAAACTGGAGCAGGAAATGTACTTCCATTAATCATTTAGTAGAAACAATTCTCCCCAGATATCTGCAGAATCAAACTAAAGATGGAAAAAATATCACAACATTAGAGAAATTCTGGATTTTATTCCTGACATCTTTACTGTGCCTGCACTGCAGAAAATTAATTTGACATACTATATTAAAAATCCAACATTATGGAGGAGAAATGTTATTTATACTGCAATCAACTAAAACATCTCTCTTTAAGGGGAAAAAAAAATCAAGGACAAGTCTTCAAAAAGACATCCATCCATCTATCTTCCAAACAGCTTCATTTTCCATCCATTTCCTCTTCAGGGTTGGAGGGGATGTGGCATCTATTACCAGGGCTCAGTGGGTGGGAAGGCATACAGTACCATGCAATAACCTCTGAGCTTTCTCACCATTACAGCCACAGATGTTTCTTAATTTTGGTGACAACACAAAGTAGCAGCAAACTGTGAAGAGGAAGGAAATTATGAATTGTTTAAGAGTTTCTTACTGATACATTTTTATTCATCCTTCCATAACAGTCAGGTGAAACCAAATGCCCCCAGAAGTCACCTAATCAGTAGATACTCAACTTGGATGCACTGTTATTATCTCCATATAAACACAGTTGTTCTGTGATGGTTTGTTAGAGAACATTAGAGAACCAGCAGCTGCATAAAGTCAAGGAGCAGACCACTTTGAAGGCAACAAGCCACTCTGACCGCCAAAAATACAACATTTAGTGGAACATTAATTTGTTTCTGTGAAAAACATCAGTGGCAGCATGATGGTTTTTAGGATGCTTTTCTCCAGCAGGGAGAATTTAAAGTTTATGGGAAGATGGATGGAAATAAATACAAGGAAACAAAAAACTTAGACTGAAAAACACTTGAGACTGAGGATAAAACTGAACTTGCAGCAGGACAACCACCCTAATTAAAACAGCCGGAGCTACAATAAAATGAAAAATTATGTGGGTTTTTTTCTCCATTTGTACTGGTATAAGACATAAAATCCAAGCAAACATTATTGAAGTTTGTGATTGTAGCATCTTAAAAAAGGGGAAAAGTTGTACAGCTAACAATACTTTTGTAGTAAATCAAAATCTTTCAGTAGCACCACAGAGATCCTTTTATTAAAAGTTTATTGAAGATGGTGATTTTCTTTTTCCATTTGCAACACTGCTATCTTATATATTTAAATATTAACATCTGCCTCAGATGTGTTTTATTTGATGGACTTTGAAGTTTAGAGCTATATAAATATGAACATCAATTAAACACTTTACTGCCTTTTCAGATCTTTGTAACTGAGGCATCATTGGTGACTTTGCCCATTTACTTTGTGGAAGTAAAAGGACAACTGCTGGTGGTTCAGTGTTTTCAGTGGGAGGAAAGTAATAAACCGAGCTGCTGTGGGACATCTATAAAACATCAGCTGTCTGAGGATTTGTCCCTCTAAGCATCATCGTGCGAATCACCATCAAAATCTACACATCATATAAAATATGAACCAGCACTGCAGCTACAGTCTGCATAAATTATTATTCTTTACCACGCAGGCATGCTATAGCAACTGCATTTCAAGCACAAGTCAGCAAGCAATAATTTTCAGATTAGATTTCATGTTAAAATATAGCAGGCACAGAATAAAAATTAAAAAAGCTTTGTTGCCACATTCAAAATATTTGCAACGATTATCCTCAGCTGTAAAATAAAATGTCCACTTCTAGTTGATTCAGATTGGTTGACAAGTGCAGGGATACATGCACTTCACAGATTTAAATGGAAACCAATATTTATGACCATCGACATTATTTTGCCCAGAAATAAAAGCTGAATACTCGTTTGTTTGCTTGTGAAACCCTGGTGTCCTATTCAAAATTTGCAAAATATAATCCAAAATATAAATTAGCAAAAATACCAAATCAGCCTTGGTTTCAACGCCTGAGAGCTTTTCAACTCCATTTGGACACGTGTAGATATTTTTTGTTGACTTTTTGCCTTTTAATGTTTAAATGGGCCTGCCTAATGGACTGTTGGCATCAAGAGTCCCCAAGTCCTCATAACTGCTGTTGGCCTGCGTGATTCCCTTTGTTCAGGGTCAAGACTAAAATTAGGGGAATTTATTCTTATTAAATATAACCAAACACATCTGGATTTCCTCTAATGCTCTAAATACTTTTTACACTTCACAGATAAATTAGGCCTGTCTACAGAGCAGACAAGTGCAAAAGAGTCTGGATTAATCTAATCTGTATAATACCAGCAATCGCCATAAAACCCACTGTGATTCTGTACGACATTTCTTTGTGACGCCTCTTGAGCGCAGAGTTCATTTCTTTCATTCGCTCTCTGACCCTGATTTACCTCCAGGGAGAACGTCGTACATCTTCTTAGAGCAGCTCCAAATTGCTTTAGCTCCTCATACCCTCTCCCCCCTCTCTGTCTAGTACATCTAATTCAATTTCTGTTGTATTTGCTTCCCCTGCCTCTTCTGTTAAAACCCTTCTCGCTGTTTCTGTTTTCCTCACCTGGCCTCCATTTATTCCCACCTGCTCCTTCTTTACGACTCACTCCATCTTTGCGTCGTTCTTTCAGCTGCTGCTGGCAGAGAGGGAAGTGAGGCTGAGGGAGGAGTTAATAAAGAGATGGGAAACTCCCCCTGCTGATGCTTCGGTATGTGGGGGAAGTGTCACAGAGTCCTGGGTGACCACTTGCACTGACCTTGGACAATTTATAATTAAACATGGAAACTGTACTGTACTAGTGTGATAGAAAATTTTGTATTTAGTCTTATTTCATTCTTGCTGGAACTGATGATTCTTTTTTACCATTTATGTACGGATTATATCTGCTGTATTCTGTAAGATGTTTTTCCATTAAATGAGTTTGCAGATAATGTTTAGATGTTTCCGCAGCCGTAATGGCAGAAGAGACCTGAAGACATCTTGGGTAAAATGCTTGACCTGGTAATTGTCTTGAAGGACTGATGTGTGAAATGTAGTTTGCACCCTGTTTGACCTGACCCCATGAACTGACAAAGAAGTGTTAGAAGTTCCTCCTGAAATCCTTATCATCTCCATAAAATCATCTCTTCCAAGAGGTGAGAGATAGTTCATGAGGAGGAGGTCAGGGTGTCTCTGTGGCCCATCTGCCAGTAGAGATAACATCAGACTTTGGGAGGGTCTTTGTCTTGCTGTGACTATATAACTATGTGATGTGTGTTGCTCAGGGCTCTTCTCCTGACTGCGCTCAGTGAGAAGGGTCTTCGAACGCTTTTGCCTTCGAATAAAGAAACTTAAAGACTAAGATTAATCTTTCTCTTATTATTGAAACAGATTCTCATTCCTTCATAAAATTTCTACAACACTAGTCACAATCTATAAGTAAGTAAGTATTGCTATTATTATTAGAAAAAAAGTGACGCACTAGTTTGGCAAAAACAGGCCTTTTGCTTTAGGTTTTTTGTTTTCAGTTTCTGAAGTTTCATTACAAAAACAAAAGTTGAATATTGTTTTTTGTTGTTCATTCATGCTTTGTATTTACTTTGACTACTGGTGCCTAAAGATCATAAGTCACCCCTCAAATGACTTAAAGAACAGCCCAGTTAGCCAACCTTGATTTTATGTGTTTGCATTGCAGACCTCTAAAAGGGTATTTAACCAATCTTTCTATTAGATTTCGGAGAGGTTTAGCAGAGTAAAACTTTGTCTATTTACATTCACAGAGATAATGTAAATTCTTCCATACTTTTCAACACACCGATTTATAATTATTTTTAAAAAATCATTGTGTTTTTAAAATATAAAAAAAATAGATCTCAATGCAAATGGGAAGCAAGATATTTTGGTCATTAAATAACTTCCAGTCTCAGGTATACAGATTACTGCATTAAATCTGCTGTTTCAATTCAATTAAGTATTGGTGAGACAAATAAATATATTTTTTTATAATTTTTTTTCTCCATTTTTATGTACAAAGGGAAATATTTATATAAACTTGCATGTTCTCTCAGTTAGGAAGGCTGTGTAAGAACTTTCTAAAGCATAAAAAGCTTTAATTTGACTTTTAATTTGAATTTAAGGCTTGTGTTATATTTACCATCTTAATTTGAATTAGTCATGAACTATGACATTAAGTTTACATTTTGACTGGATTACACAGAAAAGACAAAAGAAGAAATGTTTATTTTCAGATGTTACTGCTTAAGAAAATGTTTTTTTTATTTTTAGCTCTAACTGTGTTTAAGCTCTTAAGTCCTCAGTTCAGTACATTAACAAAACAATTAATTACTATAGGAGAGAGAGGGGAATGTCATAATTGGGAACCTGAGTCAAAATATAGACAAATAAACAAGAGTAAACTTAAAAAAAAAAAAAAAAACATTCCCAGCATATCTGCCTTTATTACTCTACAGTTTCCCAATCTGGATTTTTCTGAGTAATTTTTAGGAAAGAAGCAGCAGAAATGCTGCCAGCCAAACAAAACACAACAACAAAGTTACCATTGTGCAGATGATTTAAAATCCCTCAGTGACACATTCACAATGTAAAGCTATTAAACACAAAGACTTACAGCCATTAAGGGAGCTGTATTCCAGATTGTTTAGTGTCTCCTTGCTGTTACTCTGGGAGCTGCGCGCACTCTTCCAGTGGTTGTTGTCCTGGACCCCTGATCGTGCCTTCATCTCTTCCTTTAAGATCATCCTGCCAATTCCCTGAGTGTAGGAAGAAAACAAAATATCACAATATTGATAAATATTTAAAAATAAATAATGTTAAAACTTCCACATTTACGTAAAACGGATTTTGATAAATGATGACTTAAAAAAAGGATTTTTGTTGTTACAGATGGTAGAATATTTAGCCAATAAGAAAGAGGAGAGATTCACTTTAATTCAGTGTCCAATGGGTGAGGTTGGAAAGAACCTTTTAATTAGCTCACTCATAAAATATTAACACTTATTTCAATTATTAAACGAGGAAACAATCTTACTTTCTCACCTTGTTTATATTATGATTCCATCCATCCTCTTCTCCTCCAGATGAAAACCTCCTCACCCTGGACACTGGAGGTAAGATGGAGGGAGGATGAGGAAATGAAGGGATAAACGATGGCGAGTGAGAAGACAGCAGAATGCTAATTTAAAGCTACGATGTGCATTTAGCTGTAACGTGTCCGTCAGCTGTCCCTGTGGAGTGACGTATCCTCACACAGGGTCCTATGCAAATCACTCCTGAACTTAGTAACATTTCATCATGTTATACAGACAATCATCTTTTACGAGCATATTATGTGACATGCCTACAACTTGCGGTGAATGCATGAATTAATTTTAAATGAATTCTTACTACAAAACACTTCAAATTATATAAACATTTGTATTTAACCCCTTTCACTCTGAAATAAAGTGTTGATATCTATGTAACATTTTTACTTTTTCTTCACAATCATACATTGATTCGTGATTTCTCTCATATGAAATCCTAATTTAATATACTTTAATTTTGTTTGAAGAATTTTGCAGAGGTGTAAGGAGAGTTGAAGCGAAGGAGATTTACCTTTCGGAGAGCCACCATACGGAAAATAATTGGAGTCTGTGTGATAAAGGCTGTTGCAGTTGGAAGTGGAAAGGCGACTGGAATTGATGAGATTCTCATTGATCTTACTCCTGTTGGTTGGAGATGCAGGAATGTCTGACAAAAAGGCAGGAAAAAAAGCATACTTTAAAACTATTATTTATTGTTTCCATTCCTGCTAAACTGGAGGAGGATAAGGGGGGGGAAATACCACAACTTCAATAATTCTGCTATCAGAATAACCTAAAAATCTAACTAAAGGATAGGAGTGCGGGGAT
Organism: Poecilia mexicana; assembly: GCF_051168715.1. Classification (NCBI taxonomy): domain Eukaryota; kingdom Metazoa; phylum Chordata; class Actinopteri; order Cyprinodontiformes; family Poeciliidae; genus Poecilia; species Poecilia mexicana. Next base: position 9,154,665 of record NW_028263383.1, on the reverse strand, counting down.
CGTTGGCATTTTGATTTTTAGTAACAAGTCTCAGTGAAATGACAAGAAAGATTAGAGAAAGTGGCTGTGACAGATAGCAAAGGCCATGTGTTGGTTTAAGTTACATCAATTTGGCTTTATAGTGTTTGCGCAGTCGAAAGACACACAAATCCCTTCTTACATGAGCTGCAGTACAAATAGGCCGTATTCTTGTCTCGTTGTGATATTTTGCCATAATGCAAAAATTGCTTTGCAAAAATGATTCAAGCTGCAAAATTTAAATTTATCCACTCAACCTAAATCACAAACCTCCAGTTCACTCAAGAGAAAGATTTGTCAGCACTTTGGAGCCCGGCGTAAATCATGCAGAGATCTTTCAGAAGAACTGTAACTCTGCAGGCTCCACTTCTGTGCATGCTCTGATGGATCACCTACAAACTCAGTGTTTGGCAACGCTTCTCTCGGCTGATTTTATCTCTTAAATCACCTGCTGAATGTGTCATCTATTTTTTGATTTGACAACAACTGTCAGTTTCCTGCATCCTCAAGTCTCTGCTTTTCTTTGATTTAGTTTCGGCAAAGTCATCAACAACCAGTTCTTGTATAATTTCATACTGATATATGGCATAAATATTATTATTAAACAATAATTTTGGTTTGAGAAATATAAGAAAATGTACAAAAATAAATATCCAGTTTTACTAAAGCTGCAGTATGTAACTTTTATAAATATATATATATTTTTTTTTTACATATTTGTTAAAACTGTCACCCTGTTGTGGCAGTAAACTATGAGACAGATAATCTGTGAAAAAAAAAAGATCTGATTACATCCTCATTGTGTTCCTATTTCCATCTGCAGAAATGCACCGCTCCCGGTCAAAAACAACCAATCAGAGCAGGAGGATTGGTCCTAGTCGAATTAGTCTTCAGAGAAAGACTAGTTAGATTAATTGTATTCTTTACAGTGATTTAAAAGTAGTAATAATAATTTTCAGTAATCAAACTACATTTTCCTCTGTGAATTTAAATTGTAACTGTGATGTTATGTAATTCTAACTCTGTGTTTCTATGTCGACATTGAAAGTTGTATTTTTTCCTTTAGCTGCTGGTAATATTAAATTCCACCATGTTGGTTTTTTTTTCATTGCTGGAACAGTGAGTTTCAAAATGTTTTATGTATCAACATGGTCCATAATTAATGCATTACTAATTACTAACTTAACTCAATAAAAAGGAGATATAATTAAAAAAAAGCTTCGACAACCTGGGACCTAGTTTAGATAAATTTGCTTACCAATTTCCCAAAAATGCCTGAATAATATACTGCCATACAATTAATTTTATATAAATAAACATGTTATTTTGGGGGGTTTTGTAATGCTTGAAGAGAGACATGATTCAAAAATGTTTTATTATTTAGTAGGGCTCCATATATGCAAACTTACAAAATAACAATTTGTTTCTAAGTGGAGTCTGTGGAGGCTTTCAGAAAATGGATTTACCCGATGACTCCACTTTAAAGACGTAGCATTTTCCATTTCATTAGGTGAGTAAAATAGTATTTTGCTGAGAAAACAATACAACATATTCATGAATCAGCTGGTTCGGCAGAAATGAAACCTAACGTTGGTAATAAAATCCAGAACACTGCACAAAATTCACTAACCTTGTCTTTTGTAAATGGGGGGTTTTCTATAAATGTTGCTTTCTTCAGACACTGAGGAAAACAAAATGACAGTTAGAGACTCACAGCAAGACTTAGTCTGAGAGGAGGAAGAGCTCTCTTCTTGATCTAGAACACATTTACCATAGATGTAACAAACATGGTGCTTTCTTCCTTCCTACCTGGAAATATCTTCTATAAATGCACAGTCGACTTTTGCATTAAATGTTTTAAAATAAACATAAAGGGTCAAAATATCTGGAAAGTCGAGTCATATGGAGTTGTGTAGGAGCTCTGGGTACAGCAAAGATGCTGCTGTGCATCCAGACAAACTGATTGACATGCAGAGAGGATGACTTAAACAGCTGTACAGCACTCAGTCAAAAAAGGAGGAAGGTAGGAAAATAAAAGAGCGAAGAAAGCTGTTTAAGAGAGGAAGAGCCAGAGGAATGTAAGATAGAATATTAGGAAAAAGAGGGATAAACTTGATCATTGTTCTGCATTGATTTGTATTGATGCAGAGAAATCCCCACATTCATGTCAAAGTACATCTCCAAAGGTTTGTTGCATTACAAAAAGAAAAAAAAATCTAAATATTTGTGTATGCATTTCAACTCACTGCACAAGGAGTGCCACCAATCCAATGTAAAGGCTTCAAACCCCAGCAGACCATGCCTGGTAAATGTGTGCATGTTGTTCTGTGGAGCATTTCGGATAAAAGCATGCGCCAAAAACATTTTTTTTTCCTTGTTCTTGTTGCGGAGGAAGAAACAATTGCTAATGCAGGGCTGGCAAGCATCTCCAAACAAAAAGAGAAAAAATGTAGCATGCAGAGATGGGCTGAAGTGGGAATGACATGGAGGAATCAAATGAGAGGACTGCAGTGAAAGAATGCCGGTTTTTAAAGGGAAATGAACCAAGATAAAATGACAAAGTTCAGCATTAAATTTATAGGTAAATGGTTAATGGAGAGTGTAAATTAAATTAGCTAGCATTAGTTGGTAGATAGAAAGCCTAAAAGCTTTCAACCAAAATGATTTTCTACTAAAAAGAGAAAAAAGTTCTGCCTCTTTCTGAATAAAAATCTGAAATTTGTTGTGTGCCTATTGATTTAACTTCCAAAATTATGACAACCTATAAAATCCAGTACAAGAAGTGACCTTACTAGTAAATGTTGTCCACTGGTATATAATTTAATCTCAGCCACACCCAAAAACCAACAAAACCTTCCTGTCTGATGCCTGCTCTACTGGAAGCATTTTTAACATAATAATGTCTCAATGTCAGTTTAACTTACAGTCTCCTGGAGAAATGTAGCTTTTAACAAAAATGAAATAAAGACCATCTCTCTTAAGCTAACCGAACATAAATACATGTTTTTATAAAGAAAAAATAAATCACTTATTTGCACCAAACTCAAACTTTTGTAGGCCACCTGCAGTTTCTGCACTACCTGGTGGAAGTTTCTCTAAGTCTGACTGTCTAATGGTGCATTGACGGACTGTAGAGTGATGAAGTCTGTGTCTTGGGTAAAAATCTGATCCGAGTGTGAAAAGTTGTGTTCTTGGTCTTACACTCTGTGTCTCAGCGCCGCCGCAGTTATTACACACCCTTTATAGTTAACGAGTGTTCATACTGCCTCCGCAAGGCGGCACAGCAGAGCAATGCACCGCACCTATGCACAACCATCCAGCAAAATGACCATTTTGATCTTTACAAAGAAAAATTACAAAAATACTAATGCACAATGACAAATTAGTCACTTTAACTGGTTTAGAAATAGTAACGTGTTAGATTATCAGTTACCAAAAAAGGTGGTCAAATTAGTGGCATCACTGTATATCATTGCATTATCTTCTGATAAACAGTCAGAGAATAATAATGTGACATTTTCACAACCTAAAGTTCCTTCTCACAAATACTTCAACTGTAGTCTGAATTGCAAATGGGCCCAATCTGGTCTGTGAACAGGGTCAGAGGTCAGGGTAATGCATCAGAGCCTACCTGGGACATGGAAATGCTTGGGAACTTGGAAGGTGGAGGAGGTGGGTGTGGTACACCTGGGCTCTGGTTGAGTGTAATATGGTGAACTCCTGCCACTCTCACTGCCTGCAGTCGGCGCAGGCGAGCAGTGACAGAACCCAAAACATTAATGGGCCAAACAGAAAGACAGAGACTAATGAGAGACGAAAAGGACTCACAATCTGATGAGTGTGTAAAGTCATATGTGTCCGTCCCTGATGTACTGCTCTCTTGAAATAACAATACACCTGCATGTTGTGTTATAGCTTGTATTGTCAGGTAGGGACACCATACTTTCTCTGTATGTGAGTCTTTTCTTGTTACCGGGGAGATAATAATGCAGCGGGGATCCTCCGTGGTGACCATGTGCAGGAGACTCTGAGAATGCAGAGCTGGAAGAAAGTCTCTTTCTCAACTCGACGCTGTCCAAGAGGTCCTGAACGCAAACAGAGAAATGTTTCCTATGTAAAACATTTCTACAGCTTCCTCCAGCTGTAGATCTAAAGAATCGTAAATACCTTCAAACCCATTTCGAAATTATTTTATTTCATCTCAACAAAATATTATAATACTAAATATATGATATGAAATAAAATTATTTTGAAAGATCACATTTATTTAGTGGGGGGAAATATCAAATAATTAATGGCTCGACTAATATCTGCTATTAAAAAAAATTAAATATAAACGTTACTTTTATAAGTTGACTTGTGTGTCAAAAAACGCTTAATTCATAAAGCCTCGATTTCCTGTTCCCTTTAGGTATAAATATGACCTGCATTGAGCCATTTTTCACAATGGGAAAGATAATAAAACATACCATTCATAATAAGTGTTGAATTTTGACTTTTTATCTGGCGCATGCAGACTGTATATCTTTTTAAGTAAGGAACTTTCTATGAGGAAATACCTCCTTGGTTACATTTACTTTCAGAGTGCCAGTAGTAATCATAATGTTTAAAAACACTTCAAACTGTAACAGACGAGGTGGGATAAGTTAATCATATGGTTAATTTAGCCATACTGTCACTGAATCAAAATCATATAAATCCTATATTTGGGTTTACAAAATTACAGAAAATTCTTCATAATATAAATATTACACAAGTAAAAGAAAACACTTGTGTAACATGAACATGAAAACTGCAAATGTATTGCAATTTGGAATTTACTTAAAAACTTACAAAAAACATCATGTGTAATAAAAATAGTTTATGTGAAACATAGCCACAATACAAAAAAATAATTGATAACAGTAAATCAAAGACTTTTTGGGTAAATAGCTGAAGAAGTTTGGTAATTGTGCTTTTCTGACATACAAGATTCAAACGGTTGTTATTGCAGTCAATAATAATAATAATAAAAATAATGTGGTCATTTGAAATGGAGGATAAATGGCTAAAGTACTCACATGAGCGTATGGCGATAAGGAGCCCAACGACTGCATGAGGAGGACAGAGAGTTTAAATATTGTTATCCTGAATCAGAATTAGTCATTTTCCTTTATGTTAACTACAATGTAACTTAGAATTGACAGTTTTATTTATTCTGTGTGAATGTGTGAACTCGTCCACAGCCGTGTCCCTGCACAGCATCTTCTAAGAACCGAGTGTGTGCATGTTCAGCCTGATAAGGGATGATGTGTGGCTGCTGGATGTCATATATGGTTTTAACCCTGGGCAGACACACACACACACACACACACACACACACACACACACACACACACACACACACACACACACACACACACACACACACACACACACACACACACACACACACACACACACACCTAAAACATATGGAGTCCTGAGTAGAAAACCTGAGCTGAGGATTTTATTTAAATAGCTCTCACATAAACTCTGCATACAGAGACACAGGTAGCTGGACAGATCATTCTGTCAGTGTGAGTGACATTCGACTGGCAGCACTGACAGAGACAGAAGGTGTAAGCACTGCAGCTTTGGTGCAACAGTGATTGCAGTTACTCACACAGATGAGCCGGTGAGGAGAGCCGAGGAGGGGAGAGGAACCTGAAGGAGAAATGGATGCAGTCTCAGAGGTTCGTCTCAGCTGCTGGGTCAAGCAAAAGAGCAAGAGCAAGAACATGAGGAATTTAAGCTAATCAAGGACAAATACATCTGTAAGGTTTTATTTTTTAAAAATCACCTGGTTCTTACTAAGTTAAGATAAAGTAACAAATGCATTATTTTCTAAAAAGTAAATAGGTAAATTTTAAGACCTGGTGCCTCAAGGGGGCATGAAACACACTACATTCCCAAGGATATTTCAGAAATTGTTTATTAAAAATATCCACTAAACAATATCTACATTTTATTTACGCATGGGCCACTCAAATAAACACATTCTATATTTTTTTAAAAGATAAACAGAAGGATAGAGCGGCAGAGGAAGAGTGAGCAAGAAAGAAAGTGGACAATTGAATGCATGATATTTTTGAGCAGCTCAGTGTTTCATCACTCTGCTGGTCTGGAGCATTCGGGTGTCTGCCAACACAATGCCAAGTAAGAAAGACACCAGGGGTAACAGAGAACTGCTGCCTTTCAGTTTGGGAAGGGTTAATAGCTTCGTTTGCATCACTTTACAGACTATTTGACAACTGGACAACATTCATGGGAGTTTCTAATCTTTCCTAGAATGGACATTCGAGCAATTTAAGCTTGAGGTCAGATCATGCAATGTTAGTAATACTCTGGGGATTACAATAACTCAAAAGCTCCTGTACATCTAGCCAGGCAAATACAAAAGTTTTAACTGGTAAACAAAAAAGGCTTCAAAAAGAGAAACTGTCTCTATTTAATGAAAATGCAGTAGTAGAGCTTAGGTTTGAAAAGTGTCCTCTAAAAATGGATGTTTGTCATGGTTGGTGTTAAAAAAAACTTTAAAAAAAGTTTAAAAAACCCAAAAGACCATGTATATCAGTACAAATGCTGATTATTTGACACTAGCACAAATTTAGTTTAGTTTGAGTTTAGTGTATGGCCCAGAAATGTACAAATGTTTTCCAATGTAAAGACATTGGAAAAATAATTTTCTGTATGGGTTTTGAAATTCTGCATTTAAATGGACAAATGAAAAATCGTCATGAAATGGATTATTGAGCATTTTTATCTTTTGTTTTCTCTTACAAATTTACTAATACAGCACATAAAGTCAGCCCAAAACAACACAGCATGCAGAGTCCAGAAACATCTGAGCCTGTGGACAACCCATAATCATTACTGTCTGCTTTTTGGTAACATTGTTTGTCTGCCACAGAACAGATGAAGAAAGTAAAATCAAATAAAATCATTGGCAGTTTTAAGTTTTATTTAGCCACGCAAACTGACACTGAACACAGGAAAACACCAAGACGATGACTGTTAACCAGAATCAGGTGATTTTGAGCTGGATACTCCATCAGTCAAGGCCAAACTCATAAACTCATAGAGAACAGCTGGAGACTTTGTTTATGATGCCTATCTGTACAGTACTGATGAGAAAAAAATAGTTTTTCCCCATTTCAATTTAATTCAAAATGTATCCTTTAAACAGGGGTGTAATTTTTAAAATATTATTTGAACAGTGCAGTTGTAACCTCAGTAAGTAAGGCATTCTGCTCCGTCCAACAGATCCTCAACATCAGGGTAGATAATACGGTGATTCTTATGTACCTGTAGACCCCTGCACTTCCTCAAACTAACTAATAATAACGTCATACCAATAACAAAAACACTGAATCCTGAAATAGAGCCTAATAATTATGTGTTGCTCGGACAAAAGAGTTGCGTTGCTGTGAATTAACAGAGGTCACTAATATAAGTTGCATATATAAGGGTCAACAGAAATATACATACTGTACAAAACATAAACCAAAATGAGAAAAGGTAATGAAGGTTTTAAACAAGCCACATAACACGGTAGTTAAATTCTGGGCCATACGCTAAACTCAAAACTAAACTAATTAATCAAAGCTGAAAACAAGACTACTGGTTTCTCCCAGCCCAATTAACAACTGAAGGAAATTAGAAAATAACAAATCAACATGAATCAGAAGCTAGTGGTAAGGAGGGACCCCTCTGCTGCTCCCTCTTGTACAATGTTGACACACATTTACTGGTTGGAGAGAGAGAAATTACAGATTCTGTGTTTAATGAGGAGAGATGAACAGCAGGAGTCTAATGGTACTTAGAGCATCACTCACCCTAAGTTTTCTCTCCAGCCGAGCTGCTTCCTTACACATCGGGTGCCAAACCTCCGAACCTACAGACACAGAAATACACAATTCTACCTCAGCTTTATTTATTGTGTGTTGGCAACAGCCATGCAGCTTTATGGGATCATATAAGGAGCAGATCAGCCTCTCTCTCTCTCTCTCTCTCTCTCTCTCTCTCTCTCTCTCTCTCTCTCATGATGGCGACAGGCTCTATGGCTTTGGAGGCAGCTGGTCTGGTCTAAGAACAGAGCTTGTAGCCCTTTTGGTTCACACAGACAAAGAGGAAAATAATCTTTAGCTATATGTAGCTACATACGCACAAATCAGTGTAACTTGGTTTGGACAGAATTTTGTCTTGTTAACCCACTTTAATCTGTTTAATTCTTCACTGATTCTTCATCAAAGTCAGGATTTATTTTCTACTTTGATTTAGAATGGAAACTAATGCTAATTTTGGCTAAATGTAACATCCAGCTCAGAAAAACCATACACAAAATGTTGTCAATACTTTTTGTAAAATTTGAAACCACACTTTTATAGTTTTCACAAATAGTCTTGTACAAGTGAAGGCCACATTCTCCCAAAAAGGAAATTCTTCTTTAGCTCAAAGTGGAACCTGAGGAAAAGAAGCAGCAAGTTACTTCTGACAAAAAGATTTCCTACTTCACAAGTTTAGTGCTTTAATATAAAATCCTCACACAGAAGCCTTCCCATGGTGCATACGTCAATGAAGTGACAAAGCCCACTTCAAATTTCTCAGCAATGAAGATGCATCAAAAACACGTTCCAAGAACTCCCAAACCAGAACTGCAAGCAAATAATTATGTTTTTATTGTAGCTGAGAGAGAAAAGTAATTTCTCTGGTCTTGTCTAGTAAAGGTATTGGAATTAATCATAATGAGCCGCAATGTTGATAGCGATAGTTTTTTTTTTTACACTGCTCACAAACTGTTTATATGTGTTGATATGTCTGTTGTATTTTTATTGCTCCTTTTTTCCACGTGTACAAAATGTTAGCAAAGTTGATCCCATAAAAAACAGGTAAAAAAAAAGAAGTGTTTCTCCTGCCCAGGATGTTTCTGTGCTAAACTAAAATGTGGAACTCTAAGAATATGAGGACCCCACCCAACACTCAGATCTGCTACTTATAAACATTGTGGTTTCTTATGGAGCTACAGTTATGATGGAGATAATTTGTAACAGCGATGAGTTTAGTAGCTCAGCCGAAGCACCAGGCAACCACACAACGACACAACATTGAGGTGACTCCATCCAACCATCTCGTGGGGGCTTCCCACTAGATTTTTGACAGATTATTGACAAAATTAAATCAAATTTCCAGTCAATTCCATCACAGCCACTTTGAGCAATGATTGCTCACTGTTGCATAAAGTAAAACAGATATTTAGATACTTTTGTTTGTTTGTCTCGACTAAAGCGTACCCAAATGTGACTTTAAAACCAAGGCACATTACAAACCAGGACTTAAGTGAACTGTTACAGCCCCCGCTGATCATTACGATGATTGCTTGCATTCTATTATATTGATCCATTTCCAAACTTCCACTAGCTTTCCAACTTGCAACTGAAACACAGCCAACTTGACTTTCTGAGATTGAACTTCTGTTGCACAATGAATGCACCACAAACTCATGTCCATCATTTAGTTCAAGCTAAAATGCTTCACATTCACAGCCTTCACCATTACGGTGAAATCTGAGACACAAGTAATCGATATAGACACAAGTGATTTTTGCAGCTTCCAACTCAGCATGGTGCATTACATAAAAATGGATCTGGCAAACTCTTGCTTTGAAAGTAGCAGCAATGTGGAACCTGAGGGAAAGAAGGCAGAGGCAGCAGAGGAGAGACTGGTGGAGAGAGCAGCAGAGGAAAGAGGAAATGAATGGAGGCCATTACAGATTATACATAACAATAAACCACTAATGTCAGGATGTTATATGCATGAGGCTCTGATAGTGGTAATGATGTTAATACATCCGCCCTGCGCACGCACGCACACACACACACGCAGGCACACACCCCAGAAAGCAGTAACACACCCACATCAGTATTTATCATTTCCTCGGGTCTGGGGGCAACGCAGGCTGGCAGAACGGACTCTGAGCTGATCCTGAGTCTGATATACAGCCACCATCAGCACCATAAATCTAACCTGCACACCCACAATATGTAAGTACACACACACACAAACCTGCTCACAAAATCAATACTGCAGACAGAAACCATGCGTGGTGATTCAGTGCACCCCCATCCCTCCCACACTCCTCCACTCTGCTGCCAAGCAGATGTGTGGCCTTGAGAACCTTTATCTTCTGGATGAGAAGAATCTCCTTTTTTACAAAGAAAGTCATTCATTTACCGGGAAACTGTCTGCCTAAGTATGTCTAACACAAAATATGCCCTGCTTGTTTTCCTACTCGGAGATATCATGCATTGAGGCCTCAGCTGCATTTAGATCCTTCTACCTTTATGCAAAACAAGAGAAAACAGTGAGAGAAGCCAGCAGTGTGACTCTCAGAGATATTCAAACACGATTGGATGAGAACATCCAGTGTTAAACTCAGGCAGTATCATTGACATTTCTGTTTATAAACCAGGAGATATGTAAATCAGGTTAAAATGAATTTTATTTTGCTGAATGATGCTGTCAGTTATGTGGACTGGACAGGAAGGTGAGCTGCACTTCAGGAAGTCAAAATTAGCAGAATAAATGCTGACAATTTCTGCAAGAGGCAAAAATGAGTGAGAGAAAAACAAACATTGTTTGTTTGCAATTACAGATCAGTCACCTGTCACCCTAAACCGTCACTTATCTGACAAATCATTGTTTATTTGACCACAGCATGGAAGCAACATTCCAGTTTCCACAATTGGTAGGTAGAAATTGATCTACCTACCAATAATCCAAAGTTTAGGTCTATTTATTGGTTCATTTAGTAAAATTTATTGGCAGTAAAAATAGTGCCCATTGTTTTAAATATAAGTATTTGATTAACAACATCAGTTTAATCAGTTTAAATTAGCTAAAAAAAATGTTTAGCACATCCCACCACTACTTAAAAGTTACCCAGAAAACTTAGAAACAATATTTTCAGAGCTTTGAAAAAAACAATTTCTTAAAATAGTTGCGAAACTCCATCAAACACATAAATAAACATATGCATTCATGTACAGACAGCACTGACTGATGCATCGTAAGATTGATTGCAAGGGCGTGTGTGTGTCCGTGTGTGTGTGTCCTAATTAGACTTGTCTCACGAGGGTGATTGTTCAGTCCTCCGACATGGCTGAAGTAATCAAAAGGAGGAAATGTAACCTTGGGGCAGCTCACTGCAGCTGAGCAGAAAACACACACAGATAACCACAGCTACACTTCAACACATATATTCACATATTCGCACACACAAATGTTTCAATGTGCTTTGAATCAGACACACACACACACACACACACACGCACACACACACACACACACACACACACACACAGTACAACTATTAGACGCACTAACAGACTTAAAGTGCAATATGCAAATGCTTAGTTTTACTGCCGCCTCAGAGGGAGGCCAGCAGAATGTCAATGAGGCGAAACAGGAGGTGTCAACCTGCGTGGCGACTGAGTGTGTCAGCCACATGTTACGGTACAGTAACTCCATCCACATTTAATCCCAGCTGCTTCGATCCCGCTTATCTGGGAGGCACAATGGCCTTTTTCATTTTCAAATTGTTCTGGATGTTCAGTTTATTTTCTGGAGTTTAAATGTAAGTTTTCAGACAGGTTTATCTGAAAAAGCTCAGAGTATTGCAAGTCATGTGACTTAACTGTATACCATCTTCTACCCCATTTTGGGATTGTTTACATATTATTTGTAAACTGAAATGATACGTATTTAAATTAAAGCCTCTTAGTTTCTTCAAAGAACTGATGCCTCTTTAAATCTAATGGAATGAGAAATATGTTATTTATGTATCTCTTGCTTAAGAAAATAGGAAACACACTGCATTTAAACTGCAACTGAAAATAAGGTCAGTGTTAATTAATAGAATACCAGTCCAGAAATGCTCAATCTCCTAGCTTTTTGCTTTCTCCTATCAAAAAATTACAAAAGAGACCCATTGAGCATAAACATTCACAACATAAATATTTTTTGTCCTTACAAGAAAATGATATTTTCATATAGCTGCTTGTCACTACAACGTTTGTGATATTTGTCCAAAAAACATTAACTCTCAAAGTTGATCGAGAGCAGGGTCCATCTGCCGCTGAGCGGGAGGAACGGCCCGCATGAAGTCAGTTACAAAGCACTTCCAGATTCTTCACCCAACACGTTGATGCGCCCTTGGGCAGCACACTTAACCTCAATGTGTCTGTTCAGGTGTGTATTACTGTATGAATGTGTGCTGCTTCTGAGTGCTCTGGATGAACGTGGTGTAAAAGTGCTTCACTGGTCTTCCTGACCAGTAAAGCATTTTATAAAGTCCATTTACGACTTAAAGTTTCCTACCTGATAAAATCTGTTCTGCTGTTTTAGTCAAAGAATCAAACGTTCTTCTATTTCTGCAGAAACTCCAGGCGGATTCAAATAAGACCTGTAATCCAGTCAGATGCTGAATTATCTTGGCACAACAGACAAGCCAGATTAATGAGGCCAGCAGCACAAGTGAAGGATAAAAGGTAACTGACTTCAGTCCTTGAGGATCTAATGTTGGGAGTGTGTACATGTGCTTTTGTGCAACTTTGTCGTTCATTCATGTGAGATCAATAGTCATCTATGGAGCGATTTACCTTTTACATAGTCACTGTATTTACTCTCATTTGCTAATGTTCTGCACATCTTTCTGAGCAAATAGACTAATAGGAAAATATTTTCACATAAAAATGTCAGCATACTGAAAAGTATAATCATGCACTGAAATGTATAGAGCTGCACAAAATATCAAATCAAAAGTGTAATTGTGAAATCAATCTACCAAATGGTACACTAATGCTTCATTATGCATTTGTATTAATTGGTGTATTTCAATTAAATTTGGTTCAATGCTGGAAATTACATAGCTTTTCTGCATTAAAATACGTTTTTATTGGTCTTTTACAATATTTTAGTTTTAGTTCAATTAATGTGTTTCAGGCTTGAATTTGATAATTGAAATAAATTAAGTTTTTGATGCCATTCTAAATGACTGAGATTCTCAAATAACTGATTTGAGAAAAAATGAAAGACATTAGAAAAAAGAAATTCTGATAGTTATTTGTCACTTTTAGTTACTAAGCAGAGATTGGTGATTTTCATTCAACCAGTGTCACGAGCGCTCAGAGTCTCTTCTTTATGTTCTAACAAGACAAAAAGAGTGACTTTTTTTATACCAGGGTTACCTGAGGTCCAGCAGGGTCCGAATACAGTAGGCTCACACATAAATCGTAGTGAATATTTTTTGATGCTCCTTTCAAATCTTACAATAATTCAAGCAGAAATGAATCCCAACAAATCCAAAACATATGCACAGGTTCTGTGGATGTTTAAGCTGGATCCTGTTTCCAGTCAGCAAACATTTTCATGCAACTATATATATATATATATATTGCATGAATGAGTGTTTGCTAAGGTGCAAACACTCAGTCAGTTGCAGAATCACACATGGGCATCTGGATCTTTGCAGAGCACATCTAATTTAATAGATTAGATCATAAAGTCTATTAACTGTACAAATCAGGAAGCATGTCTAAATTTTCTTGACAACAGTGTAATTCAGAGCAGTATTTCCCATTATCAATAAGTAACAAACAGTTTCCTTACCTGTTAGGTACATTTCCTCTCCTTCCTGAAACATCATGTGGCAGCGGGCACACCTGGCACAACTCGGGTGGTAATGCTTCCCTCCAGCCTGCAGATATAATCAAGGAGCAGAAAACAGAGACAAAAGATAAGAAACAAATTAAGAAAATTATAAGAGACATGATAGAAAACAGGAAACATCAGGTGGCAAATAGAGACAACATGTAGAGAAAAAAGGAGGAGATAAGAGAGTGCAGTTGTGTTGGGTTTCCAAAGATGTATCTTCAAAACTTAGAGAGAAAGCTGGACATTTTCTTTTAAATATAAAACACAAAAACATAAAGATCTTGGAAAGACGTGTTTACATATGTAATTAAATGTGCATATAATCCACATACTTAGAAACAACATTGTTGGCTTGACAAAACCAGCTGCATAACAAAAGTTCTGTGTGTTGCAATATTAATGATTAATAAAGTATAATTAAATTTCTGCATTGAATTGAAATAAATTATGACAATAACTTGTAAAATACCCAAATCTCATACGTATTTTAACATAATTGCACATCATCATCTAAAAACCTTGAATTAATTTTAGTTTTTATCTGCCTCGAGGTCAGAAAATATAAAATGTGACAAATTATAATTTCTGATCAAAACAAAACACATCTATAGAACCTACGATACACACCATCATATCCAGATATGTTCACTAAAACATGATCAAAACTGCAAAGATGCAAAATGGGTAAGGAGAGTAACACTAAGCTTACTGTGACTAATACAAATAACTAACTACAGATCAGGACATTAAAGCAAAAAAAAAAAATCTTAACTGTTTTAATTACTTTATCACAGAGACATCGTAAGAGAGTAGAATAAATAATAGTAGCTTCTCAAAAACCAGATGAGTGAAACTGGTGCATCTACATCTCAAAGAAGAACACATTTAGAAGAAATATTTTTATCTTATGGCAACAAATATTAAAACCTGTCCTAGTACAAATATGGATCAAAAATGAGTTGACAAAAAATATGTATTAGTTTTATTCTGCTGGACAAATAAGTCCTCAGTGCCTAACTCAGCAGTGAGTCAGAGTATCAAAGATCTGGGCTGCGTTGGTCCTAAAAGGGGAGAAGCTGCTAAAAACTACTGGATGTTACAGCTGATCAACACAAGCACAGGAAGAAAGGCTCACCTCGAGTACTCTGCCGCTGATGTACCTGCTGCAGCCTTCACACCTGATTCCAAACTGAGTGTGGTAGTCATCCTCACAGTAAGGAATCCCATCTCTGCCAGCAACACATAAGAATTTCATTTTAACGCCATGCTCATTGCAACTGTTGTGCTGCTTTTCATCCGTCTAAAATCAAACGTGTCTCTAATTGGCAGAGCATTTCTGTGTGGTCTAGCAGTGGTAATGTATAAAGGGTTGATTAAGCCACTCACTTGCTGATGTATTCTCCAGTGAGAGCACAGCCACACGTCCTACATTTGAAACAAGTGATGTGCCACTGCCTCTCCAAAGCCAGCAGAGACTGGCCCTGTTTGATCTCTTGGCTGCAGCCTGCACAGTCTGGAGAGCAAAACAGGAGAGGCGAGAAGTCAAGCACTGAGGAAGGACATAATGCCTTTAAGCACTTGTCTTTCTGCTGTGGTTCTCCCACACTCCTGTTGAGACTGTCGCACTGTTTCTGACAGATGGAGCGACCAAAATAAGACTGTAAAAGTACCTGGAGCACAGGCCACCTTCTGAGTGTGTGTCCCTGTTTGAAGGTGTGTAGCTATGCTTTTAGCCGGGTTGACTCTGGTGGGAAAATAGCCATAAATGCTTTTAAAGTATCTGTAAGAAGACTAAGTCAAATAGTGCTGTGAAATAATATTTTCTTTCAGTTTTTTTCCCTTTTTTCTCACAGTTAAATGCCAATTTCAATCATTGTCTTATGTAAAAAAAGTTTTACAAACCAAAACTTAATAACTACTAAGCATTTGTAGTAACTAACTGGCAACACATTTTTACATTGCTGTGCAGAAACTTAAATTCACAAATCTTTAAAAAAGTGTTTGAATTCAGACATACTGTAGCCTCTGTTTAAGGTCATGCCACAACATCTTTGACTAGGACACCAATCAGAGCTCGTGAATGTCAAAGACTGCCAAAACTACCAAAACCATGTTGGTTTATTTTGAGTCATTCAGAGATAAATTCACTGGTGTGCTTCATATTGTCTTTAAAATTCTGCAACTATTATTTTCTGTCTGTGTAGAAATAAATCAATTTGGGCCAGAAACAAGTAACCAAGAAGAATACAATAAAAACTGCACAAACACAAGTAATTATTAGGGCTACTTTTTCTCAATTTATTGGAATAACAAAAACAACTATTGCCCTTAAACACTTTACTGATTGGAACAGGATGCCAATTTAATGTGAGTCAGACAGCATTTAAATAATCCATTGTTTTAAAATATGAGCTTGACTATTGTTTTGTTTTGCTTTAATTGTTCTGATTTGTATCGTTATTCATTTCCACTGTGTCAGATTCTCACATTAAATCCACGAGTTTAACAGAAAAGTGTTTATGTGTGCATGTTTGGTTCTTACAGCTCGGTCCAAGAATCTTAACAGGCTTGTCCTTTTTCAGAGAGTGTGAGCACTGCTGACACACACACTTTTTCCCACAGAAGGTCACTCTGTCTCCAATTGGGAATGGGCGCCTGAGAACACACACACACACAGAAAATTACATAGCTTTCAACCGGAACACAAAAACTGCATCCATTTAGCAATAATCATTCAAAAAAACAAGGTCTGATGTTTTGTGCTAATTCCAGTCAAATCTATGATGAATAACAGCTGAAAGCATTTCTCTAGCTAAATGCCTTGTTTTGGCATACAAGTTTAATTTTTGTGGCAAAATTTGAGGATAAAAGTTCCTGAAGTATCCATACAGATGAACTGTCTTTTTAAAGAAGTTAAGACACATGGGCAACAAAAACATCAATGTCTAAGATCTGCTGCAGAACTTCAGTAGTTGAATAAATGTTAAGCAATAACGCAGACACATAATGGAATCATACACAAAAACATTTAGTGTGTTCAGATTTTAACCCGTCAGCAGTGACACAACAACGCTGCTAAAAACTACTCCACTATTTATAAAATGAAATACAATAAGTTTAAAATTTTCAAAACTAATTTTGACAAAGCAAAAATGTTCTGATAAAAGACAAAAGGCAGTTTTCAAATACCTATTAAGGCAAAAAAAAAAAAAAAGAATCCAATGTGACTAAAAAAAAGTCCCAGAATTTTGGTCACCTTTCTTTGCAGAACAGATTTAACACTGGTGACTTTTTGAGTCTGAATTAGACGTTTAAGGTGATGCCACATCATCTCAATTGTTTAAAAAAAAAAGAAAGACAACCTAGACTAGGCCACTCGAAAACCTTCACTTTGAGTTTTCGTCTCTTTTTTTGAGCCTTACATAAGTGGACTTGCTGATGCGCTTAGGATTGTTGCAGCTGCATAAGTGCAGTTTCTCCTTCAGATTTTCTGGAGCATTATGCAGTTTCATCAGTAGCAAGTCACCCAGCTCATTAAGAAACAAAGCAGCAGCCGACCATCATGTAACTGTCAGTTATATATGAGTTTTTTTGGGTTTGTTTGGCTAGTTCCATCCATCCATCAATTGTATCAACTTGTCCTTGCACGTTCGCAGGGGGGCTGGTATTTCCAGCGGTCATTGGGGGAGAGCCAGTTTTCACCCTAGATAGTTTGCCAATCACACGGCAACACAAAGACACAGAGGACAAAAAACAATGCACACGCACACACACACACACACGCACACACACACACACCTAAGAAAAATTTAGATGTTGGAAAAAACTGAAACAGTTAAGCTATTTCAGTATCAGCCTGATGTTTTGTCTTTGTAAGAGCCAAGTGATTACAGAGATGTCTTGAGTGTAGTTTTATCTTCTTGATCTAATTTTTATAACAAAAACACATTTTCTTTACAATTACTTTGAAAACTGCTTTAAAACACCTGGTTGTGATTGTTCCAGTGATAGTGTGTCATTGTCTCTTGCTGTTGCTGACAGTGAGAAACAGTAAGCCAGTTTTTAATGAATAGGTGATTTGTTTTGAAAAACTCAATTAAAGCAGGGATAAAAATGTCAGGAGTTACTTTTTCACAGGAGAAAGCTTTAATTTACTTTACTTTTACGACAAAAAACGGTGCATAAAGAAAGATTTAAAAGCATCTTTGCACACTATGTGGTCCTCTTTGTTATGCTTAGCCGTTGCTGTTGTTTTCAAACTAACAAGTTGCACATGACACTAGGAGTATATCTGATTAGGTAACAGCTCTCGGAAATGCAGAAATGTATGTAAAGCAACATTTCACTTCACCAAGTAAAATGAAAATTCTTGACACCACCATTTCTTTTCATATCTTTGCTGTTGCATTTCTTTAAAGTGGTGATTTGCAAGATAAGACTAGGTTTTGTCAGACAAAATTATACTTTCTTCAAGGTGGTAAGGCTTGTTTCCATTGGTTCTTGCTTGTCTGCTTTGTAAAACAGTAGCTTGGCCCTACCTGCAGACACTGCAGACAAAACAGTGTGGGTGATACGTCCTCCCCATGGCAGAGACCACCTCTCCGGTGATGTACTGGTCACAGCTGTCACACTGGGTCCCATACAGGCGCTGGTAGTCCTCAGTACAGATGTACTCACCAGAATGATGGAAGAAACCAGAGTGCACCAAGTCACAGCCGCACACTGACCAAACAAAAACACAAAACCCCAGTGTTTTTTTTTTTTTTTTTTTTTTTCAGAAACATTGATGGGAAGCAAAGGAAGAAATAAATGCAATTAATTATCCAGGGCATCAAATGAAAGATGAATGATACCAGAGGGATTTAAAAATGCGCAAAATCAACATTTTTGTAAATTTTTTGATTAAAAGCTTCAGTTTTACACTAAATCAGCAATAATGTTGATCTGATTGCGTTTTGTTCTTCCTCTTTTCCCATCCAGCTGATCTAAAATAAAAAATATACCCTGGTTGTCATAGGAGAATGGACAGATTAAAATATTTTATACACCTTAGATCAGTGTTTCCCAACCCTGGTCCTCAAGTCTCACTGACCTGCATGTTTTAGATGTTGCCCTGCTTCAGCACATATGATTTCAATTGTTGGCTGATTAACAGGGTTTTGCTGAATTGCAATCATCTGAATGGGGTGTGTTGAAGCAGGGGAACATCTAAAACATGCAGGTCAGTGTGCCTTGAGGACCAGGGTTGGGAAACACTGCCTTAGATGGTGAGATTGTCATTTAATGTGTAATGTCCTAAAACCTGCTTACTGGCCCGATATGCAGGATTAGGTAATAAACAGGCAGAAATGACAAAGACTCCAGAAGATGTCCACTTTCTAGCATTTTATATAAAGTGTGACCACCATAAACACTTTCTGTGTTTACAGAAAGTACATACATTTATGTGCATTGGTGCAGGCAGTGTTGTGTGACAGTTTAAGAGGAAAGTGCACACTGTGTGTTTACTGTCTGGTGACAGCATGATTTATGACTTTTATTTAGCAAAAACAGGATCCCTCAGCCAAATGATTGTTTCTGGTCCAGTTGTGCTAACATTGTGAATGCCTCAGATCTGCTGAATGGTTAAGGTGTTTAAACTGATCCAGACCAATATGTGGTCAAGTTAGAGGGACCTTAGCCCATCTCCTGAAATTAGTTGTATTTTCTGGAAATTAAGCACACCAACACCTGGGTAGCTTAGGTCCATGGTTGCCCCCTGGTTCTGGAGAACCTGCCTTACCAGGGGCACGAAATTGGACTTGTATTATTGCAGTGATTGAAGTGTTGTGACATAAAGTCATTGGGTGATGCTTCCAAATGTCAATGTTGAACTCAAGTCCTGGAGAACCATGGGTTGGTCCTGGAGCTCCAGGGGGAGGTCCGGCAGAGGTCCATGCGGGATTCTGGTGCCCCAATCCGGTGGTGGGGCCTGCCATAAGCAGGAAGAGATCCTGTCATAATGTGGAACGGGACGTGCCAATTCAGTCCGGTGTTGACAAAAGAAGCCTCCAGGCGTTCCACCAAATGTCAGAAACCCCTGCGGGCTTTGGGTGCCTGAATCCCAGGTTGAGGGGCTCCATGGTCCACCACCCCTGGTTCTGTAAAACTGGCCTTACCAGGGGAACAAGATAGGACTTGTGCTAATTCAGCACAATTCTGACAACTCGGATTGACTGACATGAATTTGTTATAAAAGTATTACTGATTGCACTTTAAAAATTAGGTAACTTTATGTTATTAAAGATGAAGTTTAAACAGTAATGATTTCTTGGTTAATGTCAAGTTGTCATAACAAAGACATTTTGAATAATGTCAACTTTGTATTAAAAGTGTCATAATTTACCGAATGACGCTTTATGACAACAGTCATAAATATTTATGAAGGCTTATTCATGTTCATGACAGGTGTTATGTCATGTTTATGACAGTGTCATGACAGTCTTATTCACCCCCCTTCAAATAAAGTGTTACTGAAATGTATGCCACTGTTCTCAGATTTTAAAAAAAATGCATTCATTTCCTTCCACTTCACAACTATGCTCTGCTTTGTATTTAGCCATTTCATAAAATCCAAATAAAAAACTGAAATTATTGAATGGAACACGATAAAATGAGGAAAGTTTAAGAGCATGCATATTTTCCGACGCTCTGCATGAGTTTTATGCATAATAATTCAACAGTAATCATAATGTGAATGAATAAAATCTCTATCATCATTTTCCCCTTGAGCTCTGCAGAAGTCAGCACACCATTTATCTGTCAGAGTAACATAATCAGCAGCATGCAGGCACAGGAAATTAAGGCCTATGCATCAGTATAAACAGTGGGACGATGATACGACCTGAATTAAACTATAGGTTAGACATCTGAAAGGCAGCCAACGGATCAAGATGTCTGGCAGTGAATGGAGTGTCCGTTCTGTAATTAAGCTAATGTGCTCTAAACCCAGTGGAGTGAATGGATCTGAGCCGATCCAAGCCGGAGTGTTAAGAGGCTGAGACGGAGGGTGAGACTGCAGGAGAAACTCTGCACAGTAAAGCCGAGTGGGTTCGATGTAGCTCCAGTCAGGCCTGGGGCCAAAACTATTATGGAATATATATTAAATAGAAACAGTTTCACAACCCTAATAAAACCATTTAATGGCTTCATAAGCTGATATATGTGAAAATCCAAAAAGACTTTAATAACAGTAGACAATGTATCTGAATTTGTATAGTTTTGCAGTAAGGCAACTTTATTAGAACAAAGCCTTAACATCATATTATAGTTCAGATGATTAAGGCGTAAAAATCAATGAGACTGCATACAGAATGGGAAAATAAATACTAATAAATAACAAAAGAGCGACAATAGAAGACATTTAAATAAAATTAAACTTAATAAAAGTTGAGAAACACAATGGCTCTTTATTCCAGGTTACGGCACATCCCCCATTTTCTGAAGGATTATTACTCCTAAAACTTAGAATTCTAGCTGAAAACCATTAACTGCAATTTCACACAGCTAGGTAGGACATGATGCTAAGTTTAACTGTGTTTACACATTGAGATTGTACAGCCGAGGTGTCTTATTCCACTAATCCTGAATGAAAAGCCACATCATCCTGGTTGTGTTTTACTAAGTGTCAGTCATTCAAAAGTCTCAGAATTAATTACTTTAATTTCAGAATTCTGAGATTAAAGTCAGAATTCTGACTTTTATTTTTCAGTGGTCCTAATCCTCTTCCGTATAGCCAAGTGCTAGCGTTCAGCACCCCATTAACCTGAGATCTAAACTGTATCAAATTCAGTTCCAATCCACTATCAAACACACAGAAGGAATCCACCTCAAGACCAATTAAGCATACCAAAACATCATCATATTTCACATTGATTTGTTAAATTATTCAAGTATTTAACTGTGTTATCAATTCACTTTTTGATAAACATTAACATTAAACATTAAATTTTACCCAAATTCAGTAAAAGTTTATATTTGAAAAACTAAATAATTCAAATTATAATTCATCAACAATGTGTTTAACAGAATAAAAACCTAAGTGAAAGACATAGAATACGCTCACCGATCTCATGGTGACTCCGAACACGAGGACCGCTAGATTACATAACAATGCATGTTTTTTTTGTTTGTTTGTTTTTTTTACCACAGTAATATGACATTTCACCGTGAATAAAATAACCATTTACTATATTTTTAGACATCGCCTTCGGCTGAAAGGAATACGGGACGATCTTTCAGGGAACCCGTAATAAATAAAAGCTAACGAGGCTAGCGATGTTGCTTTTAGCAGTGCTCTTTAAAATCGGCAGAAAAACTGAAACTCCGGTCTGTCTACTCACTTTAGCTTCTTCCATCTCAGAAGTCGGCTGATAAACGGCAAAACTATTTGAAAAACTTTGTCACAAGTTTGTATCCAGTACATTTTCCATCTGAAACTACACAGACGGTCACACTGCACAGATCAGCAGTATCTTCCTCATGTCAGTTCTCAACTACACACACACAACAATGCTGCAGACACGGAGAAGAAAGGCGGGGCTTACAGCGACAGTCTGCATTCTGATTGGCCAAACATAATGGAATATAAAAGCTCTGATTAGTTAGGCAGACTATCCGGCTTTCCTAACCTCTGTTTTCTTAAAGAGGCACCCTCATTTTATATGGGTTAGTTACCATAAATATATGTTTTAAAGCACATATATGTTTTAAAGCACATTAAAAAAACTATAAAACTATTAAAAAAATGCATTGTACATTCATGTCTTTCACTATCGTTAGTTTTCTATTTTTTATTTTTTTAATTGTCAAAATACAGCTCTATTGTGGCTATTTCCAAGAAGTTCTGGGACACTCACCACGGAGTCACATTAGGATGACTTCAAAAAGAGTTAGAAGTCTATTAATTAACTTAAATTACTATCAAAAATATAATTCTATGTGAACTTATTTATATTTAAAAATATGAGTCACTTGTATGAAACGTTTTGTAATTTTAGCCTTATGGTTTACTAAATATTTAGTTGTGCAATTTAATCTAAAATAAACTTATTGATCTTTATATGCTACATACTTTCATATCAAATGTTTTTAACAGGCAATAAAAACTAGGACAACATCCCAAACATAGAACAACTGCTTCCACACAACTTTGAAATGCCAGTCTGACCTTTATTTGCTTGCTTGGGACTAAAGCTCTCTGCAGACGCACTAGCTACTAAAACAATGTTTCATGCTCTTGTGCGCAAAACAATTCATATGCTGTCTCACCACAAGACACGCATGTTATGCAAGAAAGTCAACAGCTCCAGCTTCAGTGGATTTCAAACATAATGCGTGATGATTTATTTTTATTAAACCTGATGTAAACAAGTCTACTAAGTATACTAAAAGGTCTGTTTCCTCCTACTGCTGTCAATGCTCACTTGAGAATTGAGGCTAAATCCACATCATCATTTCTCATCCAGCTCAAAGCTTTCACACATCATTGTCTAAGCGGAAAATGATTAAAATGTGCAGGAAAGTGGGGGAAAAGGGAGAGCTGTTCAGACTTGGCCTCTCTGGAGGGATCTCTGGTATATTTGGTTTTCTTGTCCAGACCAGCCCTCACCCACTAAAATCCATTTGTTAATGAAAAATTCTGACAACTCGGATTGACTGACCCTCCAAAACTGAATATCACCTGAACTGTGAACCAGCCTCAGAAGTGTTACTATTCAGGATTACTAAATTCAACTAACTCTATATATCAGTAGACCCAACAATCTAAAAATCTTTCTGTATGTTTTCCTGACTTCCCTTTAATTAAAAATGTTTTCACAACGTCCTCCCATCCATTTTCTCACTTATGTTTTCACTTCACTTACCAAAAACAGCAAAACATCTGAATACTTTGGTATTTGTTACCAGTAAAGATTAGCTTATTTGACTTAAGTGCCTCAGTTAGGTCAATACAAAACTGATTTCGAAGACAGTAAATCAATTTCATTGGTTTATCGCCAGAACAAATTGGCTGAGGCTATAAAAGAAAATCAGCTCTTACAGAAGGAAGAGTCAATGGAGTCATTTTTAAAAAATTCAAAACAAAACAGACTGGACATTTTCTAGCAAAACATGTTGCAAATGTGGCTGCAAAAATGGTCATAGGATAATGCTAATGTGATTTATGAAACCCTATATCAAAACTAAAAAATATTTCCATGCTTTTGGTGACCTCAGCCACATAATTTGAGTCATGAATGAACGAAATGTGGTAGAAAATCTGTCTGGCAAACTTAAGAATTCCTAAATTACTGATAATAAATGTTTAGTCTATCTAATTTTATCTAATTATCAAGATAAAAATAAAACTGCACACAAACACTGAACCACTGTGCAAAACAGGGCTGACTCAAACAGTTGATGCTTTACAGTTTACTCTTGGAGTCTCGTTTGTCCGTATGGGTTAGAAAACATTAATATAAAAAGGTAATTTTGTGCTGAAAATTGGTTATATTTTGGACAAACTTAAAAAAAAATAAGCATTTGATTTATCTTTTCCTTATAATGCAGGGGATTTGCAGCTCAAACACTGGGGCGGGGTTCCAGCTTCTCATACTTTGCACTATAAAACAACTCTATACACAGTAGAAATCTGAGCAGTTATCTGTATTCCCACATAAGAAGACAGGATTATTGCAGACATAAGGATGAGGTACAAGTGGAACATAAAAGATAAGAAAAGGAGGATGGGAGTCAGGGGAGAGATTAAAGTGATCAGAATGGTAAAAGGGCATCAAATGTGATGTGAAAGAGAAGCAGACAGCAAAGTAAAGGGATCAGACAGAAGGACCCAAGGGAGGTATCAATGAGGTTATTGATCTGTTCATCTAACACACATCTGCCTTCCTGTCACTCTCTCTTCCTTTAACATCAACGCAGAGGAGAATACTTTTATGCCCTCCAGTCAATTTACATTGTCTAGATGAATGAATGAAAGAAGACGCCTAAACAAATGAAGTAATCTTCAGAGTCAATTTAACATTTTTAGTTTATCAAATGTGGAAAAAGAGGTGCTGTTTAGATTTCACTGAATATACAGTACAGCCCTTTGCAACTAGAGGTAACAATAAACCTAAAGTGATGTTTTTGAACGGTGGGTGGAAACGAGTCCCCAGAGAGAAGCTATGCAGGCAACATGCAAACTACATGCAGAAAGATCCCAAACTGGGATCCAAACCCCGTTCCAACCATGAAGCGCAGTTGATCTGGTGTTTCCCATTGGTATTCAGATAGCTGTTTTTTGCAGGTAGGATGCTGACTACTAATTACAGCTTCACACAACCCCACCTAAAAATACTAAGCCATCCCTTTAAAGCTGTGTTTTTAATTTACCATATTGTAGCATATCAGCTTTATTTATAGAGCACTTAAATCTGTGGAGCAAATCTGTGGAGCAAAGAAATACAATCAGTGAGGTGTCAGCAGCTGTCAGGACGTTTTGAACCTGTTTCAGGATTTGCCCAATAAACAGTTCAGTCACAAAATTAACAGATATATAAATCCTCTAAAATTCCACTTTAACACCATTTCCTCCCTCTTTGTTGGCAAAATAGTGTAAAATATAATCATGCTGTTTACAGAAAAAGAAAACAAAGAGCATTGTAACTGAAATCCAAAGCAAAAGCTGAAAATGTGAGACACAAAAGAGAGACAAAGCAGAGGAAAATATAATAAGGAACAAAAACAGAGACGTCTGTTTATTGACAATTTCATTCTTGTCCATTTCATCATCTGACTCCCACTCAGCCAACTCCACTAGCCTGTTGTCATCAACAAGATCAAGTGTCCATAAAGATAAACACTTTGATATCAAAAGAAGGCCACTTTGCTCAATAAACCTGCTCTGTTTCCTATCACAAGGAACGAGGCATCCAATGAGCAAACACTCAATTAGACAACTCCATTCCTACTCCAAACAAACAACCAAAGGAATCATATTCAGCTCTGATTATTTTTTAAAACCCCAGTGAGCAGCGCTGCTTGAGAAGAAATCTGGTGTTTTATGTAAAAATAGAAACTCCCCCCTTCTTTGGTGCTTTGTAACCGAGAGCAGTGAGGCGATGTTCGCTGCAGATCAAATGGAGAAAGCTGTGTTGTCTTGCAGCACGCTTTGGGACTGCGAAGGTCCCAGCCTTTAGAAGGAAGGTTAGCTGGTTGGAGTCTGACTACAGGGTGAAAACCTGCTGACTGCACTGCAAAGCTGGCTGCTGACTCCAGGCCTCTTTTACTGTATTTGGCCCCATCTGTTTAGCTTAACCAAGGAAAAACAAACATAAAAAATACAATTATGCTCACAAATTGTATTTTTTGTGGAGGTTATTGATCTGTATTACATTTTTATTGTGACATTATTGGTAAATTATACTCATAATATGTCACAGGAGCTTTTCGGGAACCTTTACAGTAACTGGCAATAAGCGATTTTATTGGAGGGAAGTGCAATGAAAATAAAGAATCAATGACATCAAAAGATTTCATAACCCTTGAATTTTTTCACATTTTGGCATGTTACAACAAGCTTTATTATATTTTACTTGGATTTCATACAATAGACACAGAAAATGAAGAACATAATTGTACAGAGTAAATAAAATGATACATGGGTTTTGAAACAAAAATTGTAAAGTGTATATTGTACTCGTGTATTTTACCTCACTGAGTTAATATTTTGTATACTTATGACTCTTGTGGTAACAATAGATTGAAACTTTTGCACATTCTAGTTTGAAAGATAGTTCAATTGGTAGATTAAAGGAAAACACTCTGTGAGCATCAGTTTTAATTAATTGTCCCACAAGATCTGAGCCTAAAACCTGTGAATCTGGTGTAGTGGTGATCATCATTTGGATTTTTTGTTCCTGACCGAAACTTGGCTGAATCAAAATAACAGCTCATCTACTCTTATTGAATCATGTCCTTCAAACTTTAGCTTTATAAGCCAGACCAGAACTGACAAAAAAGGAGGTGGAGTTGCAGTTTTGTTCAATTCCGCCTTCACTTGTAAGCAAATATTCTTTCCAAAATTTTTATCTTTTGAGTATGTTTCTTTACAGCTAAACTCATGCTCTCGTATCTTGCTGCTGAATGTATATAGACCTCCCAAATTTTGTGCAAACTTCTTTGATGATTTTGCTGAGTTACTGTCTCTTATTCTGGTTGATTTTGACTCTGTACTTATTGTTGGTGACTTCAATTTTCATATCGATAATCCGTTGGATCGAGGCAGTAAAGAGCTATGTCAGATCCTGAATAACTATGGATTGATCCAACATGTCTTGGAACCCACACATAATCATGGACACACTTTGGATCTTATTATTTCTAAAGGACTGATTATATCTACAATTCTAGTGCGTGATGTAGCATTGTCAGATCACTTTTGTATTTTTTGGGATAGTTTTCTGCCTGCTAAAATAGATAACGCCACACAAGTCACTTCAAAAAGATGCATTACAGAAGCTACTGCCGATCAATTTATTCAGGCCTTTCCGTCAACTATTACACACTCTTGTACTTCTTTGTCAGATCTAGTCGATCATTTCATTTCTAAAGTAGAGAAAGTTATTGATACAATTGCTCCTGTTATTATAAAAGTAACCTCTGGGAAACGTAAATCACCTTGGAGAAATTTTGAATCAGTTAGACAGGGGAAAAAAGAGTGCCGGAAAGCAGAACGCCGATGGCGCAAAACCAAAATACAACCCAATTTGGATCTCTATAAAGACAGACTTAAAATTTACAATTTTGAACTTCAAAATGCAAGAGAGACCTTTTTTTCAAACATCATTTCCACCTCTGTTAATAACTCTCGTGCTTTGTTTTCTATTCTGGATAGGTTAACAAATCCACCATCTTCTGTTAACCGTGAATTCTTCTCCTCTGAGGCTTGTGACAAATTTGCCAACTTTTTCATAAACAAAACGATGGAAATAAGAAAGACAGTAAATTCCGTTACGTCAGTTGCAAATGAACAATTACCTATATTTTTCTCTAATCAAAAATTACATAGGATGAGTCACTTTAATTTGGTTAGCCAGAAAGATTTGACTCATACATTACTTCATATGAAACCATCTACTTGCTCCCTTGACATCATACCTACCAGTTTGTTCTTAAAGGTCTTAGATGTTCTTGCTCCGGATCTGCTACAAATAATTAATAAGTCTCTCTCTTCTGGAGTCTTCCCTCAGGCTATAAAGACTACAGTAGTTAAACCACTTCTAAAAAAACATAATCTGGATTCATCGGACTTAAGCAATTATCGACCAATATCGAACTTACCATTTTTAGCCAAAATATTGGAAAAAATTGTATTTCAACAGATTAATGGGTTTCTTGCCCTGAACAACTGTTTTGATGTCTACCAATCTGGTTTTCGTCAACATCACAGCACTGAAACTGCTCTTGTGAAGATATTTAATGACCTCCGTCTAAATACAGACCGTAATAAAATCACAGTACTAGTCTTACTTGACTTGAGTGCTGCGTTCGATACAGTTGACCATGATATTTTACTATCCCGATTAGAACACTGGGTTGGCATTTCAGGTACAGCGCTCAGCTGGCTTAAATCTTACCTGTCCAACAGAACTTTTCATGTGTCCATAGGCAATTTTAAATCTAAGCTTATTGACATTATTTGTGGAGTTCCCCAAGGTTCCATCTTGGGGCCACTTCTCTTTAATATTTACATGACTCCACTACTTCAAATTATACAACAAAATAATATAGATTACCATAATTATGCAGATGACACACAGTTATATATTAGTCTATCGCCAGGGGACTACAGTCAGGTACATATACTTATTAAATGCATCGAGCAGATTAATGTCTGGATGTGCCAAAATTTCCTCCAATTAAATATAAACAAAACTGAAGTGCTAGTGTTTGGACCAAAAGAGCATAGATTACAAATGATCACCCACCTTCAATCGATTGGCTTAAAATGTTCTGATAAAGCCAAAAATTTGGGAGTGATGATGGATCCAGATTTAAACTTTGACAGCCACATCAAATCTATCATAAAAACTGCATATTATCATTTAAAAAATATTTCCAAAATTAGACGACTGATGTCCCTACAAGATTCTGAAAAACTAATTCATGCCTTTGTCTTTAGCAGGCTCGATTACTGTAATGCCATTTTTACTGGATTATCAAAAAAAGCAATAAAACAGCTGCAGCTTCTTCAGAATGCAGCTGCAAGAGTCCTGACTAAAACAAAAAGAGATCAACATATCAGTCCAGTTCTGAGATCGTTGCACTGGCTCCCAGTTGCTAAAAGAATAGAATTTAAAATCTCTTTATTGGTGTATAAAACTCTACACAACAAAACCCCAGATTATATTACGGATCTTCTCCAGCCCTACATACCTCCCAGACCTTTAAGATCAACTGAGTCAAACCTATTAGTCATTCCGAGAGTTAGAACAAAATACGGGGAAGCAGCTTTTAGTTTTTATGCTCCAGCCCTCTGGAATAAGCTTCCGGCTCACTGCAAGTTTGCCCCAACTTTGAGTTTATTTAAAACAAGGTTAAAAACATTTCTATTTGAAGTTGCCTATTCTTGAATTTTATTATTTTTTTTTTTTGTGTGTTTCTTGTCTGATTGGTATTGTTTCTCTGTAAAAGCACTTTGAATTGTCTTTGACTGAAAGGTGCTATATAAATAAAATTGCCTTGCCTTGCCTAGTGGTGAATCTCCACTGCAGTCTGAAGTCTTTTGAAGAATCTAACAGGTTATCTTCAAAGATTGCCTTTTATTTTGCTTCTTTTACTACATATTGCAGTAAAAGAGAACAACTGTAATCACAAACAAAAAGCTTGGTGATTCCTGAGGCAGCTTCTGTCCCTGTGCTCTTATTTAATTGACTTCCTGTGCATCAACAGCCTGTAATGGTTGAGGTGATGGGTTTCTCAGAAGAAGTGCTTTGGAATGCAATCAGAGGCTCTTTGATACGGCTCAGCACCCAGAGCATCATTTCCTCAGGGGACAGCACCACGACTGATCAAATCTGGACTGAATCATCCTCTACTGTGCCTCCAAAGGTTCTGGGGGCACAGGTTTGATTTGTGCAACCTTTTTTCTGCTGTGAATAACTTGAATTCTTAGTTTTATAAGATTATTGTTGCATTCAGTTCTACAAAAAAACTTTTCTAGATATAAATAAAAATGTCAAAGATAAAATGTTTTTCATCCTATTGGACTTTACTGGAATGTCCTCCAGAAACCTCGGCCCATATGTTTTATTGTTTGTGATGCTTCTTTTCAATGTATTACATTTCATGCTGTTTTGAATGCCAAGTTTCAACTCTGGCATAGTTGTAGTTAGATATGCTCTGTATTTTATTGAGCACAGACACTAATATGGATCTAATTATGGTGGTTCCTTCTTGTCTGAGTACTGGCAATAATTTAATATTTAATCATGCAAACTGAGTTGGGGTGTGATTTTACAAATGGAAAGCCATGAACCAGTCCAACAGAGAAAGTAAGCAAGTATGAAACCTTTCAGTCAGTGAGAGAGAAGCAACATATGTAGAGAAGATCAGGATTTTTTACCTTGGCAGGTGAAGCAGTGAACATGGAAGTGCATGTTTTTCACACGCACCACTTCTCCACAGCAAGCCTCCCGACAACGCTCACACGTGATTGGTGAATTTGCTCTGCTGGAGAGAGTAGAGCTGCTACTGCTGTGGTTTCCTCCATAGAGGCCTGACTGGAACTTAACTGGAGGGAGATAGGAGAAAAGGGAAGGAGTAAAAACATACAAATTATCGTAATTTTCATGCTACTCCTTTCGTCTTTGTTTAACTGATCTCAAACAACTCAAAGTGCAATAAAGAGATGTAGAGGGTGTAGTTGTTTGATTACAAAACCTGTAGCTAATAAATTAGGAAATTGCTCATTTGGTTCATCTTCCAAGATTAAACTGCAAGGAACAGAGTCATTCAAAGAATAAAATGAAAATTAAATAGCATTGTATGGAGCTCAGCAGGCTTAACAAACCTGCCATCAAAATGACGGAGAAAACAAAATCTGCAGGATGACGAGCAGTCATGAAATAATCCAGTGCATGGCTGGCTGCAGGTTTGCACAGACAGCTTAGAAGTCGGCTTCTTAACTAACGGTATCAACCGAAAAGTCTGTTACTGTAAACGGGAGATCAGCAAGACTTACAAGCTTTAATCACCACGTAGCAGCCTGACTGAGAGAAATTAAGGGGTGAAAAGTGTCAGTTCTTTATGTCAGAATTAAAGCCAACAGCTTTATGTCAGAATTAAAGCCAACATAAGAGGTTATGTCTGTCTCTGCCAGGTTAAGTAACAGCAAATTAAAGAGGAAGCAGCAAATTGATTCTATGTGATGAAGTGTAAAATAAGGCAGAATTGTACGGCACAGGGAAACAGACACACGATTTCCAAATGTTTAACAAATGAACTTGCAATTTTTTTCAGTCCTTTTGAATCAACATTGTCAGTTGGATTTAGGTCTGGGCTTTGACTGGGTCATTCTTGCACTTGACTATGATTTGATTTAAACTTCCTGGTTGTAGGTTTGGGGTTGCTGTCCTTCTGGGAGGTGAATCTCTGCCCCAATTCTTTTGCAGACTAACATGTTTTATTCCAGATTATTTCCCTCCTGAAGAGACGCATCCCCAAAGCATGATATCTATGTTTCAAAATGTTGGTTTATTAGGAAGATGTGCAGTGATATTTTTGCTGCCACATATTGCTTTGCCCAAAAAGTTTAGTTTGCTGATTGTTATTTTTAACAGTGTTTCAAAACTTCCACTTTTGTGTTGGCCTATTGGAAAATCTCAGTGAAACATCTTAAAGTATACGACTGCAATACCACAGAAAGTTCAAGATGCACACTTGTAGTAGTGCATGAATCACTGTGCAACAGTCCAAGACAGAAATTAAGCTCCATTCAATTCCATTACACTTAATGCTGCTGCATTATGCAATCGCAGTAAACACAACATGCAGGCAGGTTAAGCTGATGACAGCAGGAAAGGGGTACACAGAGCACAAGCTGTGGGTGTGTGCATGTTTACAGGACGGGGAAGAAAAAAAGGTAAAAGTAGGACAAAAATGTTTCCTCCAGAAATGTGTGAGGCTGTGGGTGTGTATCACAGACGCTGGCTTTGGTTGTGCAGCCAGATGGTAGCATGAGAGTTGGAACAACAGACAGAGAAAGATCTGAGCCACCTGTGATCGGCTGCAAAAGGAATGTGGTATTTTTATACATTTATTATTAGTAGCTTTAAATGTTGTTCTAGTTTCTGGAACTGATAAATCTACAGCGGAGGTGATTCACTGTGTTGCGATGCTGGAAATAAGGCAGAATTGTACGAATGCAGTTAAATCACTGTTGCATTCTGTACAGATGCTTCTGTGTCACATAAGGCTGTTAATTGTGAATCTTTTGACAGCACGACTCTGACCTTTGACCTCATGACTGCAAAGCCTGGAATAAAAGCCAATAATCTCTATCGTAATGTGAGCCAGAGCAGTCAGATGGGACATAACTCCAGTGTTTTCAGTAGATTTGATGGCCTCCAGTTTGGGTTCCTCTGCTTTCCAAACGAAGTTGCTGCTTGAAGAACCCTAATTAATATGCGTTATGAAAACATTTAATTTCCCTTTGGGATCAACAAAGTCGTTTTGAATTTCAACCACTGAATCCTCACCAGATCTTAAGTTTTAAGACCATTCTAATGTGGATAACTGCTGCTCTTTATCGATCTTCCCATCAAACCTGACCAGTTTCTCTCTCTCTGTTGAAAAGCCTCCCCGCAGCATGATGCTTCCATTAAAGCCAGACTTGTGGAGGGAGTAACTCAGTTATTCGGTCAACAGATTGTTCAGTCTGAGTCACTGCAGCTTCTGCAGCAATACAATGAGCTTCTTGGTTGCTTCTCTTATGAGCCTAAAGGTTAATAATTGTGTCAAGAGATTTTCTCTCTTTTTTTAAGCAATTTCAACAGTATTTGTGGAGGAGGACAACCAATCATCTGAGGAGCAGTCAGTCGAATCTAATTCTACTTCCACCACAACACTGAGGATTAATAAAATTAAACTCTACTCAGTCAATTGGGCCAAATCATTTCTGATCTTTAATATACAGTTCAGTCAATATTTGTGATCTGTCAAAACTCCACACAAATGTTAAAGCTGTTTCTAACCGCTACATGGCATAAAATGCATATTTCAACATTAGCCTGAGAAAAATATTTCTGTTATGAGAATATTACACATCGCTCACCTTTTGTTGGTCCGCTCATCGTGCCAAGTGGAATCCCAGCAGCCTGCCTGCCAACTACAGTCAGTCCATATGACCACACGCTGTTTAACTCTGTTGGTCCGTATCCGACTTAACCTGCTGTCCCTCCCCTCTCACTCTGCTTCAGCCTGGAGAGAGCTTTCCCCTGCTCCTCCCCGCCAAGCGGATTACTGGCGGCAGAGCGCACCTCTCCACCCTGCGTAAAGACAGCAAATTAAATGAAAACTGACGGTTCGCTCCTCATCACGCCCTCAGCTCCTGCGCCTCTCAAAAAGGACAACCTCCAGCAGCTCTCGGTTGAGCCGAGATGTCCATCCCGCTCTGACCGATCAGCTTGCCTGTACCACCGCATGCGTGGCCGAGCGTGCGCTCCCGCATCCAGGCTCAGTGCTGGATGGTCACTCGCTTCAAGGCTCGGGAGTTGTCAGAGAGCCCGGTCAGCGAAGATTCTCTGTCCATACGGTGCTAGAGCGCCGTACCGCGTCAGAAAAAACACACTGCAACCAAGCGAACCAAGTCAACTCTGTGCGATTATTTTATTTTAACCCTTGTGTCTGGGGTCCAACCGACCCCACACACGTAAAACTTGTAACGTTTGCCACAGTCCTCTACGTTTGCCTCAGTCCTCGCACATACAAGGGTTAAATTGTATAAATCTTATAATTATGTCCATGGAAGAGGATTATGGCTTCTGAAAAAAAGAAATCCTCATTTAATCTCAAAATTCTGACTTTTTTCCCCTCCGAATTCTGACTTTAAAGCGAATAAGCACCAGTGAAGAACCATTTTGCTCTTCTTGAATGAAATTACATATTTGGAGACCCACGAAAAAACTGGATTGAATCCAACATGTTCCTCCAGAATATGTGTTGTCCTCGCACCAAGAAGGTCCTGTGTGTGCATTTTTTTTTTTTGTTGTTGTATTTTGTATGGAGTTTGTATTTTCTCCCCATGCAAGTGTGGGATTATCTCCAGGTACTCTGACTTCTGCACACAGTCCAAACACACATTTTAAGTTTTGTTGTTTGCCATTATGTCGCTGACTTTACAGCAGTCCCTCATACCGATGCATGAAGCGACAGTGGAGAGGAAAAACTCCCCTTTAACAGAAATAAACATCCAGCAGAACTCGGCCATCTGCGTTGACCGACTGGGGGTTTGAGAAAACAGAGCACAGACAAAAAAAACAAAACAAAAAAAAAACAGTAGGAATGATGAAGGAGTACTTTATATGTTCATTTTAGCTGTGATATCTCCAAGAAGATATCACAGCTAAACAGAATGCAAAGGACAGAAAAAAAACCCCAGAGAAAATATAAAGTTAACAGATTAAATAAAATAAAATAATGCAAATTAGAGAGTAATGAAAGAAGAAATTAGTGTGGAAAAGTGGTGAGTTTTTCCTCCAGTAGACTGAGCCAATAGCAGCATAACTACAGCGATAGCTCAGGATATCTCTGTAATTAGAATGAAAAGGATGGACTTAAATTAAAGAGACCATCGGTCATCTGCTGTTTATTCTTAAAAAATAAAAT
The DNA here is from genome assembly GCF_051168715.1 of Poecilia mexicana. Classification (NCBI taxonomy): domain Eukaryota; kingdom Metazoa; phylum Chordata; class Actinopteri; order Cyprinodontiformes; family Poeciliidae; genus Poecilia; species Poecilia mexicana. Next base: position 9,120,009 of record NW_028263383.1, on the reverse strand, counting down.
ATATCTTGACTTTATCAAGTTTGTAGTTTGAAACATAACCTGTGAGTCAGTCATCAAAGTGTTATTAATCATGGGACATAAAAGCTGCACATCAAGACATGTCTGGAAAGAAAATTACACACATTCAGGTTGTTTTACCTTTTTCTGCAGCACCAACCAGATGAGGTCTGATTGTTAGCATTAGTAGTTGAAACTGCAAAGACAGATTTACAGACATCTCAATCTGGTTTTTTAATTAAGTTGCAGATGATTGGATAAAATAAAACAAACAGCAGGAAATTTCAGACAAATCAGACCGGGAGACAGGGCACCATCTACAAGTACATAGGAACATCAACAGAGGGCAGTATGTGTCTAAAAACCAGAAGTCCAAAACTTTCAATGAGGTACCACAGTGTCTCCATAGTAAAGTTAATGTTCCCTGTAGGAAAACGTAAATTTAACTTGTTTTCTGTTTCCATGAAAAGGTCTGACGGTGGTTTGTGTTTTATTTAAAACTGTAGTTTGTTGAAATGTTTTTCAAACAAGTGTAAACTCATATGCTCTTTCAATTATCAATTTATGTTTGGGAAACTCTGTAATTCATAGGATGGACATTCAGCACGGTTGTTCTTCCTTTGCATGCAAAAGCCTCTAACAACAAAACAATGTTTATAGAGTCAACTTCTAGTCCATGCTGGCTCACTTCCCTGTAATTGAGAAACAATGTGCAGGACACTTCCTGCAAACACTGGCAAACCAACCGGTGATACTTCCCAACGCCTGCTGCCTACGTTTCTGTGGAACAAAATTAAACGTATAAATTCTTCCTCCACAGGAGAAGAAAAACAAATCTGCCAATATAAGCTGGAAGAATGAAGCTGCATCAAGCAGCAGAGTTTTGAACTCTGCCCTCACTGTTGTGTGTCAGATCTGAGCTGCTTTTTCTGCAAACATCAGCTGCAGCAGGACTGAATCCATCTCTTATCTCTGTGGCCTATTTTGCCTCAGATAGAAACAGAGAAGTGCAGAGTCAAAACTATGAGTCCTGACGGAAGCATGCAAGGTAAGGCCCATCTGGGGTCAGAAAAACAATGTAGCACAGAGACAGTGTCACTTCATTTATGATTAATAGCCTATTGTCAAGTATGTCTACCTGTTTAAAAAACAGAAACCCAAATAACTCAGTTTAGAGGAACTGCCTGCCAGCCACACTGGGCAATAATAGGGATTTTAAATATACTACATATACTTATTGACGCTGTTTTACATTTACAACTACAAACGTTGGTGGATATATCCACCAAACACAAGGTATGTAGGTGGAAGGCACAGGATGAATAGTTTAAAAAAAATTTACAAGGCAAAAAAGTGTGGTGTGCATTCGTTTTTGCTCCAATCTCAAGGCTTTTACAGACTCTAAGAGGTTTTCTTCTACAGTTGCCCTATATGTAGCTCCATCTATCTTCCCATTTGGAGATTAACCCAATCCAGACTAAATAGAAGAATCATCTAAGCATGATGCTGCTACCACCATGTTTCAAGATTATGGTAAATTCAGGATAAGGAGCAATGTTCAATGGCTTGTCTGATCACTGTATATATATGTTTTAGATAAGTGTCTTTTCTCCCAGATGATGTCCAACTTCAGTCTGTTTTCAGGACGTTTGTTCTTTTTGCAGAGCAAAATGTTCTGCAGGGGCAATTTGGTTATGTCTTGGGAAAGATTAAGCAATGTTTTGCTTCAGACAAACCAAACAAGGGGTAAGTTAAACAAGCAATACAGGCAATTAGTTTCTACATTTAAACACAAAACTGTGGTTTGAGAAAGATAAAATAAACTGGTTGAAGAAAGAGAAAAAGACTACTGTGACGCACTTAAACCATTTTTCCGGCACAAAGTGAAAAATGTTGATATGTTAGAACAGCTGAAAGATGTTCAGAGTAACACAATAGATACTACAAACACAAAAGGTGTTTTGCCTGAGCAGAAAGTAGCCACATCCTCTTGGAAAGGACACAGTAAAGGAAACGAGGCCCACCACCCGATCGTAAACAAAACAGCAATGTGCCCCCAAACACAAGGACTCATGGTTATTCTTTTTGTAGCCATCTCAAGATCGCAATATAAATCAGTACAACTTAAATAAATACTTTTAACCTTTTAATTAAAGCAGGAAGGAAGCTGTTAACATGCAATTTACTGAGAAAACTAATTTGCCCTTTCAGTTTGACTAAACAATCTGCAGGCATTTAGTTCAGGTAAATTTAATCAGTATTTCTGAATATAAATGAGTTAGCAGCTACAAAACACTTAGATAATTTTGGTGAATTCCAATTAATTGCAAAATTTTCTTACACAAGAAAAGTAGTTCAGTTGTGACTAATTATGATGATCATTTTTCTCATCTGGTTTATTTGTGATCAGAACATAAAAAATATGGTGGTTCTCAACATAATTTCATTTTATGGCACAAGGTCTAATTATATGTTTAAGTCCAAATTAATGAGACAGGTTTTTTTTTTTTTTGCTAATGTATCAGTTACTTTAAATTCAGAAATTGACATACAACTTGAGAGAGCAAATTTTACTTTTAATTTACATGTGTACTAAATGTAGTTTAACATAATACCTCAAATTCACTGTGTGACATCATGGGAAAATAAAAAAGAAATCACAGCAGGAAGAAAACTGTGGACCTCCACATGCCTGGGTATCATTCCCAGATGTCTGTGGGCACCAGGTTCATCTGCTCAAGCTATTACATGCAAGTCTAAATAGCATGGGAATGTCCAGTCGACATAATGGTCAGGAAGGAGACATGTTCTGTTTTCCAACTATGAGAAATATGTGAATCAAAAAGCAAAATACCTTATGAAAATGCTTGCTGATGTTGTTAGGAGTGTGTCATCATCCATAGAGAAAGGAGGAGGCCTGACATGAGACACATAAAGCTTGTTTTTTCCATTTGGATGTAAACTGCTTCTACAATCACTAGGTGCTTAAAAAAAGACGCTGTTTTCTGGCAATTAGATTACGTTTGCTGGTGTCTGTCTCATATCCAGGCTTATTTGGACTCTTTGCTTCTGTTTTTTTCCCTGTATTGATTTTTTGCTTCCCTTCATCCATATTTGTTTCCTCTGTTAGTTCAGTTATTTTCATCTGATCAGTCCTGCCATGTTTACTCTCAGCCTGCATTAGTTTTATTCTTTGTGATTGTTACAGTTAGATTATTTCCTGGTTCTCCTGTTTGTCCTCCCTTGCTGCCTTGTGTCAGTCTACCATTTACTCCCCTTCTCCAGCTGCTAGTCACTTACCTTGCCTCACTTGCTCCCTTTAGTCAATTTGTTGGTTCCTTATCGGTTCCTCTCTCTCTCCCTCCTCAGTCCACCTCTCCAGTCTCACACCTGCACCCTGTTAGCTAATCAGCCCAGGTCTTTTGTTCCAGCAGCATTCACCCTCAGTATTTAAACCCTTCTCCTGCTGACACTCCTTGCTGGTTCCTTTACTTCATTCCCATCATATTCTGGTTACTTCCCCATTGATAGTCTGTTTGGTGTTTGTTCTGCTCTGGCTCCCTGCGATTTTTTATTTTATTTTTTATTTTTTTTGCAAGTTTTCAGTTTTTTTATTAAATAATATTCAACATGATCTGCACTCCCAGCTCCTGTCATGATGTGTTTCCATCAACAAACACATCATGACAGCTTTGGAAACTAGTTATTTCAAAAACGTCCAGAATATGCCACAAATCAGCGGACACTGCTCCTCACCAAGCAACCCAACCAGAGATGGTCAGCTGGTTTTACTGCTGTATGTGTTGTACAATGGGAGATGGGAACCTGTGTTTTGGTGTTGACTTACCACTCAGAAACCGCTGACACATCCTTGATGGTTGTGCTAGATGCTCCACTTCTGCTTCCGGGTCTGACTCAGGGTTAAAGGTGCACTGCTGTGTTATTGCTCGTCTGTTTGCTGTTATTTTTGCAAGCAACATTTCAGCTATAAAGAATGTGAATGATGCCATTTTCATTCTTATGTTTAAGTTGTTTGCTGTTTTGCTGCAGGAGGGATTGTTGCACTTTCCAAAACTTATATTCAGATTTTGGAAAGGCAGTAGCAAAGACACAAAGCCTTGGAGTAAATAATCATTATCCAAATGGATAATTACCCTCAGCATACTGCCAGAGTTTATGCAAAGCTTAAGAGAAATCAGCAAAGTTAATGTTTTGAGTCTTATAGAGATTTTACCGCACTGCCTTCAGATGTTATTAAATTGAAATATCATTGATAGATTTGCTTATTTCAGTGGCTTAGTTCTCTAATTGAAACACATTATACGGATTAATTACATACAGATTGATGTTTTCAAGCATTTATTTCTGGTAATTGATTGATTGCTGAATTTAGTTTGTTTGTTTTTCATACATCTTAGGAAAACATGACATTTAGGTTTGTTCAACTATTCAATTCAACTATTAGCCTTTATATTAGAGGGAAAAAGTGCTTAATTGAAATTTTAATAATTTAAATGGCCAATTTTGAGTACCCTCCAAAATTTATTTTTTACAGTTTGATGATGATTATATTCTTAAACCTTTTGCCAGCTGAAATTCATGGCTCCTAGATTTCTTCCTTATCCACTTTATTCCACCGTGAGTCACTAAGGGATGGCGTGTGTTCCTGGACAGACGCCTTCCAGTAGGAGCTCAAAGGTTTCCTGGTTAAAACTGTTTGGAAACAACCCCGATGACAACATCGAGGGCAAATCATGAACGTCTAATGCTAACCAAAACAGACAGAGTGTACTGTGAGCAACTACATTCTGATCCTGTAAAGATGAAGACACCAAACACAGAAAAGTAAAACAAAAAAAAGGAGCACAAAATCAATACAAAGCAAAAATTACATACATAACTAACTGCATAAACTGAAACAGCATGAATAAGCAGGATTAAAATGATCAGAATTTCAAAAGACGTTTCGTGCGATACGTCCCTCTGACTAGAGAAGGTCAGGGTTTTAAAGTTATAACGAGGGTTGACCAGCAGTAACGCTGTGTACTAGAGGGCCCTGTTTGAAGATCTCGAGCTGCGTTTGGGATCAGGGGAGGTCAGAATTTCAGCTAAATATTCTCAAGCTGACCTCTGCGAGCCTTGACCTCGTCCACCCTGGAGCCCCCTGTACCAGGTCAGGAAGGGTGGTGCTTTTTTCAAAAGCTTTCCTAACACGTTCAGACAGAACAAGCTCTCATAGCTCCATAACCTTTGTTGAACCTGCAGTTGAAGGTTTCAGTAACATGATGAGTATTTACTGTTTTATACTGTTTATGTTCTTGTCAGGGAGTTTTTAAAATGTTCTGGAGTTATTTAAACCCTTTTCTTGCCCTCAGGTTAAGATAAGGTGTCAAATTGTATATTTAAACTCCCCTAGGTGCCTCTTATCTCTAGATGGGCCTCACAGTTATGAATTTGTTACTGAAATGACTTCAGGAATGTTTTTCAAAGAAATTTTAGACAACATGAGAAGATTTTTAGATTTTAATCAGAGACTTCTATTGCTGGAAAATGTTGCTTATCTAGGGTTCTACTACAGTTCTTGTCGGAAGCTTTCATCCTGAATATCATATTTGTCCAATTACATTTGGGGTTAAACTAACGCAACATTTCAGAAAAATAAGATCTTACCAGTCAAACATGGTGGTGGTAGTTTGCTTTGCTGTTTTAGAGCCTGGACAAATTACGGTAAATTATGGTTCCTTAAATTATCCTCTCTACCATAAAATCCTGAAGAAAAAACTCCAGCCAGAATCTTAAATTGAAGCAAACTTAATAATGCAACAGAAAAATAATTAAATGAATGGCCTAGTCAAAGGTTGGATTTAGAAACTGTGGCATGACGATAAATGTTTTGTTCATGGCAGAAAACCCTTCAGTGTAGCTGAATGAAAATGCTTAAGCAAAAAATAGTGAACTGAAATTAATCTGCAGTGATGCAAAAATGTATTGTCAGTTATTGCAAATGTGTGATAAAATCAGTGATAAAATTATTACAGTTAAAATACAGAACCAGGTTTTTTTGAGTTACTATTTCTGTCATTGTTTATAAAAACAACAAAATATATTTTGTCTTTGCCTGATATTATAATATTATTTGATGGTCTGAAATATTTAAGTGTAACAGAAAAGCTAAAGCTTTTTGTCGCACTTGGAGGTGAAAACTTTTTAGTGACACAACAGATTAATTTAGATGGATCAGGACGAAGTGATAATCCAGAGGGTTAAAATTATTCAGGCTCCGATATGTTCAAACAGCCCCACAAATGTTTGGCTAAATGTCCAGAAACAAGTTCAAGTTCTCTCAGATGAACTCTGCAAGTCCATTATTGAGTTTCTGGCATACTGTTGTTAGCAGAGACAGCAGAACCCATTTAATTTGGATGGTGTCCCAGCGCAGACCTCAAATCTGAGCATAGGTCACAAATTTTCAGCTTAGTTGAGCTTGTCATTCAGAAATTGTGTTGTCACATTGCTTAATCCATTCTGCATGACTTAGGCCACAAGGATTTTGAGGTTGCTGTAATTTTTCTCTATTATTATACCCAATTTGTGCAACAAATAGCAAAACAACACTGCAGTATAAGTGCCAAATTGTGAAAAAACAATTCAGACTCGCAGCTCAAACTTTTCTAATTGATAAAGCTTTCTTTAAAAGAGATTTGGCTTATCTGTGCAGGTAGCTGCAAATGCTTTCCAAATCTAAAGGTGTAAATTATAAAGCAGAGTTTCACACCTTCTCAGTTCAAACTTACTTCCCTCGCCTGGATGGTGGTTTTCCAGCTGTTATCAGTTTATGTTACTCTTAAAGGCTCAGAGGTTCCCAGGTCTTTCCAGCTTCCTTTCATCTAACAGAAACAGTTCAGGACTTCTTTGAGGCAAAGTGGTGACTCATCCAAATAACTTGTATTTATTTAAAGTGATGATCCTGGAATCTGTATTTGTTTATGAATGACTCCAAGAGACTTTCCCTGCTTGTGTAAATCTAAAGTTCTCTCTCCTGAATCCTTCCTGACTTCTGGCTTGGACTGTCCTGAATTTTGAAAGTACCAATCTGATAAATGTTGTCAAACAAATCTATTTTTTAAATGCTAACATAAGAAAAATTAAAAAGTAGAATCAAATACGATCACTTATGAGAAGCTAAGACTTTTTTCTAGTCAAAAACAGAGCAAAAACCTTTAACAGCACTGAATGTGGAATAAGAGAAAATCTGCAACACATTCAAAAATATGAATTCAGTATTTGGTTTAAATAACCACTGCAGCTGTACGTTGTACAATAAGTACATTGTGATAATCACATGTAAACTTCTGAAAACAAATGTGATTCTGATTATTTTTATAGCCTGGAGTTGCTCCCCGTTTGGACGACAAACTTTGCTCTTTGCAAAAGGTCTTTAATACACATTGTGTGTGTTTGAATGTTTGTCCGTCAGGAAATGGGACAGGTTGAAGGTGAGGTCAGAGCCATTGTGTACACGTGTGTGTGTAGGTGTGTGTGTGTGTAGGTGTGTGTGTGTGTGTGTGAGTTGTATAACCTGATCTGCTTCCACTTCCTATGATTAGAGGGTCATACTTGTGATCTTAGTGTCAAGGCTTTGTTGCTTTACAGACAGATTTATTGTTGATTAAAAACAAATCCAGAGGTCAGAGGTGGAGGTGTACACCCAAAATTTTTCAGATTTATAGATGTAGAAGATTAAAGTAGGACTGATAAATCAAAAGATAATCATCTTCTTTCTTTAAATAGAAGACAAACCACACCTTGTGTGCAGTACATCCACAAAAAGAGAAAATCAATTTACCCCACGTTTGAACCTCACTATGTTACAGAATATTACATGTTTCATCTCAGATGTTTCTAGTTGTTTGTTGATCACCAAATAACAGATTTCTTTTCAGGGCAAAAACTTTTAAAATGCTCAAGTTTTTGAGTAAGGCCATCTTTCACACAAGACACCCAGTATGTCTTTTTTTTTTATTGCAGCAGCAATGCGAAGATTACAAAGGAACAACTTTCTACAAAGTCACAGGATACAAGTAATGCACCCCAGAGTTGCTGTAAGCTGTAGCTCTAACCACCCATCGTGATTTCTTAAGTTTGCACAGACTTGTAGGCTTAAGCATCTCCCCTGGCAGACCAAATCCTCCCTCACATTGTTTGAACATTAGTATGGAGTCAGCCTTCCACAGCGTTGGTTCTTATCCAAAGTAGCTGGAGCAGATTTGTTTGGACAGTCAGGAATTCTCTGAGGTCTTTGGTGAGCAGAAAACTTGCAGGAAAGAATAGTAAGTGACGTCTTTGCATCTGTGTGCATCACAGAGAAAGATACAAACCCGCTAAGAGAAAAATGTAGGTACATAAAGAGATGTTGTAATGAGAGTACAGAGTACTGCGAAGTACTCCCAACAGTGTCATGACTTTGTGAGCTGCATCAAAGAGTACGGGAGAAATGTGATTAATTTTAATACAGAACAAAATCTTCAGTAAGGAATAAGGATAACAGAAGAAGAAGTAGGCAGGATCCGATCAGAAGAAACACCAGTAATCTGTAAAAATAAAAAAATTAAATGACATGGTGATCAGGGGATTCTATTCAGAGGAAAACTGAATATGGTGAGAAAGGCTAGAAATCAGAAACTGAGGGAAGGAAACTAATAGAAAACACACGGAGAGCTTCACTTAGGACTTTCTGGATGTTTTAATTCCTGTGGATGTGAGGGCGCTCTCCAGGTACTCTGGTTTCCTCCCACAGTCCAAAGACACGACTGAGGGTTTGGAGGAGGAGTAAAATAATGGCACAGACTGGCCACCAATTTTCTGTTTTGGATTAACTTACCATAAACACAAAGCATAGAAATGAAAACACCTTCTGATATCCACTCCTAAAATCTCAAAATTCATAAATACATACAGTGAACTACAAGTAAAATAAGCCCCAGCAATAATATTTAATATCAAAATGATGGACATTTGAATTCAGCAACAATGGTGAGATTTTAGGCATGCATGCTTTATTTCATGTCTTGTCACATGTAGAGTGTTATTTCAGACTTTGACTCACTAACTCCAAAACCTTCCTTATTGTCAGTCATTACGAGGAGGACTTACTTGCTTTGAATAACTGCCTTGCTGCACAATCCAAATGTGCTTGATCTCAAGGTCACTAGCTGATGGCTGGCTATTCTCCTTCAGGTTGTTCTGGTAGACAGCAGAATTCATGGCCCCATTATTATGTCCTAGAGCAGCCAAGCAGCTCTCTGCTGCTTCCAGGTTTTATTGTTGATATGATACAGCTTTTTTAAAACACATTTTTTATGAAAGACATGATGATCTGCCTGTGAAAGTAAATCTGCTGGACTTCTCATTAGAACGCAGGCAACAGTTCTGATTGCTTCAGCAGATAGGAGATGTCAAAGAAGAAAAAACAAAACAAAAACACACCGAAACCTAAAGTGATGCAGCTTTAATGATTTAACTGAAATCCATTGTAAGGATTCTAACAGCTTGAAGCTCTTCGAAAAAAAAAAAAAAAAAAAAAAATATATATATATATATATATATATATTTATATATAACATCACCGGTCGCAATAAACATCCCAACAAAAAATGAATCTACTGTCTTTTACAACCATTTCTCTAACAGTCAGTTTTGTAGCTGCAGCAGCAGCAGCTGCTACAACTAAATACAGCTTCGCCTATTTACACAACCTGTAGAAGAGAACCGCCTTCTGTGACTACAGGACTGAGAAGTGAAACTAACCACCACAGTAACAGGCTCACATGGCAGCTGCATACAAACTGCTACTTCAGCTGCACCTGCAAATATAAGAGTCAGCAACTGTCAAATCACTGCAGTGGATAAAAATGTCAAAAGGCTCCGGAAAAGCTACGCAGCCACTGTCTGCTCTAGACATGGGAAAAAAAAAAGACGATGCGCACACAGACTTGCTGCTGCATGGGATGTAGCAGCAGGAAACAGTTTAGCGCAGTCTCAGCGGCCCCAGTGTGCGCCGTATGGACAGGATGTATCTCACAGAGAAGAACAAACAAACTGCACCTGAGTCCCTGGTGGAGTTAAGAATGTATTTTCTTTTGAACTTTGGTCATCGTGACAGCATAATTTTACTCCAGATGCTTTCATCAGACATTGAGAATTAATGTTTTTGTTTTTTTTTCAGCTGAAGATGAATCTCTGGAGTAAACTTAATGTCTTTGGTGACGACATCAACTGTTCTGCTGTGTGTTGTGAAAACAGAGACTGTTTTTCTATTTTATTCCAAATTAATGATTGCTGCTAATAAAAGCAGGTTAAACCACAATTGGAACAACGTTTTTATGACAAAGCATCACACATGCTTACATCTGTCACTAAACACTAATTATCACAAGTGACAATGTATTTTATTAGGATTTTTGGTGATATGCTAGCACAAACAGGAACAGGAAATGAAATCGTTCAAACCATCACTCCCCAAAAAGTGAGTAAGGCACAACTGTAACCCTATGAGCACATGCACCAACACTGACGGGTCAGAAAAAGAAAGAATTAATCAAAGAAGCTCCTAGAAAACTCATTGTAATTTTTAAGAGCTTTTGGAGAGTTCCACAACTCAAGATGGGAGAATCTGTTGAAAGGACAATTAATCATGCACTTAAAACTTTCCTTTGACGAAGAGAGGCTGGAAGAAAGCCATAAAATCCCATTTTCAGTTTGTCACAACCCATAAAGGGGACTTTAAACACAAGGCGCTCTGACTGGAAGAGACCAAAATATTACTTTTTGAATACAATAAGATGTGAGCCTTTTTTCAGTAGGTACTTGTTTATCGAGTTATTTTTTAATTATGTAAAGCACTTTGATCTGCCTCGTTAATGAAATGTGATATACAGGTAAAGTTGACTTGATTTAATAAATTCTGGGAATTTTTGGCAAAAATATAGAGGCTGCTAAAGATGCAACTCTAGAAAACAACCTTAAATATACAGACAGGACAATAATGGAATGATTTAGGTTGTGTTTTACAATGGCTTAGTCAAAGTCCAGAAATAAAGTCAGTTGAAAATCTGCAGCAGGACTTGCATAACACACTTTTCAGAGAATTATTCATACCATCTTATTAAGCACTAGCTTGAGTTGGTAGCATAAAGCACAGTTACTTTATTGTAACTTGTTTTTGTGGTAGAATAAAACATTGTTTTGAAGGTTTTGCTAACTTTAAGTGCATGGCAATCATTCAGTGGAGAGTTAAGGGGTTAATTCTGCCAGGCTTTGTTAGCACAGGATACCTCCGGATTAGGTGTAGGTGCAGAGGGTGGAGTGAAGCACAAGGAGGGATAGAGGAAGGGAAAAGTCACGGACAGGAAGAGGCACTGAGAGGAATGTGTTGGTCAAGAGGATATAACCATACGTAATGACCCATTTATTTATTTATTTGTTCTCTCTTAAGAACATTCTGTCGTGTGAACAAGACAAACACAACAATAGACACATAGCTACCTGTGGTGGTACTAAACCCTTTGTGATACTGCATGTAGTTTCCTCCAGAGGTGAAAAAAGAAAACCTTCAGATAACGTTTTTGAGGGCTTGTTAAGTGGTTGGCAGCAGCTTTGGTTTGCACGAGCAGAGTGTTCACTCCCCCGCCCAGACAATGCAAAGTGCGGATCAGCTGGCAGATCAAAAGATAGCTGACCAAGGCTCTAACAATGAACCTTTGACTTCAAATGGTCAAACATGTCACTGATTAGGTATTTCTGCTACTTGGCAAATATGGCCAAAAAGACGTCATCAGGAGGAAAGAGCTGATTAAAGGACGGCGAAAGATAGAAAAAGAAAAGGCGTCTCTGTGAAGCTCTTTCTGCAAAGCTTGAGTGCTTCCTGTCTCCCTTAAGCAGCTCAGAGCACAAAGCATGACTGCACTGTCAATACACAAATCATCTGACAGAAGCCTGGCCTTATCTAGACAAAATACGGCTTCTTTTCACCAACAAGCATCACTCCGTGGTTGTAAAATAAAACATATTTCAGTAAAAGCTATAAAACAGGGGCTGGATGTGTTAATGAATGTGTGGATTGTGTTGGGTTGCTTCTTTGCGGCTCCACTGCTGGCATCCTGCTCTTATTTCACATCAGCATCTCCACCCATGTGGTCTGTGTGGGTGGTTATTACTGAGGTTATGCTCATGATAAAACTGCCAGAACGGAGTGTTCACAGCAGAGACAGTCAGATGGCTCAGCCTGGTGATTTTGGCTGGTTTGTGTTGTGGCTTGTGGGTCGTGCTTCTTGTGACGGTTCTCAGGCTCCACGTCTCACAACATTGTAGAGCAATTATATTAGGGGATTTATCCAAAAGATTATTAACTTTAGTGTCCAGCAAAATAATTCATACAACTAGAAGTTTTTCATATTTTGAAAGATTTTAAGCATAAACGTCAATGCATTTTATTGTAGAGGATCTAAACAAAGTTCAGAAGAGGAAGGAAAATGACTTGCGGTTTTAAATGGAAGGTTTTACATGTGTGGCAGACATATGTCCTTTAACCTGCAATAATAAATAAAATGTGGTGCAGAAAGTTGCATTCAGAACAAATAAAATCCTCTGGCGATTAATTTGACCTCCAAATGAACACAGATGTCCAGGAAAGCTCTCATCAGTTGGTTAAAACACATTAGGAGAGAACATGATGCACACAAGACATTTCTAGAGTAAAGCTGAGCGAACCTTCAGGCAGAGTTGGGTTAGAAAGGTCAATTCATCATCCACAGATGGAAAGAGAACTGTACCAGTATCAACAGGACTGTTCACTGAATAACACTCTTAAAAGAGAGTTTTATTCAGTGATGAAACCAATGCGTACATTATTATTTTTTATCATGAATGAAAAACAAATTGTGAGATAATAAAATTATAATATCACATAAAAAATATATTAATTGTTTTAAGTTTTGGATTTTTTTCTTCATCTTCCATCCGGCGTCTTGAGGACCCCCTACCTCCACCAGGTGCCCTCCCAGGGGGCCGAGGACCCCACTTTGAAAAACACTGCCCTAGTGAAAAATATTGTTTTAAACTCCACTGCATACAGCAGCCATGATTTATCTGCATTTGTATTTATTGTTTGTATATTTTTTATGTATTCAGTTAACCATTTCTTTGCCAGCAGAAAATCTTTACTGATTGGAGCATTTCAGTAATTAATTGTAGAAACAGTAGAGAGGTTTTCAGACAATTAGCGGGTGAGAATTTGGTGAGATAAGTAATTTCATTTAATTCTCCTATTAAGAGTTTTTGTGACATATTTCTTACTAGAAATTCCCTTTTTAAAACATTTACATTTCTTCTCCATAATCAGAAGTATGTATCAACAAACTTCCTTCCTTCCTCTGGGATTTTGACAGAATCATCTTTTAACACTGTGTTTATGTTTCTGTCTTGTCTCCGTTCCTTCCAAACATTTCAGATGAGATTATGCTTTACGCTCATTGTAGCCCACTTCAGGAAACAAATACATTCTTCTCCAACCATTTCTGAAAATCATTTTAGCAGTGGCTTTTATCATCATTGCCCTGTTGGAAGTATCAGTAATGCCAAGGATTTAGTTTTTCTTAAGACTGCTTGATGTTTTTCCCATGGTTTCATTGTAACATTTGACCCAGGGATATGTGATGATACCTTAGGGAAGGCAATGCATGCAACCACCAATGTCATGCAATGAATGCGAGTATTCATGCCACTCAAGGCAGAAACTAAGACATTGCACAATGCTTAAGTGATGGCTACCAAAAAGCAATCCCACAGCTCCATGACAGTCCATCCGTCAGAAGCGGAGCCGATCAAACAGTAGACAGGAACTTGCAGTACATATTCACAACAACTCAGCAAACGGCTCATTTTAAGTGCAATTAAATAATGAAAGGATGAAAGTATGCTGAGTTAGAAATTATACCTTGAGGTCTTTTGTGCCATTAGGAAAACAAAGCACAAACAGTACTATGAGATCTCAGCTGGCTGGAAACACATTGAAGGAGCTGGAATATCTTGCTGGGAAGAAACAAGGATATGAATCATTTTCCAAGAGAAAGCCACCGTGATGTAGTCCTGGACGGACTCATGGATGTGCCAACTATCCAAACAATCAAAGGTGTCTTGATTTAAGTGTCTGCAATGTATAATTTCCCCTTAAACTGGCCGTCATGGATGCAAGGTGAGGTACACTCTGGGAATTTTTCCAGTCCATTTCTGGACAAACAGCCGTACACAGACAAATACCTGAGGCTAATTCAGAGTAACCAATCAGCTAAAATGATACTAAGACATACTAATAGCCATGTTTTTCATAGGTCGGACTGTGGTTGCAGTTTGATGGTCAACTTATTTAAAACAAATAATGACATAAAGTAGGTGGAGGTGAAATTTGGACATTTTGCTGCCTGTTTATGCCATGACTAAACTAACATGTTTGACAAGAAAAACACAGGAAACAGCCCATCACATTCAAGCAGCCTATTTTTACACAAGCTTGGAGCCAAATATCAGACTACAAAGCAATGTGAGTGAGCATGTTTTGCTGAGCATGTTTTGCTGAATGTTTAAAATCGCACAACTTTCCAGAAGCCAAAGGCGAAGGGTTTCGCTTCACTGCTTCTACATGTGATCCAAACATCTGGATCTGAAAAAAGAAGTTGTCCTACATGATGAAAATTAAAACCTAAAACCTTAAATGTACTGTCTGCTGTTGAGTTAAGAGAACACCTCAGGCATGCCTTATACACTAAAAGCTGCTCCGTGTTGTCTGATAGGCTACTGTCCTGCTGTGATGTCATGAGTGCTTGCTTTAAATAAGGGCAACAGGCTCAGCTGCTTCAAAGTGTGGCTGAAAAGACTGAGTACACACATGAGTGAGAACAAAGAGGAAGAGGCAAGACAAAGTGCTTGTGTAAGTGCTTTCGATACCTTATCAAAAGGTGGAGCCCGACCTACTGAGAAGCACGGTTCGAATATGATGTGGATTTAAAAGAAGTGCGAGAATGAAATCATTGGACTGAAGAGAGCAAAGCCTGGAGGTAAGAAAACAGCACTGCAGGTCTGCTTCACATGCATGAGCTCCACTCACTCTGGGTCCCTATGGGTGCTTTTACACATGCATTAAAAAACTACTCTTATTGCTAATTAAATGTTTCAGGAAAATATTATTAAAACAGTTAATGCAATATTGTTTATCTTAAGGATTTGGCTTCAAATTAGAAATCAGAAATAAGATAATCCACTTTTTTTCTGAAGGATTTTATCTCACATTAAGTAAACCATTCAGATTCTGTCTCATATTCTCACAGCTGCCAGGTGGAATAAAATAGTTTAGCAGAAAATATTTTTTTTCCGAACAAGTCAAAATGATCATACATGGTTTGTGTTATGTGGACAGTTTTCAGTCTTGTACTGGTGACAGTTTGTTCTGGTGACATGTTTATTCTACCGAGTACAGAAAGAGCTGGGGGTTTAGGCGCTTATGAATGTTGTTTAAATGTGTGACTGTGAGTCTGTTTTTTGTAGTTAGGGCTGTGAGTAATTCATCTGAGCTTCTGCTGAAATATTTAGATATTTCCACATCAAACAATCATTTAGGGTTGATACTGGGTGTCTTTTTAGTGATCTCGAGCATGGAGATGGTCAGAGTCCATGTTGCAAGCTGTGTTTTTGCAGTTAATTGTCAAGAAAGTTATTGATCAGCTGTGCAGGGCAGCAAACAGTTCAAGAGTCATCAGTTTAAAGGGCAAACAGGGGAGCTGATAAACACTGGTCAAAGCAGATATTTATAAATCATAATAAAATGCTTGTAATATTAAAGTAATGCCTGAAATAGTGACCCCCACCACATCATCGCCTCTCATGGCCAGGCTCTCCTCTCCTCATTCATTATGTCTGAAAGGGCCAGGTGAGCACAGGTAATGAAAGATTGATTTTTAAAATGAGTTTCCTGACAATCCATCATATTTCTGACATGTAATATGCACAAGGATGTGGACTTTTTCTTTCTATAATGACAAATCCTCTAAAAATCCAAAAGAAAAACTTACAATTCTGACTCAAAAAAAAAAAAATCTGAGATCCTTTTGAGCTATGTTGACAGCATAGGAGAGCGATTTCTCTGATTTTCATAAAACAACAAACCTGTCATGGTCTGCCTTGGCACTTTCAATGTGTCCTAAATATTCAGCACCTTTGCTCGCTGGCATGCTGTGGAGCTGAGTAAACATATGCGAATCAATGCCGCTCCTTACAGATGCCATCAAATTGCTCTCCAAGTGTTTAGATTATGCTGGAATTAAGCCAGTTAACATTTTAAGCGGAAAATCCCGTTAACCTAACAGCATTTACAGACATCCTGTACATGTGAATGTTAAATAAGAGATGCCACTCCAAAGGAATAGCTTTGATTATTTTAAACTGAGGATTTGTGAAGTTTTTATTTGTAAAATGTTCCTTACCTGCAGCAAAAAAAAAAACAAAAACAAACCAAAAATCCCAGTGGTAGAGACCTAACAGCCAGATGGCCACTTCATTTTAGCTGATTTGATTTATTTCATTAGTGTCTAAAGTCAGTCCTCATGGGTTGGCATTCTGGATCCTCTCTGGATCGACACACCTGAATCAAATGATGGTTCATCAGCAGGCCTCTGCAGAAGTTTGACAAACCGGGTAGTTGGGCCATTTGAATCAGCTGTGTTGGAGCAGACACATCTAAAAACGGCTGACCTTGAGGAGTGGAGCTGGACACCCATGATCTATTTAAAACAACTAAAACTGAAACAAACTCAACTCTATAGGATGTAATTCTACATTAATGTCTGATGGGCTGAAACTGTATTATATAACTTTACAGTCACAGTGTAATTCTGTAAAAAATAATATTTAGATCATGGCATCAATTAGTTTACAGGATTTGTGACTTATTCTGCTCTAATTCATAATTTTCCATACCTTAGCTGACAATAAATGTAACCAGTAAGGACATGCTTTTACTAAAAGTACTGCAAGGTGTATTTTGTACTGAAAGGCTGGTGTTTCTTAATAAAATCCAGATTTTATTTCAGCATGTCAGTTGATAAAATCTTCATTTACTTGATTTAAATACAGAATTTGTGCTGTTATTTCTGTTTGTATAACTCCATAGTGTTCAGAGAACAAAGCTTGAAGTGATTAAATTCATCAAGCTTCATTACTCTGATTTTTCTTTTCTTTTGCTGCGGTACCTGCAAACTTTCACTCTCTGCTTGTTTTTGCTCATGTGCTGTAAAAAGACACATTAAGACCAGTTTAGATGGCTATATTATAGCTTTACAACTATATTATAGCTTTAGGTATAAAATGAGGGGATGGTGCAGATTTTCAGCAGCAGCTCTGCTCAAAGACAAATATACCACACAAAGTCACTAAGCATGTAGGTTTAGTTTCAAATAATTTAGCTTTAGGATAAACAATCTGCATAAAGAAACTAGATGTTGCTCCAAAAGTTAACCAGTTCATGCCTTTTGTTTACTTCCAGTTAGAGCAGAGTGGGAAGAGCTACACTCATCATGTAAAAAACAGTATTGTTGTGTTCACAGTTCATTTTCGGAACACATCATTGATACATGTGTTGTTTTCTCACAAGTAATGTTACTTGCATTACTGCCAAGTAATGTTGGCAGATCTTTAAGACCTTAATTTACTTGATCAGCTGATCAATTACCTCACTTCCAGACAGCAATGAAACCTGGAAATGCACCGAAAAAATATTACAAAATCCAAAGGTTTATCATCCTATTGCTTCAAACAATGCAAATACAGTCGTAGCTTTTAAGGTTCAACCGTGTCTTGAGAAAATTTAGCCCTTTAAATTCTGGTAAGATAATATATCATGTGGATTTGAATGTTTTCCATTTGAGTTGTTTTAATTAGTCAGTTTGACTATTTGTTAGGTTTCCTTTCTACAAAATCACGGTGATATGATATCTGTCTACTACAGTTTCAAAACAACCACTGATAATAACTTTACAAAACTTCACTTAAAGCATTCAAACTCTCCTCTTTAAGTTTACCGCTAGAATCATGAGAAGATAGACGTCTTTCCTACAAAGACCTCCATATCCTGAACCCACGCTGACCTAACAGTGCCAACCATCCCCCTATGTTTGACATGGACGGTCAGAATAGCAAACAAGGAGCAGCATGCATCTGCTGTCAATTAGGCCACCTCAGTAAAAGAGGCGTTCTGCTCAGCCAGTCAGCCCTGTGTAAATAAAAGTTCATCCATGATGTTCATGCATGATGTGTAATAAATAAATGCTTATGAAATCAAAAGTTTATAGTCATAGCCTGATGCAGAAAAGGTCACCTTGTTTTAATTCTCTTGCATGTCTGCTTACTGCAGCTGTAACTTGCATCCAGCATGACTGCAGCTATAAGAGTTTTGTTTTACTACCATTTCTTTCAGCTCCGTGGTTTTGGTCGACCTGTACCTGCGTTGCATAATGCGCATGTTACTTTAGCTGCAGGCTGTCGCAAGCCCAGCTTGTTCCCAGCTTCAACCTATTTGCTTGTTGTATACTTAAGTGGGCTGATTAACTCAGAGTGCAAAAACAAAGTGTACAAAGTGAACATGTTCATGGAACATGTTCAGAAAAATGTTCCGGACTTCTGATGACATGATGGTTTGAACAGAGACATCTATGTCTTCAATATCCTTTTCTGCATTTTGCACAACTCTTTGACTTAATAATAACTTCAATATAGGATGGAGACAAAGTGAAGAACTGACATGATATTATAGCAGCATCACATGCTGCCAGTGGATTAATGTTATCTGACTGAGATAAAAATGCAAAGAGATGCAAAAGGCTGAATCTGATGAACTCATGATAACACCAAGGAACATTTGGTTTCTTCTGTGAATGACCACAGCTCATGAGACAGAGACAGGCCCTCCGCCCACTGATCCAGAACACCAGCGAAAGGTTTGGTAAAAGCATTTACATTAAACATGGCCTGTTTTAAATGCCATTGGCCTTATGCAAAGAAATAATTATCTTCATATAAGCAGATAGTATAATTATGTAAAATTCATTTCAAAAGAGGGATGAGCAGAAGTCTGATTCTGCACTCAGAACAATCTTTAAAGGAGACACCCTTCCTCACTTAGCACTGCATATCACTTCCTATATACTGACATTACTTCTGTAAATGTGTCGCTCCACTGCAAAGTGAAAACATTAGCAGGTTGATGCAACTTAAGAATTTGAGTCATAAACTAGAACAGTATTGAAAAGAATAATTGTATCGTCTGTCCCACATGGTGACAAAAATTCTTCTTTGAAATTCAGAATTTATACAGAAAGTGAAATATATTACCAATTTAGGAGCAACAATATGTTCAAAGTATAA
This sequence comes from Poecilia mexicana, assembly GCF_051168715.1. Taxonomy (NCBI): domain Eukaryota; kingdom Metazoa; phylum Chordata; class Actinopteri; order Cyprinodontiformes; family Poeciliidae; genus Poecilia; species Poecilia mexicana. Next base: position 9,100,545 of record NW_028263383.1, on the reverse strand, counting down.
ATAATTACACAATAAATACAAAAACAAAAACACATTGTTAGAGAAAATTAATCGTAAAGAAACAACAATTCTTTAATGCATCTCTAAAACAAATCATTCTAATAGAGTATCAATTTTAGGTGTTATTACACTTCTAGTGCTTTATTTTTTAAAAGCACTATAAGGTTTTAAAAAACAAACAAAAAAAAAACCCTTATTGTTTTGTAACCAATGAGACATAGCAGCTGCTCCTCTGTGTTGGTGATGCTCCTTCAGGGAAATGTTATGCATTAAAAATTCCTCTGACTCATAAGTAGTTTTTACTCCAATTTAAGGTGCAACTGCAGTGAAATAATCACAAATTATGGCTGTAGAACTTCAGTCCTCAACAGATTATTTTCCTCTCCTTTGCTTTAAAAGTTAGAGACATTAAAGTCTGGAAAATCATGTAATGTTAATAACAGTCATACTTTTCTTCCCCAAGTTTTTGAGGGATTTTAAAGTTGTTTTTAAGTTCAAAAGTATCATCGCTTGGACAAAATCATTGATTATGGTTATAAAATAATAATACAAAAAAATGTCATTGCAGAGGATCGTCTTAGTTTCAGTTCCTTTCCAATCCGTTTCAGCTGCACATTTGCAAAAAGTTTGTAATGAATATAGTTTTAATCACATTCTGAAGCCTGCTGTTGCTGTAAGTGGAGACGTGTGTCACTAAATTACTGAAGCTGAACCAGCAACACTGCTGTAACAGGAAGAAGTTTGGAGACAATTTAATTTTGTTCTGGAGTTTAACCAGAGCGAATAAAAAACAACATTTTAGCAGTGAGACTTCAAGCTGACATCCTTGTTAGAGCTCTTATTCACTTGGATCTGCATCTGTGAAATACAAAACTCTTCACAGATTCATCTTTTCACAACGTTTGCAGAGAATTTAAATCAGCTATAGAGTGCAGCTGTTGTGAATGACTCAATGGTGAAAGTTTTTATTTAAAATTCACATGGAGACATTTTTCCTGTCTGCTACAGACTGCATATTTGGCAACACAGACGAGAGAGTAAAGGTTCAGAGATAGTCAGATCAATAAGCTGGACTTTTATTTTTTCATGTTTATCCTCACTTAACTTTAGCCTGTAAGAAACCGTAGATGTTACGTAAATGTTATTGAACCATAATATCACATGCATCGTAAAAGATTTAACCTCCTCTTATTGTTGCTTCTCAGATTATTTTAACCATTATCACCAACTATTTTTCATTGTTTGTCTTGACAGTAGATCATGGGAGGTGTGACTTTTGCGCAACCATCCATGAACCAGACACAACTCGGCAACATCACCAATTCACCACCAGAATATAACGATGTGGAGCTTGTGCTGCTTGGTGTTGCCATGGCTGTTCTTGTCCTAGCAATAGTTTTTGGTAAGTATAAGAAATGATGCCAGTCACAGTGTCTTGCAAACATTTTCACACATGTGGAACTCTGTGGCATTTTGCATTACAAACACAAATCTCCTTAAGTTCCTTTGGATTTTATGTGATAGACCAGCAGCAAAGAGTTGGAAGCAGAGGAAAATAGAAACAAGTCTTGAGCAACTTTAAGTATAAATATTGTGGTGTGTATTTGTTTTCAAATACACAAACTGGCAGCAACTAGTGGATAAACCACTAGTTGCTGCCAGTTTTTGGGATTATGTCTGTCACGATTCAGGGTTTGGTGAGGTGAGGATGAGGACACAGGTAGACCCAGGATGAAGTGAAAATGATGAATTTAATGGTGAAACCAAGACACGGAACAACAGAACTGCACAAGAAAAACAGGCTTCACACGACAAGGATCCGACAAGGAACACTGACAACAGGTGGGACTAAATACACTGGGAGGGTAATCACAGGAACGACACACAGCTGGGATCAATCAAGACAGAGACTCAGGGGAAAACAGGACTAGACAGAAACTACACAGAAAACACAGATCCTAACAGTACCCCCCCCTCAAGGGCAGCTACCAGATGCCCAACAGAAAACAAAAAAAACCCCAAAAAACAACCCATCAGGGAGGGCGGAGGGGCGATGGAAGGAGGGCCAGAGTCCAGAACAAAAAAAACAACCCATCAGGGTGGGCGGAGACCCAGGAGGCAGACCCCTCGAAAGAGGTCCGGCGGGCGTCGCCGGCGCAGGAAGCGGAGTCCCGGAGACGGGTCCGGCGGGCGTCGCCGGCGCAGGAAGCGGAGTCCCGGAGACGGGTCCGGCGGGCGTCGCCGGCGCAGGAAGCGGAGTCCCGGAGACGGGTCCGGCGGGCGTCGCCGGCGCAGGAAGCGGAGTCCCGGAGACGGGTCCGGCGGGCGTCGCCGGCGCAGGAAGCGGACCCCCTTGGGCGGGTCCGGCGGTCTCCTCCGCCGGCGCAGGGAGCGAGGAGGCGGGTCCGGCGGTCTCCTCCGCCGGCGCAGGGAGCGAGGAGGCGGGTCCGGCGGGCGTCGTCGGCGCAGGGAGCGGACCCTCGGAGACTCTGGAAACTCGGGGGGAGCAGACTCTGGAAACTCGGGGGGAGCAGACTCTGGAAACTCGGGGGGAGCAGACTCTGGAAACTCGGGGGGAGCAGACTCTGGAAACTCGGGGGGAGCAGACTCTGGAAACTCGGGGGGAGCAGACTCTGGAAACTCGGGGGGAGCAGACTCTGGAAACTCGGGGGGAGCAGACTCCGGAAACTCGGGGGGAGCAGACTCCGGAAACTCGGGGGGAGCAGACTCCGGAAACTCGGGGGGAGCAGACTCCGGAAACTCGGGGGGAGCAGACTCCGGAAACTCGGGGGGAGCAGACTCCGGAAACTCGGGGGGAGCAGACTCCGGAAACTCGGGGGGAGCAGACTCCGGAAACTCGGGGGGAGCAGACTCCGGAAACTCGGGGGGAGCAGACTCCGGAAACTCGGGGGGAGCAGACTCCGGAAACTCTGGAGCGGGCTCGGACGGATCACTGGGGGGCGGAGGCTCGTCCGCAAACTCGGGGGGCGGAGCCACAGGGAACTCCGGAAGCTCGGGGAACTCCGGAGGCGGAGGAGACTGGCGCCGCCTCGGCGCGGGGACCGGAGGCGGAGGAGACTGGCGCCGCCTCGGCGCGGGGACCGGAGGCGGAGGAGACTGGCGCCGCCTCGGCGCGGGGACCGGAGGCGGAGGAGACTGGCGCCGCCTCGGCGCGGGGACCGGAGGCGGAGGAGACTGGCGCCGCCTCGGCGCGGGGACCGGAGGCGGAGGAGACTGGCGCCGCCCAGGGGCCGGGATCTCCGGCGGCTCAGGGCGGCGATAACGTCGGTGCCCAGGGACCGGGACCTCCGGCGGCTCAGGGCGGCGATGACGTCGGTGCCCAGGGGCCGGGACCTCAGCGGCTCAGGGCGGCGATGACGTCGGTGCCCAGGGGCCGGGACCTCCGGCGGCTCAGGGCGGCGATGACGTCGGTGCCCAGGGGCCGGGACCTCCGGCGGCTCAGGGCGGCGATGACGTCGGTGCCCCGGGGCCGGGACCTCCGGCGGCTCAGGGCGGCGATGACGTCGGTGCCCAGGGGCCGGGACCTCCGGCGGCTCAGGGCAACAATAGCGGCGGGGTCCGACCCCTGGTGGGCACAACGCCAATCGTGTCCCCCACCAAGGGTTAGCCCTGGCGTCCATGCTGCTGGCACAGCTCCTCACCGTAGTGTGGTCGGATCCTTCTGTCACGATTCAGGGTTTGGTGAGGTGAGGATGAGGACGCAGGTAGACCCAGGATGAAGTGAAAATGATGAATTTAATGGTGAAACCAAGACACGGAACAACAGAGAACTGCACAAGAAAAACAGGCTTCACACGACAAGGATCCGACAAGGAACACTGACAACAGGTGGGACTAAATACACTGGGAGGGTAATCACAGGAACGACACACAGCTGGGATCAATCAAGACAGAGACTCAGGGGAAAACAGGACTAGACAGAAACTACACAGAAAACACAGATCCTAACAATGTCTCCTTCATCAATAAATATCCAGAGACTGGCATTTTTAATATTTGTCTTTCCTTAACCTCAGTCAGTGTGGATAAAGAGCATATGTGAACAAAAGATTTTCCAATCTTGTCAAAGATTTATGAATGGGTTTATATTTGGGCTTTGACTAGGCCATTCTAACACTTCAGTAAACCTAGATCTAAACCATTATTTTACATCTCCAGCTGCCTGTTCAGGATATCTGTCCAGCTGCAAATTAAAAATCTGATTCCTAAAACATGTTTTTCTGTTTTATCCGGTGACTGCATTGTTCTTCATGATGCTGTTCACTGATGTTTACAGTACAGGTTACATTACACACAGGTGGACTCTTTTTAATAATTAGATGACCTCAGAAAGTGACTGACTGCAGTTGGTTTTATTTATGGGGCTGAAAATAAAGGCATGGTACACCATTCAGTGTTTTAATTTTGAGAAAATTAATACTCTTTATCAATTTTCTTTCACTTTATACTCATGTACCAATTCGTACCGTGTTCACATCCAAGTAAAATTAATTGTGGTTGCAGAGTAACAACATTTAAAAAAAAAATGTTTGTAAGGAGCTGCACTTTCATTGTCTGGATTATTGGAGAATCAAACCTGATTGATTTTATGCTTTTAGTTCAACAGTCATTGTTTTCTGTGCAGGTAATGTGATGGTGATTACAGCCATCCTGCGCTTCCAGAGGCTCCAAACTATCACCAACCTCTTCATTGCCTCACTGGCGGTTGCTGACCTCATCATGGGTGTGATCGTGGTCCCTTTTAGCTCCAGTAACATCCTGCTGAAAAGCTGGATGTTCGGAAACTTCATGTGTGACTTCTGGACTGCAACTGATGTGCTGTGTGTGACAGCCAGCATAGAAACACTGTGTGTGATTTCTCTGGACCGCTACCTCGCTATTACGAGGCCTCTCCGCTACCCAACATTGCTCACCAGGTAAGGCAGCTTTTAAAAGATGAATATATGAATAATTTTAATTTTGTGGAGAAGACTGTGTTTAAAATCAACATCTCAGTCAGATAAATTCTGTAAGTTGTTTTCAGTCTATTGGCAAAGTTTCTTGGATGCGGCCAGAAGGGCAGGTTGATGGAAAATGTTAACCTAGAATCCCTTTAAGACCTGAAACACTTTTTGCAAATGTATGCAGTTGACCTTAGCTATCCATTCCCTAGCTAATAGGTTAAGCTCTGCCAAGGTAATTATTAACCCTTTTAACTCTGCATCATTATGTACTTCCACCAAAACGTGCAGTTCTTTAATGCTCCTGAAAGAACATGGGTTTGTTTTTTTCTTACTGTTAAGATGTAAAAATCAACCTGATGGCGTGTTGTTTAAAGTAAAACGGGAAACTGAACAGCTGGCTTACAATACCACCTGTTTACAAATGAATGCCATGTTTTACCAAGCATGCAAAATCTGAGATACTTGATACTTAACTCATACTTGAGTTTTTGCTTTGTGTTGTGTAGACCAGAGGTGGAATCTGGTTTAAAAATGAAAAGAATCTGGATTTGAAAAATTCCAAAGGATTGAGATCACTGGACCTTTTCAGTTCTTGCTTTGACAAAAGGCTTGAAGTACCTACTGCCCGCCAACTCTTTAGCTCAAACAGACTGAATGAGTTGAGCTTTGACTAATATGGACTTAGATTTTGAGTTTTCATATGCAGAGTTTACAAAAACTGTATTATATGCCAGGCACTGTGTTGATCTAATGTTCACGGGGTAACAGTTAGAGTTGCAGTCCAGTAAACTGCTGCACATGAAAACATCAGCGAGAGGAAGATGTGGATCAACTCGACTCAACTCTACACAGTGCAAAGGGATACAGGAGAATCTGAAAGTCGCTTCTGTGACGTAGCTAGTGACTCCACCCCTTAGCCAATCAGTGACCGACGGTTTTCTGATATCAGCAAGCTTCCAACTAAGTAAGTTGCATAAAAGCGGGAGCGCGTCGGGTTGAGTCAAGCCACATTGAGTATGTGGAAAAGAGTTATTTATGCACCAGACAGCACAAAGAAAATGCTCATCACTGCACTTCGTCTGGCATCGCGATTAAATAACTCAAGCAACAGAAATTTTATGCTGGGAAATTTCAGAGCTTTTGAAACAGTAATGTTTTATAACCTTGTTTTACATTGATACCATCAACAGGCCCTTGCCCCCAGCTTTACCCTAGTTTGACATTTCAAACTGCAGATGCATATCTGAGAATCCCTAACACAAACTAATCTGGTTAGTCTCCAAGCAGCTCGTGCTTCAAACTGTTTTCATTCCGAGTCTCATAAAACGGCCGTTTTCAGAAAGGTCGTTTAGGAAACCACTCTGCAAAGTGGTTTCCTAAAAGGCAACATTTACAGGTAGATGTTTTATAGCAACAACAACTGTCACTGACTGTCACTGATCTGCATGCTCTTCATCGTCTTCCCCATGTTTAAACTTCCTTGTCTCTTGATGCTTGCCAGGGCTCGGGCTTTCATGGTGGTGTTTGTGGTTTGGGCAGTGGCCTCGCTCATCTCCTTCCTGCCCATCTATCTCAAAGTCTGGGTGTCAGACAAAAAATCAGCTGTGGAATGCTTATTCAATGAGACCTGCTGTGAATTCAACACCAGCGCGACGTATGCAGTCTGTTCTTCAATTGTGTCTTTCTATCTGCCGCTGGTGGTGATGATTTTCCTTTACACCCGTGTATTCCAAGAGGCTCAGAAGCAGCTGGAAAAGATCCGAGGAAGGCAACGGCACTTCTACCACCTGCATAAGTCTGCACCGTTGACTTACACAGAAGACAGTCCTGCACTGAATAAACTCAGGACAGGAGCGGATGGAGAGGACAGACTGAACATGCAGCAAACTGAGGATACGGACAACAGGCAAGAGGAGAAGAGAGAAGAAAATAGAATGAGGATGGAAAAAGAAGGCAGGCAGTCTGCTGCAAAGCGTCTCAAGTTCTGTCTTAAAGAGCACAAAGCTGTGAAAACTCTGGGAATCATCATGGGAACTTTCACATTGTGTTGGCTACCATTTTTCATTGTCAATATCGTTGTAGCGTTTGTAGATCTCGATAAATATAAGGAACTAATTCGATTCCTTAACTGGCTAGGTTACTCCAACTCTGCCTTCAACCCCCTCATCTACTGTCGCAGCCCTGATTTCCGGCACGCCTTCCAGGAGATCCTTCATTTGAGGGGAAGAATCTCTGGATGGAAGGGGGCATGTGGATGGTGTAGTGAGAGACACAACTACCCCAATTCTCCACGGAGGCAGAATGGGAACTCAGACACGAATCGTGTCAGGGATCTGGACACTCAGGAAACATCAGGGTGGAAAGGAAGTCTGGAGAGCTCCATTCAGGACAGCTCTCTGACCCTGGCTCGACCAGCATCATGCTCAGAGCAGGTTCTAGATGTAGCTCCCGGCTCCTTGACCAATTGGGAGGAAAACAGCTCCCGCAGTAGAACTTGTAAGGAAAATGTTGCTTCTATTGCTTGACCAAAAACAATAACATTAGACCTTAAAATAAAGGGGTGGTATCATGTAAAATGAACTTTTTTTAGCTTTGCACAATATATTAATTTTATTCCCTTATCAAAAACATACATGCAGTGTTACCTCAATTCTTTAAAGCACTCCTCGGAGTTACAGTTCCCAAGCTTCTGCCTCACAGAGCTTCCCTCTCATTAGAGTCTGCCCCCCTACTCAGCTCCTTCAGACTAGCCAGCACCAATTAGCAAACACCTGGTGGAACTGTGCATCTGCTGAGTTTATTATACGAGCTACTTCTCAGTGCAACGCTGGTAAAAACGTTGCTAAAAGGCTAATGGAGGAAATGCTGTTGTGATGACTTCCTGAAGGCGAAGTTGCAGAAGGACAAGGAGTTTTTAAAGAGACAGAGACCCAATTACAAGGCGTTAAATCAGGAATTAAAATTGTCTTTAAATCCTATTTGATATGTAACAACTGAAGGTAACGGTTGATTATGCTATAAAATGGCACTATATGCCTGGAAAACACATAATACTGCCCCTTTAAAAATACATTTCTATATAGCATTAGCTAATTTGTTTATCTTTGATGGACTGATTGAATTTTCTGGTGTATAACATGGCTGGATAAGATTACATTGTCTCAGTGTTACTGTGATTTTACTTGATATCCATGTTCTTCTTCTTCTCTATTGCAGTTTTTTAATTGCATTCAATAGACTGAAATACAAAGATCAGTGATCTAAGATTAATTTAGCATTCATACATTCACCCAAACAAAAAATATGGAATATTTTCACACATAAGATACAAAATTGTGGGATGCCATCAAATTCTCTGGATTCTTTTAAGGAGGTGACTGTTGGAACTAATTACCTATAATAATGGAAAATATTAACATTGTAAGATTTGATTCATGCTATGAAGCAGTCCATTTGATCCTAAGCCAATCTGGTGTTTTAAAAAAAATCAATCTGTAAATAAAAGTTAAAATAAATTAAGACTTAAAAACAAGGCTTGAGTTTACAAGATAATTTACATATAATAATATAACATATAATATTATTAGAAATGCTATCATCTTTTGATACAATGAATGGTACTCGGTTGCATCCATCTCTGTGATGTACTTTGTGGGATATTTGAGATTTTATCCACAAGTGGAGTTAGTGGTTTATTTTATAGCGTCTTACTGAAATCTTTACACCACTTGAGGATTTTCAGAAATTAATCACTTAACAACAAACCTCATTGTATAGATCAACATGAAGTGTTGTAAAAAAAAATATATATACAGATTTTATTTTTACAAATTTGAAAATGTAAAGTGTGGCATTGATCTGTTGTTGCCCAACCTTTATTCTGATACCCCTAAATAAAGTGTAGGTGTGGATAAAGGACACATCTAAAAGTTGCAGGACGTCTTCAGGACTCCTTTCATCTAAAAGGTTTTGATACAGATTTATTTTTGAATTCCTTTTGTGCCACCTTCATTTATAGACAATGAATTTTATGTATTGCTTTGTGTGGGTCTATCACACATAATTGCAGAAAAAGGTTGTAACGTGATCAAATATGAGAAACTTAAAGGGGTATTTGATAATTTCCCAAGGCACACTGGTCCACAAAGTAAAATATTTTACTAACCATACAACACAAGTTTTTAAAAAAGGTCTGTTATTGGAAGTGACACACTTTTGAATCATTCATTTAGAAAATAGTACATTGTATGTTGGAATAATGGATCATTTGGTCAGTGAGATGAAAGACTGGTTTTCACCGGCAGCTACAGAGGTGACTGTATTCCACAACATCCTCTTCATATTTCTGCTATCTTAAGGTTTTACATGAATGTTGAAGGTACTGGTATGTGCATATTGTTCAGTTGCAAAAAATAAAAGATTATTTTATCACTCGTCCATCTGTTAGCAATGGTAGGGAAACATCCAAAAAGGGCACATTTGGGTGATGTTGGACTTTATTTAGCTTAGCAAAGTTACTGACTATGTACAATTTTAAGAGCTATAGAGAAAGTACCTCATTACTTTAACAAGTGATTTCAGGTTACTTCATTCCAAGCTGTTTATTGAAAACTGTTAAAAATTTTCTCCTTTAAAAATGTGGCATTTGTTGCCAGTTTATTGCAGATTAAATTACACACATATATGGTAGTGTAAGAATGTGTTGAGTTATATCGTATCTGTATATTCCATAGCAGATGTGAATGCTTAGATAGGTCAAATACCCTTTGTTATCAGGACAGTAAAGATTTAAACTGTTGTCTGTGTTAACCACAATGTGTTGAGTTTACTGTGGTTGATTACAATCACATTTATCATGATGATGCATCAGAAAATGTTTTAGTTAAATGTTTGTATCTGATCATATATTAAGAAAAGTTAATGTGTCCGGTGAAGTTGTTGCATCTTTGGGTAAAAGGCTGAAATGTTATGAGATTTGTTTTAACAGCCTTGTTCTGAGTCATCCATGGAAATAAACGTGGAAAACAAACTTGTTTAGGTTTTTAGCCTTTCCAGGATAAGCAGCACACCTTACAAATATACTGGAGTCAGATAATTTTTTCTTAAATCTTTTTTTACAAAAATAAAACTCCATCCATTTAAGTTGGACTATGTGTCAAAGCTATTAACGTAGAAAATCAGTCTTATCTGTTACAGCTTTAATTTGTTTAAACTGCTCTGACTGCAGATCTGGGCCAGCTGTTTTTTGAAGAGTGATTTATGAAGGCCAATAAAAATCTGCCTAACTTCGGTGGTAATGAACGGTGGCTAAAATAAATGGGCTTCTGTGTCTCATCATATCATTAAAAACTTTCAGAGTGAGAATTGGCTGCTGCAACAAAAGATGAATTAATTGAGATATATATACTATATATATATATATATATATATATATATATATATATATATATATATATATATATATATATATATATATATATAAAAGGATGTTCTGCTCCTTTGTAAAAAGAAAATGACAACTTAATATAATTTTTTTCATCACTGAAAGAATGAGGCAAGATTGTGCAACTGTTTTTTTCACTACTATTATATATAAATATATTCTTTAATATTTCACATCTTTACAGGTATGACAATTAATGTGGAGGATGGAATATGGTTAGTGATTAACCTTCATCTCATAATAAACTAGCTGTAGACCACAAAGTCTACAGCTAGTTAAACCCTTATTGCTTTGCTAATAAGGTTTTTCCACTTCCAGACAAAACGTCCATTAAGCAGAAAAACCCCTGAACTTTGCTCACTCTGAGGCAGAAAGTCTTACTCGATGTGGGGCTGGATAAGATGAGGGGTTGTGGGAGCTCCACTTATGATAAGATTATGAAGAACAGCTCCATTATTCTGAGCTCCTTCCCGATAAACCTCAGAAGCATTTATGGTGGGATAATTGTGTATGAGATAAACATCTGAGGCCCTTAACTTGTGACTATCAGATGGTTTCTTTTGCTTCCCTGAATTCATTTTCTATCATCACATATTCACTGGATCTATCCCTTCGCCTCTCAGAACAACACTGTGAAGCCACGCTTTCATTTTGGTCAACCATCTTTAGCTCTTCAAACAATGCAACGTTTCAGACAGTGCAGATGATTATCGTTCAGTTGGGCCCACAGTTTAGATAAGGTTGTCTGAAACGCTCACTTTACAAACACAGTGCTTCGTTTACGCGCGTTTAAGTGGTTACACAGAATAAAATGATCTGAGAAGATGCTCAGTTGATGCAGAATGTAAAAACCTTGTTTTGTTGTACTTTTTGTATTGTGTAAGTGTAATTGGTTGTGTGTTCGACATTTGAAAGACTTCCTGGTGTAAGGTAAAATAGTTTTCATATTTAAACCAACTTGCAAATCTTATTTTCCAATTATTAAAAAAAAAAAGTTACAGCCAAAACATGCATTTGCCTGTAAATATTAAGCACATATAAAGCACAGAGACTTTTCCTATGGTTTAAAATTTCAAAAACAAAACAGAAACACTTTACAGATTTACTTTGTGAAAATGTCTCATCCTAAAGCCCTTCATATTGCAAGGCCAAAATCTCAAAACATTGAAACAACTTTAAATTACGCTTGTGCTCTCAGTTTCAGAAGCTTTTTAGAGAAAAGCATTTTTGTTTTCTACCTCCTTAAGATCTAAATGAATGTCATCTCACTGTTGTAAATATTTATTCATAAGCTGTTGTATATGTTTGTAAGTAAAAGAACAAAGTTTGAAACTGTGTCATTTAAATATGTCCCTTTGCTTGTCCTCAGTTGGTGAGTGTGTGTTTATTTCTGCGAGTCAGTTTTGTGGTGCTGTGGGAGAAGGAGGGGAAGCAGAGCCAGTCAGATCCAGTTTTATTTTTTATTTTTTTTCTCAGATACCCACTGCTTGATTTCTAAAAACAGCAAAGCAAAAGATTTGGGGAGTTTTTGTACAGCACCTTACAGTTGCAGCTGCTGCTGTCATACAAGAGTCTCTAAGAGACAGCTGGAGCTTTTATGGAGTAAGGCTCTATTAAGTAAGAACTTCATTTCCTTAGCTGCAATTGTTGTGTGTCTTCACTTAGTACAAAAACAGTTTTGTTCCTTAGCTAAAGCTAACAGCTCATAAGACAACAACTTGTCCAAGACTGTGACTAAGCTAACAACCAGCCAAACAGGTTAAACTTAGACTAGCCCTAGACACAAACTGCTATTTCAAAAGTTGTTTACTAGTCCAAGAATGTACAAGAAAATAATGGTCATTTTGAGATTCTAACAACTAGCACAAAAAACTACAACAGCTAATCAGAGAAGCTAACAAACTTGGCTTCTCCAAGAGGGTTTCTGTAAGAGTCAGTAGGGAAAACTGAATATTTTTAAATAATCCTTTTTTTCTTTTTTTTTTTTAAGAAAACCTTTCCTGTGTCTGATTTCTATCTTGCAGTCTGTACTACTGCAGTGCATTTTTTTTTATATCTCAGCACTGGCACACAACAACATAGTCAAAAAGATTTACAAAGAAATTGGCAAACAGTCTAATACATTGTAGATTTCACTAGTTCACCATTAAGGTATTCTAGAAATGTCCATAAAATCCGGGAAACTTGAAATTAGGAAACGTGAGTCGCGTTCCACTGTCCCTTTAACCTTTTTAGCTAAGCTCCTGAGACAGAGCCTTTCTGTGCTCATCCAGTGGCCCGCGTTACTCAATAGGACTCGGCTTGCACGTTTTCCTCAGAGAGGATTCGTCGTGCGTGTGTGTGAGTGTTTCGTGAACCATGAGGAGGGTCGACAGGTGCAGGCGTTCACAGCGGCTACAGTATCAGCTGCTTCAGAGGAAATACTATCAGATGAACTGCTGCAGTACACACAGAGGGAATACACTTCAGCTGTAAGACGGACTTTGTTTGCTCGTTTTTTTCATACCAAGGCAGACATTATGTATTTAACATTGTGTGAACTGTATGCAAGGTTTACCTAAATGCACGTCTTAGGAAGTGATTATTTTTACAGAAAAACATTGAAGATTATTAAAATGTCAACATAAAGATTAAACAGGATGTGTAACTCCTTTTCACTTAATAGTCAATCAAGTCAGTTTACTATTAGTAAAACATACTTTGATGCAACAGAAAAAAAAAAAACATGATATTAAAATGTTCTTGGAAATTTAACAAGAGAAAAGTAACAAGATCGACCCACTGTAGTCACTCTGACCTCATTTGACTTCAGAAGGGAACATGTGGGGAAATTATTTGTTTACTGTCAACTGCACTGTCTTTCGATTTCACACACAAAAAAATTGTATTTGAATGTTTCATATATTACTGCAAGACTTGGGGTTATGTGACTTCCAGCTTTGCATATCTAGAGACTGAGGTGATAATCTCAACAGAGTATCTCAAATTTAAAATAAAATGGTAAAGGAAACTGACAATAACCATCAATTTTAAAAATATTCTTTAATCTAAGTATTGCATTGTAGCCCTAACCCCATTTTTGTCTGTCTCTAAAGTCTTTTGCAGCCTTTAATGTTTTTTTTTTGGGTTTTTTTGCCAGAATTGACCTGTATTTATCTCTAGCTCCTGCAGACCTCCTTTCATATGGTTATTATCCCTTTTCTTGGTGCATAAGGGTACTGCCACAATGTAAAGGTACTCAAGAGGAACTGAGTAAAAATGCATGACATGCTTTTCAAACTTTCAGTTTTGAAAAGAATTGAAAAATATGCATCATTTTCCTTCCACATTACAGTAATGGACTACTTTGTGTTTTTTTTTTTATCACATGCAATCCCAACAATATACCTAAAAGTTTCCGGTTGCAGCTGTTCACAAAGTGAAAAAGGTCAAGTGTGACTACTTCTCGAGATAGTTTTATTTTATAAAAACCCATTTCTCTGAACGTCTGATCCCGTGTGCATTGTTGCAAATTATTGTAAGTGATGATTACAACAACTGAAGACAATTTGAAGTGAGCATGACTTACATAACTTCCTTTTTTCACACGAGTTTATTTTCTCTTTTGTTTTTGCTTTTCACATTTTCCTCTGGGTGTGTCCCCAAACATGGAGTCAAACTTAGTCTGAAGCTTTAGATTGCAGCACACAACCTGAGCTTTTCCCTTCAGATAAACACATTTACATTCTGTTTTTTATAACCGCTAAGGTTGATCTTCATGCACCATTAAGTGCTGACAAATATGTACATATGCACCCATGCATTCAACCATGCATGCATGCTGTGTCATGTAGTATGTGTGAACATACTTGCAACACATCAGCACAGGCCAGACATTCAGGATATGCAGATCATACGTTTCACAGATACACAATGTCCTGAGGGAGTGTGTGTTACAGAGAGAGAAAGTTGTGCCAAGTGTATCTTATGATCGGACAGTTTATAGTTAGTGAGCCTGTGCTGCTGCCTGAGCTGTTGCCGACCCAACATCTCTTGCCAAAAAGGAAGAAACACTACAAGAGGTTTCAAATAGGCTGTGTGTGTACCAGTGTGCTCGTGTCACAGATCTAAACACTTTGTGTTACTTTTTTTTTTTTTTTTTCTTTAAAAGGTGTAAAGTTTTGCTTTGCTGCACATCTAATGGTGCAGCATGGCTTTGCAGCTGCTAAACCCTGCAGGCTCTGTGAATCATTCTCCTCAAATGTCAGCAGCCAGAACAGTATCTGCAGTTACAACATACATGTTGATTATTTTCAGTGAGTAGGTTCGCTTTGCACGTCTTAGTCATACAACGTGCAGACAGAGACGTGCACAGGATGGTGTTTCCAAAGTGTTTCTTTAAAGACATGTGTGCAGACAGGCTCACAGCTGTTTGTACAGAGATCAGATTTGAAGCGATATGAGGGTCATAATAGACAAATGTCTTCCCTAAGCACCGACCACTTGGTGGCGTTTGTAAACCACATTAACATGATTTAAAAAAATATATAATTTTAGTTTAATTTCTTATGATAATACACAAAACAGTGTTCCTAAAGGTGGGATTTACAAGTTAAATGAGCAAAATTTGCTTTTGCATCAAATTACATGATAATAGGAAACTTTGTGACTTTTTTTCTATAATAATTCTGGAACCTGCCATAACTGTATGCCATAAAATGTAGAAAAACTCATTCTAAAAAGAACATTGCTCTAATCCTTGTGCTGTAGCACCATGAGTGGATTTGCAGTATTGGAGACAGGCTTATGATGATGATATCAGAATTATACTATGATTACAAATTTGGGCCTTGACTGTAAAACATTAGTCACTTTTCTGAAGTTGCTATTCAGGATTCTGGTGCTTGCTAAAGAAAAAAAACAAAAAAAAAACAGTTGCAGCTGATGCAGAATCTGAACAATGTAGCAACAAAATTGTAAAAATCGCATTAAAAAACAGACTACATCACGTGACTTTTGTTATTCAGAAATTAAGACTTTTTCTGTAAATAAAAAATATTGTTATATACAGTTCCAGACGGAGGTTAACATCAGTTTGTCATCAGCATAATTTTGGTCTTTTAATGATGCATTTGATTGTTTTTTTATTTATTTATTTTTTAACTTTTGCACAGTCGCATAAAACAAAAAAAATATTTTTGGAAAAAAGAATTGGTTGGACATGTTTGGATCCTTTGTGGATTTTCTCTATCACACAACTTCTAGTTTATACACACAGGCTGATATTTGGCTTAATGTGTTGCAGAGAAATAAACATGCTTTTAGTTGTCAAGACGTTTCTGCAATTCTGACTGATTTCTCTTCTTATCAGAAACTGTACAGCTCATTTATTTTCCATTCCTTATCCAAAAATGTGTAACTTATACTATCAAGTGTGGGGTTGAGGCATTTTTTCGTTCCTTTACAATAAGTGAATGTTTTGTTTGGTTTCCTTCCTATTTTTGTCTAAATCTAAAACATGCTCCCCTGGGTCAAAATAGCCCAATCCTCGCCTTTTATGGATCACAGCCGTTGTGGAAACACTTGAAAGGATGTTCTGAATTCACAACATCTCTAAAAATACCTATTAAAAATGTTTTCATACAAGAAAATATTAGATCATTTATAGAATAAATGTTTTTCTTTCATTTCAGAGCTGATTGTGGCGACACTAGGCACCCGATCCCACAACAAAATTCAAAAGTGTGTCCTGCACTTAAAATCTCAGTTCACAGCTAACTGACCTATTGCTTTCCAGAGGGGAAGATCACCGGGTGATCAAGACGGTAATTTAGGAAACAGCCAAACAACAGCAATATTGAATGTAACTTGAGAGGCACCTGCACTCTGCAGCTCCACGTCTCACACAAACCAAGCTCGCAGCAGCAGATCGCTTCAGACGAGGCTGTGAAGCATTACAGATGTCATGTACTGCAAAGCAAACAGCACACACAGCTCTTCAGATCCCCAAAGCAGCCGCTTGGATCACAGCAAAGCCCTAACCTCAAGCAATAAGCTAAGAGGAGCTCTGTTTAACTTGTGGATGACATCTGGGACCCTGTCGGTATTCTTGGAGTTATGAGTCACCAGCTGTCTGCCAAGGGTGTTCCTATATCTTCTGTATAGACTTACATTCAGACTGAGGCTGGCAGGAGACTCAATATAGCTCAGTGAGAAACATTTCAAGTAAGTTATTGAGAAAAGTTTAAGTTAATATTGCCATGATGTGGTTTAATATACTTTTTATTTTTCCATTTTCATATTATAATACACACAGAAAGGCCTGCTAATGGGACTTCATTAAAAATATATATATATTCATATCCACTTGAACTTACTGAATTTTACCACCAAAAGCTCTAATGTGATTTATTGTATGATACAGGCACACTAAAAAATGACTTGTGGTTTAAAAACAAATCCCAAATAAAAATCTGATAAGCATGACATGTTTCTACTTTTATCCTCATTTACTCTGAAACTCCACAATAAAATCCCGCTCAGTTCTTGCTGAGGTCGTCTCTTGTTGTCTTACCTGCATGCTTTGTAAAAAACAAAATCCTGCAAATTAAAATTTTTACTTTTCTTTCAAAAAGGGTTTATTTTTTAAAATCTGCAAGGCTAATGTTTGTCATGTCAACAGATTTCCTTGCCTGACCTATCAGTTTAGGTCAGCAATGTTCAGATGAAGGAACTGTAAAGAAAACCTTTTTGTCTTTTTATTTAAAATCATGAACAGCTCTGCAGAATACAAATCCAGAACCCAATTTTCTGATTTTAATTGATTCCACATTTGAAAACTATGCATTCTTTTCTATTTACTTCACACTTTTGCATCACTTTTTTCCCTCTGTCTCTGCATGTAGCCATACAAAGCCTATACCTTTTCTGTCACGATTCCCTGTTTTACAGACATCTAAGCGTATGCTCAGTGTTAAACTGTCAGCTGAAACCCTGCTCTGTTACTCACAATCATTTTCTCCTCAGTGACATCAGATGTCCCAGATTAAACTGATTTGCTCATCTTTGAATGCCATCTCATTTAAGACTAAAGAATAAAAAGTCAAACACATCATACTGGAACTCTGGTGGCTGCCAGCACTGCAGCATATGGTGTCACACCATCTGAAAGGCCTCCCTTGGCAGCAGCCTTTATTTGTGCATGTGTCTGCGCATGGATTTCCATATTCATCAGCGGCTCTTTCCATGTGCGTATTGGTACCTGTTGACCAAAATTGCAGGTTTCTGTGTTTGCATGTCTGTGGTGCAGTTCCAACAAAACGAAGGAGGCTAATTACTCCTGTTTGCATTGCTGATGGTCAGCATGACATTTGGCAAGCACTGATACACTATGTGTTTGTCAAAAAGCTATTTCAAATGCAATGTTTATATTGCAAAAGCAAAAAGCTCCTTTAGCCTCAAAAATAAGAGCAGCTACATCATAAACAGAATCTATAATGCTTTGACAATGATGTGTGCCACTCAGAAATCACTTGACAAATCAAATCAGAGTGTGAAAATGGATCACTTTACATCAGGCCTGATTAGATCTAATCAGATTAGGATCAGATTATCACTCAGACACCTTCTTGGCCACACACACAGAGCAGCATGCTGACAAATAGAGAGAAAGATGGACATCTTCCCTAATTCATGCTGACTTTCTGAAGCTGCCTTTGCTCCTCTTGCTTCATTGTAAATGTCATTATCCAGTCTTGCCAGGATGTCTTAAAGGACACATCAATGGCAAAAACCTAATTTGACTCACTGCAAGGGGATAATCCAAACGGGACGTTAACTTTATGGTCACATTTCTCTGTTGCCTGGAGGCAGCACACAGTGGTAAAACACATGAAGAGAACGCACATTATACAGAGGGTTGTGGCTTCAATGTGTTAAATCTATTGCTGACATTTCCATGAAAGGATATTTTCAAACATTTTGCATAGGACCCATTTCATCGGTCTCCTGTCAAACAGGACATTGCTGGTTTATTTCATGATGTTGCTAATTGCCCTTTAAGCTCTGCCAAAGTCTTCTGGGTTTTTCCACAGCGGAGCTGCATAACAGAGGAAAGTAGAGAACAATTTAGGAGGAACATTGAATGTACCTGAGGGGAAAACAGGGACACATATTGATGACATTTTATTCAAAAAACCATAATGTTTAAGTGTTTTCTTATGTTTGTTTAAATTTGTTACACTTTACTATTTAATTTCACTTAGAATAAATGAGTAAAATCTTTAAAAGTCCACCACTTATTACTAAAAATGATCTACAGCTGTGTTTATTCAATTCTTTGCAAAAATGTAAGTATTACAATTGGTGTTTTTTTAAATGTTTGGGTCAATGAAGGTTTTGTTTTTAAAGCTATTCAGATATAAAGATTTTTTACATCAACACATTTGCAATAATGCCTTATAGGTTTAGGCTTTTATTGATGATATACTGTATTTTTTTCAAAGTGTGCTGATTAGAAACATATAACTATACATACTGACTCAACCATATGCATACACCCAACTTATGTTCAGTCAAGGGTCCCTTACCATTCTCATGATGAATGGATGAATACATCGAACAGAACTAAATGAAAGATACAATTTCTTTCTATCTTTTTTAAACTATATTTAAGTAAGATTGATTTAAAACATTCTTTTTATATTTGAAAATATGCATTGGGTTGTCATATTCACTGGTATCTTATGAGTCGCCTCTAACTCTCAACCCCAACTGTAACCCCTCTCCTATGGTCATTACTAAAGGTGACACTGCAGAGAAAGTAACAGTGAGATCTACATATATTTCACCCTGGAATGACTGAACACTACCAGACACAGGATGATCATACTGTTACCAGATCACATAGGTAGAGACGGATGCCTCCAGATGTGCGGTGCAAGTTTGATAGCTAGGATGCACAAGAGCAGGTAAGGTTAAAGGCTAAGGGTAAAAAAAGGACTGCAATAACTGAGAGAGAAAAACCAGAGGAGTATCATGCTGACCTTGCTTTGTAATTAGAAAATATCCTGCAGCACTCACACCTCAGAACTCAAGCCAGAAACTAGTGGTGTCCTAGAAAATGTTCAGTTCCCAGTATGAAAGCACAGATTTTTGGTTAAAATTCTGTGCCAAAAAGCCCATGATGTGACATTACAGCCAAGAGACTTAGGAATCAGAAAAGCAGATGCTATGAAATAAAGAGTAGCTATTTGCAATCACAAACAGAATAGTTTGAAGTATGCAAAAGTTGAGATGCAAAAATCAACAAATGAACTGTGGCAAGAATAACAACTGTCCAGCAGTACTGCAAACTTAGTCCTGTTTCAAAGAAGTGGTTGAATAAGTATATGATGATATTTCTAAATTAATATTAATCAAACACCAAAAATATAATTTTTGATATGACTATTTCTTAGACTTCAACCTGTTTAACAAAATTGGTACTACTGTATAAAATCATATTTTTGTCTCAAGCCCTCTGGTGGAGAAAAAAAGGTACTGCATGTTTCATTAAAGTGAAGATGACTTCACCCACCTGGTCAGAAGCAGTTCTCATGTGCTTTTCTAACATGTTGAGGAGAAATAACATTAAAAACAAATATATTCTTTACAATTTTTAATAATGTCATGAAGAAAATAACTTAAATATGAAATATTTTATATTAAACTTTGTTGAAGGTGTCTGATTTGGCATACTTTATATATATTTAATGGGGCAATCCCACAGCTGTTTTTAGTAAAACAACTTTTTTTAATTTCTATTTTAAAAAACAAAGTTCAAAACCCAAAACATAAACTTAGAGGTGTGGCGTTATGTGTTTTACTGGCACATATTACCCTTTAATAGGACAATCAAGTAATTATCTAATGTTCATTTGTCAAAGAATGTATAAAATAAATTTGAGTTCGCAATTAGACACCATAAAATAGGTCTCTGGCTCTTTAACAAGCTCCTACTCTTTCTAACACTCCACCTTCAACATGTCTTCACAACAATACCTTTCCATAACGCCGTTTAGAGTCATTCTTAAGAGCATTGCAACATTTAATAATATAAATTGTAACAATTACAGAGAGCTCTGCTGAAAGCTAGAGATGTTACATTCAGGACAGGTGAGGCATCTTCACCACCAACGAAGTGCATCACAGACTACAACATCAGGGATGCACAATGCCCAAGGGACACTTAATGGCCAGATGCACTCTATAAGTTCAGTGCCCACTTTGAGGATCCTAACAACCTCCTGAGCACTCGACTTATACCACCACCTGGTGACACACTCCTCTGTGTGACCACAGCAGATGTGAGGAAATCACTTCAGGAAGTCAACCCCCGTAAGGCTGCAGATCCTGACAACATCCCAGGTCGGGTACTGATGGCCTGTGCACATCAGCTGTCTGAGGTGTTGGCGGACATCTTCAGCACCTCACTGTCACTGGCATCTGTCATAGTCTGATCCCCCAACACCTGCCAACACTCCATGTGCCAACACATGGAGTGTTGGCACACTCTATGTGAGGCCAGAGTGCCACCACCTCCCATCTGGTCAGGAAGGCCCACCAGCATCTCTACTGCCTCAGGAAGCTGCGGCAAGCTGGATTTGGGAGCTCAGTCCTGAGGAGCTTCTATCGCTGTGTGGTGGAGAGAGTTCTCTAAACCTGTATCGCCATGTGGCATTTAGCTGCACTGCTGCTGAACTGTAACAATTACACAGAGCATGGCCTGCAGAGCTCTGTGCCTTCTCTCCATCATGGACATCATGAAGCTCCACATCATGAAGGATGGCACCCATATTGCACACAGTCTGTTCCAGCCTCTTCCCTCAGACAGGAGGCTGAGGAGAATCCAGAGCAAGACCACAGGGCTGAGAAACTCTTATTTGGAATAAGTTGGAATTTGTATTTAAATAACTTCTAAGACTTGCATAACTCTTTGAGTTTCCATAGCAACAATAAAAACAGAGCTTACTTGTGACATCATCATACAATGTTCTCATTGATAATAGTTCAAAGGGACTGTTTATGCAAGACAGAATTTTGTCATAGTTTACTTCTCAACATTGGTGAAGGTAGATTGCTTTCAGAGAGAGACGACTTGTCACAGTTTATATTTTCAAATAATTGAAATCGAACATCCTGTCAACAAGGTTTGTGCCGATTGTTGTGCTGTTGGAACCCTACGTAGTAAGTTATTTCACATAAAATAATTTGCTCAAGGATTGGTGTCAAATAACTACTGACAATTTCATAATGAAGACATCAGAAATTTGTGTTTTTGCCAGTGAGAACCTGGACATGGAAACCAGATCTGAAGACAAGAAAATTACTTTTGAAACCACAAATACAGAAAATGTGAGGACAGGTTTTGAAGAAATCTTAGAAGATTTGAATAACTCTTTTGCTGAAGTGGATTCAGACCAGGCAGAAATTTTTACTGCTGGGGTTGAAAATGACACTAAGGACGAACAAATCAATCATGAAACCTATCAAGACTTTCTTCAAAATGTAATAATCACAGAGGATGACCTTAGTGCCTGTTTTGAAGATGACATAGAAAACAGCACAGATTATTTCTACAGAACAGAAGACAACACAAGTCAAACAAATCTTGATCCAACAATGTACTTCTGCAGGTTTTCAAACTCCTTCAATAACTCTTGGATGAATGCCACAATGCAGAGTATTCTCAACCTAAGTATTGCCAGAAGGTTTGTGGCTCGCTATCCGGAAGCATTTTTTGGAGCTTTGTCAGGAACTCCAATGTTTGCCAGCCTTTTCCGTACAGCTATGCAACATCCAGGAAAGTATTTTTCTCCAGGAGAAATCTTCAAGGTTCAGATGGAAATAAGTCAAAGCATAGAGTCAGTAGGCTTGGCACAAGAGGACGACCTAACAAACTTTTTGTCTGTTCTTTTAGACTGGCTTGAACCATGTGGCATGAACACAAGCTGCATGTTGTATACAGCTATCGCTTGTGAAAGATGTCAGGAGGCTTTACTTGACATCAGAGAACTTGGTCCCATCCTTTACCTCCCACCTCCACTACCTTACGACAGCATCACATCTCTCCTTAACCGGTGGGTTTCTGAGACCTATGCAGAATGTTGTGACGTCTGCCTCTCCAACTTAAAGAGAAAAGATATCCTCAATCACACTGATGTGATAGCCCTGCATCTGCCACGGTCATACAGTCAAGTTGATTTGAATTATCCTGTGACTCCTAGTCTAACTATTGACATTCCTGTTAAAGCTGGAACCCAGTTGTACCGTCTGTCCTCGGTCATTTGCCGTCAAACCCTGAGTCCTCAGATGGACCACTTTTACACGTATCTGATGTGTGGACAGCTGGTTTTTAAGGCTGAGGACGATCAGGTAACAATTTCAAATATAACCTCTGCAGCCGACATTTCCCATAACGGATTTATCTATGTGTATGAGAAGTATACAGAAGGACAGGACAATTTTAGTGACGGGCTCAAAGTGACCAATGACCAGGAAATGTGCAACCCTGAAAGGCCAGTGAATTCACCAATAATGGTAAAATTTGGAGGGAACCTAAAAGCTTCAAAGAAGTACAACTCTCAAATAGATGAAGCCATAACAAAGAATGATGGAAACACCTGTTTTGAAGATGAAGAAACAAGCATGGAAAGCACAGCAAATATGACAAATGAGACATATTGCTGCACCCATGATGTTAGTGCTAAGGACAGAAGTACAATAGCGGATAAAACTGGCACCAGAGGCGACAAAAGCAATGTCGAGAAGACGGAGAACACAATAGAATTGATCCATTCTGAATATACTACTCTGTTGACTCACACAGATCTTGTTCAGGAAGAAATTATCACTGAGGACGAAACCGACACTGATGATGAACAAATCGATTTTGAAACTCATCTAGACTTTTCTCAAAATGTAATTATCACAGACGATGAACTTAGTGGCTTTTCTGAAGATGACATAGAAAACGGCACAGATTATTTCTACAGAACAGAAGACAACACAAGTCAAACAAATCTTGATCCAACAATGTACTTCTGCAGGTTTTCAAACTCCTTCAATAACTCTTGGATGAATGCCACAATGCAGAGTATTCTCAACCTAAGTATTGCCAGAAGGTTTGTGGCTCGCTATCCGGAAGCATTTTTTGGAGCTTTGTCAGGAACTCCAATGTTTGCCAGCCTTTTCCGTACAGCTATGCAACATCCAGGAAAGTATTTTTCTCCAGGAGAAATCTTCAAGGTTCAGATGGAAATAAGTCAAACCATAAAGTCAGTAGGCTTGGCACAAGAGGACGACCTAACAAACTTTTTGTCTGCTCTTTTAGTCTGGCTTAATTCATGTGGCATGAACACAAGCTGCATGTTGTATACAGCTATCACTTGTGAAAGATGTCAGGAGGCTTTACTTGACATCAGAGAACTTGGTCCCATCCTTTACCTCCCACCTCCACTACCTTACGACAGCATCACATCTCTCCTTAACCGGTGGGTTTCTGAGACCTATGCAGAATGTTGTGACGTCTGCTTCTCCAACTTAAAGAGAAAAGATATCCTCAATCACACTGATGTGATAGCCCTGCATCTGCCACGGTCATACAGTCAAGTTGATTTGAATTATCCTGTGACTCCTAGTCTAACTATTGACATTCCTGTTAAAGCTGGAACCCAGTTGTACCGTCTGTCCTCGGTCATTTGCCGTCAAACCCTGAGTCCTCAGATGGACCACTTTTACACGTATCTGATGTGTGGACAGCTGGTTTTTAAGGCTGAGGACGATCAGGTAACAATTTCAAATATAACCTCTGCAGCCGACATTTGCCATAACGGATTTATCTATGTGTATGAGAAATACACAGAAGAACATGATGATTTTAGTGTTGGGCTCAAAGTGACCACAGGCCAGGGAATTTGCAACCCTGAAAGGCCAGTGAATTCACCAATAATGGTAAAATTTGGAGGGAACTTAAAAGCTTCAAAGAAGTACAACTCTCAAATAGATGTAGCCATAACAAAGAATGATGGAAACACCTGTTTTGAAGATGAAGAAACAAGCATGGAAAGCACAGCAAATATGACAAATGAGACATATTGCTGCACCCATGATGTTAGTGCTAAGGACAGAAGTACAATAGCGGATAAAACTGGCACCAGAGGCGACAAAAGCAATGTCGAGAAGACGGAGAACACAATAGAATTGATCCATTCTGAATATACTACTCTGTTGACTCACACAGATCTTGTTCAGGAAGAAATTATCACTGAGGACGAAACCGATACTGATGATGAACAAATCGAGTTTGAAACTCATCTAGACTTTTCTCAAAATGTAATTATCACAGACGATGAACTTAGTGGCTTTTCTGAAGATGATATAGAAAATGGCACAGATTATTTCTACAGAACAGAAGACAACACAAGTCAAACAAATCTTGATCCAACAATGTACTTCTGCAGGTTTTCAAACTCCTTCAATAACTCTTGGATGAATGCCACAATGCAGAGCATTCTCAACCTAAGTATTGCCAGAAGGTTTGTGGCTCGCTATCCGGAAGCATTTTTTGGAGCTTTGTCAGGAACTCCAATGTTTGCCAGCCTTTTCCGTACAGCTATGCAACATCCAGGAAAGTATTTTTCTCCAGGAGAAATCTTCAAGGTTCAGATGGAAATAAGTCAAACCATAAAGTCAGTAGGCTTGGCACAAGAGGACGACCTAACAAACTTTTTGTCTGCTCTTTTAGTCTGGCTTAATTCATGTGGCATGAACACAAGCTGCATGTTGTATACAGCTATCACTTGTGAAAGATGTCAGGAGGCTTTACTTGACATCAGAGAACTTGGTCCCATCCTTTACCTCCCACCTCCACTACCTTACGACAGCATCACATCTCTCCTTAACCGGTGGGTTTCTGAGACCTATGCAGAATGTTGTGACGTCTGCTTCTCCAACTTAAAGAGAAAAGATATCCTCAATCACACTGATGTGATAGCCCTGCATCTGCCACGGTCATACAGTCAAGTTGATTTGAATTATCCTGTGACTCCTAGTCTAACTATTGACATTCCTGTTAAAGCTGGAACCCAGTTGTACCGTCTGTCCTCGGTCATTTGCCGCCAAACCCTGAGTCCTCAGATGGACCACTTTTACACGTATCTGATGTGTGGACAGCTGGTTTTTAAGGCTGAGGACGATCAGGTAACAATTTCAAATATAACCTCTGTGGCCGACATTTGCCATAACGGGTTCATCTATGTCTATGAGAAATACACAGAAGAGCAAGATGATTTTAGTGTTGGGCTCAAAGTGACCACAGACAATCATGAAGTACATCAAGACCCTCTTCAATATGTTATGATCACAGAAGATGAACTCAGCTTCAGTTTTGAAAATGAAATACAAAATGGCTCTTATTATTTTTACCTACCAGAAGACAGTACAAGTCAAAGAAATTCTAATGTTGATCCAACCATATACATTTGCAAGTTTTCCAACTCCTTTAATAACAGCTGGATGAATGCCACGATGCAGAGTATTTTGAACCTTAGTATTGCCAGAAAGTCTGTAGCTAAGTGTCCCCCAAAAGTCTTTGGAGCTTTATCAGCAACTCCAATCTGTGCTAGCCTTCTCCTAACAGCCATGCACCATCCAGGAAAATATTTCCACCCTGAAGAAATCTACCAAGTTCTGATGGAAATCAATGAAAGCCTGCCATTACTAGGCCTGACACAGCAAAACTATATAGCAAAATTTTTGGGGACTATTTTGCGCTGGTTAAACCCATGTGGCATTAATTCAGCTTGGATACTAAACAACATTATCACTTGTGAACAATGTAAGTTGGTTACGCCAGTCTTGTCAGACATAGGTCCCATAGTTTACCTGTCAGATGCAAAACCAAATGAAACAACGGCTTCTCTTCTTCACCGTTTTGTTCTTAAAGACTGCTATGAGTACCAATGTAACATCTGCCTGTCCAACACTAAAAGAAACATCTTCCTTAGCGATACTGATGTGATAACTCTGCATCTGCAACGGCCCACCAATCAGGGAGGTTTCAGAATACCTGTGATTCCTAGTGCATGCATTGACATTTCATTACAAAATGGAGCTCAGTTGTTCAGTTTGTCCTCTGTCATTTGTCGCCAAACCCTGAGCTCACAGACCGACCACTTTTACACATATCTGAAGTACGGACAACTGATCTTTAAGGCTGAAGATGACCAAATAACAATCGCACACAAGGACAGTGCAGAAGACCTTTACCAAAATGGGTTTATGTATATTTACGAGAAAGAAAGATGAAACTGAGAAAAGACTTAAGAAACAAGCCAAGTTAGAAAAAAAAAACAAAAACATATAAAAAACAAACTCAACAAAAACAAAACAAAAAAAAATTATCGCAAAAAACACCCAAAAAACGATAAATAAAAACATGTTTACAAAATTAATAGAAGTTTTATATAAAATAACAAAAACACCCAAAAATAATAACAAACTGATTTTCATAGTATAAAAAGAAAACCTAGCAAAAAAATGACATGAATGACTTAAGTAAGAATTAAGTAATGACAAAATGATCTAAGTCAAAAAAAAATTACAGAAAATTATGGTGTTTTAACTACAAATTTACTTTTTATTCTGAAATAATAATAATAATAATAATAATAAAAGCACTGCTCCTAAAAGACAAAAAATAAAAATACAAAAGGTGACACAGTTGCATCTTGTCTCCATGCATACGTGGGTTTTCTCTGGGTACTCCGGCTTCCTCCCACAGTCCAAAAAGAAACACTGTTAGATTAGTCAGGCACTTTAAGTTACTATTGAGAGTGAGTAATGTGTATGCTTTACTTCGTTTGAAAATCTCTTAAAATAATATTTCATTGTCAATAAAAAAAAAACATTCTTTAAATAAAGTATGCAGTGTCTTTACTTGAAACGAACAATGCTAAAACAAAAAGGAAGTTGAAAGATTAGGACTATATGTTTTTACCATAAAATAGAACTTTATATGTTCTCTCCATCCATGCGTGGGTTTTCTCCGGGTGCTCCGGCTTCCCGCCTAAGTCCAAAAACATGACTGGCCATCTTATCTGTTCATGCTGTCACAAAGGCATGCATGCAGAGAAGATGGTTGTGTCAGTACATATTGTTCAGAATATTATTCAAACAACTTAAATTGACAATGATATGCATCAATATAATATTTATTTAGAATATGTGACCAATTATGTCACATTATGAATTATATGCAATGCGTCAGTTATGTATCTATTTAGGACAGGAAATGACCATGGAACTAACTCTCAATTTTAATCTTGTTTGATATTATCATGAGACATAAACAGGGTCAGCCCAAAGCATAAACAAACTAAGCAGCCACTTAGGGCCTCAAGGCCACTAAGGTGCGTTCACACTGAAGCCTGAAGTGACCCAATTCCGATTTTTTTGCTGGGGCCGTTCACACTGCCAAGAATGCGAAACTGTATGCGTTCTGCAGTCTGAACGGGCAAATGACCTGACAGTGACCCGCACGCGCAGTAGAGGGCGCAATAGCGTCAGCGTTCTCAGTGTTCTGCCAACCGCCATAAAAAGAAGAAGTGCTCAGTGTTTGCGGAAGTAAACATGGAGGCTAACGGTGGAGCTTAGCTTACATATTTGAAGTTGTTGACCGGCCGGAGCAGCATATTAACAGCTTAATCCTCATATAGTCCGTGTTGGTGGTTGTTTTTCTTCCCGCTTGCACGGGACATGGTGGCACATGTTTTAGCATGTGCCACCATGTGTATTATTAATAATAATAATAACATTATTATTATTGTAATTATATAATATAATAATTATTATAATTATTGTTGTTATTATTAATATTAATAATAATAATAATAATAATAATAATAATAATAATAATAATAATAATAATAATTATTATTATTATTATTATTAGATGATGATGATTATTATTATTATTATTATTATTTCTGACAGGGGGCTGCACAGTGGCGCAGTTGGTAGAGCTGTCGCCCTGCAGCAAG
Source organism: Poecilia mexicana (assembly GCF_051168715.1). Classification (NCBI taxonomy): domain Eukaryota; kingdom Metazoa; phylum Chordata; class Actinopteri; order Cyprinodontiformes; family Poeciliidae; genus Poecilia; species Poecilia mexicana. The sequence continues at coordinate 9,072,079 of NW_028263383.1, read as the reverse complement.
AAGGTTCTGGGTTCGATTCCCGGCCCCGGTCTTTCTGCATGGAGTTTGCATGTTCTCCCTGTGCATGCGTGGGTTTTCTCCGGGTTCTCCGGTTTCCTCCCACAGTCCAAAAACATGACTGTCAGGTTAATTGGCCTTTCCGAATTGCCCCTAGGTGTGAGTGTGTGTGTGCATGGTTGTTTGTCCTGTGTGTCTCTGTGTTGCCCTGCGACAGACTGGCGACCTGTCCAGGGTGTACCCCACCTCTCGCCCGGCACGTGAGCTGGAGATAGGCACCAGCACCCCTCCCAACCCCACTGAGGGACAAGGGTGAAGGAAAATGGATGGATGGATGGATGGATTTCTGACAGGATGAAGATGAAGCATGTTGTCCATTTATTCAGAAGAAGATAAGATATTCCTTTATTAATCCCACAGTGGGGAAATTTACATTGTTACAGCAGTATAAAGGACAGAGCAGAACCAATATAAAAATCTATATATACACAGTAAAATCAGGTGAATATAGAAAGTACTGAAACAGTATTGTTTGAAATATAAATAAATAAATTCCAGGTTTATTGCCTATAGTAAAGAGTAGTGGACTACTGAGAGCAGCGGATGTTGTACAGTCTGACGGCGGCCGGAAGGAAAGACCTACGGTATCTTTCCTTCACGCATTTTTCCTTCATGCATTTTGTAAAGCTTCAGACTCAGTGTTACTTTTGTTTTTTTTATAAGCCAAGATGTCCAAAATTTGATGTTAGCTTTCGATTTGTTTTGTTTTTTCCCCAAGTATGTAAGTTAGAACAAAAACAAAAAATGTGAAAAATCAAACTAAAAACTTACATTTGTTTTTAGTTTGATTCATCAGTACTGACAATGAACATTTTAAAGAATAATATTATTAGATTTTTTTCTGGACATTGCCTCAAAAGGCAAAGAAGTATGAGGAACAATATGCGAAAGTGAAATAACAAAAACACTCTTATGGAAGCAGATGGGGCCACCATGTGGATAGCAGCTGTGCTCAGCTTGAAAAAACATGGAAAGAATGTTTTTGTCTGATATATATTTGACATGCCACTACTGTTTATTCTAATGTGTTTTAATAATTAGTAATTTCTTCCTTTGACGTGCTTTAAAATCAATCACCAATTGTTTTTGTTTGTTCATTTTTATTTCCTGTCTATATTCCATCATTGTTGGAAACTTTGTCATTTCTCCTAACCACTGCACAAAATCCTTTTATGAAATCTGTAAAAATGGCAGAAGTAGGACCTGAAATCTCCTAAGATCAAAGCTCAAATGTCACCTGGCTGTTGTGCTTGCATTGCTCCATTCAGTCTGTGGAGTCGGCCTTTGACGCAGCTATGCTTTCAACTAAATGACAACATATTCATGGTGACACTGCCTAATATACCAGTGTTTTGTCTGCACTGTGTGCATCTCAGTTAAGGGTGGTACTGTGCCTCCATGAGATTTTATTAATGCTGAAAACAAAGTGCAGCTGACGGTGATGTTTGTGTTTTTGTAGAGGAAGAATCATTCACTAAATCAGTCCTTATGATTTTCACTGCAAGTTGCAGAGAAATAAAACACCTTTCTAATCATGATTTTGTATAATGTCTTACTATTCTTTTTATCAGAAATAATATTTTATACTAATTTGTTTATTTCTTGGCACAGACACTGCTTTTAAACAAAGCCTACATATCTTTGCATCATGCATCATGCTTGGAGTGTGTTTACCTGTCAGTGGGAAGGTGAAATAAACAAAGTGAGTGGAATACAGATGAAGGTTTGTTTACCACAAGCCATCTAGAACAGTGTACTTTAACTTTACGAATCTGCTGAGGTTTTTTTTGAGTTTATTACACAAACTACTTTTCAGTCCACAGTTGAAATATGATGCATTTGAGTCAGAAAGAGTATGAGCTTCTTAAAGAGACAGAATCCCATTTTAAGACATCAAGGTATGAAATGCAATCTCTTATAAGTCATGTTTGAAATAGACAGATTTTGTATAACATCTGAAGGTAAGATAGTTACTTGATTGTGTTATAAAGTGGCATTATCTGCCCGGAAAACCACCACTTTAAATAAGTAGCAGGAGCTGAATAGTTCAAACTGTTTGTCCTGCGCGTCAAGGCTCTAATAAAATGTGCACTGACTGCATAAAGCAAAAACAAGCTTATCAGCTGTGATTCTCAGAAATCTGACAAGGTCTGAGAACCACACTGACCTCCAGTAACTTTATTCAAGTGATTTTTTCATTATTCATGTGAGGACGAAAGAGGATGATGCTCCCAACAGCGTATTTGACAGTTGGTGTATTTTCCTTTGGATTGAAAGCCTCACCTTAACTCCTCTAATCATACTTCTGTTTGTTATAGCCAGACAGCTCAATCTTTGTTTTAACTGACCTTAAAATTGATCTCCCTGAAGGATTTGTGTTGTTCGAGTTGGTAGCTGCAAATTTTTGTTGCGTTTGAAAGCAATTTGATTTCTGAACAGGGGGTTATTTTTGGTCAGACCATGTTGATGTTAAACTTGCTTCACTGTGAACGACGGCGATGCCGTGTCAGTGGTTTAGTAAGTTTGTGCCATGTGAAACTTTTGTTTATTGTATTCCAAGTCAGCAGTTCTATCACAGAGTTAACCTCCTAAAATATGACGCTGTCCTAAATGACTCACCAGATAAAGATGTTACGTAAAAATGTTTGTCCTAGTGAGGCTACACATGCAGCTATGTAATGCAATGAATGTCACAGTTTATACAAAAAGGGATTCCACCTGTGTTTACAGAGCAAAGTGGAGCATGTGCAGTCTGGGATGGGATGAAGGAACTGAGAGCACAACCAACTAACAGACGTGTCTCTGTATAACTGAGCTCTAATGTAACAAATCAAGTCCATGTTTGGGCTTTGCTCATGCAGAGACGACAAACGAGAGAAAGGCAGGGTCTGGAACGACAAGATATATGAAGCAACCAGTACCGCAACAGTCAATGCCCAAAATTAGTAAGACGAGGTAAACTCATTCCTTTCTTAGCCTCCCTCCCTCCACAGTCCCCTGAGCCATATCCTTGGTAATTTAAGGTTTAATGGAGGCTGAGCAGAGAAATTAACACAACACCTCTTCAAATTGGACGCATGTTATCATTTCATGGCTGAGAAGTTCTGCCCCTGTTGATATTAAATGAATGATAAACAGCATAAGAGACTAACAAAGCATATTTTATATTCCTACACATGCAAAAGGTCTGAGTTGCATCACCTCTTAACTTCCTGACAGTCCAGTTTAAGTGCTCATTAAATTTCCTGCATCTCTGCAACTGTTTTACAGATGGACCAGAGTCAAGTGGTAAATTCAGTCAGGTAGGTTGATTTATAATACTTTGACAAGTATTCACAGTGTTTGGGCGTTTACACATTTTATGTTACAACCAAGCACATCTATATATTTTATTTGAATAATGTATATAGTGAAATCATAGTTGTGCATTGTTAAAAACAAAAGAAAATACACAGTTTTCTAAAATTTGTGCGGTGTGCATTTGTATTCAGCTCTCTTTATCCCTTAAACTTCAGCATAAATGCAGGTGGTTCCTGAAAGCCTTTGGGGTTTATTAGTGAACATTGTCGTACAAATAAATGTACAAATTTATAAAGACTAAGAAACACAGCAGGCTGGTCAGGGATAAATTTGTGGAAACATTTAGGGAAGGGTCGGGTTTTCAAACAACAACCGAAGCTTAAACATTTCATGGAGAACTGTTCGACCCATTGTCCAGGAACAGAAATAGTATTACACAACTGAAAATCTACCAAAAATCTAGTTGTTTATATCAGCTAACAGAGCAGACAAGGAGAGCATTTATTAGACAAGTAGCCAAGAGATGTATTGCTGTTCTCGAGGAAAGAGAATCTGTTGACCCAACAACCATTTATAAAACACTCCAGAAGTTTGCTCTTCTTGGAGGTGACAAGAAGAAGTACATTCTTAAAAGAAAGCCACAAGAAGTCATGTTTGCAATTTGCCACAAGCCAAACTTGGGACATCACCTTTAATGCACCACCTGTCACACTGAGTTACTTTAAATCTATACACACCAGTTTAGAGTTGCTTTTGAACCATAATAAATGAAACATTGCACTCTTCAAAATATAATTTTTGTTTCTTTTTTCCAAGTTGTTGTCTGTATGGTGTATTTTACAACTTTGTACTTTTGTGTTGTTGTAATGTGAAGCACTTTCAATTGCCTTGTTGCTGAAATGTGCTAAACAAACTTAATTGATTAATTGTACATTTAGTGCTGCAAAGGAATAATTTAGATCAGAGCTGTGTTTTAGAATGGGTCAGTCAAAGTTCAAACCTAAATACAATTGAGAATGTTTGCAAAAATACTTTTCTACCTTTTCAAATGTAAAAAAAGAATTAAATCTATATATACTTCCAATTCCCAACTATTCTCTATGTTGTGTTGGTGTATCACATATAATTCCAGAGAAGTACAAAAAAATTAAGGAGCATGAAAACTTCAGTAAGAAAGTATACAAGGAAAATGTAAAGAATCTTCTAGAAAAGGTTCAGTGATTCTGATACTGTAAACTGTTGCAGCACATTTAGTCACCTTCTGTCATCCATTGACTTTCAGCTAAAAATCGGTCCAATCCTCCTATTCTCAGCTCTGTCTTGAACATCTTCAGCCACATGCCGCTTTCATCCCGAGGGGCCAGCTTGACCCGAATCTCATCCTGGCTTGGCTGTTTATCATCTCGCCTCTCCCACTTTCCATTTAGATTTCAAATCCTCATCCTTTTCATCTCAGTCTCCTTTCTGTGCTCTGCGCTGGTGAAATGGTTGAGGACTGCAGCTGGTTAAGACTAGGCGTGAAATTGTAAATCAATGAAAGTACAATCAACTGTGTGGCCGTGTGTTGATTTAAAAGGTTCAAACGAACCCCATTTCTATTCAGCCCCTCTGAGGCTGGGGAGTAAAAGCTGGAAACACTCGGAAGATAACAATAAATCAATGGGGCCACAGACAGGCCCGTCTTCGGTGCAGATGGGGCAGTGGACATCATTAAACGCTTTGACAATTGGAACCTCAGCGACAGATAATAGAGCAGATGCAAGTCTGCAGACTTCAGACCACTGCTTGGCAGTTAAGAATCAATCAATCAGTCAGGGGCAATCCTATTAACCTCAATATCTGCTGCTCTGCGAGAGACAGGCAGGAAGAGGAAGAAAGAGAATGCAAAAAAGTTATTAACAAGAAAAGGCTGAAAGAGCATTTCACAATTTTGCTCAATAAATGCAAAAAACAACTTTAGCTCTTTTATGAAGAAAGAGGAACTCAAAAAATGCATGAGTGGCAGCAGTCTAGTCTGCTTGCATAAAATTGCAGTTTCTACAGTTGGAACAACCATTGTGGCTATTTGCAATGTTCTGCTTTTAACCAGAATGCTTCATGTAATAAACGTCCCGTCCATTACACAACAGTGCTACATGCACTGTTATGAAATGGACAGGAATGGATGTTTCCTGTCAATGGAAAACATCAGTCAGATAAACTAAGGTTCATGTGTTATACATTACTCCAATTTAAGAAGATTTAGGGATTCTGATGGATTTAATAAAGCTTCAAAACATGAGTTACATGTCACTATCATGGAAAGAGTGTATCATGGAAAGAGGGTTCAGGTGTCTTTTTCAATCTCTCCAGCACCATCTACTGACTGAGCAATGAACAAGCAGGGACAGAGCAAACAAGACAACAAGAACAGGCAGACTAGACACTAATGAATCACACTGTCAGAAGCTTGAACTAAATAATAAGAAAAGTTTGTTTGATTTAAACACCACAATATCTGCTATTTATCTAAAATCATTGTGGAGTTTGAGTGTTATCTGTTATCTGTAGCTGTTTTAGATAGTTTAATCATATTTTCATTGGCATTTAACATATTCATCATATCTATAATATCATGACATCCAAATTATAGACACAACCTCTAGTGTAAACCTACATCCCTACAAAGATGCTGTTGAATGTCCTTTGGAAAGATGCAAGAGAAGCAGCAAGCTTTTTGCATAATCCTAACTATAACGTTGAACATCCAGTCATGTAGTTTATTGCAGTTACTGGGTTTTCTACCACAGTTTGTTAAGCCAAGTTCACAAATGTTTAAAATGGTTGAGATTCAGAGTCATTTCAAAAAGCTTAATGCTGGCCGGCTTTATTGGTTCCAAAACAGGCTTTGTTTCGAACCATTGACACCAAGACGTAACCGCATTTTAACTGTCTGACCCAAGTGTCTTCTCAAATGAATATAAACTTGTTATGGAAAACCAAGGAGCCACCAAGACATCAAAATGAACTAAGAGGGTACAAATGAAGCCTTGATCATGTTCCAAGCTTGACTAAAATTTGCAGCCACCCCATGTCAATAATCCATAATGTCCTACGCAGAAACATTTTGTAGTGACAAAAATATATTTGGAGTCAAGGAGAGGCTGTGGCAATTGTCAAGCAACATCTGTCTATTAGATAAAGTCACAAGACATCAATGTGGTTCTCACTCGTCACATTTTTCCATGCTTTTGATGTAAACAGTAATAACGTAATAGTAATATTTTACTTCTATTATTAGGGTCTTAAGTCTTTATACAAACCGCTCATATTTTAATATCTAAACAGTGACATACCACTACACATTTGAAACTTCCAGCTAATCTTTCAGGGTTTGTTTTAAAAGGAAGTGGAAGCTGAACCACTCAATTTCTGAGAAGCTACACACCTAGGAAAAATAACATTGTAAAACTATTCTGTGCAGGAGTTAAGTCTGCGCAAAAAAAACAGGAATGTTTTATGCTGGAAGCAGTACAAAAGATCCAGTTAAATCTGCTGCTCTGACCTTGATAAAAGAATAAGGCACGAGCTCACATGGCGTCACTGATAACATGCAGCAATTCTCTTTTGGGGGTTCCAAGAATCCTCTGTCTTCCACAAACGTCTTTCTTCAGTTCCCAGCAATGGGAAATAATTGTAATTCCAGACAGCATTGTTGTAAAATTACCCTTCCTATCCTGTTGCTGTTCTGTGTGTGTGTTTGTGTGTAGCTTAACAACTGTGTGCCTCCAAGTATATGCATGTGTGTGTGTGTGTGTGTGTGTGTGTGTGTGTGTGTGTGTGTGTGTGTCCTGGCGTGTCAAATTACTTCCAAGTCACTTTAAGACTGTCCTAAAGATAGTCCCCAGAGAGGAGTTTGTTCATCCGGTGTGAAGAGAAGAGTTGTTTAACTACGAGGACTGACTTAATTTTTGAAATATATGCATCAAAAAAGAAATAAAGATTTATAACGCTGCAGCATAAGACGCTCACAACATGACAAAATAAAATGTAAAGGTGAATAAATCTAAGGAGAGGAGCCGTCAATAAATTTCAAAATTAAGCATTTTGGCTGGCATACAAAACATGGGGGGACATGGTGGTTAGGACTACACAATATATTACACATTTATTGTCGTCACAATGTCATTATGTGTAAAATTCATTTTGTTTAGAGTGCAGTAGCTGCTTGTGTTGAACTGTAAATTTGAACCTTTGCCTTCTGGGAGGCATTTTGCGGTGTCTTGTTGCAGAATGAACAGGTACAAGAACTCCTTTGTGCCATACTCCATCAAAATGAACACATTATTGCAAATCACAAGCTAGTTCTCTTTTTAAATTATTGTAATAACTGTTTATGATGTTGTTTGATATATAATGTTATCATGAGATTCATATTGTAAACTAAATTTCCATTTTTATGGATTATGAAGTTTTTACCTTCTTGCCACCATATTTGAAGAATGATAAATTTGCATTTTTCATGCTAATGTAATATTTTGCCAGCAACAGATGCTGACACCAGGCACAAATGACATTGTATGAAATACTAAAGGTCACAAGAGTGTGTGAAGCACAGACGATAAAAAGGATAAATAAGAAAATTGGGACATATCACACCAGATATTGTTTCTATATTAACCAATATTTTCTAGTATTCTGCAGCCCTGATGATGATGAGAGCGTCCTTCTGTGGGATTCTTTTCTTCGGTAAAACAAAAAGGAAAGCTGGTTGAAGATGAGCTAAATACATGGAAATCCTGGAGGAAAGCCTCTTACAGGTTCCAAAAGACTTGAGATTCACATTCCAGTAGGGCGATAACCCAAAACATACAACACAAATTTCAATAAAATCTTTGTGATCAAAGCTAATTTAAGTTAGGATGGCTCAAAGTCCAGAAATAAATCCAAATGAGAATCTCTGGCAGACTGGACACTGGAGTTTACAGACACAGGTCAGGACAAACACTAAGACCTAGTCAGTGTTTATACGCTGGACCCATATGAATGGGAAATGGGCTGCATGTTACATGGTGGTGCTGTATTAATTGCATTGAACATTAATCGTCTTCCTAACCCAAAATAAAACCAAATTCATTTGAGACACATTAATATAATTATCTTCATAGACCAAAAAAAGGTCCAGTCAAGGACTGGGTTTGCAAATTTGCCTGTGCCTGTAACTCATACATACAAACAACAATTGCTTTGTTTTTAACATGTAACATTGTTTACTGTGCTATTCTTGATGAAGTAAACTTGAATTGAATTTGATCGGATTGATGCAGAAAAACTTTGGGTAAAAAAGAGAGATCTAAATGGGGCCTAGATGTTTTGTGCAATTTAAAAAGATTTTCTCCATGTCTTGTTTTACTTCCACTTAATAAATATACACAAATTTGTGTTAAGCACATGAAATCCCATTAAAATGCATTGAAGTTTGTACTCGGAGCCAAAGCAGTGTAAAAAAAAAAAACCACGGCAATTCTTTCACATTTATTTAGAGTAAACATATGAATGGTGGAAACTCCACTAATGTCTTCCTATCCCAAAATAAAACCAAATTTATTTGAGGTGCAAAAACAGAATTAACTTTACGGACCAGAATAGTGTTTAATGTTTGCGAAGTAAAATCCAGCAATCACCACAGAGACCCAGAATGAAGCAGAGCCAGTCCCATTTGTTAATGTGAAACTGAGCCACTGCAGTATAACAGCAGGAGGGCTCCCTTGACATTCAAGAACACAAGGGGTAAGTATTTTGGCATGTCCTCATCAGGACAGCAAACAGCTTCTCACAAAACATGACAGCAGATGTGTCAAAATGCATTATCTTCACCATCACCAGAGCAAACACTTGGTGCCCTGAAGAAGACCGCATTTTTTTCTCTCTCTTAAAGTGCACTTCTCCTTTGTTGAGTCTCCTCCTGCTTCTCTTTATTTTTTCCTCCTTCATTCCTCTCTCAGTCACCTTGTAACCATGTGAACCCTCTTTTCTTTACTTCTGGGATGAAGCACAAGAGGAGGACTGCGCAGTTGCTGAGAGATAGAAAGAGGGAAGAAGGGAAGGGAGGACAGAATAGGAGATAGTGAGGAAAGAGAAGACAGGAAGGGGGGAAGCTTAGAAAACAGCAAAGAGAGAGACTGAGAGGAGGGGGGTTGGTGGATGTAGCTCTAGCTGTGGGCCGGGGGGTGAGCTACCTAACCCGGGCTGCTCCGCCGAAACATCCATGGGTGGCTGTGTCGGGAGCCACCACGACTCTTCGGGCAGCTTAAACGAGAATTCGGACGGCACTGGAGGTAACTTAGCGGGGTCTCATGGTTTAGTAAGCGGAAGGTTTGGCTGTTTGATGGGCTTCCCCCTGCAGGCTTTCTGCATGCTGTCCTGGCTGGAGGTCTTCCTTCCCTGCCATTATAATATCCGGAGCCTCAGACGGGCTCGGTGTCTCCGTCCACGCAGCGGGATTTAAACCGAGGACAAGGCACTCTGCCAGCTTCGTTACTCTGCAAACTAAACCCTGTTCAGCACCCTGCGATGTCTCCCTTTGTTCTTTGCTGTTGACTGAGCTAGCCGGCTAAAACGGAGCTAGTTAGCTTGCTAGCTGCTGTATGTGCAACAAATATGGGTCACAGTCATCGGGGGCATGCAGAGAAGCCCTCTGAAGTGATTTAAATTGGGCACCAACTCAAGCTCCCATTAGCTACATTTAGGGAAACTCTTTTGCCTTGTTTTTTTTAAGAGCAAATGAATAATGGTTTGAACTTTAAAGTAAAGAGAATGAAGGAGGTGTCCACAACGTATTGCAACAGTTTATTATTAAAGAGTGTTTGTTTTTAGCACCATACACATCTGTCGTAGTGAGTGCAGTACTCCATGCACAGTGACGAATAAGTAGTAATCACTAAAACATGACCGAAGCTGACTTTAGGTTGTTGGTTGATGTAGTAACGAGTTCAGTGAAGCTGTGGGAAGTTTGTGGGATAGTTTCCTGGTTTGCTGTATGAGAGGAGGGGATCCACAGCCAGCCTTTGAGTTACTTTAATTACATACTGGGACACCGATCTGGGAAAAGAGGGGGAGGAGGCTGAGCACTTAGAGATGAACAGATAAAGCTTGATTTCCTGTATGTCTTCCTCTTTGCTTCTGCATCTCTATTACCAGCTGCTAGGCTTCTCTTTGTTTAGCTAAATGTGACATCTTCAACTTCTGCTTTGTCAGTACTTGGCACCTTCAGAATTGGCGGCAGAGAGCATGTATGTCCTGAGCTGTGAAAGCTTATTCACACCCTTCCACTGTTTATTTTCTGAAGTTAAGCTTAATTGCATTTTGAGAGTATATGTGACAGACGAACACAAAGTTCTTTTGCAACCTCCAGCTCCATCCATCTTCCCATTTTGCTCCCCTGGAGAAAAGCATCTTCACAGCATAATGCAGCCAACACCATGTTTCATAGTGAGGGTGGGTGGGTTGGTTATGATGTACAACCTAGCCCGTTTGTTGTGTTTCTTTGGCATTTATCAGACTGTTTCTGTTATTTTCCATTCACTCCACCAGTTTGCACTAATTTGTTTTGGTCTGTCACATAAAACTCCAATAAAATACATCCAGGTTTTTGGTTGTAGTGTGACAAAAGGTGTACAAATGCCATCGCAGGACTGAACAAATTTGCTCTAAGCAAATCGGACATTTTTGTCATTTGTTATAAAGCTAGTGAAATCTAAATTTTACAAATACTGACTCGCATAAGTTCTAAATGATTTACAGTCAGTTACTGAAAAACAACCAAGTAAATAGGATTAGAAGATACATTTTGCAGATACAGTCATAAAATTGAACTGGAAAGTGGGCTAATACAAAAGCACTGATTGTGCTTTGCTTCAAATCCAAAAATGCCTTCCCCAAAACTCTATGAAGCTTCTTGTTTAATTTTAGTTGATACCTAATTGTGCCCCTCCTGATGCTGTTACTCTAAACATAAAACCATGGTGTATATTTGAGGACGTTGCAGATTGGTTTTTCCCATTAGAGCTACTCCAGACCATTTTAAAAAGTGGTGTATGATATTACAACAACAAAAAATTAAATAATGTAAACTATTGCAGTTGTGTTCTTCTTTGTGATTAATCCACTTTTTATTCACTCTTCTATTAATATTCCCATCACGCTGATGTCACTACAAGCTTCATTGAAAACACTGGAGGTCTAACTGGCCAAATATATTATTATTATTTCCTATCAAAGCTTCAAATGCATGGAAAACAAAATATTTTACCTTGCTGAATATTGTATCAAAGCAGTGCGGCTCTCATATTGCAGACACTGATACAGCACTAATGAATGGTATTCCATATATTGTGCAGCTTTGTGCTGAACTAAATTAAATCTCGACATGATCTATCATATCAAATTTGGTGTATAGCAAAAAAATGCATTTGAAATTATAGAATGTCGTTCACTCAATATTCATATTTAAGTCCCCTTTGGTAGCTCGTACTGCCATTTCATACATAGACGTTTCCATTTTATAAAATAGTCCTTCATTTTTAGTGTCCTGCAACTTTTATATGTGTCTCTGCTTCAGCTCAACTGGATCAAATAATGAGGCCATTAGCAGGACTCTGTGGAAAATGGTTGCATGCTGAGGAAGTAATTGAGACATTTGATTCAGGTGTGTTGGACCAGAACACGTTAAGCTGTAGCAAGAAACCAACCTTTCAGGACTGGAGATTGAGCCAGTAATCAATTCCATATCTATCTACTTAAAACAGGGTTTGTACATGTATTGTCTTTGTAAGTATGATGTGATTAGTGCAAATTGTCCAAACAGTTAGGTTTTATATTTTTGCAGTTTTGGATGTTTCATACCAACCGTGTGCTGATACTATCAGATGTGGTCATATAACCAGTTACTTTGCTTTGATTAGGTCATATTTCATAATAGTCAACATCCCCAGTTGGGATCAGAGCCAAATTGAATGGATATAGAGTGTAATATCAAAATTTCAGATACTGTTAAACTAGAGTATACATGACTGTTGATTATTTTATGACAATTTATCTCCATAATTCTGAAAATACTTAACTGAAATAAAAGAAAACAACCTGCAACGCCAAGGTTTCAGTGGCACAAAGTGATAATGTGTAGAACTGAACTGGTTACACACATCTGATAAAGGTGTAAAATTGACTCAAAGGCAACATGTTGTGCTGTTTTGGCTCATGAACTGAAAGTGAGCCACCAAATGAAATTCTCCTTTGGGCTCTGTCGGGTAGAAGGAAGTCCCAGAATTATTTAACTTCATCAAAGTAACTCAAATAGCTGCATAAAGAATATTTTGCTATTATCCAACTGCTTTCCTTTCTAAAAACATATCAACAGTTCTACTGAGAAACTAATTTCTGCTTCTCTGATTGTGAATCATAATGAAGTAGTTTTGTGGATGATGTATGCAAGTTAAACTTTTAATTCTGCATAACCTTTAGTAGCTGAACTTAAAGGGTCAGGCAGTTTGAGGCCTTGTTTACTATGAGCAGTCTGAAGTTGAATGCGTTATTTGATCAGAGTACATGTGTACCAGCAGTAGGTGGAACTCAACACCTTGATCCTCTTCTCTTTTCTGTTGTGTACTTGGATACACACACACACACACACACACACACACACTGTCCTGTACCTGTGTCGTGTTCGGTGGTGATCCAGATGGTGTTATTCATCAGCCATTCTGCTGCAGATGGAGCTCTGTTTGCTGCAATTATCCTAACATTTAACTGGGTTTGGAACGTATCGTTCTTAGCTTTAGCTCAGTTTATTCTGGCTGCATGCTCCACATCACTAATGGTGTATAACGTGTTAAATCAGTCTGCAACGCTCAGCTGAGTACCAGAGCAAAAGAGAAAAGCGATTCGTTATTTTCCAGTGCCGTGATAAAAATGTATCAGGGTTTTTTTCTCTCTTACATGTTTCAACTCATCAAATTATTTTAAATATCAGACAAGAGAACCTGAGTAAATGCAAAATTAAGTTTTAAAATGAGGATTATATTTATTACAATGACGGGTGAAACTTGTACAGACCAATTTATGAAAAGATAAAGCAGATTGCAGACAAAGTCATTGATTTCTGGAAAAGATGACAAAACCATTTCTTAGGCTTAACGACAGCGAGACCCATTACACACAATTAGTGAGACCTTCCCAGAAACAACCAGCCCACAAAACATACTTTTATCAGTTTACAAACGCATCTGCATCAGTGCAGCACTAATGGGGTTCCGTTAGGTCTGTCTTGCTGCAAAAAAAGGATCTGTGAGGGAGTTACAAAGCTAAAACTACCAAGAAAAAAAAAACAGTCTCACATTTGCCAAAAAAAAAAAAAAATGTTTATGATTCCTAAGACTTTAGACTGATGAGACACAAGGTAAATTTTGTGAAAATGCATCTTGTTCTGGCATAAAACTACTGTGACACAAAATACTACACTATGTGGCTGGAAGCTTATTACACATTTTTAAGAGCAGTATTTGTGATCATTCAGACACCTAAAGTTACCTTAAAGAAGTAATAAATAGCTCCTCTCCTCCTCCTACCTTCTGTCCGTCTGGATTTCTGATCTCGCGTCCTGTCTAATCCCTCTCTCGTTTCCTTGCCTACAGTGGCTCTAGGCCGTAACCAGCCCCTGAAGAGAGAGCGACCTAAATGGAAAAGTGACTACCCGATGACAGAGGGCCAGCTGCGCAGCAAAAGAGATGAGTTCTGGGATACGGCGCCAGCATTCGAGGGCCGGAAGGAGATCTGGGATGCGCTGCGAGCTGCGGCCAGTGCCTTTGAGAGTAATGACCACCTACTGGCTCAGGCCATCCTTGACGGGGCCAGCATCACACTGCCACACGGTAAAACACTTTCTGCATGCTAAAATATTATGACCACACAGTTTTTAGAAAAGACGACTGACATCCTTAAAAAGAAGAGTAATTAAGAGGCTGTATGCAAACATGGGCATGTGCTACTGCTGGAAAGTTGAGTGAAAGGAAAAAGTGATAGAAAAAGCAGTGGGAATAACTGCAACCGTAAGGGAAAGGTTGTAGTTAGGCCTCGTTTTGCATGAATTACTGCTTTAATTATTGAGGCCACATGCTGAACAAAGCATGGAAATATGATACAGTAGGCTAACATTTCTGTATTGAAAATCCTTTTATTTAGTCTTATGTAATGCCCTATCTTTCTATTCAACAGAATGTTGGGTTTTTATCACCTGTGAGCAATTAAATGAATGAAACACATAAATATTTCATCTGTTAACATGAATTTCTCGTTTTCAACTTATTTACTGTTATAATTTTTCAGTGATATTGTATTTGATCAAACCTTAGTCTGACATAGTAACTAACATTAAAGTAGTTTTGAAAAACTTTGACATGACTTTCTTCAGCCAGACAACAGCAGTCGCCGCTGGGTTATACTGCAACCATAAATAGGTTGTGTGTCAAAGCAGAGAACCTACGTAAGCAGCACAGCTTCCAAAGGAAGTGTGTTTTCGTTTCAGGTTTCATCTCATGAAGTACCACAAACAGGAAGTATACGTCGCCATGTATTGTTAGTTAATTTCTGCTTTGGTGAGCTGCTTTTACACAGCTCTTTTTGCATCATTATGACTTATTATTTTGTTTGTTTGTTTTTTAACAGAGCAGTTATACACATATAAATTATTCGGTACTTTAAATGACTTTAAATCCTCCAAATGGATCTTAGGGAACACATTTTCAGAGAGTGTATGTGCAACAGAGTGAATCAATAAATAAGAAATGAAAACAGCTGTTTTTAGCCTCATGTGAATGGAACTAAATTTATTAAAAAGACCATCATCGTCAGCTGCTATCAATAAACATTCTCATTTAACATGAAAACTGTGACAAACGTTTTTTGTTGTTGTTAAAGCATATCAACGTCCTGTTATTTTCTGTGTAGAGCCCTCAATGGAGCTCTTTTCTTGTTAGATATATGACTGTCATATACTTTAGTGTTTGCACTGTAAAATCCTGTGTTAATTTTAGTACAGGAACTTGTAGTTCTTTTCCCCCCACCTTGATAATAATTATACCATCTGTTTCTGTAGGATTTGCATAGGAACCCAGGAAAACCTTAGCAAATACGTAATGCAGGTCACCATAAACTGAAAAAAATGTGTTTGGTGTATCTAATTGGAATGAGAAGCGCTAAACCGAGTGGGAAATTCCACATAGCAGAGTGGAATTCAGTTTAATTACTAACCAATTCCCAACTAAGGGCTGTGTGATAAAGTGGGGGTAATATATTAACTTTGCTTCTGGTAACAAGGTGCAATTCAATTTAGTTTATTGCTGTTTAATTCGATTTTATTATAATTCAATTCTAAAGCTCAGTGTTGACTCTATATTACAAAAAATCTTGAATTAGTTTCAAGTTCTATTCTTCCTTTAGATTGGTGAAAATAGAAACGTATACAAGATGAGGTGGCCAGGAATCTCTGCTGTGTGGAAGAAAACCCAGTTAATGACAACATTTAATGTATGCATATATAGAGAGTGAGGGGATTAGAGGCAGCAGAGTGGAAAGGTGCTGAGTTCATATTGAACATCCTCAAGCAGTCTAATATTATCGCAGCAAAGCTGGAGTAATTCCTAAAGGTCACCTTAGGCAGTCCCAGCCATAAGCTTTTTAACCATTTCTATGCTAAATCAGACAGTATTGCTAAAGGTAAAGAAGTTATTGAACGTGCATGCTCAATTTCATTCATTATGTGCAAGAAGCCGGTTGCTGTACTTTTAAATTTAGTTGTAAATATTACAAAGAAATTTTGCACATTTTGAATTTAAAGAGTGGAGAAATGAAACTTACTTTAGATACGAGTTAGAAAACATATCCGACCTAAAAATATTTTTCAGGATCTCAGTAATTTAGAGGCCAAAATATGGCATTCGGAGTAAGTAAATAAAATATGTTATCTCCAGAAATTATTCTTGTAGTAGTTCACTTTTCCACATTTTGTATATGAAAGCCTTAATCCAAATTGTATTAAATTAATCTCTTTCCTCAATCTGGTTGGATGGGATTCATCTGTGCAGATGTTTTCAGATCTCTACAGACGTTTCCAATCTAATTTAAGTCTGGACTCTGGCTTGGCCACTCCAGAACCTTCACAGAGTGGTTCTGAAGCCACTCCTTCCAGATGGCCTGGTCATGGTCCTGCTGAAAATTTCAGCAAAGCATTGGCATAGCATTACCCTGCCACCACTATGCTTCATGGATGGTATTGGCCTGATGATGTTTTCTCCAAACATGCCGCCTGGCATCTTTTTCTCTCATCATTTCTACCTGCCGTACTTCAGGGGCAAACAAGCTAACTGCTATACAACAGTACTATTTAGGAAGTGCAAGCTCAAAGGATAAAAGCATAAAACTTAAAACGTAAACACCAAAACATATTCATATTTGTTATATAGCCCTTTTGGTCCAAGGTGCCGTTCAGTTTGTGTAAGTCATTGGTCTTGGATCACACTTCCTCCTTTATGTTTGACCCACTGAAGAAGGACAGGTTGAAGTTTCACTTCAATTTTCAGGTTTTTATACCTAAGCATTTCAACTTCCGCCTGGAAATTTATTAAATCCCTAACAATGAATTTGGCTCTGGTTTAGCTCTTTGCGTGTGCGTCACTCCCCATTAATCCTTATGCATATCATCTAATGAGTCATGTTTCCTCAGCTGAGGATAGAGATGTTTTTTTTTCTTTCCTTGGTAAGATCCTGTTTCTGTTGTGGGCATCGAATGTTGTAATGTTTTCCATGGTACCTTGCGCTGGGTTTTACAAATCTTGTTTCATTGTAACTAACTGTGAAGGTGTCTGACTGAGAGAGAGAGACAAACTTTGTGCCAGAAACCAAACAAATCCTTATGATGTGAAATGTATAAATGGCTATTTTTTATTTTATTTTATATTTGGGTAACTAAATGAGTGGAGTTGCTTTTTTACATTTTGTCCTCATTAGCTTACCAGAAAGCAATACACTGCCTGACATATGAAACACCTTCGCCTGAATGGAATGAGACTTTATATTAGACACGTGTAATGTTTTTTGTTGTTTTTTTGTAAATGCAGTGCTTTCTTACTCTGTTCCTCTTGGTAGTTTGGGAGGCCAGATCAGATCCTGCTGGGCTGCAGCTGTGAATTCCCCACACTTGACATCACTGTTTCACTCAATCCAAGTACCACGCAAATCAGGAAACACTTCTGTCTTTACAAGCTCTTCACCGCTTTATTGTTGTATTTAAGTAGAAGTCATAGGAGATGACTCAAAACTGATCTGTGTAATTTCTTTTTTCAATGCTATTTTTAGCCTTCTTTCGCACCTAATAAATCAGGATTTGATTCTGACCTTGCTTAACTAGATATTTTCAGTCTTTTTTTATGTGCTCCTCTGCAAGGAGGAAAATAGATATTGATCTGAAACTGATTTTCTTTAATTGCAATAATAAAATAATTTTAAAACGAACTGTGAAACATTTACACGCCAGCATAGCTTTTTATTTCATCTGCCTATAATACTCAACCATTAAATGTGTGAAATGAATAGCAGCTGTTATAAAAACATTCTCAAATGCATTCTCTTTTCTATAGTTACAGTTCCTTCTTTTGCCTAAACTTGTTGCTCTCTACAGTGATCTGGGATGGCATAAATATGACTGTTCAAAAAATAAGGAAGGTGCAAAGCTTTTATTTTAAGCATTGTACTTGTGCAGTACAGTTGCATGTAAAGGTATTCCTGTTTTTTTTATTTGTTCACAAACACACTTATTTCGATTTTACATTACAGACCAACACAGGTAAATGATGTGACTTTTTAAATTTCTTATTCAGCTCGTTGAGATTGGATGAATAGCTCCAACAAATATCAATATGATATATTCTGTATTGGATCCACCACCTGTCTGCTGGCAAACTGGATTTTTTACAACTTCTTTTCAACATTTGCTTCCTTTTGGCCACATTTCTCTAAAGGCAGAAGTGTAGGCTGCACTTTCCCACCTGATCTTTGAGCCTTTGTAGCTCCCCCAGAGTTTCCAACATTGACAATCGGCACTCGCTATCAATATATTGTTTCACTTTTTAATTCCTTGTTGCAGCAAGTATGCAGTGAGTAATGGCTACCAGTTTTTGATGTTCCTCCAACATGCCAGCAAAATTTTATGCTGTGCAAGCTAAACAATCCTCTTATGTTTAGCACGCATTACTATTCCTTCTTTACTGCTTCTCTGATTTGTTCTCAACTTGCCCAGTCTGCCATTTTGTTTGGTTCAGATTTTTTTTTTCTCTGGGCACAAGTTTATAAAAATAGATTCCATACCATCTACATTTGTACTTTGTTCAAAAATACAGAATATTTGTTAGGTTTTTTTTTCCTCTTATACTTTCCAATTATTTCCTACTTTGTTTTGGTCTACTTTCTGTTTCGTCTGTAAAGCTACGCTTAGTATCAGCTAAAGCAGCCCAGTGTATCCTATCTATATGTGCATGAGTCTCCGCTCCACCTGTATGCATACACCTTCCGCGCACTTCGCCGCCATTCTCTCTGAGACAGCCACTAGGCAGCATCTCCGGGTGGAGAAGGGCTGTCCTATTCCAGGCATCGCGCCATTTATTTTAAGGATGCTTATTGATCCCCTGAAGAACGATAGGAAGTGAAAATGTTGCGCAACACAAATAATCACCTGGCAGAAACACGGTGTGCTTGATAGTAAAAGATAATTTAACAAAGCTTCAAGGCAGATAATTTGCCTCTAGGAATTTTAATTATCAAGGTACTCAAATCATTTGAGGAATTGTTACAACCCTAAAGATGCCGTAAGAAGGTCCAAGTTCTTATATCAAATATCACCCGTGCTGAAAAGTAATCCACAGAATACCTTCTATTGACGCTGACTGAGGGGTATCAAGGGTCCACTCAAGTTTTTTTTTTCTTTTCTTACATCTTAATCTGTTTTTGATTTGTAGTCCAACTTTCTTCCCCAGCCACTGGATGTGTTTCCAGTCTTTTCACAGAAAATGATGTTGGTAAAAAGTAGCAGATGTTGCACTGAGTAAAACAGACAGCTGGCTGCACGCTTTCACAAATGGTTCCTGTCTGTCGGTTATCCGTTTGTCATCCAGTTTCTACCAAAAACTGGATGACAAAAGTCTTCAGTCTGGCACATTGGTTTCAACCAGCCCTTATTAGGACAATTTTGTACAAAGACTTCATAATTTGTTGTTGGATAGTTAAAATATCTTCCAAGTTAAAAGTTTTGTAGAATTTAAAGTGTATTGTTAGTTGAGAATGTGTTCTTGCATTATTATGCCATTATCATTAAATTAATTGAAAATGGTCTCAAAACAACGTTATGGCTTATCAGAATAATTTCTGTGACCATTTTTCATCCAAAAAAATGTTGTTTCTGTGACAAGCCCAGCTATGTGTACTTTCTTATATGACTAAGTAAGCATGACTTTCAGAATGTCATTTATTCAGCTTGAAATGAGTTTTTTTTGTCTCCGATTACATGTTAAATGCAGTTGAGAATCATAAGGAATTTCTTAGAAATTATTCATGAATGTCACTTTTGTTCTTAACAGAGGAAGTTATTTTTCCCTAGTCAACCAAAGTGACTCATTATATATTGCAGTAGAGTTTTAGTACAAACCTGTGTGTGACACATCCTGGCATTTTTTCCCATTGTGGTTGGAACCACATGAAATTTCAGCTTTTTTTGTTGACACCACAGTCTCTTCCAAATGAGTCGATCTGGGTCAACGCAATGACATCAATACACTGCCAGACACTTAGTGGGGAGAGGACCATCACCTGTGGGCATGACCAGAGAATCGGAGCCTTTCCGTATTTTATCAACTCTTCAAATGGCTACTTCTTTATTTTTTATTTATTTTGGCAAACCACTTTGCGTGAACATGTCTTCTTGAACAATGTAATCAAATAAACATTGATTGAGGGAAGTTATGTTTCTGTGTCACTGCAGCTTCATGCACGCCACAGTGGTAAACATCTGATGCTGCACAGGTTGAAAGAGTTCTGTCTGCAGTGGAAAATAACAGTTTAGCGCCGTGCCAAGTAAAACTTTACTATGCAATGGAAACATGTTGTGTGCCTGAGGATTATTTAGCTTTATGAGCTAAAAAGATTTCAACTGCTTCTGCGCAGAACGAATAGTGACATTTGCCTACAGTGTTTTCCAGGTCTGGTTAGTATGGAGAAAAGGAATTATGGAGAGCATGTGTTTCCAAAATGTTTTCTCCGTCACATTTCCAGAAGGATAAAACTCTGATTGTATTTCGAACGGTGGAAACAGTGTTTTCAACTAAACCGTCTCCAGCTCTATTTTGATGCTTTGCTGTCTCACCACCAATTTACTGCTGAAATAAAAAGCCTTTATCAGGGTCTGATGGTGGGTTTATGATGAGAGCTTAAAGCTCCAGTTAACTGTATCTGCTACATGGTTTGTGACAAACTACAAGCAGGACTTCTTCTTCTTATCCTTCTTCCATAAAGACCAGACGTGGGGAGAGTGTCAGCTTCTTCTCCTCTTTGTTCTCACTCAATTTTTGTCGTTCATCAACTTTTTGATGGTTTGTTTTAATTTTGTTTATCAAAAATAAAATACCTGAAAAACAATATTGGTACCAAAGCATAAATGTAACTTCAGTAATTTGTCAGAATAGTTTAGCAGCAGCAGGAAGGATCAAATTAGATAGGTTATCTTTCTTGTTTTAAGTGTTTGTGTAAATAGTTCCAATGTCTAAAGTTTTATTGGACGATAAAATCATTAGGGAAATCGGTGTTTCCATTGGATACTTGAATGAAGCTTAATCTCTGTCAGAATATCTGCTGGAAATCTTTTCAAAAACTGTTGTGCAAAAGATGGTGCAGATTTTGTGTTGCAGTCTGGAAATTTTGAATCCAAAAACGTTTTAAAACGTCTTCAAATAATCCCGATGTTAATAGCAGTCAGTTTCCCGGTGCATTCTGGTTACAGATGAGCTCCGGCTGTTGGCCACATCACCACTCAGTCAAGCTCTTTGTCTGCCCCTCACTCCTACACGGAGCTGGTCAAACATTTCCCTGGTCCTGGTCTTACTCTGACGCCTCCTCTCTGACTGCATCTGTACCACCGAGAGCAGAGTCCTGTGGTCTTCTCTGCTCGGTTTCAGTTACCACAGAACTCACCTTCTTTCTCGTTGAACTTTCTAAGTCATAAAACATGAGCTGTGGAGTGACCTTTTCGAAACGTAGCTCATGAATGGTGGGCTTCTTGCAATTCAGGGGATTTTTTTTTATTTCACATATTAATATCTAATATAAGAAGAGATATTCATTTCTAATATTTATATCTAATCTTTTCAGATCTTCTTGGAAAATTGGACAAGAAGGATGTGATTGTTTGGATGTGATATTTAACTTTATTAACTTGAAATTTGAAAGGTATGGAAGAAAAAGACTATGGTCAGAACCAAAATACAATGACTGTGTTACGTCAGTGTATTGTGTAGTTGAACCCAAATGCCTGAAATCCCCCTGAGGATCGCTGGGGGTCTCCCATTTGAATAATCGGTCCTCCACACATTTTTCTTATTGTCCCTGGTGACTTAATACTTGACACATCACATCCAACACATGACCTTTTCCTGCTCTCACTTTCTGCTCCTTCCTTTCAGTCTTGGTTTTCTATTGAGTTCGACTCTCATTTCCCCATTTTATTTTACAACAATGGGAATTGTACGTTTTGTTAAATGGAAAAATGATTCAAATATGTTTCTTTTCGTTTTTGCCATAATGAAAGTATTTGAAAGAATACCAACAGAATAAATGCGGCAAAATGTAGTTAATTGCAGACGAAACGAGTCGCATATCATTCTTCCGTCTAAACACCCACACCTGTTGCTTCAGGAATCAAATAATCGTAAAACTTAAGAGGCCAACCCATTCAGTTTAACAGCTTCGGACGAGAAGCTCCCCATTTCTATTTACCCAGATATGATAAAAAAAAAAATTCATCATGCAGTTAATGTTTGTATTGTTGTTGTGATCCGAGTTACTGTAAGTTGTGATGAGGAGTTATCACTTCCAGGACACATAACACTTGGATGTGGTTATAAAAATGGTAAATTATTACCCCAGAAGGTATTAATATCCTGTAAACCATTTATTGTTGAAAGTGTATAAATAGTTGGGAAAGGTGCTGTAGAAGTTGCACTGCAAAAACACAAAAGCTTTCCAAGTAATTTTGGTTTAGTTTCTAGAGCAAATATCTTGGCACACTTTAAATATGACAAAAGTAACTTTTCAGCAAGATATAGAAGCTTATTTTATGTAAATAATTACTTAAAATTAATGAAAAAGTACTTATTCCATTGGCAGTTTATTTCACTTGTAGCATTTCCCATGTTATGAGTGAATTTATCTGCCAATGAAATAAGTACTTTTTCAGCAATATTAAGGAATTATTTACATAAATTAAGCCTCTATGTCCTGCTTAAAAGTTACTGTTATGTTAGTTTTATCTTATTTTAAGTGTGCTAAAATATTTGCACTAGAAAATAGGCCAAAATTACAGGTAAGATTTTGTTTTTGCAGTGTGATGCTTGTGCAAAGATGGCAAATTGGGGGGAAAAAAACGAAACCCTGAATATAAAATTTTGTTTTTCTTGTTTCCGCTCCAGGCGCTCTGACCGAATGTTACGATGAGCTGGGAAATCGCTACCAGCTGCCGGTGTACTGCCTCTCTCCTCCTGTCAACATGATCGAAGAGCGCTCCGACGAGCCCGACGGGTCGGATCCGGACTCCCTGACGGCAGACCCGTCCACGGGCAGCGCCAGCGACCCCATCCCTGGGGGCGAGTGCCAGCTCCGGCTGCGGCTCTCCACGGGCCGCGATCTGCGGCTGGCGGTCCGCTCCACAGACACTGTGGGCATGATGAAGCGGCGCTTGCAGAATCAGGAGGGCGTGCCCGCCGCCACACAGCGCTGGTTTTTCTCAGGGCGGCCGCTGACAGACAGGCTGCGCTTGGACCAACTCAACATTTCCAGGGACTACGTAGTTCAGGTGATCCTAAGCCAGCGGCCTCCACCAGAGCCTGTTACGCCACCCGGACACACAGCAGAGGCCTCTGGACCCGCGGCAGTGGAAGGAGTGTCTGCTCTGCCTCAAGAGCCAACGCCGGTGGAGAACTAATTGAAGCCAGGCCCTCCTAGTGTAAACCAATGAGGACGACAAGCGACACAGCCGAGTTCTTCTCGTCTTCTGTGCTCTTCGGTTGTTTTCGCTGAGAAGGGCTACGTTAAGGCGGAGGAGCATAAAGACACTGGAGGAACAAAACTCCTTATTTTGGTTTTACACGTTGAAATTTTGACCTTTTTTGAAGTCTTTTTAACTGTTCCTATGGAAACCAAACTACGAAAAGAGATGGTTCAAGGGTTTGCTTAGCAGCTGAGAGGCCTGAAGGTCTATGTCCAAGTTCTGCTCAAGGGTCGTCGAAATGAACTCCTGTTTTTCAGGCTACAGTATTAAAACCTTTTTCCAAACTTTTCTCCAGTTCAGACAGCTAAGATAAAACGAGACAATTCAGCAATCATAAGTTTTTAAAGCATTTTAGCAAATAATGGGGACTACATCAAATCATGTCAGTCAGGGTAAATGAGACGCCTAACATCTGTGTAAAAGTTTAGAATTGTACGTTTGCTCAGAGATTTAGTCTTTTTATAATGTGAAGAGCTAGCAGCCCGGATTTCTGGCTGCAGCTGCTGCTGGACTCCATACTTCATTCATTCACCGAGCAATCAAATTAATCATTTAGGAAACCGTAAGTTGTTTCATCTTTGGCTGTATGTGTGTGTGTGTGTATGTATGTGTGTGTAAGGCGGCTTACACGTCCAGGCCCAAAACCATAATCATTCACAGGGAAAAGGATGGACTTCAGAAACACAGTTGCATATTTTGAATAAAAATAGAATCTTTTTAATTAATTTTTGTCCAGTGTTTATATTTTTTTCCATTTTTCACTAACTTCTTATGTTTTATGCAAATTGTGATGCTGTCAATTTACATTAAACAGTTTGTATCAGGGAGAAATAATCTACATAGCATCTAAATTAGAATATAAAGAACATATCTGATGTGATGCCAAAATATGAGGCTTTAATTATTTCAACTTGTTTTCTAAATTTAATGTAGAAAATAAATTACATTCATTTTACTTTCCTTGCAAAGGGAGACTTTAGTCAAGGTGGGTGAAGTTACAGTAAGTGACAAATACTAGTCAACACTGGTCCGAAATCTGTAGGTCTCTCCTTGAAAGCTGAATTATAATATATGATAAATTTGCCAGAAATTCAAGGATAAATCTAAATCAACAAAAAATGACTTAATGAGCAAAAAAATAAACCTGTTTTAGCCCAGATAGTGGCGAGAGTTAATTATGTCAGAAAATGTGCATCTCTTGAAGGACAAGAGGTGAATATTGCAGGAAGTGGGGCGCTGACCGACTCCTACCAGAGAAGACTGAACATTATCATTAAATCAAAAGGTGCTCCAATGAAGTTTTGATTCAGTTTGTTAGTTTTAAAATGTACGTCATACAAGTTTCCTCAAACAGTTGTTCCATATGGTGATAACTGTGGGCAGGAAATATTTGCTGCAGTGGTCAGTATCACAGCGGTTCTGACAAAGCCTCTGACTGACTCTGTTTTTGTCTGACAGTTTAATGAAGAGGAAGCTCAGGTTTGTCTGTAATGTTCCAGAGAAGAACTAGCCTTCTTTATCATTTTATTCATCTTTTTTAAAGCCACTGGTTATGATGCTGCCACCATAATAAATAATTACATTTTATTTCAGGGGATTTCCTCAGTCTGACCTCCAGTGGATTCCTGACCTCCAATTTGGGATCTACTGTATTAAGCAATAGTAAATAAAATGTTATTTTCTCCTTATTTTCCCAATTTTTTTTACATTTTAGTTTCAATATTTTACATGTACTTACTTTTCCCTGTGATAACATGAATGTATTGATTCTAAAAACTCATTGATCCAGAGATGTTATAGAGGAAGATATATACAGTTCTACTTGCATATAAACGTCCACTTATTGTTGACATTATCATAATAGATTTGGTCTTTTTAAATGTTTGAGCTCATCATGATACTTCCACCACCATGCTTGACAGCTGTAAAAATATTTGACTTGAAAGCCTTGTATAAACACACTTCTTGCATATTTTCGCCAAAGAGCTCAATTTTGACTTTGTCTTGAGATTTTCTTTGTTCATCAGGAGCAGACCGATGTTGAGCTTGAAGGTGTCGATGTAGCGGGGGTTATTTTTAGTCATCAGCCTCTCGGCTCATGTTGAGCGAGAACTTGCTTCACTGTGGACAATAACAATGGTGTTATTGAGGTGACAGGTTGGGTCAGATGTTTCCCATTTGGGCAGATTTTGGTGTTCCAACAGAACTGACCTCCCCTACAAACATCATCAGTGTTCAGACAGATAAAGCTGGTCAACATTAAGCTGCTGCCACGACTCAGACCTGTTGCATATTTCATCAATTTTGACATACATAGAGGTCAAATATCCATCCAGGTTTCAGAAAAAGCATTTGGTAGACATTATAACATTAAAAATAAATATTGAGAAAGTATGTTATGGCTGCATGCAAAGGATTAGACTCAGTCTAGGTTAGAGGCAGATAATGGCAGAAAATCATGAATGCAGTGTTCAAACTCGTCCAACTAAAAATTGGAAGCAGAATTGAGACATTTTTTGGGGGGGAGTATGAAACAAAAGGCACAAGTTTGCTTTGGGGAAAGATTTGCTTTTATCCACAAAGAGAAAGGACATCTCTCCTCCTTCAGCAGAGGAAATGTATCAAAGCTGCCCTTTTTCGTTTTGTTTTCTCTTATATTTGAAACTACACTGATGAGTCAAAGGGAAAAGGTTTTGGCGATTCTTTTCAGAGGGATAAATTAAGAGAAAGTGAGAGTTAGAAATGATATAGTTTCAAACCACTTCCCTCCTACTACAGTCATCTGTCACCTTTTTGTTCAGAGGCTGATGAGATTTAAAAGAAACTTCTGCAGCTAAGTCGAAGGTTTATTTATAAGAAGTGGTCTCATTACAGAAACTCACTAAATGTTAGGGGTCATATTGCAGGATGAAGAAACGACCCTTTTCATACATTATTATAAACTTGTTCTTTACATTCATCGATCCTTTTTTCCAAATCAAATCCAGGGGTTTCTCGTTGTGATTTTTCCAGTTAAAACGACATTTTGGAGCATTGTTTTCTTCCAGAGAAGTATTGGTTGTGTTTCAGTGTCATCAATTAAACAGCTGCATATCTCCAGTTCCCTTTCCACGCGGTTGTTATTTGGTTGCGCTCACTTCCCCTGATCTGGTCAGTGCAGCAACTTAATAGTCAAACATGCACTTTTTATGTGGAACATGAACAGGTCTTTTGTTGTAAAAGATGTGACGTCTTTTGCATGATGGTGACTTAACTGAGCTCACAACTGTCATCAATCACACGGCAAATGTCAAAGGTGAGACATTTGCTACTGATTAACAAAACACAAACAAACACTTGGATCTGCTTTTTGATCGACTGAATGAAGGGACGTGGAAACCTATCCCCTGCACACACACACACTCGCACACAAATGCACACGTGCACACACACAGACACACACACACACGCACACGCACAAATGCACACACACTCGGGGGATTTTTTTAGCCTGGTGCATAAATACTCCAGGAGCATGCTGAGTCTAGACAGACAAGACACAGCCTTCCTCTGATCTGCTTTCAAGTTCAACATTTTTGGATCAAGCGACAGGATAAAGGTAAACTACACTCATTATGTATTTATTTTAATTTGCTCTGTTATTTGAATGTATAGCATACTGCTGAATTCATTCAAAAATCAGTTGAAGGAACAAAGGTTTGCTTAAATTTTAACCTAAATTATTCATCACATAAAAAGTGTTTAATATGTGATGTTCGGTCAATATTTTCCTCAATATTCTCATTTTCAATATTTGTAATATCTATGTGCTGGGATATTTAAACCCGCTGGTCCTCAGTCTGAAATCATCAGGTGAAAATATGTGTTGGATGAAAAGAAAGAAAATAAAAGTTGTATTTATACTCTTTATTAAAGCTTAGGTTTTTCCATCCCCTCTAGATGTGATGTTTTTGTCTTTGTAATTTATAAACACATTCTATTTGTAGCTCCTAAACTATGAAATATTGCTGACCTAGTTTAATAACCTCACATACCTCAAAACAGGTTTTCATGTTTTTAATGTATTCTCATCTCTTACAGATGCAGTTGTTGCTCCTGTTGGTTCTAAGTGCCAGCCTTTGCTTTGCCAACTCCAGCATCTCCCATCCCAGAATCCAGACTCTAATGGACAATGGTTTTTATCTCTTTTCTTTTTTGCTCGTCTCTTTTTAGCCACCCTCATGTTAAATATTAACTCATCTCTTATTTCTTTTTATGATCTCCCCAGCTGTGGTGGTACAGGTACCACATGCTCATGGCAGCATAGTGGAAGTTCCCCTGACCTGCGGAGACTCTTATCAGGACGATGAAGTGTTTTGGAAGAAAAATGGTAAAAAAATAAATAAAAATTGTTAGATATTCAGTGCAGCTAATATCATATTTGTAGAACACCTTCACTGAGGGCTAATTCAGAGCATAATCTTAATAAAAGACACCTGATATTTTGCTGTTGTAGTAGAAGTTAACAAAGACATAGGAAGTTTACAAACCTGAGAGGAACATAACTGATACTATTAACTTCTGGATTTCTCAGGGGAGGAAATGACGCCAGCTCTGCAGGGAAACCAGATCACCGTTTTGGTGAAAGAGATGAAAGCAGGAAACTACTCCTGTCACCTCAGCTCTAGTGGAGAATACCTGAACCACACGCTGATCCTGGTCCAGCTGGATCCAGACAACAGGACTGTCATCCTGGAGGAGAAATCCCCCGGACAAGGTGAGAGGAGAAAGGGATGACTGAGAGGGAATCAGGTTATGGGATCCAAGAAAAATTAAAAAATAATAGGATGGATGTCGCTGTTCTGCTAAAATAAGAATAATGGAGAGAACTGAAATAACATTCTTTGATAAATTATTAGCTAAATTAGAGATTCTTTTAAAATGGCTTAGATCATCACGGGTTTTTTTTATTGAACTATAACTTCATAAAAAAATCAGTTATCAAATAATCATGTCACATACTACTAAGAAAAAAAGCCATCCAGACCATCCTAAATAAAAATCTCCTAACACAGAAACTGGGTGTGCCACCTTTAGCAGAAACAACAGATAATCTGTGAAAAGATCAATCTGCACCTCCTCCATGAGAAAAGGGAAAGAATGAAGGAAAAGGGGAAAAAAGGGAGAAAAAATAACATTTAATTTTGGTCCTGATGTTAGGTAACAATGATCAATTAAAGAATACACATTTATTTTAAATATAGCATATAGAAACACCTAAAGCTAAACATTAGTTGGTTATTATGCCGTTATGCATGGTGTTATTCTTAACACTGTTGCTTTGCAAAAAGAGGATCTTGAGTTTAAATCTGGGCTGGTCCTTTTCTGTGTTGTTCTCATCCATTTGCAGCTTCCTGCTTAGAAAAGCAGCAGGTTAAGTCCATTATTTTTTTATTCTTATTCCTGCAGGTCACATCTATTGCTCAGCACAGAATTACAAAGGCTCTTTCCACTGCACCTGGAAGAAAACGCATCACAGATCCCATGCTGCTGTGCTCCTGGTTAAGGCACACCGGTAAGGACAGAAGTCTCTCTTCATTAGTCTCCCACTAATTTAAATAAAGAGTCTGAGTATCACTTTAAATAAACTTGGTGCAATACTTTCATAAAGGGGCTATTGTCTATTACCTGTTTTAGATCATAATTTATCCATTTGTTTTGAATCCAGTAACATGGATGAGATTTCCTGTGTGCTGGATGCTGATGGGTTGGGGGTTCAGTGCCAGGATGTCGACTGCCCTTACAAAGAGGAAACACACCAAATCCAGTTCACCATTTACATGCACAGCTACTCTCGTCTGGAGGCCTACACAAAGTCATTCTACCTGAGAGAGATTGGTAGGTCCATTTACAGAAATATCAGGGTTTGATGTTATGATTTTTTGCATTTAGTGATTACATATGTGATTATGTTTTTCTGACTTCTCATTTGGAGATTTACTTACTTTTCTTGACTTCATCTCTTCATATTGTATCCAGTGAGGCCAGAAAACCTCCCCAACCTGCACATAAGTTGTGGCCAGGTGTTCAGCTGGGACTACCCGGACACCTGGGAAAAGCCCCGCACCTACTTCAGCCTCCACTTCCAGGTCAAGGTCGTCCAGAATGGACAATCCTGCCACACCGAAAAGATCCTACTGGTAACCGAAATGCAAATGTCAATTTAAGATTCCAGTTTGGCCAAATCACTTTATGTTTAAGCTGTGGTGTCAATTATTTCAGGAGCCTAAAATCACTGAAGAAACTAAGTTTGAAGTCAATATCAAATCCAAGAAGTATGTTTTCTGTGTGAGAGCTCAGGACAAATTTACCCAGGGACCGTGGAGCCCCTGGAGTGAGTACACGTAAGTGCTTCAGTCTACCTTCTTAAAATATAAAGAAATGTTATTGAAACTATTTTTAGTCCTAAAATAAACTCACTTTTCCGCCACTTGTTTTAATCATAATTAGTTTTTTTTTTCTCCAGAGTGAACAAAAACATCATGAACTGCCATTCCTAAAACGAAGCAAGTTGGGAAAATGTGACAACTACTTTAAAACCAGATTTTCAGTTTTTTTAAGCCCTGCTAAAAATGAATGAATGTATACATGTACAGTATTTATTCCTTTTTATTTAAGTTACTTTTATAAGTTTACAATGGATGAAAACCTTTGTGAATTACTAAATTGAATATTGTTTCTTTTTTTAAACCAATTTTCCAAAATGTTTTTCTTTTATATTTCATAATAAAATCCAGCATCTCTATTTCTTGTGTGATCATCTTAAAATACTTCCTTCACTGCACAGAAAATTATCTACAAATGGAAAACATTCAAAGCAAAAACAGCCAACATGTGCATAGCTGTCAGAGCAACCAGAAAGGCACTGCACAGATTTAACTTAAACAGGAGGTTCTTTAAGAAAAACATAAACACCAAATTAATATTTGCTAAATGAACAAAGTCAAAGACCAGAACTTATGGAAAAAAAAACATTCTTTGAACAAATAAGACCAAGGCTGAATTATTCTGACACCAGAACAGGTTTGGGAGAAAACAAATGCAACAGAAACACCACAGCAAACATAAAGTCAAAGCGACAATGGGGTGTAGATCGCGCCATATTTATATGTTACACTATCCCAGTCAAAGACTAGATTGAGAATCTGCTGCATGACTCTACATGTGCAAAACTGAAACATTATGCAAAGTGTAGAACATGGAGGTGGAGGTGTGATGGTTTGATGATCATTTGCTGCAGCAGGACCTGGTCAGCTCACCATCATGGAACTGACCGTGAATTCTACTACAACTCAGACGGTGCTGGAGACGATGAGTAAAAAAAGTTACAGCATTAAAAAAAAACTCATTTTAAAGAGTTAGAGGAGCAATAAGCAGCAGAGACAATTTTGGTACAAAAAAGTTTTTATGGTTAAATTTACAGGAAGTTCATAAGAAAACAAAAAGTCAGTCAATGACATCATCCCATGAAATGATAAACTACACCTTCATCTATAGCTTAAAATGACTTTTGGTAACAACGGAAATAGTCTAAATTAGACTTACATTGTTTGGTAAAATCTTTCAATACCAAAAAAAAAAAACTCAAGCAACTGATCCTTGTTTGAATGAGTGTTTTAAAGTGTGCATGTAGAAATTACACACAGAAAAGACACCCAAAACGAAAACAGAACAAACACATTTTTGGGCAAATACACGTCAACACCCATCCAGCCTTGACCAGAGCTGCACACTTAACTCATGAATATATTATAGCAAAACATGCATTGAAGTCCATTGTAATGGTCAGTGATGTAATCAGTGTCAAAATTTGATGGATATTTTATTTTTTATCTCACAGTAGTTTTAGTGGTTATTGCATATTGTTGTATAGCAGTGATCAAATCTGCTTTTGGTTTGGACCACTGCTCTAAAAAAAAAAAGAAACGGGTACAAATTAAAGTTCTTCATTACAACCAAGAGATTTTCTAGATATGCAACGTACACTGTTAGCCGCTAAGCCAAATGACTCCCTGCACTCTGAAAACACTTCAATACCTGTTATGAGAGGTGATATTTGAGCTTTGTGAACCAGAATGGGTTCAGAGGTGGGATGAACACACAGGAACATGACCTTTAATTTCCTCCAACATTTATGTAACAAAAGAGATGTAAACAACTGTAGAAATCTGTAGGCCACTGTGGACTTGACTGAGTGTTATAGCTGTCCATCATGAGCTGGTCGTCACTCTGGAATTTGTCACGGCAATGAATGTGAAGAAAATATTCAGACCAAGAAGACCATGCAAATATATAAAGGAGGAAGGAAGCTAGTTCTGACAGTGTTGGTGTCTGCAACATTACGGGTTAATTGGTGATCTAAGTCCAACAGGGTTGTTTGGAGAGATGGATTTGGGTGTGCGTGTGTGTGTGTGTATATGTGTGTGTGTGCGTGCGTGTGTGTGTGTTGGGTAGAACTGAAGGATGGGGTTGTTGTTTCTAGCCCAATTGTTTGTAGATAGTTGACTGTTTCCTCAGTGCTGCTGCCTCTTGGATAAGTACCTACAAAAACACACAAATTAAATTACTTTCACTTCACAACCAATAGATGTTAGGAATATACAGTATCTTAAAAAAACTAAACCTTCAAATGTTGTCACAGTACAGCTATAAATCTTAATTTGCTGGAATTTAATGTAATAGTAGAGATGCACGACATGTTGGCACCAACACTGGTATCAGTCGATCATTTTAACAATCGATATTAATGTTCATATTCTTGCTATTTTTTATAGGAGGGGATCGGAGGAGGTTGGTCATGTGGTATTTGTTTGGTCATGTGACATTAGCTGTGATTTCAGTGCAAACAGGACCATGAAGACCAAGGAACAGATGATCTGTGGACATCTGTTCAAAGCGGAACAGATGTCTGGTTTATGAACTCCTCAAACTTGACCTCTATGGAAGAGCTGAAAGAAGGTTTTGAAAGAAAGCTGAAATGAGCACAGTTTTCTGTTTGTCACAATCCATGAAGGTGGTTCACCAAATATGTGGAAGATGCTGCTTTCATTATTATCATCAAAGTTCAATATCTACTTTTGATTTTGTAAGGTAGTGTACTGTCCATGGCTTACAGATGTTGTGTTTGTGATTAAAAGAATACTATTCATTGCCTTGTTAACACATTTTACACTACCTCTCCCAATGCTTATGATTAAGTCCACTGAAGTCTTCAAGCTTGGCGATTTCTTTCAGGTACTGAGCCAGTTTAGAGAGCTCTCTGTCCTTCTCCCTGTTGAGATGGGCCTTCATGAAGGGTCGGATCTAGCAAACAGCAGCACAAAGTAAGGTGCAAGTCACAGCAGCATGTGTGGATCACAGAGCCTATGCAGAAGAGGAAAAAGTACAGCCAACCTTTAGTCCATTCTGTGGATTCATGAGGAAATTTCGTCCGATGTCATCAAACATGATGGTGTTCTTTCTGTTGTAAAACTCCCCATACTTTCCCCAGATCACACCTAAAGGCTTCACCTGGAGATGTCATGGAAAACAGAAAGTCAGGGCAGTTATTATGGTAATCACCCTAAACAGGAGGACACTTTTTTTACAGTGCATCTAAGTTAAATGAACTAATGCGAGTGAAGATGGGAATGAAACAAGAAACGTTTCAGGTGTACGAACCTCCACCACCCCTCTCTTCGGGGTGTGAACTGTGATCATGGCTCCGCTGTCCAACATGAATGTGATCTTGTAACTTGGGTTTTCCGTCACTCCCAACTCCTGCATGTATGGAAACACACAGATACAGTATGTACAGCCTAAACTCACTGTGTACGAATGTTCAACACCGCCACCTTCTGGAAAGATTGTGGTACTGCAAATTTAGAAACAATTTTGGGATGCATCTACTCAATGTGATGAGAAGGGGGAATAAATTGGATTTGTTTTGATGAAACGATGTTTATGTATGTAAAACAATTATTTTGTGATGTCTTTACTAATTATTTTTGAACAATTTATCGGTTGGAGTAAAATCCCAATCAATAAATAAATCCCTTTTATCCAGGCATAGCAGAATGTTTAAGAAAAACTGGCCTAGGCAAAATTACACACTTTGAAAAAAACAAAAAAAACAAGAGGAATACTTGCTTTCATCTTGGCCTCTATCCACTTCATACTTGTAGCAGCTAAAGAGAGAAAGCACGAGTATACATCGTTAAACCCAGGAATCTTGAAAGATGGAGATAAACATATTGATTTTTCTACATTTGATAAATATTCCCCAACTTTTCAATTCGTTAGAATGCTACACAAAAACAAATTCAAATAAAAATTTTATATATAATTTTTTTTTATCAAATCAACTCCTAAATTTCAAACAGATTGCAGAGCAGATTTCTGTTAATTATAATGATCACAGCTTAATAATAATGAAAACTGTATTTATGTGGCTTCGTCACAAATAAACCTCCATTTCACGCAGCATGGATGCAAAATTTATGCAAAAGTAGCCTTGAGTAAGTATTGAGTGCATATACTGTACAGTATATGGAGATACTGCTTAGGACATTACATAAACTAGGATATATTTAAAGACTATTTTTCTTGATCAGGTGTAATGTTCAAGTTCTTAAATACTCAAATTACTCAAAATAAACCCTAATTATATCACTCTGAGTACAATGATGCACCAGAAGTGGCTGAATTAGAAAGATTTGCCAAACAAAACTTTAACTTTTATGTTCTCACACACTTTTCAGTTCATCAGGTACACGAAAACGACTAATATTTGGCCTATTTTCCATAGCAGTTGATCTCTGTATTAACACAGGAAGCTATGCTACGCCATTATATTGTCATATTAGGGTTACCTTTTGACATTTAAGCAAGTATTAAACGTATGTTTTATTAAGCCCATACTTATACAGCAATTCTTTACTGGTCTGATGTAATGTTCTAATTTTATCTACCATATTTTTATTAGCTGCAGGTGGAAAATCATCCTAATTAACAAAAATAAAGGCCTGAAAACATCAGTTTTGGAAACTACAGGAAGTGTTTCATGAAATTAACTTTTCAGGAATATTCTAATTTATAAAATGGGCTTGTAGCTGATGAAAACCTATTTTATTTTGGTTCATCTTCAAAGCTAGCCAAGAGGGAAGTTTTTTTTAGTCATATTCGTCAAAAAACTGTTCACGGACATCTAAGGAATGCTAAAACCATTCCTCCAATCGATATAACTAAACCAGAGAATGGAGACGGTACTTACACCAGATGACAATGTCGTAGTCCTCATAGGCAGATGTGAGGAACTCATGAAGGAAAGGTCTCATCAGCTCCTGACCCGTTTCAGCACAGGACTTGTGATCTAAACACACATAACATCAATTTCCAGGTTCAAATGATGAGATGATGTGTTGCCAAGGATTTCTGTTTTCCAGTGAAACCAAAACTTTGAGGAAAAGTGAATTATACATTAGTCAGGTTCTCATATCTTGTCTCTAACTCACCAAACAGAGTGTAGTCCACATCCAATACCAGGAGCCTCTTGCCTTCTCTGGGAGGATTCAGTTCCTCGACTTTATAGTCTTTGACTCTGCGAGCTATTTTAGCTAGATTCTCCTCTCTGAAGACCCGAGAAACACAAAGTGATAAATAGATATCTCCTTTCAACATGTCCTCTTATTTTATTAACCATCTGCACTCAGGCTGTTAACTTTCTTACCTGTTCTGCACCTCTATGACTTCCTCCTCAATGTCAAAATCATTTACAACATCGTCATTGTCTGGGGGAGGAGCTAAAACGTCTTCCTTTAAAATGAACAAATATACATGTGTAACATTCACCATTCAGGTCAATAATCAGAAAAAAATCTTAAATATATCCAGCCATAAATTTACATACACTCATCATGGTAAAAAGCTGTCAATAGTTGAGGAAATTGAAGGTTTTCTTCCTTCTTCATTATTCAAACAGGTTGTGCAAACCACCAGATGAATTGGCAGTAACACTGTTATGATCCGATCATGCTTCACAGTTGATACAGAATTCATTGGCATAAAGTCTTTCCCTGAATACCCCCAAAACTATTCCAAATAAATGAAGTTATAGGTAAATTAATACATGTAAATATTGCCCTCTCAATTTGATTATATTAAAAAAGTGCCATCTGGCTGCTGTTTTATCCATAAAAAAATAAAAATCTTGTTTGTAGTTTCTGAAAAGCTTTACACCATAGGGCCCTCCTTAAACATCTTCTCCCAAATTAGCAAATGTCATCGAATATGTTACTAGCATGGAAATCTCGTAGCAGTAATTGTGCATACAATAATATTGTAATATTAAAAATTGTGTTATGTTGTGCATATTCATTCCACTCTGAAAAAAAAGAATGCTTCAAATGAATCCTTAAGGGACAAAAACAAAGGACATTCCTGTCCATGATAAGCGCAATCTGTGCATCATAGTAAATTTCATAAAACCTCTTAATAGAGCTGTTGTAGTTTGACAGAGTTGTTACTATGAACTGCATGCCATTGTAGCACCTCTGCTCTCACCCTTCCACTTACCAGGCTTTCTTCTCTGGTACCCATCATCATAATTTTGGTATTAGGCTTTAGTTTCAAAGAGCCCAGCTTAACCTCATCCTCTGCAGGTTTACCTGGAAACAGGAATTAAAAGAAACAGAGTAAGAATTAGAAGTCATTTAATAATGATGCTAAGGGATTTATCTGTGCCCTCTCACCTTTAATCTTTAGTCCCAGTAGTTTCTGTCTCTCTGGTAACACCCCAGTCAGACTCTTGATAGACTGTTTCAGGTCCATCACAGTGTCCTCCTCAGAAAGAGAACTGATGGAGTACTCCTGTCCTCCCCACTTTATGATCACTGACACAGACATGGCTTACACGGGCTCTTCACGAACATGCACGACACTGACCTTTGTGCACACACCTGCTGCTGTTTCTACCAGGACTAACAAACATCCACACCTTGAAAACAGAGGGGAAAAGGCAAAGTAACAGGAGAGGTGTTCAGTGACCAGCAACAGCTCGAAACAAAACACGCAAATCAGTGAAGCAGCAAGAGAAACACAAAGTAACTCTTTAATTTATTTAGGTATTTAAGACAAACAGACGAATTCCTTCCGATGAGAGAGGACACTTTGATTATTTTTAGCATGCGGTGGCTAACAGTGACTAGCAGCAATGTAAACACGGAGGGTATTAGAACATGTTAGCATTAAATAATAAGAGGAGCCTGGTAGCTCTTATAGTTCAGAGCAAGCTAACCTGGAATACTTGACTGTGACTCCAGGGATTTGACAGAAACGTAAATGAATGAAGTTCTCGCTTCCGTTTCATTCATCGATAGATAAATACCGTGCTCTTCCTGGCGTTCCCCTACCTTTCCGGTAGTGACGTAGGAAAAAGACTGTTCCCATAGTGACCGCTTGTCAACAGATTAACAGCAATTTGAAGCAGGCTTTAAACACATAATATCCTTTTAACACTATGCTTATGTTTCTGTCTCTGTTCCTTCCAAGCCTTTCAAATGTGATTAGGTTTTGTGCTCGTTGTAGCCCACATTGTCATTGTCTTTCCTTACAATTTCTGAAAATCATTTTAGCAATACCTTTTTTTTGAGCAATGCCTTTTTTTCACCATTGCTCTGTTGGAATCCCATTAAGTCTGGTGTATAGTTATCACAGAATTATTGAAGGAATAGGTTCGTTATACCAGCAGTCAAAAATATGGTACTTTGATGACTTACTGGTGGAACCAAGCATTCTACTTTCTAGCTCAAACAAGAATGTTCATCAGTCAGTTAATTAAAACCAAGCACACTTGAGTTATGCAGTGGGACAAGCAAGTCCATCTATGAAAAAGATGATTTTCACATTGTAGATAACATTCTTGTTGTTGGTTGCATAGTTTTCTTTCACTTGTAAATAATCTGTTGTGCAACAAAACACATCTCAGTTGTGTATTTCTTTCAGTCAGAGGGTCTTATTTTTAAAAACTTATTTTGCTGTAAATTTGTCCTTACTACACAGCATGTTATTCTTACTTCTGTTAATATATTTTTGTGTATAAATTGGTGCTTTAACTTGCTTGTCACTTTGCTGCTGGTACACCTGAAAGTCTCCATTGAGGGACAATATGTTATTTCTATTCTATTCCATTCTGAAAAAGCAAAACGGAATAAATCTGAAAGAAAGCTTATATAGCATCCTGAAAATAAATATGTATAAATAAGGAAAATGTATAACTTTTTTTTGGATGAAATTAACCAAAAAATATTCATTTTAATTCACATTGCAAGTTTAAAACGGTTCAGTTAATCCGATTTTATTTTAATCACAGAATCAAAAGCTTTTTTGAGAGAAATTCAGTGCAAACATTTTCTTGTAAGTAAACTAATTCAACTTTTTGTAATACAAACATGATACTAAGAGATTTAATGGGACAGGCTATGCTGCGCATGCTCAGTGCATCCCCCAGTACTGTGGTAAATGGCTGCCAGGAAAGATGAACGGATGGGCCGCGTCTTCTCGCCGTGAAGCACACCCATCTGGAGGACCGTTATCTCGGGTGGTGCCGAGTTAAAATGGTCGATACACGACCAACCAGCCGCCCAGAATCAGTTTTTCATACTTGTGAACATCGACCTTGAAGCGTAAGTTCTATTTTTTCCCCTGTTAAATGTTGGCTTAGCGCTGTAGCTGCGAGCACAGTGTTTCTGCCATTCTGCTGCTAGTTAACTGCGTTTCAGTTGGACTGTCTGACGAGTACTTCCGCTATTTACCAAACGCTTCATTGTGTGGGCTTTCACTGGTGTATTTGTGAAAAATAATGGCGTGTGGGACATCATTAGCTGCGGCTTTGTGGACGAATTGGTTGTTAGTCTGGCTAGCTGACAGCAACACTAGCTGACTACGTCGGCTTTAATTGTTGGCACTGCGCCGCTTTCTGTTCGGTGCTGCTCATCACCTCCACAACGCATGTATACTGTCACTGCTTGTTGTTTTCCCGTTTATACTGTAAATCTGTGGTTTCTTGGTCTACCAAATGGCTTTTATTTGCTTTGTATTTTCCATGTAGCAGTGCCCCGTACGGACTGATCTAGTTAGCAAAGTGTTGCATTCTTTCTTTTGCAGCTTAAGCTCGAGGGTTTGTTTCTGTCGAGGCGGAGGGGTTACTAGAGTTCATGGCACGTACAGCAGTCAATGCAGCACTCAGTCATCCATAAGGTTTTAACTTCAGATAGAAAATCATCTCTGAACTCGTCAATGTTTTTTTCTTTAGCATAGTAGGATTGGATGTTGCTTCTTTTTGCATCTTATATTTCTTAATTTTCATTGGTGTTTCCAAACTTTGTGATTCCTGGATGACAATATGTCAACGTTGTGTCATAAAAAAGAGGAACATTACAGATGGAGATGCATTTAGATTCCTGGTTTAAAGAACCAGTTTTTTGGTTGTATAAAAACGGTGACTTGCTATGTAGTAACTAGGGCTGTTGCAGTAAGCAATAGATCAATTAATTGCATGATTAAAGTAAAACAAGCTCAATAATTTCCATTTGCATAATTTATTGTTTTTATTTTATTTTCTCCCTCTTTTCACCAAAAACTGGATGACAAAAAACTTCAGTTTGGTGCTTTGGTCTCTATTAGCCCTTTTATTCTTTGAAGAACTGTTTTGTTGACAGACTTCATAATTCGTTGTATATGTTGTTTTGTTTATTTCTTTTGGAAAAATTAAATTGTCTTCTGCTCCCAATGTTAAATGTTCATTAGAATTTAAACTTTATTGATCTTTGAGAATGTGTTGTAGCATTACTAAGCCATCATCATTATAATACCTGAAAATGGTTTCAAAACAACAATATAGTTAGTTTTTTATAGTTTAATAGTTTAATAATATTTATAATATTTAGTAATATTTAATAGTTTTTTGCAGTAACTTCTGGGACAATTTATTTTCCAGCAAAATTAGTCATTGTGACAGGATTAGTTGTAACTACATATTTAAGGTCTTTGGCAAGTTGCTTAAAAATATTATCTTACATTCAATGTTCAACCTAAAAAGTATTTATGCATCTATGTTTTATTTATTTATTTTGAACATTTTAAAACAATATGTAAAAAAAATATATCATTACTTCTTATTGAGAGTCACAGTAGTTATTCTTTATTTCCTATTCCAAAAACCATGTGTATCTAATATGCCATGTATGGAGGTTTTATCTAAAAGTGTAAAAATTATATTTATATAATCAGAAAATATGCAGCTGGTGTGGGCATACATTTTGTTGGCATGCATTATCTGAATGCATGACCCTAAAATATCATGCACGACATAAACATGTACTGTTCTGGGTTGTGATATTGCAAACATTGATATTGTAATGATGATTGCAGAACAATATATTGTGCAGTTCTACTTTGTAGTTTTGTAATTTTAGTTTGAGTAAAAACATACCCAAAGTACGTAATATTTAGCTACATTTAATTATAGATTTAGTTATTTTAAATTGCAAACAAATGAATTGAGTAATTATGTTTTTAATGTCATTAAATTAATATTTAATATTTTTCAGGCGTGAATGTATTGGGGCAGATACATTGTTACTGTCACTGTGGTGGTGTTATATAAGATAGGATTCTGAAAAACAGTCTCTGTCCAGTGAATTCAGTTATGTAAGTTCTTAGCATCCTGTCCCAGTGCTGCAGGGGTATTAACCAACGGAGACTCTCACAAATGTGAACAACACCAGAAAAGTCTTGCAGCTCTGCATCAATAATTGAGGACACAAGTATATTTAGGTTTTATGTTTTGCTAAATGCATAAATCTGATTCATATGATTTCTACTGAGCAGCAATTGAAATAATTGTAAGAGTGGAATATGACATCTTAAATGAAATGTTTTTACTAGTAGGGTTTAAACAGAAATCATATGATGTTGCAGTCACCAGGTTTGAGTAATTTTTTGTTTGCTTTTAGCATGGGAGCATGTTGCACCTTAACTTCCCTGCTCTGTATAGAAGTACTGCAAAAAAATGTAAACTGTAAAAATGTATGAAAGATATTGTGGAAAAAAATTCAATATTTTTTTTTGAATATTTCGTGTCAGGAAGTGAAACTTTCACTTCATTTTACATAGACATATTTTGAAGACTAAGTAATAAAAACCCAAAATTCATTGTCCCAGAAAATTAAAATGTTATGGCATATTCATAGAAAGTTAAGTAGAAGGAAAACGTGCAGTATGTAAACTTGTAGCAGGAATAACAGCAGCATTGAGATGATTTTATAGCAAAATTGATTCAAGAATTTAAGGAAAATTCAGAAGGAGTGAACTGAGGCTGAGCGCATCAAGAACCTCTTCACATAGATGAATCCAACACCACAGGCTACAAATGCTGGATTTCTTATGTCAAGCCATTTCTAAACCAGATGCTACATCAGAAGTGTTTTACCTGGGCTAAGGAGAAAAAGAACTGAAGTGTCGCTCAGTGATCCAAAATCTTCTTTTTAGATAAAAGTAAAGTCTTCATTTGATTTGGAAGTTGATTTTCCAGAGTGTGGAAGAAGAATGGAGATGCATAAAATCCGTGTTGCTTGAAACTGAAACTGAACTCGTTGAAGTTCAATTTCTACAGTTGGTGATTGTTTGGAATGCTATGTGATCCGTTGGTTCTGGTCCACTGAGTTTTCTAGAGTCCAGAGGCGACGCAGCCGTCTACCAGGAAATTCTTGAGCACTTCATGCTTCTTTCTGCTGACACGCTGTGTGGAGATGCTAATTTCATTTTCCAGCAGGACTTGGCACCTTTCCACTCTGCCAAAAGTACCAAAAGCTTGTTCGGTAACCATAGTGCTACTGTTCTTGACGGACCATCAACCGGGCTTGACCCGAACCCCATAGAAAATCAATGTAGTATTGTCCAAAGGATGAGGAGAGACTCCAGAAGTTTGTTCTTCTCAATGCCATGCTGCAGCGATATTATAATTCATGCAAAAGGAGTTCTAACCATTTATTGAGTTCACATTAATGAACATAATTCATATCCTTTCTTTTTTTATTTATCTTGACTAGGTTTCTAAAGACATCAAATTTTGGGTTTTTATCATCTGTGAGCCATAATCTTTAAAAGTACTAGAAAAAAGGCTTGAAATAGTTTTGTAATGAATCTTTATAATAATAAGTTACACTTTCTGAAATGAGCGATTAAAAAAACAGAACTTCTCACTGAATTTCTAATGCAGTGAATATCTAATGGATGACTGTGACATGAAAGCAGACATAGTCAAATTGCTTAATCAACCAAATTCATTCTAATCACACATGGGGCAACACACATGGAAAAGCTTTTAATCAATTCTGAGCAGATTAAACAGATTGTTGGTGATGGAATCACATGTTGATGATAAGATAAAAAAAATAGAAAGGAAAACAAAATTTTCACTCATTCAGTTGAATATACCCTGGCTAAGCAAATAGTCTGGATACATCTGAAGTGTGGATGTTACAGAAAATGAAACGGTTTTCTCCTGAGGTGTGTCTTCTCCCTGTGTGGACTGCCACGTTTACAGGTAACATGAGTCCAACTTGCTCTGAGAGCAAATGGCAAACAAAAGCCTAAACGCACAGCGGAAATGTTTTTCTGTTATTTGTTTTGGAATTTCAATCTTTTGTTATAAAATGTCCCAGATTTGAAAATGTTAGCTTTATGTTAGAAACCTTCCAACCAAGGAATGCTATATATTTACAATCTAAAAACACCAACACTGATTATGTCCATTTTTTTTTTTTTTAACTGACTGAACGCAAGTGTTTCATTGTCATTTCGGTTCATTTTTTTCTGAGAACTGATCAGCTCCCTTTCAAATTCTGGCAGCAGCCTCCATTCATCTGTGCTTGTTTTATTTAGCTGTCTGTTTGTGAAGTGCTTTTAATTTGCTATTGTGATTTAAGACTGGTTACTCTTTTTTTCTGCAAACTAACTCTTGTTCTGTTGCAGGGAGCAAATTCTTGAACAGAATTTTAAGATTGTTTTATGATGAAGAAAAGTTCAAAAGTAGAGATAAGTTCAGGTTAACAGGCACTGAGAACTGAGGGTTACGGCAGCGAGTTAGCTCTATGGTAAAAATGAAAGTAGTATTGATGCATGAGAAGAGGCCTCTCATACACCTGAGTATCCTATAAAATGAGTGAGCAAACTGTTAACACCAAAAGTAGAGACAAAACGAACAAAGAGGAGGAGACGGAAACGACCTACAGTAAATTTGAATGATGGAAAGCCAGAGCGGTTTATGGAAATTACGGATCTTTTGCATGCTGTTTACAAACTGTTTTGATGTCTACTCATGCATTGTTTACATCTGTAGTTTTCATTTGCCAGTTCATTACAGTCCTTTTTGAAATTGATTGTTTAGGTCTGCAAAGTCCCAAAAGCACCACACTTGTTATCGGTTACTTTGGACTCTGTTAATATTATTATGTTTTTTAAAATAGTTAAGTAGTCTTGTAATGAATCCTTGTAATTAATATTGATATTTTTAGAAAACAAATGATTACATATTAAAAATATTCCTCTGTAATTCCTGTTGTTTTTATTGTAGCAGGCATAGTTCTTCATGAAGCAGGGCTTTTTTTCCCAGCCTCTCTGCAGCAGAGTTGTCTTTTCTTTCTTTCTCCTCATTCATTCTGCACTTCCCCCATGGCTCTCTGGATTCCTGTGACCTTGATTAATCCTGCTCTTTTGTTGCTCCGTGCCTTTCATCTTTTTTTTTTTTTTTTGCCATTTCTTCTCCTTATCTTGTCTAACTGCGCCATATTGAATTTCTATTCTCCTCTTGCATTATTTCTTTTGTTACAGAGCACCCACTATCAACTTCTCATCTTAGAGGTCAGTTCTGCCTGCCGATCAGCGTTTCACCTGAGGCCATGGCAGTGAAGGACCGAGTAGAAGCGGTTCTCAACGTGGGTCTGCGTGTTCCCAGCATCATGCTGCTCGACGTCCTGTACCGCTGGGATGTCAGCTCCTTCTTCCAGAAGATCCAGCGCTCCAGCCTTTCCAACAACCCTCTGTTTCAGTACAAATACCTGGCACTCTACCTGCACTACGTAGGTAGGTAATTGTGCAACACACATATGCACATAAAATGTATCAATATACATATATTTTGTCACATAATGGCCACAAAAACGTAAAATAGTTTGTTTGGATTTTTTTTGTGATTGGCAAATTGAAAGTTCTCACAAAATGTAACTTTCTGTTGTTCC
Organism: Poecilia mexicana; assembly: GCF_051168715.1. Classification (NCBI taxonomy): domain Eukaryota; kingdom Metazoa; phylum Chordata; class Actinopteri; order Cyprinodontiformes; family Poeciliidae; genus Poecilia; species Poecilia mexicana. Next base: position 9,028,069 of record NW_028263383.1, on the reverse strand, counting down.
TGACTGATCTCTGATGTTCTCTAGCAAACCTCTGAAGCCTTCACCAAACATCTCTCTTTACATTCAGATTAAATTAAGTACAGATGGACTATACTGGTTGGACTGGATTTTATTTAAGGCTAAAACAATAAATGGGTGACTCCCTATGCATGCATCACTTTTAAACTTTTTTTCTTTTGAACGGTTCTTCCTTCTATTTAAAATACCACCAAAATACATTAGAGTTTGTGACGATAGCCTGACAAAATATGAAAAACTTTGAAAGAATACTTTTTCAAATCACTGTAATTGGTATAAAATGAGTCACTGCTGACACTTTGTATTGTCTTGTTGCTGAAAATGTGTTGTATAAAGAAAATTACCTTTACCTTACTAAACTTTGCACATTTAATAGTATAATGTCAGCTGCCACTCAGTTAAGCCGTTTATCATTTTTAATTCAAATAATCAGTTTTTTGTCCCTTTTAGCTGTGAAATCAGCAAGATTCAGTATTGGGTTCCAATATCAATATCACTTACGGATCTTACATTTCTGATCTGCTTTGAACTCACAATAAGAAGTTAAACCTTTTTTTAATTAAAGGAAATAAAAGCCCCTCTATCGCTGGATTTTTAATCAGTTCTAACATTTTATCCTGTCTAGCTGTTTTCTTGCTCATCTGAAGAAAAGATTTTCTGCTTTCTTCTAGAAAAGAGTTGGTTTTACTAAAGCTCCAACCGTTAATGGCTGGAGAGAGGTTTTTAACAGTTATAACAGGTCTGATTCTCTCTGTTCTGGCAACAGTGAATGGAAAGTCCTCCTGAAGGTCTGATTCCCAGTTGTTCTCACTGGAAAGCCTTTTCTCAGTTCTACTTGTGGTTCCACCTCTGAGTTAGACAAAAGTGCTTGAATCCCAAATTTCTAAATTGCCAGAGTTGCATTCCTAGTATTTGATCTGCTATTTTCCATTTTCATTTCCTTCAGTAAATATTTATAGAGAACAAACAGAAATTCAAACTGCCAGTAAAACACTTTGAGCAGCGAAGGGTGGGACAATTTCTCTTCCCTTTCAATGAGATTAAATGTTGCTGAGTAGAAGTCAGTTTTAGGTTTAAAAGTGAACTCAAAAGAATATTTTGAAGACAAAAAGAGTGATGAGAGCAAGCCAAGCTTTGTGTTACAGTAAAGAGCTGTTTGCACAGCTGAGAGAGAAGCAACAGGCAAAGTATAAACTTTTCTTTCCTTGTTTCTTTTCATGGCTGCTTTTTTTTCTCAATCTTGGCTGCAGTTTATTGATGAGCCAATAGGCTGGGTATGTGCTGATGCGCACCATGGCTGGACCTGCAGAATAAAGAGGGAGCAAGGCAGTGAAAGCAAATGATCTGCATGGAAGAGCTTCTGGACATGTTTTAGGTTGTAGACTGGAGTGTAATAAAGTTGTTTATTGCAGAAATGTTCAAAGTTTCCATGCAGTTGCATAAAATGTCACAAACATCAATATGTTGATTTCTATGACTCAAAACGGCTATCATGAAGAAATGCTTTAAAATGTGTTTTCTGTGATGTTTTTGTTGCAGGTTACATCCTGAGCCTGGTGCTTCTGACTCTGCCTCGTCAGCACCTGGTTAAGCTCTACTTGTATGTTCTGACGGCCCTGCTGCTTTTTGCTGGTCACCAAGTTTCCAGGTATAAACGCTCACAAAACATCATGTTCTCTCAACATGATGAGAGAACATCAAATTAGTAGTGATGTATTTCTCTTTAAGAATTACCAGTATACCCAGTTCAAACATCATTCTTGACAGAAAGAGGTTAAAAAGCCTAAAATAATAAAAGGATAAACTTTGTTGTCCTCCATTAAGCCTTCCTGTGATCTGCTGAAAGTCTTGCTTTCCCCTTTTCTGTACTGGTTGTCCCAAAAGTTGAGGCCATGGATCCACTTTAATTTTATAGAATCACTAATAAGTTGGACCAAAAATGGACCCAACAACTCTTGGTACTGAGGATACATTTTTAGACAAACTGATGGGAGAAAGAGAGGATGCAATCGACAGATCTTGAGATGAAAAGTGTGGGAACCATTGATCTGTGCAGAGAGGTGCAGAAAGCAAAGCAGACCTGCAACCCACTCTGCATGCAAGAGCTGCTGCTTCTTCCACAACGCTTCTAGGACAGAGATTCTATGCTCTACCTTTTTGTTTTTTGCAGCAGGAAAAAGTTTGTCAAGAAGTTGTTTTGCATCTCGCTGCTGTTTTGCACTCACTCATGCTTCAGCAAGCAGCTCAATCGCAGACTCACACTGAGGAACTAGTATGAAATTCAGCGCTTTAAGAAAACAAATCTTGAGCTGATTACTGAAGATGAAGATGTTTAACTAAAGCCGTTGTTTTAATTGTTGAAGTCTGTGACGTCAGCTTTATGCTGCCATTGCATATATGAACAACACAGTTTCTTCTGGGTGTGTAGCTTCTGGGTCAAATGCAACAAGTTTATAATGATGGGAGTTGAAATAAAAAACATAAAAACTGTCTTAACCTGGACTGAAGCCACTGCTGTAGCCCGTGCTCATCCGTTTAATATAAAAAGAGAAAAATTGATCTCAAGTAAAAAAAAAAACAAAAAAAAAACACAGAGCCTAAAGATACTAATCAAATTACAATACCTACCTTATATATGTTAACTATATGCACTGGACATAAAAAAGTCAATCTCAAAAAATATCAATGATCACCGATCATAATCAGCCGATTTCCGTAAAAAAGTATATGATCGGTGATCGCCGATCACAGTCTCTTGTTGCCGATCACACAAACCGATCACCTGCTTCTCATTTTGCTGCCTACCTGTGCAGCTGGTCTCCTCTTTACTTCACACTGTGCAAACACGCAGCAACAAATCCGAAGCGATGAGGAACTATGACGCACTGAGTGAATGGGGAAGTTTGCGTCTTGCGGCGGAAAATTGGAGCACGTGGGGTGAAGCAGGTCAAAATGCATCAACACAACGAATCTAATATGGCATAAAAACAATGTCATACTTGACAGAGTTTGGCTACATCAAAACTCACTGCAGTAAAAAAACACATCTGCATAATTACTCCACTCAATCAGAAACAGACAATCAGAACTAGCAGTAATCAGCTAGCCGCCATTCTATCAGGAAGTTTTCATTCAATAACTCAGGATTGTTTATTATAATGGAGCCTGTATTTGCCTTTGAATGTAAAGTTTTATACTTGAATTTTTCAGCAATGTTGAGAGGTTTTATTTTAACTTGTTGCATTATTTAGCCTCTTAAGAGCCTTCATATGTTTTCAGTCTGTTAAAGATAGTATTATTGATAGCAGTACAATTTTCACAATGCCTGCTTTGTTTTTTTACTTGGAAAAAGTTATTAAAAACAAGTTTTTGTCTAAATTAAGGTGAATTCATGGTTCCTTTTTCCACATAATGTAACCGGTAGTGCTTATGATTAAAAAAATAATAATTTTGTGATTGGTATCGGTGATCGGTATCGGTGATCGGCCCTCATGGGTGATCGGAATCGTCAGGAAAAAACCTGATCAGCACATCTCTAATGACAAGTGTTGGTTTCTTGTTCGTGTTTGTGTAAAGATTATTTGAGGTGTTACTAAACTGTAAATTGGTGTTATATAACAGCTCTGTGCTCATCTTTTCCCCTCTTTTGTCAGGGATTATGTTCGCAGTGAACTGGATTCAGGCTATGAAGGACCCGTCTACCTGGAACCACTTTCCATGAACAGATTCACCACTGCACTCATAGGTATAATATTACACACACACGCAGTGTATGTCAAGTGTTCACACCCCTGTTCAAAAACCAGTTTGTTGATTTGTTTGTCAGAATTAAGACTGAAAAATAATTTCACTCTTTTTTTTTTTTTCCATCACTTAATATTTTCCTGCAAAAACCATATTGTCCATAAGACACCATATCTATCTAAAACAGGGGTGTCAAACTCAATTTCACCCAGGGCCACTTCAGCATATTGGCCACCTTCAACGGGCCACATTGACGGTACAGATCAGGAGCACCCAGGTCCAGTCCTCCAGACTGCAACTTTTAGATGCATCCCTGCTAAAACACCCCAGACAAAAGGCTGACTTCCCTCATTCAGTTCTGTAGAGGCTTATAATGAGTCAATGGTCCAGGTGTGTTAGAGAAGGAATGCATCTAAAGTTGCAGATGGTAGCTCTGGAAAACTAGACTTGGGCACCTCTAGCATAAATGTATAAAAATATAATGTTAAAAATAAATTAAACACCACCTCATATTGTTAAATAACTGATTTTATGTATTGAAGTTTTAAATATTACATTTGAGTTTCCATGGATGTAAAATTACTGCTCAGTTTAAAAATTTTCAATATTTAAATCAGTGTTTAAAGGTGAGCAAGCAAATAATAAAAACAAGTCACATGGGCAGACATTATAGACTTTACGCAAAGATTTAGTCTCGGAGGCAACTGAAATCACTTAATTAAAAAAATCCTTTCTGAATATAATCTCATGGTCTCTGAACTAAATGCGTCTTTCTGACCGGGAGCTGACAGCGTGTTGAAGAGTTATGGACCGGACGCTTTGGAGCGTCTGGTTAGGAAGCGCATTACAAACCTCTGGTTGAAATGTAGTTTGTAGTCAATTCATGCTCAAAATCTATTTTAAGTCAATCATCGGCCTATAAAATGCTGGGGGGCCACATGTGGCCCGCGGGCCTTGAGCATTACGCCATAGAACTGCCAATTGGTAATTGGAGTAAAGTAGCTTCGATTTCAAAGAAGCCTACATTGAAGTCGATTGGCAAATGAACCATCACAAAAGAGGAAGGCTCTTGTTGTCTCACTGCACCCCAAGAGATGCATAACCTACAAAAACTGTTTCTGTCTGGTTTCGAACCAGAGACCTTTTGCATGTAAAGCAAATGTGATAACCACTACACTACAGGAACTGAACTTCTCTGCTTTGTTTCAGTTTAAGGTTCCAAAGCTGATGATGTGAGATGCAACGCATGAAAATTTCAACCGAGGCTTGCACTCAGATGTCTGGATTCAGAGTACAGACCATGACACCACAGAACTCTTGTTGACCTTTGCAAAATCTGTTTCTGTCTGGTTTCGAACCAGAGACCTTTTGCATGTGAAGCAAACGTGATAACCACTACACTACATAACCTCAGGCTCTTTGGAGTGTTCCTGGTAGATGATCCAAATTTTGTTAGAGACTAATGTCAACGATGGGCATGGAACAATGTCAAATACTTCTACCACAGATCCTCTCGGAGAGCACAGTAACTTGGTGAACAAACTGTCAGACTTATACTTGTGCCTAATTTCACATTACAGTCCATAAACTAAGCCTAGGATCAAAAAATTGTATTGAAAATGTCATTAGCAGAGACAAATGGTTCTACAGAGACTTGGCTAAATGGCTAAAAAATAAAATCAGTACTTACAAATAAAAAATGGTTCAAAAATAAAATTAACACATTAAAATAAAAAAATATCTCTGAAATACAATCAACACTTGAAAATTAAAAATGGTTCAAAAATAATATCAACACTTCAAAATACAAAATCTCTGGAAAATAAAATATGTGTTGTTTTGAAAAACATTGGAATATAAGCACTTTTATCAAATCTTCATTGTGGTAAGATCATGTAAGTTCTTCTTAAATCCATGGAAACTCAACAATTAAGTAAGGTAGGTGAGTTAGCTCAGCAGGTTAGAGCACCATGCTGGTAATGCTGAGGTCATCGGTTCAAAGCCCATATGGGGCAATTCATGTGTAAGGTCTTTCAGACAATCAACACTTCAAAATAAATAAGGGTTCAGAAATAAAATCAACACTTTACAATAAATAAGGTTTCAAAAATAAAATCAACACTTCAAAATAAATAAGGGTTCAAAAATAAAATCAACACTTCACAATTAAAAAAATAAGGTTGCAAAAATAAAATCAACACTTTAAAATGAAAAATGGTTCAAAAATAAATAAGGGTTCAAAAATAAAATCAACACTTTACAATAAATAAGGTTTCAAAAATAAAAGCAACACTTCAAAATAAATAAGGGTTCAAAAATAAAATCAACACTTTAAAATAAAAAATATACAGTTCAAAATGTATAATGGTAACTGTTTCTGTCTGTTCAGTCCATAAACTAAGCCTGGGATCAAAAAATGTATTGAAACATCTGTCCGTTTCGGAGAAGCAAAACCACAGAAAAATAAATAAAAAATCCTGGTAGAAGCACACACCGGACCGCACAGGGCAAAACACTCACACAGTTGATCTGTTTGGATCAGACAGATCCAACTGACTGATGAATTAGCGCAGATTTTTCTGTAGATGGGAACCAGGAGGAAGTGCGTTCAGACCCCAGCGGGTGAAGTGCTGATAATTTAAGTGAAGTCGCTTAATTTAATTTATTAAAAGTTATTGGGGCCTCAGTTAGTGGTTTTTGTCACTACGAGAAAAATGAAGATGCATTTATCTGTTTAATTTGTGATGGAATCTGGATTCACGGTGAATATTAACTAAACCGCATAAAATGCGACTAAATAGCCGATGTTAATATGATTGTAATTTCACGGGTAAAAATAGTACATGACCGATTTTTTTTTTTTTTTTTATGTTGTCGGTCAAGATAATGAATAACAAAAAAGTCTACTGTGACCTGCCGCCCTGACACCAACTCACACACATCTTCATTCACAGTCTTACTTGTAAATCAATTTTTCTTTTTTTGGACGTTTTGATGTTAGCTTGTCGATGTCTCAGTTTTATTCGCAGGGAAAATCAATAAGCAGCTTGAGGCAACTCTGCTGCTCTCTAGTGGCAAGAAGCCGTAATGTTGGCTGGTAGCAATCGGAATGCTTTATGGGAGATGTAGTTTGTAGTCAGTTCGTGCTCAGAACCTATTTTAAGTCAATCGTCGGCCTATAAAATGCTGGTGGGGCACAATGTGGCCCGCGGGTCTTGAGTTTGACACGTGTGATCTAAAATGTGATTGCTGTTTTTAACTTGTTTTTGTCATGTAAATAAAATTATGAGCAGTTGCCAATGCCAGTCCAATTTGACAAAAAGCCTTCAGGTTTCTGCTGAGAGCAGAAGAGAAAGAGGGATTAAATTCTTCCATGTCACATTGAGTCAACACATGCACCCAAATTAACTAAATGGTGATTTTATCAGAAGACATTTGAGGTTTTTGAGTTACTTAGTCAGAGTCCTGCAATAAATCAGACAGAAAACAGGGGTCACCGGATGATGATGTTGGAAAACAGATGTACTCAAATAGCACATGTGGAAAAACCTTTGGCAAGCAGAGTGGGAAAACGTTTCTGTTTCAAGATGTCGGATGCTCCTGGTCTGTTACCACAGGAGACTAAATGCTAAAATTCAGCAAAAAGCTGCTTCGGCATATTCGCTTAGGGTTGTATGCTCTTTATGCAACCACAGTATTGCAGTTTTATAACATTGTTTACATTTTTGAACCTAACCAATTTGTTGTTTTTGATTGGTATTTGCAGGATATATGTCATAATAAAGAGAAGTTTTTAAATAATCTATTATATATTTTTTTTCTTTTTAATTTTGCATAACAGAAATTTGGTATTTTTACAAGGGTGTGTATTGTTTAGATCCCTTGTAGGCAGAAAAGCTGTTCTAAGAGAACTTATACTGTTTGTTTAATTTCATCTCTGTGAATTAATTATTTACTCCTACAAAATATTGATGTGTACAGTTTGGTGTTTAATTTGCTATTTTATAATTCTTCTTTTGAAATGTAATGCTGTCTTAAAAACATCTATTTTTACTGAATTGTTGTTAAAGCTCTCTGTACTGTAAACTAGTCTTTTAAGCTGGTCACTGGCAAAATTATGCTAGCTTCCACATCTAGCATGTTTCATGTAAATTTGTTGAAGTGCAAAATGTTGCAGTATTTCTGCCTTGTAACTGAAATGGGGTCTTCTTGGTTATAAATAGACCTCATGAAGTTCTGTTCTCACAGAAAACGCCTGAGAAGGCAAAAAAAAAAAAAACTGCTATAAAAGACAAAATGTCCGAGAGGGGAAATAAATGTATTTTTCTCTACTTACAACTTTTGTTTTATTAATAACTTATTAATAACTTCTTCTTACCAATCTGGGACTGATAAATGTCCCAGATGATAAATGTTCTAAGGAATGACTGGTTAATTCTCAAAAACACAAAAAGTGTTTTGTTTTTTGTGTTATGTCCATGTTTTACATTTCAGTCCATTTGTCTTTCAGGTCAGCTTGTGGTGTGCACTCTGTGTTCCTGTGTGATGCAGACCAAGAGGATCTGGCTTTTCTCTGCGCACCTCCTGCCACTGGTGGCCAGGCTGTGTCTGGTTCCTCTGGAGACCATCGTCTTCATCAATAGATTTTCAATGATCTTCACAGGCCTGGAGGTCATTTACTTCCTAGCTTCTAATTTACTGGTACCATATAATCTGGCCAAGACTGCCTACAGGGAACTCGCTCAGGTAATAAATTACTAATGTGGCCTTATGTTGGAATATTCCCATGTTTTCCCCATGAAGCTTTAGGTTCTGGATTGTGTCTTTTTTCCCAAGATGAATAATACTCCTAATTACTGTCTTCTCTCCTCCTGGTTTTCTGTTCTTCTGTGTCCCAGGTGGTAGAGGTGTACGGGTTGCTAGCTTTAGGGATGTCCCTGTGGAACCAGCTGGTTCTTCCAGTTCTCTTTATGTGTTTCTGGCTCGTGCTGTTCGCTCTTCAGATCTACACCTACTTCAGCACCAGAGACCAGCCTACCTCGAGGGAGAGGCTTCTCTTTCTCTTTCTTACAAGGTAAGAACACAGTACCTTTTGTCAAACTGTTTAGGCCTTCCTGTGTGTAACTCATCGTTTAAACTCTGTTTGCTCCTATGTATGAGGAATGATCAAATTTGGCTGTAGTTTGGCACCTATAAGGTGTTGGATCAGTAATATTCTTGTGGGTTCATCCGAAGCTTGTTGGTCATAGAAGTGAGCGATTTTTTATTTTTATTTTTTTATTGATATTCATTGTTGCTCTCATACAGCAAACAGTGGAGAAAATAGTAAAAATACAAATTCCAACATTTATGGACAATAATGTTAATAATGTTTTGTAAACATTATTAATTGGGATTTACTGTAAAAAGAATAAATAAAAAATTCTGAAGAAATTTCTGATAATATATGATAACAATAGGGTAAATGCCTACTCTTAGTTGGTTACTTCTTTTATATGGCTGTATATCTTTGCCTCATCTAATTTCATTTTAACCACATCACTTGTACTGAAAATGGATAACTTTGAGCCTTTAGTCAGTTACTATTTCCACACTGAAAGTGTTGTCACAGTGACCTGGCTGTGCCCAGTATGGTATATTTACTGCTTGAAACAGTATATTTAATTCTTTTATTCATTCAAATTTACTTAGTCATTGGCAGCATTGTCTTTATTGCAAAATAACTGTTCTAGGTCAGGAAAATGATAGAAAAAAAGTGTACAACGCAAACAATAATGCTCAAGCTGAAAATGATCCAAATCCAGTTATCTGCCACTTTCCTGTTGCATCTCTATTTCCTAAACATTATGTGACATAAATACTGTTTATAGACACCATGTGATTTACTGCTACATAATTTACAGTTTCTCTAAACTCTCCCTTTTTGTCCTTTTCTCTTCTCCATCCACGTGTTTAGTATTGCAGAATGTTGTAGTACGCCGTACTCTCTGCTGGGTCTGGTTTTCACCGTCTCATTCATTGCGCTGGGAGTTCTCACGCTCTGCAAGTTCTACTTGCAGGGCTACAGAGCCTTCGTCAATGACAACGCCATGCACAGGTGAGTGTGTTTGCTTGTTTGTTTGAGGTTGTATATCAAAATAGTTCTCAAATTTCAACTTTGTCTGTCTCCCACATGTGCAGAGGGATGACTGAAGGCATAACGCTGCTTATCCTGGCTGTGCAAACCGGCTTGATAGAACTGCAGGTCATCCACCGAGCCTTCCTCCTCTCCATCATCCTCTTCATTGTTGTTGCTTCCATTCTGCAGTCCATGCTGGAGATCGCTGACCCCATCGTTTTGGCTCTGGGAGCCTCCAGAGACAAGTAGGTCAAACTCCTAATGCACTTTTTTTTTTTTTTTTTAAATGTAGAAGCCATTTAGTTGTATTCCATTTATGAGTTCTAATTGTGTTTTTTCTGTTTATAGGAGTTTGTGGAAACACTTCCGCGCAGTATCTCTTTGCCTCTTCTTGCTCATCTTTCCAGCTTACATGTCATATATGATCTGTCAGTTCTTCCACATGGACTTCTGGCTCCTCATCATCATCTCCTCATCAATCCTTACCTCACTTCAGGTACATCATAAGCACACGGATATTAAAAAGACTTCTTTTATGAAACCAGTAAGTTCTCATAGCTGCATTTAGAAAGTAATATTCTAATATTACCCTATATCCAAACATGGAAGATCAAAAACTACATTGTTATCATTGTTTACATGTCTTTGTAGTGGAGTTTTTAATTTTTCTTTTGTAGTTCTTAAATGTAAGTAAATAGTAATACATTTACCTCGGGGAACTTTAAAAACCTTGTTCTGATCCTGCTAGTTGATTCTCTCTAAAGCAGTTCTTCTTTCGCCGTCAGGTTCTTGGTACGCTGCTGATCTACGTTCTCTTCATGGTGGAGGAGTTTCGTAAAGCTCCAGTGGAAAACATGGATGAGGTCATTTACTGTGTCAATGGGACCTATAGATTGCTGGAGTTTCTGGTAAATGTTTCCTCTAAACTTATCGATTATAACATTTTTTACTAAGCAAACATGACACAATGTTAGAGAAATTGTGTGGAATGAGTTCAGATCAGACAGTTTTCTCTTGATTGGCTCTGATCAGTTATGAGATGTATTTTGGTGCATAATTGTGAATGATCTTATTTCTTCATTTTCTGTTTGATTAATAACTATCAGTAAACATGTATTACATTTTTTTCAATTTTAATCCTTAGTAAAAAAATGATAAACACTCAAAATTAGTGGAGTTTTTTTTCTTGCTCTCATTAAGTTCTGTGTCGCCAGGTCGCAGTGTGTGTGGTGTGCTATGGCATATCAGAGACTGTGTTTGGCGAGTGGAGTGTGATGGGCAGCACCATTATTCTGGTCCACTCCTACTATAATGTTTGGCTCCGAGCCCAGCTGGGCTGGCAGAGCTTCCTGCTCAGGAGAGACGCTGTAAACAAGATCAAAAGCCTCCCAACTGCAACCGATGCGCAGCTGGAGCAGTACAACGACATCTGTGCTATCTGCTTCCAGGTACGCAGAGGCTTCACTGTGTATAAAGAGACTGCTTTTTGTTTTTATCCTTTGTATGATTAAACTTATCACTCATTGATTTGACGTATTTAGTAAGATATTTAGAGTGTGTATTCTTATGCTTTTAACTAGGGGAGCAACAACTGCAGGTTTCTGGCTTATCGCTAATTACGATAAAAGCCTGACCTGCTGATTGTGATTTTGGCCAATATTGATTTCTTTTTTTTTTTTTCCCCTTTTTATGTCTGAATTGAGAAAAAGAGGACAGTGGTCGATTTCTAGACCTTTGCAGAGGTAGAAAAGATCTGTGGATAAAATTGTCTTCACATGTGGGTATCGGCCAATCAGCAATCTCTCAAAATTAAGAAAAATCAGGACTGATTTATCAGCTGGCCGATTTATCGGTACAGCTCTACTTCTAACATAGAAAATTAGTTTTATTACATTTATAAGCTATGGCTTTTTCTTTTCATAGTTCATGCTTTTAAAAAAATCCAACATGTTTTTCCTGATTTTAGATTAACCTGATTGACAGGAAGTTACTTATGTTGGGTCTATTTGCTACCACACTTGAGTCCTTTTTCTTTCATCATATTTCTTCCAAGATGCACTTTATTTATATAAAGGTTTTTAGGTTTTTGCTTGATTGTCTTTATATCTATTCTTATCCAGTAAAAGCCTACATGAGCAGGAGCGAATGTAAATCTTAATTCTTTGCTCCTTCCAGGACATGAGCAGTGCTGTGATCACTCCATGCAGCCATTTCTTCCACGCTGGCTGTCTGAAGAAGTGGCTGTACGTCCAGGAGACTTGTCCTCTTTGTCACGCGCAGCTTAAGAGCCAATCAGCTGCCAGCGGAGTCCCCAACCAAGACGTCGCCGCAGTCGATCCGATCCCTGCTGGACAGGACGGAGTCGCTGCTGGCGATGAGGAGAAAGAGGATTCTCCTTCTGATGATGTGAAAGATGAGAGAGGTGATGGGACCTCCTCTGCCTCCTGCATGCACTCTGCTCCTCTGCACCTTGTCAGGCCATCCTCTTCCTCACCTCTGACTGATTCCATGGAGAACCAGTTGGAAACAGATCATCCATCTACATCCTTCTGCTCTACCTCCGACACGCCTGACAGACCCGCTAATCTTCGATTTCGCTCCCATGCGGTTTCCGCCTCCTCCCCACAGATACTGACCCCTTTTGACCTCCAGGAGATCCACTGATTCAACATGGCCGCCCCGAACAGCCCAGCTGCCATTCTGAGGAAGTTCCTCCTCCTTCATGCTCATCCAGCACTCCATCGCCGCACACATGCAACATACATGCATGCCCTTAGCAGCAGCATCCCCACACTCCACTTCCTTTATTGTTCCCTGATATCCAACTTCCTCATATCCAGGGTTCCTACAGTTTAAGATTTGAGTTTACCGTTTTTCACTTTACAGCAGTATCTATCTAAAAATGACAAGAAGGGTTTTGGAAAATATTATTTCCAGGCTTTAATCCTAACTAATAAAGCTGGCCCAAACAGAGAGTTTATTTCCCCATTGACACTATTTTACACAACATCAGCTATTTCTTCATCTACCACAAGTTGGAAATGTAAATATCTTGGAAATATGGGCATGTATGCAAATATAATCTAAATGTTACTGAGATAATAGGGCAGATACAGGGAGTTTATGGACCATAAGCTGATTAAGAAAACACCAGAGGAAATGTTCACTTCTATTCTATTTAGTTCCTAACTTCCATTATTTGGGTTGCAGTTTATTTAAAGCTGTTCCACTGTAGAAACATTTGATGTAACCTTAGACTGAAGTAGTTTACTAGTGCCATGAATGGGTGAAAATGTTATTTTGATATTTAGGGGTATTTTTCTCACAGCACTCTTAAAGCTGATGGTAAAAGAAAGTATTTAAAGTTGTTTTGGCAAAAGTGTTGTTAATGCATCCAGCCAGGAAGCCAAAAACAAAAACGCTGCTGTAGACTTGCCTATAATCAAATGTGTTACTATAGAACAACACTTCCTTTAAGTTGTGCTTTTGTTCTGCTACACATCACACAATATTTTCATTCAAATATATTTTTAAATATGTAGATATATATTGATGTCCCTCACTAATTTATACATTAAAATAGGACAAAAATCTAATTTAAAAAAGAATGAACTTCTGAACTACAAACTGCCTAGGAACCCTGCATATCTGATTCTGAGAGGAAGATGAGCTCAGTTTGTAAGCCTGTATTCATTATTCAGATCTTAAAATATAAATTTTAACAAAATTGTCATACTTTATCTTGAAACTGTTACCTTAATTTCTCCCCTTTAACTCATGCTGGAAGTATTTTTTTTAACTTCAATTTTTCAAGAGTGTTGCAGTGATCCATCTCAGAAATGGTTTCAGCTTCTGCATCCTGTTTACAAAATGTGAAATCCATTAGTATAATCAGTTCTCTGTATTTAATTTCTTCATCAGCAAAATCGTACTGTTGGACTTCCTCACAGTCGTCATATTTTCTGGTTTCGTCCTCCCTGCCTTCCTCTCATCGCTGTACATGTTAGGTTTATCTAATGTCCTTTACGTGCCATGACATGTAGACGTGATCAGAGGCTGAGACAGCTACGAATGACAATGGATAACTTATGGTTACATTTTAAACTGTGACAGTCTTAACATTTCATAAACAAGTTTCTTTTTTCTTTTCTTTCTGTGACATTTTTTAACGTCTGAGAGACGGTGGCTGTGAGTATTGGTAAAAACAAAGAACTAACAGATACTGAATGTCGTTTCTTGTGGCCGTCACATGACCCGAAGCCTGGTGCTAAGCAGAGGACGTGTGATGTGGTCTAGGTCTGTTTCCATGTGAACTAATCAGTGGTTTCACATGGGATGTCGAATTAATTTTGTACGTCAGAGCTTTTGCTACAACACCTCTTCAATATTTGAATCAAATTTGCATGGCTGGTCCCAGCAAAGAGCATCTCTGTTCCTCTTCGCCAAAGTTTTGCAAGTTTTGCATCCCTGATAGTATTATTATTATTATTATTATTATTATTATTAAGGTCAATTTTACATCATATTATTGGACAGTGCAACGCACCGTGGAGATGGAAGTAGGAAGTTAATATTTTTGACATTTCAGAGCAATTACAGTGCCTTGCAAAAGTGTTCATACACCTTGATATTTTTCCCTCCGCATTCTGTCATCTTCCAACCACTTTGATGTATTTCATTGGGATTTTATGCAATAGATTATCACCAACTAGAACACTTCAGAAGTATATCTAAGTCTTGTATCTATTCAGTGCCACCTCAGTTGGCGCTACGTGGCTCCACCTTCAGCTGCAGTTACAGTTGCAGGTCTTTCTGGGTAATATCTCCAGCAGCTCTGCTCATCCACAGACTGACATTTCTGCCCGACTCTTGTTTGCAACAGTGATTTTCAGCTCCTTCTATAGAATACCAATTGGATTTATCTCTGGCTGAATGTTTAGGATCATTGTTATGCTGGAAGGTGAACCTTTTGCTCCAGACTTGTGCAGCAGTTTCCAGGTTTTCTGCTGGGTCATATTGTGTTTGCCTCCATCCGTCATTTAATTAATTCTTACCATCTTTCCTGTTTCTGCTAATGAAATGTATCCTTATAGCTGCTAACACAGTGTGTTGCCATGGGGATGGTTTGCTTTGGGTGATATGAAGTTACATTTCCACGTTATGTTGCATTTTGCATCTAGACCAGAAAATTAAATTTTGTTCTCCTCTGACTGGAGCTGCTCTTTCATTTCCTGTTAGCTTCATATGTAGGAGGAACTGTTTGGGGCAACAGAGTAAAGGGGTTACATACAACTGCACACTTTTCCATATGTAAAACATGGGAAAATTAATTTATGATTTTTCTTCCACTTCACAGCTTTCTGTTGGTTTGTTGCGCAAAATCCCAATAAAATCCCTCGAAGTTTCTGGTTGCAATGTGAACTGGAAAAATGAGCAAACGTTTTTGGGGTGTGAATACTTAAACTGCAAGGCAGTGGGTCCACATAGCTGACATGGGGCCTCCTGCTTTTATTCAATTTAAAGCTAAGCTGATGAAGCATGTTTTACCTGACAGGCTAATGAGAGCTGAAACCTGCTCCTAGCAGGAACCAATCACCCTGCAGCTCAGTCACTCCATGACAGGTAACTACCAGCAAACTAAACCATTTAAGTTCTTTATTTTGTCCACCAGTCCTTATTTGTGCTCAAACACTCTAGTTGGCTCTGGGGCTTGGAAGATAAATGTGTAATGAAGGGTGTTTGACTAAAATACTAAAAGTTTAGGGATTCTGATGCACGCTTATATGTAGAGCTTGCACGCTGCCACAGAACTTGTTTTTGTCTTCAGTGTTTCTAACCTTATTACTGACGTTTTTCAATTGTTTTTTCTTTTTCTCCCCTTTTATGTTTTTGGTTGTATTTGCACTAATCTCATTTATACTAGCAATGCTCTAAAGCTGTCCTGTTGCTGTCAGCTACCAAAAGCCCTCTGTCGTTTGTGTACGAGGAAACAGCCCAGTCTGTGTGTGTAATGTATAGAAATGTTGTTCTGTTTGACGGTATCCGTATTGTTTATATGACCAGTGCTCGGTTTCCTCCTGGCTTCCTTGTTGCTTTGCTCAGAAGCTGTGAGGAAAGCAAACTTTTCTGGTGTGAGAAACCAGTCAGTGTTACTGCATCACCTGTGTGCATGACGCGTCCTCGGGCTGAAGTGATCGCTCCAGTGTCCTCTACTGGTAAGGAGTGGGATCAGCATGACGCTGACAAACAGGAGATCTGGTACTTAACCTTTGACAGTATTGCTTATAACCACGATTTCTTAAGGTCTTGTTACTCTGACTTTATTTTTTGACTGTACGAAGCATTGCTTACATGGCTGAAAATGAATACATGATAATTGTAGGATCAGACCTTTGCAATGCCGGATCTTTTTGTTTTGTTTTTTAAGGTTACGATGTTGACTGATGTATTGTGTGCATCTTTCTCTGAAAGGTGAACTTATGGACTGTCTTTGTTTCTTTACTCTTGATTTATAAATGAAGCCCTTTCAATGGCTACACAGATTTGTTTTGCATTGCAAGGTTTTGGAGACTGTATCATGCAGAAGAATCACCTGCATGATACAATGTTTGAAGGTGAAAATTGTCATTGGCAGCTGTATTTGAATCTGCATTGCCGTTTTAAATGCTAACTAGCACCAACGTTTGTCAGCTTTCGGTTCAGTGTATATTTGCACAATTCTTCCTTGTATACCAAACAGTGCTAAAAGTAGCAGTTTGTTGGTTGAAAATCAAATGAAAAATATTGTAAAATGAATATCTAGCTCCAGTTTTTGACTAAATTCTTCCTTCAGTGACTGTTAACTGTGGTTATTAAAATGTATATTCTCTTAAAAGCTGGTATTACAGTGCATTATTTGCAGCTCTGTTTCAGCTGCAGGATAAACTTCAGATTAAATGTGCCAACATTTCAACTTCAGCAGCTTTAATTTATGTTGGTGTAAAAAAAAAACAAATTTCTAAAAGTGGACTTTTCTGGCATTTTTGATTTCTTTTACACTATTTTAAGAGCATGTACCTGAAACACGATTTAAAGATGTTCCCTCATGTTGTGCCTGAATATCTTTAAGATTTTCAGAGTATCATTAATCAGAGAAACAATAGTGTTGCCTTCTAAAAGACAAGTTTATTGAAGCTAAGATTGTGTCTGAAATGGAAATAAAAGAAGCATATGCAAATATGGAAATTGGATCTATAGCTGAAACAAGCATGCTGTTAAATTTAGTGAATGCATTTTTAACACAGCTGCTCAATGCTAATACCTCAAAGTGAAGAATGATGTTTTCTTGTTCTGACTGAGCCTTCCTTTGCATTTCTTTATTTTATTTTTCTGGTTAGTTTCATGACCTACAGATATAGGACTTGGTCTGTAAAACCTGGCTCTTGTGTTGAATTAAAAATGTCCCACAGCTGGTTTTCAGACTGGATGCCTGGTGTTGCCTTGGTTATTTTACAGAAACTGAATGTCAAATAAAATAAACGATTCTCTGCAAAACATTCTGCTCTTTACTGCTTTGATTTACTATATTAAATAGTTTAGTTTGCTTGTATTTGAAAATGTCTTTACTTTGACAATACTGAATCAAATTACCTCCTGAGCATGCAGTCATGTTCCCCAGAATTACCTATATATTTGGTTCAGGTGCGCTTAAGCAGAGACTGGAATGTGCCTTAAATTGTCAGCCCAAGAAAAAGAGGAATGCTCAGAAGCAGTCGAGGTGTAACTAAAGCAGCTGCAAAGATCTACAGCTCAGGTGGGAAAACCTGTTGACAGAAGCTTTGTGACATCCTAGACAAGCAGTCAGAACAATGTGGTTTTGATCAAGGTATATTTATGTATGGCTTAAATCCAGTTGAGGGAAAATTTGAAACATGCTCAGATGTTCTCAATTCAGGCTGACTGAACTTGATCTGTTTTGTGGGTGAAAAATGCCTGTATTTTTCACCCATTCTCAGTGCATCTGAACACACTGAACACTTTTGATTAATATTTGTAAAGGAAAAGTCCAGACACTAGTCCTTTTACTACACAATTACGCACTTGTTTGTCTTGGGCTATCAAACAAAATGACTAAATACATAAAAAAAAACTGACAAACATTTGATGCTGTTCAAAAAATGGTAAACAAGTTTGCAAGGTATTGTCATTGACCATTTAAAATTGTATTGCAACTTGGTCAACAATCAGTGATTCAAAGCAAAATGGTTCCATTTGTACGGTATAATCATCAAAAATAAAAGTCACCTACTGGATCCAGAAAGCGCCGTTTTCTCTGAACAATTACATACCGGACTTGCTATTGCACTAACCAGACACACGGTGGTGCTATTGCGTCACATTTATGCTGACAGAGCACAAACTCCCGGGACAAACAAGCGACGCAAACATGCCGAAGACCTGCTCAGTCAAAGCAGTAAGAATCAGTGATTTCTGATTTTCCTGAGCATATTTCGGCAGCGTTTATTTTTATCTGTGAATAACAGAGATGCATACTTGTGGTTATAATTAATAATAATTTGATTAAACATGTTTAGATTTTTAATTTCAAGATTTCTCTCACAATACCTTGGAAGGTCTTCAAACACATTTTGTAAGCAATATATCATTATATAATATAAAAAAATATATATATTTTAAATGCATTTTTTTTTTAAAAGTTTGGGTAAAGAATGTGTTATTTATGTGCAAAATTTACAGAGTAATTCATGCCGTTTATTTAAGATCAAATTTATCTTAAATAAATCTTTCTGATTTGAGAGTCAGAATATTTTTCTCTTTTAGGAATTTATGTCAAAGCCATAATTATGCCCCACATATTTTATCTCCCTCCAATTGTATGGATTTCTGTGTGCCACTACCCTCTCTGTGTCACTTCATAAGCAGAACCAGAGCATAAAAGACTCCTTCTCCTCTTAATCAAGGTCAAGATCATTTTCCAGCAGCCTTTTGAGAATAAGAGCCTGGAAGAGTGCCAGTTCTCTCTCTGCCAATCATCCTCACACATGGATAAATAGCAGGGTTTTTTGACCTCCTGACCTTTAGCAGATCAATAAACTATTGGTTTTAACACACTTCACTGCATTATCTATTAATATTTGTATTTTGTTTTGACCCCCCACCCCTCCACCTCCTCCTAGAAGGGTGATAAATAGTTTCAAATAACAGATGGTGCCGGAGGGAGAGACAAAGCGGGGAAATCTGGTTGCAATTATCCTCAATTACGCTCATTGTTATTTTGAGCTAATTATTGTTATTGTCACTTTTGTTTGTGTGTCTTGCGGCGCTGGGCTGCAAAAAGGCAAGGCCTAAAACAATAGGGAGCAGGAATATGATGCTATGACAAAAAAATGCCTTTTTATAATGGAGCCTGTAACCGACTGATGTAAATAAAAGTCAGATCCAATTTAACAAACGTCTGCACTCACTGATGTCGTTCTAATGAAAGCAATTTAGATTGAAATTAGTCATTTTTTTAAATTTCGTTTTGTAATATGTAAGATAATTTATAATTTTTTTATGTAAAAATGTGAAAATAATGATCAACATCCTGTGAAGCAAGGTGGAAAAGTTAGAAAAAGATTCTCTGCTACATATACGTCATACAATACTGTGCAAAAGTCTTGAGTCGTCCTTTATTTTTTTATTTGCAAGAAGGCAGACTTCTCTCCCACGCCCACTGAAGCTCTACTAAGAAGAAATGCTAATATAAATAAGTTTATGACCAAATGACTAAACAGTGGAAATCCTGATCAAATTCTAAGATTGTTCAGGGGTTTACTGATCTCTCAGAAGTCTAATAAAACCAACTTTGCAGATTCAGTTTGAGCTGTGCTAAACTAAAGCTGGTCTGGGACGCAACGGAAAAAGAAAGGGATGAATTCAAAGTCTCAGAAACAACTATTGATCCATTACCGTTTACCACCAGAAGCTTTAACTGGAAAGAGGCCTAGTCAACCAATCAGAGGCAGACTTGGTGTAACGTCAGTGACATAAATATAGGCAGCTTTTTAGTTATTATTTCAGAAAGTCAGCTACATAGACAAAGAGGTAATTTTGGTCAGATCTAAATGTCTAAGTGACTTGAAGAAAAAAACTTACTAGGTGACCGATAAAATCTGTTGGACTTCCAAGTTCCACCTCAGAAAATGTTAAGAGCAAAGATACATCAGGATAGTCATTTAAAACCAGTCCTACTGCACCTTGACTTTTTCATTTATTTTTTAAGGACTTTTGTTATAAAAAAAAAATAAGGACAAATAAAAATGTTCCTTTTTCTTGGCACTTATGTTTAGATATCCATTTAACTGTGAAATCCAGACATCCTAAAAAGTTGCAATATTCAAAGTTCAGAGTTGCAAAAATGACCAAGAAAGACTCTCAGGTGTGTCAAAGTTAGACGTTTGTCATCGACCCTCACCTCAGTAAGAACATGGCTACCATGTGGCAAAAGCTGTGGTGACCAATTATTTACTTACAATGTATTAACGCTTTGGCTTGCATTTGATCAGGTCTGACAACACACCGCAGTGTTTCAGTGCATGAAATGTTGAGAAAGAAAACATTATTTATCGCTCGTTATCCTGCTAAGTAACCATAACAACTGCCAATTCCCATGAGTTTCCAACTTGCAGCTGGAATATTGTTAAATTAGGTGTGATGTCGTTTCCAGATCCAAGTTTCAACCTTAGAGGTTGACAAGTTATGAGTCGTCGGTAAGGACCATCTTTGTAGCTGTGAGTGCTTATTAACTCTAAGAGCTCAGATATATCAGTTAATTTGCTTCATATTTACATTGCAAATGCTCAATGCTAAAAAAAATATTCAGAGTATCAAAAAAGACATGAGAGCATAAAGGATAATGCATCTCTCAGGTCCTGTGTAAGGTTTTTGATAGATTTTCTTTCTTACTTAAAGACTTTCAGATTTTGTCAAGTTGTAATAACAACTGAGAAGAGTTTGAGCTTCTCATTTTGTTAAGGTCGTTGCTTGCGAATATTCGGTTGCTTATATTTCATTGTAAGATCCAGTATTTATTAATGCAGAGATTCCAGGGGAATTGATATTTAATATCTGAATGGGAGATGCCCCCTCCTGAAGAGTCGCTGAGGTCTTTGCTTTGCTCCAGCAGACACAGCTCCCTTATGATGAGAAAATATTGTTGTGTGGGCAATTTTGGAGATTGTGGTGAGGGCATGGGTTTCACTTCATGACCACTTTTTTTTTTATCAGATTAAAGACCGAGTTTCTGGCCATTAGAGGAGGACAGGGGAGCTCCGTGTGGCTGCATGATGCAGACTTGACTCCACTCTCGTCTTTGTTTGGGGGCGTCTCCTCTCCTCCTGTTCCCCTCCTCTGGTATTCCCTTCCCTTTCTATTCCACTCCCACCTCTCTCTCTCTCTCTCTTTCTCTCTCTCCTGGGGCGGTCGAAGCGCCCCCCTTGTTTGGTTCTCAGAGAGAGGGGTCCTTTGGGAAGAGTCACAGAGCGATTTCCTCAGAGCTAGTGAGGAGTTGCGAGAGCGCAGGAGTAAGCCCTGATCCGGACATCACCCACGCCACGGCACGTCCCGCGGACCGCAGAGCTGCAGGCAGAGAGGAAAGAAGAGACTGAAAGATGAAGAAAGAAGTGTCAGACAATGATGACATCTGATCTCCTTTTCTTCCTCCCTGACAGCTCTAACTGTGGATCTCTGCGAACCAGGATTGACTTCTTTCGGGTCAATCCGGTCCCCGTCATTCTTTGAAGCGATTTAATACCTCTTTATAAATGTTGGGACAAGTTGGATCTCAGTATTCTTGTAAGATTTGCGCTCAGCTTTAGTTTCCAAATCCCTGCTCAGCACAGGAGACAGAGGGAATAAAGAGCAGCCGGGAGCGCACCCACGTTGTCCGAGTGACGGATCCACTGCAGAACAAGTGCGCAGCTGGGGTGGATAAGGAACGGGCTTTCGGAGGTTTTGTTCATGTTCGGGATCCAGGAGAGCATCCAGAGAAGCGGCAGCAGTCTGAAGGAAGAGCCGCTGGGAGGCATGAACGTCCGGAGCTGGATGCAGGGAGGCGGCGTGCTGGACGCCAACACGGCCGCTCAAAGGTGAGCTCTGCTCCGCTGAAGGAGGGTCCGAGGACAGGCTCCGGAGAGATGGAAACCACGCGTGTTTTCTCCGTGACGATAGTCTCCGGAGAGAGGCTGCTGGATTTAAAGACAGCGGAGACACTTTTGGGGATGAAGATCCTTATTCAGATTGACGTTGGGCTACAGCACTGGCTCACTTTTCTAAACCCTCAGCGGCAACACGTGCTAATGTTGATTTTTACGCACTTCTACTTCAAGTCCAGTGAGCGTAAAATCATCATGGAGCCAGGATACATAACCAACATAATCATAAATATAAAAGTTTAGATATGACAAGACTGCTCTTTTAAGTCTGTCTAATATATATATATATATATATATATATATATATATATATATATACATATATATATATACATATATATATATATATATATATATATATACATATATATATATATATATATATATATATATATATATATATATATGTATATATATATATGATTTTTATTTACTTATTTATTTATTATAATACCATTAATCCTATGAGACCAGTCTATATGTGAAACACGTGAATAATTAGGCAATATATATTTTTAAAACGCACCACAGCTGCTTTGGAGCATTTTTTTTGGTGTTTCTTATTTATTATTATTATTTTTGTCTTTTTTTTTTTTTTTTTCACAGTAATATTTTTAGCCATTAAAAAGGAAAACAACCAAACGAAACAAAACGCCCGCCTCTGTCTTGCCTGTGTGTCCGCAGTGGAGTGGGTCTGGCCCGGGCTCACTTTGAGAAGCAGCCGCCCTCCAACCTGCGGAAGTCCAACTTCTTCCACTTCGTCCTGGCTCTGTACGACCGGCAGGGCCAGCCGGTGGAGATCGAGAGGACCAACTTCGTAGACTTCATTGAGAAAGAGAAGGTGAGTGGCAGCACTGAGTGGAAATCTGTCGCATCAAATGAAACATGATTTAGATTTCCCACAGGCCTGATTTATTTCAGCTTCAGAATTTAATGTTGCTTATTATTATTATTATTATTATTATTATTATTATTATTATTAATTATTTACATTATTATTATTAGCAACTATAATAATCAGAATTTGATTTTGAAAAAGGCCAAAATAAACGACATAAACACGTTGTAAAAAAAAAGAAGAAAAAAAGAAAATGATTCTTTAATGTTTCCATTAAATTTCCAACTCAGTGTTCGTTTTAAATTATTTTTAATTTATGGTTCTGTTGAACATAACCACTTGTTTTATATAAACAAGAGCGCAGCGAGCGCCTCATCAATTATGCCATCGCAATGCAGCGGGCGAACCAAGTGTCGGATTTATTGTCCCCCCCTCCAAACATAACCGGTAATTACAGAGGAATTAAAAATCCACAATAACACAGTGAGCTAAATTACAAGGCTGCGCTCCTTTAATATATCAACAGTGAACATAATTCACTCTGTTATTTAATATATGTGGCTGAACTCCCTCGGTCTGGTCTTTCCTACGTGCGCAAAGCTTTTCTTTTTTTAAAATAAAAGTGCTCTAAATCTCAGTAACAACTTAGAGTTTGTTGTGTGTGTTTAAGGAGTCGAGCGGGGAGAAAACCAATAACGGGATTCATTACCGACTCCAGCTTCTCTACAGTAACGGTGAGTGGTCGCATTATTTCCGATCAGTTTGAGCCAATCAGCATCACAGCCTGCCTTTATCAAATGTGCACACAGGCGTTGTTTTAAACTGTTTCCACATTCCGGGAGGAAACGTTGCAGAAGAGCATCAGGCGGCCACAGCTTGTTTCTGTCACACGGACTCAGGAGAGTTTCAGGAGTTTCTCGAGACCTATTAGTCAAATTTCAGTGCAGCTGTTGCGGGCGATTTGGAGCAGCTTTGTGGCTTTATCACTGTCACTGTCCCTAAATTAGGCTTCCCAGTTCCAGCAGGTCTATTTTACACTGCAACAAAAGCACGGCTACAATGTGAGGCCTGCACTTGTTGACAGCTTCAGATCAGTTAAGAAGTAGTTGTCTGCTAATTTATTATGTCCGTTGTTCATTGTTTTCTATTTTTATGTATTTACGGCAGAGTGATGTGAAGATTTATGGGCCAAAATGTTGGAAATTGAAAGTTGAACCAAACTAGTCTGAGTCTCCGTTTAGCTGGAATCCTTTTGAAAGGAACTCAAAAACATTTACTGCTAATTTTATTAACTAATCCAATATTCTCACACAATAAAATAAGATAAAGTAAAAATAATAATCCAACCCATAATTTGAGTACATCCTTTCAATGAGGAAAATGATGCTGTGTTGAGAAAAAAAATTGTTTAAATGCACCAGTGGCATAATTAATGGTAACTGTCATAATGAAATATATACAACGGAAGAATGGAAGATTTTTAGAATGAAAGAATTTTATTTTAATAAATTGTATTTTAATAGCTAAGATACAGTTTAAGACATAGGAAGCAACTGATGTGCTGTACAAAAAACTTTTAAATATTACTTTGTCTGTTTACTTTATCTTAATTTTTAATCTGTCAAACTGCTAATCATTGATCCATAAGTTGTTTACCTGGAACAGATATGATGTGACAGAGGTCCATCATAATCTTACCACCATGTAGTTTCACAAGGAGGATAGAAAAAAATCTCCAAAGCTCTCTGTTAGAGATTTGCAGCAAAAAGTGGCGTCATGGAGCCAACGAGTCTCCATAGCAACCATTAGCTGCTGGTTAGATGCCAACAGGTGGTTTTGGAGGCATGCTGTCCTACCATCACAAATGTAGAGTTTGCTAGAGGACCTTTAAATTGAACTGAATGGTTATTAGGTGGGGATAAGACTGAGCTTTTCAGCAACAACCATTCCAAGTTTGTGTGACTCGGAAAATAAAGGATGAATAGTTAAAAAGCATCTGATATCCACTGTTAGTTATGATGGAGGATTTGTGATGCTTAGAGCCAATTTTTTTTCAAAAGCCCTGGGAATCCTGTTCGAGGACATAAAATCGTTGAAATGCCAAAACATTTTCAATTAAAAAGGAATCAGACATCTTTCGGTTTTGCAGCAGGATAATGATCTAAAACGTAAGCTAATCAGAACAGAAATGATTCACCAATAACCAAGAGCACGTTCTGGCATGGCTCAGACCGAAATCTAATCAAAATATCATGACTGAGCTGAAGAGACGAGAGCACACCCATGACTTTGGATGGTCTAGAAATTATCCAAATGTGAATAGTCAAAGTCCCCCTCTTTTAATGCTCTGACCATGTGGGACTGTTAGGAGACTAAGAGCTGTTCGACTGGGAAGATCGGTCTTTAAAAACTAATGAAACACACCAGTAACTGCTGAATTTCTTTTAAAAACAGTTCTTAACACAGGACCTTTTACTCCTCTGAATTTTTTTTCCCTAAAAAAAAAAAAAAAAAAAAAAGACGGTTAGATTTTTCTAAAATTTTAGTTTCAGTAAATGTTTGTAAAATATTAATTTATTTTAAGGTGCCAAAACATATATATGTTTTAATGGGAACAGACTTCTTGTAATACAGCAGGGTTGTTCGTAGTTCATTGATGCAGCTTAGTTGCTTTTGAGGGAGAAAATACATAATAATTTACACAACTGTTTGTAAATGAAACAAAATGTTGGGGCAAAAAACATTTCTGTTACTGTTGATTTAATTTTAATATTTATGTAATGGAAATGCTTTTATTTTAAAATGGATGTAAACTTTCTGATCTGTGTTCTCTCTCTTCCTCTGCTTCCTGGCAGGCATCAGAACAGAGCAGGACTTCTACGTCCGACTTATAGACTCCATGACTAAACAGGTAAACACCCTCACACTCCCAGCAGTCTGTCACCTCTCCTGTTACCTCGCTGACATTAAGCCGCTACACAGATACACCGCCCTCATGCATTGTAGCTGCACACACAGAATGATGAGCGTTTGTGTGTGCGAGATTCAACGGGTGGGTGTTTCCACAGTGTGAATGTGGGAGATGGTGGCGCACACACGCACGCACACACACACGCACACACACACACGCTGCATGGCTCCAGGCATTTTTTTCTTTGCCTGTGCTTCTCTCGCTGTGATTAGAGCAAAGAGCCAGCGAGCGGGTGTTGAGGAACAGGAACGGGAGTCGGCTGCTCACAGTGGGAAGTGGGAAGATGTAACGGCACCTCTGGGATTTGGTCTACCTGGTGGCAAGCATCGTCTGATCGGATCCAATTTGTGCTTAATGTTTTTTGTTTATGTGTACATTAATGAGTCAGAAAAGACATTTTGCAGATAAAGTGCAAAATGTCTCAAATTACTTAAATTATGTTATTTAAATAGTTCAACTCACGCGCTGTTTTTGGTGAAGCTGAAAGTGAGAGTTGGCCGTTAGTCGTGTGGGGAGCCAAGAGCCAATGCCATGCACTGAATACTTGTTAATGTGGCTCCAGGCTCTGACAGAGTCTCACATTACTGCTGCCACACTGCACTGCATACTGTGTGCGTGTGTGTGTGTGTGTGTGTGTGTGTGTGTGTGTATGTGTGTGTGTGTGTGTGTGTGTGTGTGTGTGTGTGTGTGTGAGACTGGAAGGCCCGCAGGACCACACGGCTTCAACAATAACACGCTTTACCTCAACCTCAATCTCTGTGGGGTGATCACCAGTTGCACACAGTGGGACCCCCTCCCACACAAACACGTGGTCAGCAACGTGTAAACATGTAAGAACAATGGGTATCAGTGCTTCGAATTAGAGAGAAAGAAATAGTTTCCAACTAATTCAACGTTGCAATACATCATAGAGTACCGTGCTCTTTAAAAGTCTTGTCTTCATTTTTTTTAAACATATTTTGCTTCTAAGGAGTTAAATTTTGGGACTACATGTTGGAACTGCTAGTAGCAATTTTGCTTTACAGCAAGAAAGTCCTGGGTTGAATCCCTGGCTGGGGTCTTCTAGCATGGCGCTTACAGTTTCTCCCATGGATGTGTGGGTTCTCTCTGGATTCTCTGGTTTTATGCCACACTCCCTAAGCAAGACTGTAAATATCGTATTTGTTAAAATTGTACTTCAGTGCCACCTATAGTGATTTGCTAAAAACTATTAATAAATACAAAGAATGTCAAGTTCCATCTAAAGGGATGTTATATAATGTAGGTGTGCCTAGAAAACCGAGGCCCTGAGGAGTCATCGAGATTAGATTATCTCAATTATCTCCTCCTTTGTAGGATTATCACTGCCTTCATGTGGTAAAGGTGTTGCTGATGGTTTTTTTTCTCCCTGCTAGTGTCTCCTGTGGCTAATTGGTGTTAGTGGAGGGGGAAGATTAAGCAGGATGAAGGAAGCACATTTCTTAGACTTCCCTGCCCATAACAGGGAGGAACCCCCTTCTGAAGAGGGAACCAGCAGTTTGAACCACTTTAAGGGCTCACAAAAAAACTATTTCTTTGAAAGTGGAGGAGGAAAATTTGGGACATTTTAAAGCTTATTGCAGATCCTTCCTTACAACAGAACAGTGATTTTGAGGTGCTTATCCACATATTCAGACATTGTTCTAAGTCCAGCCCATATGTAGTGATGCCTATAGATCAATCTTAAACATTTTTGACAATCTTAAAAAAAAACATTTAAGACTGGTAAAATCCAGGTAAAATCCCAGTAGAGTTTTGATAAACATCACAGATTTTTGTTTGTGATGGTAGGACACAGATGGCTTACTGGGACGCTTCCCAAAACAGCCAGTTTGGACATTAATTTTGCTTATTGGTTGCTATAGAGACTTGGTGTAAAGAGAGTAAAGAGACCACTTGTTGCTGCAATTTAATTGAACTGTAAGTTTTGAAAGTTTTTTTTTAACCTCGTTTACAATCCTTCTCACTGTGTATACAGAAAATGGAGTGTCTTTGACTAAGTTCACAGTGCAGCCTTAAGTGACCCAAATTCGATTTTTTTTTCCTTTTTTGTCTTAATGCGATCTGTATCCGAGTTTTCCACGGCAGTCTGAACAATACAGATCGAATTTCTTTGACCCAGGATACTTACATATGTGGTTCAAAATCCGATACGTATCTGATCTTTTCAAATGTGCCCGAGTCTTAACGGCCAGGCCGCGTTCATCCTTGAACGTCATTGATCCTCGACAAACGTCACTATTCTGCGTCCAAATACGCGTAAGCGGGAAGGAAAAACAACAACAATGGCGGACTGTAATGAGGAGTAAGTTGTTAATGTGCTGAATCCGGACGGACAACAGCTTCAAAATCGTAAGATACGCTCAGTGTTTACTTCCGCAAACACTGAGCATTTCTTCTTCTTTTGACAAAACACTGAGCACGCTCTTGATGTGTGACGCTATTACGCCCTCTACTTTGCATGCGGGACACTTTTAGCTCGTTTGCGTTTCACATACAAGTCGCATATATTTGTAAGAATGAATGACCGTGCAAAAAAAAAAAAAAAAAAAAAAAAAAAAAGTCGGAATTCAGCATTAAGGCCTGCAGTGTGAACGTAGTAAAAATATATTGGCTATATCGCTACATTAAGTCTATGTAGTCATGCCATTAAGTAAGCAAGGAAATGTTACTTTGAATTGGAGAGGGAAGTACCTAGAAACTCTGGTAAGCTTGAAATTTAGGTATAAATTAAATAATGTTTAAATTTATTTCAAAGAGCAACCAGTTAATTTTTAAAAGCAATTATTTTATGTTGGATTTTGTTTTCTCACTGAATTAATGTTCTGAAACAAATGTCTGATTATGCAACAAAATATATGGAAGAGCACCTTATGTCTAGTTTTTAAGTAAGATTTAGGATGTGTCATGCTGTGGGCCTTGGAAACTTGTTGAATGAAGTTTTTCTTTTTATGGGTGTGCTGTGGATTTATTTGAAGTTAGTTTTTGGCTGTTCACAGTGAACAGGAGTCAGTGTATTGTTTCAGTCGTGCGTGTGCGTCTCTCTGTTTGGGTGCGTTAAATTCCCAGTGTTAGATGAATAGGACAATAACAGGTGGTGGAACCAAAACAGCCGTGTGGTTGGCTTAGTTGCTTAGTGATGTCATGGCTGCTGTCTTTCTAGCCACACACACAGTTGTTCCTCAGGACTGCCAAGCAGAGAAAAATGAAGCCAAGAATGGTACTGATGTGTGTTGATCTTCTCACTGAGGTAACATTAAAGGCAAAACGTCGCCTCGCTCGTCACAATTGTTTACATTTTTTTTCCACACTTTTTATCTGCATTTTCACAATACAAAAGGAAACAAGCCAAATTTGATTGTTTTAAACTTTTGAAGCAGAAAAGTCAATTCAGTCTGGATTTGATTTGGACACTTCTGCTTATATCTCCTAGATTACTTATTATTTTAATTAGCATTAACAAACTTAATTGAAGTTAAAGCCCCAAAATAAAAATTCAAATACCTGTCAGTTTAGACAACAGTAACCTAAATATTTTTGCAGTCTGCATTCACATGGATCCTTTTAACTGTACTGAATTCATATACCACACATATATATTCCACTTTCTGTGCTGCGCAACAGCACAGAAAGTGGAAAAATGGAAATAAAGTGTGACACAGAAATTTATATATTAGAGACAAGGCAGACACTCACAATTGTAATAATGATAAAGGGAAACAAAATCCAGCCTGATTTCTGAGACAAGCACCACAGGTCCAACGCCTCCATCACACTGTCTGTTGTGATATCTTTTCAGAGAGGACCTGTTAATCTCTGTGGTCTAGACATGGCTACAGTAGTAGCATACCTCTTGCATATTTTAAACAGCATTAAAGTCTAGAAATAGCCAGAGATGAGCGAGGGTAAGAGGGAAACAGTTGCAATGAGGCATAATATGCTCCCTGCAGCTCTGGATGAACGGCATAGATCAGTAGGGATTTAAATGCTGAGAGCAAGTGCTGGAAATATTACTTACTTTGAATTGGAGAGTGAACCTTTGGGACGTCGTTTCAAATGGCGTGAAGGAGGAGAGCCTGAGTGAAAGATGGCACTTAATCATGAAAAGCGGCTGCTATGCATCGAGATGCTCCTGTGGTGAAAGCTTACAGAGACTTGCAAAAAGTATTCATACACCCTGAACTGCTCAACTTTATAACCACAGCCTTTAAAGCATTTTACACAGAATGTAATAGATAGTTGTGAAATGAAAGAAAATTAGTAACCAATTTTCACAAATTTTTGTGAATAGAAATCTGAAAAGTATGGTGTGCGTTTGTATCCAGCCACTTTTACTCTGATACTCATGAGATTACACTCAGTGCAACTAAATGGTCTTAAAAGTATCTCAGTGTATGCCCAGTTATTATGTAAAATGAAAAACCTCTTGACACGACGATGATTATTTGTTCAGTCTCCAAACCTGGTTGAGAGAGAAAAGAAGACAATATTCAAAGAAAGTCAAAAGAAGTTTTATTATCTGGTCAGATCATACAAACCTTGCAAAAGAAAAAGTTTAGATTAAGATTCTTTTGTTAAAATAGTCAGAGTCCAAGAGTTCAATGAGCGTGATTTGATTTGCACAACGCTCAGTGAGATGGTTGAAGCTTGAGATGATCTCTTGTGCTTTAAGCTTCTGGAAGTTTTACCCGCGACTCGTCTGCTGTGTCTCCTGGTCTCCATGATGCTTTTTGTTCACTTATGTTCTCTAACAGACCTTCAGAGCAACTGTATTTATACTGTGATTAAATTACGCACAGGTCGACTCTGTTTACAACAAATGTCTTGATTTCGACAAGCAGTTGGTTGTATTAGATTTTACTCAGGGATAAATCCGTGTATAGCAGACTGAAAATAGATTTAATGTTCAAAACAGCTTTTCCTTTTCTTTCTATCACCAGTTATGCACAGGTTTGTGTTCTGTACATTATAAAATCCCAAGAAAACTTGTTGAGGTTTGTGGTTTAATTTTAGATTTTTACCTTCAGATGTTACTTGGGGCTGTCGTTCATTAAAATACTCGTAAGTCACTTTGAGTTTTTCAGTTCTGACATACCAGAAGAGTAAAGCCAGCTCTAATGCTTGGCACTTAAATTAAACTATTTTTTCTGGATGCCTACCTGCTTTTTCTTTTAGTGTTGAAGTCGGGAACAGATTGCTTTAAATTGATGACAGGCAAGCCTCTTCATGTTTAAAAGCGTCATATGGCGCTCGCTGATTACCACCGTGTCCCTAAGAATACAACGTCTGTCACTGCAGGCCCTGCTGGATCGCTGACTTATGGATCATGCTGACAATAACACAGGAAGAAGTGTGTTTCCCTGCCTAATGGGTCCCTGCTTAAAAACCACATATGCAAAACTACTTCTGGCGAGCAGCTGAAAGGCAGTGAAAAAGTCGTGGTGAGGTAGAGAGAAAGAGAAGAAGGAAAAACCCAATGAATCGGAGGGGAAGAGCAGCGGGAGCGAGAGGTGGCAAAGTCATGACCAGAAGAAAATCTGTTAAGGAGATTCAGAAAGAAACGACACGTAAAAGATTTTAGTGCGGTTGTTTTTTGTGTGAAGACAGATTTACTGGAAAATTTAGATCTCGGTTTCGTACAGTTTGCCCTTTGCATTCCCCAGGATAATAAGGGAAATTGTTCCTCTCACATTTGAGCCTCACATATTTAAACCGGATTCCTATTTCAGGCTTAATGTCTTAAAAAGTTCGGGGTTACACAGAGTCACATCAAAGCCAGTTATGGAAGTAATGTAGTTCCTTGAAAATGTATTTATACCTATTAAATCCTGTTACAGTTTGTCACAGTCAATCACAATCAATATAAAAAAGACTGAATTGACCATATTTAGTAAGAAGCTTTCTCAAGTACTGAATAACTGATCATAGCACCTGATTTAATATTTAAAAATGATGTAATCAGACAAAAAGCATAACATTTACGAAACTAGTATGTCCAGTAAGTAGTATATATATGTCAGAACAGGATAAAAAATTTCTTGTAACATTATATCCTATTTATTCTATCTTGTTAGATGAAAAGTCTAACTTTAGATGTGTTTTTCTGTCTAGTTCACTTTTGGTTAAAACATGTTTTAAAAATAATCGTAAAATTCCACTAAAAGTAAAAAGTACAATACAGTAAAACTATTTCTAGATGTACTTTTTTGGCTTTTTCAAAAAGTAAATGTAACTGAGCAAATGCAACGTGTTGCTTGTGAC
Organism: Poecilia mexicana; assembly: GCF_051168715.1. Classification (NCBI taxonomy): domain Eukaryota; kingdom Metazoa; phylum Chordata; class Actinopteri; order Cyprinodontiformes; family Poeciliidae; genus Poecilia; species Poecilia mexicana. The sequence goes on along the minus strand of NW_028263383.1, from coordinate 8,995,907 downwards.
CCCTGGTTTTCAACCATATAAAGTTTTACCTGTAGTTTAATGTTTATATGTTTGCTGTGTCTTCTACATTGCAAATTACAAATGAAACCTCCTTTGCCAGTTTTCCATGAAGGCCAGTTTGATTCTGTCAGCAGATTCTCTTGCCTAAGCTTTTTATCTCTGCAGCTCCTGCTGCCACCATTAATTGTTGTTCATGAAATGTTTTGTTTTGGATCTAGGTCAGAACATTTTATTTTGGTCTCATCTGACTAGAGCACCTTCTTTCAAAGGTTTGCCGTCTTCCCTACATGACTTGTGCATCTATGCCAAGTGTCAGATTTTGGAGCGCTTGACTAATAGCAGAAATGTTCTATTATGCTTTTGTCAGATTAAATTACAATACAATACACTGAAATTGTATCATGACCAAATGTGTTATAAAAACAGTTCAACAGGCGTGAATACTTTTTCAAGGGAGTGTACTTTGCACTTAGAGTGTAGATTGACATGATGTACTGAAATATCTCCAACGTCTTGGTTGCTGGGTCAGCCTCAGCGATGTGTCAACGGGAACTTTGAGCTTGGCCTCAGGTCATTTCAAATATTTTTTGAAGGTATTTTTTTAATTTGTGTTCTAGTGAGACTCGCTGTGGAAACGTCAGCATCGGCTGAGTCTGCATGTTGTCACACTTTCTGCTTCAGGCTCATATTATTTTTGTTTCATGTTACACATCATGCTTGAATGGCCTGGGTGTGCACATCCCCTGAGCTTTGGACCACCAAGACCTGCAGAGGCTCTGGGTTTGTGTGTCAATACATTTTCATCAGGGTGTGCATGCGTGGAAAATCATAACTGAGAAGGACTCTGGGTCCTGAAGCATATGGGGTCTCCAATTCCAGAAAATACAAATGGTCCCAGAGACAGCCAGCTATTAGTATGAAGTGCTTCAGGCTAAAGCGAGTTGGTTCCTAAACCGTACGGCTGCTCTGCATTAATGCTGCAGCCATCCAAGCTAGCTTCTGGGGGCTTTGAGGGACTAGTTTCTACAAATGAGGGGCTCTTTCTGCAGTCTGCACGCAGGCTGGGCCCCCGCTACAAACACACAGGCCTGAAGGCTCCTGGAGGACATTCAGGGGTAAAACAACACAGACCCTTTGTAAACATTCTTGGAAAAAGCTCTACCTAAATTATTATGAATTACTCCAAAGGACTCAGTTTTATGAAAGCGATTGGAAAAGACAACATCTCAAAATTAAGCTGCTGGTTAGATTAAGTGTCATTTTTGAATAGTCGTCCCTGAAGCAGAACTAAAGAACAGCAACTTTTGACTTTGACTTTATTAAATACAAAGAAAAAGTAAAAAAATTTGAAAAGGCTTACATGGCTTACATGCATTCTTTTTTAGTAATATGTGAAAGATGAGAGGATGAGTGTTGGTGAGGTGTAACCTTTATTGACTTAATTATTGTCATAAATGTATTTATTTATGTATCTAATTTACTTCAATAGGTAAAATAATATTTTATTCATTTATGAGGTTTTTTGTTTATTAAATAAGTAGTTTTTGGTATGGGTTTAATTTTTAACTTGTTAATATTTAATATTTAATATTTGTTTATTTAAAAATACATTATTGTTCTAATATTTTGTGTAGTTTTCTGTTTGTCTGTTTATTAAATAAGTAAATGTTTTATTTATTTAAATTTTTGTTACTTTTAAATGCATGAATTTATACATGTAAATATTAATTTCAATGAGTGATTGATTGACTTATTACGTATCATCTTTAACCCACCGGTTGATAAGTTTGACATGTTTCCAAACGTGGCCTCATGCAGAGTTGTGTTGTTCGGAACAAGTGAGTTTTCGCCACAGGTACTTAATTTACTAACGTCTGCTTGATGCCAGCAACTAGTCTGAACCTGAGTTGAAGATTATTGCAGAGGACGGAGAAAGTTCCCTTCTACTTCCTGAGAAAAGTGAGCTTGTCACTCGGTGAGATTTGCTGCAGCTCAGAATGACAGATCAAACGGATTGGAATAGACCAAAGATAGACAGGGCGTACCTCCTGATTGATGGATAGCTTAGTGGTGTACGACTTTATTCTGAGCTTCCTTACACAAGCTGGAAGACTGCATAATGAAAGCAGTTGACGCCTCAGCTGGAGCTTATTTTCAGAAGCAGAAAGTGTGGGCATCATGAAAAAAATACAACTTAATTTTCAGTAAAAACTCACCTGCACCGCATGTCAGCTGAGATGATGTGATTGTTTTCGTGCAGATGCTCTGAAACAAACTAAGTGTGTGTGTGTGTGTTGTGGGGGGAGTAACAGACGGCCCGTGTCGACACAGAGGGTGTGAGGGTGCAAAGGCGTGACTGATCAACAGTGCGCTCCTCATGTGAGGTGGGAACTTTACCTGCTAACCCAACAACACTTTCCCACAGGTTTATTTCGTGATATGATGGTGTGTGAATGTATTTCTGCATTGGAAGTTATTCAATTGTCTCAGTTTGACATTCAGTTCTCACACAAAATGTTGTCATCACTTCCCTCCAGTTTGTTAGCGTGCAGTGTGGAAGAAAAAAATGCAAATACATCTTTATGCATCCATACAGTGGTGCAGACAGTGACTGGCATCTCTCAGCAAGTCTGAGTGACAGTGGAGCTTCACTGCCTGGATGATTATGTGGCATTTTATAGATCATGTCAAGGAATTTTCTCACAGTTTTTCTGACTAAATATATGCTGCTTTTAGCCAAAACTCTTAACATGATGTTCACAGTGCAGTGGAAAATGTTCATACCCCAGAACTGCTTCACAATGTGATGCATTTTAAAGGGATTTCAAACAATATTGTGTAATTGTGAAGTGGAAGGAAAATGATACATGCATTTATTTTTTTTCACAAAGCTGGGTTGCAATCATTTGTATTTACACTTTTCATTTTTTATTTCTAAAAAATGTTGAAAACCATGTAACATTCTCCTTTTACGTCAAAATTATGCACTACTTTGTAGTGGTCTACCACATAATCTACTTGTGAAAGAATGAAAGTTGTGGTTGTGAGGCAGCAAAATGTGAAAAAGCTTCAGGTGTGTGAAAACTGTTATAAGGTGTTAGACAAAGTGTAACATTTCTCTATGTCTTTTATCTCTCTTTTTAGCCGATTGTTTATGAAGGCCAAGACAAGAATCCGGAGATGTGCAGAGTGCTGCTGACACATGAGATCATGTGCAGGTGAGTCACCTGTCCTTACTTCTCTTCAGCATTTCACAGTTGGTTTCCTCTGCTCCCTGTGCTCCTCATTACTTCTGCAACACACTGTTAATCTGAGGAAATTCTCACCACTCATATTTTGTACCTGTATTCTTCTGTGGCCCTCATTACCGGCCCGACTCCACCCCTTGTACAGACACACAAATACACACACACTCTCTCTCCAAGATGCATAAAGATTTATGTTAAAGAACAAGAGTTTGGGCTTGCATGGTCGTTGCTTTAATTATAGTTTAAGATAAATTTCTGCAGAAGTAGGTTGAGAGGAAAGAGGTCTATTTATAGAGGCATTTTACCATCCTATCCTATACAAAAAGAAGTGTGTGTGTGTGGAAACACAAGTGTTTTGTTGGTGTGTACGTGCCTTTATGATGCCTGGTTAATTAGGACACAGAGAAACTCATTAGTCAATCTGAACCCTTCTGTTGCTTCATGGCTAACAAATGGGCCTCCTTCCACAACCTGACTATAAAATATAAGCAGGAACTCTCTCTCTCTCTCTCTCTCTCTCTCTCACTCTCTCTCTTTCTCTCTTGCTCGCAAACACACACACATAAAGACACAAAAGAAGCATGCATATGCACGCACAGGCCTGCACACCGCAGTTATAAAAATTCAAATTTATCCCATGAATTAAGTTGTTCCTGTTCCCTGACCTTGTCACTGAGCAATTTTTAACTATAACAATATAAATTGGGGTTCATCTATATGCGCAAGCAGGGACTTTAGCAGTGAAATCAGGCACACTAATATTTTATTCTATAGATCACTGAATATGTGTTGACCTGCGAAGCTGCAAAGCCTAATTAAAGGCACCCATTGAAATTCAAAAGTTATTCGCAAACATTTAAAAAACAATAGATTTGGCAACGTGTTATTGTTGTTAAGCATGTCTGGAATAAATTGTGGACGTGAATTTTTAGTGTGCAAAATACTACTCTACTATGCCCTACTATAGTTCTTTAATATTCTAAAAGATACTTTTTTCACTAAAAATACAATGATGATAAAAACACAGCAGGAGAGTAAAATATAAATACCTTCTGCAGAATTATATTAAATCCAAAGGTTTTAAAAAGTCTTCTGAATAAACTTAATTCTGCTTTTTGTGTATTTGGGTTGATGACATCATAAGAGGGTCAAGAACTGAGCTGGCACTGGTAAACATTATACAAATTAGAGAGCAGATTTCAACATACATTCTCAGGCATTTAAATGCATTTGAGTTACATACTTGGGTTAGAATTTATTGTGATGACCTGCATGGTCACTGCTGCACTGAACCAAACGGTGATGATTAACATGTTTTTCAGAACCGAAACTGGTCCAGATCTGTTCATACTCCTGTCTGTCTAATTGGTTTCTGCTCATATTCGCTGCATCAGTAAATGTGGTTGGAGTCCTTGTTTTAGTTTTGCCAAATCTTCCTAAAATCCATGCAGTGCTCTTAATCCAGCTCAAATATTTTTACTGTAGCCATACAAAATATGGGCCAACACCATTAAAAAAAGATATTTAATGTAAAATAAAATGCGAATAAAGAAAAGCAAACAAAAATTACAGTTGTACATACTCAAAATAACTCAGATTGGTTGGACTACGGCTTTTGTGACGTCACCAGAGGCATTTGTGCATGAGGCCAGCAGGTGTAACTTTTTGCTCTGAAGGAGCAACAGTCCAGAAACTAAAACATTTACTCACTGTACATTCACTCCCGTCTTCAGTAACAACTGGGGTCAAAGTTATGGTTGTTGTCTCGACTTTTCTTGTGCTGATTCTGCAGCAGGAGCTCCACACAAGGCTGAATGTGCGCTCAGACAAAGAGCCTGGGGCGACCATTAATCAGTGTGGCTTTTTATCATGGGGCAGCTATTAGCCACATGCTCTCAGCCCAACCTGCCACGTCACAAAGGACCACATCACTGCTCTAAGATTTGGCACAGAACTGGAAATCTTTAAAAAAAAATTAACTAAAACAAAATGCTAAAAATCAAGAAAAACATGTGTCCTTGCTGCTACATAACATTTAAATGCCTGAGAATGTATGTTGAAATCTGCTCTCTAATTTGTATAATATTTACCAGTGCCAGCTCAGTTCTTGACCCTCTTATGATGTCATCAACCCAAATACACAAAAAGCAGAATTAAGTTTATTCAGAAGACTTTTTAAAACCTTTGGATTTAATATAATTCTGCAGAAGGTATTTATATTTTACTCTCCTGCTTTTTTTTAATCATCATTGTATTTTTAGTGAAAAAAGTATCTTTTAGAATATTAAAGAACTATAGTAGGGCATAGTAGAGTAGTATTTTGCACACCATAAATTCACGTCCACAATTTATTCCAGACATGCTTAACAACAATAACACGTTGCCAAATGAGTCACAATATGAAAAGTTGGAGCCAAAAGAGACTTAAAGGAAATGGTAAAACACTGTCAAAATGCTTTAAGGACTGGGTATCAGTTGCTATGAGATTCTTACAGTGAAATAATGTTGGTTAAAAATAAGACAGTAATTTAATATGCAGTATTTACACAAGTATTAAAGAAAATATATCGTATGATCAACTACTTTTGATTAGAACAGAAGAACAACAATTATTACTGCTGTTAAAGTGAGTCAATATGATTATTGCAGAAAATATAATGTTATCTCTAACACATTTGCGTTGATTTTCACTTTGACTTTAACTAGAAATAGGCAATGATTATTGGTTAATAATCTCAGCTTGTCCTGTGTAGTGTGAAACAGAACTACTTTAATAAGTGTGATTGGTGATGCTCTTTAGGTTTCCACACCATCATGCTTGTGTTTTTTGTGAAGAAATATTTTTAAAACAAAAAATTAGTGAAAAGTGGAACAATCTGCTGCTAAGCCAGCTGGTTACCCCAACTCTTTCTCTACCATTTGTTAGAGATTTCAGACGATAGGAATGGTATAATCTACATTTTTTGCGGTTTTGAATCTGTACATGTTTAAAACCTTGGTGAACCTTGATTGATGAGAAGACGATGTCTTTTTTAGGCTTGGTGTTTTAAAAATATTGTTTTTTTTTTCCTCTAGCTATTTTTTATTCCAGTCTTTTCTACTCAGCAGAACTTGAAGTTAGGTTTCAAAATATATCAAGATTAGAACTGAAGTAAGAGTTACATCCAAATAGAAATAAAATGAATTCAATAGAAATGCATAGAAGAGGGTAGAAAATGATTCTATCCCTTAATCTTCACCACTTCATCCACCTTCACCAGTTCACTCCTATTCTTTCTTCCTCCTTCCCTCTTTGGTCTCTTCATCTCCCCCGTTTTTCCACTTCCTTATCTCTCTGCTTTCCTTCATCTCCAACCCTCACCGACGAGACGCCATTCCCCAAAAGTTTCCGTGCAGTGACCCAGTTCATGGCACGGTGGAAAGTGAATGGCGGGGGAGAGCTGAAAGAGCGGCAGATAGTGGAGACAATAAGGAAGGTGTAACATGTCAGTCCCTTTTTTCCACCTCTGCCATCTGTGACAGTGGGAAACCTGAGACATCTCCCCTTCCTCTTCTTCCCACCCAAACCCTTCGTCTCCCCTCCTCTTCTATGCCTCCCACGCCTACTCTTTCACTCTTTATTGCTGATTCCCCCATGGCTTTATTCTCCTCCCTCTGACTTCCACCTTTATTCATAATTAATACAGGCAAAGAAAACCGCTTTGACACTCTTGTAGTACACATGTGTGAGTTTCTGTGAGCTTGCCAGGTTTTTTTTGCTCATGTTTCCCTCCTACACCTTATATGAGCTTCTGTGTCCTCCACCTTCCACCTCACGTGGTCGTAAGGGCCGTGTCCTGCTGATGAACAAAGCACTATCTCCTTTGTTACTGTGCTTTTTAGAAACACTTTTTTTGTGAAGTTTTGTTTCAAAAATGCATACTGTATTTACTAGTTGTGTTTTTACAGCCAGAGTTCATTTGTGAGTATTAGAAACACATAATGTTGAACAGCTTCTCTAATCAGGCTCTCTTGGCAGGAGGGGCAAAACCTCTTTTTGTATCTTAGAAACAAGTATATCTATCTTCAACAAGTACTGTAGATACCTTTGGATATTTTATTACTTTAAATCCCTTTTCTTATGCCTCTAAAAACATGTCTGTAGACTTTACATGACCTCTGAAGATGACCTGAGCCATCAGGCAGCCAGGCAGGAGGAGTATTTCCTTTACATCCTACAAGCTGTCACAGGGATCAAGAGATCTAAGCTTCTCTTCCTTTACATCCCATAAATCCTGTAAGGGATTGATCTGGAGACTTTAAAGGCCAAGTCAGCACCCTGAAACTTCTTTACCTAAGTTTATACAGCCATGTATTTTGCAGTTTGCAGGGAGCATTGTTTTTCAGATGTCATTCTTCTCAGGTAGCACAGAGGCTACAGTCCAAAGCTTGTAGCAGCTGCATTTATTTACAGATGACAAGTGGTTGATTGAAAGTCACAGATTAAGCGAATCTGAATGTGCTTTGCCTAATAGATGCTGGAATACTCAAATTAAACCCAAAAGGTCTCCAGCTTAGGGTGGATAATCTAATTTATGATGCATTGCAAAAGTATTCAGACTCCTTGAACTTTTGCACATTTTGCCATGACACAACACAGTCGCTGTCCCACTGTAACCTGAACCTCTGCCCCAGTCTTTTGTAACCTCTAACTGGTTTCTTCTGGTATTCTCCTGTATTCAGCTCCATTCATTTTCACATCCACTCTGACCAGCTTCCCTGAAGGAAAGCGTCCCACATGATTCTGCAACTGCCATGTTTACTCAATTTTAGTGGGATAAATGTTATATTCAACTGTTACCCTCAACAAGTACATTGTTAAATTACAAATGAATTTATGTATCAGTCTTTCATTTATGAGTTGTGATTATAAGCTGGCTACATCCTCTGAAATCTGGTGTAATTCTGTGAGATGAAACCATGCATGCTCTTTCTGTGTCATAGAAGCCTATTTTTAAATTGAGCTCTCAGCGATGATCTCCCTGACAGACTTTCGGTAAAACTTCTGTTGGCCTGTTTTCGGGCTGACTTGATCAAATGTGAATTTGGTAATAACCTCTCTATTGCTGCTGTCAGAGTGCATTATGTGTAGGAACTCTCCAATTTAAACTTCTAATAGGAAACTTTCATATAATGCAGCGAATGTTCTGTGCGTCAAGCTCACTTTGCCCGGTGTCTTCTTCTTTAACTCTTGTCTCTTTTCTCAGTCGGTGCTGTGACAAGAAGAGCTGCGGAAATCGTAATGAGACGCCCTCAGACCCTGTTATCATCGACAGGTACTGACTTTCTCTTTGCTCCGTTGTTCTCAGCCTGTGTCTATTTCTCTCTCTCTACCTCTCCCACCTACACACACACACACACACACACACACACACACACACACACACAGACACAGAGACCAGACACATACTGGCACACTGCTCTGACCTGTTTGAATGGCAGCGTGGGACAGGATGTTTGTGTTTTTTAGACAATCTGCTGTCGCTACTGAAATAGATGCTCCTCAGACTGAATCAGTGCCTTCTGATGTGAAGCGGAGTGAAACATTTGAGACACAAGCTTTGCATTTAACAGCAGGAATGATGAGCACTGGTGTTAGCAGCAACCCATAAAAGAGAACCTTACACACACCCACACACGCGCACACCTACACACGCACACACACACACACACACACACACACACACACACACACACACACACACACACACTTTTTTTTAACTGAGCGTACTTGTGCGAGTGAGATTCAGGAAAGATGTGGATCTGCAAGGACATAAATGCACAACAGCCGATGTGTTGCTGCCTAATATCTGGAACTAAAGTGCACCTTTAGATATAAGCAGGTGTGTTTTTGGCTATCTGATGCAAAAATATACAATTTTCTGTCAAAGAGGAGGAATGAAGTTATCCATCCCTCAGCACCCGCCCACATCTCTTCCAATCACTCCTGCAGGAGCACAAAAAATGGGTCACAAACAAAGAAAAAAGTGACTGAGAAAAGCTGAAATGAGATCCAACATTATTTTATTCAGATTTTTTTCTTGTCTTGGTTGTTGTTTTAACCCTGCATGAGCACATACACACACACACACACGCACACGCACACGCACACACACACACACACACACACACACACAGAGGGAGAGGAGTGACATGTTCTCATCAGTGTCACTTTTCTGTATGTGATGAGACATAAATGTGCAGCATTTTGACTTCATGCATGTTTGTCTGGAAAATGAGTGCATGTTTTTTTTGGCAGTGTGACCAAATGTAGATGATTTGGGGAAAATACTTGCCATTCTTTCAGTGTAGAGCATATACAAGTGACACCACTGACTGGATGTTATTGCATCCAAAGTTGATTCTTCAGCACTTCTTGAGTGCTTCAACTTATAGCTGTCAGTCAAGCTGGTAAGTTGAGGTTCAGGGAATATAAAGTCTCCATCACTTCTACTTTTTTCAGTTTTTCACAGCTTTACTTCTATTGCAACTTCATATTTACATGATTCTCGTGTATCCTTTAAGAGGCTGTTGAATTTTAAATGCAGGAAAATCAATGTGAATTCAACCAGTTGCATCATAAAAGATTAAAAAATAAATAGATATTTCATGCTAATTTGTTCTGAACTTTCAATGCTTTATAAAGTCTACAAGTTCCCCCAAGTGATCAAATTAATATTTGTTAAACTAATCAAGCGTTCAGTATGCAGAGGTGAGTGGATCTTCCACAGTGCAGATAGAGCATCTGCATGGTGTGTTGTAGCATATAAGATTGGGTAACTTTATTATCAGGTTATTGCTATGAGGTTTTGATAGTTTTTCCATATGTGTGCTGTAAATGACGAAGCAGCACTGCTCTTGATGAAACAGTTTTTGACATGAAAGCCTCATTTAGCTGGTGATCTAATAAAATATCCTTTAAAAAGAGATGTTTGCAGATGTAATTATGATGTGCTTCTTTTTCTTTCACTAAAAACCACTTATCTTCATGCAACATTAAAAAGTAATGTAGATACGGAAAAATGTGACTGAGTTATAAGGATTGTTTCATTTGTGTTGTATTCTTTTTGTTGTTGTTGTTGGTAACATCAACATAAAATGTAGGACTTAACTGCATCACAACTCATAAAAGGTACAGTCAAAGTAAATTTGACTTCACGGAGATTTAAAGAATATAAATGTGTGTATTGCCTCAGTTTGCATGTTTGTGCAGAACATTGTCCTAACTTTAAACTGCAGCCCTGATTTTGTTTTGTTTCTGTCAGCTCTCTCAGACTTCTCATCTCACCTCCCATTATATATTTGCCTGGAAGGTGTGGAAGTTAACGTCTAGATCTGTGTGTGTGGGTAGAATAGCTGATACATTAGACACAACTTGACAAAATAATGATACACAACCCATTATGTGTGAGGAACTGGACCGTTTGGAGCAGCGGTGTTTGTGGGACTGCTGGTGTGTGTGTCATTTGACATGGCTGAAAGAGAGAAGCAGCAAAGTGAATTCTAAGAGATTTCAGGGAACTTGGTCAGGAAGGAATGTCAAGGTTACTGTGGATACCGTGGGATACTTCCTGTCAGCCCCTCTCCCCCTCGCAGCATCTTGGTGCAACATCTGGAACTACGCTGACAAAAACACGAGGAAAGAAGGACAGAATAAAATCTTTAAGTGAGTCACCGATTATAAACTTACATCGGAATTTAACTTTTTCAAGCTTGAATAGACCAATGAATATTTTCCTTTCTTCCTATAGTAATGAGACAGTAGTAATGAAGTTTTTTCCCCTAAAAACTAAATAGAAATACACAAAAGTTACGGTAACCAGTAAAAGTGTTACCACCAGGCATATGTTGTGCAGTTTAAGGGGGAAAAACAACTTAGTTAGAATAATAAGTCTGCACAAACCCTCCAGGTTAACTAAACTTCCCCTAAATCACTGAAAATTTCAAACAAATAAGCAACAAAATATCATTTTCACCTTCATACTCACGGGTTTCTGAGTAAACAAACTTGACATGTGTTAAGGCCGGATGGTAAACAGTGGCTCGTTAGCGGTGGGAAGGAACATAAAACATAAACCGAGCCGTTGAGAGAAAGCGTCCATGCTTCTAAATGAGATCAGAAGAATTAGGAAAAAAAGTTCTGAGAAGATTTTTTGCTGATGCTTTTATCTGTCTAAATCTCAACAACTTAACCACTTTACGAACAACCAGACCATTTCAAACCAAATCAATTCACTTTATACAGTTCTTTAAACCAAATAAGATTTTTTATTCAAATACCTTAGCCATAATCATGCATTTATGCACATCAAATGTCAAATTATTTTTTCATGTTTTGAACCTGAAGCTAACATTAGCTCTGCTTTCTGTGTTTGCAGCAACATGCATTTCCATTAAGGTAATACTTAATGTTGTTGGCAAACAAAATTTAGGGTTATTATTGTAATTTATTGGTGTGTGCATCAGTGCTGCTGGTGTCTCAGAAAGTAGGGAACATAGAAAAGTACAATTAAATAAGATTTTCTATTTACTTAATTCTATTTTTCATAATTAATCAAATGAAATTAATACCTTAAAGGAGTAGCTGACAAAGCTGGGATTATAAATATGCAAGTCAGGGTCTAAATAGCAAAAATGATGATGAGAAAATGTATTTCAGAAATGTTGTTAATAATAACAGAAACAGGACTTTTTGGCTGATACACATTGTGTAAATCTGTGATTTTGTTGTTAGTGTCCCACCTTTTATCTGACTTGGTCAAAAATACTTGTATGCTAAATCAAGAGTTGGGGTCATGAGAATCTTATATTTTTATTTTGTTGATGAGAAAGTAGAAAGTTTGGGAACCACTGCCATTAAGTGAAAGAGATTAAAAGTTTAAACAAACGTTTAAACAAGGATTGATTTTTCTGAAATGCACAGAGGGCGAGAGCATGGGAGGTAAAATGTCTCCAAAGCTGTTAGAAAAGATCGATATGGAGAAGCTTTTTGAGGTTAGCAGGTCATCACAACAACATTTTACATATTTACTAAGAGTATTGTTTAAATCTTTAGTAGAGGTGTCAGTAATTTAGGGAGATGTTGTATCTGCATTGAGTTCATGTAAACCCAGGGAGAAGCAGATAAAATGCTTTCAGTTTATTTTTAAGTGGAACTCATGGATTTTAAATCACCAATACGTAACAGGAAATACGTGTAATTAAAGAAGAGAAATGATGAACAGATTGTTTGACATTTAACAAAAAAGTGCTGCGTTTGTTCATCATGCTTCTGCCTTTAACTGGGGATGAACAGGAAGCAAACTGGGAAAACCAAGTGACTGGCAGCTCAATGCTTGGTGCCAGTGAGCATGTCTGAGTGACAAGTAGCCCATCACTCCATGCATAGGTGTGTGTGTGTGTGTGTGTGTGTGTGTGTGTGTGTGTGTGTGTGTGTGTGTGTGTGTGTGCGTGTGTGTGTGTGTGTGAAAGAGTGTGTATGGCCCTGTAAATCCCTGTTGTGGGACAGCGAGTGTCTCACTGTGTCTCAGGGTTAATATAGGGTTAACGACATGCAACGATATCCTATCATACGCCTGCTTGACTCCTAAAGAGCCACATTCACTCTGAGCTCCTCTCTGAGTGTGTGTGTGTGTGTGTGTGGGGCTTCCTTTCAGCTGTTTTCTCGCGTCTTTTACCGTCTCCTCCGACAGCATCCTCATCAGCTCTCGCTCCTTTCTTCTCCAACACGTCTGTTTCCCTCTGCTGCATGTGTCATTTTCCCCTCCTCACTCCTGGCCTTCCTCCAACTCATTCACAGCATCCTTCGTCTTCACTCCCCTCCTTATTCTCCCTCTCTGACTGTTTTGGTCTCGCCGTGGCCCTCGGGGGTTACCTACCTCACTGCTCAGCTTGCTGCATGTTTAGACACCCACAATTGGCTTAATAAGCCCAGGCTGTGTGTGTCAGAGAGTGTGTGTGTGTAGTCTGGGTTATAGTCTCAGGCAGTGTGTTCAGGGCTTAGATCAGTGTCAGGACTTAAGGAAGGCAGTTTGTGGGTGTCTGTTTTGTGAGCCAGAGTGTGTTGTCTCGGGTTGTAAAGGGGCCCGCATAAGCCTGAGGGTTTAAGGGGGTTCCCCATGTGTCTGCGTGTGTGTGCGTGTGTGTGTGCAATCTGCAGGGTTAAGAGGGGTCACAGCTTGAGGTGGAGATGATGGGAAAGAGGAAAGGATGGAGGAACGGTAGAACGAGGAGGTGATGGTGATGAGGCAGCATTTACAGGGAAAAGAGGAGGAGGAGGAGGGGGAGGCTCATAGAAGCAGACACAGGAGAGAAGAAGAGGAGGAGGAGCAGATCAAGATTTGTTTCAGGGGATAAGAGCCTCCGTCTGGGGAGCCCTGTCAATCAAAGAGCAGGGGGTAGGGGAGGTGGGGGTGCTGTCAATCAACTGGAGGAGGAGGGTGAGAGGTGGGGTAAGTGGGGGAGGAGGGGAGGTGAGCAGACAGAGGGAGCGAATGGGATCTTCTAAACGATCTCTTCATCTTTTCTTCCTTTGTCTTCCTCACTACCTCTTTTCTGGCTTGTCCCAGTTACTAAAATATCTCTGCCAGCCTGGTACGTCACTGTTACTGTTCGCTCTACTGTCACTGTCTGACACACACACACACACACGCATGCGCGCACACGCACGTACACCCCCGCACACACACACACACACACACACACACACACACACACACACACACACACACACACACACACACACACACACACACACACACACACACACATGCACACACACACGTGTCTAAAATAGAACGTGAGATAATTTTCCTCCTTTCTTGACCTGTTCTCATTGCTCCTTTACTGTGTTGCCCTCTTTTCTATCACACCTTCCACCCTCCTAAATATAGATTTGCTTTGCTTCACTTTATTACCACAGTTCTTTGATTTTATGTGTTATACTGTATGAAACAGAGCAAATAATTTGCAATTTAACAAGCCTACTTGCTAAAACATGTCAAATAAAACTGATTCTCTGAGAAATTGATTTGCACATTTTTTTAAATCAAACCAGTGAGGTGGAAAAGGCTCAAACTTTGTTACCCCTGAATTACAATCCAGCACAATTTGTGCTGAAGTCACCTCTTGAATAAGTAGGTTTGTGTAACGTATTGATCCAGCTATAAAGGTTCAGGTGACTATTTAAAGACCAGAACCCAGGAAACTGGTCAGGAATAATGTTGAGGAGAAGTTGGTGTTGTTTCAAAGCTTTGAACATTCAATCAGTCATTTTTCTATTTTATTTGTGAAAAAATTTGATAAATATGTCACTTTCTAGGCAACAGGAAAGTTGCTGGTTTGAACATCCATCATCTTCTTTCCATGCGTTCTTTCTGGGAAAACCTCATTATAAAAAAGCATCAACGTTGCTGCTCTCTGTGAATTGTCCTTAGGTATGATTGTTGTTGTTGAGTTTGGTGCACATTTTCTGTCAAAAGTTTTTTTTTTTTTTTTTCTTTTGCCTAAATTGTCTTTTGGTGAATCATGACTTAGGCCATTATTAGGAACGCCTCTTTAGGAAGGAGACGTTTTGAAAATGGTTGTATGTATTTATCTCTCTCCTTCCCACATCCTGATTGTGTAGCTCCTTTACATACAACGCAATGATTTTTTTGTTGTTAGTTACTTTGCAAAATTAAGTACACTGATATAGAAATTAGAATTTAGCTTCATATCATTTAAATACTATATATAAGGAATGATAAACTTTGACCTATTTCAATTATGGGACTTTTTTTCTTCCAACATTTTAGAAACTTTGGATTCAAGTTATTCCCAGTGAATTATGCCTGCACTTCCTTTCTCACTTGCTTTCTAATGTTTCAGGACCACTTCCTGTGTTGAAGGTCAGTGTTTGCTTAAAGATGAGGCCCGCTGGGAATTATTCATACCAGGGCTATAATGGCAGCGTTCATCTTGGCCACAGTTTGTGTGTGTTGGTGTGTGTGACTGTGTGGCAATGTGAGATGGAGAAGAGAAAGAAAGGGATGTTTTATTCATTTCTCTCATTTAGCTTCTTCATACGCACCTGTCCCAGCAGTTAAAGGCTCAACATTCAGTTCACCAGCTGATTTACTCTAACTGCCTGTTTTAATGAACACACACACTTTTACAGAGCTGCAGAACGGTATGACTTTCTGGTTTTCCTCCTCTGGGTGTCTGTGGTTTTGCTTTTCCTATAAATTTGTTGCCTTTGTTTCTTTTTAAGATGTGCATTTCATTTTTTCACATTTTTATTCTGTCAGCAAATATGTAGTGGCCAGGGTTGTAATCTGATGTTCAATGATAGAAATGTTTACTATTAGCAGTTATTGATAGAAAAGATCACTGAGCTGAAAATAGCAAGTCTTTATATATTACATATGTCTCTGTACAATGAGACAGGAAATCTGTTAAAAAACACCCACAGGGGTTGAATGAAGAAGGTCCAAACAGATGTACAATGTTGGCCCTGCTGCCGCCTCTCCCACACAAACACAGACATAGCCTTTTCCTTTTTCTGTTCTCCTTGTTTCCCCGTTATACCCCTCTCATCCTCTCCTTCCTCTGTTTCCTCCTCCTGTGTGCTAAGGCACACACCCCAAAACACACACACACACACACACCCACACACACACACACACACACACACACACACACACACGCACACACACACACACACACACACACACACACACACACACACACACACACCCTTTGGCCGGGATCATGTTACCCTAATAGCTACAAAACACTAACTGACAGCCTCACATTTTCCCATATGTCTGCTGAATCTGTAGCAATACCACCGTTATTTTAGAGCATTGCATGTTAAAAACTGCAGTTGGACATGAGGTGTGAGGCACATTTAACCATTTAACTGTTCATAGTGAAGATTTGTTCATGTTCATGCAGAACATACTGTCCCGCATCAGAACGTGAAAAGACAGCAGCCTTTAGCAAAAGTGGGGAGTCCACCCACTTTGTTTTGGTATCTTTTATTAAAGTTGCACAATGGAATGAGCTCTGTACATCTGTACATAAACATTCTGCTTGTGTCCACCTATAAAGCAACATTGTATTTGTGTGGTATGCTGCTGAACCACAGCACTGAATGTTTTGCTTCTAACATGAAAAGATGTGAAAAGCACATTTTTGTTGCATCAATATCTAGTGACTGTCGGGGTTTTTTATTTTTTATCTCTGCTTAAGTCCTTTCAGCCAGTAATTCATTCCTACAACTTCATTTAAATAAAGAATTTATATTGCTTCATTTATGCATTTTTAGCTAAAGTATAATTTGTTATAGTGACATGTCAAAAGAACAATAATGTAATGTAAGTAATGTAGAATAAGGAAGTAATAAAGAAGTATTGTAGTAAAATATAATAGTTAATAAAATACAATTGGAAAGAAGCAGCTATGTGTGTAAATGCAGCATCTGATGCAATAGAGTTTTACAAAGACACTTTATTCATCATTTAGCTTGCTAATATTTCTTATATGTGCAAAACGCCAACGAGAGTCTCACCGCCAATAAAGCCTTGGACTTCTCTCTATCTATCAAGAAGACAGGAATCGCTGTTCTACACTCTGGGTGAGATGGCCTTTAGTTCACTGCTACATCAACTTTGTCACTAACTACCTAAGGATATTTAAGGTTATGATCACATTGATTTAAAATATGTAGTTTATTTTATGTTTGAAATACTAAGCAAGTAAATTTTTAAACAGACTGCAAATGTCTCAGACTTTTATACACATCTGCAAGCATCTTCTTGACTTTCTCCTTTATTTATATGGCTATAAAGAGAAACCTGATACTCATTTAAAGACCATTCTTCCAAAATTCAGGCTGAACTAAAAATTGCTGAGGAGCTGGATGATGGGCGACACCGGCATCAGTGAAATAAGACACATCGCTGTGGCTTCTTATCAAATGTTTCTGGCTTACTGCTATGAAATTTCATCCAGGTAATACTAGGGGGAAAAAACAACAACTTAGGATTGATGATATCTGTTTTAGTCTGACAGAAACAAAATATCAAACTTTCAGTATTTTGGTCAGATTACAATCACAATGTCTTTGTGTTTCCTGGGGATTTTATATGGTAAACCAACACAAAGTTATGTATAAATGTTTGTAGAAGGAAAATTACATGACAACCATGATACCTCTAAATAAAACCAACCGTCACCAGAAGTCACCTAATCAATAAACTTGGTTCACTGGTTTATTAATGAGAGAAGCTGCCAGGTGACCCATTGTAACTCAGAAGAAGTTGTAAAAATTCACCACTCAGCTGGGAGACAAACTCTAACCAGAACCTCAGGAGACTCGTAGGTGTAATTTAAGTAAAAATAACACAAAAGATTCACTCAGATACCAATGCAATGTTGTGTAATACTCCTGCTTTAAAGTATTACACAACTTTCTGTTAATCTTTTATGTAAAATCTAAATAAAATTGCATTTTCTGATTGAAAAGTAAAGAAAGTTGAAAAGGTTCATGTATACCTTTTGTACACTACGACAGATTAAAAGGCTAAGATTGTTTATATGTTGTTAGCTAAGCTACTTAGTGAGTGATTTCAGTGATTAATCACAACTACAGATAAACTAGGTCACAGAGTGAATATGTAATCAGTTGTTAAACTTAGTGAAAGAAGCATTTGGCACATGCATGTGTTCATTAATTTGATGGATAGATAACCTCCTGGTGTGGATTAGGGCTGCAGTCAGTCCAGGAGCCAGTACAGATATCCGTCCTACAATACTCTCTTTACTCGACAGCCATTACACCCTCACGCTTAAACACACTTACATACACTACAGTAGCACAGAGGCTCATTCATGATAGGTGGTTGCCGATGGTGTGTGTGAATATCTTAAGCGCTGTCATTAAAAGGCAAACAGATTTGGCCTACCTGGAAAAACTCCGCACACACACACACACACACACACACACACACACACGCAAACACACACGCAAACACATACACACGCACCTCGACAGACACGCCAAGGAGAGCGTGAGAGGGAATTTTTCCCCATACCACAAAGTGAGCTGGTGGTTGAGGAGGCCGAGCGAGAGTGTGTTTACTTACTGTACGAAAGTTTGTGCAACTGTAAAGAGGAATTTGTTGCGGAGTGGAGAGGAGAGCGATGGAGCGGAGAGGGGCGGGGAGCGGAGTGAAAATGTGCCAGCCATGCATCATTTCATTATTAATAGCCATGTCGGAATAAAAATGCTAACCTTGTCTGTTCCAACGGACTGAGTCTGCAACTGCTACGCTCTCCCCAGTGTGTGTGTGTGTGTGGGTGTGTGTGTGTGTGTGCGTGTGTGCGTGTGTGTGTGTGTGGTGGTGGGGGGCATTAGTCCGCAGCAGGGTCTCATTTCCCTTTGTTAGAGCTGGTAGGGTGAGCTGGTGAAGTCATTGCAACCTACACAGGTAAAAATATCTGTGTGTGTGTGTGTGTGTGTGTGTGTGTGTGTGTGTGTGTGTGCGTGTGTGTGTTGTGGCAGTGTTTCCTCTGTGGAGCGCACCAGGAAGAAAGCACCAGCGTCCTACAGAGAGGGGCATTGTTATAGACCTCCGAACACACACAACTGCATCACCCCTCCCAGAACGAGCAGCCTGATCTGCACACTGTCTGTGTCGCCACAGCAACATGTAGCACACGCCCAAACAACAACAAACAATTTGGGGGGAAAAAAGAGAAAAGAAATCAAAAGCTCTCACTGCTCACTTATGTGGTGCTTTGAAAAAGTATTTTTGATGGCTTTTTTTTTGTCACATTTAAATATTTCAGATCACTAAAATACTAGAAATAGGTAACAGGAACAAACATAAAATTGTTTTGAGATGAAGATTTAATTTGTGAAAATAAATTGCACTCTTTGTTAGCTAGTGAACTAATTAGGAATAACCACATTTTTTGGGAGTTCAATTTTACCCACGTTTGATTGTTTTCAAACTTGTGGATTCAAGAATTTGCTTAACAATGAAACCTAACAACATATAGGCTAAAAAAGTATATAAATAGGAAAGTCATTGAGATCTATTTACCTGGAAGTAGAAAAGTTATTTTGAGGTCTTCGGGACGTCAGTGACTCACACTGAAACCAAAATCCACAAGCGCAAAAACAGTGGAGAACCTTCACAGAAGAGGCTGGGTGACAAACATTATTCCAAAAGCACAACAGGAATTCATCCAGGAAGTCAGAAAATAATCTAAAATCACATTTAGAGCACTGCAGGATTTCATTGTTTAAAAATTAGAAAAAGAAGAAATACGACAGTTGCAAGGCTGAAATCACCTCAGACTAAAATAAACACAAAGGACCATTTCACTTTTACCTAAAGACATTTTAAGATTAACAAGAAAATATACTGTGGAAGTCTTTGTTTTCATTCATAAACAAAAAACTAGCACAGCATTTTAAAACACCTGTCATACTAACAGCCAGTCATGGTGGTAGTAGTGTGATGGGCTGGGCTGATGTAGGAACCGGACAACTCCATTAATTCTCTCCAACGGAAAATCCTCTCCGGTCATCATTTTGTGACCCTAGGCTCAATCACACTACGGTTCTACAGGATGTCAATAATCCAAGCGCAACAGGAAGTATATCTCAGAATGGCTGAAAAGCCCATTGAAATGCTGTGTCATGGCTGTAAAAAGCCAATCCATGCTTGAAAACCCTTCAACATGGCTGAATTAAAACAATTTGGCAAAGAAGAATGGGTCAAAATCTCTTCACAGCGATTTGACAGACTCATTGGCAGTTATTTAAAACACTGTCTGTTGCCACACAGGGTGGTACGACCATTAAATTGGATTAAAGAGGCCAATTAGTTTTTGTCCATCGGGGCAGATTGGGTTGAATAGCTTTATCACCTTAAGAAATTATCATTTGAAAACTGCCTTATGTTTTTACACAGCTGATTTTTGTCCGATATTACTTTAGTTTTTTTTTTTTTTTTTGATAATTTGAAAACTTTAATGTGACAAAGAAGCAAATATAGAAGAAACCCATAAGGGGGCACATTTTCACATCACTTTGTAACATGACATGCATTATGTACCCATGGATATGGTGTTTTGAATAAAAAATAATGGCTATCTGTGTGTATTTTTGTGATGTTGAACTATGTAACACACCCCAAGAGTTAGAGGCAGCAGAACGCAGTATGGTGGAACTGCGGAGGTGTAATCTGTCAGACAGGAAGCCAGCAGGGTCAGAGGTCACCAAGCACTAATCGATTAGCCGTCAGTTAGTGCGGCACCCGAGAGGAGAGCGCAGCTGTGGCCAGCTTTCTTACAACATGTATGTGTGTGTTTTAAGCTTAAGTGTTTATGGTTTTAAGCTCGTGTGTGTGCATGTGCGCGTGCATGTGTGTGTGTGTGTGACTCTGCTCATGTAACTCTGTGTGGGTGCATGTGTGTTTTCTCTGACGAAGGGTTCCTGCTGAATTTTTTTTTTTCTGCTTTTTGTTTTTGGTCTGACCCTTTGAGGTTAAATGCCTCTCTCCCCCTCTTCCTCTCATTCTCCATCTCTTCTTGTATCTTTCTCCGAGCTGAGAAAGCAAGCTAGAAACACTTGAACTTGGGTCACGCTGTGTAGGTGTTAGCCAGCTCAAGTGTCAGACTTGCAGCAGTCATCTGGGTGTCTGTTTAAAATAAAAGACAGTTTCAGAAAATCTGCATTTCTTCTCTTGGTGCCCTGTGTCTTTAGAATAAACACATTTGATCTTCTGTGGTTATTTATACACTCGCTTTTAGAGGAATCTGCCCAGAAATCCATATGGTGACAGCAACATCATCCAATTTCTTCTTGTGTCTTGAGAGAAAGATTTTCAGATAAGAAAGAAAAATATGTTTTTTGCCCTCATTGATTCTTTTGTGCACATCCAGTAGTTTTAATGCTTTAATCTGCCTTTTATAAGAGGATAAAAACCTTAACCTTGGAAATACCTAATATGTTTTAATCTTTCAGTCTCAACTTCATTGATAATAACATTAATTGGATAATTCAGGAATACAGCTTTCTATTCAACTAATGTTCAAAAATCTGTTACTACAGACATTCAATCAATTTGTCAGCCAATTAAACATTTTTTTATAATATCTTAAAAAGAGTAAAGCTGCAACCAAATATGACTTAAGTTTCTTCTCAAGTTTCTTCATTAGTAACTTAGATGAACATAAAAGAGAGAATAAGTAATTATTATTATTACTGATCTGTTTGTAAGCACTTCTTCAGGAAGTTTTCAGACTAGCTTTTAAATCACAGCTGTATCCACACACATTTCTTACTCTTTCAAATATTTATTTTTAGACTAGAGATGCACCAATAAAAACCTTTGGCACAGATTTCTTTTCCTTCACTGATTCTTTAATATAAGACACAATAAAATCATTGAAACAATTTCTATTCTAACCTTACTGATGTAAGAAGACTGCAATTTCTTTCATATCATAAGACAAAGAACCCTCACATTATGAGAGAGTGGTTGCTGTCAAAATTGGTGCCTGGTATTTGAATATAAACAGATTTATTACAGAACTGGTATTTTCAACTGTCATTAGCATCTTATGTCAGAAGCTAGCAGGGTTTTAATGGACAAAACATCAGTTTCCATGTGTATTTTCTTGAGGTCGTAAACTCCTACCTTAAATCTTATATTTCTAAAAGAATGACAAATGTTAAAAAATTTACATGTTTCATGTAATTCCCTTCAGCCTTGATGTCATCTACTGAAAGTTTTGCTCTTTTGCAATATAAACTGCTAACATATCTTTTAATGTCATGGAAAATTTAGTTTCCTTTCAAAATAAGCTTTAATTCCAACCCTTCATTGATAATAGAAGTAGACAAGTTTGAGTCTTCTTTACTCCGTGACAGATTACACACTGAAGAGGTTGGGTTTTTTTTATCAGAAAAAGATCAGAGTTTTGCAAACCTAACTGGATGATATCTGGTCTGGGGAGATTAAGTTGAAAATGATCTGATTAAGGTTAATAGACTCTTTTAGCACAATTGATTTTAACCAGATTGTGTCAAGACGTTTGCTTTTCTTTTGCAATATTGAAAAAATAAATTACAAAGATTGTCAAACATTTAAATGTTTCATTTACTGAACAAATCCAACCAGAAGCATATTATCGATATGAGCATATTGCAGAAACATTGTTTTGATGCTGTAAAAAGCAAACAGCTAGACAGTGCTGCTCTGTGTTTGAACCTTAATGAGATTTGTAGAACCAGAAATTTAAACTATATTAATCTGAGTTGCATTCTGCATCCAGATTGATAGATGAGTCTCCATCTCAGGTATTTGTGTCTCATCCTGTGTCTAATTACGAGACCCCCACAGTCAGCGAGTCTAGTGGGAGGCTGGGAGGTGAGACTGGGAGACATGAGAGGACTGGTGTTTGGAAGGTGACCACCTCATTATCAGACTCCATGTTATAATGATTTGTGGTTTATTGAGACTGTTTATCTGCGTGTGTGTTTGTGTGTGTGTGTGCGTTTGCTTGCAATACCTTGTGGGGACGATTTTCCTGACATATACTACGTTGTGGGGACCAATTGCTCCTTGTGGGGACCGGAGCCTGGTCCCCACAAGGGGAAAACCTGTTTTTGGGTCAGTGGTCAGATTTAGGGCTACGGTATGAATTGAGTTTTGGTCAGGGTTAGGGTTAGGTATGTGAGGGTTAGGAAAAGGGTAAAGGTAAGGTTTAGGCTGGAGAAATGGATGGAAGTCGATGGAAAGTCCCCACAAAGATAGCCACACAAACATGCGTGTGCATGTGTGTGTGTGTGTGTGTGTTTGTGTGTGTGTGTGTGTGTGTGCGTGTGCGTGTGTGTACGTGTGTGTGTGTGTGCGTGTGTGTGTGTGTGTGTGTGTGTGTGTTTTAGCATTTCATAGGCGTCTCTCCCTGTAGGCACAGCAGTTTTTGTTGTCTCCCTCCGGGGATTGCAGCTTATGACCTTTCACCTTCCTAACTACACCCAAATCCAAGTGCTTGAAATTCTTCAGACTGGAGACACATCTCACCTTCCCCCCACGTTGAAGCAGACTGATTTTCCTTCATGACTTGTGAGCGATTTTGGAGAAATTGCAGGTAGTAACTGCAGCTGAAAGCCAGATTTATGCCCATCTCTGACAATATGCTCATTTTCTGTGTGTGCGGAGCGGCTGTTAAGTGGTAACAGATAGCCTGAGCGTGCTGCGTGGTGATGCTGTCATTACCGTTGTGCTTCTCCGCTGATGTGCTGCGGCTGATGTCACACGCTCAATTGGCCCCGCAGACAGCCGCCATCACTCAGGCTGTTTACTACACTTTTACTACAGTTATCACTCACTCGTTTGTCGCTGCCGACACTGGAACCACGCGCTGAGATAACACACAAGCAGCCACACACACATGGACACAGCGGTGGCTGTCTGGGTGCTTTGTTTCTCCCATCAACACACGGAAACACTCATTTAGGCACGAGTGTGTGTTTTGAGGAGTTAGAGGAAGAGACGGGGGGTGAAGGAGGTGGCAAAACTAAACAACCGTGGCATTGTTTTTAGATTTGGGTTTACTTTATCACGTGTCGTTTTAGATCATGGGTGGCATTTGGAATTGTCTGCATAGTTTTGTGTATTTTGTTAACAAACATTCAGTTGAGATGCATGAACTGTTGAAAATAAAAAAAAGTGTTACACGAAGTAAAGGTTTCTTCTGTTTCTGTTTGTGTGTTTTAACGCTTCAGCTCATCAAGCAAATTTTGGTCAGAAAAAGAAAACGGGTAAAAACAAAATCAACTTTTAACTGATTATTTAATCGATTAAGGTATTAAAGTTGCCCAAATCAACACTCTCCGCCCTCTGGAGGAGTTTCAAGCATAAACATCCTGTTTAGGGTCTGACTGAGGGAGTCCCAAAACCCTAGAAATGTAACGCTTTCCAGACAAGTTGATGCCAGTCGTTTTGTTTCTCCTTTGTTGTTCAATTTCTTGATGTTACTTTTTGAGATTTTTAGCCAACTTCATGTTATCAGACAGGATCTTTTTAAGGGATTTCTTCACTGTGCAGATGAAGTGCAGCTAGTGAAACTGAATTTAACAAGACACTTGAGTGTGTTTTTCTTAATAAATAAGATTTTTGACCAATTTTAAAACTGTATTTTGTTTCCAGTCAGCTGCTGTTAAAACTAGTTCACAACCTGAAACTTTTAACTGTGACCAAAAGAAAAAAGAAATCTGTGAGCAAATAGTTTTCTTTTTTTACAGCAGTGCATAAAGTGTGTATTTGGACACACATGTTTGCTCTACCGGCGTGTGAGTGTCCATGTGAATGTGGGTAATGTGTCTTATTTTCAGATGATTAACTAACTCGCCTCCTCAGACTGCTCCTTCCAGCCCGACCCATGCCTGCCCATAAGGCTGGTTGTCAGCTGGGAACGCTTGATTTATGCTGCCTGAATATGTAACGAGAAGTTGTAAATTTGCCTATTCGAGGCTACATGCGCCGCCATTCTGTACCGTCATAATTTAGGCACCACCTTCATGTCTGAGATGCTAATTGGTTAAATTACCGGGTTAGTTCTGGAAATTTATGACTGACTAATGAGAAGAGTGCAGGAGGAAGAGCATCAGGGAAGGAATAACAGCGAGAAAAAGGTGGCGGATACCTGCAGAAAAGAGTTGACAAAGATGATCTGAGCAGGAGGAGAGGAGGAGTCAGATGGTACAGAGGTGGAGGGAAGTGGAAGTTTGAATCAGGGCTCTGATAGCAGGCGAGCTTCAAACTGTGAATTTGTCATAACAGAGGATTGATATAGGTGTCGGTATGCAGCTTTCTTTGCAATAATTCAAGTGAAATGCCCATGTAAAGTGACGTCTGTGCTAATCGGAGATGATTTGTAAGCCGAAAATTTCGTCATCATGGCTTCAACTATGAACTTTTGTAACTTTGTGTTTGTGGTGGATGCATCATTGTGCAAGTTCCAAAAATCATTTCAAGTATTTCTGCATTTAATTTGGGAAGGGGCACAGCGCCATTTTTCACCTCCCATCTCATGGCTCGTTTCTCTCCCAGGGCTTCACAAAACGCTGCTCTGACTTTTTCTGTTTGCTTTGCTATTTCAAGTGCAGTTCTACTCTGGAAGACGGTGTATTTTAAGCCAAATCATGTAAAAATATGTAGCCTTAAGGAGGAAACCTTTGTTTCACAAAGCAATTTTAAGTTCAGTCTTAGTGCCAATGTGAAGCTAACCATCACAAGGTATAATTTTTACGCCAAAGAAGAACTTATGAGGACATCAGCTTTTTTCACACCCTTTAATGTATGCTGGCTGTGTCTGGTACTCATGAGCAACAGTGTAGTGGTCGTAGTAAACACAGGTTGTTCTTTTTTCTTTTAAAAGTTGCCAAAAATATTAAATTTTATAAGGGGGAAATCTTGTATAATGCCATCCATAGAGCTCAAGACTAGTTTTAATAGCAGTTTTAATGAGCTGTTTGTTCCATTTTTGTTATAATTTTATCTTTTTATCAGTTCAGTTGTGCTTTAAATATATGAGAGCAACAGTTTCAAACTAATCAGGAGTTACGGCTTGACTGAAGTCTCCTAAAAACTGACTTTTACAGTGACTTTTGCAAGTCACATCAGCTTTCATTGATCATAATTGTTGAGTAAAGTGAGAGTGAATTGATTTCTGCACTGAATGTGTGATTATGGTTTTTCTTTTCTGCTATTATATTATGATCCTAATGAATTTATAGTTTCCAGTCATTTATTGTAGTTATTTTTCTTTTTCTTTTACAAATAGTTTTCATTTTAAAAATTACTTAAAGAACAACTTTTTGAAATCCTCATACTTGGCCACTAGCTTTGTATTTACAGTCTAGGAAGTTTTTTTTAAAGCTGGTTTGGTATTTTGATCCTTTGCTTTGTTCTAGTAAATACATTGGATGCATTTACAGCCTCTTCTCCTCTATGAAGTCAAAATTATTTTAAGGAAAAGTCACACTGAAAGAATCTGATGCACACCAATATGTACGAGTTTAACTGAAGATTTGACAGTTGAAAAAGATAAACAAGTACAAATTAAGTTATGCTTGATTATCTGAACAAGAATGCCACCTGTTTTATGATTTATCAGTGATTTATGAAAAGAAAGCAAACTTCCCTGAAGATAAAAAGTTTGAGGCTCTGCAGAGGTGACAATAATGGACATACTGAATTAGATTGGGTGGTGGTCTTTGCTGTATGTGTTTGTTCTTCCATATATTTGGGATCCTGTTTGTGTGCGTTTGCAAGTGGTAACACCCTGGGCAGCTCATGAAACAGATGAGATTTCCATCCGAACAGGAAGTGGATCATTGCCACTTCCTGTTCAGAAACATTCAGCCCATGAATACTTTTTCATCTCACACAAACACACACAGCTGCTGCAGTGCCTGAAAGCCCGACGACGAGCATTTAGCATGCTGATTTATAACACTCACAGCTTTTATGTCTGTGTATGTGTAAATGCAGCGCGACATTTCCTATTTCCAGAAACTCAGACAATAGGAGGTGAGTTCATACTGGTGTGTGTAGCTGTTCACTGTCTGGCCTTTTCCCACTGCATCCCCCTCTCCTTTTTTTCATGATCTTTACTCCTTCCTTCTCGATTTGAAGGAAATTTTATTACTTCGTTATCTCTAAGTAAATATGTTTTTCTCCAATATAAATTCTTATTCATTTAGCACAAAATGTCACTTTGGAGAATATATATGCAACGTAAAATATGAATGAGCATCTTAGAGATTTTATTTAAGGTTTACTTTACAGACATCTGCAGAGCCGACAGAGAGACGGACTCACACACAGGCGGGCAGACAGGGTGTGTGAGATATTGTTGTTGCTTTTTATAATTAGTTCGGGAAGCTTCGACAATCGTCTGTCAGTAAAAAGAGGCGGTATCAATCTCCGTCTGACAATAGCAGGAAAGACAAACACACACACTTCATTCCTCCCTTGTGTATGTGTGTGAGAATGTGTGTTGTACAAGAATACCATAAAAAGTGCCGTATACTTGGGAGACGCTAATGTGCACCTACATTTAAAGAAACTCATTGTCCCAAGAATGCTGTTGTTAGATTAATTTATTTTTACACTCCGTCTTCAGCATAACAGACGACTCTGAAATGTGTCTGCGATTGAATAAACATTTTAATATGCTCACAGAGAAGTCATGGTGCACTAATGCAAACAGGGATTAAAAAGCAGCGTTACAAAATCAACTTCGATGCAGCATAAGTTAATTTGAATAATTCATGATACTCTGGAAGTAAACAAAAATCTTTTTTAGACATTCTCATTCTGAATTTAATTACAGAATCACAAAAAGCATGATTGTCTAACATAGTCCTTCACTCACTTCACGTCCAGTGTTCTGTTTCTCAAATTACAGAAATCCATCTGACAGTCCATACCTTTTCAAACGAAGACCTAGTAAACAACATTCAGCATATTATGGCCCTGATACTAAGATATACCAAGATTTTAAATACCGTAATTTCCAGACGCCTCTCTGCTACTTTTTTTACACGTTTTGAACACTGCCATGTGGGTTTCAACAGACTGCATGGTGAAGTGGAAAGCAGAAGCACAAAGGTGAACGAGACTGACATTGAGAGCGACAACAAAAGACAGACGGAGGACTTTTGTGTGAGGCTGTTAAATTTTGACTCTTAAGTCGACTTTTAATGTGCAGGAGAAAGATAGAGGTAACAACCACTTACTTTTTTGCCAATATAGGTTACGGTATTACTGTTTCACAGGCGCTGTTCAGAAACAGCATTTGTGCCACATGTTTGTGTCATAAGTACTTATTTCATTAAAAGTAAAACAAATATTTCTGTGTCTGAAGTTAGTGGTTGCATCTTATTTTCAGGTGCTCTCAATAATAAAAATAATTACAGTAGTTTACTTGAGTGGCAAACCATTGTTCTTCGCTTGCTTGTTGCTCAACCTCACTTCCAAGAAAGACAAACTGACATCATAAACAAGGTCATTCATTTTGTAAAAACTGTTTTGATGTCACCCAATACTCCTGTTTTAGGAGTTTGGAAGCGACACCAAGCGTGTCTGCTAAGGAGCCAACTGGAGGTTCGACTGGAGCAGAGAACCTGACTGATGATTAACCTTATATAAGCTTGATATGCTTATGTCACACTATGAAGAGCAGAACTGCAAAAATATTCCTGAACAAAAGACTCATGTGAAGCATTTGATTTAAATGGTTTATATCACTAATTTTGCCCAAGTAATGTATTGTATCAATCCATAACAATATCAAAATCAACACATATAGATTACAGTTGAATGCTTTTAATAATCAATATGTTATTTTAGCTGCAGCAGGACCAACTGATGCATTTCTGTTTCAAATGAGAATAATTTTATACATTTATAAAATAACATACAATCTTTACACAATGAAACCCACAGGTATCACATATTAAATTATAAAGATTTTAAACAAAGCCTAACATTTCAGTGGTACAAAGATGATTCATAAAGTTTCCTTTACAGCAGTTTTCTTGCTATCCATGCATGAGATGTGCACTGTTAGGCATCTAAATTATTAAACATTTCTACCTTTGCTGTACTATTTTGCATTAATTATATCAATTAGGTGTTCTCTACTTATTTCTGTTCTATTATGTAATACACCTGAAGGGTACAGTAATACATTCTAGGATACATTAGATTAATAAATCCTAAATGCTCTCCAGTTATTTCACTGTTAACAGGGAGCAACAAATGCCTATTAAAGGAAGACAGGAATAAAATAAATGCTGTTCCAATCACAATTTGATTCCTAAAAAAATGTGGATCTGCAGTTGGTAGCTGATTATTTAAATTATTTAACCACCAATTATAGGCAACAGTAAAATACATTACAAAGTTATGCTTTCTCTATGATGATTTAGTAGCATGATATGGCTGGACATTTAATGCAGTTTCATCAAATACTTTTTGAACAAAGCCTGAACATAATCTTTTATTGCAGGAGGATAATTCAGTAATTCCAGAATTTCTGTTTTTCTGGGATCAGAAAATCAGTTCTCTTATTCTTCAAAATGATGAAGAGAAGAAAACATGCAATTCAAGTAAGGTGGATTTGAGTTATTCTTCAAAAGCCAGAAAAAGGCTACAAAAATAGCTACACCTAAACTTGATGATACCTACAGTTTATAACTGGATCTGTGACAAACAAGGCTATAATTCCCCCAAGGCTCACTGTTGGAGCACTGCTGATAAATTACTTCTTAACAACAGTTTTAAGGCTTTTGTAGGTGTCAATAATCATGGAAGGCACTGAATATGACATGAAAATTCAGCTTTTAATGTGCTTGATGTAAAAAATGTCCTGTATCTTCTTTGCATTGATGTCAGCAATAGAAGTGAACACACACAGGAAAAGGCCTTTCTCCTTAAAGAACAAATTACTAACTCTGCTACACTAAACTACTGATATTTATGTTTCTTTTGCTCACAGCTGGCTGTGTGTTGCCTATATCTTGATTTATGTTAATAGGAAGGCGAAGAGAGTCTTTGGTTATTCATGAAGTTCTTTGTGTTTTCTTTATCAAAACCAGACGGACACGTCAGAGATGAAAAATGTAAAAAGCATTTAACCTCAACAATGCTGTTTATTCATTCAACTAAAGGTGATAATAGATGCATTGAATCTGTTGCTTGGTACTCTTCATCGAGTCCAATTTTCTGTCTCCCACCAGAGCAGTGCTCCAGCATTTAGTCAATAAAACTGAGTGTGTTTTTTAAGAAGTGCTTGACAGAAATCCCACGCTGTGTTTACGACTGCTCTTGCCCAGGAGGAGAAAATCAGAGCCAGCCCAGAGAGAAACCTGTGAACCGATCCAAGAAGCTGCAAAACTCACACGAAAACGTACGGAAGTCAAGACGCTTTCATCTTCCTCGTTCCTAGAACATACATTCAACTCGCTCCATCAAATTTCATTCGTCTTCCTCTTTTTCGCAACCTGACTCATCTTTTCACTGTGGATGTTTTTTCCCACCTGGAGAAGAAAGTCTCTCCTCTTTTTTTTGCCTCTTTTCCCCTTTTGTGACGTTGCAACGATCAAAATAGATCAATGTCTTTTGTTGTGATTTCATGTGACAGTTGCGACATGTAGTTCTGGAACTTGACTTTTTTGGCCCAAATTTTAGGCCAACTTTGGCCTAAAATAATACAGAGTTTACCATGTTTTTAAATGTAAAGATTATTTAAAAGGGATATTTTTGCACAAAATGTCCACAACACATGGTACAAAGATCTTTTGCTGTTGCTGTTAAAGTTGTCGTTAGGCATCCATTCTCTTATTGTAATGCTTTCATGTTTTTCTTTGTTCTAAAATCTAATTTTCAAACAGTGGAACAATTGTAGTTAATTTAATCGTAAAACATGTAGTAGTTATTTATAATTCTGCTTTTGAGGGGTCACACAGGGTTTTCAGCTCTAAAAAAAACTTATTTAGTAGATTGGGTAAAAATGGGCCTTTATTTTGTAAAGAATGCTGACCCTGTGAAAGACCAACACAAAGAATTGCATCATTGTGAAAAATGGTAGGAAATAAAAAAACGGATTTGCCAATTAAAATGTGAAAGGAGTGCCAAACATTTTAACCCAGCCTCTTGAGCTAGGACTTTGTTAACCATTTTTACTGCAGTTACAATTGCAGCATGGCTCAACCAGCTTTCCACATCCAGGGACTGATGTTTTATATACAGCTGTGTTCTTTAGTCTTCATGATGCTGTTTGTTCACTAATGTTCTCTAACAACCCTATGAGGTCTTCAAAGAACAGCTGGATTTATACTGAGGTTAAATTGCACACAGGGGGGATTCAATTTTAAAACCATTTATCTTTTTTCTTTCCACTTCATAATCAAGGACTACTTTGTGTTGTTCCATCACATAAAATCCCAATAAAACTCTTTGAAGTTTGCTGTTGTAATGTGACAAAAGTGGTTCCTTGCACGGCGATGAATGTGGAGGGATTCGGCATGCGCAGCCTCTCCTCCACAGAGGGGGAAAGTTGAAAAAGGAGGGGAAAAAATGCTGCATGTTCTTTTTTTTGTAGGACAGCTCTGAACCCTCCTCATCTTCCTCTTAACATCTTTCTCCTCTTATCCACCACCTTCTGCTCCTTCACAAGATGTACTAAATATTTCTGTTAGTCGAGAAAGTGCCTCCTCTCCACAACTCACTGAGGCTGCCGCTGCACCCTCTTCCCAGCACCTCACCCTCTTGTTTTTTTATGGACTAGGCCGAATTATGAATGTTCAGCTGTGTTTATGGCTTATTAGGCATTTAGAGAAAGGAGGGGAGCATGTGTTTTATTAGCTTAATTGGGAAAGAACAGCTTCCTTGCTGCATTAGCACTATTTTCCTCTCATCAACTGCTTTGGCTGGTGAGATAGCACTCTGAGCTGTAAAAGGTGGTGTTTGCATGCTGTTTCTTCCTCTGAGGATGAGGAAAAGGCTTCTGTGCGATTAAGTAGGATGTTAACATGTAGGAAAGGTGGGGCTTTGTCAGTGAAATGCTCAAAAGCTACACAAAATCCTCTCAGTCATGTGAAGTGAGCTGAATTTGTTTGTGAGTGTGTGCATGTGCGTTTCCAGGCCGCCTCTCGGTGCTTGACTGCTCCTTTCATTAGTCAAGAGGAGAGCAGATACTGGCTATTCCTTTGAGTCTGACAACACACAGTGATCCTTTAATGTGTTTTTATCCCTTTTTCTATCCTCCCGCTCCTCATCCACCACTCCATCCCTCCCAAATCCTTTTAATTCTGCCCGTACACACCTCCCTCCTTCCGTTGTCCCGCGTGTTTCTACTCCATCTCCCCCCCTTCGGTGTCTGAGGTGGAGACTAAACAGCCGAGTTATTTATTGTGATGTTTTCGTGGCCGCCTGGTTTAAATAACAGTTTGGTCTCTCTGCAATCTTCCCTCTCATCTCCCCGCCTTTATTCTTTCCTTCTTGCCGCTTGCCGTCGCTCCATGTTTCTTGGTGCTCACCCCTCCTCCCATCATGCTCCAGATAATGGTACATTGTTAACGGGCTGTCTATTGTTTGTGTTGTTTTCTTGGCTAAGTGGAGGGTGAATAGTTTTTAGATGACAAACATGTAAGCTCGCTGCCAGCCATTCTGATCCACCGGGCTGGGCCTAGTTATACACAGAACCGACTGAAGCTCACTTACCCTCAATAAGTGGAGATTTATGGTGCAACGCTGTGTCAGAGAGCGTTGTGTGTGTGTGCATAAGTGTATTGGGGGAGACGAGTCTTTGCGCGGTTTTGTGTGTTTTTTGTGACACCATTGTGGTTATGAGTATGAAATATAGACTTGGCCTCAGTGCATTGCCATTCAGAACTGATAATGATGGTTAGAGTCTTTACAAGCGGGGAGAGCTCATCACTCACGTCTGCAGAAACAAAGAGCAGTTTGCTTCAGTTTTTTCAGATGATGCAAATCCATGATGTTTTTCAAGGCCAGCAAGTTATGAACTATTTTATCCGCCAGGCTTTCAGGAGTCAGTTGTAGCTCTGATGACTCAAAGACAAGAAAATAATGGGAAGATGCAACAACATAAATGTTTCATACACTGTTTTCTTGTTTTAAATACATCGAAACTTATTCTACGGTATTTTGTATTTGCCAGCAACTGGTGGTTGCTAATGTATGAATTGTCTTATGTAACTTTGTCATTGTGTTTCTTATTAATAGACCTATTTAGCCTATGTGGCTAACAGTAAATTGAGTTTGAAACCCAGATGTTTTGACTTTTGTCTGAGTGTATAATCCATCTGTTCATTGACGAGATGATTCTCTATACTGAGTTCTCAAAACGATGCAAGAAGGAATCATGTTCACTGTTTTCACAAGCAATGAGAATGTGTTTAACAAATCACATTCTACTTGAAGGAATCTACATCAGGCATACAATAATGCAGTCCAGATTCTGTGCTTGTAAAATGCCTGTTTGACTCCATGTTTCTCAATGTTGTATCTTCTTTCTTATTATTTGTCTCTTTTTGCTGCTTTGAACAACAAGAAAAGTTAAATTCTCGTCACAGGAACCATTTATATAAACTTAACTGAACCAATTTTAAGCTGCATCCATTCTCCTCAGTCATGTTTGTGTAATTAAGAAGTAAATGGAAATTAAAGAAAGTTGAATATTTCAAATGTGGGTATAGTCACCATAAAAGTTAAGGTCCACTGTTTAATCATGTAAAGTAAATATATATCATTCATGACATGTTTAATTTAATCAGAAAATAGAAATTTGTTGAGAGAAATGACAATCTGGGCAGTCTGAAGCCCTCTTAAGTTTGTTGCCCGAACTCACAAATCCTGGTAGAAATAAAGTGACCTGCCACAAACCCCACAGAAGCCTCTCCTTCCTGCTCTCTCTTCTGGCTTTTTAAAGCTGGATTTATCATAGTTGTGTAGCGCACGTGTGAATGTGTGCTCACAGTCACACGGCGTTTATAGCGGCAGCCCCATCGTGGACGTGATGGAGAGTGTGAAGCTGCATTTTAATGGATGATTATGTTTTATGTTTTCTCTACAATAACCTGCACTGGCAGAGCAATATTGTCCCCCTCCCGTCCCGCCGCTCACTAACACTTTCACACACACATACGTGGATTGCCCCTTCTATGACTGCCTCCTCTGTGTAATATCCGTCCAATATATACACCCCTCAACCCGGCCACTAGCCTTGCTTTCACCTCCGCCACCTTCCCAATCGCTCCCTGAGTCGGGCTGACATCAGTGGTGACATCAGGTGCTCCCCTTTCTGCTCGGAGCGTGACTTAACATCCAGCCTTTATAGTAAAGGACGTTCTCCTCTCGATTACCTGCTGATGGAGGGGTCAACCAGCATGAATAGAAAGGTTGGAACCACTCATAATGTAAAATGCGTGTCCTTCTCTTCTCCTTCTCCTCCTCTCTTCCTCCTCTTTCCTCTTCTTTCCACATGCCCTGTCAGCACTCTGAACTGCTTTCCTCCTTTCATCTGACACCCAGAATGAGTGTGATAGAAAGACACACTGAGAGACTGACAGGACTCTGTCAGAATCATATTCTGTCGGTATGAAGGGGGGAAAGAGAGATACCACTCCTCTATCAGCGCTTAGCGGCAGAGCAACACAAAGGAGAAATTATTTTGAATTCAGGGGACCATTAGCATGACTATAGATGCATTAAAATGCTGGATAGTTGGGGGTTTAGGAGCCAGGGGAAGTGGAGGGAGGAGCCTGATGTGTGAGTGACTGTATCATCATCACTATTCCTGGGTGGAGCTGCAGTCTTTTCCACATGTTTGATTTAGAGCTTATGAAGTCGAAATCTCATTTTAACACTATTTAACTTTCTTTTTGTGTCAATATGCCCCTCGCTTCTAACCCCTCAGGTCAATGAAATCCAAAATAAAATATATTTCAGACATTTTAATTCAAAATGCAATAATCTGGTTAAAGATCAGAGCCAGGCAGTGTTTTCTTGATCTGCTCTCATCAAATGCTACAAAAGTCAGGTTTTCTTCCAGCTTTGTTGTTGACTGCATCAAAATTAAACACACAAACGAAAAAAAAACGTGTTCATAAATCAGACCGAGGTTGAGGTGTAATACAGCTTCATGCAGTTGTAGCTTGTTAATCATAAAGGGAATTTATAAATGAGGATAATCTTGTAACTTCCTTTATTTTCTCTTTAAGTGTGTTTAATCTTTCAGAAACAAAGAAAAACAATAATCAGCGGGTAAGACCTCAGAGAAAACAGAAACAGTATTAACTGAGTCAGAATGCTGCCGTTCACTTCGTACATCACAATACTGACACATTACGTCAGCGCTTCTGTTTTTAAACCTTGACAGTCAATATGACATTATGTGCAGCTCTATACCACTGATGAACTGCCATCATCACATTTCCTCAAACTCTACCCAAGATTTGTGCCTGTTTAAAACCCACAGGTAAGTTGCATAAAGTGAATATATTATACTTAATGCACTTAAAGAAAACATTGCAAAGACCAAACCAAGACCCAGCATCAATGTTTTGATTGATCTTTTTTTATTATTATTTCAGAGAGGTGTGTTTTTCCAGGGTAACCCCTCCAGGCACAATGACAAGCAAGATAATACACTGACTGGAAAGTTT
Source organism: Poecilia mexicana (assembly GCF_051168715.1). Taxonomy (NCBI): domain Eukaryota; kingdom Metazoa; phylum Chordata; class Actinopteri; order Cyprinodontiformes; family Poeciliidae; genus Poecilia; species Poecilia mexicana. The sequence goes on along the minus strand of NW_028263383.1, from coordinate 8,960,354 downwards.
CTAAAACAATTTGTGGTGCTAAATGTTTTCCAGCCTGATTTGTCCTTATATTTCTGGAACTGGACACCGAGTCAGATCTGCTCCTGAAATGACTCTCAGCAAATAGTCTCTATGTGCTGACAGAGTTTAGCTGCATTAATGAGTTATTGTGCGTGCATTTAGGGAAAACGCCATTTTTATTTATTTCTTGTGTAAATTACATCCACAACAAGTAGAATTTGCATTTTCATGGTGCAGAGCTGTTTGTGTTGAACAAATTGCAAAGAAGAAAAAGACAAACTGCGGGCGAGGAGACGGTGATCAGCGCAGAACAGATGTAGTGTAATGATAACCAGCAAGCCACAATAGAAAATAATGAGTTTTGTATATTCCAGGATCCAATTCATTTTTCCTTTTGTATCTCAACTATACATTTTGTATATTTTTAACCTCAATGGCTTTCATCTCCATGTGAGTCCTTGAAAATATGTGTATTTATACAGTGTTTTTTTTTTTAAAGATGCAGGTCATTCGGGCAGAGCTATATCATTAGCTAATATACCTTTTATTTGAGATTTTCTGCTGGAATACTGACTCATATTTAAAGTTGCACATATTAAAAAAACTATGAAATAAAATGCTGCAAAATTCTGAAAACGTAAAGAAATTGTCATGTTTTCATCCTTATGGTACAAACAAATGTTCTTAAATACTGTTTCCTCCGTCAGTTGAAGGGTCGTCAGACTTCAGTAGATGCTAAAATCTCCTTCTTGAAGTGATTTGTTGGTATTTGTGTAAGAAAATTAGAACTTTTGGTGAAAAGTAGCTCTACCTTGATGGCTGTACTTTAAGCACAGTCTTTCCTTCAGCATCAGAAAGAAAGGCTGTTATCTGTTTCTTGGGTTTGAGCTCTAATCTAATAAAGCGTGTGTGTGTGTGTGTGTGTGTGTGGGTGTGGGTGTGTGTGTGTGTGTGTGTGTGTGTGTGTGTGTGCAAATCAATAGTGATATATAATTCACTGCCTCCCAGCCCCTCCACTCTTTATACTCACACATTCTGACTATTTAAAATTGCATGAGAACACACACACAGAGTTGGGGGTAGGGGGAAGGAATATGTGTGATGTGTGTGTGTGCGTGTGTGTGTGCACACCCCTTAGGATCGTAAAAGAGGGTCGTTTACACCCCTCTAACCTCCTTACCCTACGTGATCTGAGTGCAGTTTTTCCCCTTTAAACTTCCTTTCCTTTCCCTTCCTCTAGCTCGTCCTTATTCCTTCGTATTCCCTTTTCTCTGTTTTTCCACTTTCTCTTGTGTATCTGTATTCATCTGTTTCTCTTTCTTTCTCTCCCAGTATTGTTTTGAACCTTACCCTTGGGGTCCTCACATTCACTCTTTTTCTGTGTGAATAAATAAGAATTCATCTCCACATTTAAATAGCTGCAGGCTTTGTGGGACCCGCATTCGCACATAAACGCACACACTTCCCGGTGCTGTTTATAAATCATTAGAGTCTGGGGGTCACCGCGGGTCGCGTCTCGATCTCTGGCCACCGTGCTCCATCCTGATTGGTTGTTGACACTGCGGCCCGGTCGGCATGCCTGTTAGCTTTGCTTTGCTTCCACCCTCACCTTGCCTCCAGTGTGTGTTTGTGTATGCTGAATTATTTAACAGTTACCGCCTCTGTGTATGTATTTCCATATGTGAATCTGCGTGTACAGGAGTGTGTGAGTGTGCAGGAAGGGCTCAAAGACTCAAACACCCCCTCCCCTGTCCTCCTCATCAGGTTAAAACTGTAAAACACACAGAGAAACATACATTTTATCCTGATCTTTAGGACTTCTAGATTCATATTCCCCACCTTATGAGTGTCTGTGAGTTGTTTCAGTGTGTTTTATTGCAACATGAAAGAGTTGCTCCATAAACAAGTTAATGGCTTTGATCACATAATGAGTTGAACAAATAGGAAACAACAGGGAGATTAAACAGAGAGGAAGAGAAGAAAGTGTATTCACGCTGCCTGTACAGTCTTGGTTTGTCTGAGTGGAAGCTAATTAGAGGTTTACACTCTGCCGTTCTTAAAATTGAAAGACTTGGCACAACAGGAAGTTGTACTGGCACGAGTTAGATTCAGAACAGAAACCTCATACATCCACTGTATGGTTTTACAGTACGCGACACTGTAACAACATACATCAGTGTAAGAGAAGAAAAAAATCTCCCTGATTTTAAATTATTTACTGTTTCAGCTAATAGATAGGACACTGTGTAAACCTTCGCTCTCATTGCAAAAAGTGTTTTTAGCAATAAAATATATTTTATTGCTTCTTATTTATTACTCCAGCTTTCATTTTTTGTATCAAAATGTTTGATCAAGCCTTATTGTTTTTATTTTTTTTGTCAGTTTTTTTTTTTAAAAAGAAGCAGAAATTTGTTTAAGCGGATTTTTTACAGCCCATCAGACGGATCATTACTGGCAGCTGGTCAGTGGAACGGACGCATCAACCAGAACCTGAACATTCTGTCCTAAAAATTTAGTTTGAAAAACTGGGGAAACTTATGGATCTCAGCAAGTTAGCAATTGGGTCAAATTGTCCTTCTGTGTCCTGGGTTGTTTTGAATTGTTTTTGAGGTTTGATTATTCTTTATTCTTTAGTGTCTTTCTTTGATTAGATCAGTCTTTTCTTTTACATTATTTCAGTCCTTCTTGGTGTTTCTAGTTATTTTTATTTCTCTTCTCAAGTTATTCCTTATTTCCCTGGTTTAATTATGTTTCTTAGCTCTTGTTATACTTTTAGTTAGACTCATTTCCTAGTCTCTTGTGCACTCTCCCTCGCCCCGGTGCCATTTTCTCTCATTTTTTCTCAGTCTGTCTTCTGCTCTCCTTGCAGCCAGTTAGCTCATCAGCCCATATTTTCTCCAGTTCTTCCCTGTGTTCCCTGCTTGCTTTTTCATTGGCTTATGTTTTTTGTTCTGCTCTGGCTCCCTGTGATTTTTTTCAAGTTTGTCCATCATTTTTTCATCAAACATTTTTCAGTATGATCCATCCATAGACATGGATGTCCCCTTCCTGCGGTGCCAAAACAGGTCCAAGGAAGAAACCGAAGGCTGGATCATGACTCACTGCTCCAAACGGGGGCAAAATCTGATTCATGTAGTTCAGTCCACTAGATGAGCTTCTGCTGCTCAGAATGAAGAAATCCAAGCTGATTTAGAAAGAAAGGAACCCAAATTCACAATCTATGAAAGTTTGCTTAATGTTATATGCAATCAATGTATAACTAATTTATCAATATTTTTAAAAATCTAGTAAAACTTCCCCTTCCCCTTCCCCTTGCAAGTGCAATTTTTATACAACAGTCAAATGCAGGTATAAGTTTGCCACATATAGTTTTGAGGTTTCCTTTGTTATTACTGTATTTCTCTTCAGTTCACTTCCGTCTCCGTCACTTCGAAACAGATCAGTTATATCTGAAGAGAGTTAATAGAGTGCCTAATTACAAAGAAAACCTCAACACTTTATTACAAATGGACAAAATTAATTTTATTGGAACAAATTGTCACGAGTTGGTTTTATAACTACGCCTCACATAAAGGGTAAAATGGTAAAAATGCCATTTGAATGAGGATGGAGAGGAGAAAATGCAGCAGAAAAGAAGTCAGATCCAGTCAGAAGGATGTTAGTGTTTGAACTCAGTCCTGATTTCTGTCCTAATGGAACTTAAATCTCTCTGTGATTGTGCACAAATTGCTACTACGAGTAAAGCTGAGGCCAACTTGTTCAGCACAGTCAGTGCAAGATTCAATTAAGCGTTCTTAGTTTACAAATCATTTGTAGACATTTTATAAAACATCTTGTCTCTTAGTGCCAACATGAGGATAATATAAAAAACGGAAGTGAAACAATCAGGATAAGTGGAGGAGTGGGGGCTTGCTTCTATTTTCATCATTATTCAGCCCTTTTTACTCCTCCTGACTGAAGCTCCTCGTTTAGGAGCACGAGCTTGTTTTCTTGTCAGTCTCGTTTTTTCTTCTCGCCTCTTTTTTTTGGTGTTTTTGTCGTGTGTGTCTTCCTTGTATTCCTTCTTCTGTGTTCTTGATCCTTGAGGTGTTGCGAGTTGTTTTGTCTGGTTAATTACCTGCACAGGAGTCGGGAGGTGAGAGTTTGACAGTTGTCAGCGCTGTGTGTGCAAGTGTCTGTGGATGTTGGTGGGAAGAGAAGAAGGAAGCATGAGGAGAGGAGGAGTAAGTAAGTCTGACTGTACTGCAAGCCCTCGCTTATGTGACAGCATGTAGACACGATGGCTTTGCTGTTGTTCAGGCATTAGGCGGTGTTGCTGTCGCTGCTCGACACACACACACATTAACACAGTGAGGAGTCTCCCGTTTTACAGCATCTCTTGCTGTCTCTTCAGTGGAGGTGGTATTTCTTTGATCACAGCAGAGACACTGATTAAAAGGAATGATGCTTGTCATAAAGGCAGCTGTATTTATAAGACTAAAGGAGGACAAGGATGTATCTCTCTCTCTTATTGCTCTTGCATTTTATCCCCACCTCTTTTTATTCTGTCTTACTGTCTTCCTTTGGCATTTTCTACTTTAAAGCAACTTTAAAGCTGAATTTTCTGTAAAATCAATCTAACTCCCTCAAGATATATTACCACCTATAAAACCTACCATGGTCATTTTTTTCTGTTTGTTTATAATTCACTGTATTCTATATTTTTTTATTTAATCAAGATAAAAAAAATTGTCTCACAAAAACAAGAATCCACATCCTTCTAGTGACATCAAATATGCTTTTTATCTGTATCCCTTTGTGTTTTGTTTTGTTTGCCTGTTTTTTTGTCTCATTTTTGCATACAGACAAAGTTTAACCACATATGCAACTAACAATCTCTCAAGCCTTTCCACTTTCTTTCTTTGATCACACCAGTGCACAAAACAATTCCAAAAACATTTTCTCTCCCTCTTTTCATATCTGTGTTGTTGTTTTTAGTCAGTCATGGACTATGATTAATTTTGGAGCAAACTCAAAGGCAGACAGTTTGTGAAACCCTGTTTGGCTCTTAAAAACAGTTGTCCAGTTTTATGTTCACTATTCTGATTTGCTTCAAGGTTTTCTGTCTTTATTTGTAAGTTAACTGAACATTTGATACGTCCCTCTCCTGAGAAAGGAAATATAATTTAACATCACATTAAAACTTCCTCCTTCCCTTGTTTTATTCAAATCTTTACTATCATTTTGGATTAAATTTATTGAGTTCCACTGAGTTAAAGAGTGGAATCAGACAGAGAAAAGGATAAAATTACCATCATAATATCACCTTTAATGGATCACATCATGGGCAAATAACACACTTTTTATTGTTTTCGTACCATTGAGAAAAAGCTGCTGCGTCCTCAAAATATAAAAAAAAATTTATGTGTGTGGCTTATTGATAATCATGTAGTAATGAAAAATGTCAGAGCAAATATGTTTTGAATTTAAAGTAGAATATATATATATATATATATATATATATATATATATATATATATATATATATATATATATATATATATATGTGTGTGTGTGTGTGTATTATATAGTTATATATTTATTTTTGTGGCCCATGAGTATGTTCAACTTAACGGTTTTGGTCCATATTAGTGTTTATTAACAGCAGCTGATCAGGGATGTCATCAAACCGATTAAATTACAATTTCCACTGGTCCTCTTCTTATAAACTGTGTGTGTATTTTAATCCTGCAGTCGGTTGTTTTATTTTAGAATACATTAGTTTGCAAAGAAAAAAAACAACAGTAGTGAATAATATCTTTAAATACTCACATTCCTGTGTGGTTTACCTCGATGCAGCTGACTGAATCAGGGGCTTGTGTTGACATGTGTGTTCCTGCATGCTAAGCATTGTACCTGATAAGGCAGTTTTGAGCAGGACAGCAGAACCTGTCTACTTCTTCCCCTTCATCTCTTTTAACAAGTTCATTTATTCATGAACGTGATATAAACACGCTCACACACTGGCACACACCTTGGCTTGGTGGCAGATGAAAGGAAGAGTTCCTGAGCTGTTGTTAAAAAAGTCTTTCAGCACGTGTGACACACACAAAGCACGCTGAAAGTGAAAAAGAGACGCTTTGTTTTCAGATTTATAGGCTTTAATTATTAAAAATGTATAAGGGAGGAAAATAATAGGCATTAATTATTCATATGCAGCATGTTAATTGGTTCTTGAATATTCAAAACAAAACAATCGTATGAATATTCAGATGTCTAAAGAGAGGATTAGATAGTCCAAATGAGGAAAAAGAGCCCATGCTCCTCTAATGAAAGGAAAAATGTAAGAGGAAGAACTGAAGGGAGGATTGGGGGAGGAAAAGGAAGGAGGGTGATAATGAATGAGGAGAGGAGGAGAGAAAATGAGCTGAGGAAAACGCGTTGGTGTTGGAGAGAAAAGCCAAAGAGAGAAACATCAGAGAGTCAGAGGGGTCTTTTGTGTTCCCACAATGATGGATGACAGTGTTGACTAAACGAGCTAAATTAGAAGCTTTTTTTTCCTGCAACTCTGTTGAAATATTATTAACACGCAGCAACTTTAGTGAAACATATGATTCAGCTGCACATAATGACCTTGGCTATTGATTTGGGAATTGAGGGAGCAGCGGCGTTTTTCATACTGTTTGCAGGGTGGTGGGGGTTTGTTGCAATGCAGTTAAATTCTGTTGTTAAAACATTCATGCCCCTTAATATAGATCCTCCTTTACGCTAACTCACGCACACACACACACGCACACACACACATACAAACCTAATAGCCTTAATTAGCCGGGCATGTGTCCAGTCTTGTAATTAGCTAATAACAGCAACATGGATGTGGTTAATTAGTGGTAGGAGGTGCCTGTGAATTAGAAAGCCAACAACGCAATTACTGTGCTGACAAAACAACCGGCTAAAAGCATTTTAAAACTAAGAAGAAAGAGGATGGTTCAATGTACAAAGCCCTGCAAAACATACACATTTTCTCTCATTGCAACCACATACTTCCATTTTTCCAGAAAAAAATCAAGTGTGGTGTGCCGTTGCAAAGACTTTTCTGATCTCCCTTAGTAAAACCTGTTCAATCAATTACCTCTAAAGGTCACCTGATTCTTAAATATATTCCTTAACCTTAATCCATCATCTGAAAATTTAGATTATGGCACCAACACATGGCTGTCTATCAGTTAGAAAACAGCATTTAGTAGTGAAGAAGCCAAGAGGCCCATGGTAACTCTGGGTGAGCTGATGTGATCCCAAAGCTAAGGTTGCTAAGAATAAGATCATTATTTTAAGAAAGTAAGAAGTTCCATTCTTTCCACAAAAGAAATTAAGCAAACATGAGAAAAAAGATAATCTGGTCAGATGAGATCAAAATGTAACTGTTTTGACTTAAATGTAAACTGGTATTTGTGTTGAAAAACTTTATGAGAGTGGGAAGATGACTGCAGCCAAATAAAGGCTAATCCTGGAAGAAAATCTGTAAAAACTCTTGAGACTGGGATGAAGGTTTACCTTCCAGCAAGACATGCAGCTGAGGCTGCAATGGAGCGGTTCAGAAAGCGTCATAATGGACCAGTGAAACCTAAAAGCTACTGAGAATCTGCAGGAATCCTTGAAAAGTGATGATCTCTAATTTTCACCATCCACTCAGACAGAGTTTGAGCTGTTTTACAAGAAAGAGGCAAAAATTGTCACTCTCTAGATGTTTATACCTGGGAGAAAAATGATTTGCAGTTGTAACTGCTGCTAAAGGTTTCTCTGCACAATATTGACTCGATGGAGCTTTGTTCACGCCACACCGTGTATTTTTTATTTTAAAAGATTATTACCATAATTTCCCTTCTACACTAAAGGTCATGGTTGTTACCAGACGAAATAAGAAAGTTTCGAATGCAGGATCTTGTTGCTTTAGGTTTGTCGAGACTGCTGTCTAATTATTATTTTTTCTCTCTCTTTATGTTTCTGCCACCATGCTGCTTCATCCAAGGTAAGAGAAATTTGTTTTCATTATCACACTTTTTTAAAGGAGCATTACATCATTTCTGACTTAATCTCCCATTACACTTGAAAAAAGAGCTGATTATGTGAAGAGCTTGTCATCTTTCTTCTCCTCCTCCTTCTCTCCGCCCCTCCTCATCGTCTGCTTAATTGGTGGCCCATCAACCCGTTAATCAAATTACTTCTGAACCAAAATTGACAGTTTTCATTAATTATAAAGGATTATTCTAATTGCAATTCAAATTTATTCATTCACAACAGACGGCGCTCAGTAATATTTCAGTGAATTAGCATATTAAATGGAGTGCTTCTCGCATTAGCTATGGTAATGTATTCGTCTTTCCTTATTTGGGCTGCGTGAGCCATATGCGCACCACACGGGCAGTTTATGTGTGTGTTGCGCATGCAGGTGAGGAACCTCGACAGCGTTTAATTTGTTTGACAAACGTTGCAGGAGTTAAATGCTCCAACCTGTCTCGAACTTCTCCCTCACCTCCGCTTATCTTCTTTCTGGCTCACTCCTTTCTTCCTCACCTGTTCACATTCAGACCACAAATTAACCTTAAAGATCGCATCCTCCTTCAGTGAAAGCACAGATTTTCCATCAGCTGCTCTCAGTACTGAGCTAAAGAGAATACTTGCAGAAAATGTTGCTGTCTTTTTAATTGGGTCTGCTTTCACTTTTTTGTTCCACCATTGCATAAGATTGAAAATGTTCCACTCGGACCTTTGATTAAAAGTAAAAAAAAAAAATTGTGAAGGTGAAAACATTCACATAAGGAAGAGAACTGAACATTTACACTGACTGCTGGGTAGTGGGTGTAAATATTTTATGGCACCAAGATGTAGTGACTGAATAAAATGTCATCACTTTAAATGGCCCTGATGTCTAAATGAATGCCGATAATGTGCTGCACCTGCATAGAAATTTACCCAGTAGTGGTAATCAATTGGATGCTTTTATAGCATCTTCTTTTCTCTTTTTCTTATCATTTCTCACATCGGAACATTATAACTTACTGTATCATAACTGTACAAAAAGAAGCTCAATAAATATATATAAATCCAGCCTTTAATTAACAAGAATCAAATATAGCTATATCCAGGCTACATTTTACAGCCTTGATGCCAAGCAAACAGGAAGTGGTGTTCAACAAAGCCCCTTCTGCCTTTAACAGTAACTTTAATTATGAGACTTTTTAGAAATATGCTGAGTTTGACATTTGTCTTTTGATTATCATATTAATTTTCAGTAGGTATTTACGAATGTCTAGGCCTGTCATGATAACAAATTTTGCTGAGCGATTAATTGAAAAATTATTGCGATAAACGATAATATTGTTTCAAGACCTTTTTACACTGATTTAATGGAAATGACGTAATAATGCATGCGATTTCCTGCCATAGATACATACATTTTATTTTCAAAAGAACACATAACAATGGAACTGATAAACTAAATAAACAAAACAACCAAAAACAAAAATAAAATGGACTCTCAGTCTCCATTAACAAAAAACGTACTTTAATAAAAACTAAACAACATAAAACCAAAGTGGAAATAAACACTGCATTCAACCAAAAGAGTGCAGATTATGAAGTCTGTATACTATATTGCCCTTCAGTAATCGCTAGCTTTAAATAGAGACGATGGGCACATCCGACTACCTAATGCGTTCACACTACACAATTTTTTTCCCCTATTTTCCCATGACAATAATCTTAGATCGTTGGCCGATCAAAGATTGTCGATTTCGTAACTGATCATCCTGCAGTGTGATGTAGATCGTCATGGCCGCTCCGATCTAAATCAAGGGTTTCCCCCGACTGGGAGCTTAACGCAGCCTGTTGAATGTGACAGAGCCAATCAGAAAGCTGGATTCTCCTCCATGCTTTCTGATGGGGAGTTAGGGAGGACAATCCCAAACAGCTGACACGGTGCAACCCGAAGTCCAACGGACATTGGAGATGATATGTGGAAACAACATTAATATTTATTCAACATTTCGTGCAAAGAATATAGAAATGACAAGGGGAGGAGTTGGAGCCAAATTGTTACCGCAGTTGATAAACCCGGTAACTTTTCAGCTGTTCTTCGTTAACGTGACATAAATAGGTTATAATGATTTTCATTCAGTCTGGACTTTACGCTGAATCTAGCCACATGCATCACAGGTAGATTCTAGTAAAGCATTGATTAATGCCTGGTTTTAAAATTAGTTAACTGGACTTGTAGCCATTATTTTGTGCCCATGTGGCTGGACACCACAAAGCACGACCAACCCGATCAAACCGTTATACCTAGGATTTCTGTCGGCTAATGGTAGTCTCTCAGGTTTTGAAAATGGGCTGACAACTCTTTAAGTGTGCGCTGGGCATTACACTAAGGAAATAGGAAGGGAGGGTCAGTGAAGAGCACCCGAGTTGAGCCTTTTTACATCAGTGTCATCAAGAGGAAAAAAAAAAGTCAGGAAGAGACGATAAAGCCGATAATTAAAATGAGGTCGATAGGTTTAATTTATCGTGCAATTAATTGATTTATCGTTTATTGCGTCAGGCCTACGAATGTCTTTTCAACACAGATTGTTTCAGATTTTCAACTACAACTGATAAAACGCTGGGAAATTTTGTGCTGCATTGGAAGTTATAAGGCAAACTTTAGTGCATTTGCCCTGCTGTGTTGTGGATCAATATATTCTTACTCTGTGTATGGTGCACAAACACATGGGAACCCCAATCCCACTGACTGGATATGCAAACAAGCAATACAAAACCTGTTTGGCAACTGACAGATGACTTTCCCGACTGCTTGCAGGGCCCCCACGGCCGTGCCGCCCTGGGCAGTAAGCAATATGGCCCAACAGTGTGCCTGATCAGAATAAGCACAAAATAACCTGAGCAAGAATGTTTTTTACTTGAAGGAGACACAGTTGAAATAGAAAAGAGCAAGATGAAAGAGTTTCAAGAAAAGTCAATGCATGCCCGTCTCTCAGCGGGGAAGAGCTTTAAAAACGGTTTTCTCAATCAGCTTCACTTTAACTGAGAAATTCTCCCAGACTGTCAGTGTTTATGTGTGTGTACGCCTGTGTGTTTGAGTGAAAATGTCATCCTACAGGCAGCGTGCTTAAGTGTGTGTTTGGGTGAATGAGTGATGGAGAGAGGATGAGACAGGAGGGGAAAAGAGGAAGAGGGTCCCTGTCAATATCACTTCCTTCATCCCTCTCCTCCTTGCTTCTGTTCCTTTACTTACCCTCTCACTCCATGAATTATTTCTATGACCGATGACAAAGGAACACACACACACACACACAGAGACACACACATTTAACAGACAGCTCTGCGAGTCGTGTTTGTCCTGCAAGGCTGATGCTGCTTCTGTCTTGTAAGTTCATGAGTGTACAGGTATTTTGGAATGGTGCTTCTTTTGGGGTTTGCTTGTTTGTTTGATGTTGCTCAAATTTGTGCAGATAAACCAAGTATAAAGAAAGACAAAGGAGCGGGAGCCAGTGCTTTATATCGATCGGAAGCACGCTGTGCGTGCGTGCGTGCGTGTGTGTGTGTGTGTCAGTGTAAGTACATAGATGCTGTTCATGTTTGGCCAGGAGTAAGCGATGCTCCCTCTATCCTTCCTCCTCTGTCCTTCCTTCTACCTTTCCTCTCTTTTTTTCTGCTGCTCTTCCCAAATCAATCTCACTCATCTATAATTCAACAGTTTGCCTTCAGCCCTTAAAATATACACCACAGTGACCTCCTCCTGTCTATCCAGCACCTCATCTCTGCCTTTCCCCCCTTCTCTTCTGCCCCTTCCACATTCTGCTGATCCTCTGGTCAGTTAGATCATTTTTGAAGATTGGTTTATTGCAAGGCATCTTCACAGACAAGAGTGTTTGTTAATTTATAACCAAGGGTCACTGAATTAGTTGGCATTGTTGTTCAACTCTCTTGTTTAGACCATTTTAATAAAGAGCGGTGATCCCCTAAGAATCATGCAAGAAACTCTGATAACGACTTTGTGAGTTCAGAAAGTGATGTTCTCATGAAAAAAACAACATACACTGTCTGGCCACTTTCTGAGGTGACCTTTGCTAGCACCTGGTTGGAGCATCTTTTGCCTTAAGAATTCCCTTCATTCTTTGTGTTTTCAGTGAGGTATCTGAAACATTCCTCAGATTTTTGATCCATTTCACTTGAGTTGCACAATATATTGATTTGCAATCATCATTGCAATGTCAAAGTCGCCATGTACAAAATCTCTACATGGATGCAGTATATTGCCACTTATTACTTGAGTCTCCCTTTCAAGTGCACATTCACGCTCTGTAATCCAGTAATATGTCTTAGCAGTCTGATGGACAGTCACTGTTGTTGGTTACTATTAATTGTTTTATTGCTTTTTATAAAATATCTTTGAACATCCTACTTTGTTGGTTTTTAAGCTGTTTGAAAATTCATGTTTTTTGTCAATATCAATTAAAATCAGACCAAAATTGTAAAACGTCAAACTTAGCTGCACATAGACTTTACACATTAACACAGGTCATGTCTCTATTTGAAGCAGTTGCTTCTAGCCCAGCCTTTCTGTTTACGTTTTGAGTCCTTCTTGGAGGGATTCATTGACTGAGCCCTCGCTGCTAATACCTTCATGCTCACTCTATAAATGACAAAGCAACTGAAGAACTACTGCATTAGCTTCGACTAATGATATGAACTCAGTTTTTCTTGGCATGGATTTTGCTACTGGCTCAAAGCTTATTTGTTTAGCTGTATGTCCCTTCTAGATGGAGCCATTAAGAAGTTGCTGCTGCCATTAACTCTTGACTTTTTCTTGAACATAGACAGTACTTCTCAACCAGTGCTTTTGAGTTTTTCTCTCTGCTCTGTCTCCTCAGCAGATGATGCTACAAAGTCCTTAGCTTGAAGCTATCAACTATGCACTATCACATGTTTGTTCAGGAGGAGCCAAATGTATTTCCTTGGTTATATTTTGACATTACAAGCTAGACTTCAGTGCCTTACATTTGAATGGACTATACGTTATTGTAAATAAACTGGATTTGTAAATTTCCTTGAGAATTTACGCTTGTTGGGAATAGAGTTGCAGAAATACATGAATTGAACCGAATTACTCAGTGAAATAGTTGCTGCATGTGCTCCCTTGTCAAACAAATGCTATCACAGACACCATTACTTGTAACAATGATGCAATGAGACGACACTTGTGCGGGTCTGGAGCAGAGCTGAACATCTTAACCAGCTCAAGATGTTTTCCCTGAATGTCTCCCAGCCTGGGCGCTAGGTGTGGGACTGCTCCCTGATGTCACACACTCAGGCTAACACTTCTCTGCCCTGTGATGTCATTTAAATATGCAGAGCTGACAACAATGACAGCATTAATAGTAATGATGGCAATATGAAGCTAAGCCCTCATCATCATCATCATCACCATTAGCATATCTCTGGAGAGATGAGCCGTGATTGACAGCTAAGCTGGGTGCTTTTTGGGACTGCAGCTCAGCTATCAATTACCTCTGTGCATATCAACCATCATTATGTAAAATAACTTTGCTTCACTTGACTCCTCCGTTCTCTTAAGTCTTGTTCCTTCACATAACTCACCCAGCCCCCACTCTTCCTCCGCTGCCTTTTTTCTTTCTTCCTCCTCCATTCGAGTCACGGCCACTCTTCCCTCCACCTCCTATGTTTTGCCTTATTCTTTTGGCTCATCCAAATATGAGTTCATACATTTTCTTCAGAGTTTATTTTCCCATTTTAAAGGTGTTTATATGGACTTTTTTTTATAACATTAAAGTTACAATATGTAGTTTTCATGTGAAGGACCAATAAAGTGTTTGCCCTCTGAAAGAGAGGGAAGAGGAAAGTTTTTTTTTGTTTTTTGTTTTTTTTTTCAGATATAAAAATTTTTTCACAAAATGTCTTATACATTCCCATCACTCAGACTTTAATTACCCAGTATTTGGAAGCACAGCCTGTGTTCACTTCCTCTGCTGCCATTGCTGAAATACATCCATAGGCAGACTCCAACTCTAAACATTTCTGTCAACTCCTCCTTCTGTTTGCTGATTGGTCAGGTTGAAGTTCAACCAGAAAAATATATCTCAAGTAAGTGCCTTTTACCCTAATTAGGCAAAATCAGAGTTTTGCATTTGAGGAGGATATGTTTATCTGAAAATGACTATCTGAATTATTTAAGTGACAAAAGGCAAAAACAAAACAAACCTGAAAGAGGGAATAACTGTTTCATGACACTATCTAAAATTGCATGTTGAGCTTAGTCAGCAGAGTTGGAATCCAAGTGAAAACACACCTTAGTGCTCTCTTGCTCAAGTTTTTGGGGTTACTGATGCAGAAATTTAATTGGAAAATGGAGTTGTAATTGCCTCACAGTGTGAAATAATTTTTATTTAAAGTGATTGTCAAATCCTTTTTGATATATATACATTTGTATTGTGTTTTACACTGTTAATTTTCTGCAACTTTTTGTTACTAAGTCGCTAGATACTCTGGAAATGTTATAAAAATGCTCGAATTTATCAGATATACGGAGTTCATTTTAAGACCTTTGAACATGAGAATCAATAAAAGATCAAAACGAAATGCTTGGACAACAACAGACATTAGGTAATTATAAAAGTGGTCTGCATAAGCCAATAATATATTCAATGAGGCTTTTGTCAGAGAAGCAGAAAAGCTTTTAGGAGGCAGAAGTGCTGCTAAAGCCAAGATTTTCATTGAAGCCATAATAAAGTGGCTCCTTATTTGGCATTTCTGTTTGTAAGGAACTGCACACCTGAATATTTACTCATTCACCACAAATCATATTGTCATCATGGTATTTAGGTTGAAGGTGGATCACCTTTGTTACCACAGTTTGTGTGAAGTAGCAGAAACAGAAGTGCAATTAATTCATCTTCAGTCTCCAGGTTTGGATAATTGGACGGTCTCTTTGGAAGGTAGAAATAAAAACCAAAAAAACTTGCAAGTTTTTCTTGTTTGTTTTAAATTCTAATTATTAAATTAAAATATTTTTCTCGTTTATGGTCAAAAATGGAATAGATATTTATATTTGGTTTGATTTTATTTTAAATATCCAAAATAACAAAAACTAAAAATCACCGGTGAAGAGAAAAGAAAATGGACATGAGTTTTAGTCTTTGTTTAGTTTTTATTTATATCATGCTATTATTCCTTGTTAATAGTATTTTAATAAATATATGTATCGATATTATAATCCTTATCATGTTAATGATACAATCATATTTTTAAAGTAAGCATAATATATAAGTTTGATATAATAAATATTTTTATTATTTCATTTACTTGTTCTCTATAAATGTACATAATTTTTGTGAAATTAGGTCATGAAATGACCAGTTTTTTTCTTTTATTACTTCAAGCCTGAAACGAAAGTCAAACCCAAATTCAACAAAAATTAATTTAGTTTATTTCTAGTTTCTTAAAAGAAATCTTATTTCCAAACATGTGTGGACCAACCTCTTTCTCTGAATTAGTGCTACTTTTTTTCTCTATCTGCAGTTGTCATCTTTATTTTTTTCAATCATGTCTGGAGCATCTAAAACAACAACAATAACATTCATATATTTAACTGGCAAAAACACAACTCTTTTAAACAACACAGTTAAAGAGCAAAGAAAAAGTACCTCTCCCACAGGAAGCAATACGTTATTACATTCCTATTGTAAACACAAGTCATTATGGCATTTCATAACCCTGTTTTTCTTTTAGCATAGTTGGCTAGGAGACACAAGGCTTATCTGATGTCATCACATTATACAACAACAAACTTTCAGTGTAAACAGGAAACAGGAAGTTAATCTCCGATGGATCAACAAACGGAGAGGAAAACTCGGACTACACACTTTAGCTGAATTTGCTATTTGAGATGACAAATGAGAAGAAGTATGTAGCATCACAATAATGATGTTGCATACTTCTTCAGTTCAGTGGGATTGTTTCAACTTTGTTTTAAAAGGTTTAATCAGCTTTTCATCTTGGCAATGGCAGCTACTACAGATACAGAGAAACTAGAAGGTTGTATCACACAAACACCTCGTAGAAGACAAAATCATCATTCTGTCTGAAAGATTTGCCAAGAAACTTGGCAGGTAGGTGAAAAAAGACATTTTAAAAAAACAGGGAGACAGCAGAGAGACAGAGGAGGCAGGAACAGCTAAAGCACTGATCTGTTGTTCAGTTTGTCTGCACAAACTGACTCTCTGCAATTTCTCCACCTGTCAGCAGCACCTCACCAGAATGCTGCCTCTGTGTGTGTGTGTGTGTGTGTGTGTGTGTGTGTGTGTGTGTGTGCGTGTGTGTGTGTGCGTGTGTGTGCGTGCATGCGTGCGTGCATGCGTGCACGTGCGTGTGTGGGTGTGTGGGTGCGTGTGTGGGTGCGTGCATGCGTGTGTGCGTGTGTGTGTGTGTGTGTGTGTGTGTGTGCGTGCGAGTGCGTGTGTGTGTGTGTCAGTTTTCGAGAGATTTTTCTCTTCCGAAGCAGGATTGTTATTCCTGGCTCAGTAAAGTAGCAGGTCTTTAGGGAATTAAGCGGACATACACATTCAGTCTTAGACACTCACACCTTTTTTTTTTTTAAGTAACTGAGCTGGAATTCCCCCTACATTTCACAACTGCCTTCTTGGTATTGTAACTCCTTAAAGACATCAGCGTGGTCAAAACAAACTTCCATAATCCTTGTTTCTCCTTCACACACTCCATATATTCTTACTCTTCCTCCTTACTGTGTATCCTTCTCTCTGTCTCTTTCTCTCTCTCTCAGGTCTGTGTTAGTCCTACATATTAAATATTAATGTCAGTTGTGCTCTGAGCCATAATTGCCATCTCAGCCTCTGAATAATGGATGTTTCTGTGCTGTGCACCGATACACCAAGGCTAACAGGATGAGAAAACAGCATCCAGTTGTTGTTTGCTACATTTCTACAGCTAACGGACTCTATAACAGCAGCACAGGTGATTTTATTATCAGGACAAAATGGATACAGCCGACAAAGCAGTGGTTACCAGACCTCAAAAGTAACCTACAATTTGTGAAAGGATCACAGTACTGTAACAAGCAGTTGATTCCTTAGATGTCTTGGACATGCATATGTTCTACAATAAATCTAAACATTTAGTTTCCAAACATGTATTTTATTGTGAAGGCAACTGTTGTTGTTTCTCTATTTGGGTGGAAATATTAGAGACTATTGGTCAAGTACTTAAAGCATCCCATATTCAACACTTTCTGTCAGTTCGAATTAAGACTTTGGCAAACTTTACATTTTCCCTTCTTTCTTTATTCAATTAAACAATTATTTAACTAGCAATCACAACATCCATGAGAACCAAATAGTTTTTTTTCTGTGCTTCACTCCTTCCTGAACAGATGGGCTGTGTGTGTTTTGGTTCAGTTAGACTGGTCCTGGGTCAGCGCTCAGAGTGTGGTACTCACAATATACCAAAGGTCAACAGCGCTGTTATCACTTGAACATGATGGGGCGACGGGGTGGAGGAGTGAGCCACAAGATAAATGGGGACTGAACTCCCCTCCCCCTTCATCAGCCAGACTCTCATAATTGCCTCTTTTAATTGGGAGCCTCTTAACGACCAGGGACTGGACCAGCTAATCAATTCACACAAAGTGTCTGTGTGTGTCTGAATGGATGTCACTGTACGGCCTTTTTATAGCACAGTTGATTGGGCCATCTGGGGTCAAGTGGATAAGGAAAAGGGATACCCTTACAATGCATTAAGATCTAAAGGACATAGCCCAATATCAATGAGAGGAAACACTCACAGGCGAGTCGAGTCTCAAAGTAGATTGGTAACCAATGATAAATTATTTGGATTATGAATTTGTTTAGCAATAGAAATTTCTTTTTCACCAGATTTTTGTATTATTTCAGGATATTTTCATTGAAGCCTCTCTACCATTCTGCAAAAATCATTTACTTTTTGATGCACAAAGATACCAGTAAGGGAAAGAGCTGAAAGAGATTGAAACCTTACAACAAAACCGTTACTATAAGGTTATGTTGGCATATAGTACATCGACATAACAACACCATTATGGCTCTTGCAGATTGAATGTAAAGCTTAGGTGCTATGGAAACTTCAAAGTTTGTTTCTGGCAGCAATGATCCCCTAAAACCAACATGCCAATGAGAAAATCAAGATTTTGATCAGACATCTCAGAGATAAGACAGATAATCATAATATTAAGGTCTACACTTCTGTAAATCCTCATCTAGGCTTTATCTAACATTGGAATTTTTTTTTTTTTTTTTGCATTGCCTCATGTTAATGCCTCAAGTAGATGTTTTGTAGTGCATGTTAAAAGCCTGCTGTGTTGTGCATTGTTCTTGCACTTGTTCTAGTAAAGCAAGATTCATTAGAGAACATTAGTAAACAAACTGCATCATGAGGTCACACAGTGGACAGGTCAGGGATAAAGTTGGGAAGGAGAATAATACATGGCTAGGTTGTAAATTATTTTGCAAGCTTGAAACGTCTCATAAAGCACATTGCAATCCATCGTCTTAACACAGAAACAATCCATGGCCATCCACCTAAACTGAGACAAGCAGATTGTTATTTAGAGAAGCAGCCAAGAGGCCAGCGTTATTTCTGTAGTAGCTGAGGATTTAGGTGGAATGCTGTATCAACAGGGAAATTATTGGTCTCACAGTTCACATATCTGGCCTTTATGGAAACGTGAAAACAACGACTTTCTCATTCAAAAGAAAGACATGTGAAGTCCTGGGTAAAAGTTGACATATTTGAAAGAAGGTGCTCTGGTTTTTGGCAAATTAAAGGCTGCATGAAGAACACTTTGCTGTAAACAGTCATCAAACTGTTTGACTTTCTGGGGTTTTCATACATCCTGTTACTGTCAGCTGTAGGTAAGTTTTCACCACATATTTAAAGACCAAAGTACCAAAACCAGTTCTAAAATTGGTATTACAGATAAATATAGAAAATTGCAACTGTAGTTGTTTTTATTTTTGTAGATCATGTCAAGAGAAAATACATCAGTGTTTTGTTTTTTTATTCTGTTATCAAGTTTCTCTTTACTACTATGTTTGACATTTAAGTTCATACTTACTGTAACTACCTCAAGCAGAAGACTTTCTCCTAGAGCTGAACTATTCTAGAGTGTATTAGAAACATGAACTGGTGAGTGTGCGAGCTTCCCAGTCGCCTCTTACACACAGATCTACAATAGAAGGGTCAGCCGAGGTGGCCGTGTTAACGCTATGCTAGTGTTGTGAGGAGGACTAGACAGTGAGAGGTCAGCTGGGGTCATCGTGGCTGTCCTCCGCTGTGATAGGCTGTCACCCAGGGGTGAGGGGTCAGTATAATTAGGCATTCAGGATCCCAGCGCCGCTGTTCTAACGAAGCCTGAGCTCGTTAATGCAGAGTTTTACACCCGGACCTGCCACTGAGCTTCGCTGCACCGTCACACACATACAAGCTGAGTGCATGTTTGCACATGCACACGATCGCACACCTCTGCTTTATCCTGCCGGTCCAACACAAAGGCTGTCATATTTATAACATTGAAGCACCGGGCTCGGTCACGAGGGAATGGAGATGTTACAGAAATATTAAAATCTTAAAAGTTGAACAAATTTTATGGAACCCCAAATAATAGAGTCAAAGTGCAATCCTAGTTGCAGTGAAGCCTGACCCATTCATTTATTGTTTCGTCAGTCATCTTCATTTTTTGCTTGATATCTTCTTATGCTTTTGTTGTGGGTCATTCTTTAATATCGTCCATAGATTATAGAAAATACCTAATTGTGATGCAAGGTAAAGACTGACTGTACACTCGAAATGTGTTTGAATTCAGTCTAAATATTTCTGTGATTATTGTTGCTTGAACATGGAGATGTGTGTGTTGATGCTTCTGCCAAGGTGGCCAGCTGGTTCGCATTGTCCACTGCCATCTGTGAGTTTGATTTACTCTGTAAAACAGATTCATAAACATGTGGTTCTGTTTTAAATGGCCAAAGTTTCCTGAGTGTACATGATTCATGTCTGTACAGCAGAGTTAATATGTAGGACTCACCTTCAGAGTAAAAACTTTGAGATATGTCATGAGATCTTTGTCCGTGCTGATGTAATAGTGAAGTAAAAATCCATCAAAATAAACAGCGAAACAAAATAAGCTTCTAAAGAGAGAGGTTTGCAACGTCAGTCACATTGTCAACAGCCTATATGCACAACACACTTTTTAGATATTTGTGAGGAAAATAAAAACTGTGAAAAGCAATTATTAATTTGCTTTTCACAAAAAAATCTAAAATCTGTCTCTCATCTAAAAATCTAAATAAAATAATGACAGGTGTGATTAACAAAATATAAGAGAGTTTAGCTGGTTTATATAGTTTTGCAGGAAATTGTGGCTATACACAGCAACTATAGGTTTATATATATATATATATATATATATATATATATACATGTTATAAAAAGTAAAGAGGGCAAGAAGCTTTTTTTAGTGAAACAAGCCTTTTCACAGTTTTTGTGCTTTTACACTCACAAATCTTGAATGTAACATGTTCTCAAACTTGAACTTTCTCATGTCATGTATTTTTTCTGGGTTTTCCTCAGATTTGCTCCTTTTCATTTTCTTTTAAGCCATCATCCAATGTCTTTATTTGCCATTTCAAAGCAGCTCCTACAGATATAAGAACTAAAACAAAATAAATGTCACTGGCAGATTCATTCTCAGTTCCAGGAACTCTAAAATATTGATTTCATTCTCTCTCTTTTTCCTTCTTTGCACATGTTTGAGACTGTGATCCTTAAGAGAAAAATAACTTTGTTAAACAAATTTTGTGCTTTTACCTTTTTTGTCTCAACAGATTTTTCCTTAAATTTTTCCTCAAGTGCAACCAGAACTGCTTAAAGAACGCTGGGAACCCAAGAGACATGAGAAGGTTCCAGGTACAAGCCTTCTTTGTCCTTGTTTGGCTTTTTTTGCCCTCCCTGCCTTGTTTACAATGGACATAACACATAATAATATACATAAATTTATGGCTGTCACAACACATAAGCACAGGAATGTGTGTAAGTAAATAAGCTATCAGTGCCTTTACAGGAAGCTTGAGTTCCTGACCCCTGACTAGTCATAACATAAATATACCCACAAATCAGGGAGTCAGAAGGGAGGGGGATGGGGAGTAGGATAAAGAAATGAGGTGAGGGGTTGTGGGTAAGATTTAAGACAGTGCAGTCATTATTATTTCCTTATCTTCATGGCTGCAACACAATCAGGAAGACACCACTTGGGGTTGAGTGGATATACGCGATGCCCAGAAGATACTGATAGATTTATTACCATGTACATGTGTGTGTGTGAGAGAGAGAGCGGTTTTTATATATGTGTGTGTGAAGGGGAGTGAGACAGACCAGGCAGAGTCAAACAGCAGCAAGTGTGTGACCATATCTGCACCTCTAATTGTGCAGCTCTATTGTAGTGGAACCAGAAAAAGACAGCTCTGTTTCCCTGGGAGATAATTAAAGGCTGGACCCATCATGAACACTCATACACAAACCTGCAGCCACAGTGACTTAGTGTGTACTGAGGGTGATAACTGGCTACATTTAAGGAGCTTTTCACAGCTTAATGCTTTAAACTCTTCTTTGCGACAATCTGTTGACTTTCGATGTTCTCTTTTTTTTGTCCTCTCCTCACTTCTCACCTCTTTCCTCTCTCCTATATATTTTTCCTTGCTTCCTTTATGATTCCCTGCTCTTTTATCTCCTCATCCCACCCCCCTGCTTTTCCTTAGGTGGTTGTGTCAACTACGGTGAGCGTGGAGGGACATGTCCTGGCAGTCTCTGACAATATGTTTGTCCACAACAACTCAAAACACGGCCGGCGGGCCCGCAGGCTCGACCCCGTGGAGGGAACCCCATCTTACCTAGAACACGGTAACACCAGCCTGTGTGTGTGGGTGCATGCGTGTGTGTGTGAGCAGCATGGCCGCCAGATGGTTGATGGTTTAATCCTATCAGGTGATTCCTACCCCTCCATCTGGCTAATCCAACTTACAGCACACACAGTGCATGGTGTGCTGCTGTGCATGTGTGTGTTTCTAGTCTAATATCATTATACGCTTTTTCTCATGAACAAACCCAGACTCAGAGCTGTTGTAATTCAGCTGAATGCTGATAATCGCACACTTACATTTGAGTGAGAGCTGGTTTTTGACAGACAGGCCGACTTTTGCTGTTATCCTTTGGGATTAGATCAAATATGCTGGAATTAACAATAGTCAGAATTAAAGCGACATCAAGCTTTAATTCTGCTCTGTTCTGTTTGAAGTAATATGATGCACGTTGAACCATCTGTGAGTCTTTTTATGTCAGCTGAAATCTGACGTCAGTCAAACTTTTGGATGAACAAACTCACGTCTTGTCCACACCACCTTGGACATTTATAAAATGTTTACCCTTATCCAAATGAATCCAATCACATGATTGATGACAAAACAGATAATTAAAAAAGGGTTTAATTAAAATTCTGGTTGAGCAGATTTTTCAACACACTGACTTGTATATAGAGCAACTTTAGTTCTTAAAGTGAATTTGGAATTGGTTTAAACCTGTACTGGCAGATGAAAACATAAAAAATGACCATTGCTTGCTGTGTTAAAATTAAATGCTGTTCAAAAGGTTTCTGTCTCTTACTTTTTATGCGTTATGCTCTGTAAGGAGGTGCAACATTTTCTTCATAAAAGTGAAACAATTTTGTGTATTTTCAGAAGCTTGTTAGATCAAAGTGATGTGTCATTGTTTAAAATGTTTCCCCTCCAGGAGCAGCTCCCTGCATTAAGGCCATCAGTCCCAGCGAGGGGTGGACTACAGGGGGCGCTACAGTCATCATCATAGGAGACAACTTCTTTGACGGCCTCCAAGTTATCTTTGGTACCATGCTGGTTTGGAGCGAGGTCAGTTCATCAGTCTGTCTGCGTTGTTTCAGCCTTTTAGCTGTGAGCTCCAGTCATTGCTCTGTTGGAAGTAATTCAATGTGAATACATGCTTTTCTCCATCATCTGGCTCTGAACTGTGTGTGTGTGTGAGAGAGAGAGAGAGAGAGAGAGTGTGCGCATGCGTGTGTGTGTGTGTGTGTGTGTGTGTGTGTGTTAATGTTTCTCTAAATGATGTTTACCTCTCTAATGAGTCCCTACCAACCAGAGACCACCGCCCCTCTCTACCTTCCTCACCCGTTCTCCCTCTCCCTCTTTATTTCAGAGCACTGATCAAATCAGCACATGTTGATAGCCATCGGCTGAATACTCACACACACACACGCACACACACTATCACAGTTTTCCCTACTCCTCTACAAAATGTTTATTTGTCTTCTGACTCCACTCACGGTGTGCGCCGAGTGACCGTGGCTGCCGTCCAACAACAACAGTGTCTCTGTACAGTTGTGTGTGTGTGTACATACAGGAATGGGTGTGTGTGCGTGTGCATATGTGTGTGTCTATTAAGGGCTAAGGGGTTTGTTTACAGTGTTGAGAGCTGCACTTATGCAAACTAACATGTGTACAGAGTCTCAGTTCAAACTGACTCAGCTCTCTGAGCGTTCCTCAGGCCGTATTCAAAGGGATTTTTGGCAGACGAATGTTTCATTTGCACTCAACCTGGTTATTGATTCCGAGGCAGGAAAATACAGTTGGGCTACATCAGTGTGTGGGATATTATTGCACATTTTTTCCAGTTTTTATTCATCTGTTTCCTACCTGTAGATTGTGACTGCACTCGACTATTTTAGCTTTTGTCACATGAGCAAAAATCTCCAAGCTGGAAGTTCTGCTGGGCCACAACAGTTGAAAATGCTTTTACATTAAATCTGTGTGCCCTTTTTGTCTGTTTCACCTGTATTGATTAAAACTAAAAGAGTAAAAAAGGAAACAATTGTCAACCATATTTGCATCAGTCTTCTGCATTAGGGCTGAAACTATTTGTTTTGTGTTTGGTTTCAAGTGCCTCAAAGGTTAATAAATGCACCCGCCAATCCACAGTTAAATAAAAATGAATGCAAAAAACGTAGTCATTTAAAAATAAATACCTTAGTTTGTGCCATTTTAAAAGGTTTTAATTTTTGTCAGTGATTCTTGACCTAAAATAATTATAATCACTTAAAAAAAAAAACTGTCCAAATTTCTATCATTATTACATTAATTAACACTTAATGCTCAAGAAAATTATTTTGTTATGGCCCACCCGCCACACTTTCTTGCCTATTTTTTTTTAAGTTCGTTTTTAGGATGCAACAGAATCATTAGTTTAGTGGAAACCTGGCTGCTAGCAGGCATTTTGATGGTGCAATTACAACACAGCTACCAAAATATATAAATCAAGTTTCACACAAGCACAGAGCCCCTTATAAAATAATGGCTTTCCCTTCCAGGATGATGTGCAGAAGCTGTTCAGGTCATTTTTTTTTATTTAATCAAGATCATTTTGTACAGTTTATGGTTTATTTACATTGCATACACGTGTGCCTGTGCTGCCCATGTTCTGGCTACAGCTGAAAGAATTTCACAAAGCCACTCAAAAGATCCAACATCTCTACATCAGTGAAACAAAGCCACAATCATTCCCATTACACAGAGAACAGTATGAACTGGAACCCTCGTAAACAGAGCTCCCACATCAGTAGAAACATTTACACCTCCAAATTGCACATATAGGGTGGTTACTTACAGACTGAGGGAAGTTAAGTTATTCTCATTGCTGATTAAATGCTAGATGTAGTTTTTACTCTACCAAAAAGAAAACTTATGCATCATAATTGGCAAAAATGGGAAAAGATTTTGGATTCCCAAAAGATTCCCCCCTAAGATGCTCATCAAAATCAGTGCACAGAGACTTGTTTCATATAAAATGTCCTGTGCAGACTCAGCAGTGCTCATACCTGCATCCTTTGATAAGCCCATGAAAACACTGATGGTGTTTCCTTCGTTAAGGCGAGGCTGAAGCTGATGGTTCAGAAACCTCCAGTATAAACGGGGATATTCTGTTAATTGGAAACATCCTAGTGAAGCTTTGATAACCGCAGCGGTAACATTGCAAAGGAGGCATTTAAACAAATTTGTCTTTGTCAGTTTCAGTCATCCATGACTCAAACACTTAAAACTTGAGATCTGAGATGTTGATGGTCAAATCTGGTCTTTGTTCACTGACTCTTTTTTTCCTTGTCCTGCAGCTGATTACGCCACATGCCATTCGGGTGCAGACACCTCCCAGACACATCCCTGGGGTCGTAGAGGTCACTCTGTCTTACAAGTCCAAACAGTTCTGCAAAGGGACACCAGGAAGGTTCATATACACCGGTAAGTCCAACGAAGACAGTACAAGCACTTTTGCAAAGACTGCTGACTGAATGATGTTAGGTTTTTAACTTCTAGGTCCAGAGTTGCTTCTTGGAAATGCGAGCTTGCTTTTGTATTTGAAAAAATGCCTTTGTACGTGTGTGCCTGAATGCCATCTCTGAGCTGCAGTTCACTCTCAGGCCAGACAGTGTTGAACTAATGACTGCAGATTAGTCAACATTAACGACCCACACTCGTTAGAATGTTGCCATAATCAGAGGCTCGTTAAAAACCAGCTACAATTAAACAGTCTGCTCTTTATATGCCTGCATGCTGAAACTATTAGTGAAATCATCCAGAACACCCAGTTTACTAACACACACATCCACACACACAAACACACACATGCAGCATCCACAAACTGCACACAATGTTGAAAAGGAGTGTGTGACTTCTGAGTGGATTGTTCACTGTGAATGAGTGTTTTCCTGCTGAACTGAGTGAAGACGGGGAAGGAGGAAAGCATGTGTGTGTTGGTCTGTTTTAAACGTATACCTGGAAATGAATGGAGGTGATGTTATGTCTGGTATTGATCCGCTGCTCAACATGGCTCCAACACACCATAATGATGACGTCAACAGGGGGAGAAAGGAAGTATTTGCTGCTGTATAAACACTTTGAGGCAGTGGAAATTTAATGACTCCATCTATTAGCTGAAGATAAGGATTTAAACCTGATCAATAAGGATGACGTGTTAAGTAGTAATGGCATTAGTTCCACAATAAATAGTCTGCTTTCTTGTGTAAAACTTGGAAGAAATAATATTTCTTTTCAAACTATGTTCCTGACTTTCTCGTTTTCATTGTTTATTTGTTGCTGTTGATTATAAAGATCAACTGAGCTCAACATTGTGGCTGACTTTTGTTTCTGTAGAGTTTTGTCCACATTTTATCCTGTTCTGTTCTTAGTTGAAGAGCTATATTATAAGAAGTTATCAGAACAGCACTGAGTAAGTCATTTTTATTAGCCTCCTGCTGTGAGTGGTCATTCCAGTCTGAGGCCAGTTTCTCAGCATATTTTAAATTGATTGTCTTGGTTTGGTTTAGCTATAATAACCGTAATACAGAAAACATGCGTTCTTAAAACACTTTGCAAGTAATTCATGTGGCAAAGGTAGGAAAAAACTGACACTGAAATGTTTATCAAACACAGTATTGATGTTGTGAATGACATATTGATTTTATTTTTGTTTCTAGGGTTGTTTCTAGACTTACCCTAACACTCATGAGTTAGGGTTATGTTGTGCACAAAGTATGACAAAAAAACAAATCATGAGAGATCTCTTAAACTTTAAGGAGCACAGAGGGTTTTTTTTTAGAAAACCAAGCCACATGTCAGACCTAAGTCACAAATTCAGTGGTTTTAAACTTTATAACTTTAAACAAATCAAATTAACAATGAGACTATAGGGATATGAAATATTTGGAAAACATTCAGATGGAATTTTCTTATTTAATGTTGCAAAGACAATCTGATTTGTGATTGACCCAGATTTGTTGTCAAACTTCCAGTTCCTTTCTTGACATTTCAGTAAAACTTGAAGTGGGTTTTGGCATCGGGGCAGTAAAATTCCATTTAATGGGCCAAATATATATTACCTGCACACAGAATATTAATGCATAATGCATGGTATGTAATATATTATAGACAGCCAAATATTGAATGTAGGCAGTCGATGGGATTGCTGTATCGCACACAGTGATGCTGCAATGACAGTTTGATACATTGTCCCTCTTAAAAACTGCATGGACTTGAACTATTGTGGTTATAAAATATTTCTTATACCAAGCTAAGGTTTTAAAACTCTGTCCCACAAATGCTGTTGCCGTTTCATTTCCTGCAATATAAATCTCCTGCGGTTCTTGTCCATGCTAACATCCAGTTGAGTTTCTGGAAACATGTTGAAGGTATTTGTTTAAAATTTAGCCCAAGACTTGGTTGGGAAAGCTTTACATACTGATGATGAGGCCAAATACTTGTGATAAAACTTGTTTAAATACAAATGTGTATAAATAACACATTTAAAGCAAGAAGGTTGTATGGCTTTGCATTGGAAAAAAATGCAAAATGCTGTTCAGAACTTTATTATGCTTGATTAATCTTATGTTGAGAAAGATGTATCCATTATTTATTAAGAATGGTCATTTATGTACTTATTTATGTATAAATAACAACTCTTCCTAAACTTGCTTTATTATAACTGAGTCATTTCATATCAGAAACAGAAATAAGAAAACTAGGAATCATTTAGTAGCATAAACAGCTTTCAGTGTTTCTGTATATATTTTGTATGTATTGTCTTCACTAAGGGTTGTGTTTTCGTAGAGGGTTCTGCAGATCCACCACCACTTGTCGATACTAAATACCAGCAGTGACTCCAGACCTGGAGCAGAATTGAAACAATGTTTCAGTTGGATGATGCTGTAATTTTTGTTTTGCTGGCAGTGTGATATGGTTTTAAACGGTGCTTTCTCAAAACTTGCATGTGTGCCTGCTTTAGTGTTATTCTTCTAAAACATTTTTAGACCAACCCTGAGGCTAACCAGCAGGTAATTGGTCCGTCTGGCATCCAACTCCTTCTCCTATTGGACGGGGGTGACCCCTGGTGACCTGGCGATTGGCTGATCGCTTCAACATGCGACCCAGGAAACACGATCCGTTACTACGGTTGCATGACCCCGCCTCAAGGTTGACTTGTCTCAGGAAGGTCCTGGCAGTGAAAGCTGATTGGCTACTTGTGGTTTTTCAGTCCTCTTGCTGTGGTTGCCTCTGGGTGTGAGGGCTGCGCGATTTAACATGCTCACGGTCACACACACATGTGAAAAGCAGCGCTGAACGCCACACCAGCAGGGTCATGTCTTACACAACTTGCCACACACACTTTCAAACAGGGGCAGGAGTTGAAAGTAATTGTAAATCAGACTGATACGAGAGAAAGATGGTGAGTAGTCTGGTTAACAGATGGTCTACCACACTGAAACAGTCCACACACACACGTAAATATGGTGCCGTATGGCTGCTTCATCCGCCTGATGGGAAAAATTAACATTCTCCACATCACACACTGCTGTAAACACACTCAACGGTGCAAAGTGACAATCAATAAATGCTTACACTTGCCAACATTAACACAGATAAAGGAAACAGAGCCGCGATAGGAAATCTAAAGCTAGGTCGAGGACAGGAAACTTTGAGCAAAGCATATGAAACTTTGGGAAAAAATGGACTTTCTTTCTCTTTTTCAAACATTTGAGCCTCACTTTTGCCGTCTCAAAGGGAGACAATAAGAAGCTGAAGTGTAGTAAAAGAGATACAGCGCCAGAAAGACAGATGGACTTTTAAAACCAGATTGTAAAGTATTGATCCCCTCATAAGTAGATCACACATACAGTACAGTGGTGCACGCATGCAGATACACACATGTACAACTGCGTAGAGACGGTGAGCTCAGGAGAAAGAGATCTCATCTCATAAGGGGAAGAATGAAGCAATAATTCAGTGGTATTGAACTGCTGGCTGGCCAGAGAATCAATATCACCACACCTCCTCTTCGTTTCCTCCTCCTCCTCCTTCTGCTCTTTTTACATCAGTCCTCTTTGTCCTTTCACCCACCCAGTTTTAGCCTTTGCCTTTTCCCTCCCTTTTTCCCCCATCTGTGGATTCCTTTGTTTCAGTACTCCCAAAAGATGATGAGAAAAACACAATTGTATTGAAGCTGATCGCAAAATATTTCAGATTTCACCAGGTTTTTTTTGCTATTATTCCCCTCTTTTCTTTATTTTCTCTTTCTCCTCCGTTCACATTTCATGGTGGAGCAACACTGGATGGTCTGTCCTCATGAAACTTCTATGAGTATTGATCTGATGGCGGCTCTGGACTCTGAGGGAAAGAACAAGGCTGAAGGAGGAGGAGGTGGAGGAGTGATGGGTGAGCGGATGGATGGGTGAAAGTGGCAGAAGGTGTAGTTAGTGAGGAGGAGGAGGAGGGAGGAGATGAAGCAGAAGACAGGGATGATGGGGGGAGGTGAAGCAGAGCTGGAGGGATTCGTGCTGAGAGGGCTTCAGGGGAGCAGCAGGGAGGCAGAATTAGTGAGATGAGACAGGTTCAGGTTTCAGTGTCATTCGCTCTGATGAAGTGTTTATGTTGTGTTTTTGTGAAAAATGTGCCACGACAACATATTTACGGCTGATTTTATGTGTTCTGCTGGAGCAGTTCTTGCTAAACAAAACAATAAATTTTACTCTGAAAAACATCTGCTTTTCGTTTGTCCAAATCTGGAAAATAAGCACTGCCCATTAAAACTGGGGGGGAGTACAATAAGTGTTTAGGGAGCACGGGTTAGGATTTTAATGGACATGATGCATTTGGTGGCTTTACTTGCGCTTTTTAAAATGATACTTAATGAACTAGACAACTTCTGCTGATCTGATGCTGGTTCTGGTTTTGTACAAATCCTTGGGTGGAATATGAGCCCAACTCTGCAGTCAGTGGTTTGCATGAGCATTCATACCCTGATCATGATCTGTGTCATATAACCACAAATAAGGCATTTTCTCAAAGATGAATATCTGAAAAGTGTGGTGTGCATGTGTAGCCAGCCCTCATGAGTTAATATTTAGCAGAACCACCTTTAACTACAGTTTCAGCTTTATGTGGTTTTGTTGTTTTTTTGTCTGTTGGTTGGTTTTTTTTTGTTTTTTTTACCAGGTTTACACTTTTAGAGACTGAAATCAAATAAGATTTTTCCTACAGCAAGATGCTGCCATTCAGGATAACCTACAATGTTAAACGTACACAATGTTACATTTTGGTCTCATCTGAGAAGAGCACCTTAATCCACATGACCAGCTAAAAGGACTTCTTGTTTTCTTTCTGCCTCTCATATATGAAGTCCAGACGTATGAAGAGCACAAATGGTTTTTCCCACCTGACTTGTAGATCTCTGCAGCTCCTCTAGAGGAACCATGGGCCTCTTGGCTGCTAATCATTGTTCTTATTGTGTAGTCAAATTAGTTGGATTGCCATGTTTTGGTTTGCTCAATATGTTATAAATATTGTTTTATAAACTAAACTGATTAAAACTTTCTCCTTTGACCTGTCCTCAGTGTCTCTTGGTCTTCATGATGCTGTTTGCTCTTTGATGTTCTCCAGAAAACCCCTGAGACCTTTAGAGAATCGGTGTATTGAGATTAAATAGCACACAGGTGGAGTTGCTTTGTGATTAAGACAGGCAGTCACACAGTATTTTATTTTGGGGTATCAAAATAAACAGGGTTAAATCTAAAGGCATGACACACATGTCCTTTCCCTCCATTTCACATTTTCTTGGCCACTTTGTGTTGCTCTACCGCATAAAATCCTCATCAAAACAATAAAGTTTGTGGGAAAAGTTCTGAATTATTTTTAAATCCACACAGGCAAACATTCACACATCATTTTGTTCTTAAAGAAACATTGTTCCATTATTAATGAGCCAGCCTGAGATGCTTAAATCATCACAGCTAATCTGAGCTGCGCTGTGATGTGATGTATGCGCTTATCTATGTCTGTGTGTTTGTGTGTGCCATATTAGTGCTGGCATCGGTTAAACGTCTCCAGAGATGCTCAGAGAGAGGATCTGACACTGGCAGTTGGTTCTGACAGTTGATATCCTGCCGACTGTTAGGCAGCTGTTTTTCTAATTTTTTGTTTTCCCTCAACCATGACTGCATGCTCTTTTTCTGTCTTGTTTTTGTCTGTCTACCAGAGTTCTTCCTCTTTACTCCTTTCCACACACTTCTTCTCTAACTCGCATCACTCCCTTTCGGTCTGTTTCTGTCAGAAACATTGCTCTCAATCTGGATGGTTATGTTTAAAACAATCAACATTAAGTACAATAAGACAACGTTTTTGCAGGGTTTGGTGTATCTAAGTAAGTCAGGGTGTTCACATGTCATGCAGTTCATTAAAACCAAGAGAGCGACATAATTACAGAAAATACAGTAATGTTTTAGGGGGCAACATGTCAGAAAACAACATGATGAATTAAAACAAGAAGAGAAAAGGTGAAGACAATGTCAGCTGATTGTTGAAATGTCACTGAAAACCTAGGGTTTTCAAATGAGTGTTTGCTAAACACTCATTTGACATGAAAGGGACAGAAAAGACATCAAACCCAGACGACTACTTCCAGGACTGTATCCACATCGAGCACCTGCTCTGCCCACCAAGCCACCCAGTGTCCCAGTTCAATGGAGTAATCTACTCAATTCTGGCTCCTCATTCTGAAAGGATGCTTTCAAATTAAGTGACGACTTCATACCAAGACAGAGATTGCATTATCTTAAGGTTTCTATATTAAGATTAGATTAGAATGTTTCCTCTTGGTTAGATCTGCATTTTCTGTTCTTTCTTCTCCCTCATGTTAGTCTTTCTTCTTCCTACGCAGACCCACCCTTTTCTACCTCTAATTCATGTCCACATAATTACCATCAATAAATCACAAAATCCTAATGTGCCCACAG
The DNA here is from genome assembly GCF_051168715.1 of Poecilia mexicana. Classification (NCBI taxonomy): domain Eukaryota; kingdom Metazoa; phylum Chordata; class Actinopteri; order Cyprinodontiformes; family Poeciliidae; genus Poecilia; species Poecilia mexicana. The sequence continues at coordinate 8,928,400 of NW_028263383.1, read as the reverse complement.
GGCTTCCTTTAAGCACATAGAAATGCTGTCCACAACAGCTTAACATCTGGACCAAAGCTCATGATTTATAAAGTAATGTTGCGAACAAATTAGGTGGTTGAGAACCTAACAGAAACCAGAGGCTTGGGTGTGATGTGTGAATAACACAGACACATATCTAAAACACACATGCTAAAAGAAGTTGCACAACAAGCAAAGGACATTCATCTGCAAGTAATTTATCAGTGCTTGCTGTGGAAAGTACCAAACATCACCGCCGCAGCTGCAGTCTTGGACTTCATGTACGCAAACACACCCCTTCGGTTCCCACAAGCCCATGTTAATCCAGCATAACTTCCTACCTCCACCTCGCCTGTTGCTGAACTTTCAGGGTTCAACAATGTGGTGATGACATAAGCTCAGCATTTGTCAATAACTAAAAAAGTACAGAAATGCTGATGCTGTCCTGACGGACAGAGCTTTCAGAGCTCTCCTTGATTGACATATTGATTGGATAAAGACTTTGGATGAGGGTAATTGGAGCGTTAAAGGGGCCCTAAGTGTTCCTTAAAACCTTTTCTGATTGTATCTGTACTGCCATTATCATACAGATGTTTTTGACACTACCAGTTTGAACCTTTTTAGTATATCTATGTCTATATGTATATATAAAATGTATTTAGTTGCTTGCACTTAATCCCAGCGGATTCCGCCGACATCTAAAAAGATGAGGTTTTTTTGGAAGCTTTATTCTGTTCATTTATTTATGTAACAAAACCTCTACGGTGTCATTTAGGTGGAAAACACCTGGATGAGAAGGGGGCCAAAAACTAAATATTTCTTGATTTTTGTAGGAGTATTAATTTTTCTTGCTTGTTCATGTGAGCAGTATAGCTTTTATCTGTTTGGATGTTTTTTCTTTGTGTTTTGTCTGAGACTTGGATTAAAAACTAAGCTTAGCAATGCATGCTGTTATATTAAGAACAGCATTGGGTAAACACTAAAATTACTCCCTTTTATTTTTACTTTTACATTTAAAAAAACATGTATTAATGAAAATTAATTAGTTTGTCAGTGAGTGGTACATTTCTTAATTTTCTGCAAGCTTTCAGTGTGTAACATTGTTGTTTGAAAAGCCTGAAAGGAAAATTTAGATGATTTGAAAGCGTCTTTCGGTATTTTCACTTGCTGTGTGGCGCACACTGACGTTTCTCACCAGAATAAAGACTCTTATTGTGAAGGGTAAGCGTTGAAGATCGTGGGTAGTTAAAAAGTAAACCTGGACTTTATTGTTGAGCCATTTTGTTTTGATGTTGTTGGAAGTATATCTTGATCAAAGCAAGACTCCAAATACCTTGCGCCTTTTTTTGGCTGACTCCCATAGAATTACTTTTATGTCCATTTTATTTCTATGCCTTAATCCTCAGCTTGAGGAAAACAGGAAATTGTTTCATCCAAAATAAAGAACCTGCCTCATCCTGCTTTAACAACATGATTAATCATTTTTAGATGTCTTTTCCTCAGCGAATGACTCACAGATTTAAATATAAAAACACATGCCCACTTCTCTAACCCACTTCTTCTATAAGTTAGAAGAAATACATAAATACATTAGCAAGGTTCACCATTTTTCAGTTCAGCCCAGAAATACAAACACCTTCCGGTGTCAGTGGGGTATTTTGAAACAAAAAGAGAAGTGATTGTTTCTCCTTCCCCCCCGCTGACTCCTGCAGATGTTTGGATTGTGTGTGTGTTAATTAGGTTTGCACAGCTGGGCTGAACACCAGCAAGAGCAGCGTTGAAAGTGCAACATGTAACATTTTGAAATTAGGATCAGAAGGCTTTATAATCACACTGATGACTGATGTTTAACCAGTTAAATTTGATTTCTATATTTAACAGAACGTAACACACAAATACTGCATTGTGGAATTTTTAGCCTCTGAAAATTGATGCAAAGTTTTTCAACACAACAAGGGCTAATGGTGGACAGCTAATGGAAATAATTTTTATTCTGATAAGCAGAGAGAATGAAGAGCTTATAATGAACCACTTGAAATCTACCATGTTTTTGGAAAAGGTCTTTGATCCATGCAAAAGGTTTTTGAGTTACTTTATGGGATCACTTCTCTGCTTTACTCCCTTGGCATATACATATACCAATATGTATACATTCCACAGTCAGTGCTATTGTTTACAGTTGCATCAGGAAGCTATATTTGGAAAGCAAAAATCCATACGTGTAATGTATGTGTTCCCTGACAGCTGGTTGTTTTGAATGCTGTCCCAATCCAATCTTTATACATGTGGAAACGTGAAGCTTTAAATGGCCTCCAGTGACTTTTTGTATTTGTGACGCCCTTTGGGTTGGTTGTGTCAGCTTTTGAAGACATCGCTCTCTAATCACTGCTGGGCAGATGACATGCAGCTCTACACCTCTCTGTGAAAGAGTGAAATTTCTAAACTCCACACTTTGGCAAAGAGTTTAGACACAGTTAAACATTGGATGGGAGACAGTTTTCTTCTATTAAATGAACAAACTGAAATACTTAACATTGGAACGATGACAAATTACCATCTTGTACCTCTGTGTACTTTGGCAAAATCTTGTTAGGAATCTTGGCTTGACTTTTAACTCAAGTTTCACTTTGGATGCAAATGTCAAATTCCTGTTTTTCTCATTTAACAAATACTGCCAAACTGAGATCCTTTGTCTCACATCCTGAACTGTAAATAATTATTCATACTTTTCTTTCATCACGTTCAGATTATTTTACACATTTCTTGGCAAAACATCCCTAAAATGGTTGGTAGCAAGTTGTACACAGTTTTATAAAGCCCTCTTTCTTTTTACTTTTTATTTGTGTTTTATGTTAATTTATTGTCTCTGTCTTGCATTATATTTTGTATTTTAAGTAATATCACTGCTTTCCTTGTCTTTAGCAATTTTCCAGTTATTTTATTTCTCAGATTCTGTTTTTCTGCTTTAGGAGTTATTTTATTACTGTTTCTTGTATTTAATCTTTGTTGTGCTGCACTTGCAATACTTTAAGTTATTTGTTTTTATTTCTGCAAAAACAATTTGACACTGAAACTGGCAAATTGACAGAACTGATATGATGCATACTTTGACTATCCTGCAGAAATCTTTACTTTTTTTCTGCAGCAGAACGTAATAAGTCAGCTTGTTATTATGAAGTATTAAACATCATTAGAGTAAAACCTGCTGAGAAGTAAAACCAGTCTTATTGGACATCCTGTGGGTATATAAAGAACTATTGTCTGTTGTCAGGTTTGCACTTTGGACTTAATAAAACCATTACTTGAGTTTCTCTGTTCAGAAGAAAACAAAAATGTTTTGGGGTTTTTGCGCAGTTATAATGAGGAAGGGCAAAAAAAAATGCTTTTAATTTTCAAACTGCTGGAGCCGTCATGCAAAATCCTACATATCTGCCCTTACATGAAATATAATATCAGAGAGAAGCATGGACTGTTTACTGTCATCTCCATTAAGTTTATTTTACTCATCCTCTTTTATTCCTCTCTTTTCTGCAGCACTGAACGAACCAACCATTGACTATGGTTTTCAGAGGCTTCAGAAGGTTATCCCTCGGCACCCTGGGGACCCTGAAAGGCTTCCAAAGGTAGCAAAAGTTTTCAGCTTGATCTTCTTAAGAAAAGTATGACTCTACAAAAAGGAAATATTTGTGTTAGAAAGCTTTGCATTCAAAGAAAAACCTGCCGAGATGAACATATAGACAGAATACTTACAAAGATATTTTTGTGTTTCTTTTTATTTTGCTAAGCAAAATATCTGTTTTCAAATCTCAAGTGGGTTGTATGTTTACCTCTAGATGAACTCTCAGTGTATGAGCTTCATAAAAACAGAGCGACTGATTCTTTTCCAGATCAGAGAGACATATTTGATTATTTGTTTTTTGGCTGAAAATCAAAGTGTTGAGAAGAAGATCAGCAGATGTAAACAATTAACGACAAACGATGAGCTGTGCTTTGATACCAAACTCCGTCATCGTGATCCGTACATGCAGGAGGACTCTCCTCGTGGCGTGGCTGTTTTCATGTGAGGGCTCCGTAACCTGATTGAAATTTGAATTTTTGGGAGAGGTGGGGGTGGTTTGGCGGTCTCCTGAAACAGCTGCTGCTGGATGAGTCCTTTTTGTTTTGGAGCTGGACCAAGAAAGGCTGTCTTTGGTGTGACATCATGAAATAACGGGCCCTGGTCATGATGTGATGATGTGTTGATGCTCTGATGTCAACACAGTCGTGCCAACACCCTGCATCCGTCCACATGTGTTATCAATTGCACACAGTGTACATCATGATTGTGGGAATGTGTGCAACCCAGAACACACCAAAACGGTCTGTAAAAACAATACTGTAAATGTCTCTGCATCTGCAGAAATGTAAACCCTGTGTTCTTACTGATTTTTTATTTGTATATACGTGGCCAGGGTTTGTTTTTCTCACTGATGGGGCTCTCCTTTCCTTCAGGGTGTGAAATTAAAACTCAAGGTCTGAAAAAGTCAAACATCTCAGTCGGCTCTGCCAATTTTTCTTGTGTTTAAATGTTTATATGTTAGTAGTTGGAGAGAAGAAGAAACCCCATCATTGTGCACAGAGGAAACACTCTTAGAAAACATGATCATACTTTCCAGTCAGGTTATCAGACTGGCTCTTTACTGAGAAATAAACATAATCCAAACCAACATATTCCAATTTAAAAAAGTAATTGCCCCCATAAAATGCCTTGTTTCAGCAGCACCAGCAACAAGGCAAATAAATAAATGTGTATATTGTTTAGATTTACCCACAATGCAGTGTGTTTAACTCTCAACGGACAATTTAAAGTCACAACTAATGTACAATGAAGTGAGCTCATTTATTTTGCAAAGTAAAGGGGAGGCGTTCTCCTCAAAGTAGGGAGCATTATTTATCGTTCCATAAATTAAGGTAAGTCATTTAGTTCATAAAGAAGTACAACAAATAAACAACATGTTTATTTGTTGTATCTATCCATGATATTCTCTCTTTTTTTGTAATGCTGTGTATTTTTTTATGCCAGATGTAACAACACTTTCTAAAACATTCCCATTTTTTCTCATCAATCCACCAAAAAAGTCACTATTTTGGTAATCAAGTCATTTGTGATCTTTTTGATCATCTGTTTTATGACGTTTGGTTGAGATGTTGGTAATTTTGGTAGGCAGAAAACTCTTGGAAAGGTTCACCACTGCACCATGTTTGATCTGTTTCATGGATTTATCATGGATTCTCTTTACCTCATGTTATCATGCAGCTTCTATTTAAGTGGTTTGTTGATTCCACAGGCCAGCTGTGTTTTTAATTAAATCCTTCTTTATTGCAGAAAATAGTTTCAGGTTTTGAACTTTTGGGGGTCAATACAAGTTTGCACTACAGAAATTGGCACAACTGACAGAGTAAAATCCTAATCTTGCATTTGAAGCTTGAAGTTTCTTACATTTGTAAACTATCCTTTTGGTTCATTTTTTTTTCTCCCATTGTGAATTTTATTTTGAGCAACATGATGTCACCCAAGATATTTCCAGGCAAAGCCACAATGAGAATAGTCATGCAGCTGTAAATACAAAAATCGATCAGGGATCAGGTTTTCCCCGTGTTTGAATGATGACTATAACCGGACCCAAACACAGTATTGCTTCTAGATGTTTTTTTTCCTCCAGATACTTTTTGTTCCAAGTTCTGTGAAGGCATCAGAAAGAAGAACTGTAACTTTTATAGCCGTACTGCAACAGTTTTGTGACTCTCTTTTTTTTTTTTTCGTTTTGTTTAATGTGAAAAAGTTGGATTATGCGATTCTGTTCTCTGGCATCAAATGCAGTTTTGGCTGCTTGTCGAGTGTCAACCAGTCGATGTATAATTTCTAAGAGTGTGTTGGCGGCACCACACAGACGACAGACATTCGGAGCAGTGGAGTGTGAGAGAGGATTACCAGTGAACAGCCGATTCTATAATTGTTCAATGAACATTCAGGGGATTTTACTGGCAACACACACAGGCAGGCACTGGTTCAGCTGCCAGTTTGTGTCACTGTGATCTCCTCAGCATCCATCCATATCTGAGACACACAGTTTGCACCTTACCCTGTTTTTATACTGGGACACAGTGACGTAACTACTCATCTGGTTCGACTCGTGGTTCATGTAGCTGTTAAAATGTTTCACAGTGAAGCTGCTTTAAGAAGCAGATACATCATCAGTTGTCACCAAATAATTTTACCTAAGCAGGGATTTTATTTCTGTCAGCTAAATACCAGAGCAATAAAAGTGAGAATTTTTAAAACTTAATTCAAAGTCAGAAAATCCCAGATCGTTGTAGTATTTGGTATGTTTCTGTTCAATCTGAGCAGCACACACATGCACCAACAGTAAAATAAACTCAAATAAAACAGTTGTTAAAGAGGAACCCAAAAGCAAGACAAGTTAAAAAGAAAAAGTCCCTGGTGTCCAAAAGCTCCAACAAGATTTTGACTCAATCAGGATTTTACACAAAGTTCATGCAAAGGACTCATCCAGGGCGGGGAACAGGATTTCTCCTTCCAGGAGCAATTAGCATTAATTTCAACCAACTGTAAGGTTTTCTTTGAGAACGTGGAAACATTGAAATAATACATCACAACAAAAGTAACGTATACTCTGTCCTGATGTGGAAGAACACTGTGAGCTGTCACTGGGCCTCCAGTTTAGTGTATAAAACCAATAAACTCACTATAGGCAGACCACTGATGAGTGATGTTTCGACAAAGTAGCATCAGCAGAAAAAAGCGGTCCGGTTAGAGATGGGTGGTTTCTTCATGTGACTCACGCAGCTGACATCGCTATGCACCTCATTTTACTGATGTCATACCTTCACGAGGTCACATCACTGGCAGCATCAGGATGAGTAATCCTGGATGAGTGTGAGTAATGCAGGTGATGCGTGGAGATATACCGAACGTGAAACTTTCCAGCATACATGCAGTGCTGAGACGTGTGACTCTCATGCACTTAAATCGACTTCACCACCAGGGAGAGGCAATGAAATCTGAAACCACCATCTAACAACACAGAGATGATGTCCAAAGAAAATTTGTGGACACATGTCGATACCACTTCCTATGTGTGCAATTGTGTCCCGCGTGAAAAGCATGACATCATATCTATGGGAAGGGTGACCCTCCATGTACAGCATCCCTAATGGCCCATTAGATGCGGATCAAGCTGCTAATGTACCAGCATTAGGGAGAAATAAGTCACATATGTGTCATGTATGTGCTTGTTAGGCACATGCACGTTACACACACATGTGACCCCAGCCCAACGTTTCCTAGTCATAATGCATACAGCATGTGTGTGTGGATATTGTATGGTTATCATTTTAGCACAGCTCATAAATCAGACATTAAAAGCACCTTGACAGCTCCTGTGAGTCTTTTCCCTCTTCCAATAAAATGTCTTTTCTGTCTGACTCAGTTTTCTCCATATTTTCCTGAGACGGATCACAGTACAGGGAAAGAAAGGTTAACATCCGCTAAATTAAAAAGAAAACATAAATGAATAAAAAGCAGAGATTAAAGCTGTAGAATAATTGTTTCATTTGTTTTTTAAATAAATGTCTGGAATAATATCTGAATGATGCTACATTGACATGTTTAACATGCATTTTTGTGGTAAAATGTTACTAATTCAAATGGAAAAAGCTTGCCTGAATCACAAATTTTCTCAACATTTGCTCAGTTTTGGTTTTGCAGTGTATGGTTTCTTGTTTGCTGCAGGTATTTCTCAGTTTAATCAGCTCTAAAACATAAGTTACGGGCCAGAATGTAATCTTTTTTCCATTCAAAGTTGCATCAGCACAATGCAGCTGGGAGCAACTTCATCTGCATTATGGAGAACAATTAAGGGAATATAAATTAGAGACAACAATATTCTAAATATGGGACTAAAACTAGACATTTCCTTCTAAACAATGCTTCTTATTTACAAATACACATGTAAGAAATTAATTAGCTGATGGATTTTCACTTTAAGTAAAAGATAAAAATAAAAAAGTCAAAGTGCAATGCATTAGGCAGTGAAAAGATTTGAATGATGCAGCTCCACAAAACTGCAGACCTGATGATGATGATGTTACCAGAGGATCATCTTTCCTTCCCGTTTATCAGTGACTGGCTTTACCGGAACCACTTCACCGCCCGGGATCGGGTTTCTGCGTGTGTGTGTGTGTGTGTGTGTGTGTGTGTGTGTGTGTGTGTGTGCGTGTGTGTGTGTGTGTGTGTGTGTGTGTGTGTGTGTGTGTGTGTGTGTGTGTGTGTGTGTGTGTGTGTGTGAGTGGTTCAACTCGCCAGCCCTAATAATAAGAGGTTAACAGAGAGGCAGCAAGAATATAATAATCTGTAAAAGATTGAATTTAGCTCAGTTGACAGGCGCATAAGATCTGCTGACTGGCTGTGCGACCTTTCATATCCTCACACACACACACACACACACACACCCCCACACACACACACACACACACACACACACACACACACACACACACGTACGTGCACACACTGATGGAAAGGCAATATGTTCCACCGCCACAAACTCACAGGAGAGCACACATGAGGCGAAGCATGTGTGAGAGTGTCACACAGTGCAGGTTAACTCTGCGAAGTACAGAGTCATTTTCTCTCCGTCACCTCATGCTGTGAGAACGACAACACATTAACTGTTAAACAAGACGCCTTCGACCTCGGGGCGGGCCCTCAGAGGTGAGCAGAGGAGAGGAATAATAAAGGTACCAAACAGGGAGGAAGAGAACAGCAGAACTTGAACTTTCCTCCGGAAAGCAGGAGGGGACAAAGAAATGGATGGAGAAAAAGGTGAAAGGAATCATAAAAGCATATTAAAGCTGTGGAGATTAAAAGGCTGGCACAAAAAACGTAACATACTTATATATTTGATTGGTTTAAGGTTCTTTTATTTTTTACGAACTGAATAGTAAAAGAGAAAAGAGAGCAGGAAATGATATCAAGGACTCAACCTGCTTTTGAAGAGATGAGTAAAAAAGACAGCATTTTATGATCAAATGGCCTTTTATGGATCTCTTAGGGCTTATTTTAATTTGCAGATGAGCTTCCCAGAAACTTTTTGCAGGTTAGATTGACTTTAGATTTGATTTTAAATACCTGTCACTTCAAGATGTTGTTATGCTGCATAAAAGCACTCAAGTTGGCAGGTGATCATCTACATTTTAAAAGGAGTGAAGTGCAATTTGTTTACCATGAAGAGATGGTTTAAGACAGAAAGGGATGAAAAAAGCAAATCGCACTCGACGTTTTAAATAAGATTGAGCTTTAAGCAAATCATTGTAATTCAGATAGTTTATCATTTTCTTTCCATTTTTCACAGGAGGTTATTCTGAAAAGAGCAGCGGATCTGGTGGAAGCGCTCTACGGTTTGCCTCATAACAACCAGGTACGTACCCTAACATACAGCTGTCCGCTCGGAAACAGGAAGAAGTCTAAAACTGGTGTCATGGTTGCATTTTTCCCAGGAGATCATCCTGAAACGAGCAGCGGACATCGCAGAAGCTCTCTACAGCGTCCCACGAACACACACCCAGCTCTCCGGCTCGACGCACACAGGCATGATGGGAGTGAACTCCTTCACCGGACAGCTGTCCGTCAACGTCTCGGAGCCGTCACAAGCCAATCAGGGTACACGTTTCACATATTCAAAACATGTCGACATAAATGTAATTCAATTTTAATCTGGCTTTTCACCAATTCATAATCTGTTAAATCATACCCGATTACAGATTATGCAGGTGGAAATTAGCAGAGATGCAATGCTCCTCCGTTTGAAAGGTTAATGAAATGATCTACATGACTGTAAATAAACAGTAAACACAGAAATAAATCAGTAAATATAAAGATACTATGAAGACAGGATTTCTGCAAAGTTAATGCCCTTATACTGTCAGCCAGCCTTTCTTAGATAGACAACTTTTTACTAATTAGGAGTAAATAATTGATTGACTTAATTAGGATCCAATTGGAATGAATCTAAATCTGGTTGTTTAATTTGATTTTCCAATATTAATCTCTGCAAGCAGGAATCTACACCAAGCAACAAGCTTTACCTCATCAACCACACTTTGTTTGGCTGTCCTCACACTCTTCCATTATACTGGTATTTCTTGCAGGGTTTGTGCGCAGCAGCAGCAGCGTGTCGCCTCACGGTTATGTGCCCAGCTCCACACCTCAGCAGACCAGCTACACCTCAGTCAGCAGCACCATGAACGGCTACGCTAACAACGGGGGCATGACCAACCTCGGAGGCTCGCCCACTTTCCTCAACGGCTCCGCCGCCAACTCGCCTTATGCTAGTTAGTGCACACATGCATTGTCCACTCAACATTATAATAAACTTTTGTGGATATAAGTAAAATATATAGACTCCCAATGGGGTTTAATAGCAGCCTCTCTATTTGTTGAGAGGATGATTTGATAAATAAAAGTAATGCAAAGAGTAAAATAGAAAGGAGTGTTTCAAAGAAATGTGCCTTTAAAGGCTTAACTGGTGTAAAAATAATTGATTGTGATGAGAAGAGGCTGAACTAACAGGTTTATTTATGTGAGATTTTATGTTTGTTCATCTTACAGATGATGGTAACTTGAAAATGTTGTAAATATTTCATTGTAAAGCTGTAACTGGATACATCTGTAGAGATACGTGTAAAAAAAAAACTCCGACAGAGCATTAAGCTCAAGTGTTGTGATGAAACATGTTGTTTCTAAATAACAAAAATTGACAAGCTGTTCAGAGGGCTTTAATGAGGCTCATGGGAGGACGCTTAACAAATTATAAACTGTCAGGGAAAAAACTCACATCAATACATTTTTTATCTCTTAAGTCTTGTGTAATCTTTTTATTTTAACCACAAAATGTGTTGCAGTTTAGATTTATCCAGAATCTGTCTCCATTTCTCAGTGGTTCTTCTCCTTTTTTGCCTTTTCTTCCTCCATCAGTTGTTCCATCCAGTCCCACTATGGCCTCATCCACATCTCTTCCCTCCAACTGTTCTTCTTCTTCTGGGGTTTTCTCCTTCTCCCCGGCCAACATGGTGTCAGCGGCCGTTAAGCAGAAGTCCGCCTTTGCGCCGGTGGTGAGGCCGTCGTCCTCTCCTCCTCCTTCCTGCACTAGTGCCAACGGCAACGGACTTCAAGGTAACTGGCCGCGCTGCTCCGGTACGAGGCGGAGGCTTATGTGAAAATGTTTTATACAATAATATGTTTGTGTGTTATTGCTTTTCCTTCTAAACAATTATTCCTGAATGTTTAGATGAAAGATTCCTTTAAAACAACTCTCTGTTCTCATGTCTCGATAAATTAGAATAGTCTTCTGGTTAAAAACTACTTGTTTTTTTTTTTTACTTTTTTCATTTTCTATAATAATTGAACCTCATTCCTTTTTAGTTAAAAGTTGGATGGTTTCCTTTATTTTAAAAACAATAAAAATGTTATTTAATTTAAACATGAAAAAAATCAGAAGTGGATATAAAAATGCTACTTAGCGAATTTTGATTATCTGAATCAAAGGCAAAGAAAATTCACCACAATGGCTCTGATTGTGGTAAAAGTTGCTGACTCTGGTAGTTTGATATTTAAATGAAAAATACTATAAAATAAAAAGAAGACAGTGAGGTTTTTTTAATATTCCCTTTGGATTAGAGTGATTTAACACACGATGTGACCCCCTCAAAAGTGCAAATTACAAAATATAATCTGATTTATTGTCCTGTCATCCATATACTTTCTACCATTTTTTACTACAGATTCTCCTTCCAATAAATTTTCCATGTCTATGTTTGAATAAACCACTTTTTACAATAAGAACTGCTGGGGGTTTCACATTCTTTATGGATTCTTTATGGATGGTGTCTTTTAGTAGCCGTCTATGTTACAACATAAATTCTGGATTTTCATTATCAGTCAGTCAGACGTCTCAGAATCAACGAGGGAAAAAAAACTCTTATGAGTACAAGTTTAAATTTTTAGAATGAAACACTGAAAAATATATATTTTTCAAAGATATTCTGATAGGTTGAGCATGCATCTGCATTACAGGGCAGCTAAACACAAGAGAGAGATAACTGAGCTGAAGTACAACCTCAAAAAGCTGCTGGCAGGGATAAAAGTTAGAAACGTCCATCTGTCCGTATTGCGTTTCATTTTCCTGTTAGCTCACCAGTTTTATCTGTAGAGTATTGAGGAATTGAGGCTGCATGATTTGTGCATCAGTAGGAATGTCCTGATCAAACGTTGTTGTTCCTGTTACCATTTGGAGTCATTTAAAACTAGGCGTTTGATGAGTCACTACTAATAAAATGTATTTTTGACTTGAACACTGGATTTAATGGGTTAGCAAGTTGATGATGCTTAATTTATTTGAATAATCTGTGCTTGTAGTGCTTTCCAGAAAATAACTTTTCACACTTTTTAAGCGTGGAAAATATGATTAATAGGAGTGTTTTTAGCGTTCTGTGATTGTTCTTGTTAAACTATGAATTCTTTGGACTTTCCCACAGAGTACATAGTACATGTGCTTCGAAAGTCCAATAAATCACCCCCCCACCTTCGTCATGGGATTTATCTGACAATAATATTAAAGCATCATCTGGCATCCATATTTGTTTCCCAGGCTGTTTTTTTTTCAGACTGTCAGCTGAGAATCATTTTTGACATGTACAGTTTGTATCCAGATTGTTTAAAGCAAGTCTGAACAGCAGTGGGTCTTCTTTGTACTGATCGTAATGCACGAACATTAAACAACATTCAAATCAGATGGACAGCGACATTTAGCAGAATCAGTGCGGCCGCGATCACATGGCCCTGAGCAACAGGAAACACTGTCTGCTGACAGATGTTGAAATGATGTTCTGTTCTCTTAATGGTTATTTGAAAAGACTTTTCGTCTTTGAGGTAATTAGTTACTCTTTTTGTGATTAACAACTGGATTACAGTGTTTGCTGCTATCGAACCTTTCATCTTGTTGTTTCTTATTTCTTGTTTATCCTTTCTCACATCCCTTTCTTCCCATTCTTCCGTCTCCGCCTTTTTCTACCAGATCAAACATTTGTGGACTCTAGCAAGTACTCATCAGCCGGCTCTCTACAAGGCCTGGCCTTCACCTGAAGTATGTTCCTCAGCCTTTCTGTCCCCTCTGTTGACTTAATGCATCCGCAACTTCTGACTAACTCACTATGTTTTCACTCCTGTTTCTTGATTCTTAACTTCAAATATTTCAACATGTTGTCAATGCATTTCGTTGGGATTTTGTGCAACACAAAGTAGCACATAAGTTTGAAGTGGAAAGGAAAGTATGCATCATTAAGACACACAAGATAGGTCTGAGATAAAGCTGTGGTGAAGTTAAGTTATACAATATTCCAAATATTGTACAAATTATAGACCACTATTCAATTCACTATCCAGATATAGATTACTGCATAACTGCAAATGCACAACAAAATATTTGTTTGTAAAAACTATTGACAGCTAAGTATACCTTTCCTTCTACTTCATAGTTCCTGCACTATTTTTTATGTGTTCAATTAGGGAAGCACAGATATGAAACTTTGGGATGATATGGAAATATGATGTGACACTTTGTTAAAACATATAATCTTATATCCTGCATCCCTACATAAAATTTGATTAAAATGCACTATAATTTGTGGGGTTTGAACACTTTTGGACGACGCTGCTCTCATGCTGTGTACATAATAATTTCCTCCATCCTTGTTCTCTCTCAGTATCCCCTCCTCTTTACTCCTCAGCTCATATTACACATCTAACCATCTGTCTCATAACTCCTTCCTCTCCTCTCACTGGGAAGAGAGGCAGGAAGTTGGTTATTTACAAAGACAGAAACAGACATTTGGCACAGGGAATTTATTTCTCAACATCGCTGACTTTGTTTAGCTGTGCGTGTGGAGCGAGCATGTGTGGGGGTGTGGGAACTCAAAGCGAAGCCTCAAAGCACATCTGAAAAAAAAAAAAAAGAAGAAAAAAGAAATACACCCCACTTACTGCAACACACACACTCTCACACATCTCTCTCTGTCACACTCTGGGTGATCTCACACGTTCAGCTCACAGGGAAGTGATCAGCAATGACAGCTGTTCGACAGTCTCCACAGTTTGTGTTGTCAGTGTACCTGCCTCGCTCAATGACTGCAACAGTAACTCGACACTTAGTCAAGACATTGAGATGAGTTTTGCCCTGCTGGTGTTGGAGTTGCTTTCATAAGGCCTTTTTATTTTAACAAGAATAACTTAGGGGAGTAAATTTAGTCACTTGACGTAAATGTGCGTTTTGCAAATATTTACATCTGACACCAACTGCATCAAATACAAACCAGACACTTTCTAACAAGAAACTGCAACTAAAGTGTGAAGTTGCTCCTTGTCTATGACATCTGTGAGGTGATTCTAGAAGAAAGAAAAAACAGATCAGCAACATTTTTGTTTCCAGCATACTTACAGAGTAGATAGGCTTGATTTTGGTTTGTGAAGTTGGAAATTTGTAGAAGATTTCACTTCTGGATTTGCTAAAGTCTAAACAATCTTCACTGTGTTGCCTGATTTTAGTCCTTCAGGGAGCAGAAGGTTGGCATGTTTTTAATTAGATTGTTGAACTCAAGCTAACTCAATAAATATCAGATTCAAAAATGTTTATTGTAGCTAGATGTTAGAATTATTTCACAATTAGTGTTTTGCTTACCTCAGTTTCCTCCTTTAATTCTACTTCTGCAGGGATGATAAGAACACCACTGTTACCACAAACATGTGCACACATTTTACTGAACTATTTCAAAGGGAAAAGTCAACTTTTGTGTCACTGTGAAGTTTGTTCATCAGCAGTTTCCATCTTGAATAAAAACACATCAGTGTTTATGATTGTTTTCTGCTTGGCCTGTCCTGAACTCACCTCCTGTGGTTTTTATTCGCTTTTCTTCTTGCTTGGCCTAAAATGTATAACTCTTGACAGCTAAAGTTTGTTTTTGGTCAGTTTGTGTTCTGCAGTATAATTTCATTTAAAAATTGTTTTTTGTTTTGTTTTTACATATTTGTTAAAACATATAATACTGTCACCATGATGTGACAGTATTATATGAGATAGATCATCTTTGAAAAGATGGATTTCCTCCACATGCTCCCTGAGCTACTATTGCCGTCTGAAGAAATGCACCAATCAGAGCCAGGAGGCGTGTCTTAGCGCTGTAAATCAACCTCTTGTACTTCTGCTCAGTGTGATAATGGCGGTGAAACAACTTACCATTACAGAAAAAACGTCTATCCACCACCATCAGTGGCTATGCTAACTAGCCTGGGCAGAGAACAAGGAGGGAGAGGCGGAATGAGCAGCGCCACATGGAGGGTGATTGACAGCACCAACACCTATCTCCTGGCTCCTGGTTTCTACTTAGTGGAGCTCGATTTGTTTCCCTCACAGATTATCTGTCTCATCTCATACTGTGGTAACAAAGTGGCAGCTTCAACTAATATGTAAAAAACATTTTTTATGTATATAAAAGTGACATATCCAGAGCGCTTAAGGAACTTTCAAAAGTAGCAACTTAATTTACAAATGAAGATAAGATGCCCAATCATTTTTGACAGCTGAATATGTAACCCACCACAAAAATCATCTCCTCCTCACCACATCTCATGCCCAAAGATGCTGTTAACATATCCAGCCACATTTCACCAAGTCTCCAACTTCCTGCAAGTTGCATTTAGTCTCAGTGTGAAAAATAACTTTGAAAAATGTTTTTTTTTTTTTTCAAATTTGTCGTGGTGCCCTAATCCCCATTCCTGGTTCTTAGCATATTGTGCCTTAAAGCTTCTGCAGAGCTGATGGTAAACTTTAGGCAAATGTTTATTTTTTATCAATCAATCAAATGTTATTTGTATAGCACATTTCAGCATCAAGGCATTTCAAGGTGCTTTACATAATTAAAAACAAAATAAAAACAGCATGTGACATTGAATAACAGTAAGAAAGAGAGAGATATTTTGGAATTGTTACGGAATTTAAGCGCCTGTCGTCGCTGGACTCCGCCATCCGTTTAACACGGGTATTAGCCAGGCCCCGTCGCCTAACAGGACAAGGTCTCCAACCTTGTAGCACCAGGCTCCGTCCACCTATCACACGGATTTTTGTGCACTATGTTATGGTTGCACCTAAAATACGCAGGAGAGTTGATGCTCATCAATAGAAAACACCGGGCTATAGTGTAGAGAAACCCATAGTGCAAATAGATATAGTGATTTCCAAAAACAACTGTTTTGTTGCATTATAATCACAAACTTAAATAGATTTAATTCAGATTTAATGTACTAAAACAACACAAAGTAGTGCATGACAGTACAGCGCAAATGTTTGATTTGAAAAGGCCTGAAAAGTCTGGCATTCATTTGTTTTCACCTTCACAGAACAGCTGGAATTATACTTAATTTAAATTACACACATGTCGACTCTATTTGCTAAATTAGAGCCTTAATTTCTGAAGGTGACACTGAATTTTTATCTAGGGACCTCGAAGTAAAATAAGCTGAAAATAAATTCATGCAGTTCTCTGCAGTGTGTATAATATAATAATTTTAGATATTACACACACGTTTTCAGATTTTAACACACGGTACTTTAAAGACAATATATGACATTTATTCATTTTTTTCAGTTTCATAAAGTTTAATTAATGTTGAAGCAAACATGACAGTATGTCATTTTGGGCAGGGCTCTGTTCTCGCACATCAACATCTGTCCGCTGGCTTTTAGGACAACACATGCAATGATGCAATATGTCAGGCAGACATCCAAACATGCAGTTAAATATGGGCAACTGCACATAATTAAATGTGTGTGTGTGTGTGTGTGTGTGTGTGTGTGTGTGTGTGTGTGTGTGTGTGTGTGTGTGTGTGTGTGTGTGTGTGTGTGTGTGTGTGACAAACATGATGCTCTCATAGTTGATTTTGCTGATTTATTTTTCCATTGATGTTGTTAAAATGTCACTTCAGTCACACAGCTGCACAGATGGTTAAACATAATAAACATATTGATGCAAATGTAGAAATGGAAACTTTTTTCTATGCTGAGGAAAATTAAAAAAGAAAATATGTTTTTCTCTCTCCACCCTCCCAACCCCTCAATCTCTCTCTCTCTCTTTCCACTTTACTCTCCACCCTGCAGCAATCCCAGGAATGATCGTCCCACCCATGTAAAGGTGTGAGCGTGTGGTTCTGTGTGTGTGTTTGTTGGTGTAAGATGAGTCAAGCACACTCTCGCTGATCCCGCTGGAGGATTTGCTCCGAGACGGACTCCGGTTGGGGATGGAGGTGTCCATCCAGATCTGAAGGAACAAAACCAACTCAGGCCCTTTCTAACACAAAAATACAAGGAGAACAGCAAAACTGTTTGTAGAAATCTTTGTACAATGTAATGCTTTTATAGGAGAACTGCCACATCCAAGATTATGACTCTCCATGGTCACAAAAAATTTATTTTGGACAGAATCCACTTCCTCTCTTCAGAGATTGATTTTCTTTTTCTTTTTTGTGCTACATGTGATGACCTTCTTTTCAATGTAACCTACAGGAGCGATTTTCTATTTATGGAGTTTTGTCTTCAGTGAAGGAGTATAATGTGAAGAGGACCTGATGGTGATGAGGATGCTTTCATACAGGCCTGATGCAGCCAACACAGACAAGCCAAACCTTCACCTTCTCTTCTGTTTTTTGCCAAAACTACCCATTCATCACTCTCCCAGCTTTATTGTTTTAGTTGAAGGACTTTGATTGTCCTGCTGATGTATCAGCCATTCAGAAAAATTCAAACGTTTACTTTTAGCCTTCGTCTCATGCATCTTCTCTGCGATTCTCATGTGATACATTTTCTTTAAAAACAAAAGGTTAAGGAGGAAAGACTTCAAATGAATGTAGCTCCTCTCATCAGGTGTGATCATGATTTGCCAACAGCAGCTCTAATTGCTCTAACCCAATTCAGTTTTAAATTCAGACACATTCATTTTTTAAGAGGGAAAACATGTCTTTAAGGACTGCTGCCATTATTAAGTGTTTTATGTGAATTAGATTCTTTTTTTTATGTCGTTTTGTTTTGCCGTGTTGTTTTTACGCAGGATGAACCGGCCGATTCTGCTGTCTTTGGTGCTTGTCATCTGACCAAGTTTAATTGGCAAAAGGACTTACTACACATGCTGCACTGCAAAAAATGCCTTTCAGATTTAAGAAGCCTGTTTTTTTTTGTTTTTGTTTTTTTTTTTTTGTTTTTAGTTTTAAACACCCACTACTGAAGTGAAAACATAAAACAAATCTTCCAATCCTTCAAAGCTGCAAGTCTGATTTTAACAAGTTGTGCACCGTGGCAGCATTTCTATTTTTAGATGTTTATATATGTTGCATCATTTTAATTAATCCCATTAATATGGTGCCATAAATTTAGTGAATAAAGTTAAGGTATAGGCGCTAATGTTCAGAGACTTACTGTTCCACCTGTTGGTATAGATGTCTTTACTTCTACTAAATTGTTTCTGTTTGTCAAAGCTGTTAATGTGTCTTAACGCAGAATTTTCCTGCATATTCAAAAAATATTAACAAATGTTTTGCCAGCCTAGATTAGATTGAGATTGTATTAGAAGTTGCTTGTAGAAAATTATGCATAAGTTTTTTAATAATTAATTTTAAAAAATCATTAGCACTACAGCAGTGAAATGTAACAGCTGATCAGCTTTCTGCATGTTTCTGTTAGTAAATTTAATTATTTATACTTGGTGACGCACTTCAAGTCTCTGAGGTTACCAGAACTTTGTCTGGCCCTCTTTAAGTCAAAAGACACATGTTGGTCAAATCTAAAAAAATTATTTTAAATCTAAATCTCCCCTAGGTATGAGTGGTTTTAGGCTTAACTTTAAAACTGAGATGTTATTTTAAGCACAGCCTTGTCAAAGTACAACACAGATACGTAATACTTTGATGTGTGCATCAAAAGATTGACAGTAAGGAACTGTTCTGCAACAACTGATTTGATATAAACAACTGAGTTTTCTTGAGCTTGGCCTGCTATCAAAACTGAAATCTTGTGTCTCTAAAAACATTTAAATCTAATGTTTTATACACCAGTGATAAGATATGCTATTTAGATACAACGTTTTGGGATAATTTATTGACTTTTTTCTTTCTTCTGCACATGTTTACGAAGCACTTACATTTACTTTTCACTTCTTAGAATAAAGGAAGACATTTTTTGCAGTGCAGGAAACTTTATCAGTGAGATGTCTTAAAGAAATTTCACAAGCAGCTGCTTTTAAAAGAAATAAAATAACTATTTGCAACCCGGTAGTGTGTGCTGCTAAAACAGTCTTAACTGAACTACACTATTTTGCCAAAATCCTTTTTTAAGTTTTGTCTGACTAAGCAGTCTTATCTGATGTGTTAACTTGTCACAGACTGACACAAACATCTGATGCTACCATTATGAACTTCTTGTCACAGTTGGTTTAATAACATCATTTCTTTTTTAAACCTGGAGCGTTGAATGCACATGCAATCTGGTCTGTTTATCCCTAAGGCTGATGATTTTTGGCACCAACAAAAACTTAGTTAAATTATTACTTGGACATAAAACTCGAAAACGTACAACTTATATGTGCTTATACTGTTTGTGTAACTTCCAAAATCGTTTGTAATAAAATGTTCTCAGACCAGAAGCTCCCCTGTCCTCTGTTGAAGTTATCAGGAATAGGGATGAAAGAAAAGTATTTAAAAAGTTGGAGCAAACCTGCTTTGGTTTAAACCACAAAAACTGTCTTATTATTTGAATTTATTTGTTTTTGTCTAACAGTGTCTGTCTGGTAAAAGCCATATTTCCACTGCTAATTTCAATCAAGCTAACATAAGCCATGGTGTACCTTTTTATTATGAAGACATTAGGATATTTTTGAATTTGTCATCTGTATTGTTTTTGTTCAAGTTACCATAATTTGTTGTGTTATTTAGATGTAGAGGTTTTAATATGTTGTTATGATTCTGCTTGTCTTTAATGATACTGAGTTTAATTAGGATCAACATTTCTTAATGAAGGCCTGAAAGAAATGAAGGAAAAATGTTATCCTGTCTTTCTTTTCTCCTGCTATTCAGGCTTTTACAAACTTTATTATTTCACTTTGCTGTCCTAGTAAGACTTTGTTTTTGCTTTCCTTGACTTTCTCTTTAAAACAAATGAGCCACCTATTTATTTAATCTCAATCATGGGCCTAGAGACCACTCGTCATGTTCAATGTGAGAGTGACCGTGTGGGTGTGAAAATGTATGAGAGAACAGATTTTTTCTTTCTGAAAAAAGGAATTGTGATGCTTAAAAGCAGAAGGATCTTTTTTTCTGTTGCCTACACAAATAAATATATGTAAAGGGTTTTGCCTAAACGAGTAAGATCCAGAGCACTTGTCTGACAACATTAATATGATTTATCGGGGCTTGTCTGCATTCAGGCTTGTGTTTGTGAGCCTAAAAATTATCAGCAGTATCAGAGCGTGGAGGAATAGCATAGAGGAAACTACTGTAAAGATGATGAAGTTGATTTTGTATTATTTTGAAACTTGGAGTGTAAAATAACTTTTTGACTTTCACTATATTTAATTAAAGTTCTTTCATCTCTTCAAAACGGTTTTTGTTCATGTTCTTCAAATCTCCAATCTAATCAGAACTTAAAATAACTTTAGTTTAGTCCCATGCACAAATTGAGAAATGAACTGCTCTCCCTTAGTTTTTCTTAGAAATAAAAAGATGTTGCAGTGGTTAGTCCTGCTAAAGGACCAGACAAACCGTGAAACGGTTAAATCCAGATAGAGAAAATATTTTAGAATCTACACACACATTAAAAGTATTTTAGAAGTTCAAATCCAAAGATTGTGACTAGAGGGAGGCTTTATCAGCCTAATTTCAGAACAGAGAATCATTGCCTGCATCGCAGTAGAAATCTGTGTTTTTAAAAAATATTCCCAGATCATTTTCACAATTGGAACAAGCATGAAACCTTGAGGAACTCCATGCTTAACTAATGCATGAAAACGATTCAACTTGTTTGAGATAAATCATCATTTAAAGAAGCCCAGTCTGGTTTTATTCAGTTTCATCCTTAGCGCTAAATATGGACAGTAATGTTTAGGTAAAGACTAGAGTAAATTGTAAAAGGTTAAGATTAGATCAATTATTTATCAGATTTTTCAGTAGATTAATAATGAATCAATAGATTACCAGTACATAATTAAATTAGTAAAACAACAGAGTTGTATGAGATATCTTATTTTAAAGAAGGGATAGCATTCCTCCCTGGACTTTGCAGCACTGATATTTTTGTGATTTTATGTGAAACAGGAGTAAAATGTATTCAGACTAAATAATCCGTATCATTTATTTGGCCACTGAATTTCCCTAAAAACGCAGAAGAAGAAGAAGTTGCACATCTGTGCTGAACATAAAAAAACACAGTGGCTCCATCTTCTCATTACCCAGAATGGAGCCGTGCCAGGTTCTAATAGAGGCTGAGATGTTGCTGCACTCCCTAATTAAGCTACAAGCTCAGCAACACATGCCGCTGAGCTTCCTGCGTTAAGATGAGAGAGCAGGAGGAAATAAACACCGTCCAACCGCTGCAGTTCCATCTGTAAACATGCAGACTCAGGTCAGTTTGCCACATTCAGAATAAGTGTTTATATGCACACCTTCCAGACTGTCAGTCAGCATAAACCTAAATGTTTTCTGTGAATTTCTGTTGCTGGAGAGGTCTTCCCAGGACAGAGACCTGTTGTGAAGTTCACTCAGAGGCAAGGGGACTGATTTATTGTTTCTCGTTTACATTATTTTTCTTCATCTTATTTTTGGTCACTTCAGGTTTTTTCTGTCTCCAGAAGCTTAAATTTGTGAGCAACTGCGTAGGTACTGCCAACAATGTGGTTACACAAACTGTATGTGTGTGTGTGTGCGTGTGTGTGTGTGTGCGTTTGTTTGTAATACCTTGTGGGGACGATTTTCCTGACATATACTACGTTGTGGGGACCAATTGCTCCTTGTGGGGACCGGAGCCTAGTCCCCTCAAGGGGAAACCCTGTTTTTGGGTCAGGGGTCAGAGTTAGGGCTAAGGTATGAATTGAGTTTTGGTTAGGGTTAGGGTTAGGTATGTGATGGTTAGGGTTAGGAAAAGGGTAAAGGTAAGGTTTAGGCTGTAGAAATGGATGGAAGTCAATGGAAAGTCCCCACAAAGATAGCAACACAAACGTGTGTGTGTGTGTGTGTGTGTGTGTGTGTGTGTGTGTGTGTGCGCGCGTGTGTGTGTGTGTGTGTGTGTGTGCGCGCGTGTGTGTGTGTGTGTGTGTGTGTGTGTGTGTGTGTGTGTGTGTGTGTGTGTGTGTGTGTGGAGGTTCATAAACAATACAAAAGCTGCAATGAAGCCCATTTCTGCAAAGAGACAGACGGGCGCTTTGCTGCAGTTTGCCATCAGCAAGACTGCAGGCTGTAAATATGGGGACGAGTGTGAGGAGCTGCAGTCATGTTCCTGGCCTAAAGGCCTAATCAGGGAGGAGATACAGATGTCCTATTGATACCAATTAGGCTCTCTCTTCAAACACACAGCGGACGGTCATAAATCCTCGTTTTAATTTTGAAGCTCAGCGTGAATTGATTTTTTTTTACTTCTTATGGATTACCTGTGACCATATTTTAAGCAGAATTTAAAAATCTGTCTGCTAAGTGTTAGTTCCTTACTTTTCACAAAGAATATACTGTTGTGCAAATGTCTGTATGATACCAAGTCTGACAAAACGGGTCTGAAGACATCCATTAGCTAATGGATCTTTCCTCCTTTTATCCCCCTCATCCTCCGTCCAGCCCTGCGTCTCACTGCCGGAGCACTTAACATCAGCGAGAAACACACACACACACACACACACACACACACACACACACACACACACAACCACACACCTACACACACACACACACACACACACACACACACACACCCAGCCTAACCTCTTCCGTTCGCCTCCCTTTTTAAACCTCTTTCAGCTGAATTCAAATCCTTTCAACATGCAGTTCAAACTGGGAGTAAAGCTTCACAGTTTATTGAACAGGCTTCTCGCTCAGATTTTGTTTATAATTTCTTTTTTATTCATCCATTTATAAAAAACCTGACTCACATCACATCGCAGTAAAGAAGTTCATCTTAGCCAGAGGAAGAAAAAACAACAATGTGAATAATTAGTGTTTATATTCCTTTTGTTTAATAGTTTGATTATCTCAGACATGTGATTACTCAAAAGAGCTGCAGGACTCTATGTTGCACTAAATCAGAACAAAAACACATAATGACTTTTTTAAATTACTTTTCAAAAGTTGATGTAAGAGGGTATTTTGGTCACATGTAAAGGTAATCAGCTGGACTCTGTAGGTCTTTTTAAAGTATCTGACTGATCCAGTTCATTTTAAACAGTTACAGTTTTCCTTGCATCAAGACATAAAGGCATGGGTAACTTTTCCCAATTTCTTAGATGAAACCTTAGCTGACATATTACCATTTCAATAAGCCTTTATACAGATTATGATGCTGTTTTTAATCCTGCAGATTGTAGTTCTGGCTAAGATCTCATCTATTAAGCTGCTTCTCTTCTAGATGAAGCAACTAAATGAACTCATGTTGCCTTTCACTACTTTTTCTTGATCGTGGAAAGTTTTCATGCAAGTTGCTGCTCACACTAAACTTCGTTTCTTCCTGTCCAAACTTTCCTTTCCACTGTCACCACATGCTTGCTTAATGCAGGAAGCATAAATGAGCTTTGTAATAGCAAAAAGACAAAAAGAGTTAATTTCTCATCAAGCATTAAAAACAGATATTAGTATTTGTTGTCTGGTTTTATAAAAACAGATAATCACATAAATGTAGAATAAAAGGTGATGTTGCAGAAGACATCAGTAAATCCCCCAAAAGATGAAACTTGATAATATCAAGAGAACCTACTAGTGAAATATCAAATTTGGATTAATGTCAAATATTTTTATATTTTACTCTTTTCAGTTCGATTCAGGCTCTTGTGAAATTTAGACACAATCTTTGGGTAACTAAGAGTGACATGTGTGAAGGAAAGATCAGATTACTGAGACCAGAAGATACATCATTAAGAAAAATAAGAGAAAAGAACAACTTAGAGAAGGTAATGTATAAAAAGATAAAAATGAGTACAAACAGCAGGAAGAGCAGCTGGTGAATATCAGCTGAATTTGACTGTTAAAGGTTCAGCTTATGAATTTAGAAGACACTGTTAAGTTAAGTACAGGGGATGACACCATTTACTAATGCCTCTCTAAAACCACTTGTGAGACGCAGTTCCACACATAGTGAAATACAATTACGCACAATCACACAAACTCACTTAAGTGGAGGATTCAAAATTGAGCTGGGACTTGATTTGAATACTCCAAACAATTATCTCTCCCTCCTTCACCCGGTAATCCATTCACCATGAATATATTCTCGTCAGCCTCTCCAGCTTTCCCTCTCGCCTCAGTTATCCTCTGTCAGTTTCATTTCCCATCTTAGGCCAAGAACCGGAAAAATGCAACAACAAACTGCAAAGTAGCACAAACAGGATTTAGCTCCAAAAAGACAGATTGATACGTCTACTTTTGTAATTTATTAACTATTTTGTGGTGGACAAAAGAATAATAAAACAAAAAGACAATCAAGATTTAGACTTCTTCTGCTTCCAACGCAGCTTTAGAAATCACACACAGATACTGAAGCATCTTCTGTCGTTCCTCCACAGGTTCTGTTGTTCACATTTGGCTTTGGTTCAGCTCAGCAGATGACACTATGCAGCTTTAGTCTGTTGAATCATCATTAAGTCATCTGGTTTTTTACTTTCCCTTTCGTCTTTGTTTTGTGAAATCTGCCGCAGAGCAGAAAATCTAGAAAACGTGAAATTGTTGAGTTTTCCTTCCCTTTTTTCTTGCTTCATTTAAGATTTTAATCTGAAAATGTAGCATCACTGCTTCTAATCTAATGATCTCATCACCCACTGCCAGGAAGCTGAGACTGAGTGACTGATTATGATGTCATGGATGCAGGAAAATGTTTATTATATCATCGCTTATTGTTGGGAATAGCACAATTAAAGCACTTGGTCACAGGTTACTAATTAAAATCAATATAAGTCTCGAGTTTCTGTTCACATTGTAATTTCAAACTCATCCTGAACTACACATTTGATTCACCAAATACCAAATCAACGTTCTTCCACAGTCGTCTCAGACGCCAAATCTAATTAAAAAATTGGGGGAAGAAAACTGAAAAAAGAGGACAAATGACTCTAGATAATTAGTTCTACAAAGAATTAATAACAAAGGTGCAAACAGAGGTGATTTTTTTTTAATTAGCAAATATTTTCTGACTTTCAATAAACATTATTAATTTTTCTAAATATCTCAGTGTACCTTTATATTTTTAAAGCAAACAGTGGATTTATATTTATGTTTTTTACACCTCGTTAGGTCTGCAGAAGGCTTCATCTGGGTGCAGGTCAGACTCAGGCCATATGGATGCATTTCTCCATAGCATGTCAGTTCAATATTTACATAACAATAAATATAAATTTTTTCTTAATCTCCCACTTTTGCTACTTGTGCTTTTGTAATTTGAATTGTAGCATTGCAAACCGTTATATACATCTTGTTTTTATCTGTAAAATACAAAATAATGAGAATAAGTGAACTTCAGCAACTGCAAACAAACCAAAAAAATAACTTAAAGTTAGATAAACACTAAACCAGCAGAAAAAGTAGGAAAACACACTAAAAAAGAAAAAGTGTAACTTTAACCTCTCCGTGCAGAGCTCACTTCTCCATGAAACTATCTGAGAGGAGGTTTGAGCCTGAGCCAGATTAATAATGCCCCAGCTCAGTCAAAATAAGCAGTGTGGGTGTTTGTGCAGTTTGTGTACAACTTAACTCCAGATATTAGCCAACTTGTGAATGTTTGAGCATTCAGAGCTCGTAGCGCACAAACACATCCCCAGTGTTTTCACGGTTTCTCAACACATCCCCTGTGTAGCCCTGTTGAGGTCTCTGCTGCCAGCTGAGAGCGCGCAGGAGGTCTGCAGCCTCTGCTGACCCCTGCAGCGACCACTGGGAGCATGTTTCAGAGAGCTGCTGTTCAAGTGTGTAACATCGAGGTTAAATCTCCTGTTGCTCTCCTGCTGCTGTAAACAGACCAGATCACTGGGGAACGGAGAGATAGCCAAGGTTCATCAGGTGTCCTGCACCGCATCTGAGGAGGGCTGCAGCCTCTTTTCAATGGAGTTTGATTTTTCACCCCCACAGGCAGATATTCTCCTATTTCCTTCAGCATGAAAATAAATTGTATTGTAAATAAGCACTGTTGCTTATTGTGAGGAAGGTTGAAATCCAATCATCCTGTTTAAGCCAACGGCTGAACTCCCAGAACTCACTTGACATGCTGACATGACGGCTTCATCCAACTGAAATCAAAACCAGTTTTCCCAAAAATAAGCAGCTTGTTCACATAATGCTGTACAGTAATGACTGTATAGTACACACACACACACACACACACACACATATGCGCTTTTACACGTCGCTCTCAGACAGTTCTCTCCAACTGGGCTGTTTTTCTAAGGGGTGTTTATGCAGAGGAAGTTGGATCCTGAAACTTGCTGCATACCTTACATTTATGAAAGTTGGAAGCGCTGCTGACTGCTGATATGATTACACCAAGAACCAAGCAGGAAAACTCTGACATTCTCATATGGAAGCCATTACCTATATCGCTCTCGTTCTCTATTTATCTTTAAAGCTCTTTCTCATCCTACGACTTTATCCTCTTTTGTTTTCTTTTAGTTTGATTTCTTTTGGTTTCCTACATGCCGTTTGTGTTTGGGTTGCTTGAATTGGAACTAAAGTGTGTACAAGAGTTGCTTCTTCCAATGGCACATCAATTATGAATGAATTGCACAGCCACACACATTAGCAGTAAAAAGACATTAAAAACCCATAATTCATTACTAACATCCATCCAGATTGTGTGTGTGAAAGTGGCGTTCACACAGTACCCGTCCGCCCAGCACTCCACTCTCACATGACATCAGAAAAATGGGGGAAGGATGACTGAAAGAGATCAGGACAGCAGAGTGGCCTCTCACACCCATGTATTCTGCAGTGACACAATCATTTCTGGCCAAAAATTGCACATGAAGTGCATCTCTCTCTCACACACACACACACACACACGCATTCAAACAATCTGAAACTGAGATCCACCCTCGCTGACTACAGACCGGTTACCAAACATTGCATCACATTCCCAGAAATATGACAACAGAAACCTGAGAAGCCAGCCTGTCGCTGACCTCAGTCCTGCACAAACCCTGGAGTCGCCACTGAGGGCAAAAAAACAAAGAAAATGACACCAAAATGTGAAGATGTATAGAGTTATCTTTGAGGAAGCTCACATACTGGTCCTCACACAGACTCTGTTCAGATGAAGACCGAGCCGAGACTATCAAGGAACTTCTGGTCGTCTTCTGCAAGGCCAGCATTCAGTCTGTCCAGTGTTCGTCCATCACTGTGTTTTACCCACAAAGCAGGAGAGGTCCAGACTGAAATGAACAATTAGGTCTGCAGAGGATCATCAGAACCTTCCATCCATCAGGAAAAGAGCAGTAAACATCTCTGCAGACCCCACACATCCTGGACACAGACTGTTTAAACTTTTACCTTCATGTCAGCGCTGCAGAGCTCTATTTGCAAAAAGCAGCCACCACAGAAACAGTTTCTGACTCTTAGTGAACAAAATGAACACTGAATAGCCTAATCTTTTCTTTCCTTACTGTACATAAATATTCTGCAAACACGAGCACATATTGATCTTTTATTCTAATCTTATTTCACATAAATTTAAAGTATTTAACATTTGTGAAAAGTCAAATTCCTTTATTATGCAAACCATCTGGGACAATAAAAGTGATTCTGATATATTTTTTCATCACCACCAAATTATTCTGTGTATCTGCACTTTGACTTTGCCTGTCACTTGCACTGAATTACAAATTATTTCCTGATTAACTAACTTCTAACTTTTTCTGTTTTTTTCTGTTAATATTTAAATTTGGGAATATAAAAAGTAAAAATTAAAGCTAAAACTATTAATCTAATCCCTATTGATGTTTTCTTTTCAACTTTCGTTTTATGACTTAACAGATCAAGCCGTCCTGCTGTATTTGAAAATGCATGTAAATATGTTGATACTTTGAAAATGTAATGTTTATAGTGAAGGTAAAACAAAAAGATTGAGAACCAGTGGAGGGATGTAAAATATGTAAAGTACATCATAGCTCTAGATTATAGCAACAGTCACAATTCTGGCTCTAATTAGAAGTAAACCATGAAAGGTTCCCCTAATGTTTAGAGTTGACTTTGATTAATAACTGCAACATCATTAATTGCCTTGTTGCTAAAATTTGCTATACAAATAAACTTGCCATGTCTGTCTGACACAATTCTCTAAAACTACAATGTAGTAAATTACTCAATACAACTCAGTTTATTATGTTTTATCTTTGTTTTATGATGTATTTGGAAGCAACTACCAAACTTTGGGTACCTGAGGGGGACAAGAAGTCAGTTCCAGATGTGCTTGCATTTGACAAACTCCCGAAGTCAAATTCATGCTGACAGCCTCTCCTTGTGTGTGTTGCAAAAAGCACAACCTGTTTTACGTTATGGCTAACATGTTACTCTGATAATTCTGACTTTTAAATTTAAGTGTCTCAGCCATTGTTGCATTGTTTTCTCATTATATCTGCAAATGTTCTGCAAGCTGAGATTCAACTGCATAGTTTCAGCTCTGCTGATGAGTCCAGTGGGACAAAAATTAACTAAGACAGATTGTAGGTATTTGAGTCCAAATGACTGATGTTAGCTGAATTTTAGTGGTAAAATACAGCAAAACATATAAACATCACACAATACCAAAGGACAGAAATAGTTTGCAAACAGAAATAGATTTTGTCTAAAATCTTTTGGGCTTATGCTGACATAAAATTATAATACAGTAAGCCCTATTTTAGGACACTTGTTCAGAACGTCAGAAGAATAAGATAAGTGGTGTTTTCAGAAAATGAAAGATGGGAATTTACTTGCAAGAAAAACTTAGAAAAATCATTCTGTGGCCAGCCTGTCTCACATAAATAGAACACACTGAGGCCTATTTAGGAAAACTTTCACATTTGCAACACAATAGTCTGAGGTCTACCACACATCACCACCAGAGAGAAGCGGGGGGTAAAGAAAGACAGAGTTACAGAAGGACAAAACAGAGCAAAAATCTGGCAGAAACAGAGGGGTCATATGCCTCCTGGACCTGTGGGGGTCCCTGAAGTCTCACATTGTTTTTCTCCTGTGGTTACTGACACAGTGTCAGGTTCTGGTTTAGGTTATGTCTGATATGTTACTCTATTGAAAACATTAGCTGTGCTGTGGGACAGCCTGGGAATGTGGCAGGGAAAAACCAGAAAAAATGAGCTGAGAAATGTCTGTTTGTCTGCTGTGGACAAGACAAAGGAGCAAAAAACCAAGCGAGTTCATCTCAGGAGAGAGATGTGTGTCTCTTCACCCCAAGTCTGCAAGCTTTATGCAGAGTGCATCTGTCAGCCTGTTTCTGTAGATTTTCAGCCGGTGTGAGGGTGGATCCTGTCTCCACCCTGCAGTGTGATTGGTGGTTAGTGGAGCTTGCTGATGGATTGTTCAGGCCTTCTGTCCTGCGGTTGGTTGAAAGGTCAATCCATCATTCACCTGTCCAGGTGGAAGTAAGACATTCAACCTCATGATTAACCCTCTTTTATTTTCCCTCTCAGGTTCTGCAGATGTGTCTCAGTGTGCTCAAAAATAAACCTTAAAAGATTAATTGGACTGTTGGATAAGTGCTTGACTTATGCAGTATTAATTTACAGACCTGCCTAAACTGTTTGCATGAGCTATTTTACATATGTTCCAGTAAAATGTTGCAACTTTCCTAAAGGAAAACCCTTTCCTAACCAATAAAAAAGCAGAGCTGAGGATTGCTGAGTTTTTTATTACCAGACGAACAGTTTTCTTTCTGATCTTTGCTCTCTTTCAGTCACTTTACCCTGTTAACACCTTCACATACATAATTTACCTGGAAGGTCACAGAGTGAGCAGTTCATCTGAGATTTGGATTAAAAATTATGTCCTCCAGGAACAGAGCCAGGTAACCATGTGGCATTCCTCTGGGCTTCCCAGGACACTTTTATTTAAGATCAACAAAATATTTATTATCTACATGCTCTCCCACCTGAGAGAAGCATTACCACATCTCTTGTGCATGCAGAAGACACACTATGTTACCGTGTCACCACATGAACACAGTCTGTTAGTCACTCAGTGAGTGTCAATAGGTCATCATAGCTTAATGTATAAGAGAGAAATCATTGCTTATCGTCCCAGACGTCCTTCTCTTCACATCCCTGGTGGACTCCAAGCTTAACAGTGGTTTTAATTGGACACTTTATTTATGTTCCTTCTCTAAAGAAACATTAAAAAAATATTTTTATCATTGTTTTTGACATATTATACATGTTATATTAGGCATAAACTATAAGCTGTGGCTATTGCTGAGAATAAGCTGAGAATAGCTCATGTGCAAACACTAAACTAATAAATGTTGCATCACTCAAAAATTGCTTTAATGGAAAAATGAAAAACATAAATGATCTGGACATCTGAGCTGTAGCTTTTCACCTCTAAAAGCTGCAGCCTGTCTTTTATTCACATTTCTTTGCTGGGCTTTCTCTTTTTAAGGAGCTGCTGTGCATGCTGACATAAACTGGTGTCCTTTTACCATCTGGTCTTGGCCATCTGGTAAACTCCTGCGAATAGCAGCATCACGTTCAAGCATTACTTCCATTAAACGCAAAACTGAACATATGTTTTTATTTTCATAAAACATTCCAGGTCCACTAATACCATGTTTTTCTTCCTATTTATCTATTTCTCCGGTTCCAGCTCTTCACCTCTCACCCTTTCACCCCTTTCTCCACTCCAATCCTTGTCTAGTTCAATGCATTTCCAATCTGTGGTATGAAGTTAGTGGCAGGCGGGGATTCAAAGGAAAGTACCTACCACCCACACTGAAATGTACACTGTGGTAATCCAGCATTTTGTGAAGCATGTGGAAGCTATTGCACTGTAATCTGTTGTAATTGTATTGTATTTGTGAGAAAGCTGGAGTGCATTCCCCTCTGAATTACTACAAAGCGAATGTGTGAATATGTGTCAGATAAAAACATACAACTTTTAGTCCACAGAAGAAGAACATGGAAGAGAAATGAAGTTTTAATAAATGAACTGTGCAGGGAAATGACATTGACTTAATGAAAGACAGTTGTTATCCTTCAAAATAATTATCTACACCTAAATCACAGGCTGCAGCTGTCCAGACAAGATCAGCTCAGACCAGAAAACATGCAAAGCCATACACCATTACACACATAAGTTACATAATTACACATAATGGACTGAAGGCTGCTGGCACACCGAACTTAAATATATAATTAGACTGACTTGACTTGTCTTGTAAACAATCTGAAATAAGCCATGTAATACACTGTAATTGTAAAAAGTAAATTTGTTCTGCAATTAGGTGTTGATCCCAGTTTTTTGGAAAAGCGGATCAGCTAACGAGGATCCCACTTGTCATCCTAACTGATAAAGTTTACTGCTGGGTGTTGGAAAAGAGCCTCCAAGTACCTGTCAGACCGGAGATTCAGGAGCAACAACGTGACCCCATCGGAGCTGCTGAGGGGCATTTGGTTGTCTGGTCCACATGTGTTTTGTGGAACTGGAAAAGGTTCATAGCTGGGTCCCTTGAGCGAAAGCATTTTGGTGTCTCATTCCTGATTGATGGTGGGATGGAGCAGGAAATGGATAGACAGATTGAGACTTTGTCTGCTGAGTTAAAAGGTAGGCTTCCTGATTTACTAGTCCATATACATTCCTGCAGATATTAGCAAGAAATGTGGACCAGAACTTGAACATCCAGTGGAGTGCACAGACATTTTGAGGGGCAGGTGTAGGAAAAAAGAGCTCCTTGTGAGACACAAGAAAACGCCGGCTGATTTTTTACCAGCACAGCTTGAATATCATGCATATATAGACCAACTTCAAATCAGTAATCATGCAAACAAGCAGCAAAAACCTTGGGTTACTTACTATACTCTGTTAAATAATGACATAAAACAAACAAAGAAAGGATCACATCAAAGACTTTTCATTATTTCATTCATGTATTGACAAGAAAAATGCAAAAACATAAAACCTCACCAAGTGTTTTTGCTTTTGTTTCTTGTGCAAATACCTCACTACACTTCAAATAAGACGAAATTAACTTAAAGGTAACTTTTCAGCAAGACATAGGTGCATGTTTTAAGTCAATAAGTCCCTAATGTTGATGAATTATGTTATGAGATTATTTCACTCATAACATGGGAAAAATATCTTATTAAAAGTGAGATAATTTACCAGTGGAACAGATTCGTTTTTCATCAATATCAACGACTTACTGACTTGAACCAGGCTGCTGAAAATATACTTGAAAGCTAGTTTTGTCTTACTTCAACTATACTCAGATGTTTGCACTAGAAAATAAACCCAAAATTTTGGGTAAAATTATGTGTTTTACTGGCAGGTAAAAATAAATAATGAATTTCTAACTTTACTGCAACACTGCTAAAAAGCCAACTATTCAACTGTTATGTCCAATTTTATTGGCAAAAGTAACCCAAAATAGCACAGCAGTCATTTTCTCCATGTTAAGTAAGCGGGCGCTTTGAACTTAAATCATAGCTGATGGTTGTATCAGAGCTGAAATTGAGCATAAACTTTTTGAGAAGTCCAGCCAACTACCTGCCTTGTCCTCCCTGAAGGAGGTCCGGTGTAAGTCATGCCAGGGTCTCGCAGAGCTGCTCGCTCTTCCACCGTGCCAATACCGCAGTGATCAATGAACAGACTCACTGGCTCTCCACTCTCCACTATCCATCTTCAAGAAGAAGTAGAAGTAAAAATGGAGATGCAAACATCAAGACAGAAGCTAAGCCAGAAGGAAGAGGACATTCAGATGGAAAACTGTCCAGCCTCTCAGCTCCCTGCAGAGAGAGATAAATAGGAAATTCAGGCTGCCGCATGAGTTGATGAATGATTGAGCTCACACCTCCTTCAATAGTTTTCCTATCACCTTATTTTTCTGCACAAAAACTCACTCCCTCTGTTTATTTATGTGCTCAGCCAAGCAGCATGGGGCCAGAAAAAAAGGTGATGAATGGACCAGAAAGTCATGCAGGTCCAGGAGCAGCATTTGGACTCGGTGTATGTGCATGCCTCAATCCTTGTGCGAACCCATTTCTTGCTTTTCAAGAAGCAAAATGTGTCTGAATACTGGCCTGTTTGTGGGACAGGAAGTACGTTTAATAATGATGAGGTCAAAACGAGCTGCAGCCGCATAAACCTCAGTTCCTTAAAGATTTCCAAGAAAATGTATCTGCCCTCACGTCTGTGGAAAAAATTCGGCTTTTCCTTTACGAAAAGATTCTTCTGTTCAAATCAAACTGAACTCAAAAAACATATTACATTCTGTAAATTAAATAGAGATGGACAGAGCACCAAAGAATTGTATTCAAGTAAGAGTAGCACTACTTCAAAACTATTTTTACTTAAGTAAAAGTAAAAAGTAGCCGTCCAAGAAATTATTCAAGTAAGAGTTAAAAAGAGTAGTTGGTAAAAAGTCGACTCAAGTTCTTAGTAACTGATCAAATTGTCATTTAATACTTAAAAATTACATCATCAAATGGACCAAAATATAAAGGTAAGTGAAAATCTTGGTGTTTTAAGGGTCAAAATCACAATAATTCAAATAAATAAAAAAATAACAAAATCAGGCAAAAGAAAATGTTTCCTATCAGTTTCTTTCAATAAAAACTGCAGGAGTGTGTCTGGTGAATGTTTGGTTTAAAAATATTTGTTTTTCATTCAGTGGGTAGAGAATCCAGAAATTTTACTCAAGTAAGAGTAGAAATACTTCAGAATAAAATTATTCAAGCAAAAAGTACAGAGTAGTAAAATACTAAAATAAGTTGCTCAAGTAAATGTTACACTAAATCTAAGTAGTTACTGCCCAACTCTATCTGCAGTAAAATGAAAATAAAACATAAAATAGATTGTGAGTAAAGGTTGGCTCTCTTAAACTATGATAGTCACTAAAACGCTGCATAGATTCTAAAAACTCAGGATCTTGTCTTTCCAGATGGATTATTACAGTTTACACAGAACAACATATGAACAATCCAGTGATTCATGTCCTTCTCAGGAACACTGCTGAGGTATTTCACTAAGGCCGGAAAACAACCTAAAGGCCACTAAGGTGTTATAAACATACATTCAAAACACTGGTTGAGATAACTTCCCGTCCATCTGGAAAAGCAGTTCAGTTTCTGATTTCACAGAGATTTATTATTTGAAATGTAATTACTTTCATACATGCAAAACAAGAAAAGCCACGGAGTACAGTTAGAACAATCTTTACTTATTTACAATAATTTAATCAGAAAAGTCGTCTCAATGCACTTTACAAAGACAATAAACAAGTGTAATTTAAACCCATGGTTATATACAGCCAGATTCAGTCCTATGCACTGTAAAGCAGAAACTGATGCTTAAAGTTTGTTAATGTTGTCCAGCAAAGAACGGCAAAGGATTTTATGTAACCTTCACTCAGATTTAATCTCTCTTCCTGAGAATGCACAAATAAAATTGTTGCAGACTATTACAAAGTTCACATAAGTTCTCCAGTAAGATAATATTTAATGTAATATGATTTGTTTTTATCTCTTCAGACTAAAAAAGTAAATAAATAAGAAAGCTCAAGAAATTGTTTGTTGCACAGGTTGATCCAAAAATACTGCAAACGTCTTTTTTTATATCTGTTTTTGGGATATTTTTGATTGAATTATGAGTCTCAAAAGAATTAAAAGCTCTGATTTTTCGTGTGTGTTAAAAAGTTTTAAAAACATATTTTCATCATGTTAATGATAATTATTTGGAATCTTGATGAAAATGACTACAAGTCACAATCTCACAGTTAATTATTCATCTGTAAAACATTAGACACTGTGAAATGAGATGCAGTTTTAGTACACTTGAGATTAAAAGCAGGAAAATAATATTTTGAAAAATGCCTTGCAGCTCTAATATGTTGACAGATTTTCCCACCCAAGTCGTGGATCTCTGCGGTTCCTCTGCAGTTGTTCTGCTTTCTGATGAGGCCTCACATTTGCTTCGCTCGTCGTTTTAGGTAGGCGGCCATATCTTGGAAGTCTGAGGTTGTGCCACATTGGCTTCAGTTTCAGAAGATGGATTTAACAGTGCTGTGTGGGATATTCCTTTATGACCTCTCTGCATTACACTTCTTTCCTCTTTTCCTTTGACTCAGGCTTCTATCTATTTTAAAGATGATTGTTGCAGTGAATTTTATCAGTCAAAAGTGGATTTCTGTCCCTACTCAGAACTTGCTGGTAAAACAAATAAAATCCAGATGAATTACTTTGATGTTTCTGGTTTCAATGAGAAAAAATGTAAAGTTGGAGTTGAAAATACTTTGTATTTACACAGACTTACATTAAACAGCAAACGTGTAGCTCCAGCAGCTTGGTTTTGGCAGAAGCTGACATATTTACTGTAAGAGGGGTAGTAAAAACAAAGTGTTTGTGCTCGTTATAAGTTCATAAATGTTTTCATGAAAAGCTCTGAAATGTGATCAACCCCACAGAAAGAGCCACAAACATCCATAAACACATTCAGCCCAACTCTGCAGAACAATACGGATGGTCTCCTGGTTATGCGGCTGGTTAAATCTCTTTACTCGGGGCATTTTCTGGTCCACCTACAACAGAAGAAACAAGACAAAATTGTTCCAGACACAAATGTTTACACATACTCTATGACATGATGTTGATTGCACTGGGCCAGAGGAACAAATAGCAAATCAGAGCTTGTGTAAGTGTAACTGACCTTCAATAAAAGATTTTCTGCAAAGCTGCAGAGGGACCACTTGATCCCAGACCTGCTACACGTACTCTCGTAACAGGCCTGAGCTGAGCGCAGCAATTTTGCTTAACAACTAATGAAGCGCGCCTCAAAGAGAAGGTGCCACTTTCACTCAACACGCTCACGCACATCAGCACCGCCATCCATGACTCTGAATAACAATCAAAACAAATGAAAGAGGCTGTGAGGTGGGGGGGAACTTTCCTCGTTGTCTGATTTAATTTGAGTCTTATTTAACAAGTTGAGAATCAAACAGGCTGGGCGGCGGGCGCTGCATTGCGAAGACATGACAACAGACGCTGAGAGGGGGAGAAGAAGCAGAGAGTGACTTCAGACTCCATCAGGCTGAAAATAGAGCAGTTTTTTTGTTTCATCCGACGGAGAGAGGTGTCGATAATTAGGCTCAGTAAGGTAGAGCGGGCGGCGTTTCTCTGTGTGTGTTGGTGCATGCAGTGTCTTCCTGCCGCTGTGCTGAGAGCCTTGTAAATGCAGGGGTAATGGTTGTCAGTGTGTGACAGCTATAAATGGCCCTTTAGTTCTCTTCTCAGCATTACATCGACATACACACACACACCTTCTCTGTTTCAATGCTGCTTCTCACAGTTAAAAACACACAGCCACAGCACTTAGTTAAAGCAAGGGTTCTTCATTTTCATGTTCTTCGATTTAATTAGGATCAGCGCCACAACACAGCAGATGTTCCTCCGTCTGAGAACAAAAACTCTCGAGGGTGTCATGAAACTTTAGAAACATAATGACTGTAGTTATAAATGAAGAGTTTTGTTTCCAAAATTAAAGTGACCAGACAGCGGGAGTTGTTAAAATAATGACACTGCAGTAATTTGTAAATGTTTCCCTTGAACTTTTTCACCTTTTGTCCCATTTACAACCACAAACAGTGTATTTTATTGAGATTTTATTTGGTAGACAAACAGAAAGTTGTGCTTTATTGTGAAGAGGATTGGAAAATGTACATGTAACATCTGAATATTATATGTCTCCAATATTCAGATTTGCTCTTTATGGTAAAGTTTGCTTAATAAATGCCTCTTAAGAAAGCTGGAAGCTTTGTCTTGTTTTTCATCAAATTGTTTGGTGATCATCTGTTTTTACCAAATGACTTCCACAGCATGAAGTTGCTTTTTGTTCTCTTTTGTGGTACAGAAATACACTAAACACATTTATGTGGAAAAAATGTTGCCAAGAGGTTCTTTTTTAATCCAAACAAAACAGTTTAAAATCACCCCGATCACAACTTTTGGATTTCAAGTTCGCACTGCTGTGATATATTATGTAAGTTGTTAACTAAGTGCTAAGATATGATTGCAGTAGGCCTTTTAGCAGAAGGTTAAAAGATAATGTGTTGCTTAAAAAAAAAAAAAAGATCTGTAAGAAAATATCCCTGGCTACTAAAATAGGCCTGTAACCTTTCTATCGCTCTCCTTTACATAAACACACAGACTGAGCGAGGTCACAGTTCAGACAGCTGGATAATAATATTACAGTTAATGGATGCTCATCTGTTTATCCATAAAGATTTCCTCACTCTGTTTCTTTGTATGAATATGTGTAAGTGCAGGCATGTTTGTGTGTATCAAGAATATTTTTAGTGCTTTGCGTTTGGCGTCTCCAGGGACGTTTCATCGGCTTTTCCCAGGGCGCTTCCGCTGACAGGCAGGTCAGTGTGGGAGAGCTGGTTGTTCACGTTACACAGATCTTACTGTGCACGGATCATCATGCAGCCTAACGCACCAAATGAGATGTTTGCTCACAGTGTGTGCGCATTGAGGTTCGCTCATTTGCATTTGCAGTCTTTCTTAATCCTCTAGAAAAAGTCAGAACATTTTATACTTTAAAAATATTAAAGTTTCCATAATACTAATAAAATTCAGGCCTATTTACAGTGTGTGAAATGTCCAAAGAAGCTGGTATAACAAATATGTTGTAGCTGCCTTACTTTTCCCAGGGATACTGAGGGAGGTCTGCTAAACCCAAGTCACATTAGC
Source organism: Poecilia mexicana (assembly GCF_051168715.1). NCBI lineage: Eukaryota > Metazoa > Chordata > Actinopteri > Cyprinodontiformes > Poeciliidae > Poecilia > Poecilia mexicana. The sequence continues at coordinate 8,890,126 of NW_028263383.1, read as the reverse complement.
AGTTAGCAGTTTTATGAAGCATCTCACAACAAAATAAAAGCAGATTTGAAGCTAAAAAAAACGCCCAAAAGTTGATCTGCAAATGACTTTTTGATACATTATTGCTACACAAATGTTAAAAACTCAGGATAGCTACTGTCTGCAAGGAGCAAAGCGTGGCACAGTCATTGCTGCTGGCATGGGGTCAGAAACAGCTAAGAGTTCAACACCTATCAAGACAAAATGAGACTGTGATGCAAAATCTCATTAAGGAGAAACAATTCACTTGGCAGAATCATCTCAAAATGCTAAATGTTCACATCTGCACTAAATGGTAATGGAAAAAATGTGACGGCTACTAACCCCCAGTCTGGATGGACTGTGGTTGCTAAGATAATGAATGCAAAACGTTAGTAATATTTTAACACTAGCTGGCCAGGGCAACAACCTATGACCTGAAATCTGTGGAGGTTTGGTCGTGGAATGGAAATGTGACCTCTCTGTGAGCATAAAACCCCAAAAAGAGAGAAATGCATGTTTTCCAGTGGCCAAGTCAAAGTTCTGACCTTTACTCAAATGAGACTGAGTGGCCTGACCTGAAATGGGCTTTTCAGCCAAGATGCTACAGGAATATTGATGTAATTCTGTCATTCAAAATTCCTCCTAATGCTTCCCATGTCTCATCGGCAGAAACAGGGTAAACGTTTGGAGAAAAGATTAAATTTGTTTCTGTTTATAAAGTTTTAGTACCAGTTAACTTGTTACTGAATGAGTAATGCAGATTCTCTGACATTTTTATGTGTTACTGTCATACCAAATAGCTGGCCAAGAAATTTTGTGAACATATATCATAACCTAAGACCAGGATGTGAGGAAAAAAAGGAGAAGATAAATGCAGATGTGGTAATTACATTCAAATTTACTTTATTGGTCATCAAAGGAAATCCTAAGAGAGAAAAGAAGACAAATATTGGTGTCCATAAATGAAGATTGAAGATTTTCTGGCCTGGTGATTTTTAAAACCAGAAAGTTACCAGGAAGAAATGCAACTTTTGTGGTTGCAGGAGCAAAATCTTGGACTTGAAAAGGATTTTAAAAAAAGCCTTAGACTTTCAGTTTGCCCCAAAAATATCTTGCAACCCTTTTGAAAACTCAGAAAAAAGTAAATATGGCTCATTACAGGCTTTGCTTGGTTTGCAAGGCACTGCAGACCAACACTGAGAAAACTACAGAGGCAAACATTTGAGGTCAGGAGGGAAAGTGTGAGGACCTGGTTGAAAATCAGGTAAGAAGTTATAAGTTTAAAAAGCTACACAGCAGGAGGGTGTCTGGAGCAGATGAGATTTCAGGCTCTAGGCATCATGGGAAACCGGTTGTTCATAGGATATCAAATCAAGCCAGGACTTTTCTTTTAATTCTTGAGGGCGGCCTTGAGGCCAATCGCATGTCAGGACCCAACAATCAGTTTGATAATATCTGGTTTAAAAAAATGTAAAGTTTGTTTAAAAAAAAATTGCTTTACATAGAAGAACAAATACATAAAGTTGCCCAAGTATAGGACGTCTGATAAAAACACTAAAGATTTTTAAAGAAGCAGAACATTTATATTTGCCAAGTTAAGCTAAAATATGAGGCAACAGACGATAGATAGTAAGTTAAGAGCCAGCTCTTTTACCCCGGGATCTGGCTCTTCCCTCCGCTGTTGGCTGCTGAATGAAACACGTCTGGTTCGGGGAACTGGTCTCCAGGGTGGGAGTTAGCTGTTTTAGGTGGCAGATGAGTTTGTAATGAGGCAGAGTAATGGCATGTCTGATGCTTCGTTAGTGGTTAATTCATTTTCTACATCTATGGATTCCCAAATGGTAGTTCTTGGTGGTTTTGTTTCATGTTTCCACCAGGTGCTCTTGCAAAGGAAACATGCATTTGCTGGACCAACATTAATTACATTCCCGTTCTTGGCAGCAAACAGAACAGCCTTGCTGTTGATTAAAGCCAAAGTAGTCAGACTTTTGGTGCGGTATGAGCCGTCATCTGGGATGTTCTTAATCTGAGACGACAGGTAACCTGTTGAGTCGCGCCCTCTTACTGGGCCCCACTGCTGCGCCCCAGTGTGGGCGTGTTTGTGGCGCTTTGGGGGAATATCCAGCAGTGCCCCCAGGCAGTAATCAGGTCGTAAACTCCATCATGTTCTGTTTTCTCTGGAAAGCTTTCGATGGGACTAAAGGGAAAGAGCAAAGATGTGCGAAGAAAAGAGGCAGTAAAACCTTGGTTAGCTCTGTCAGCTCTCATTCGCTCAACAGAGTTGGATGGAGAAAGTAGAGCCAGAGGAATGAACATAAAATATCAGGAAGTCAAACAGGTGGCGGAAAGTGTGAGAGCAGAATGTGCAAAAACTTTTTAGCTTTTATATGATTTGGAATAGCCGGCATAGAGTTTTATGAGTATTGGTGGAGGTGGTGAGTTAGTTTGACTTACAATTTGAAAGTGAATACAAATAATTATCCTCAACCTTCAAAGGGTTTCTTGCTACCAGTCTGACCAGTCACAACCCTGCATAGTCTCCATCATCACTTGTCTCCAGTTTGTCAGTAGCAGCAGACACGTGTGCAGCAGAGAAATGCGGACCTGCAGGGTCATCCTGAGGAGGGCAGAGTAAAAAGAGTCGGATGATGATAGGTTAATGCTGTGTGTGTTTATGTATGTGTGTGTGTCCCTGAAACCTCGATTTAAACGGTTAGGTGATGGGTTGGTCACGGCAACTGTTGTGATAAAAATAAAATCAGTTAATTAGACACTTGACAAAATTACACACATGCAGCTCTACTTGCATTTGTATGTGATCCACGTATTTGCTGCTTTGCTAATTGTAACTGGATCCTCCTCTGAAGGTTTTCGCAGCTTCCTGTTGTGTCTTTAAGGTTCAAGCAATCTCACAGTAACCCAAATAACAGTAAAGGTCGCCCTAAAGGTCGGTAGCAGCAGCAAAGTTAAAGCTTCACCATGGCAGAAAGTTTGAATTTAGATTACTGCTCTCAAATGTTTTCAATCATCTGTTGGCATGAATGGATGGATGGGCAAATAAATGGACCAAAGACTTAATCTAAACATATTTAAAAATAAAAGCAAAACAGTTTGTGATATAGCTTTGGATAAATATGTCAATAAAATTCAAAATGTAAATGGCATTTAAGAGAAAGAAGTACCTAAATGGATTTCTAGAGGTTAAAGTGCAGAAGTCCTCATGGAGTGATTAAGACTTAAAACGCAGACAGAAACAAAATCACGCAGTCAGAATTGTTCAGCTGCAAGGAAATCTTAACTCCTAACTGGGAAACCGGTTTACAGTAATATTTTGTAATTGTCTGAATTGCTTCAATTTACGACCCTCCCAAGCGCGCACACACACACACACACGCGCGCGCGCACACACACACACACACACACACACACACACACACACACAGTGTGCCTTTCTATCTTCACGAGGACTTTGCATTGACTTCAGTTGATTTTTTATTCATTTCTGTAGTCTAACTCTGATCCTTAACGTACCTGGACTCATTCGACACCTTGGTCCTAAACCTAAACCATAACTCCAACACAGCACTTCTTCTTTTGGGACCCGTAAGGAGCTGCTGTTCCCCACAATGTTGTAATTGTTAGGAAAATGGTCCTTGCAACACACACGCGCGCACACACACTCCAGCTCTTGTTGGTGACTGCAGAACACCTGACTCGTGGGTGGCAGCCTGCCTTGTTGCTGTGGGTAATGTATCTGAGGTTAACACAACACTCTAAATTACTACAACATGTACTGTTTGTACATGATAACAACAGACCAACTAAATGTCTGCGTGTGTGTGTGTGTGTGTTGCCACGGTGCACCGCGTGTCTCTGTGCAGCTCTAATCGAGCAGCAGCTGTGTGTAATTGCTGCGATATTTTCAGGGTGGCAAGGTCAGCTATGATAACAATCTAGGTTGCCAGGTTTGGTCTCGGGGTTACAGGACATGGCCTTATCTTGAGGGGCCCTCCTGCTCTTATTATGAAGCCTGTAATGAGTGACAATAACCACCTAATGGGGAAAAGAGGGGGGAACTCCTATTTCCTGGATTGTTTCCACCGACTTGATGACTGTTATTTATTACTCCTCAGGTCTGAAAGTCTTCAGGTCTGTAACTGGGTATGAGCGCCTGAGTATCCAGAGACAAAATAGGAAAATCAAGCAAGAATTGAGCTTTAATGGACAACTTTAGCATACAATAGATGCTAAAGTTTCTGTTGTTGATTATATTCATATCATCTGGGCAGAATGTTGGACAATAGAAGAGTGAATAATGTAACTGCATAGTTGAGCTATAACCAAAGCTGGACATTTTCACAGCTCCGCTCCAAAAACCAGCAAAACAATCATACAAACGTTTTGGGGTTTTTTTTTTTCAACTGGACTGAGGGAACTGGGATTCAGCTTTTCATTTTTCCCACAAACTAAAAAATTAGTTTTCACTGGCCTGGTATCAAGATGTACAAAAGTTTTAAAATGTTCATAGTTTCAAAATAAAAGCTTTGATCATACTGTTCCTGCAGTTCAAAGTCCTTTTAATGATTCCAGATAAATCTCTAGAGAGACGTACAGTTTCATCTTTGGGACTCTGTGCATTGTTAAAAAAGAAAGCTGGGTATTTGGGAAGTCATTACATGGAAACTAAAGGAATCCCACCAACTGCTGTCAGGGAATGTTTGTTAAAAGTACAACTAGTTCCCCATCAAAGCACATATAACAAGACAACCAGCAAATACCAGCAAAAGGAAATACAATAACTACATTTACTTAATTCTTCTTAAAACTGTTGATTTTACATTTTCCTAGAGTAATGTGAAAAATTTTAATAATACAACATAAAATCCTGACCTGTTTGTTAGCAGTCTCTGACTTTAGATTTGTCTAAGTTGTTTTAATTAAAGTAAAAATCCTTCAGGTTTTCAAAGTGTCTGGCTGAAAGACACTGATTTGATAAACCAGTGACTGTCAACACTCATACATATGTCTGTGTACGAAACTCTACATAAATAATCAATATAATATTTTAACATGTAGGAGGAATTATATATTTTCTGGTTTGAATAAAAGCAACCAGACTGTGCTGTAGCTTGTGTGTAAATACCATGATAACATGAAAATCTATTATGATAGCAATAAAAAATATAACATGCAGTAAGTAAGCCATTCAAATTTGAGTAGTTTTCTGTTCGTCTGTTCATCTCCTACTAATTGCTGCAGTATCTTCTCCCAACAGGCTTACACTCTGGAAACAGAGTCCATATTTTAATAGATCATGACGAAACCCATTCACACTTTGTCAGTGTCACATAGTGCTGGTTGTCAGGACCCCTTGGAGCCATAAATCAAGTTGAAGATGATATTTAGTGCCAGTTGTCAACACAGCAGGGAAACTTACAGAAAATTGCATATACAAGTCATTATCCCAACACAGTGCCGATTTTGTGCATTTAGATGACTTGTTGTTATACTTTTGGGTCCAGACATCCATCATCTATACCCACTTATCCTTGAAGGACATTAGAAAGTCCTGGCAGCTTTTTACTGCAAAGCCACAGTGTTAATCACTGTGTCGCCTTACCTTTGGGATAAATGCACAAATTCATATTTGGGTAAACAGGCAGTTAGTTACTATTTAGTAACCAAATTACTAGATAATTAAATTAGCAAGTTTGAGCCGGAGTACCCAGAGAGAAACCAATTATACACAGGGAGACCATGTAACCTCCATGCAGAGTTCACACGCTCAGGATTTTTGCAAGACGAGCTGTAAATTATTCTTTCTAGATGCATTTAGTTCTGGCTGTAAGCTGCAACTATTCAAAAATATACAAATGGGCAAAAATTTGAAAACGTAATTTGAGAAAATATATTGTTTTACATCATCTAAATATTCCACTGAGATGAAAAACGTTAAAGTTTGACATTCAGAGCAAAAACCGAGAGGGCATTTGAAATGATCTGACTCCAGATGAATGGGATTAAGCCATTAAGTTTTGTTTGGGTTTGATGTAGATCCAGATTACTTTACGAAAAAAATTAAGTTTCTAAATGTAGCAATCATTTTTGATAGACAGTTCACAGCTTTGCAACATAATTTACTAATTTGTCCTCCTTCATGTGGCCAGATAATGAAAACAGAGAGCAGAAGCAAACCATGTCAAACTGTACATCATTAGTAATGTCAGTTACACAAGATCAATAACGGCGGTCTCTGTTGTATGTTAATGGCTGTTTATGTTATTTTATAATTACCTGTGAGCTGATTTTATAATCTGGATCCAGTGGACGTTTCTTCAGCGTTTCCAGTTTTGTTGTTATTATTTACCTGCATGTGGATGTCTTTTGTTTTTTTTGTTTTTTTGAGAATTTTGCCCTTGTATTTTAGGAACATTTGGACAATAATTACTTTGATGAAAAATTCCCTTTGTGGGATGAAATAACCAGGTGACCTTGTGCACAGATGACTAAACATGACGGCTGGATGTTTAATTATCATGACTCCAGGCCTTTTCTGCACATCGTTACCTTGATCCCCTTTTATATCAGATACCTAATTTATTAAAGGATAAATTGAGCTTATGCACAGAGTTGGGTAGTTACTAGTTACATTTATTCATTTACATTTATTTGAGAAATTTCTTTGAAAAAAATTACTTTTAGGTGTATTTTTACTATGCTGTACTTTTTACTTTTACCTGAGTAATTTTATTGTGAAGTATTGTTATTTTTACTTGAGTAAAATTTCTAACTACTGAATGAAGAACAAACATGTTTTAATCAAAAACTCACCAAATTTACACCTGCAGATTTTGTTAAAGTTATATAAGATTATTATTGAAAGAAACTGGTTTGGACAAATTTCTTTTGCCTGATTTGATTTTTTGTTACTTATATTAATTATTGTCATCTTGGTCCTTAAAATACCAAAATTTACACTTAACTTTATATTTTGAAACATCTAATTATGTAATTTTTAAACATTAAACAATTGATAATTTGATTGGTTACTCAGTACTTGAATAAACTTTTTACCAAATATTCTTTTACTCTTACTTGAGTAAAACTATGTTGAAGTAGTGCTACTAGTACTCCAGTACATTTCTGGGTACTTTACCCACCTCTGAATATACATATAATCTAAGTAAAGGTAGTTGTAGTTAGTCAGTCCACGAACTCAAACAAAAATGGCCACAAAAATCTACTTTTGATCTCCAACCATGATGTACTTAAGTCACTCATGGCAGTAGCTTTATTAAATACGCTGTAAGAGTTTAATCCTCTGTTCTCCCAGTTTACCACTAAGTGCAAACACACCACAGAGGCTTAAGCGAATTGGTCTAAATGTCTCTTCACTGATGTTCAGCAGTCTGTGGTGACTGGAAGGTTTCTAAGTCCTGCCGTTGCTCCAGTTCATCATCTGGGCCGAGCGTAAGGGCAGCTGTAGTCGTCCGTTTGTGGCCACCCAGGACAAGCGATTGCATGTGAGCGTGCATTTATGTGTTTACGTATTAGTGAGTGAGAAGGCTGCACAGCTGAAGAAGTCTATTCATAGTGCACAAAGAACGATGTCTCTTTCCTGTTTCAAGAAAAAACAGCTGGAGAAGTATAGACATACATACTGGGTCCCCATGTTTAATAAGAATAAGAATTCATAAACTAGTAGCGGTTTCTCTGGATTCTTGATGTGATAAAACTAGATGTTGGTTCTTCATGTCTGAGTCCGTAAAGTAAATGGTCCTAAGGTGATGAACAGTTTCTCTAGATAAACTAATAGGAGATTCTCTGGATTGTAAGTTTGTTCTAATTCCTGTTATTCATGCTTGCTTTCCAGAATTTGGTGGATTCTCTGCCAAATTTAGGAACATATATATATGCACAGTCTATCCTGTCATCCCTAAAACTAAAACTGTCTTTAAACTGTCTTTAAAAACTGTCTTTAAAAACTGGCAATATTGGTCAGAATATTGCAAAAATTTAACAGTTATGCATTAAGATTCTATGAATCTATCTATCTATCTATCTATCTATCTATCTATCTATCTATCTATCTATCTATCTATCTATCTATCTAACAGTCGTTTAGCGGTCCTTGGGGTCTGTAGGACCACAGCTGTAGAAATACTCATTAGTCCCAATACACACTCATTGACAACTTGAAAAAACCCCACTTGCGCACACATACACAAACAAACCACCACTTCCACTGCTGAAACACATTTACCCATGATGCCCCAGGGGACAGCCAGAAGGTAGCCGGAGGGAAGAAGACAGAGAAAGAGAAAAGATGGAGTGAAGAAAGAAAAGTGCATAACATCTGAGGTCATATTCATTGTTGGGTAACTACCTCCTGTCTTCCCTGCCTTTCATTAAAACTGATTTCAGTATCATTCTTAATAAAGAGGCACTTTGGTTATTTGTCCGTGCCAACTTAGTGTCGCTTTCTCTGCATTATAAAAGTCATGTATTTCCATATGTACACATTTTACCTGTTTCCTCTGATAAATATGTATGTGAGAGGTTGTGTGGCCTGTTTGTGGTTGATTTATATGCATACACACTCAGTCTGAACACCAGCATGTTAAGAGCTGTACATCAACATTCATCTGGAACTAAAACATGCAGCTGGACGAGGACTTGTCCAAACAGAGCATAGTAAACAATGTCCTAAATGACCCAGGCCAAATAAAGCTATAAGTGTTTGGTTTAATAAGAAACACATATTTTTATCAACCTACATGCGTCTTCAGCACAAACACACACGGTCAAGGCTGTCTAAAAATATTGTTTAAACTATTTTTATAAGTCCAAAGGCTCTGGTTGTAGAAATAATTTAAAAACCAAGTACTCGCAAACAAAAATAGCTCAATTTTAAGATATGAAGGTTATTAACACCAAATATTTTTAGCAAATCTAAAATACATTTTTATGAAAAGAACATTAAGCAAAACTGCATCTGCTAATTAAATATTATCACATACTGTAATAATTATATAGTATATTGTATTTATTATTACCATGGTAGTTATTACTATTTAATCCCTACAACAATAAAGTTAGTTAATGAAATTGAAGAAAAGGGAGGATTATGGTCTATTGATTATCCCACAATCTTTCTTCTTGGCCCATCATATCATTTGTCTCTTAAAAATAAAATACTTTTTAATTTACAGCCTTTCTCTCAACTGTAAATACTAGTTTCAAAAGTTACATTCAGAAAGAAAGATGTTGCTTTAATAGCTGAACTATGCTTGTTGGTTTCCCAGCAGATTTTAAACAGTTAATTTTGTATTTTCTTGTAATGCCTTTAATGACATGTGTTTAAAAGAAATTTAAAAAGTTCCCATTGGTGCAGAAGTTCTCTACGGTTCACCTAACTCGCTCACAAGCTGAAAAAGAGTTGATGGAAATATTACCCAAGATGAACCATCACTAATTGTCATCCTTTCTAATTTTGTCTGTTTTGCTTTTTTTGTCACACTTACTGTATACTTTCCAGGTACATAGCACTATTTTATGGTACAATCAAGTAACTATTGTTCTAAAAATGCTGTATATTTTGATCATAACTTAAAAGAGTTTATGATAAAGTCAGTAGTTTCACCAGGTGTTTTTTAATTGCTGCTCCCACTAGTCTGAAGGATCTGTGTGAGGATCTCTGTGAGGTGGAAACTCTGCTGCCGTTTAGGAAACCCTGAATGTCTTCCATGGGAGATTACAGGATTCCACAAACATGCATGAAAGAATCAAAGCGACAATCTAGGTATGTCTTTGATGTGGGAATAACATTACAGCATAATATAAAGCTCAAAAAGATGATTACACATAAGATCTCCCCTTTCAATACTATTTCTCTGCCAGTTAATGTGGTTTATGTCAAAATGCATGTTTACCTCAACGTCAGAGCAGGTGAAGTTCATGGGGAAGTAAGGTGGACCTCTGGAAAGAACTCAGAAGAAGGTGATGCAATACTGTATTTCTAATGTCATAGTTATTTTTATTTGTTTATTTGTTGTTATTCCCAATTTTCATCTTGTGTGGCAGCTTTAGCACCTGTTGTGAAACTGACAAGCTCAGGACACAAGCTGAGTAAAAGAAGTTGATTTGTTCCACTTGGAGGTGAGTATCCACAGTTTCTCGATGATCGTCACACACACTCAGAGTAACACGGCTGGAAGCACACACACACACACACACACACACATGCACGCAACATAAACACACTGACAAAAACTCAGTTGAAATAACATGCATGCTACACACAAGCTTTCACAGGGTGACAGTGATGTGGAGCATCATTACAGAGAGACAAGGCAAACTATTTTTGTTCTGCAAAAACAAAACAAGATTCAACACTTTGTTGCATTCAGTTCGGAGACAAAGTGTAAACAAGCAGTATAATTATGGGCTCATTTTGAGACAAACAACCAGCCTCTGTGCTGTCGTGTGTCAGTCCATGTACGTCTGCACAGACACAGCTATGTTTTTATCAACGCTGAGATGAGAGGAAAAGGATGAAAGATACTCTGTCTTATTTGGCAGATGACAAATAAGCTGCACACACATTTAATACACGGATACACACACTTGGAAGAATCCCACGCAGACACACACTCCATGCGAACGCGTTTGAAAAGTGACAGAAGTCTCGTACTGTCATTACACAGCTCACGGCTGTCATTTTATTGTTCCTCATCAGTAACATCACAGAGACTAAAGTGTGTTCAAGAAGCAAGCAAACACACACACACACACACACACACACACACACACCCACACACACACTCATGCGTTCTTGCGTTGTAGCAAGCCGAAAAAATAATTTCAACACAAACAGTGTGAAGACAAAACCAGGGAGTCACAAAATATCTTATATTGGCACAAAACAAACAGCCTTTTAGTTCAGAAGAAGCTCCAACAGAAAGCACTAATGAATACAAACACAGTTATGATGGATAAAAGACTCTGAGCGCCCATGCAGAGTAACGTTAGCATCAGAAACTGTCAGCTGTGGTTTCCGGAGCAAACACAGACATGGTGGCTTTTCAGTGTAAATATTTTAAACCTTTATTTGTCAGGATTAATAAAGCTTGGCACAGATAAAGTGAGGAAACAAGTGTTAGTTAAAAGTTGATCACCATTTAGAGGCTAATTGAAGCTTGATTAGATCAAATCACTCTAAGTAGCCTAAGAGATAAATCCTAAATATCACAAACAAAACAGGTAAAAACTAAAACTTTGTGCTTCTCATGTCTTCACATTGTTTCGATTTATCACTCTAAATTTCTACCTTCTAAATATTAATGAGGAGATTCCTTGAAAAATTTACACATGTTCAAGGACTTTCACTGTGCTTAAAATATTGTCATTTTAAATTACTGAAGAAACTAACAGGGCTAAATTGACAGACCCATACTGCCCCCTGTTGTGTTAAACATGCAAGGACACCAACGATGCTCAAATATCAGCCTAATGCAACACAGGTTTAAGGTCAGGAAATATAAAGCATTTTAATGTTTAACAGATTTACCTACAGCTAAAAACATTTCAGTTTATATACCTGTAGTTCACAACAAATGACAACTAAGCACACTTCAGTTTCCATCCAATGATATGGAACCCAAAAAAGTCCAAGTTCTGTCCAAATCCGATCATATATTCAGTTTAGATCCTAACTACAGTACAATACTGTCATTCTGCTGTTCATCACATCAATGTTTTGTTAATGTAGAAGTGTAATTTGTAAATTACAAAATCACTTCTTTAAAGTAAATGTCAAACATCAAAACCCACTCAAGTAAAAGTACAGAAATGCATCCAAAATAGAAATGAATGGAGCTTTCAGTTTGCAGGATGTTGCACTGTTCAGGTGGCGGCTGCAAGCTGCTGCTGCCACCTGCCAACCTGCAGCACTGCAGCAGATGCAGGTGTCATGCAGTCTTTGTGGAAACAGCATAATCACAGTAACTATTTTTATCTAAACCTAGTCATGCATGCTCTACATAGTTTCTTTGAATCAGCATATTGCTGAGTCAGCTAATATTGGCCCAAAAAAAAAAAAAGCTTTTTTTCTGGGATCAGGCTCTTCCACACAAAGTGAGTGTGTGCTTTCCCTCTGACTTATCACTGCATCATATTCTACTTCACACCAGAACAGATCCAGGGTCAGTCGCATGATAGTTCCTGGACAGAACAATGATTAAAAAAAAGATAAGTTGAGAACAAGATGTTGTGTGAAGTCATTCTGTTCTCACCACTCTGGAAAAGAGAATACATTCATCCGCTCTGACAGAGTGTGTGGAGGCCTTGGATGTGCCTTGCTGAGTTATAAAGTATATTTTTATTATTATTTTTTTTTAGTTCATAGAGAGGTGCTAAAGAAATGTCCTAAACACAAAATGGCCTCTGGCTCAAAATAATGATAATTCATGAGACTCAAGTCCCAGACTGAGTCTAAGTCAAGTCCTGTCTTTATAACATCAGTGTAGAGTCAAGCTTAAAGTCTTTATAGTTTTATAGTATTATTCTTATATGCAATCACCTACGACAATTTTTTAAATGGAAAAAGTTGATCTAAATATAGGATA